>NW_027176975.1:10759645-12154645 GCF_023349555.1 Cebidichthys violaceus | reverse complement strand
TACTCATATCAATACAAACCTCTCAGCCATTCATTCATGTAAAAAAAAAAAAAAAAAACAGATTCTCCTTCAGGAGAATATGGCTGGATATAAAACATTTGCAAATGTACAACTGGGGCTAACCAGGAGCTTTGCACATTAGTTTAGATTTACTTATTTAATTATTCATTTTAACCAAGCATCTTTCCGTAACTTTGTGATACAAGCGATGGTGGGAAAGTCTGCTTCGTATAAAAATGAATATGGGACTATTCAAGCATCACAAACATCTTTGCTAGTTTTGTGTTACTGAGCTTTTTTGTGATTCTTTTTAAAACAGTTTTCAGGCTGAACATTTGTTAGGAGGAGGCGCATGTCAGAGATTGTGTCATAAATGTTTGTTACCGCACTGAAAAGAGTTTAGTTGACTTTAGCTTGTAATACATTTTTTAAATTTGTTAATTTTTTTTTTTGTAGCAAAAGCTCTAGTTACTGATAAGAAGATAATGGCCTTTTTTCATCATGCTTCAAGTTGTACTCACTCTGATCAATGAGCTACCAGCATCAGCTGTATCTCAGCGACAATGTAGCCTACGGCATAGCTTCGGAGTCGTCACATACAGCCACCACAGGGACAACATAAAAGGTAAATTCAGCTTGTGTCTATCACATTCACTGCCCACCTCCTTATCCCCTGCCTAACTCTTACCCATGCATTAGAACAAAACACAACATCAAATGAAAGTCAATCCCAAAAATACAGACTGTACTTATGGGTAAGAGATTTTACCTCAAATGTAAAAATGTATCTCTGTTTCATTCAAACAATCCTTTTCACATTCTCAAAATATCATGTTTAACTGTAATATACCATTACTTAAAACCTCTTGAACCCTAGGCCTATTTTTAGGCCTCTGCTCAAAAATTGCATAGCCATACTAAAATTAGTATATTTCTGCTTTTGGTGTTATACTAAAGGGAACATTTGTGAGATTTGTTCAGGTGTGTAAATATCAGTATATATCTTACTGGTTAAGAGTAATTGAAGATGGCACACAGCACAAATTGAAAATGTTCCTTTTCCTTTTCTTAGGAATGATGTAGCTTCAATGTTTAAACCTCTCCCAGATCATAGCACAATATATGAACAGTCTTTGTGCAAAGTTTGACTTTGATAAAATGAAGCACAAGAAGATTAGAGAAGTTTTGGTACAGAGATTTCAGGCGTCATCTCCAAAATGTTCACATTTACACATTTTGCAAAATATTTTAATTTAATGTACCAAACTATATATTTCACTTGTATATATAACTAATGGTGTTCAATGCATCTAAATAGAGCAGTTTTGGCTTTAATTGAAGCCCATGATCCTTTCTAAGCCCTGTCTGAGTGTCTGTGTTCATTCAAAAAAATTTCAGATTCAGATCTCCTTCTCTGCTTAGAGCTGTATATCCGCCCCCCTTGGCCTGATTTTGGTCATTGAGACCGCCTTCGAATATAATTGAATAGAGAACATGTGAGGCTGATTGACAGCACTGTTAGCCAATCAGAATCAAAAAAGTGCCAGCATCGTCAAAATCTAAAATCCAATTTGCTGAAACTTAAAACCCTCCCCACATCCCGAGAAGTGACGGAAAGAGCCGAGACCTCTCGAGTCAGACATAGGGCATCCATTGAACGCATGGAACGGCAAAACTGAACGGAAATATTTCTCTTTTCAGTGGAAAATGACAAAAGTAAGGTGCAGTCTATGATCATATCGATAATGCGGATTGTGTTGCTGATCTTGTTTTGCTCATAACACGGTGATGGTTTTTTGTAGCGGAATATGAGTCATATGCCCGTAATCCTCAGGTTGCTGCCGTTGGTTTGAGCTCACGTGTTAGCTCAGTTAGCACAGAGCTAGTTAGCACAAAGCTAGAGGCATAAATGTGGCGAGTGTGTTGCCTAGGTGGCGCTATATGAATTTTTATATACGATAATAACTTTAGTTAGTTATTGAGTTGTGTTTGGAGCATGTAAAAATGGCTGGCATAGTGTTGTAGCCCAGATTCTGTGGTTTATCCAGAACTATAATATCATTATATTCGTAAGTGCATTGTTATTAACTTTGTACGCTAAACTCTGTACGCATCTGTACGCGTGCGTCCAATTGGGGGGTGCTCGGGCTTAAAAGGGTACTGCTTGTATTCCAGATTCATGAGTACAACAGTAACATGTTGAACAAACTGCATTATTGTATATAAACATGAGGTTGTTACAGAACATTGTATTATATGTCATCACAGATTTACCAAAGTAAAACATTTGGAGTGTACCAACTCCCTTTGAATCCATTTGTATCTGCAAATCCAGGTGGCTTGTGAGGTTAATCAACTGTGTTACAAGTGTCCAGTGGTGCAGATGTTCTCAGAATAAACTAAAAGAACATCTGACTGCTTCTACCAACTTCTTTGAAGCAGCACCTGTTATTGTGCCAACTGAAATCATCCTTACTGGCTTCACTTCACAGTTTGTTTACTCATTTATCTTTTTTTATCCAGGAAACAACATTACCATCTGAAAAAAATAGATGGACTGTGACATGAAAGGAGTGGGTGGCAAAAGATGCAGCATTCCGTAAAATAGGCTCTTGGGTTTATTCTGTGGTTGATAACTGATGCATCTTTGTCAACACATAATCCATCTTTTAGATAAAGGTTGATATAGTTAAACAATAATCAACAAGAATTGACCGTGAATAAATGTTCTTTACGACACAATAGAGTGCTCCGTATGCGATTCAGCATTTTTACACTTTCAGTTCACTCGTCTTTAAGTAGATGGGTTTTTTGAATTGGTTTTTGATTCGAAATAAGGTCTGGGGTAACATAAGCTTAAGAGATTTCAAAGTTTTGTTCTAGGATATGAATTACATCAGTTAGTAGCCTTCTTGTGAATTTTTAGACTTTTAAGTGTCTTAAAACAGGCGATTGCTAACAAGTATGAAACTACAAATTTTCATCACGTCGAACACTAGTCGGCCTTTACAGCCTCGTTGTGTATGCATTTACGCTTCAAAAATAAAAGTGGTGTTCATTTGTAAGAATTACCTTGCTGAACAAAACATGTAAGTATCATAAACTTGTGTTTGCCACAGAACTTACTTTTTGCCATAATCTAAAATCCAATGAAAAGATCCCATGCAGCACTCTGTACTAAAGAATAAACTGAAGCGAACTGCCTAGACATTAAATATAAGCTGTGCTTCTATAGAAGCTGGAACAGAAGTTGCACAGAACCTAAAATATGCGTATTGTTTGTCGACTGAGTTATGAGAAGGACTACTATTTTTGACGCAAATTGTGGGAATTGGATACCAAGGGTTTTTAAAGTACCTTAGCTGGGTCCATGAGCTGCAGCTTCCTGTTATTCAGAACAGCGTTGCAGCAGAACAGTTCAGAACACTGTCATGCACCCGTCTCTTTCAGCTTCGCAGTATCTCTTTCTTGCCCCCCTGGGGAGGCGTCTCTCACATTTTCAAAACCCCTGCTCAATAGACACTGTACTCTTGAAATCATTTTTTTAATTATGTCTAGTGGTCAATCTCTGTTTAATATTTAATATATAGAACTGATGAAAAATGTCTCTGAACGCAAAATCATAAATGTACTGTAAACTGTCATCACACTGTAATAACTCTGCTTTGGATGCGGATGGGACCAAGTGAAGTGTAATTATGTCCCACTTCTGTCTAGTCTTGGTACCGCTTGACTTTAATTAGCTACATTCTTCTCACAACAGAAAGATAATGACCAGATGCCTCGAAGCCCAGCCCAGGTGGTTATTGAGACAAGACTTGAAAGGAAAAAAAAAATAATAATTTTTGGTTCATTACTTTTGAAAAGAGTTCCTGGTGAGTTTAATAAATGTCACTGAGACAAGCAGGCGATGGCATGAGATCACACAGTTTCTTGGAATTGGAGGTGACTGATTGTTCTGAGAAAGAGATTTTATGAAGCAGTTTGGATGGTGAAAAACGTGGCTGAAACACCTTCTGTGTAGACAAGCCTTTTCTGCAAATAATTGTTTTGAAATTTACTTTTTTTTACCCAACATATAAGAATTGGTCGATTTAAAAAATATAAATGTAGAATTAACAAGATTATCATACTGAGAAAAGTAAACACTCCATTATTCCCTCTGTGAAGGAGGTTAAGTTTTATGACGGTCTGAATGCGGATTAAGAGGTACATTGATATTCCCTTATCTCTACATGAGCGGTTAACTACATAATATAAAATATATTAAGAAAATTTTAATATTTGTTGGAAGGTTTCAGTCCACAGATTTACTACAGGATAAAACTCGTGCCCACAGGAACTTTGAAATGAAAGGCAATGTCCGGATCTCCTGAGATGCTATATCAGCAAAGACTCAGCATTGCAGGAGGGGTGGGAGACACATTACAAGATAAACTCATATTGACACTTCTGGCAGAATTCATCATTTCAGTCCCCGACCATTTGCGAACGGAGCCTTTTGGGGAAACAAATAGTTTGTGTTCAAACATTTATGATTATTTAAAAAGGTGAAAATATAACATTCCCATGTTGCTAATAGACAGGAAAAATGTGTTATGAGGTTAAGCAGCATCAGTAGTCAATCCATAACAGCAAAAATACATCCAGTTGATTCTAGTCCATTTTGCAATGATTATGTAGCCTCCATGAATTAATGTATTAGTGATGTGGCTGCAGATGATGTATATATCACTCACTAGATTTTGTTGAGAGCTTCTTTTAAATATACATTTTCATTGTCTGTAGTTTAATCCTGTGTCTGTTCATTTCTTTTCATCTACAGGACCTACCCTGTAAATTATTTCACATGTGAACAAACAGAAAACTTCAGTGAGATCTATGATTTATTTTCCCTTCCCTTGGTTTTATTTTATTCTCTTCCTCACAGAAACAACACATGCAGTACTATGTACTGTATAATCAGCCCTAGCACCTAGCCTCCGTTCTGCTTACAAAGAGGCCAGTTCTTTAGATCCTGGAAGTATTTTTACCCTGAGCAACTTCAGAAGCCGGAACTCACAGTAAATTATAAATACGCCATAACCTTTCTCTGTGAACTCTGCGTTTCATCACCACCTATAGTCAGATTGTCCCAGGCAGGTTCAGCTATTGTGAGCTGCCCTGGCTAATTGTTGAACATGTTCATGTCAATCAAGCCTATCTGAAATGGCAACTCCTCAGCCGGCACTACAATGAGCTTCCTGAGCCGCAGTAGTCTTAGAGGAGTAATTGCCGTCCACTTGCCAGAAGCCCATCTTCATTCCATTAGTACAATGTGGATGGTTGAAGCTGGTTGTTAACTGCAGCCCTATTCAAGCTTGTACATGTATTGAATAGCCCCTTTTTCTGTAGCATGTGTTTAATTTTCACAAAGACAGGCCAAACAGGAGGATAGGTAATTGCATCGGCGATGGCATTGTGTTCACAGACAGTATTTTCTTCACTTCATGAATCAAAAAGCTCCAGCAAATATTCATTGTGATAACAATCAATGAGGCACTTGTGTGTGAGAGAGCCAAAAGAAGTTCACTGTTACACCATATTGCACAATTCACTAGAGTTGTTCTAACTTTATTTAGCTGCTGTAGCTGAATTGATCTTCCCCACAAACTTCATCTAATCAGTTGCATGGTTTGTTAGGTACATATAAGCAGCTCTGCTGAATGAGAAAACACTGTGTAATCTGTGGGAGGCTTTTGGCAGTTGGCAAATAATACATAATGCTGAGTTATCACTCCATGATAATGGCAAAAAAAATAATCAGAGAAAGACACAAGAAGCTAGATGACTGTGTCGATAATGGCGATGGCAAAAAACAACAACATGCTATTGATGTAGGGGAAAAGCCACTCTATGTGGAATAATGAGATGCTCTGATATGGTCAACAACAACCGTTAACATCTCTGGCTTAAAGCACGGCAGCAAACTGTAAACCATTCTCCAGCCTCCGTTAAAGTGCTGTTTCAAAGGTGCCCGTCACTTCAGAGGTGTCATTGAAGCCGTCTCGAGATTTTGAAATGGATGTGGGGACGACATTAAATGAAGGAGTGAGATCTTTCAAGCATATCTCATTCCAATAAGCTAAAGGAGTGCTTTTGGATTCAGAATGGTTCCACTTGGCTGGAGAGAAACATTTTCTGAATTTAAACCCTAAACAATTCTTCAGCAAGCCCTTCGCTCACATGAAGCGTTAAATTCAACTCAAAGCAGCAGCAAAAGAGATTTACATTTTCCGTATACAGGCTTTAGAGCCTTTGGGTTGGTTGAAGATTAGCATTAAGGGGATTTTTTTTCTCCTCCACTCCCATCTAAGAAACTTTGCAAAGTTTAATCATGGTTTCTGTTGACGCCCCTGGGTTTTGTATCTTTAACTGTTCCCCCCTGGCTGGGAAACATTAAAAACCAACTTTTCTTGCAGCAATTCTCTGAGCAATTTCATCTTCTGCTGAACATATGTGACTTTTAACTGAGTTGAAAAAAGTCTACATTTCAAATTATTTTTCAAAATCTCATTCCAATTTTAATGCATTTAAACAGCGGCAACAGTGACAATCGGTGGTCCTTACCCGCATGCCGAGCTCGATGTTCTCGCCTCCGTAGACCTCCATGCCAGGATCCAGCAGACCAATCTCGCCAAAGTATTCCCGGTCAACCACAAAAGAGCATCCAATCATAGCCGGAGTTCTGGATGAGCAAAGAGAGACAGCATCGTTTGATTATTATCCAGCCACTAAACTTTTATTCACCCACAGAGAATGCTAAACTATTCAATGCAATCAAAACAGAAGACGTCTCAGGTTTTCATGTTCTTTTGTGCTGTTCTGTAACCACAGAGACCAGAGTGGCTCTGAACACTGACAGAGTGACAATATTGACACGCTAACAGAAATAATGAAAAGAATTCAAAATTTTTCATCTGCCTTGATCAGCCTGGTTTAGTTTATAAATGTCTCTTATCCAATCACAATATCATGGGAAGGCTACTAGAAGTCAGTCAGTGTCTGTCATGCCAAGATGTGGTGCAGCTTTAAATTAGCAATAACTCATCTTTTGGCAAACATCCATTTGGAAATGTGTTTCTGACAAATTTAAGTTGAATATTTACTCCATCTTGTGCTCTGGTTTAGTCTCCACCAACTCCTGAAAGCTGATAAATGCTCCAATATATTGGCTGTTTGGTGCTGGGTAGGTAGCGTACAGTGGGTTTATCAGAGCTTCATACTGAAAACATACTGGGTTCATCTTCATGTGCTACACCCTTTATGTTGCATATAGTAATTTTATATATTGTTAATATGAAAATATTGATCAGTGTAGCTGATGAAAAAGTGCTGTTGCAAAAATAAAACATGAAACCCTATTCCACATCAGAGTCCAGGACAACAATCCACAATCCAACGTGGCATTTTAACTATAGTAATACATATAATGAAGTCCAACAATTAATGTTTTAGTAGAAAAACCTAAAAAATACTTTCAGAACTACCACAACTTAAAAACAAGTTCTGCTGGTAGAGCAAGAGACAGAGAGTGTTTTTTCCAAAAACAAAGTGGTTACTTTCCACCTTTAGTAAAAGAAATGCCCCCCCTTCAGCTGATGTCCCCCCAGGGCTGCTTTTTATCATCTGTCAGGTCTTAAGTGCTCTGGGACAAAAAACAAGCAAAAAGCAGGGCATTCATACGGAGTACTGAGCTGTGTTATTTTTTTACTCTAAAGTGAATCTGGATTCGACCCCCGGGGTAAGTTCACCATATATCGTTACACACATATACTGTATAGAAGAGGCATGTGTGTGTCTGCCTTTTCAGTTTGAGAGACGTGGCAGTAGAAAGTACTAGAAAGAGCAAGTTGCATTATGATTAATTGACTCTGTATTTAAAGAGTGCACTGAACCATACTATGTGTAAGCCAAAAAGAAAGGTGCTTTTAAGTTTAGACCACATATAGAACACTGTCTAGGCCTAGGGCATCATCATGGAGTGTTATTTTGAAAATCTCTGAAGGAGGGATGAAGGACAACCCTACTGTATTATTATATTTCCATGAAAATGCTTTCCTACCATTTTGCTGGCATACATCTTTACAGCATGACATTCATAGTACATGTTTTAGAGTACTGTCAAATTAATATAAGTTGCTCAAAATAAAAAAATTAAAGAAACATTTTGACAAATACTTTATAGTGGAAAATAGATACATTAATACTGAGAATGTCTTTGCTGACATTAGCTAATTATTCTAAATACCTTTGCTCCACACTGAACTTGTATTACAACAACCCATGCTTGCTGACTTCTAAACTCTCATTGCCTGACGTAACCTCATAAAGTCTTTGTTTAAATTCTAAGGCGATGACAGGGAGGCTTTCAAGTGCCATTATTTGCACTCACTGTGCAGATAAAAAGACAGACACAGCACACACTCAGCCTCGTTCACCTCATCCTTTCTCCTCTCTTGACAAGTGACCTACCTTGCTTGTCTGCACAGTGCAAACTTTGCGCAGCTCTCGTTGAGTGTTCTCTTTAGAATAAGCTTCCTGGCAATGTAAACACTGTCCCTGTGTTTGAGTAGAGACTCGGCACCTTAAGTCAGATGCATGTCATGATGAAGCTAAAACCTCTGGATGACCAAAATTGTTGTGTTTTAACACAAGGTAATGTTGTAGAAGAAACATCCTCTCATTGATAATAGCCACGGTTTAGGTGGATTATGTATTGTTTATGTTTATGGGAAAGAGAAAAAAGAACAAGTTTGTTGGCTTTCTCATTTGGTGTACACGTGATCAAACATGCAATGTAAAGGCATGAAAAAGAAATTCCCCCACTAGAACCAATTAACTGTTGTCAATAAAATGAGTAATTAGAGCCAGCTGTTCCTCCAAAAAAAACATAAAATAAAAAGACTAAATGCCCTACATTAGATTATAAGAATCAAACAGACAGAGTTTCATTCCTGACCAGCAATTTTGCAGCAGAGTTCAACAATCAAACAAAGAGAAATCAATCACAGAAAACCCAGAGGTACCGACTTCAACATCGACTAAAACGCTCAATAGGCATTGATGCCACCGTTTCTGCTTTGTGTGACCCTGCCATCAGCTGTATGTGAAATACAACACAGTCTCCAGTGATTATTTTAAAATATTTTGTAAGTGGGAATAACACACCCAGCCATTGTTCTCTGTCTGTCAACACTTTGATTAACCTGCACTGGAGTTCTGGAGGGCTCATCTGCCCCTCACACCCCTTAACTTTGGCGCCCAAATAATTTACTTGCACTAGGCAGTATGAACATCTGATACATGTATGCAATTTGGGAAGATAAAAACATTCATTTCAGATTCCTCACTTTTCTCCCATATGAAGACACTGCTTTTTTAACCTGACATCAGTCTTGTCTATGCCCTCTCATTTCAACTTGTATGAAAGCCCTGATACTTGAAGTAAGTTATGAGAGGAAAATAAATGACATAATTATTAATTTCATCAATAGTTTTTTTTCAAAGTAATGCGTTTACTATCCTAAAAACAGTTTTAAAGCTCTATCCATCAAAGCCACAATTGTTAGAAATAGTCATGCCTGATATATAATGAAAGTACTTCACTGGATGTATAATCAGAAAGATTTTCTAGATGTAAACAATTGCATGTCCTATATTTTTTGTGACGTCTGTGTGCTCATTGTATTCATTTTGTGCATCATTTATGGTGACACTGATGTAAAGTGCAGGGGTGTCTATAGTCTATACATGTTTTTAACAAGTCATTTGCTGGTTTATATTGAACTTTGTTTTATCCATGGTAGTATACACCTATTCGTCTCCCTACGTCATGTTCATGCACTGCACTTTTTGGGTATTTTTCAAGTATTGATGTATTTTGTTGAAGTTTCCTTTCGACAGTAATTGCAGAAGACCACAACAAATGACAATCTCAAGAAATGACACAGAGTAAGCCTTCCTATAAAGCACTACTCGTATCCAAATAGATGGCATTCCACTTAGGAATCAAACGTCTCTGTGTGATTTTCATTGAATATTTCAGGTTTCTGTCCATACTGTACATCCGAACCACTTGGTGGCCATTTCCACTACCTTTCTATTTTGTCCTGTCAATAATCGCTGTAGTTGCAGATGAAAAACTATTTTTGTCATACTACAAAAATGGTTGCAATCCTGTGGCAGTTTTGTGCCTTCTTGTGCCCTTTTACGCGCTTTGTGGTTGAGTGTGTCCAAACAGCCAGAAAAGGCTTTGAGACTGAGTTCTGAATGGCCACAAGCCTTCTGTTGTTGATGGGCAGAAACCTTGAGGAAACAAGTGGGAGAATGATTTCCAATAGAAATCCACAGAGCCGACTCACTTCATCTCGCCCTTGAGGCAATCTGTCCATTTGCAAGTGTAAGTGGGGTAACACGAATCAGCTCTGCAGTGTCTGAGGCTGTTCTCCTATCTTTCATCCATCTCAAGTCAAGCACTTTATGCTCAATAATACATGATTTTCATGGAGCTTTGATAAGACATCCAATATTTAGGTCCACGGTATAAACTGTTATCACATCGTTTGTTTGTATGAAACCAACTGTATCAAATTAAACTGTTATTGCTTTGCCTACGCTGGACTAAGCGAGGTAATGAAACTCTCGCAATGGAATTCAGTTTTTATTGCCCTTGGTCATAATCCAACAGTATGTGTGAATGTTTTTAGCTTTAGTCATTTGAGATATCTGATGACATTCTGGCAGTAACTACTAGTATGTTTCATGTTTGCAGCTTTATTCAAATGCAGTAGCAAAGAATTTCAGTAATACAAAGTCTTTGGATCTAGAACAACCTGGTAGAGAAGATTATGCTACAGCAGCTACATTACTTAAGTGAATGATTATGCAATGCTTCACCTTAATCATGATCTTTTTTGTACTAATTGATGCACCTTCTTGTACTATTAATTCAATTTTTTGTACTAATTAATTCACCAAAATCCCAGAATCATGGACTTCTTGTTGATGTTGAATTGTGGCCCTGTTGGCAGGTTCCACATTTCACTTGTCTCAAATCTCTAAAAAATATCATCCCTGATTTAACTGCTACTTTTTGTCAATGTAATTTGTGATTCCTGCGATAGCCTGGCACATAGACCGTCTTTCCTTTAAATTGGCTATGATCAAGGTTGTAGAGGTTGTAGTGATGCGCCAACAGAGAATTGTCACCTGAATTTGCAGCTCCCCTCTGCTTTTCATTTAGTTTTAGCAAACTGTTTAGCTGTTTGGGCCACAACTTTACTGTTTTGAGTCATCCTCATTTTCTGCAACAGCTGTTTTCAGAAGAAAAGCTCTAAAAACCTACAGTGCTCTGCCTGCTCAGCACCAAACAGCAGACAGACACAGTTGGAGACTAGCTGTTGAACATAGTCGAGCAAATAAAGAGTCAGATATTTCCCTCAGGACTTGGTAGAGGCCATAAACAGATGGACATAAACACGGATGTAACTACTGAATGTTTAAATGAGCAACTTTTGCCAACATGTTTGCCATTATCAACTTAAGAGATGACGATATGTCATTTTGAAGTTTAAAACTTGTTTCTTCTGCCTCCAAGTAGCCAAAAACATCAGTTACTGCAGGTTTGACAGGATGACCTGCATGTGTTATAACACATCAAATAATTATAATTCATAATACATTTTGAATATTTTCAGGGTTCTGACAAGTCAAGCTGAATGGGCATCACTCACACTTGTATAGCCAAGTATTAAATTGAGGTTCGTATTTCTGTTAAGAACCCTCTGTTTGGAAACTCTGCATATGCCTTTAAGTTTTAGCTTGAGATCTGACATCGAGATTTTACAGTACTAAAACTGTAGTGGCAATGCATGCCTACAGCTACAGCTACATTTGCAATCCAGCGGTGCCATGAATATGGAAGAGATTTAAAAACAATAGCTTAGCTACTTCATTCTGGCTCTGACTCAACCTCGTATGGTTGGCTCCTGCACCAGCTTTGGCCTTAAAACAAACAACTACAGTTTCAGCTCCTCCATGTAAAGCAATGTTCAATGTGTCCTTCAAGAGTTAAGCCCGACGCCCCCGATTCCGGGTCCGCTGTAGCATTTACCGTCCAAAAATGACCATTTGCATGTAATTATGAATATGAAAAAAAAAAAAAAAAAATCAAAAAAAAATTCAAAATCTGCTTAAAACAAACAATCCAAGATATTCTTACACACTCCAAACACCATTCTACACAAATAGTGTACGCAAATAAAAGATTTATCACAAAATCACGTATTTCTCGCCATAACTCGCTCTTCTCCGAGTTAGCATAACAAAGCTAACGGTTAGCATAGGCAACCGAAATATCAAACAGCACGAGCATTCGACACAGATTCCAGAACTACTATCAGATCGTCTCTCCGGTAAACCCTCACAAGGCTGTGAGCAAACAAACACCAGAAACACAATGCGTAATATCCTTCAAAATCATCCAAAGCTCCTTACCTTTTCGTTGTTCTGCTGTATATCTCCGCTTATTTCCGTCAACAATATTTCTACGTATTTCCGGTGCGTCTCTGAAATGTCCCCGCGGAGAAACAAGGGCCCAATAACAAAGGACCGTGAGGGGGATGGGTGTGAATTCCGGCGAGGTTGTGCGCACGGTTCAGGTGACGCGCCACTGTTTTACTCCCTACTGGCTAACGCTTCTGTCAATCAAAATCACGAGGGGTTTGCTAGATAGTCAGGACTCAGACGCTTCTAAGGAGGGTCCATTGACTGAAATCGACCAACCACAGCTTTCAACTACAACATTAAAAAAAAATATCTTATCAAAATTGGATTAATTTATAGTCGGAGAGATAAAGAATTTCAATTTGTGCTGTGTTCCATCTTAATTTAGTCTTAACCAGTAACATATATACTGATATTTACAAATTAGAACAAATTGCACAAGTGTCAGCTTTCTACACTATAAAAACTATTAAAATACACCTTATATTTAGACGAAAATCACTCTCTTAACTATGGGTTGCAAAAATCGAGGAGAGGCCTACAAAAAGGCTTAGGGCTTGCCCATATCATTAGACAATTCAATGATGATATTTCATGTATTTTCTCAACGTCAATTGTTTCTTTGCATGATCCACGGAGATCCATGCATATATTCATTTCACCAGTGAGATCAGAGCTCAGGGGCAGCTTATAGTGTTAACCCTACACCTTGAAGGCTGCTACAATGTTTAGGTAAAGGACTTTTTAATAGGCATGACCATATTTTCTTTGTGCAGACCTGCAATGGTTTTCTCTCTCATATTTGCTTAAATTTAAATGTATTCTAGAACCAAACCCAGCCAGAGACAATGAATGGTATGAACAATTATCAATAAAAGATATCACATCCAATTTTAAATACGAAAAACCTCGAAGAGCATAATGCCACTATGGGTTTTCTGGTAGACTTTTACTATGAAACATTTCCAGGAGGCATTGAGTTTCATTGAAGATAGCTTAACAGCAATCAGAAAAAATAGCAAAGTAGAAGCGATTTTGATAAATCAATGATTGTTGAGAAGACAATTCCTGTAGTTTTGAAATTAGCATTGTGGACACATACAGTATACCAATTCTATTTAGTTTTTAGGAGCAAAGCTGTTTTATTTTTATGCAGACATGTACCGTGACCTGAAGTTTGAAACACATTTGTCCGTCAATTTGTTGGTCTCAGTCACAGGAGAGCTGTTAGAGGGGAAGTGATGTTTTAAAAGGATTAACTCTGTAGTACGTGTTATGGTGGCTTTTCTCTCGCCAAACACAAGATGTGGGTTTTTGTAGCACTAAATAAAAAGGATTACATGTGACCAGGTAGAATCAAGGACTCAAATCATTGATTGATATGAGTCGGGTTATGCACCATTCAACAGCTGAGAATTTGAGAAGCACCAGGGAAGATTGTGAAGCACCTTTATATTAGTTCTAATTCAAATATTAGATCTTTAAGTCTACAGCTCACTGATCTGTTTTATTAATATTTCTATGTATTATTTTTTATGTGACTTAAATTTCTTTGTCCTAGAATAATCAAACTCATTAACATCTGGAAATGGTATTGTTTCTGCTGACTGCTCTGATGGGCAAAAGGGAGGGTTCAGCCTTCTCTAATATCTTCGGAACCTTGTCGTCTTCTTCATTGAGGTTTGGCTTGAACTGTCCTATCCCCATCTTTTTTTTTAGAGTCTCTAGCTCCCAATAGTTGCTAGAATAAATCTTCAGCACGTTGGTGCATTGCAGGTTGGAGCTGCATTGGACTGCACAGGATTACCAACGTCGACAGGTCAGGAACTCAATACCAGAGAAGAGGTGGAACCGGCAGAGCCACAAGGGGGAGATCTGGCGTGCAGGATTCAAAGTTATCAATCATTTATTGTGGTATTTTAGAAACAGGTGAAGGAAGACACTTCTTCAGGTTATTGCTTCTCATATTGGCTGGAGCTGACCAAAAGTCCTATCTTGAGTTTGTCCAGGCACATGGTAAATTGTGAGTCTAATCACTGAGTGGCCTCTGGGTCTTGAGAGCAGTTCCTGAAAGACGTGTATTAGTTCAGATTGTGTCATAGACATTTCAGTTTTATAATCTCTCGGTGGATGTGCACTACAGTGGGCTCAAAGAGCAGGATTTCCAGGTGAATGTATAGCAAAGGATCAGAATCGAACTTTGTGGATTATAAATCGGGAAACTTCACTGGACTACTGCATGAAAAAAACACACCATCTACATGGACTGTGGTTCTACGGACTACTGAACAGCGGCGTCTCGCCACGCTTCCATCTGTTAATAATATTATTTTTGGCCTTAACTGGGGATTTATTTATCATTGGACTATTTAAGTCGAATGAAGGAACTTTGAGACTGAGGGGACAATGGGTTTGAGGTATAATTTGTGAATGTTAAGCTTGTTTATTGAGTTAAAGTATAAATGGTAGCCTCTCGGCTTTTGTTCGCTGTATGCCGACGAGGTCAGACATGAATTCATTTAATTTACACTAATATATGGTGTTATATGCAACAATCGTTTATATATGACATTTACTGACAATATAGTGAGAAAAAGGGAGAGCCTTTCAGCGTATTTATGCAGCTTTCAAACATATTAGGCAGTCAAATTGCAGTGTCTGTCCACACCAGATATTAGATCCATCGGTTCCCTTAGAAAGTATGTTGTTTTTCCCCTTAGGTTATTTTAGCAAGGTGAATTGTTACAAGTTAAATGCGTCCCAAACCCCCCCCCCCAATATGGGAGGTTAATAAAGATAGCAAGGAAGGGAGGAGGGCTCAGGGACAAACAACACTCTTCTTCAGTCAATTAAAGTCCAATATAACCAAGGGCACATCAAATCAATTTTAGGATTATACCGAAACATGATACAAGCCAGTACTGTCCTCCAATCAGCGGTGGATATAATGGAATGCCTGCTCATATTCAACACACAATTACACTCATGACAGTGTATCGCCGTGGCCTCATGATCCTGCATCAAAATGAAGATATTTATTATATCATGGTAATTAAACAGCTTTTTACAGGTAGGCTTTATTTGTGTGTTAGGGATGGCAGAGCACCACTACAGAGCACCTTAATTTGATAGTTCCCCACATGAATAAGTCATATCCTGAGCCTATCCATATTTCATCACACATCCTCATCTATAATGTACAGTACGCTGTACGCCAGCCGAGGACCTCACCTGATAGGGGCTGTCTCATCGCCCTTGTCCAGCCACTCTTGAGGTGGGATGATGTACATGCACCACAGCCCCCAGTTGTAGCCATGGGCGGCATTGGCATACTGCTGCACCTCAAACGTGTTGTACTTGATGTTGTCTATGGCAGGCAGGATGATGCGAGTGTGATCCTCCTTCATCCGGGTCAGAATAGGTTCAGCCCTTTGGACAAGAACAGAGGCAGAACTTAAGATCGGAACTTCTGAGTTAAGTATGCAAGAGCTTAGTTGCACAAGTACAAAAGATGAAGAAAGACAGTGAGAGGAGAACAGGTTGCTACAGGGGAAAAAATAAAGCCGTACATAGTATTATTCGGCCCCATTTCAAGTACTAATATTGCAGCAGTGTTTCTGGTCAAAAATGATCAGATGGGTAATGTAACAGAATGTAAATGTGAAGTAAAGCTGTGAATGTGTTTTTTCACAGAAAAAATGTGCATAAAATCAACCCAAATATTTTTTAAACATACTGAACAGAGAGGTGTTCACTGTAGATCCTGATTCCATAAAACAATGCCAGGAGCAGCTATGGATGACTGCAGGTGTCGTCTCAACTTTCACTCCAGCGTTACATTTACATGGGTTTTCAGTCTGTCAAATCAGCATTTATTCAACATTTAAAACCGACTGCCAGGATGCGCTTCCTTCCACTGTGTATGATGAGCTCTTGCAAAATGATTTTTTTTCAGAACAATAAATAATATCATATAATATTTTATACTTTATCTCCTGCTCATAAAAAACGAAATGTCAAGTTTGACAGTTATCCCAGTGAGAGAATTGATAAGAGGTAAAACCTGATAAAGCAGAACACATCAGGTGAAAAGAGAAGCTTAGTCTGCTCCTAGGAAACTACCCAGCCTTTTTTCTTTTTTTCCTCTATGTGAAGGGTTGCAAGTTAGTTTTGGAAAAGGCCTTGCTCTGAGTGCTCGCCAGACTCATCATGTCATGGCGTTTGCTCCGAGGCAGCTTTGGCTGGCACACATTCTTTTAGAGCACATCAAGTGGAGAGCAGGGGCCATATTAACAAAACATCTGAAGGCTAAGAGTAGCTCTTAACAGGCCAATTTGGGAGGAACAGCTCTCGTACTTTAATACTTTAATGAAGGTTTCATGGACCATTTTTGCACCAGTGCCTAAGCCCGTGGAAGGTTAAGGATAGTCAGGAGGACTGACAAGTCACTGAGAACAAGTAACTAAAAGTCCTGAAAGTGGCTGCTGCTGGCAGTCCATCCACTAACTGTGTCAATAATATTGAAAGATTGAAGACGTTGACGTTTTAAAAATACATGTATGAAATGTATTTGACTAGGTTGATGAGAGCAGAGCTACAGTGCCCTCCAGAATCATTGGCACCCTTAGTAGATATGAGCAAAACAGGCTGTGAAAAAATGTCTTTGCTGTTTATCCTCTTGGTCTTTCACTCAAAATATTCACAAAAATCTTACCTTTTCATTGAAGTAAAATTATTGAAAGAAAAAAAAATGTTGACATTAAATAAATATTTTTCTCCAAAACATGTGTGCCACAATTATTGGCACCCCTAGAAAATATCATGATTAAAATCTAACTGAAGTATAATTCCAGTCATATTTTACATTTGTAAGTTCACCTGTTTGATTAGGAACTCTTAAGTGGTCAACCATGACTTCCAGTTTCACTGGGGTATAAATATGAGATAATACAGGCCAAATTCCCTTGGTCATTCATCACAATGGGAAAAACCTGAGAACACACTGACGATGGGCGACGAAACGTTGTTGAGCTTCACAAATCAGAGAATGGATATAAGAAAATCTCTAAACAGTTGAAAATACCCATTTCCACTATCAGGGCAATAATTAAGAAGTTTAAAGTGACAGGAGATGTTAAGAATCAACCTGGAAGAGGACGTATGTGTACATTGACCCCACACACCGTGAGGAGGATGGTTCGACTGGCAAAAGAATCTCCAAGGATCACAGCTGGAGAATTGCAGAGGTTAGTTGAGTCTTGGGGTCAGAAAGTCTCCAAAACTACCATCAGATGCCACCTACATCACCACAAGTTGTTTGGGAGAGTTGCCAGAAAAAAGCCTCTGCTGTCAATCAACAACAAGCTAAAGCGCCTACAGTTTGCCAAATGTTACTGGGACTTTCAATGGGACCGGGTTATACGGTCAGATGAGACCAAAATAGAGCTTTTTGGCAACAAACATCAAAGGTGGGTTTGGTGTAGACAGAAAGATAGCCATACAGAGAAGCACCTCATACCCACTGTGAAGTATGGTGGTGGATCTTTGATGTTGTGGGGCTGTTTTTCTTCCAGAGGCCCTGGACATCTTGATAGGATACATGGTATCATGGACTCCATCAAACATCAGCAGATACTAAATGAAAACCTAACAGCCTCTGCCAGGAAGCTTGAAATGGGCCGTGGTTGGACCTTCCAGCAGGACAATGATCCGAAGCACACCTCAAAACCTACACAAAAATGGTTCACCGACCACAGAATAAAGGTTTTGCCATGGCCATCACAGTCCCCCGACCTAAACCCCAGAGAAGATCTGTGGGATGAGCTGAAGAGGAGAGTCCACAAGCATCGACCTCGGAATCTGAAGGATCTGGAGAGATTCTGCAAGGAGGAATGGTCTCAGATCCAGAGCCATGTGGTCACCAACCTCATCACGCAATATAGGAGAAGACTCACAGCTGTTATCTTGGTAAAGGGAGGCTGCACCAAATATTGAATGAAGGGGTGCCAATAATTGTGGCACATATATTTTTGAGAAAAATATTTGTTTCATGATAAAAATTTAATGTTTCTTTCAATTATGTTACTTCAGTTAAAGGTTAGATTTTTGTGAATATTTTGAATGACAGATGATGAGGATAAACAATAAAGACATTTTTTTGCATCTCGTTTTGCTGATTTTTACTAAAGGGTGCCAATAATTCTGGAGGGCACTGTAGGTACAGTATACAGAGCTCTAACCATTGGTCAGAATTAGACTTTAGAGCTTTAAAGTGTATTAGTTGTCAACTATTAAATTAGTCAGCAACTATTTTGATAATCAACTGATCGGTTTGACGTTTTTTTTCAAAAAGTAAAGATTCTCTAAATCCAGCTTAAAATTTAATATTTTTTTGCTTCTTTTTCTTCTCTATGAGAGTTAAGTGAATATCTTTAAGTAGTGGACAAACCAAAACATATGAGGACATCATCTTTGTCTTTGGAAAACACTGATTGACCAAACAACTTATCAATTAATCAAGAAAAATAGTCCACAGATTGATTGACAATCAAAACAATCGTTGCAGCCCTACTGTCCAACAGTTCATTTGCTACATATTTACACCACCTATATCAAAGAAGCCAGCATTGTGGCAATTAAGGTTCATGTCCAGTCTCTTTTCAACAGTAAACATTGATTTCTTTTGACTTAAAACTTCAACATGTTGGAAACTACACCTTCAAAGCAAAAAGATCAACTTCTTTCTATTAGTTTTAAAGTTCCCTCCCTTCTCATAGTAAAAGCTGCTCTCAGAAGTTTTGATAAAAAGTCTAATAGTCTATTAAGGTCTAATAGGCAACAAGAACTTCAGTATCATTGAGGAGGACTTCTACTGGTAAGACAAAATACACCAGAGTTTTGGTCACTGGAATGTTTTTTTGTAAATGCCACACACAGTAAGTTCCTTCTGCTATAAGCCTTGGCCAAGGGCAATATGGGCTTGAGATCCACATGGCAGGCCTACAGAACAATGCCAAATTGCTGCTGGCACTGGCTGCATTTGAACATCTTCTAATGCTGAAAAGATTATCTCCACCATATCTTCAAAAAGTCATGAAAAAAGAAGGTACAATTATGAAATGATAACTGTATCTCTCCAGAACATTCACACACTCTTACTTACTCTCTATCTCCACAACCACTGACTTTCTTTCTCTCCGTCTTCACCCTGATCCACCCTTCTCACCCAAAAGCTACATTTCTACTTATTACATGAAGGTAGACGACAGTGCAGAGGGGAATGGATCCAAATTGAACAAAATGGGATGTCAGTAAAAGATGAAGCAGTGCTTAGAAAAAGCCATCATTTAATAACGTAAGAGTATTTGGTAAAAGCACCACAGCAGCCATTCTGAGAAGCTGACCGATGGCTCTATCTGTCTTTACTCCAAAGTATCTTCGTCCTGGCTAGCTGTTTCCAGTCTTTGTGCTAAGCTAAGCTAACTACCTTTTGGTTTCAGTTTCATACTTACCAACTGAGAGTGGTATCGATCTTCTCATCTAACTCTCTACAAAAGAGTGAATAAACTTTCAAACTATTTCCTGAAATGTATACAGTGAAAGACTTTTGCTTTTTAACTGTCTTTGACCAGCTTTGATAAGAAATATGACCTTGTAAAACCTATTTCATGTTAAAACTACACATAGCAAGCAATGTAATGCAATCAATACAGCTCTGCCATAATTCTACATTTACAAAGGTTATAATGTTCAGTTTCTGTTGATATTGTCATAATGTGTAAATTCAACATGTTTTATAACATTATATTGAGCAGAGATTATCATTTCTTGTCTTTCCATTTGTATACATGACAACTCTGAATATATTGCAGCCCAATAAACCATCACCAACCATTACAATCTAAAACATTTAATTGACTTAACCTCCATGATAGTGTGAAAAAAAACACTCCTCATACAAGTAGACTCGATTGCAGAAAAGTTGTATTGGATTGCAACAGATTGTGATGGTGTACCTAATAAAGTGTATAATCATCAAAATTCCATTGGCTAGATGTCTTCTACTGTCAATCACCAAAACTACACTGACTGCTCTGTGCTGTTTGCTGATCCAACAAAACTCTGCTCCATCATATCTATTTCACCTTAACTTATCCCCAATGAATGAAAAAGGCTGTGCATAGATAAGGGGACGGATGTAGATGCAGTCAATGCAGCCATTATAAGAACTGGATATTGAACTCCAAAATGGCACTCACTCACTGTTAATAAAAAATTGCACTCTAAGCTTCAAAAAAGTTTCCCCGCTTCCTGGATTGCTTCTGTGTTGTGTTTCCCACTGCACATGCACATTAGTGTTTGTCCTGCTGGCCTTGTGGTCCCACTGGGTCCAATTGAGCACAACACATAAATAAGCTAACAGATTAGTTTACATTAAAAAATAAATGTCTGCCAGATACTCTCTTTTATGGAAAACAATCAAATTGATCTGACAGATAGGCTTCAGAAATAAGGTTCTGAAGATTAATGGCCTGAGTATTTTTTTTCTGCATTTTTACTGCTGCCGGTTGCAATATAATGAATGCTTTTTGAAACCTTTTGGTTTTTCTTAGCTGTCTGGCAATTGATTATATAAATCAATGAGTCATTCTGTTGTTTCTAAAAGACAGTATGAGCAAACTTTTTTGACTGAAGGCCGACACATCATGTACGACATGAGAGTACATGCTGGAATAAAGAATTGTTTAATGTTGTGTTCCTGACGTGGTTAGCTGACATGTTGCTGCTACTAAATCTCCTTCTACACTACCTAACCTTGAGGTGCTCTCTCTGCCATCTCTCTGCCATCACTGCTTCTTCCATTCATCTTCCTGCATCCTTGAGTAGCCCCCAAAACACCCCAGAGCCAGCCAGCCGCTCCTGTACCTCAGGGATCCATGAGGCTGATAAGATAGAGACGCTCTGGAAACGAGGACACATCTGGTTTTGACAGACGTGTCTATGTCATTCCTCTTCCTGTATCTGCCATTTCATCTGCATAACACCGAGAGGGTAATTCGTCCACATCAGCCCAAATCATTCTCTGTTCCATATTACAGGATTTTTCCCCCTTCCAGCGATGACTCATCCAATATTATGAATACATGTTGACAACCTCCATTGCCGTCAGCCTCACCATACATTTTTTTTGTAAGGGTTCATATTGAAGCAGGAGGTACTTTGATTTATTAACTCTTCATGGCTGACTGTTTGTCTTTCATAATATCCGGCACCTTTGTTGAGACTCGCATCAGGCTGTGCACACAGTTCACAAAATTAAACAAACGGAATAAGCCAGGATAAATATCACTGTACAATCGCAATGTATATCTGTTTTACTCAGCCTCAGAGAATGTTTCACTATCTGTCAACACTTAAAATAAGATCTCCTTCAATTCTGTATTGGACTTAAAGCAGCAGAAAGTGTGAGCTACTCATACAGGGGAAAATATGTAGTTACTGTGTACTGTAGCTTTCATGGATGACCTAAACAATTTATGTGAGCATGCTCAAGAATAACATAGCAAATCTAGAAGAGTTAGATTTCTGGTGTTTAGGAGAACCTTCACAAATATCATCTTCAAGAAAAAGTAAATTTAACTCTTTTTTGATTTGATTTAACAATCTGTGAACAAAAAAAGTTGGCGTTGAAACAGTGTCAAGGTTGTTTTCTCTAAATTAACTCTGACAATGTTACCAAGAGACATTGTAACTCCTAATATAATATAAGAAAAGACAAGACTTCATTGATCCCCAAGAGGACATGCAGATGTACCTGCAGATCGTTATCTTGCTTGGTGTGATTTGTACCAGCTGGTTGTATTGTGGTTGAATATGTCTCTTTCTTTCATTCATATTTAAACAATCACTTCAGGAAGATTGAAAATGTGCACACGTTCAATGTATTGTTTAAATCAGTTAGCAAGAAAAACCATGACTCTCTTAACTCTACCAAACACCAAAGAAATATAACCTCAGAAAGTCTTCTATTGTGCTTATTCCAAACATTCCTCCATCAATTGCGCTTTTAGAAAGCTAACTAAAATTACTGTAATGTATAGTTTGAAGAAAGATGGTGAAGTACTACGGAGCAATGAATTCAACTCATTAATTCCAGGATTTTTTATGTTAAAATTAAACTGTTATATCACTGAAACTTATGATCATATGCAATGCATGAAGAAAATTACTATTGACTGTTTCAAAACAAGATGGGTTAAACTGTTAAGCTGCATAAAGTGAAATCATGGAGGCAATGAATAAAATGAAGCCTGGTCCATGTAGATGGTGGATTTGTATTAAGGTGATTCTAGATTTGCATGTTCATATCGATTTGTATCTTTATACAAGCATGTTTGCATAAGTAAAGTGAATAACACATCTTCTCCTTTCTCTTTAATTTATTTATCTTTTCGCATATTTCACTGAACATAATTAGAATTTGTGCACCTGTGGTGTATGTCTAAAAAAAAACATTTTAATAGTTTGCTTTACGTTCAATGTTTATTGTTTAAATGGAATTATTGACATAATTGAATGTAAACTTATGTTTTCATTCAATTTAATTATACACCTTACAGTTTTAATATGGAAGCAACACCTGTACGGTTTACAACGATACTGTAGGGGTGCTCATTTCTAAATGCACATTAGTGTTGAAAACATTAAAAAAAGTGTTGAGGAGTGTTACATTTTAACCACACAAAGAGTCAATAACTACTGTGGTAAAATACCAACACTTCAAAAAAAAAATGTAATCTGCACTGTGGTGTGGACCCAAATAGACATAAAGTGTTAAAATGAACTCTGATAGTGTTCATTCATGTTAACACATATACGCAGTGTATATGTGATGCATATGACAGTGAGTGGTGTGTCTTTGAAAAGAATCTAAGCCTGCAGTGCCTCTAGCTATTTTAAAGCACATTCAATTTCTGTAAATGTGAGGCCGTCCACAGTCCTCCTGCCCGGCTGTTTCTCAGAGCAGATCAGACGTGTACACATGTAGAGCACATATTGCAGAATCTAAAGAAAGTAAAACCTTTCAGCACAGAATCTCAATTCATCATGGAGTAGATAATGAGATGCAGAAGCATGAACTGGAAACGGCTCCTCCGATGCAATGTAAGATTCCAAACTACTTCTAAATGCATTTGCTCATTATGTGGTTGATATGATACAAATGTAAAGACGGCATGAATCTCTGTTATGCGTCTGCTTGGCCTGTGTTCTCTGAAGCACTAAGTATGGCTGCAGACTTCTTTCTCGTCTCCAGACAGATATAACCACTGAGCCACCACCAGACACGGTGAGCGAGACCCAAGACATTTTTTACTTTTGCTAAAAAAAAAAGATTTCCTCAGTTTTCAAGAACTCTGAAAGTTGTATACCAATTTAATTTATAATACCAATTCACCTGCTCAATATTATAGGCAGATAGATGATATCTAAATGATATTAAGGAACTGATATAGATATGACAAATATTACATATTTCATAATTACAGGAGGCGGAGGTTGATTACATTTCTCTCTTACTTTTATGAGTAAGTTTGTCTTGTTCTTACATAAACTCACCAGGTCACATAGCAGCTGAGCATTCAAAATTCATCAAAGTGTTGCTTTCTGAAGCATGTATTTCATTACCACCAGCCTGCAACGACAATCTTATCTCCAGCACACACTCAGCAGGGAGCGGCTGCTACACTTCTAATCATTAATCGTTAATAACCAAGATTGTAACTGTGCAGGGACTTTAAAAAAACAAATAAATATCAATTTTCTGCTCTTCCCCTTTGCAGGTGTATGGTAGCATATAGTAGGTCCTAATTACAAAACGCTCCCATTTCCTGTCATTAATCGTGTTTATTTATAGAGCATGCAGAAGAAAACAATCCTGTTTGGAGCAGAATGGACAGCCGTTGTCTCAAGGATGGATGGATATAAAGCGTTAGAGGAGATGGATGCATTTAGCTGATGCAATACCGCCTTAATAATAGGCAACGATTTCCTATCCTCATATTAAAGCAGAGCTAAGCCGTGGAAATCTGATTCCATCACTCCTCTGGTGGAAACGCTTCTCGCTTCTTAACTCCTCATAAACCAACATGGTGTGAGGAAATGGGATACAACTGTCAAGTGCACTGTACAGTGTGATACAATTCAGTTTGCTTTTACAGGAATGCCAACCAGCAATACATTTCAGCTGCAAATGCACAACACACCAGGTGGAATGCCTTGCCAATGAATCACAGCACTGCAGCTGAGAGCTGGCAGCATTGTCTCTGGCTCAGTATGCACAGGCAGTGTGTACAAGGTCATTGGGGGAGACTCACCACAACATCTAGAGGAACCATCCATCTCACTTATCACCGGATGTGCAATGGTGAATAATCATATTATGATAAATAGGGGGCTTCTTCCATTCAAGCAAATAGAAAGTGTAGATAGAACGAGTAAATCTATCTGAGTAAAAGAGCAGCACAAAATGTTTGCAGACATACAGTAGATAATAAATGCACACACGCACTCTCACAAAAGATATCTAAGCAGCACGAAGGAGGTTCTTGAAGATGCCTGTCATCGCCTACATTGCTATATTCCTTTACCCAGCATCTACTTGTAAAAAAATCACAGGGATTCTGCTCTACTTTTCATTGACTCCTGTAAATAAAACCTCACGCAAAAGCAAATCTGAAGCAGCACAACGGAAAAAAATAAAGGCAGTGGGTTATCAAAGAAAGATGGAGGCGGTTATGTGGGTGAAGGTGTGTGGGGGGGAGGGGCAGAGGAGAGAGGTATGTGAAATTCACTCAATGGCAGCAGGTGAACTAACGCAAAGGAAATTCGCAAACACAGCCTCAACATGTAGAAGATGGAGGGAGCTGTGGAGGAGGAATCTGATGCAGAGGTGAATGGGCTATGTATGTGGGGGCATGAAAGGTACGTCTATTTTTGAGCAAGAACAGATGGGGAAACAGATGAGGGATCCACAGGGTATCAATTATCATCAGTATTGCACCCAGGCAATGATGCTACATTCTCCCTGAGTGCCGTTTGTTGGCTGGGCTGCTCGACTTGCACATCCTCCGGGCCTCAGGTTTATACTCATGCTACAAAACAGTGCCGAGAGACAATGATCAAAGTATATTAAATCACAACAAGGGTTACGAGGTCAATGTGTATTGGTGGTGAACGGCTGAAAAAATGTTAGTACCCTGTTTTCATGTGAGCATGTTATTATAACACAATCCTACTATCTGTGTCTGTTTATTTCACATACATATCTGTATTCTTATTGTATCCGTATTCATACCAGAAGTAAGCAAAGCCTACACAAGGAAATTGTTAAAAATCATCCAGACTGCTTCATTTTCTATGGGAATGGTTTTTACTGCCATTTATACTCTTCATACCGGCCTGATATCGCAGAAATATAACGTCATATTTTATGCCAGCACCACGGAAACAATCCCGATGGAAAGTCAATTAGGATTTCTCTTTCCTAAGCCTAACCAAGTTGTTGTGTTTCCCAAACCAAAATTGTTTCTCTAAAGCTGAGCCGGCAGACACCTTATGAAGGAAGCTAATTTTTCCCGCTTGTATCCACAATCTCGTTCTTTCGGTCACTACCCAAAGCTCATCACCACAGATGATGGGTCCGAACATAGATGGACTAGTAAATCGATAGCTTTGCCTTCCAGCTCGGCTTCCTCTTCACAACAACAGTCCAGTACAACGCCAGCATCACTGTGGACGCCACAGCAAAACACCTGTGCATCTCACGCTCAAACCTGCCCGGCGCCTCTCACCCTGGGCAACTCCGGAAGAGGCTAGAGTCCGTCCTCTCTCCAGGAGTTTGTTTCCAGAACCAGTGCTAGGCGGACTATAACTAATTGGTGCCTCTACCCTCCCACACCAGCGCCAGTTCCTTCCCCTTTAGAGGGGTGACATTCCACGCCCCTTGAGCCAGTCTGCGATGCCAGGGGTTGGCACACCTGGGTTTCTCGCCTTTACCTGCCGCCCGGTTCACAATGCACCCACCCCAATGCTTATCACTGTGAGTGGTTGGCCCAAAGGGTGGCAGCTCAATGTAGATGTGCCAAGACACGGCCACCAGACACTCACCGATGAGCTTCCCCCCCCCGTTCTGGCTTCAGAAGAGGGCCCCGGTTTCCCTTTTTCGGGCAAGGAGCGAGAACTTTGTTCTGACCGATTCATATAGGGTGAGTGAATCGCTCTTGGTCTGACCTCTCTTCTGGGACAACTTTGCCTACAACACAGCTCCGAGGGTCACTGGCACAGACAAACCCATCCACCTCCTAACTGCAAAAAATGTTCCCGATGAACTTTACTAGTTAAAACATCTACACTTCCATGTTTTTGGTCTATAGCCTTAGCCTATATTTTGGCAAATCTGCATCTGCTTTGGCCACCAGCAGTTCCTGTTTGCATTGTACAGACAACAACCAGCTGTTTTACCTCCAATACTATAACTACTTGAAGTTCTGAGGAGCGCCTCCTGTCAACACTGTATTGTAGCAGTGTGTGTATAATTTCTTTGTGCTTCAACTATGACTGTGAGTGTGACACCAGGGGCACGTTGTGTGATAACATATATATATATATATATATATGTAAATATATATATATATATGTAAATATATATATATATATATATATATATATATATATATATATATATATACACACACATATATATATATATGTATATTTCAACTGCATCTATGGACTCTGCAGAAAATGTATAACTAACTATTTTTCTCTGCTGTTCTCCTCCATCCCTCCTCTTCTTCCTTCATCCCTCCTTGTCCCCCTCCTGCCTTGCAGACAGCTTCCCAGGGAACAAAAGCTACACTTCATCTTCAAACACTGACAGCATGGCGGACTCAAATTAGGTGCCAATTACATCTATTTGAGTGACTTGTTTGCTGGTAAACTTAAGCAGCAGGCAGACATTGGACTGAGACCCCCAGAAGTAATTTCATATTGCAAAATAAGCCCAGAGCCTGCAGGTAAAATGATGTCAAAATGCTCAACATTTATGCTCCCTCTTTAATTACACTCACTTTCGCCTTTCACGCTGTTGCGCTCTCTCTTATTATAAATGTGTATTTGCTGGACAGTTACTGCCATTTACATTGGGCTGTCTTTTTATTCAGCTCTAACCAAAGCCATTCCTCATAATTTAAAAGGAGATGCCAGAGAGGAAAGCTTATTAACGATAAACCCTTACTAATAATAAGGGTCATTCTGCTGAAAATGTTCTCAGTTAGAATTGACCTGGCACTATATCAAAATGCTTAGGGCAGACTAAGCTGCATATTCCAACGATATTAATCTTACATAACATCCTTCTGTACTGAACATATGAAAAGCAAACAACAAAGCAAAGGTAACAAAGGACAGAGAAACAACTCGGACCTACTCGTGTTAAACATGACTTTTTCTTACCAGCCAGGGTTGAACTCGACGTGGGCATCAAAGAAGCCAACGACAGGAGCCGTGGCCGCGTTCCAGCCATGTATTCTGGCTCGGATCAGGCCCTCCCTCTTGCTGTTCCTCACAATCTTCACCAGGCCTGGGTAGCGTTTGTTCACATACTGGTCCAAGTTGAATTTCAGCTCCACTGAAAGAGGGCAGATTAGAGAAAATCTTTCTTAAAATTCCATCCAAATGAAAGTGTAAGGACAGCAAATGAAAATATGTTTCCAAGATGGTTTTGATCTAACTTGCGTCTTTATGTCAGGACTGCAGTGAAAATGAGTGTATTTTCTGCTCTCTTTTTTTAAATCATTTTGACCTAAAGCCAAAGAGTGCATAATTATGGTAACAAGTTGCTTGAAAAATGAAATTACTCATTACCTATATAACTCATTAAACATTACTCGTAACTTTACTATAGTAAACTTTACTATGAGCTGAGCCTCATCACAGGTTGCCTAAAGTCACCTTTAAACTCCAACTCCAAAGCCTCCAAACCCACATAACACCTCTTTGGTAAAGTGTAGAAATAGAGAGTGAGTCATAATGGTATAACAAGCAGCCACTCTAAATTTAGTATTTACTGGCTATCAACGTTACCTAGCTTAACGTTAGTCCTGTATGCAGCAACCCAGTAGTCTTGTCTTCACAGTAATTGCGCATGCTGGCTCAATCAATGGAATAGCTAACTGGGGCACTTCATGGAACTGAGCAATCATTAATGCCTATCATTGAGTGTCTATTGGCACCTGGGTAAGAACAGTCGCATGATATTTGGCTATTTACACCAAGTGGAATATGCTACTCAATTTAGCAATAGCTCTGACTGAAAGATTTAATAGTAGCATTAGTAGTATTAACAATAATATGTGTCGGGAGTAGGTTATGGTGGATGAAAGGGTCAAATTCGGGACTAACACCTAAGAGACTGGGGATTGAGTCCCATGAAAGTCTAATCAGCACCACAGGAGCCTGGACAGTCCGCTTCAGCCTAACTAAGGTTAAATCATTTCTGTGTGTTAACTACTTTAGGCTTTAACCCATGTATGTTAAACCAAAACAAATTAAGCCCCGGGTTAAGACACAATAATAACAATAAGAAAAATAATCTTCTCTAAATGACGAGGACTAATCTGAATGTCTGTGACAGAAAAACATGATGCAATTTAATCTTATCTACAAGACACCAACATTTCCTCCTCCCATCAATATCAAAATCTCATTGGACGAGTGTCGTGAAGGTCACTGTATTTGAGCAAATGCAGTAAGAAAGTGAAAAAATTGTTCTCCCAATATGTTGCTGAAACAAATAATTACTGTGATTAACTGTGATGTCCCCTAGGCCTACTTACAGAAAATAAAAATCACATTACTGTAACACATTGATGTATATAGTGCTCAACACTGATGTAGACCTAACTGGAACCTTCAGCAGCTCCAAATGGGGGGGGATGAAATATGAGAAAACTGTTTGGTTTACGCAGCTTCGATTAGTTTTTAACTCATACATTGTATAAAATCCAACTAAATCAAGAAAAGCAGAATTAATTTGTCACAACTGAGACAATATTCACTATCGAGGTTGCTGTACAGAGTGACTGTCTAATGCATTCCACCAATGACGTCTTTATTCCAGATGGATTAGAACATCTCTCCTCCTCTGCTCTCACAGACACGTTTGGCTGTCATCACTGGGAAAAGTTTGCCGGATAAACAGCCAGTTGCACAAATTGCTGTCTGTGTTTCACTGGAGGATAGATGGCTGTTTGAGCTTCTCCTCTGGGTTACTGCTGAGCGTTCCACTTTCTGAGGGAGAGATTAATAAGGAAGCTTGTAGCACACTGGCTCTGAACAGCATCCGCACCTAGCTTGTGACTGTGACTCGCAACATAAATCAGCCAGTGAGAGTAGAGAAATGGCAGACTAATCCTCTGTCTGTGTGACTGAGGAGACGCAGTGAGTGGATGGATTGTCAGGAGTCTTTTTTAAATTGATGGTCTATAGGTATAGCGGTGGCTACTGCAGGGAGAGAGTGTGGATTTAGAAGCAGTGACCCTTGAAGTAAACTGCTGTTTAAAGCAAAAATAAAAAAATTAAAAAAATTAAAGCAACCATTCATGGAAACTCTCTGTTTCTGACTGTCTCTGTCTGTGGATTCCTTTTTTATTATTTCAATAGTACTGAGTTTAACATGAACAAATGTCAGTGGTTAGCACTGTATGGCTGCAAGTACGTGTAGAGTTGATCTCCAGCATTTCTGTGGAATTTCCATGTTCTCTGAATTTCTGTCTGTCTCTGTTGGTGTGATTTGTCTGCCTCTATGTAGATGTCTAATATCACTGGTGGAGAGTAACTATGTACATTTACTTAAGTACTATACTTACTATGCTTTTACTCCACAATATTTCAGGAAAGTAGCTATTCACTTTACAGATTTAGTCTTCTTTTGCTACTCTCAGTACATTGTGCACATCTTCTGTAATTTTACTTATTGGTACTTGGTAAAGTTTAGGTAAGTACTTCGACTACAGTCTAATAAGGGATGATTTTAGCGCATTTCATACGCACGAACTGAGACGACCTTTCCTATTTCATCTTTGCTATAAAGAATCTCAGAGCAGTGGGTACAAATGAGCTTGCTGTTAGCATTTAGTACTAATGTCACGTAAGCTCATTGAGGAATAATGAGGTTCATCTTTACTGCGTTCCCATTTGGATCAGTCACTGTTAGAAGCTACATTGCTCCTCTTTGAAGGTCTGGAGACCTTTGCAGTTTGGTTCTGTTTGCACTGTTGAATATTTCTAACCTGTGCATTGGGTCTCCTTCATCATCGGCCTGCTCTGCAGCTACAATATGATAAAAGCTATTAGAGTGTAATAATTACTTGGCTGTGCTGGGAAAGAGAAAAGTTATGGGCCTCCCCCTGATCCTAGCAAATAAAACATTGGACTGCATTCATGGGAGGAGAGTTATGGAACAGGGAATACATTTTAAAGGAGTACCAGTGAAACATATCTGGGGATAAATAACTATCCATCATACTATGAATTTACAATTAATGCACAGTGGACTGTGCAAGGAGCACCATGAATTCCTTTGGCGACATGGGAGATTATGGAAGCCGCTGTGTTAAGGATAGATGGTAGAGAGTTATTGAACCTACTTTTGATTTTTTTAAACTGGGGCAAAGCCTTAGAGTTCACTTACATGCTGCAAAGCCTGAATTATATCCTTCCACATACTGCCTCCTTTAAGCTCACTAAATACAGGTACACCTATTTTCAAAATAAGCCACTGGATTTTCTGTTTCCGATCCAGAAAGATCAGCCTCAGAACAGGCATCATGAGTTTCTTTGTGTGTTTACAAAGGTCTGGTCTACACAAACCACAGACCATATTATTCGAACAGTAGACTAATGAACTTGTATCAGACACTGATACAGAAAGAGGTCTGAAATTGATCACTTTGATCGATCACAAGCAGACTAGTGAAGTTAGTAAACTGAATCACCACAAGTAATGTGATGTTCATTAAATATTCAAAAACATTTTAGCCAAGAGTAATATGATACTCCTCATCCTGGGGTAACATCTAAATGCAGTGTGAGAGTATAAGCTCTTCACTGTAAGTGGGGAACATTTTGGCAGTAGGCCTGTGCATTGTGGAAATAATCTGTGCAGCAGCATGTCAGCAATTTGGAGGTTATCCATCTCTCACAGAAACACCACAATGATAACTTGGTTCATGTTTTTTTTGCATCCTCCACCTTTAAAATTGTCACATTCAATTAATTTAAAATTCTGCCCTGGCAACATTGTGCTTGTTTTTACTTGGAATCACTGACAGATAAATTATGAAAACAACTTTTCTCTGCACTCTTTCTTTTCATCGCCTCTCATCATTGTTTTTATCATAATGCTTGGTGATTGCATTACCTGCTCTATAGATGCAACATTCTGTGTCTATGCGATACTGTCTTAATGCAAGTGACTGAATGCAGTATGTGAAGTTTTACAGAGATATGTGATTGAATGTCTCAGTTAGAGTGCAACTAAGAAAAAACTATTTCTCGTTAATAGTTTTTTGCAACAGGAGAGTCAGACAGGCATTTAATGAAATGTAAAGTCAAAGAACTGAGCTAATTTGGACCTAATTAAGATCATTATACTGGAATTAAATAGTGCCTTTTTCAAAATAATTTCTTGCAAGTGTCTAAATGTGTGACAAATTTTCTGTTGTGTGTTAATTTGCAACACCTCCATTCTTTAATCAGATTTAATGAATGCAATGTTAGAAGTAATTCAGCTCCACTTGAACCTAATACTACAAGCTGTACTCAACTGGTCCTCAGTTTATATCCTGTTTTCATTATATGAATCATTAAGTTATCAATATCATGGTGGTATTTGCTGGAATTGAATCCTATGGGGCTCATTAAGCCTTGCCTTGCTGTTATGCTGCTAACATGGCGAACAACAATGAATTGGAGTCGTCGTGCCTATTACACACACATAGTCAAAGCTCATCACTTGGAATGTGAGTTTAGGTTAGACCAGTGCTGTGAATAAACCTTTCAGCCGCAAGGCAAACATGCTTCCGGTGCTTAATTTATTATGCTAGGAGCGAGTGTGGCTGTACCTCCACTCATCTCACTGAGCCTTGTTTAAATGAGAGGAGACAGACAGAGCCATCCAGAAAAGGTCAAGCACGCCAGCCTGCATATTAATTGTCTAATGTCACAGCAGAGCAGCTCCCAAGACATAGCTCACACTTCTGCACGAATCATCATCACTGTTGGTAAACATACAGTAAGAGCCGCTGACGGATGTGTCGGTTTGCAGGCAGTGACCTGAAGTTGACCTCATATTAAAGATGCATGTGGACACTGAAAACATCAACACCTTGTAGTCATGTAACGGGATGTCAGTGAACTGCACACAGCACACTAATGTTAAACGTCAGTCTGCAATGCTTTAAAGCAAAGGTTACTAAACAAGTGACAGAGGCCATGAGTTTAGCTTTCTGTTTTGCTCACTGCTGGTTTGGAGAGTGCTTGTACATCAGCTTCAATTTGTTTCTTCCTCTGGCTGGTGACAACTTTATTCTAACAGTTCTGATGAGTTTTCATGCCTGAGGTATTAATGTGACAAATTAGTTGACTCTCTAGGGATTAATTAGTAGAAATGAGTTGGCGACTTTGTGGTTTAAATATCCGGATATCAGACAGACAGTCATGTAATTTGCTGACAAAGGTGTACTCCTCTTCAAATCCATTTAAAACAGGACAAACTTGTAATCAAACTTAGATATTGTTGTTCTTCTCTTACAATAGTATAAATGATTGTTTGGACAGCTACATTAAAAAGAAAAACAATGTATTCATTTTAAAAGTAAACAAAAGACCTTCTGTTGTTTAATGGTTTTCATGATTAACTTCTGTTTGAATGTTTAGGAAGGAGGTGAGGTTGGAGGGAAATTGTGACACAGACATGTCATGTTTTTATCTTAAAGATGACAATGTTTTCACTTTGTATCGATGGTATTGGATTGTTGATAATTTAATAAATTGCATCATTCCATATTGATGCATCATTACAGCACTACATAACACATAGTCATTTGTATCTTTTCTTACTATAAATACATTAATTATAGCTGCTTTAAAGTATTCCAGAGTTTCTGCTGATAAATAAAGAGTTATTATGGAGTTACTCCAAAGTCTTTGTTATCATGAGAGTCTAAATGCTGTTTCTTTTAAACCCTTGCAATAACAACATTTCATAGGAGGTAGAGATAGAGGTGAAATGTAATAAATTTAAATACTGTCAGAAAAAGTTGCAATCTTTATAGTAAAAATAGGGTTGTCCTTCAAAAATCTATTTCAGGAACACCTTTGCGAGAGTCAAAATGCGTGGGGCAGACTGACATAATGAGAGGAGGGGTCCACTTCCATTTTTATCTGTTCATTGACTTTTAACGACTGCCTGTTTAATTGTAGGCAGTTAGAGCCTCAGCGGGGAGCGGAGATGTGCCAGTGTTGACTCCTGCTCGGCCTTCTTTCAGTATGTTATTCATGCGCCCTTTTCCACTGCCAGCCTGAGGGAGGCAGGCCTGTTACTCTGTGCCAAGTGAAGGAGGGCCAAGTGTCGTCTGGAATCTAGTTCATTGTCCCTCCCTCTCCAAACGGAAAAGCTTTTGGGATGTGGAGCCGAGCATCGTCAGCTGCTGTGGGCGTCATGGTGTGGAGGCAACTGAAGCTTTTTCCCACATCACCATGGAGACAGTAGTACACACATTAACTCAGTTGTGTATGGCGCCTTCAGTTTGCGTTTCACCAGGGGACGACAAGAAATGATGAATAGGGTGACTGTCTCAACTGAATAAGCAAACCTACAGCATTAGACAATGACAAACTGCAGGTTCTACAGGTTTCATGATTTTAAGTCTGAGAGGAAATGGATGTAAACGAGGAACAATTAAATGTGATGCAAAAAGGAAATGATCAGAAAGATATTGGATCAAACCACAGCAACTGACAAGATCTCAGTGACTAACATCAATTAATGTCCTGCAGAGCATATACAGTAGGACACCACGGTTTAAAGACCTGTTACATATTGCTTGGTCATTTTTTAAGTGACAGCTTTATTAATTGGATGAAAAGGTTCACCAAATGTCTTACCACTGTCACTGTTGTCATCCACCAGGATGATCTCCTTGAGCACATGTGCTGGTGTGTGGTTGACAACACTGTGGACGGAGCGCAGGATCACCGATAGTGCCTCGTTCACGAAGATGAAGACCACGGAGATCTGAGGAAGGTCCTCTGGGTACGTCAACTGCTTACACCTGTTAAGATACATTTAAAGTTATTAGCCAGTGCTAAAACAACCTGGACTTTATTTGCATATCACTCACTAAGAAAAACATGTACAGTCAGGGGTATTCAATTAAAATTCCAAAAGGTCCAAATTGAGAAAATCTCCTTGGGCAAAGGTCTGGAACATTACAATAATATCTAACTTATATATATTCAAGAAGCCTATAGTAGTAACAACATCTCTGCGTAGTCAACAACTGTCAAATCAAATAAAGAAAGTACACATCAATTATATTTTAATAATTATTATTCTCAGTTTTCAAATTTAACTGGATGGATTATAAATAATACATAGAAATATATAAATAAATGTTCTTCTCATTTCAAGTAAAATAAGGGCTGGATTAAAGAATAACTGGCATTACAGAAAGCTTTTGAAAAATGTGCATCTTAATATAAAGTACTTAATTTTAGAAAAATTTATTTCACTGAATTACTCTGCAGCTTTAAATTCAGTTCATTCAGGTGTGAAGTGATGTTGATAAAAAAACAAAACACAATATTATATTTTTCTCATCTTCTAAGAAGAGAAATCTGTGAGCAGGGACTTTATCTGTGGTTATTAAACCACTTGTTTCAGCTCTATTCCACTCGGTTAACATCATTGTTGGTCAGTGAATTAACGTGTTAGGATTCTGATCATATTGGGCTCTTAGGTTTATTTCCTGTGTCTTCATTTCAGATGTAAACGGGTACGTTTGCTCAAAAGAGTTATGCTTTGTCTCGTAGTGGCGCTTCACATTACCGCTTTTAATAACCGCTATGGTCTCTGAACATATGAGACACACTGGTTTTGAACTGCCCGTGCAAGAATGAATATATAAGAGTCTGTTCATTATTTGTTAAAGACTCTAGTCTCTCTGGTCTCTGTGAACATTTGGAGAACGTCATGTGAAAAAACTTCTGACTCACGTAATTCTCCTGCTCTTCATTCTCTTTCCTCGTCCCTCCCCCGTGTGTGTAAATCTCACTCGAGTCAGGAAACTTGTCAGAATACCAATATTTGATTGGCTGAGCTACATCACGTGATGCGATTTACAACGCATTGGTCGGTGTGTTTACTGCACCGCTGAACAAGTGCCGTAAAGGCTGAAAAAGCTGCGCCGGTTAAAATAGAAGTTCTCTGTCAAAATATAATCGGTTTTAGGTCCTGGGTCCGGATACAACGGTGCCTGGGTCCGGATCCGGACCGCGGTCCGCCTATTAGTGACCCCTGAATTGTACAGCTTTGTTTGTGTGCATTTTATATGACTTTCATATCTGAGTGTAATATCAATCTTTTCTCCCGGCAAGACCTATTTGGGTGTATAAAGACCAGCGGTCTTCTATACAAAAATCTTATTGTAAAAGCAATGTATATAGCAGAACAATTATCCAATTAAAAAAGTCAGTCATAAGAAATAGCTAATTAATTATTTTAATTAAAATAATAATAGTGTGTAATTATGACACAAGCTTTAAAATAGACAATGTGTAAAAGAAAAGTGAAATTAAGATATTCACAACCTAACTGGGACACTTGGGAGCTGCCGGAAAAAAAAACTGAAACCTCCTTAAAAAAAGCATTTATGGCCCCTAAGAATGCCATCAAGGTCCTCTGATACCTCTTCAAGGACTGCTGGAGCCACCTCAAACACCTCTGTTTGCCTAGAACCCACTATGACAATAACCGTACAAATTTTTCTCACAGCAGGCATTTTGATTTGTCATAGCAGAAAAACCACAGCTGTAATTAACGATGGCTTTGTTCCATGTAGGCGTGCCAGTGAGCATGTGCGCTAGCAGGCACACCTACAGTGAATGGGATGCAGACATAATTAATGTGATTAGTTACACCTGTTGTTCAGGTTTAAGAAGAGTTTAAGAAGCTTTTATCTCTTAAAAATTAAATGAAATGTTTAATTTCACATTCACAGTGTATCCACATGGTGCATACAGACTCATATTTCTGTCCAAAAATAAAGGGACGTATCCTGGATAACTTTTTTCTCAGTGAACCAAACCAACAAGGCAAAAATAGCTCTCTTCTAAGATATCATTTAAAGCCCTTCATCTGTTTGATGGTGAAGCTGCAGCTCCCCGACCTGGATTCTCCATACTGTACTGTGACTACTGCTACAGTATAGCTGCCATACTCTCATCCTGCTTTTGAGAAACCTGAATATACTGACTGGAGTTCTCTTATAGAAACCCATTTTCTTCGACATGCTAATGATCTTACAATGCAGGCATAATGTTTACCATGTTCACCATTTTATTTTAACATATTAGCATTCTAACATTTGCTAATTTGCACTAAGCACAAAGTACAGCTGAGGCTGATGGTATTGTCATTCATTTTGTAGTTATTTTGTTATATTCCAAAGTATTGGACAAATTAAAATGCTGTTACGTGATGATGGCTCTAGATTGAAGGTGAGAGGATCACTAAAGCGATTACATCCTGAGGGGGACAGACCAACACTTCCTCCCCTTGAAACAAACAATGCTAATTGACGTAATGATGATATACAAGTTTAAATAAAGTGTGCCTTTGGCAATGTCAGTGATAGACTGCATCGTCTTGCACTACTAATGGTCACATAGAGAAGCCAAATCCTGTCTGAGTGGTAGCAGACTTCAGGCAGCTAAACTGGGTTCATCCTCAACTGTTGTAGGAATTCATTCAGTACAGAAATAACAGAGTGTGGCTGGATGTGGAGAAGGCAATCACATGCCTCTACTGACACAGACAATCAAAAGCCTGGATAATGTCAGACTCATCTATACAGGGAGGTGAATAACCAAGTTTCTCTATGTGACATGCAAACATGAGCCCAAATATGATCAAAACCAGGGTAAAACGCAAAACTGGGTTACAAGCATCCTTTTAAATGTGGTCAATGTCTTACATCTCTTAACCTGTTAGCTATCTCACCACCCGTCATTCCTCAATGTCATGATCTCACACAGTACATTGACTCTATGGTAACCTATTTTGAACATCAGTGAACATTTACACTACTACAATTAATACAAATGTACTGTACACTACGCCATGCAAATGAATGTTCGTAACATTCACTTATTCTGTGTCTTCTTCTCACACAACAACAACCCTGTTACTCTTCTTCGCTTAGAATCTCAAGTCTGTCACCTCCAGAAAAATACAGTATTTTCTCACAGGCGTACTGTGGCTTTGAAGTCAGAAATAACAGTGTTGACTGGACGGAAGCACTTAGCTGATTCCTATGGCAACTGTGAACACACGCACGCACACAGTCAACAGCTTGTGAATCTTGCCGCGCCGCAAAAATAAGGCTCCAAACGCAACAGCTGACAAACGCATTTCACTCGCTCCTGCCTTTGTTTCTCCATGTTTTCACATATCTTATTCAGCAGTGCTGTCTCATTATGTAGGGATAATGAGGTGGCTATTGTAATTGTTGTGGTTGAATTATTTACAAGAGATTTTGGCTGTAATGAATGTAATATTGTTCCTTTTTAGAATATCAAATCGACATGAATCAACTATATAGTGTAAACAAATCTATGTGTTTCGTTTAGCTTCAGTAAATCCTATTCAGCTGTTGAAGTCTTTTGCCAAACATTCTCGCCAGGGTAGTGTTAAAGACAGTGACATATTGCATTTGCCAGGTGAAATACCATACACTCGAGAAATATTATTGAGACAATACATTGATTTGACAGAGAGTATCAGTCTCACATGCTATCACAGATTATTAGATGTGATAGAGGTGAGGCTGAAATTTGGTCTTGAAAATCTGCACTTGGCCAGGACGTTTTATTTAAAAATAACTGTCTCATCATCCTGAATCACAAATTAGGGCTGCTAGAGAAGAGAGCATCCATAATCTGAACTAATAAGACACAGCAAACATATCATAAATGTCCAAATTAAATTGTGGTGCTGCATACAATCACTGGTCTGATGATATACTGTGTTATTTCTGCATACTGAAGCACATAAAATTAAAACCTCATCTTTGTCTAAATGTAACCGGTTATGACACTGCTGATGTTTTTCCTTGTTCACTGTGTGGTCGTATTTTTAGATATAAAACTTGGTAGTGTTGGTATCAAAGTCAAAATTCTGCTACCTTGAACATGTTTCGTTCAAAGACAGCACGTCCCCTGCTCTTCCACCCTCGCTGTGAGCCATCTGAGCTCTACTGGTGCTCGGCGCACTGATACCTCGGTGAACTGCGATGTCAGCCTGAGTCAGCAGCATCCATGGGGTCAGGCCGCAGGGGGACGGCCACACAGCAGATGGATCCCAGCATGATGCTAAAGTTACATCCTCTTCTCTCCACCCATTGGAACCCTTTGCGTCCTCCACAGCCGCTGGTTTGTGTGAGTATTTGTGTGTGTGTGTGTGTGTGTGTGTGTGTGTGTGTGTGTGTGTGTGTGTGTTTGTTTGTGTGTGTGTGTGTGTTTGTGTGTGTGGCGGGCATGTGTTAGCAAGTTCTCACCTTTCAACAATGAGATTTGGCAAGAGAGGAACTAGCAATTATGTAGAAAGACATAACAGATGGCATCTAATTTACTTGTGAATTTATATAGTAAGTGCTTTGCATATCATCATAAAATACTTTTTACTTTCCTTTTGGGCTTTACTTTACATGTTTTACTTTTTACAACATAGGGAAAGTACACTTGTCACATCAACTTCAGGGGCAACTGTGGCTCAGTGGTAGAGCAGGGTCGTCCTTCAATCAGAGAATCGATCCCCGGCTCTGCTAGTCCATGTCGATGTGTCCTTGGGCAAGACACTTAACCCTGAATTGCTCCTGTAGCTTTGCCTATGGTGTATGAATGGGTGTGAATGTTAGTTAGAGTCCTGATGTTAGTTAGAGTCCTGCAGGTGGCACTTTGCATGGTGTATGAATGGGTGTGAATGGGTGAATGAATGAGCGAATGATGACATGTAGTGTGAAAGCGTCTTCAGTGGTCGGAAGACAAAGCACAGAATTAATCGGACAATATTTCTTGTTTGGTCTTTTCCCCCCAACTAATTCTTGTTAATTCAATTCAAGTCAATTTGAGTTTGGGCAAAAGTAAAAATAGAAACAGACAAATGTTTGTGACTGTATTGAGCTGATAGCGCAGTTGCATTTAAAAACTAATATCAGTCATATTAATAACAAAATTAAGAGATATATACTGTTATATATATTTTTGTAAACTTTTTTTTTAAACTTGCAACTTTCTTCTGAGCTTTTTACACATCCAACAGATATGAACAACATTCGATTTTATTTGTTTGTTTGTTAGTTTGTCATGTCAGTCGTGTTTGTCACCACCTGATGAATGCATGTGTTATTTTTTTTCTTATTTGGTTGACTAAAAATCTGCCTTTATCTTACTTTGTGTGACACTACTGCAACAGTGTAGAGTTCAGCCTTAGATATTGACACAACTTGGGATTTTAAGGTGGTTGGAATATAATACAGCAGCTTGAGAAGCACTGAAACATCTTGATCCTTTTTATTTTCTTATGTGGCTACTTAACTTAGTACTGGCACTGATTCATGCATAGGAATGACAATCTGCCTATTGTCTCACTGTGCAAGTAGGCTAGGGCTTGCTGTTCTGGATTGGGAAAGTTTAATTTCATGCACTGTTATCAATCACTTCCATTACCGCAGTCCACATGCAATTGGCAGCAGAGGTAATAAAAGGAAAACTAAACCACAGAGAGTGTTTATGATGGAGCACGTTGCGTACGTCTATCTATACTTTAAGCCCTGCTCTCATGCTCTATTCGTAAGAATAAGTGCACAAGTGTTTTGATTGATAACCCCTCCACTGTATCATTTCAGTCCTTCCCTGTGCATTTATGCTCTCCCTCAGCAACTCCTTTGTTCCCTTTCATAGCTTTCTCTATTGCCTCTCTCAATCAGCCTTGCCAGGTCTATAAATACAATGACAAATCTGGCAGTGAGTTTGAGGGGAGAATTTTTTTGCACCGCCGCACTCCTTTACACAGCCACAACATGGCAACTGTGCAAAACAAAGTAACGTATATTTCACTCCTTTTCAGTTATACGACTAGTGGAGAGGCTGCGTTTAATGAATATTACCACAGTAACTTCTCAAAAATGTCAGAAGGGGCAACGCAGCCACATCGCTTCTAGTTGAGATGTGGAGTGAGGCTGGATTTGAGTGTTGAGATCGTAAAGTGATATTGTAGTTCCATTGCCCTAGTTACTGGATCCAATTTAGGGCATCGCTCAGACTTAAATTTGTACCTGTCTGCACTAGTGGAGAAGCCTTGTAAAGCCGTAACAGGATGAGCGATCGACTCATCTGTTTGTAATGGGACTGAGCTCACTGGCCAGCGCTCATAATTTGACCCGGAACAAGCTTTGACAGAAACAGAGCGCCAGATTAAGATGTATTCCAATCACACCTCCCCCTTCTCCTCCTCCACCAGCCGGGTAGATCAGTGCTCCCTCTGACTTTTCCCCACTGGCGGCTCTTATTTGCTGTGAAATTTCACATTAACCTCCTGTAACCCGCGCAGTGCAAGCAACACCAAAGCAACTTTCCAATCCACGAGCACCCCTCTCGGAAAGATAATCGTTTGCCTTGTCATTTCTCCACCCTCCACCCTCCCCATCCAGGAGATAAACTGTGGCGCTGGAAAGAGCAACAATTTGCTGCAGGAGCTCCTGCACCGTGGAGACCTTACGATCCCATTCTGCAGTATCAGACGCTAAAGAGATGAGGTAAGCCTGTTTCTTCAGCCTCCCTCTCTGGTTATCACCCTCCCACAGGCGGACAAACACAAATCTAAGGGTCCTTATAGTTTTGGGTTTAACTATTTAGACAAAATATATATCCAATTTTCGACAGCGTGACAATAGAGATACAGGTGCGATTTGAAGTAATTGAATATGAATTCCCTTGCAGGAGGAGAGCTGGAGGGTAAAAAGCAGGTTGAATGTCTTGAATAGCATATCACTGACACGAGTAACATTTAACATTTAATCCTTTTGTTTGTTTTGTGGGCATCAGTAATCTTTCTAGCTTGCATGCCTTTTACTATTTTATTATACGTAAGCCTCCCAAGGACAATGAATGGCAGGCTCAAAGTCACCATAATATAGAGCCTGCTTAAGTTCCTTGGTATCTCAGTTAAGAACGTCACATGCAGAAGTGAAGGGCAAAAGAGAGAAATAAAGGCTGGCGGGCGGTGAAAGAGGATTACAGGTTTTTTGTCCGAGAGACAATTGCGTCTGTAATATTATGAATTTGTTTTACTGCAGACTGGCAGGTTTGAAAAGAGAGAGACTTGAGAATGTGTGGCTCGTTCAGTCATGGGCCATGGTGATGGACTTTGCTTCCCTGTAGTCATCAAAGTCCTCTGCTTAATGACTCCTGTTCAATTAAAAGCCCATTAGACAGGAGGTGACTGGTTCCTACTGTTAACCTCACTTCAGCAGTGCTGCAGTCACCTATTGCCTGCAGGACATACTTACAGATGCAGAATTACAAATCAGAAATACGGAGCAGTTTTTCATACTGCATGAGGCAGAGAACTGCTTCAAACTGAACCAAACAGGTTACTGTAGGTGTGAAAGCACCCTAAAAGTCCTCACTATAGTGCCACAACAATGCTAGCAGTATTGGTCTGGCTGCACATAAATCCATTTTCTTTCACTTACAGTTCTTTGATGTTTCTCTTTAAAGTACTGCTTTGGTGATGTAACCAGAAAAGGCAAAGAAAACTATGTTTGCACATTGCACTGTATTGATTTCCATTGAGCCTTACAACAAATGGAGTCTTTATCATCGAGTATACCTATTGAATAGCTGTCATGGACTAAAGCTTTACCTTGTTTGACACATGTTTTGTTAGCGCTATGACTATGTGCTTGTTTATATGGGTACAGAAAATCTTCTGGACACGGAGAGACAGATCAAGAAGTGTACTGTATGATGACAAGCCCGCAGAATGGTTTCCACAACCTGTGAAACGAGTACTAAATCCATACTCAAACACATAGTCAGTCCCTATTTCAAACCGGAAACACCTCAGCAAACCCCCGACACCGTACTTCCCTTTTATCTTCGATTTTTTTGTTGAACAAGCTGAATAAAAAAAAAGGAATTTCCTAAAACCCCTCCATTCCAGAGGCACTCTCAGCTGTCTTTATTAATTAGCAAGCTCCTTTTAGCTTGGCCCCTCCTCCCCGTTCCACTCTTGTCTAATTTTTCTGGGCGTGAAAAGAGCTGGGATCAAAGCAGCATGGATGAAATGAATTGTTATCCCTGCTAAAGCCCTCAGAAACCTCTCTTGGCCATCAGATTTCCGCTCAGTGTGTCCGCCTGTCGCCATTGTTCTTTGACACTGTGTGATATGATTCCCCCCCCCCGACACACATACACACACACACACACACACACACACACACACACACACACACACACACACACATACACTGCCCAATCCATCTCTTGCAGCACTTACAGTATTACAGCTATAGTTCACTGTCTAAATATAAAATGTATTTTAAAAGGATTATTTCGGCTGCTTGCTGGGTGTCCACACAGTCACTTAAAATTTTTTTTTTTTTGCAACATTACAACACAGCTCTTCAACTATAGCCATCATCTTCCCCATGTCCTTTCATATAGGGATTAGGCGTGACAAAAGTAATTTTCTATTGTGTAATTCCCCATGGCAGAGGCCTTACGGTGCTCTGTGGCTAAACTGACTGTACTGCATTGACAGAAGAGACAAGGAAGGATTAAGTGGAGTCAGGCAATAAGAAGATGAAACGTATCAAACAGGAAGTGAGGATGGCTTTTGCAGTGGGGAGGCACACTGTCATGTGACAGCAGGAGACAGCTGAAGGTGTCATTACAATAGGCTACTTTTTGGAAGCCTTGCTCGCTTGCTTGTCTTGTGAGGTTAAGAGGAGTCAAGAACCTGTTACATAACTGTTCTAGAAAATTTTTTAAAACTCATCAAAGGAAAAAATGCTGTACGGTTTGTTAATCAACCTGACTCATTTTATTCTTCTTTCATCTCTATTTGGTTTTGAAGCAGCACCTTATCACTGTGATTCAGATGTAATGAAATCATTGTCATTCATCATTCCCTTCAAGATAAATTACCGTTACTGTATTTCCACAATATTTGTCACCAAATTATTCACCAATCTCTGTTCAAAATGTCTCTGACTGGAGAAATAACAGATATTGAAAAAGGTACAGTTCAATGCCTTTATAGGAAAAGACATCGTCGGTTTCCGAAATACATTATGTTCTTACTGAAATGTATCTTCTTGTATAAGTCATAACAACAGCCAGTTTGGGCAAAAAGATAACACTGGAGCTGTGCTAGCACATTAGCTTGCTAGAAGGCCGACAACCTGCAGGTTGTAGCAGTCCCTCGAGAAGCTCCCTAATGAGGGGGCAAAGAGGAGTGAATATACAAACGCACATTTCATCTGGGATGCTGGAGCCCAAAGGCTGCTCGATCGAACACTGCGGGGGTCACAAACAATGTCAGCCAATGAAAATGCTGATGTCTCCTGCTAACAACATTAATGCCAACCATTGTGAAATGAATGCCAAACAACAGAAGTGTAGTTGTTTGAATTGCTTTTACCACTAACCAAATGAATTCATACTTCTTGAAAGTACTGACACATGTCATTTTGAGTTGGTGCAAATTTATAACGTGTCAAGTCCCACTGGTAAACTGGGGCGGCTAGTGCAAAATTTCATAAACCAGGAATATCTCCTACTGGAAGCCAATACATTTGCAAAGATAACATTTGCATGTTCCTGGATAATATAAAAACCAATGAGTTTTTGATGGATATGTCATTCCATAAATCTCATCTGTGCTGTGACAGCGGGCATTGGGTCCAGTGTTTTGGTAGTTAGTCTTTAATAATAGGAAAAAAAACGAATACAGCACCGTGGATTAAACTGGAAGTTCAAAGCTATATTATCACCTTGCCTGCCTTCATTGTCCTTTAAGTTAAAATTACCTCCTTTAATCATTGTTGTGTAAATATAACTATTGGGTTCTGTCAATGCAAGAGGTGGGCACTTAAAAGGGCTTTTTTAATGCTGCAAAAACGCCGCAAACACCACAACCGTAGCCGTTTTTTAACATAAATTGTCTGAAAATAGAGGCGTTCAATGGTACTTTCGGCTTTCCATACATTGGGTGCCATATCACCAAAGTCCTAAGACATCCATCCACCAGTCGGTCCCTGGTATCCATAGTAGACACATTAAACTCACAAACAAAGTAAGTCTCACTTACAGCATGCTATAAGCATAAAAGCATAAAAATAGAGTATGCCCTGCACTTTTGACCTTGTCTTAGCTTGCAGGAAATCGTTGTAAATTCTAATAATCCTCAACACCACCATTTAACTACACAGCTTCTATTGAACCTTGTGCTGCAAGTCTGCTTTTATTTTGGCACAATACATGTTCTGGAAATTCAGCAAAACACAAAGAAGAAAAAGAGGGAAAAAGAGGAAAAAAAAGAAGAAACTGAGCGCTTGATGGAAATGCTAGTTTCCTGGCAAAATGTCCTGCCGTACATTGAGTGTCTTCACAACAATAGACCACAATCAACTGCAGCAGGGCAAACCATCCAGTTACAAGTCTCTGTAACATTGCACAACCCTGCCAGGAGGAAAAACAGGTGTAGAGCTATGGTTGGAAAGAGAATGTACATGACAGAAAATGAGAAAGACAGAAGGTGGACATACTTTTTAGGCCTGTAGTCTGGGATGCTCCTGTCCAGAGAGATGCGGTCACTGAGCTGAGCGTTGTAGCCGTACTCCTCATATTTCCCCTCCACATCATGACTGTCCTCTCCCAGAGTGGCAGCAGCTCCCCCCTGGCCAAGGCCTCCGGGTCCCTCAACTAGCCCCATGGGCTTCGCCAAACCTGCCAAGAAAATGACACAACAGAGAGACAGTCATACAGATGTGCATGCTCATGTGTAGAGGCAGACACAGACGCACACACATAACAGAAAAAGGTGAGAAGATATTGGAAGTTTACAATGTTTTGTTGTCATTATCATCAAATGTTCAAACTTTCAAATATGTCAATCTTACTAAGTTATGCTACTAAGCTTCCCTTACACCCCACCTCTTCTCTCCCATTCCCATTCACCCACAATATCAATATCTTTTCTTTAAATTATTGCTAGCAGCTCGAGCTGTCCAGATGGTTTCCTAAAATATTTGTAATCTTGTCCTATCAGCCAATTGTCATTCCCAGGCCATCAAATACTGGCACTTTGTCACGTCCCTTGGTGTTGGATGCTGACACACAAGGCATCCATTAGCGCCTGTGTGAGATGCACCAGGCTTTCAAGTAACTATAATGTAAACCCATCCGTGTCATTATTAGACGCTCAGAGAAAATGCTCCGGAAGTGTGATGAGCTAGTATAAAGACTGAAAATACCCACACATAGTGGGATGGAAGGTAAATGTATAATTCAAACCAACAGGACTTTCAACCAGGAAACCAGTGTTCATGACTGGTTTGTTTCTGAGTAGCGACTCTGTCCTGCCAGTGTTGTGAGTAAAATACATTCACAAACCCTGCTGTTTTCTTATTTGCATAGCGTTGTTTGACATAATGTCATATGGTGCTGTCAAGATATTACTTACAATGTTTTCCTGCAGGTATTATTTATTTATCAATTAACTATTATTAACTATTATAATCAACAATTAACTATTTTTTCTGATGTAAAAATATAGATAACTGAAATTAATCAAATGTAAAATGTTGTGATTTTAACTTAACTAATTCTACAGAGACGATTAGTCCAACACAAGGTAATTGAGTCCCTAATTGCTCCATATTGTCAATCATAAAAGCATAGGATAAGTGTGTAGCAACACCACATCTGTGAAGTGGTTATAATTCAAGCAGTACTTTTGCCATGCAGGTTCTTTTATCCCACAAATAATCCCTGAAGAAAGGCTAGATTGCAAACAGTATCTGTGTGCTTTAATTGTGAATTAGAGCCAGTTCTTGGCCAGCCCTATCATGTTAGGCTTCTTTGGTTTAACAAAACTAAATTCAGCACTGGATTTAATGTGTCAGACTTAAAATACTCCTCTGCTCTCATTAAAATGACTCATGACTGTGATTTAACAGAATGTCACTTTGGTACCGTGACAGTGACATTTTCAAACCGAGAAGGAGAAAAATGGTGTCGTACAGTGTCAAAACGAAGTCTTGGCTGATGGAAAAAAGCTGCTTCCCAGATTCAGGGACTGTACAGAAATGATTAAGGTGGGGAGAGGGCCTGAACCTGATGTGTATTTCTTCTTTTGAAGACAGACACTCTTCTTCTTCTTATTAGTTGGTTTGGACCATCCCCGTTGACTAATACAATAATGCAATATCCTTCTCCCTTATTTCTGTGTGTTTATTTACTGGTTGTTGTTTCGTATTGGTTGTACCAGCTCCTTGAATGGCTGGACTATTGTTTGAATATTTAAAATTCCATGAAATTGCAGGATAATGTCAGATAATTGTTATATGTGCCAAGCTTCCAGTGTGGCCTCCACAGAAAAATCGAGCTGCGTCTGTTCTCCATATCAACAGATGGACACACAGACAGTAAGTAAACAGTGCATACCAATGAAGAGCTCAGCTCTCCGCTTCAACCCTCTAGGAACTGCGGAGTAATCACCATATTTGGATGGCCTCAAATCCTCGGGTGCTGCTGAAGATTTGTAATTGGAGATGAATGGTTGCAAACTGGCTTCTCCCACGAGAAGGCTTGAGCATGTCCTGCACCAGCCAATGTGGTGGCATTTTGACAAGTATGGGTGGGGTTCACGTCACGGACTAGCCATCTGGCATAGTGGCCCATGTCACACAATAACATAGATACCCTCCAGAGCTGGAGACTCAAGCCTGGAGGGCCTCTCTGTCTACGCATGAGTCTTGGAAGCAGGACAATGCCTGCCAGCTTTGTTTTCTCATCCCTGCATCATTTTACTTCCCCCCGCCTTCCACCTTGAGATGAGAGGCCTGAAAATCTGATCCACTGTCTGTAACACGACACCATAAATTCAAAGATTCTGCAGAATCAATCTCATGATGGAAGGTTTGTATTTGTAACGTTAAAACAGTATTGCAGCCAATCTATGCTGTTTAGCGTAACTGCAAACTTTTGTAAATCTTTTACAGGGCTCTGTTGTTATGTAGCTGCTGACCTGTTTTGATAAGGCCTGGTTGGTCATTTGAGGTAGTAAAATTACTCAGTCTTGCTCTGATTTACCTTTTATGTCTTATCCATTTGATCTTATAAATATATGCTTCTTTTACACAGCAACATTTATTTCAAAAATGGGTTGCTTACAAACAAAAATAGAAGCTTTTAAAAAATGTCTTTAAAGGAAAAATTGGACCGTGTACTTCTGTGGGTAGAGCATAACACTGTGGATTAAGAGCTCTATTCCCAAGGCGACTGCATGAGTTAAAAATGTATGTACATATGAACCTGTAAGGCTCTTTATATAAAAGCATCCAGCAAGTGGGCTGTTATGTTCTGGTCAGAAAAGGATGACAATGACTAGAGGCCCACGCTGCTCACTCTAGTGCTGTGACAAAGATAGCTACAAATGCAAATACACAACAAATGTTGAATTTATAACGTAAAAACAATTATCATACGTGTTGTTTTTAACTACATAGCTTTAAAATGCCCATGTATTTTTTCATTCACTTTTCCCGATGTGAGTGCCTTAGCACTTTCATCCTCCCACAAGGAGGCAGTTTCAACATCTGCTTCGGCCAGCCCAAGCAGGATGTCGTTCCTTGCATTGTCAGGCGTCAATTGCAATCTCATGTCTGAGTAAACATCTGTCTCTGTGCTCGTTCCTCACAATCCATTTGTCCAATCCCCCTGATTATGATACCCATAACCCATGACAGCTATAAATCATACAGCAACCTTCACAATGTGTCTGATTTGGCCTTTATAAGACAGGGCCTCAAATTCAAAGATGAACCCATTTTTAATGAATGATTTAAGAGCAAGAGTGGATTTATGCATGTCCAAAGTGATGCAGTGGGGTTCTAAATATTGATGGTGAGGGGAGTGTGGGGAATTCCGTGATCTCTTCAAGAAGAGGAAAATAACTCGATCTAGAGAGGCTTAAAGCCTTCAAAGGCCAAAACAAATCTATGAAATATTGAGAGCTGGGAGAAGAGCTGAATTAATTCTACTGTAGCTCTGCCACTCATAAGCTCAGCAGGGATGTCAGGAGGATAACAACTCTGATTTGGAAATTGGTGGCACTAGACCCCTAATTCATCTCCAAACAATGGATTGTTATCCTTTTGCAAAATGTACACCAATCCCTATGAGAGCTGGCATGACAGCGCAAGCACAACACATATAGAGCTGCTATCTGTATCTGTTCATTTTACACAAAATATTTAAATTAAGTTGTTGGGAATCATCTTCTGCTAATTAAACAGTGCTATAAAACATGCTATTATAAATAAATGTGCCACATTGTCTATAAAAAAAAAAATCAAGGTGTGCATGCAATGGGATCAAGTCAAGCCAATATAAATTCTTTAAAACAAATAAGCTACCGAACAAAAGGGCTCGCCATTTGCATGCACTTTTAGATGGTCTACAGTTCATCAATATTCTGTATGCTGTGACGTCGTGCAAAGTTTTCCAATGTGCCAGGCTTAAATATTGCATCATGAGGTGCAAATAACATCTGTGCAGCATTAGTCAAGCTTTATCCTTCAACACAGAACAAAAGTGGTAAAAATTATTATTATGGACTAACCTAATAGTTGAACATCAAACTTATTGCCTTTATTTATTTAAATTTCCAGCAAAAAAACATGTAAAGTCATACTTAACTAACTACCAGCAGTTTCTGGTCAAGTCTGAAACCCATGGCAATGAGGCAAGATCCAGTTACAAGGAGCACCTTTAATTTCTAAGGAGAAAAAATGATTACTGCATAAATTCTAATGCCGTTTGCATCTGTTCAGTGTGCGTTAACCGTTCAACTCTGAATAATGTATTTGGATTTTGGTTACATCCTTAGTACTGGTTGTCCAAAACAATTTTGTTCCATTTTGTGAAAATCCTCAAAAGAAGATGGATAAACAATCAAAGTCCAGAAAGGCAATGGAAATCCATTTACGTCATCAATTATCCAGCCTGGTATACTGACCTCTAAGTCCCTCCATCATCGGATGTCATCATTAAATGTTGGTAAAGTAATCACGGCATGACTCGAGGCCAACACAGTGTAAATAAGATCAATGCTCGCTCCATCTGGGATTGCCATTATTGTCTGTGGCTGACTGCTGATTGTCAAGTTAGCTGCTGAATTCATTATCATGATTCCTCAAGGCTGAGCAGAATTGATTCTTATCCGACTCTGAAACTGTTTTGTTGACCAGAGCCTCATCTACATATCGTTATTGGAATATATTTCAATTCATCAAGCTTCACCGTGCTTCCCTGCAACCGCCTCCATTACACACCACACAACAACATATAGGCTCACCGCGATGTGTGTCATTAAGATACAGTCAGATCATCACGTTTGTGTCAGCGCGGAAGAGAGAGAGGGAGTGACATTTCTCATTTCTCATCAAGTCTTTGCTCCAGCAGGCTTAGCATATAAACAGCGTTAGTTTCTTTGTCATAATTGGGCATTATAGATAAGAAGCATATCTGGTACTGCAGCTGGGCCTGTGAGGCTGCCATCCCATCAGCACCTACGCACTGGGAGAAGGCTGGGAGTGACATGCATGGCTGATGACAACAGCGTGAGTAGGACCGTGAGCTGAGGGACAACAGCCGAGCTCAAGCAATGACACATCCAGCGCTGGTCAGAGGAGTGAACTGAATAGTAGCACATTCACTCGCTAATAGCAATATGTGTTGTTGTTTTTTAAAAAGCATATTTGTAGAGAATTTCTGCTTCAAATGACAGAATGAAAATTATAAATTGATGAGGTTTTTATTCATTAGATGTTTTATTCTTACTAGCCTATATTTTCATATCCAAGTCTTGCAAATGACCGTTCGCTAAACCCCAGTCAGCGGGGAACATTAAAAATCAGCGTGAGACACATTTTCAATCAACTCATGGAGCTAATGTTAGCGACCCAGCTAGCTACAGATGATCAAATCTGTAGCGATTGTTGTCATTTCAGCCAGCAAAGTTGAGGGTTGCCAATAAGAAGCCTGCTTTTATCTACCTCTGTCTGAAATCAAGGACCCATTGTTTCAAAAAAGTACTTCAAGTGCTATATCTGCCACCATCATTATTGTAAGCTGCTTGATGTACCATGGGTACATCAAGCAACAGAAGGCTTGAAAGACGTAGCAACAGTAACGGAGAGAGGGAAGGGTTTATCGAACTGTGGATTAATTAACTACTTGAATATCAAATCATTATGTTGGATTTTAACAGATTAAAACTTCCATATCAATACTGACCTTCAAAATCCTTATCAGTCAAACCCTAAAAAAAATTAATTTCTATTTTTTTTTTTTAAATAATTGCAGCTAATTGTATTTGTAGTGTTCATTTAGGCCAGACAACCTCAGAGGGCTTCAGCTGGTAAGTAACAGTGAGGAGGTATTTGTTGGTTTTAATGCAGTACTTAAGGTCAAAACGCTGATTCATAAGCTTGTTAACAAGCTTAAAACCCCCTCATCTGATTACCCAAAGACGGTGGCAACCACAGCAGAGCAGTGCTTCTGATAAACCTCAGGTTTCTCATTTCTGTGCAGAATGAGCCGCTGACAAAGCTTGACCGTTGTTTTGGTAATCCATCTGACCATCCATCAGACAACTATAAAAAAGGAATTTTGCGACTTGTTTATGTCCTTCAAATCTAATTGGACCTTGCTGTAGCTCCCGTGGCATCCCATTGGTAGGCAATAAACAACAGAGGGAATGGGCAATTACTTCATATCGCTGCTGGACATGGTAATAGTTATTGGCGCGCTGAGTCCTCCCCTCACCATAGTTATTCCCAACAGCCACAGAATACAATTTGTGGTCTGTGCACGATTTAGAAAAAGGGGCAGTGACCTGGGATATGAGGATATGATTAAGTATGCCATTAAAGAGCTCAAGACAAATCATGGAGGGATTGGGACAGCCAAAGAACGTTTCCAGCCTGTGTGCACTCCTGGGTACACATTGCTGCTGTCAAAGAAAAATTACGTAACTACAACTGATTCCTATTTCTGTTTCAGGCTTGGATTGTGTGGAAAGAGATATGTGCCTGCAGAGTTTGTTTGCAAATTGTATATTTGAATTTGTCAAGCTCACATTGAACAGCTGGATTTGTTGAAATTTTGAATTCAGCTATTTGTTTTGTGAAGTTCAATTTGTAATCCAGTGTAACACCCTGACTTATGATTGAATCATTACAGCATGCATTGAATTAGTTTTAGACTTGTCCTTTTATTCCTATTTTAACTGGAAAGGTAGGTAACTCTGCCAGTTTTGCACTTTATTCATTGCTTGTTCCTCTCTTCAGCTCAGAATCGACAGTTACTCTCTCCACTTGTGAAAGATCTACAAAGTGTATCCAAGCTACTTGGACTCAACTGTGCTGCAAATGGAGTCAGTTTTGAACATTATTTATGAAGCTGTTATGATGTTCACCAACATAAAACAATTGACAGAAAATACAACACCTTTGACTGTGTATATCAAGCCTTAGAGGAAGAAGATGCACTTCAGCCATGGCTCAGGGGAAAAAAAGTCAATTACAAATTACACTTTACAAACAAAAAAACCCTCAGCAAATTCACGTTTTAAAATCCACCTACTCAACATTGGCACGAGATAAAGAAACATAATGAATATGCAGTTTCAGCTTGGATGATTTATATGTGTAATATCACATATACAACTTTAGTTGGTAGCCTAGATAAGTCTTTCTTTTTCCTTCAGTCCTTAAAGAGTTTTGCAGACACAGTGTGTTTCTGTCCAACAGTGAAATGATGTGGGGTTGCCTTGTCTCGATATAAAGCTAAGTGACTGAGAGGATGCATTGTACTTTTTGAGAGGCAATGCCTGCTGGCTGGATGGCCAGATGCCGAGCATAACTCAAAGTGACAGAGTGACCGTCAAATAGCTGCCGATGCTTGGCCGTTATAACAAGATCCTGCAGAAACAGTCTACAATCGCATAGTTTTGGGGCTGTGAAATGCTGTGAAACCTCCTTAACTACTGACTGTTGAACAAACTTTCAAATGGACTGTCAGGGCACTTTTTCTGGATCATTTGAACAGCACAACCTCTTACAAAATATATGGAGAAAGTAAGCATTTTCCTATTTCTTCTCCTTATATATTTGAATGCAGGGTTTTTACAGCTTTCACAGGGGTGGATTGTAATGAAAGGGGTATTTAGATATATGCGACCTCTACTGGTGACCAGCATGAAATGCAACAACACAAGCAGAACCTGCATCCTCCTACAGTCCCCATCCCTCACTGCCCTCCCTTCAGCTTGAGCTATAGCAGCCTTCACACAGATGATAAAGTCACATTTTCCCAGGAGAACAGTACTTTACTGATAGATTAGAAATCAATCAGTAACACCATGCTGAGGAGGAGTAACATGCTGATTTCTCCTTATTTGCCTTTGGGACAAGACGTTTTGGCTTTTATAGTAACCAGTTCAAAACATGTCCCTCATCACCGTCAAGTGAATAGGTTGGAGGTTTAAACTGTAGCAATCAGTGAGTCATTGCTACTGAAGCCGATCAACCCTCTGCACATGCATCAAGACCTGTTTGTGTTGTAAGTTGGAACAGCATTTATGTAGCATTCTCATTTAACACTACCGACATTGAAGTATGTCATCAGAGTATTGCGAGAAAATGTTATTTATGATCCCACTTAGCCTCAACATCCTGAAAGTGAGCTCTGTGCAGTTAAAAAAATACACTAAATTCAAGAAAATGTTTTTATTTTTTCATTAGACCTGCAAAATAGTCACGAGAACCAATCCAACATTTTCTTTCTGTTAGCCATGTTGTTTACAAGACATACAACCTTTGAACGTATGCATAGAAATAAATCTATCAGAAAATAGTAGTTTTTGGTAAACAAGCTGTTGACACTGAAAAAAAATGTATCCATTGAAAATGTATCCAACAGAAATGTAACTATTTTGATAGCTGAAATGTTGGCTGGTTCCGCTCACAAATGGGATGATTTGCCGCTTCTCCTTGTCATACATAGTAAATAATATATTTTGTGGTTTTTGACTGTTGGTCGTACAAAACAAGACATTTGAAGACATGGCCTTGGGCTTCGACATTTAGTTGACCAAACGAGTAATCGATTAAAAATAATTAATTACTACTAACATAACTATTGATATGTTTTGTTGATATGATATAAATAATCACATTTTGAGTTAATTCAAACAACCGCATGAACCTCTACATTTATATAGTAATTGAGTGAATATTATTTAATGCATGGAACTATGATGCTTTGATGTGATTTTATGATTCATTTTGAGAAAGTCAACATATGTTTGCTTTTTTAAATGTACTAAACACTAATGTCTCTATATTAATTACAATGAATCATAGATTTGGAATATCTTATGCACTGTATTCAGGTCAGCCTTTTCAAGCATATGTATGAATAATGCCTTAAGCATCAGTTGTGATTGTGTGGATTTCCCACAAAGGAATACAATGTAAGTAAGACATAAGTCTTATGTAACTGATTTTAAATGTTGCTGTTCCACTGAGGCGACCAAACCTGCCCCTCAGACTAATGGCCATATAATGAAATACAGGTCTGTCATTCCGTTATAGAGCCATTACATTACACTCTCCTTCAAAACTCAGACAGCTTGTTAAATCTGATGTGTTTCAGTGCGTCCAGTGAAATGAGCTGCTGCTGAGATACAGACTCCCTCTGAGTGGGATTCTATACAGAACTACAGATGTCAACATAAGTTTATGTGAAGTTTACAACAAGTCAATTATGGGTTAGGGGTTTTGCGATCCAATAGGCCATTAAAGTAACAGCCTAGTAAAGTCTATCAACAATAATATAAGCACATATACCAAGTACTGCACTGTAAAACATCGCCATTCTTCATTAGCTCATGACAGGCAGGGTCAGTGCTTTATCACCAACACTTTAACGGTGTTTCATCTGTAAACTCAAGCTGATTTTTCACTGTCTTATTAAAGAAATGAGGCTACAGGCTGACAGAAAAATATGCATGAGTCATGCTTCAGGTCTACTAAAAACTCACCCCAGTGCATGCAGCCTGTGCACCTTTTGTATTCTGAAGGACAGTTTGGCACCAATCAAACCACACAAAAGTGCTCATTGCACGCGGTCTGCCTATCTATAGACACAATTTATAAAGTGATTGGCTTGCAGTGGTCATTATTTGCTTCGTTATAACGATGACTTCCTGACTGGTAAGTCGCATATTTTGATATTATGATGATCGAGCTGTATCCTACCGTTTAACTGATTGTAGACCACATCCTCCAGCCTCTCCAGCCGCTGGAGAATAGACTGCCTGTCCACCAAGTTGGAAACTTTGCCGTTCCTGGCTCGCAGCCTCTGGTCAGACATACGCCCTATCTGGATGAGCTCCTCGGATCGGTCTTGGATCCTGCAGTAGACCGAGAACAGGATAATCCCCACAAACACTAAAATGTTGACGGTCAGCAAAGTTTTGATTTTGCGTGCCACAGCCATGAAAGAAAATATTGTCTGGCTGACTCAGTCAAGCCCAGCAGCTGTCCATGTGCGGTGGCCTGCTTTGCCACCTTACTGTGTGTGGCAGGAGGAGGCTTTTCCGTTCGGCGTAGGAGGAGGTCAACTCGTGGAGACCCGAGGAGCTGACGGATCCGTTCAGCACCGCGGACAGCTCACGAGACTGCGCTCACTTCTCAAGGTGGGGAAGGTTGCCGCTGGCGCCCACGGCGCTCGGCTCCAGCTGGTGAGCGATGCTTTTATGGGCTTCACTGGCCGAGAAACAGCTGCACGCGCTCTGCTGTCGTTCGAGCTACATATTATGAGAAATGACGCCGAGGAAAGCAGTCATCTTCTAGAACAGCCCGCGGCAGTTGCAAAACATTTTTCTTCCACAACGTAATAAGTCGCCAGTTCCTTAGCCCCAATATGTCTCGTCCATCTTACAGGGGATACATTGAATTAACCGCTCGTATCGACGCATCCTTCTGCCATCACCGCTTTGCTGTTGCATCTCCCTTTTCAGGCGTTGTGGTCACTCGATCCGTCCCGCTCTGCAAATATGAACCCGAGGAGCTTATGTCCAGAGAATATGTGCATGCTTCAAAAACAAGGCGGCGTTTCTCTCTCTCTCTCTCTCTCTCTCTCTCTCTCTCTCTCTCTCTCTCTCTCTCTCTCTCTCTCTCTCTCTCGCTCTCACACCCTCCGTCTCTCCGCTCTGTGTTTTCGCTCCGTCAGTCCATTGTTGTTTCCCTTGTCGGCGGTGCAGGGCAGGGTGAGTTGAGAGCAGATTTGCCCTCAAATGCGGTGGGAGAGATGCAGCCGGGCTCTGGCATGCTGTCTCTCCTCCCAGCCTCTCCGCTCTCTGTCAGGAAGGAAGAGCTGCCGCTGCGTCCTGACGTTTGGAGGCTCAATCATGAATATTCACGAGCCGTGTTGGGCTCGCAGGATAAAATAAACAGCACGACTGTGGAGGCAGCTAATACTTCCACTTGGTAGAGCAACCCTGCCCCCTTAGTGAACTGTGAAAATGTTAAGACGTGTTAACAGATTTTTGCTATCTGATCCGTAATGCGATGGTTTCCATCTCACCTCCGATAGCAGAAGGAGAAACTTAAGTGCTTCACATGTCGCATATAAGATCCAATTTGCATGTTATGCAACTGGCCCTATATGCATGGTCAACCTCAGGAGTGTAATCATCATTTCAGTAATCACATGCTTAGATGGTGCTTCAACTCCATTATATTAGAACTAACAAACAGATCCTGCACTGAATAAACAACCTATTTTTAATCAAACCCGTTGGGAATAGAGGTAGCATTCCTTTATCTTTTTCTATTTGAACCCCCATCAGAACAGAAGTTCAACTTTTCAACAGAAAATCCGCCTCACATAGCAGCCCACGCTGGTGACTGGACTCTGCAAAGGGCAGCAGGAACCCCACAGCTAAAAAAAATATCTTTTAAAGACATGGGAATTATAGACCACAGCCATGCAATAATGATTCAACCCTTCAGGAGCCACTTCAAATCACTTTCTCTTCACAACTTAATATACTGTAACCTCTTGCCATAGCAAGCTTCCAAATGAATTATAGCTCAAGTAAATTATATACTAAGAGATTTAATCTCACTTTGTACTTTTACTTCATTAGTCAAACACAGACATGGAACACACCTCCCAAAGCACTTTGATCCCTTTTCACACCCGCTCCACTAAAATCAGACGGTGGCAGTAACTAAAAAAACAAACTTTTGAAGACTACAGATCTTTATCAGAGGACGTCTCTGGTACAAATGTTATCCTGCAAGTATCCTCTTACATGCCTTGATAGTATACATCTTCAAGATGAAATCAATTCTCGTTTTCTGAGTCAAGAGCTTTTATATTCAATCCTCTCTGAAATTGGTTTCGGAGTTGTAGAGAAGTGGTGCGCTGTGGTGTCAAGTGTGTTGACAACCTCATCATTTCTATTAAGACACAAAAGCAACATGCTCATGAGCGCTGATAACGTCTGATTCCTCAACGTTCCTACAATCCGGCATACAGTGTTTTTTATGTTTAATCTTACAAAACACCACACTGGCCATACTATTCTCTGTGTCATGATGATACACTGTTTCCTCATCAACTCTTTGTGTTTTAATGATTGCAGCCCATGTGCCACCTCTCTAGTCCTGCAAGCTCTTGTGGTTCTCAGCTCTGTATGACAATTACGTTTGAGATAACTGGCTTTGTATGCAGTTTTTAATTAGAATTCCTGCTGCACATGAGCCTCACTACAAAAGGTGCTGATTTAATTCAAGGTCTGCAGAAACAGACAGACTGTGGGGAAATCACTGTTACAGCCATCTCAGCCACCATGCAGGCCTCAGGACAGCTGCTTATGCACCAGCTACAGTATCCCTGCGCCCTACGCTCTACTATAAGACTCTCTAAAGACTTCTGTCTTCTGCATTTAGCACCCTGAATGCGACTGAGACTGCAGACAGTGGCACTCAAGTGTTTTAACCATATTAACCTGGGTCACTGCCAGCTGCAACTTAGTCATCCCACTCCACATAAGCCACTTGAACATATTCAATGGGAGGACTCAGGCTGGACAGAACTGTGTGCATCTATTGCTGCAACATCTACAGCCATGTGTTGACCAGATCTGTGCTAACAGGGAACTTGAAGTAGTAAAGTAAGGTTACCATCCTGAAAATAAAGGTGTGTATGAATCAGTGTGCCATGTGAGTGTGTTGATATTGTTAACAGATGCTCTAAATAGTTTTGCTCAACATATGCAAGTCCAAGTCTATCCTTTTTGCCGTAGCAAATCATGTCAAAGTGATTTATATTTTTATATTATTGATTTTTTACTTTTTATTTTATTATTGCTGAAAGGAAAAAAACAAAAGGCATTTGAAGATTAATACGTAACGCTCCTTTGCGGCTCACAGCCTCTCAGTGTAAACTAGCAAACTTGTTCCTTTCCCACTTCATACCCCCAACTTTCGGCGCCCTTGCTAGGGGCCATACCATTCTTCAAACTCAGCCTTTAATTTGATCTCAACTACACACATGTAAAATGTTGTGACTGCATCTAACACAGTTGTGACACTGTTGTGCTGACAATATCTGTCCACTGAAACATAAATACCTAAAGTATTAAAACCGCCTATGTTCGTGCAGCGGTAGGTGTCTCCAGGACCACATTTTTCCCTGATGACACACAAACACAGACAAACTCACAAGGTTAAAATAATATCAACCACACATTTAGCAAGTAAACAAACACATCTGAACATTCGTAGGTGTGACACATGTCATGTTACACAGTCATTTGATCTTTTGTTAATATATAAATATTGATCAGTGCAGCCTTAAAACATGAACATACTATACACGGACCCTGTAGTAAATACAGGCAGTCAGAAGTCTAGAGAAGTCTTGCCCCCAAAGAGGATATTAACTGCTGTAAAAACCAAGGTAGTAAGTGCTTTGTTGGGCACCATTTAGTTTGCTACACTCCAGTGGTTTTAGTACACCGGGCACCAAAGCTGCTCCTCACTGTTTGGTTCACAAGAGGCCGACATGGCCTGGCAGAGTGAATGTGTTCAGACAAGATGCTATTAAGCAAGGGCAGCCAGAAGTCAACAGATCATACACATCCACTGCATTGCAGGAATAAATTAAAGCGCAGAATGAGAGCTCAAAATAACTTTATGAGATGTTTTGTCTTTGGTAGTGTTTATTTAACGTTTCAACCACAACTTGTGTGCCCTTGCCATTCTAATAAAATAAAAACATTGTTTGGATGTGTTAATAGAATTTAATGAGAGAAAGACCTTGTGCTGTCTTTAAAAGTAAAAAAAAAAGTCAGTATAATGCAAACTTAGAGTTGCTAGTACAAATAAAAATATGCTATATTTAAAAGTTTAATTATAAAAGCGTGTCCAACCATGGCAATTTTCATCAAAAATATGCAAGGTTGTTTTTTCCTTAGAGAAAGAGTTGTATCCCCCATTTGTATTCACACTGCCTCATATGCATAACGTTTTGGCTTAAACACAAATTATCTAATTCACTACAAGCTGCATCAAGGTCACTGTGACCATTGTGAAAAGGAAGAAGAAAAAAAAAGAAACTTACAAATCTGATGCAGTAGGAACATTGGTGCAGATGTAGCTGAGCAAATTATTCATGTTTGTTCCCGATCGGCTGACACGTAAACTTGCTGTGTCGCTTTTAGAATAAGGCACCCACTGTAAGACACTCTTTGGTCACTAATGTAGTGCTGTCTGCTCGCCTGCCAGAGCTAAGTTCATACATTATCACTTTGACCCCCAGGCTAACAGCTAAGCCCCAGTTCTGTCTGCCTTAACTTAGCTCATTCACATTCCACCTCCAGCCAATTCTCCCCACTATGCTGCTGCGGGAGCTGTTGATTTGCGTAATGCTTTAAATTTAAATAATAACCCGGATTGGAATACAGCTACAGGCAAATTTTGACATGTTTTGGGGTTTTGTATAACATAGATGAAGCAACACGGCCAACAGCTGAATGTTTATCAGAGCGACGGCCTCATTAAGACACAATGTGCTCCTTGACCTTGGCAGACAACTGTGGCTGTACACATAATGCATCACTCAGTGGCAACCTAATCACAAATGTAAAATGCTTTTTTTCTCAAGTGGGGACAAGGCAAATCTTGATGTTAATGAGACAAAGACAGAAGCAGCATTGCTTTAGTACACAACAACAAAACAGTGACAGGAATTATCAGTGTAAGAACCACCAAAACACTATGCTAGAGACTGAGCACATCAAATATGAAGTGTCAGAATGAAGGATTGGATTTGTCAATATGGACATAAGCCTGGCTCCGCAATGTGTTTGTATTAATGGAGAAGAAGCTCTCTGGACGCCCCCAAATGTTTCTTGATTTATGGCAGAAGCAATTACATCTTGCCAGTGTACCGATGCTTGATGGGCGAATCGGTGCAGGTAATTAGAAAGAATAATGAAACAGGGAGTCAAGGGAATGAATCCCTGCATCAAAAAATCTAATCAAAGATAAATGGACTATCCATATTACCTAGTCATTATGCCGGAAAGATTATTGTTTTAAATCCCTGTGTACACCATGCTATGGACTCTTTCTCAAACAAAAGCCATTACTCTGCTGTCACCTTCAACTTGTTTGCAGATTGATTGATATTCCAAGGCTTTTGAGCTTTCCTCCAGTTTATGTTTTCAATTTTCAATTTCATACTTGGGGGGGAAAAAGCAGCTATTCATGGATTTACAAAAGAATACAGAAATGTTATTAAAATGTATCCAAAAGAACACATTTGAACTCAAACAGAGGCACATATACACACACACACACACACACACACACACACACACACACACACACACACACACACACACACACACACACACACACATGCTGTCAACAAAAACATGGAGCTCTATACGTTGGCTAATTCAATTGGTGCATTACAGTGCATTGATGGAACTTTTGTTAGGATTTCTATACTGTCAACGCTAAACCCTTTAATGCGGAATCAGCTGTAATTACAAGCAAATCCTCTGTTCAGTTCTCTGCTATCTTTAGTTGCTCTTACCATATTGCTGCTGTGGAGACAAAGAAAACCTTAATACCTTCCTGGAATTTTGAAACATGTTTGAGGTCCTGTCTGTAATTTGTAAATGCAAAATCGGAGCTGCTTTATTCTCATTAAAAATATTTTTGCAACCAGTGCTGAGTAGTACTAGAGGGCATGAAGACTGAACTAGCACGTCAGGTGTTTTCTAATATAGTAATAACTTTATTGATGTACAGAACGCCCTAAATAATAAGTTATGTCTCATTTGTTTAATCTGTACGAACATTTTTTTAAATGTCAAGTTGTGGTATACACTTAAAAGGATATTGATTTTTTTGTTTTCTTGTTTTCTTGTCAATAACATATTTATAGTCGCAGACGCACATTTTGTGTGGAAATGAATGACATTAAAAATAATACTGTGAAGAATAACTTTCAAAGTTTCACCAAATGGTGGCATGGTGTGATATGTGATGAACATATACAGGTAAGATATTAGGGCCCCGCTATGGCTCACACAACAGTTATAGATCATCACATTGTTGCAGCTTTCATTATTTATACTTTATTTACACAACGAAGTGTCACCGGGTTGAGCTAGGGTATGATGGACAGAATGTGTCTGGTCTCACTCACTAGTAAGCAAAAGCTGCCAATTCAGTCCCGTTTCTTGTATGTTTGTGGCCAAAAATAGCCAGCAGCCAACATCTCATCCAATGCTCTAATCACAGCCTCACAGCAGCAATCACAGAGCTAGTCGCTAATCAGTCAGCAAAAACGCGCACACACAAACAAGCCTACCTGCATGCGCATACAAACCAGTGTCTGCACAAATACTCTGGTGTGCACACACAATAAACGATGATGGTGGTTCCTCAGTTTTCTCAAAAACATTGTCCAATTGCTGACGGGAATTCATTCAAAAGGGAAACATTTAATAATTTTCATGAAAGTGCTCAATTTTAAAAGATACTATATATCATTCTTGTGTAATGGCAAGTTTGATCTTAAAATATTGTCAGTATTAGTCTTTTAAAACCCATAATCACACATATTACAATTTTGTACATGGTACATAGTATGCATACATTAAGTGAAGCCACTCCTCGAAACATACAGTACAGGCACATAGATGCCCACACTCTCCTCACATGCATAGGCTACTATTCCTGCAGCTAGTGCTCACTCCAAAAAGAACAAAGTGGTCGCTGGCAGCGTGGATCAAAGGATGCAGATGGCCAAACTGGATCGGAGCAGAACAACACAGTGACCATTGTTACGCTAACATCACCGCCCGAAAACCAGCCCCAGATCCAAGTATTCGCAAGCTGCTTTGGATAAAGATGCCATGTTACAGTACATCCCCTCACTGCCAGAGAGAATATGATGCTGTGAGGCCAGAATGGGGTTGACATAAAAGTATTCTGCTGTTTGCCAGAAAAGAAAAAGAATAAAGTGGAGCGAGTACACATCAAAGCAGCATGTCTGGTCCCTCCTGTTAAACCCCGCTTTGGCTCAATTGTAATTAAAGATAGAGACGCATGCAAGCAGTATGTCTCCCAGTGAAAATAATTATGTGGCTCTGCCAGGGAAGAGTGCATGTGGGTGGGTGTAGAAAGGAGGGGAGGGCATGGAGGTGAATGAATGTATGGCCGTGCGATGGCTGAGGTGTGTGTAGAGGGAAGGTAAGCCACAGGGGATTGCTGAGGTTGAAGCGATTGCAGAGGACTGCGGGTCATCACTTGTCCTCGCACTGCTCTCTATTCAAAATCCCTCAACACTCACACAAACACACTCCTCGATGGCTGATTAAAGGGCAGAAAGAGAGGCTGGGGGTTGGGTGTGTGGAGAACCCCCCCCCCCCCCAGAGGCCAATCAGAGTGTTATCTTTGAGCGAGAGGTGGGATGAAATAATCGTCCACCAGCTGTATTTATGACCACATACTGCAGCTGTGAATCTGAATACAGGTTTTTTGCATTTTCTTCACGCTATCAGTGAGCAGGAATTTGTCTATTTGGCATCAACACCAACATCATGTAGAATCACAACACACACTGAAGCTAATTTCATGTGTTTGTGGCTTTGATTTGTCATTTGATGTCTTTTGAGCATAACAAGATAGTGGTCCATGACAGTATCCATAATGAGAATGCAGCCAGATAGTGATGCATGATGGTAACCAGTGAGCCAATGGAGCAGGATGGTGATCCATCAGGCAGACACCATCCACCCAGCATCAGTAGAGATTTGAGTTTGAGCATTTCAAATTGCATACTAGAAATACAAATAGGACTTTGTAAACATACAAACACACACAAAAAAATAGCTATAACTAAGTCTTGCCTACATATTCCACGCAAGTTGTTTTTGCAGAGACATCAGGGAATTGGGTACTGTGGTGTAACTGTACAATATTCCGGATATTGATGTAATTTCTTGATGTAGGTCAAAAAGGTTGCGTGGTCCTCTAATACATGTAGTGTAATCTGCATGTGCCTCACGCATTATGTTTACCTTTAAGGAATAGTTTGACATTTTGGGAACACTTATTCAATTTCTTGCAGAGTTAGATGAGCAGATCGATGCCCTGTATGCTAAATACAAAGCTACAGCCAGCAGCTGATTAGCTTAGCTTAGCTTAGCTTAGCGTAAAGACTGGAAACAGGAGGAAACTGTTAGCCTGCAGACAAGCACCTCTAAACCTCACTAACAGGTAAATATCTTGTTTGTTAAATCCATACAAAAACTGAAGTGTAAAGGCCACAGCTTTCACAGCTTGAATGAAACTCTATTGATTAAATTGATGTAAAATCTACAAAATGCAAAGAACAATACAAAACAAAATGCAAAGGAACAATAGAGAATACAGAGAGATTAGAATGAAGCTTTGTGACTCACTAGTGCTAGCATGGTAGCAGATAGCTCACCAGCTACAGCTGCTAGCCCTGAGAGTAGGCTAATCCCTACGTCTCTAAGACTTTAGAAACATATATTTTACAAAGACACACTGTTTTCTGGTGTGACCAGATCTGAAAAAGCCAAATCAAAATTTTACAGAGTTTACATGCCAGATTTTCCTTGCACCGGTCCAGTGACTTTCTGAAATGCCCACTGGTTTCCTGGCAAACTTTGGGAAAGTGCTGTATGTGCCCTGAGAGAGCAGGGCTGGCTGTTTCTCCCTGTCCCCAGTCCTTGTGCTAAACCAGGGACGTGCGGTCAGGGGAGGCAGGTGAGGCAGAGCCAAAATAAATAATGCTAAAATAAAATACATATTAATATTTCTCTACTGATCTGTGCTATAAATGTAATTTCTGTATGATTCCAATCATTCCAAGCATTTCTATAATCAAAATCGCATGTCCTGTTCAAATAGAGGAGACGTGAGGTGAGGCAGCGACGAGCTGTGCCTCACCTCAGATTGCACAATCCCTCACTAACTGGGTTGAGCGCGTGTCTTTTGCTTTCTCAATGTTTGTCACCACTGTAATATTTGTAGACACTTTTATTATATGTCCTTTCTTTCCATAGAATAGGAACTGTATTTCACGTGTGTGTAGAACATATTTAGTGTTGCTGATCTGACATTAAACCGCAGTGAAAAACCACAGAGAGGCAAACAGTACCTCTGCCTCAAAGAAGAGGGCGTGCGAGAGCCCACGGGTCGGGTTTATGCTTGTTCTGTCGTTGCTCTTCTTCTACACTTTTCTTCTTCTTATATACCACAAGAATGTAAGATTATATATCCAAGTTTATATGTGTTTGTTGTTCTCTTTATACATCCGGGGTTGTTACGCAGATTATCGCGGAATCTCACGATTTTCGCGGGTGATGCCCGCGAGCGCTTCGCTTCTGAAACGCTCCCGGTGGAATCAAATATGTGCCTTACCTATGTGTGTGTGTAAAGAATGCTGATATGAAAAACATCCAGTAGTCAATGTGCAAGCTTCCAATTGAATGGTGATTTAAGCTACTCTATTGAGTTCATATATTTGTAAATCTGATTTATGTAGTGTCAGTGCCTCACCAGCCACGAACCTATCCACACGTCACTGTGCTAAACTAAGCTAGCTGGCTGGCTGGCTGTAGATATATATTTACTGAACAGAGATGGGGGTGATATTGATCCTGTTATTTAACTCAGCAAGAAAGCATATTTAAGCGTTTTTCCCAAAATGTCAAACTATTGCTTTAAATGCCTTCCTGGGAATACAGCAATACGAATAAAATGGCTATTGTAGGCAATAAAAGAAAGATGAAAATGTAGATCATGTGCAGGTATAGAAGCAGTCTGAATCAATAACAGAATCATCACATGAAATTGCTTTTACAGCCCCATTATAATGAATGCTATGTCCATTAAAGGATTTTAAGCGGAAAGTCTGACTTGCTTTTGTCATGAAAATCAAATGACAAGATTTTTTTTCGGCTTACTATTAAGGCGTATTAAATGAGGGCTTGGATAAAAGGAAAAGACAAAGGTAATGGATCTTCAGAATGTACAAAAATTACAAATAATTGTCCCTGGTAGTCATTTAATGCTGTCCATTGTTATGGAGACTTCTTATGGAATGAAAGCACTTCTGTGGTTCCAGATTGACTCTCAGTACTTTGAAAACCAACTGAAAGTTGAGGCTCCTCTGTTTTTTCATCTTGCATGATAAACCATGTTTGAACTACAAATTGGTTGCTTACTCCATTTTTCAGCCGTGGCATCTATTTTATGCAGAAGGGTAAGAAAGTCAATTGAAAGTTAATTCCAATGTGTTTGATTAATGGACACTGGAGGATGCACTCTAATCTGTGCACTGTTCACCTGTTCCGTTTCAAGCCACACGCAGGTAATTATTCCCAGCGTTCTCCTGCAGTAAATGTTTTTGTTACACCTTACCTGCCCAGTTGTCTTGTTTCCAGGCATCTTCCAAAGGATGTACGGTAGGTCGTACGCTGGTGGTCTAGTGTGTTTTAATGCCACTTTAATTATCAAATGAGAGCAAATTTAGCACTGAAAGTTCAAATTAATTATAGCTGTCAACATTTGCTGCAGTTGTTGGTGCAGTCTTGCTTAATCTACAGGATCATGACCAAAAAAAAGAAAAAGAAAAACAGGGAAGCAAATGTGACAGAATGTCATACACCACAAGGAAATATCATGCACATTTTATTTACACTGTATTTATTTACATTATTCAACTGAGGATGTCATACACAACAGAACTAGGATTGACCAAAATGTCTTGTGGTTGGTTTGTTCGAGTTTTGGTTTGCTGCTTCTTTTCTATGGCACTCATAAGTAATGTAGTCCTCCACAACCACCACAGCAACCATGGCCTTGACCAAGTTTGGCCATTAACAGTAACTATATGCCAATAGTATCACGGTGGGGCAAAAAGGCAACTGGGGATGGACCCAAATCCAGGTAGACACGGGTAAATGGTCTACCTGGACCATTTACCCGTCCAAGTCTTTAATAAAGAAAAATCCCCCCCAAAAAACGTACTTAGCAGGTGAGTCCAAAAATGAGTAACTGAAATGCAAGAGGCAAAACGAAACAGGACCAGGTAAACAAACATGTGTACAAGGGATATTAACAGAAACATAGCATAGCATATATATATATATATATATATATATATATATATATATAATATCACCATATCAGCTCAGAACATTTGAGATCGGAGGGTTCTCAGGTGGTCCTAGTAGTGTGATTGTTTTGTCCACACCTGACTTTAAATGGAATCAAACTCAACTGTCCAGATGAACTGAACCAGCAAGGTTAGATATAAAGATACCTTTTGTGTCTACACTTGATCTGAATTGCATGATGTTGTAATGTAGAAGGAGCCCATTGAACATGAGTGAAAATAAAATATGTAAATGTGAGAGATGTTGAAACTGAAGAAGCAATTCTGTGGTGTTTGGTGTGCAAATGTGCATCTTATGTTGTCTAGGATGGAGTTCACTTCAGTTCACATCCTCCAGGGCGTCCTGGCTTAGCTCTCCAACAGAGCCATGTCTTTTTCACCCGTTTGCTAATCCTGTCCGCATCCCTGCCCTTGATGTTTCCAGCCCAGCACTCTACTGCAAAGAACAGAGTGCTGGCCAACACTGATCGGTAGAGCATGTTGAGCTGAGTGTTCATAAGCATCCTGAAGAAGAGTTTATGTGGAGGACTGCACCAGCTTGATGGTCATAGAAGTGAGTGGCCTGAATTCTATTTCATTCAATCATTTGATTTGAAAATGTGATATTATATGATAATGAAACACATTATCACACATCTTTTTTTATCCATACAAAGTGCTCTAATTGAAGTGAAGCTAAATGAGCCCCTGGTTTACGCACTTTGAAGTTTGGGCCATGGGAAGGATCAGGTCAGATGGGCTTTTCCTTTACTCACCAAACATCCTTCAGAAACACTCACATCGCTTGTGCCCGGTTCACACCGCTAACCTTCCTGGCTCTTTCCATTAAACTTTTATTGCACAAAGCTTCAGTGGTCAACCTGGTGTGGAAAAACTGTGGAAAAACTCGAATGACCTTCTAGCATGAAGAATAGATCACTGCCAAGATGTTGCTACCTCTCTGTGGAAGAGTGCAGGATGTTTAGAGGGTAATTGTTTGCTGCTACCACGTTGAGCAAACAGAATACTTTAAAAGCAGAGCAGCAAATAATGTAGGCTTTCAAACCCAAAACAAATGCCTCTTAAACTGTGATATGTTTTACCCCTTTAGCAAATGTAGCATTTATCCCAGCATGAATAGCTTAGTTTGAATTAGATTACCTAAAAATGCATCTCTAGAATTAAAGCTTGATTACTTTCGGTGTTTGGCACGCTGGATAAGGGTTTCATGCATCATAAGGAGATAACTGCCATTTGAAAATAATTAGATCTACTCTCACAATGATTGCTCGCATGAAAAAAAAGAACATTACAGATGAGCAGCGGCCGGGCCAAAGGGGTGGTCGGGACGGGCACAGGGCTCCCTTAAAATCTGATTGGCCACCCCATGCTCCACCCGCCTACTAGAGTAAGAAAGTATTAAATGTTTTTCAAACAGTACATAAGCAAAATGTGTGTTTTATAATAATAGGATTTATTGTGTATGTACTATGTATCAGTTCCACTGTAATTACCAAAGAACACATATATCTCTGTGGTAATTACATTGTTCGAATTGGATGAAGTGAGTTTCTGTTTGTGTTGAACTGCAGAGACGTAATGCTAAGCGTGTCCTGGACACAGTGGGCATACCTGCTCTTCTTTTCTCATCTCCATCACCTTTTCTCTTTCTTCTTTTCTCAGTCTCCTCATTTTGTCCCGTATCTCTTCCCTTCTCAAAAAGACAAAAAAATTAAATAAATGCCAATACAGTGAGACGCAAATTGACTTTCAGTAGGTAGTTGTTTTGCATCACTTTGGCTGATTTGGGGGGCCTTTTACATGTTTATGTCCATTGCAACTGGCTTTTTGGAGTTACAAATAGTTATTTATTGATATTTAAAGTTGTTTATCTGGCATCAATTTATTGAATAAATATTATAACCGTTAGTGTTGTACAGTTTATTCTTACCAAGAACCAGGGCTTTGAATCCGAGTCTTAAAACACTTACCAAATGTGCCCCCTTTTTAGAAATTTCTGTTGTGAGTTGCCCAGATCTTGACAGCACCTAGTCAAAAAAGGTGCAATAAAAGGCATGTCCGTAATAATTAAGTGGCACACCTCAGTACAAATAGTTAAGACTCACTGGGGTTTTGTGTTTTTGCCACTTCCTACTCAGACCAGGTCCAACGTGTAAGGTACACTTGTGTTTTGTGCTATTTTTGTCACTCTGCCAAGTGATGCAGTATGACCAATTTGACTATAATAAAAACCCCTTGACCAGAAAAGAAAATCTTGAAGAATAACTGCATTTTATATGCTAACTATATGCAAAGACGTGAGTATCTGCAGTCATGAGGATTGTCTATAAATGTCAGGGATGGTGGGTGTTCCCTGGCTGTGGTCTGCAGCCAGTTGGCTCATAACTCACTGTCATTAAACCTTTTCTTTCTTTGGACAGTGTATGTTCTTGGACCAGAAAAATAAGCTAACCAAATGTATTATCTCCCCCTAAGCTAACTTAAGGTTCTATATACTGTATTTGCTTATGGTGATGCTGCACCTCCCACACAAGCACATCAGTTTCCTCTTTGGGGGAGCTTTTGTGACAGATCTGCTCTGTACTGTCTTCTCTATAAGGAAATAGTCAGAACACTGTGATGCAGGAGCATTTTGATAGGTATTGTATTTGTTGCTAATCCTGTGCACCCACACTCTGCAGCATGCATCAAAATGAGTGGCCTGGCCATGTTGGCATTAACTGCTTGTTCTTTACATGGAATAGGCTTGCTTCCCCAGTACTCATAATACTTGTATCATTTCTTTTCTGTTTATAAGTCTAATCCTAATGTTTAAGATGTATCTTTTCATGAATGTATTTAGCACTGCAAACTGCTAATACACTTGGGACAAAAATAGTGGTGGATGTGGAACTAAAATGAATTACCCTGAAGCTTTACTGTGTTGCAAAGTCAGATTAAGAAATACGGAAACAACTATTGCTGAACCAACTCCTTTGAATCCTTTGTAAATGCTATTTTGTTGTGGGTCTACTACAAAACGCCAATGTTAAAATGTATGATATAGAATGTAGGCATTATTTCGTTGTCAAAAAGTTAGAAAGCATACTAATGTGTTTTTTTGTTGATATTGTACATACATATGTTGAGCATCACCGCAACAACACACTGGAAGTAATTTTGTTGGACAATCTGTCCTAAAGACAGACACATAAAGCAACTCAATTACATTATCAAAATGTCCTCATGGAGAGCTGAGCAGTGTGCACTGTTTCCTGAGGAGATATCACTTAGTGCACTGTGGCAGGTCTCTACATACATCAGCTGAACAACAGCGCTCTGCCTGTCTGTAATGTCCCCTACAGACCCACCAACGTCACCAAGGTAGCGGTTGAAACAGCAGTTGGACGCCCTCTCAAGCTGATTGAGTAAAGCTCATTATCTTCAACCGTCATAGTGAATCCATTTCATCAGTGCAACAGCTCTCTATATCAACTGTCGCGACTCATCTCATCCAATTGAATTTCACCCTGGCCCTTTTTATCGCTGACAACCTTGATGTCGCCGCAGTCTCTTTAATGCAGATTAACTTAACATTCTCATGAAACCTGTTGTGTCATCTCTGCTGTGGCCAGTGTTGATTGACACACTGGATATAGTAAATATCACCAGCAACCTAAGGAATATGACCTTTGAGAGAACAATATATTATATTCAAGGCATAAATCAAACTGAAGTCATACACGTCAATTACTATGAGATTAATTTTGCAATCATGTAGAGGAGCTGCAAGCACATACAATAGCTTTTTCAATAGCTTCTTTTTTTACACACTCTGTAATACCATTGAATAGATAGTCGAGCATTGTGTTGTTATACTGAAAGTGACATCCATCCATTCATCAATTCTCCATCTCCATTTCTGGGGGTTCCCATGATGTTTCCAAGCTACATTAAGTCACCAGTGTGTTCTGGGTCTTCTCTTACATCTCTTCTCAGTTTGATGTGCCAAAAATATCTCCACAGTAAAAGCCTCCATGAGGTATCTTAATCAGATTCCTCAAGCCACCTGAACTTTTGCTTCTTAATTGAAAAGAGCAGCAGCTGTACTCGGAACAATTCCCCTCAAACTGAGCTCCTCCCACATAATGACAGACCATGACATTTGGAAAAGCAATTAATTGTGTCTGCTTGCATCCCTGATGTTTCCTTGCGGTCACTACCCAAATGTTGTGACCATATGGTGAAAGTGGTGAATGTTTGGTAAATCGACAGTTTCACTTCAAGTTCCAGCTGGTTTAACTACAACACCTTCACACCTACAGTGACTGCTTCCATCTGCCTGCCTGTCTCGCACTCCATCTGACTCTCATTTCTGAACAAAAGAAATACTGAGATACTTAAACTGAACTCCCACAACTCACTCCCAAGCCAATTCCTTGGGGGCAATTCTTATTATGGCCATATATTTAAAGTGCTTGCCCTCCTGCTAACTGTTTTTTCATTTAGCAGTAAACAACTCCACCAAGAGGTCACCAGAGTGAGAAGGAAAAGGGTATATCAAAGTTGAAGAGCCAACATAGCTAACAAGCTATGTTATTTTCCTCTGTTTTGGACTCTCCGTCTCTCTGTTAAAGGTCAACAATCTCAAGCTGGCTGGCTATAAACCAATGGGGCAAATTTGTATGTTGAAGTTCACCCAAAATTAACTGGACTAAATGCCTGCAAGCGAATCCACTGATTACAGCGATTCCGCTGAAATTAAGTCATGTTGCTGTGAAATGTTGCTGTTTTAAATGATGGTGTGATGTGGACATTGTCTCTATGAACATATAAAGGTACCAGGCGCGGGTATAAGTATCTGGACAAATTCCTCCCCTTGCTTACTTGCCAATTACAGTAGCCTGCTTTTGAATTTTGGGGGATTAAAGCGGCAACTGCACTCTGCATTAAAACTTTTTTACTAACATATGATGGACTAACAACTAAACATTCAGGAGACATCACTCATGTAATTTGATTTGTGTTAGTGAATATAACTGTTTAAATGGATTAACTGCGTCCTTGGCTACAGGAACCACTAAGTTGAAATGCTGCTTTCATAGCATCATAAACAAATAATTATTGATCTGTGGACGAGAGTGCCGCCACAACCAAATACGGACAATGTTGCCCTTGATTGATCCCCTGAGTACAACAGCTTGCAAAGAGGTGGTTGTCTTTGCCTCACAGTGACAATGTTCTTACAGGAATGTTCTGAGAATGTGTAGGTGCTGCATGCCTGCCAAGACATCTGTCAATCTGAATCCGAGATCCATTTAATAGAATCCACACTTTAGATATTCCCCTTCAGTGCTCAGAATGATGCAGAGAGGCAGCTCAGGTCTCCATAAAGTTCATGTATCATCATTGTAAGCAGGAAGAAGAATATAATAACAGCACTCAGACTTTATTTCCTACTTTGCTTGTGTTCAATTGCAACCACCTTTCAGGCTTGGGAGTTCAAAAAAAGTGTAATGATGGGTGTCATTGAGGTTAAGAGTTACTGTTCTGTCATTAAAGTATCTATCACTAAAACACAAAGCTTTATGATAAAGAAAGGTAGCAGTATGAATAAAAGGTATTGTTGAAATGTGTTGTCTCTCAAATCATCTACACTCTCATTGTAGCATAGCAGAGCTCATGTTTGGGACATCATTTGACAACAATAAAGCACTAATTACACATTTCAAAATAACCACGATGACAACCTACAATAATTGTACTGAGTTTTCACAAAATAAATTTCTCTTTCCCCAGAAATTTCTCTAGAAAACAAAGCACATGTTATTTTTTCAGTGAATTCAAATGCTTACGCATGATGCTTGAAGGCAGTAATTTCTTCCTTCGCTCTCTCCATCTCTTGTAGTTGAATGCTCTGTATCCAACCAAATAGAGACTGGAAGCATTAGGAGAGAATACATAATGAAAAGCAGACTCAGATTCCTTGATATCTGTAGAATAAATGCCCCTGCTGGGCTTGCTAATGAGTTTAACTTCAGTGCTCAGCCATTTTCTTCATCCATCTACATATTAATTTCATGCAAATGGTTATTCACCACGGAGGCCCCTGTGAATAAGAACACAATATGCTTTCTACAATTCCAATTTGCTGTTATCACATGGAAACATCCGAAGCGTGTTTAATGGTTGTCCATATGTTACTTGGCATGCAGTGCTGTATACCCAGGATACATATGTTATAGATGGACAGCCAGTTTGTCTACATAGCTTTTCTGCAGGCTGACTAAATTCTGCCAAGGCCAAAACCTCCCAGTTGACCTCTGCCAATAACACGTTTTGACAGACAGCTAAGCTTTATTACCCTGAGATCTAAGACGATCTCAAACTGGTCAAATCCAGATCACTACAGGCCCACACAGAGGTACATGACCCTTTATGTGCTAATAATCACCAGGCAATTTATGCCTCTTAAAAAGGTAAATCAATGTAATTTTGACCAATGTAGAAGTGTCTCTATCTCTCTTGTAAAGCCTCCGAGCAATAGAGAGGCCTTGGCTCTGGAGGGCAAGATCAATAACCCGGGAAAGCCATTGGATTTCTCTAAGCCTCAGTGTCGTGCTAGTCTTTGATTGGTTTGTTTTATGGGTTTAGCTGGATGAGGGGTTGTAAACTAAAACATCCAAGCTGCTAAATATTACAGGGAAAGGCAGAGATAAAGACTTAAAGCTCCAGGGAACAGATTCAGCTGTGGATGGCAGGTGTCCACTCAGCACACCGGGGGAAAAACGGACGCCATCAGCAACAATCCAGAGGAAATTATATCCATGGAAACTCATGCTATTGATTGCCAGGAAATGTTTTACCACACACACGGGTCTGTACCATGTCGCCTTAGGCATAAAAACGCCGTTACCCTTGTGGAGGTTGTTTACTACAGATGATATGCTGGAGTCATTAGAAAATTAATCCATTTGCTGTAGAGATGAGGAGAAGAGTTATTTATGTTCTTGATGCTTGTTTTCATCTATCGCTTCCTTAAGCTATGCTTCTATTGTTCTATTTCAACCTCATATGATGCAGAGGAATAGCACAGCAGTGTAACTTACCACTAATTTGCACTACCTACATTTTCTTGTACACATATTTACATTTACATGTGTAGTAACATTTATGATTTTCTTCCAAGCTACTGTACACCTTAGAACAAATAATACAATTAATATTAATGATTAATGACATTTAGAAGATGTCTTGCAAACACATCTTTTGCAATAATTTTCTGCTTTTCAAATACCACTATAATAGATTATAGTTGATCAAATATACACTATAATATACAGCATGGTATCTTTTTTAGGATACAATGTGATGAAAGTACCATTATGTTGAAAAAACTGTGTAGAAGGGTGCATTATTATTATCAGAACTAATTAGCAGTATAATAGTACATTATATATTCGCGCAGTCTCAGCTCATTTTAACTTTATCGACAACTGTCTCCTAAATTGTGTCTAAATTGCTGTCCTGCTCACGAGCAAATAAAAACAGCACTGTTACACTGCATCTTCCACACACTCCAATGGGGTTTGGAATGGTTTATGTAGCGATAAAAGTGGGAGACATTTCTTAGCCCATGAAAGAACACCTAATTCTGAAAAATTCTCACTACCAAATTTGGAGATACACTGAACATGATGTGTTATATGTTAACAAGAAATAGGTACAAGCCAAGTGTAATTCTCACTGATATTACTATGTCTTTTTATACAAAGGCATCTCTTAACAAGTCCTCACAGGCATAATATGAAGTAGTTTACCTTCACCAAGTGACTGGGGACTGGAACTGTAGTGCAGAATGTTCAACTCCCACTACAAAAAGGTGAGTTATTATTTATTGAACTTACCGTGGCTGCTATCACAGCCAGTTCACAGCTTGCAGCATTAGCTGAGTGCAGCACTCTGCTCAGAGAGACATGTTAAGAGCTTCTCCTGTCTACCAGAGTAGCCTCTATTATCTTTAGGGTTACAGAGGAAGAAACTTAAGGAAGGCCAGAGTGATATATTCAGATTTAAATTATTTGTCAACCTCAATCCACTACTTTTACACATAAACAAAGAGTCTATTGGTGGTAAGGTCTCCTTTTGACAAAGATAAAACACTCTGTATGGTACTGGATGGCCCACTAAACCTATTTGAAGGAATAGTTATACACTATGTTGTAAAGAGTTGGATTAGAAGAACTCTACCATTACATTACATTACAGTCATTTAGCAGACGCTTTTATCCAAAGCGACTTACAATAAGTGCATTCAACATTGGTAATCAAAAGAACTACTAGTCACCAGAAGTCATAAGTACATCTCCTTTTCCAAACAAGCATCTAAGAGCATGAAGCAGAGCATAACTCAGAGCCAAAGTACACTGCAGAAACAAGAACAACAGTTAGTGCTATAAGTAATACGAATACAATAAGTGCAACAAGCTAGTATGAAAACAAAAAAAGTGCTAAGTGGAAGGCTCAGGGTAGCACTTCCTGAAGAGGTGGGTTTTCAGCCTGCGCTGAAAGATGGGCAGCAACTCTGCTGTCCTGACGTCAGTGGGAAGTTCATTCCACCATTGTGGGGCCAGGACAGAAAACAGCTGTGACCGGGTCGATCGGCCGCCAGGACCTCTGAGCGACGGGGCAACCAATCGCCCCGAGGCAGCAGAGCGAAGTGGTCGGGCGGGGGTGTAGGGCTTGACCATGGCCTGGAGATACGAAGGAGCTGTTCCTTTCACTGCCCTGTAGGCTAGCACCAGAGTCTTAAACTGGATGCAAGCGCTTACAGGGAGCCAGTGTAGAGAACGGAGAAAGGAAGTTGTGTGGGAGAACTTGGGGCGATTGAACACCAGGCGAGCTGCGGCTTTCTGGACAAGCTCCAGAGGTCTTATGGCTGACGCCGGGGCTCCGGCGAGTAGAGAGTTGCAGTAGTCCAGGCGGGAGATGACAAGAGCCTGGATGAGAACCTGCGCCGTCTTGTCAGTGAGGAAGGGACGAATCCTCCTGATGTTGTAGAGCAGGAATCTGCAGGAGCGTGTAACGGATGAAATGTTTGCTGAGAATGACAGTTGGTCATCCAGGGTCACACCCAGGTTCCTCGCAGTCCGAGTTGGCGTCACCACGGTATCATCAATGGTGATGGACAGGTCCTGGTGCGGGCAACCCTTCCCCGGGAGGAACAGTAGCTCGGTTTTGTCTAGGTTGAGCTTGAGGTGGTGTGTCGTCATCCACTTCGAGATGTCAGCCAAACACGCAGCGATGCGCGTCTCCACTTGGGTGTCACCGGGGGGAAATGACAAGACCAGCTGGGTGTCATCGGCATAACAATGGTAGGAGAAGTCATGCGAGCGAATAACAGAACCCAGAGATGTTGTGTAGAGCGAGAAGAGAAGGGGGCCCAGGACTGAACCTTGTGGAACACCCGTAGTCAGCATGCGTGGTTCCGACACGGCCCCCCTCCAGGTCACTGTCTAGGATCAACCCATCAGGTAGGATGCAAACAGGGTGAGTGCAGAGCCTGAGACGCCCATCCCCTCGAGGGTGGAGAAGACGATTTGATGGTTCACAGTGTCACCACTCTCATGTCTGTATGCTAAATATAAAGCTAAAGCCAACAGCTTCATTTAGCGTAAATAATAGAAGCTCAATTAAATCACCTTTTTGACTTCATAATCTAAGGTTTCGAACAGATAATCAGTAATCTGTGCATAGATTACAATTTGAAAGTCACATGTCTAATGCCTAATGTCGCTCTTCTTTTTTTTTGACTTCTTTACTCCAATATGCTGTCTGATCTAAAGTAGATATCCTTTGTTGGTTAATAAGATACAAATAGAGTCTAGTTCACCCCATTGCCTCTTGTTACATGACATACACATGTTTGATAATTTATAATATGATGTAACAATGCATTTACATCTTAAAGATTTATATGAGGCTAAAATGTGATTATTTTGAGTTTAGTTTTGGCATTCATCTTTTTCACCCCTGCAGATGATAGACAGAAGACTATTCATATGCCTCAACAAATATTCTCCCACAGGATAAATGTGCAGCCTTGGATCTGCTGGTTGACTTTGTTCAGTGGTGCGAGAATTCATTTTTGCAGCTTAGCATCAGGACGTGTTGATCGATTTCAGATGCCAATGTTGTCGAGGGCCAAGCTGTGGAGCAGCTTGACAAATACAAATACCTGAACATGTTTATTGATGACAAATTGAGCTTTGACCACAAGACAGAAGATTTGCAGGAAGGGACATCACATATTGTTTATATTACATAAGCTCAGCCACTCTCGGGTCGATATCAGCTTTAGACTTTTGCACATCTTTTATTGAGTCTGATTCTTATCAGCAAGATGTGAAATGAAAACAAAAAGAGTCCAAACTAGTCTGCAAAACCATAGTTCATATAATCCTGGTGATAATGGTTAAACAAGTAATTTTACCTTGAGCCGTTCATAAAATTTATTTAAAAAATCCATCAGATGTGATTCGACACATTTGCCTATACAAAGCAATATTTTATCACCCACCATTTAGTGGTGTTTGCTGTGTACAGAGAAAATGTTTTTGTTCTTATCAGGAAATAAATGGATACATTTGGAACAGTCACATTATTTATTTTTCCTGCGAATGGTGAACATCATGTAAGAGCTTGCAAACCTTAAAAGATATGACTCTGTATCTGCGTGAGTTATGCATGAAGCTTATAATGAATACTTGAATACTATAACAAGGTGTAAGCAGGAAGACTCCCTCAGAGTACAAGAAGTAGCTGTGAGTAACTGCCTCTCCTTGTGTAAAAACGTACTTTTAAAATCAAGTAAGTGAGAAAAACAACAAGGACTTTAATCCAATATATTCCAGATGCTCTCTAGATGATCTACATGGTGTATTCAAGAAACATTTTAATTATCACAACAATACAGTCAGCTTAATTACTGACTTTAACGTTGTTGGTTTTCAAGATACGGAAAAATATCAAATGGAGCGTCCTGTGACTTTCACCTGTGAAAACGTTGTTCCAGCTATTATCACAACATTATACTGCAAGGTAGGTAAAATAACCATCAATGCTGCGATTAATATTTTTGTTTGTTTGTTTAAGAAGAACACTACATTTTAATTAATATTAGTGATTTACAATATTAGTTTAATATAGTGTTTTCATATTTTCTATTTCTAAATAAATATAAAAAAGGAACCGCTTGTATTATTCCAATCCTTTTGTCAGATTAAATTCATGGATATTTTATATATTTTTTAATGCCCAAGGCCAGCGTTTACAAAAATTCTTGCATTTTACAATATCTGCAGATGACTATTACGGTATGGTAGGGAAAGATCATTGTTATGGCAAAGTGACTATCGGTATACGGTAAAGGTTATGCTACTAAAGCAGCTTTTTAAGGTTGGGGAAATGATGAAAGGATTAATAAATAACCAAATGCTAATTGCAGGCCTGTACCAGGATGAGGCCAACTCATGCATGAATGATTGATGCATTACATGCTTTCTTTTCACCTGGCTACATAATGAGCATGCAATGTCCTGCATTGGCGCTGGAAGTTGGAATTGGACATAATTTCAGAAATTTGGAACTGCCAATATGGACATAAATCTTTGGATACTGATGATCTTTGGCTTTTGAAGGGTCATTATTGGTCTAATACTGTTAACCAAAGCTCCTATGTTGGTATTGCGTGTACTTGATTTTTACCCTCCTCTAACGTATTACACTTTCTGCCTTACAATATTGTGGATTTCACCTTCACTTTGGTTTCTCTTTTTCTCTCGTCTGTATCTGTGTGTGACCAGTGCAGACCAGTCCCTCATTCCTCTTGCAGGTTTTCCAGTCACTCAAATAAAATATACCAACGTGCTAAGATACAATAAATCACAGAGGTAATCATAGAAAGTGATGAAATGGGGAAATCCAGGCACATATAATCGATACAAACTCTGAAGCATGATTTTCTTGCTTTTTGCTTTTGGGGGGAGTGGGATCTATTATGTGTGTGACATGAAAAATAGATATTATTTACCCCCTGTGGCCTCTGAGGGCATATTATTAATGATGGCGCACAATTTAGTGTTTGTAGGAATGTCAATATACAGTATGTGTGAAAGTAAAGGACCAAAAACAGTGAAGTTGGCTACATAGGTCCATTATCTTTTCTTTAATTGTTTTAAGTCTAACAGAACTGAATATTTCTGCTGTTTGGAAAACACAGCAGAATGTAGAAAGCAGAAAGCAGTATGTTCAGTTGGTCCATCTATCCTACTTGTATCCTGCTGCATCCTTCTTTTCCCCAAGTCATATAAAGCAGAACTGAATAAAAATATTGAAATACAAAACTCATGTTTTTCAATCAGCTGGCTGCCAGATCTCCCCTTGTACCGTCTGACAAATTAAATAAAAAACACTGCATTTTTCCAATCAATTCCTCTTGGGTGGGGAGAGAAAAATGCAGCATTCAGCCTCTTCCAATTGCAGTAATAGTAACTTATACGATGACAGCTTTTTAATAAAAATTAAAATATCAATGAGTACTGGTTTTTCATGCTCTTACAGTGACTCTGTTCTCCTTGTGATTGAACTTCTCATGATGAAAAATGACATGTATTTCACACATTACTCTCAGGGGGCCCCACTAGACAGGGAATGCTTTCAGCAGCTATGCGTGAGAAGCGGGACTGTTGTTGGTGGCTGTCGTGTGTAGAGACTGGGAGTCGAAAAGCGTGATGCAATTCTCTTAGACAGCATCTGGGTTTGACAGGTCACTGCTCCGGGGAACACGTCTGTGCATGTGCAGGCACACATCTATGGAAAATCAATAGCATACAGGTACATGCGGACACACAGAATCACACACACTCACAACGACACACATAGGTGCACACACAGACCTGAAGCTGGGGCCTCCAAATGAAAGACAACATATCTGACAGGTGTTGGTGACAAACAGAATGGACCCTTCACAGCAGCCTGGCGGTGTGAGACATGGGCCCAGTCCCAATGTACCCCCTAAAAACCCTCAAACCCTGAACCCTCAAGGTCTTACTGATGTCACCTGGTAAGTGGTTGAGTGTGAGAGACTGTAAGGGTTTCAAATTGTATACATTTTTTATTTATTATCTAATACTGATGGACTTTGATGTATTGCGCCATTTTATGTAGAGTAATTATTATTATTATTGAGGGACAACACATGCAAATTAGCAGCTAGCCAACTCTTGTGCAATTAGATTTAATAGTGTGCTGTCTCTGCAAAAGAATATATATATATATATATATATATATATATATATATATATATATATATATATATATATATATATACACAAAATAAATTAACTCAGCACCATATAATATTCCACCCAAAACATAATTTATGTATTGTACACTTTTGGTATGTGCACAGAAAAAAAGCAAATGTTTTTAATGTAGCAGCCTGATAAGCTCCTGTAATGTATAGTTCTGAGAACCTGCACCCCACATGTGTTTTCACTTTATCTGATTAGAGCTCTGCTGTACTTGTGTGGGCGTGAACTGACTGGGATTGGGCTTGATTGACTTAATTGCCCCGCCCACTTCCTGTTGCCGTGTGGCTAATTGGCCACTTACGCAAGAGACAGCCAGATCCTCCTTGTGGCACTGGCACCTCAGTGGCACTTCAGCGGCAAGCGGCAGTCAGGTGCCACAACTGTGGCTAGCGAGCAGCACTCGTTCAGCACCTGTCAATAAGCTGCCGAGCTGAGCGGGTGGAGACACATTTCCTGACAACACCCATTGTTGTCACGATAGGATTTTGATTAAACTATATTACGAACTGTATTGCATCAAACAATCCACAGATTAATCGAAAAGTTGATTATTGCTGTGTGAGAAACAACCAGATGACGAACTTCTTAAAGTATTAAAACATATTTAATGAACAGACAGTTTGTAATAATTCAGCTGAATGGATCTCTTTCCCCACGGATGGTTCGGAGGTCTAACAACAATGAATAGACAAAACAGAATATATATACACATTATCTCTCCTCTCAGCACATCGGACCTCCATCTCTGTTAGACTGTATAATGAGACAACATGTCAGTGAGTTTTATAATAAACAATAATCAATTTGTAAGAAATTCTACCATTCAAGTATGTAATAAACATCAGAATCACCTGTCAATTAAAATGATTCCTTCATCAAATAAAAGAAAACATTAGCTGTTTTGTGAGATTATATTTCTAAAATAGCAAGCTATAATAAACATAAGTATTACACAAAAAATGTCACTTTCGTAGTCCTAAGGGAGGAAAAAGTCAGATGTTGCAGAATCTGCTGTTTTAGACTAAACAGTGGAATGCACATGTGTGATGTATAAAATGTTTTGGATCTTTGTCTCACTCTTCTGATGTGATCTATTGGTACAGTAGACTGTGGTCATGTTTTAAACACGCCTCACTCTTCTGATGTGATCTATCGGTACAGTAGTCTGTGGTCATGTTTTAAACACGTCACAGTTGTTGTGCTGCTGGACTGTGAACTTAGCATATTCATATCAGCTAAATGCTTTTACAAATCGTTTCTTTAATCTAGTGGTTGCTGGTTTTGGTTCTTCTCACTATAATTGTTTGCATTTGGTTGTACATCCTTTGGTTGCCATGGTTTCTCATGCATCAATTATTAGGAAACCCAATTCTTATTGCACAGAAGAGCAGAAAAAACAGTGAATCCTCTTGTGTACCATGCTAAATGATTTTATAATTTCTTTACTTTGTTTCCAGTAACTGTTTCTCTAAGTCTAGTTTCAAAACCTGAGGTCTACAGATACATAGCCACTCTCTGAATCAAATACCCCTCCAGTATAGTCTGTCAAAGTTCAACTAGGTCCAGTTAGAGAGTTTCCTCATCCAAGGGTTACAATACAATACACAATAATGACTCACGCTATGATTTAGTCCTATGTATATTGAAATAGCCAACAGTTGTATTAACGTCTGTACGTAGCAACTGACTGTCAAATCAAATAAAGAAAGTTAAATTGAATAATATCTCAACAATATTTATTGTCCACTTGCGAATTGAACTGGATGAATTATAAATAATACATACTCTAATAATAAAGAAATGTCTCTCATTTCAAGTAAAATAAGAGTTGGATAAAAAAACATTACATGACTTCCTGTCTGAACTTACGCTAGAGCTTCATTTGTTGGAAGGTTTGGCTGATCTCTCTGGCCTGACTGCTGCTGCTGCTCCAGCTCTCCCCCTACAGGACACAACACATAAGACATAATCTACATTTTGATACACAACAGACGACTGAATATATACAGTCAGGACTTCTTTTTGACATAATTAAGCGTTGCCAAACTCAAACTTTCCAAGACCTTTAAATTTTTCCTTCATTCAAATAATTCCCTGCAGCTTCTACGAGGAAACAAACTTGTTCCAGTGAAGCTAACCCACATGAAGCTTGACATAAATATGCAGCAGGATAGAAGAGAGGAAAAGTAAGCATCACACAGGAAATCATGCAGTGCAAACAAACAATCACATAATACGTCGGCCAAGCCCGTGACTCACCTGGCTGCAGGGGTTCTGGCTGGATTTGGCCGCTTAGCTTTTCTCTTGGCCACGCTGGTCTCAGAGGGCCCCTTCACTCCTGCTGGTTGGGCGATGGACTGCTTGGCAGCTCTCTGATTTTCAGCCTCCGGTTGGTCCTGCCACCACTTCTGTTCGGAGCAAACAGAAAAAAGGGGCTTTAATGTGGACGAGCAGGTCATTTCCAAAAGGCTATCATAACTGTTACGATAGACAGAGACAGTAAGCACACTATGCAGACAGCTATGGCTTCCTTTGACCCGTCCGAATTTGGGTTGTTGTCATATTGAGCCAGCTGTGCCAGACCCAAGAGACACAGGGCGTGGCTGTCCCGTGACATGGTCACCACCGCTAGCTGGCAAGCCTGTAAAAGAGACATTACACATACAGGAACATTACTTTTAACCCATCCAGGTGACCATGCTCCGACTTGTTTCCCAGTGTTCCACACTCTGTCCAATGACTTCCATGTCCTCGGCTTGTCTGTGTGTGTGTAGTGTGTGTGCGTGTGTGTGTGTGTAGGTGTGTGAGTCTCTTCCTGTCCTGCCGTCAACCTGGGCCCAGTCTACCTGCACACCTGCAATCAATCAGCTCATCAGCTCCAAAGTTTATCAGCCGTGTCTTTCCTCCCAATTTCATCAGATTATTGTCTCATCTACTGTTGTAGTTGTAGTTAACCTGCCATTTACTTCTTCTATTTCTTTTAAGTTTTATGGCGGATGACATCCAGTGAAAGTATCTATCCTCTTACAAAAACAAAAAACAAACAAACAAAACAAAACTAATAAAAGAAAAAAAAAAAAGAGTTCTATCATTTCGGTCACCTAAATTCTTTTACTCAATCCTGTTTCTTTCACGTATTGTAGTACATTTCCTGCCCCCAAGGTTAATGCATCTTCTAGATTTAGTTCTTCAACTCCCAGCTTCCTCTTCAACCTGTCTCGTTCGAGTGTGAATTTCTGGCAATGACAAATGACATGGTCTACAGATTCTGGTATTTGGCAGTGCTCACATAGTCCTGTTGGATGTTTATTTATTGGTTGCATTGTTTTGTTCAGCCTTGTGTGTCCAATCCTTAGTCTGGTTAATATGTTTTCTTCTGTGTTGCTTCTTCTGGATGTCCTCCCTTTGCCAACTTCTTTCTGAACAGCATAAAGATGTCTTCCTGTTTCTCCTACGTCCCAACTATGCTGCCATTCCTTAATGTTTCTTTTGATTACTGATTTAGCTTCTGCTTTGCTGAATAAAATGTCTATCTTGTGCTGACTTTCTAAAGCTTGTTTTGCTAATTTATCTGCTCTTTCATTTTCTTTTACCCCTCTGTGTGCTGGTACCCACATAAATGATACAAACAAACCCATATTCTTAAGTCGGAACAGTGTTTCGTATATTTCATTAATTAAATCCTGCCTGCTGTGGGATGTGAATGATTGTAATGAGGATAATGCTGAACTGGAATCTGAACAGACAATTACCTTTTTTATCCGAACCTCCTCTACCCACTGCAGTGCTGTTAAAATGGCCAACGTCTCAACTGTATAAACAGACAAATGATCTGATGTTCTCTTTTTGACTTCAAATTGCAAGGTTGGTATGGTGACTGCAAAACCAGTTCTACCTATATTAGGATCTTTAGATCCATCTGTGTATGCTGGAGTAAATGCTTGACATGTTGTCTGTAGTCTATCCTCCACCACTCCTGCCATGATATCAATGTCTTTAAATGCTTGGGTTTTGTCCAAAAAATAATTATCAACTGACACTGATAGAAATAGCCACGGTGGTGTAGTTGATAACGGTACTGTAGGAGTGAATGTTACCTGATCCAATGACATCTCTCTTGCTAATTTTCCACTGCTACATGCAAAACATTCCTGTTTGGCCCTTTCTCTTACCCAACATGGCAGAATCACATTTGTGGTCGGATGATGATCTCCAGAATGTCATTGAAGATTGGCCCAGTAGTTCATAGTTAAGAGCTTGCGTCTCAAATGCAGCGGCATTTCACCCACCTCCACCTGAAGAGCAGACACAGGACTTGTCTTAAAAGCACCACAACACTGTCTCAGAGCTTGGGATTGCAACACTTCCAGCTTCTTTAGTGAAGTTTTTGCAGCTGATCCAAATACCACACAACCATAATCAAGGACTGACCTCATCAGAGCGATATAAATATTTTTGATTGCAGACCTGCTGGCTCCCCATTCTGACCCTGTTAGACACCTCATTACATTTAAAATCTTTTTATATTTCATAACTATCCTCTGAATATGCTCTTTCCATGTTAATTTATTGTCAAACCACACCCCAAGAAACCAAAATACGGTCTGTCTGTTTGTGTCACTCAGACGGAGTGTCTGTCTGTCTGTTTGTGTCACTCAGACGGAGTGTCTGTCTGTCTGTTTGTGTCACTCAGACGGAGTGTCTGTCTGTCTGCGTCACTCAGACGGAGTGTGTGTCTGTCTGCGTCACTCAGACGGAATGTCTGTCTGTCTGCGTCACTCAGACGGAGTGTCTGTCGGTTTGTCTCACTCAGAAGGAGTGTCGGCCGGTCTCACTGCCTCACTCAGGCGGAGTGTCGGTCTGTCTCACTGCCTCACCCAGGCGGAGTGTCGGCCGGTCTGTCGCTCTCACTGCCTCACTCAGGCGGAATGTCGGCCGGTCTGTCGCTCTCACTGCCTCACTCAGGTGGAGTGTCGGCCGGTCGGTCTCACTCAGGCGGAGTGTCTGTCTGTTTGTCTCACTCAGACGGAGTGAGACCGACCGGGCAACACTCCATCTGAGTGAGACCGACAGACTGGCAGGCACTCCGTCTGAGTGAGACCGACAGACTGGCAGGCACTCCGTCTGAGTGAGACCAACAGACCGAACGACACTCCGTCTGAGTGAGGCCGACAGACAGACACTCCGTCTGCGTGAGGCCGACAGACAGACACTCCGTCTGAGTGAGACAGACAGACCAACACTCCATCTGAGTGAGACAAAAAGTCTGTCTGTCTCACTCAGACGGAGTGTCGGCCGGTCGGTCGGCCTGTTTGGCTCACTCAGACGGAGTGTCGGCCGGTCGGTCGGTCTCACTGCCTCACTCAGACGGAGTGTCGGTCGGTCTCACTGCCTCACCCAGGCAGAGTGTCGGCCGGTCTGTCGGTCTCACTGCCTCACTCAAGCAGAGTGTGGGCCGGTCTCACTGCCTCATTCAGGTGGAGTGTCGGCTGGTCGGTCGGTCTCACTGCCTCACTCAGGTGGAGTGTTGGCCGGTCACTACGTCTGACTTAGACAGACCGACACTCCGTCTGAGTGAGACCGACCGGCCGAAACTCCGTCTGAGTGAGACCGACCGGCCAACACTCCATTTGAGTGAGACCGACAGACCGGCCGACACTCCGTCTGAGTGACACCGACAGACCGACCGACACTCCGTCTGAGTGAGACCGACAGACTGACCGACACTCCGTCTGAGTGAGACCGACAGACTGACCGACACGCTGTCTGAGTGAGACCGACAGACAGACACTCCGTCTGAGTGAGACCGACAGACAGACACTCCGTCTGAGAGAGACAGACAACCAGACGGACACTCCGCCTGAGTGATACAGACAACCAGACAGGCACCCCGACTGAGACAGACAACCAGACAGACACTCTGCCTGACTGAAAAAGACAACCAGACCGACACTCTGCCTGACTGAAAAAGACAACCAGACCGACACTCCGCCTCAGTGAGACAGACAACCAGACTGACACTCTGTCTGAGTGAGACAAACAGACAGACACTCCGTCTGAGTGACACAAACAGATGGACCAAAACTCCGTCTGAGTGAGACAAACAGACTTTTTGTTTCACTCAGACGGAGTGTCGGTCTGTTTGTCTCACTCAGACGCAGTGTCTGTCTGTCGGCCTCACTCAGACGGAGTGTCTGTCTGTCTGCGTCACTCAGACGGAGTGTCGTTCGGTCTGCTTCACTCAGACGGAATGTCTGTCTGTCTGCGTCACTCAGACGGAGTGTCTGTTTGTTTGGCTCACTCAGACGGAGTGTCGGCTGGTCGGTCGGTCTGTTTTTCTCAATCAGACGGAGTGTCGGCCGGTAGGTCGGTCTCACTGCCTTACCCAGGCGGAGTGTCGCCGGTCTGTCGGCCTCACTGACTCACTCAGGCAGAGTGTCGGCCGGTCGGTCTCACTCAGACGTAGCGTCGGCCGGTTGGTCTCACTCCGTCTGAGTGAGGCCGACAGACCGACCGACACTCCGTCTGAGTGAGACCGACAGACCGACCGACACTCCGTCTGAGTGAGACCGACAGACAAACACTGCGTCTGAGTGATGCAGACAGACATTCCGTCTGAGTGAGACCGACAGGCTGACACTCCGTCTGAGTGAGACCGACAGGCTGACACTCCGTCTGAGTGAGACCGACAGACAGACACTCCGTCTGAGTGAGACAGACAGACCAACACTCCATCTGAGTGAGACAAAAAGTCTGTCTGTCTCACTCAGACGGAGTGTCGGCCGGTCGGTCGGCCTGTTTGGCTCACTCAGACGGAGTGTCGGCCGGTCGGTCGGTCTCACTGCCTCACTCAGACGGAGTGTCGGTCGGTCTCACTGCCTCACCCAGGCAGAGTGTCGGCCGGTCTGTCGGTCTCACTGCCTCACTCAAGCAGAGTGTGGGCCGGTCTCACTGCCTCATTCAGGTGGAGTGTCGGCTGGTCGGTCGGTCTCACTGCCTCACTCAGGTGGAGTGTTGGCCGGTCACTACGTCTGACTTAGACAGACCGACACTCCGTCTGAGTGAGACCGACCGGCCGAAACTCCGTCTGAGTGAGACCGACCGGCCAACACTCCATTTGAGTGAGACCGACAGACCGGCCGACACTCCGTCTGAGTGACACCGACAGACCGACCGACACTCCGTCTGAGTGAGACCGACAGACTGACCGACACTCCGTCTGAGTGAGACCGACAGACTGACCGACACGCTGTCTGAGTGAGACCGACAGACAGACACTCCGTCTGAGTGAGACCGACAGACAGACACTCCGTCTGAGAGAGACAGACAACCAGACGGACACTCCGCCTGAGTGATACAGACAACCAGACAGGCACCCCGACTGAGACAGACAACCAGACAGACACTCTGCCTGACTGAAAAAGACAACCAGACCGACACTCTGCCTGACTGAAAAAGACAACCAGACCGACACTCCGCCTCAGTGAGACAGACAACCAGACTGACACTCTGTCTGAGTGAGACAAACAGACAGACACTCCGTCTGAGTGACACAAACAGATGGACCAAAACTCCGTCTGAGTGAGACAAACAGACTTTTTGTTTCACTCAGACGGAGTGTCGGTCTGTTTGTCTCACTCAGACGCAGTGTCTGTCTGTCGGCCTCACTCAGACGGAGTGTCTGTCTGTCTGCGTCACTCAGACGGAGTGTCGTTCGGTCTGCTTCACTCAGACGGAATGTCTGTCTGTCTGCGTCACTCAGACGGAGTGTCTGTTTGTTTGGCTCACTCAGACGGAGTGTCGGCTGGTCGGTCGGTCTGTTTTTCTCAATCAGACGGAGTGTCGGCCGGTAGGTCGGTCTCACTGCCTTACCCAGGCGGAGTGTCGCCGGTCTGTCGGCCTCACTGACTCACTCAGGCAGAGTGTCGGCCGGTCGGTCTCACTCAGACGTAGCGTCGGCCGGTTGGTCTCACTCCGTCTGAGTGAGGCCGACAGACCGACCGACACTCCGTCTGAGTGAGACCGACAGACCGACCGACACTCCGTCTGAGTGAGACCGACAGACAAACACTGCGTCTGAGTGATGCAGACAGACATTCCGTCTGAGTGAGACCGACAGGCTGACACTCCGTCTGAGTGAGACCGACAGGCTGACACTCCGTCTGAGTGAGACCGACAGACAGACACTCCGTCTGAGTGAAACAAACAAACAGACACTCCGTCTGAGTGACGCAGACAGACAAACACTCCGTCTGAGTGACGCAGACAGACAGACACTCCGTCTGAGTGAGACAGACAACCAGACAGACACTTCGCCTGAGTGAGACAGACAACCAGACAGACACTTCACCTGAGTGAGGCAGACAACTAGACAGACACTCCGCCTGAGTGAGACAGACAACCAGACCGACACTCCGCCTGAGTGAGACAGACAACCAGACCGACACTCCGCCTGAGTGAGACAGACAACCAGACCGACACTCCGCCTGAGTGAGACAGACAACCAGACCGACACTCTTCCTGAGTGAGACAGACAACCAGACAGGCACTCCGCCTGAGAGAGACAACCAGACAGACACCCCGACTGAGACAGACAACCAGACAGACACCCCGCCTGAGTGACACAGACAACTAGACCGACACTCCACCTGACTGAAAAAGACAACCAGACCGACACTCCGCCTGAGTGAGACAGACAACCAGACCGACACTCCGTCTGAGTGAGACAAACAGACAGACACTCCGTCTGAGTGACACAAACAGATGGACCAAAACTCCGTTTTGTCTCACTCAGACGGAGTGTGTGTCTGTCTACGTCACTCAGACTGAGTGTGTGTCTGTCTGCGTCACTCAGACGGAGTGTCTGTGTCACTCAGACGGAGTGTCTGTCTGTTTGCGTCACTCAGACGAAGTGTCTGTCTGTTTGTCTCACTCAGACAGAGTGTCGGCTGGTCGATCGGTCTGTTTTTCTCAATCAGATGGAGTGTCGGCCGGTCGGTCGGTCTCACTGCCTCACCCAGGCAGAGTGTCGGCCGGTCGGTCTCACTCCGTCTGAGTGAGGCCGACAGACAGACAGACACTCCGCCTGAGACAGACACCCCGCCTGAGACAGACAACCAGACAGACACTCCGACTGAGACAGAACACCAGAAAGACACTCCGACTGAGACAGACATCCAGACCGACACTCCACCTGAGACAGGACATCCAGACCGACACTCCCCCTGAGACAGACAATCAGACAGACACCCCGACTGAGACAGACAACCAGACAGACACCGCGACTGAGACAGACAACCAGACAGACACCGCGACTGAGACAGACAACCAAACAGACACCCCGACAGAGACAGACAACCAGACAGACACCCCGACAGAGACAGACAACCAGACAGACACCCCGACAGAGACAGACAACCAGACAGACACCCCGACAGAGACAGACAACCAGACAGACACCCCGACAGAGACAGACAACCAGACAGACACCCCGACTGAGACAGACAACCAGACAGACACCCCGACTGAGACAGACAACCAGACAGACACCCCGACTGAGACAGACAACCAGACAGACACTCCAATATAGTGAGACAGACAAACAGACAGATACTCCGATTTAGTGAGACAAACAGACAGACACTCCGACTGAGTGAGACAGACAAACAAACAGACACTCTGACTGAGTGAGACAGACAACCAGACAGACACTCCGCCTGAGACAGACAACCAGACAGACACCCTGCCTGAGTGAGACAGACAACCAGACCGACATACTGCCTGAGTGAGACAGACAACCAGACCGACACTCCGCCTGAGTGAGACAGACAACCAGACCGACACTCCGCCTGAGTGAGACAGACAACCAGACCGACACTCCGCCTGAGTGAGACAGACAACCAGACAGACACTCCGCCTGAGTGAGACAGACAACCAGACAGACACTCCGACTGAGACAGACAACCAGACAGACACTGCGACTGAGACAAACAACCAGGCAGACACTCCGACTGAGACAGACAAACAGACAGACACTCCGACTGAGTGAGACAGACAAACAAACAGACACACCGCCTGAGTGAGACAGTGAGACAGACCAACCGACCGGCCGACACTCCGCCTGAGTGAGACAGTGTCACAGAGACACTAACGTTTGGCTAATAACACTAGCAAAAGACATTTTTCTACATAACACCACAGTCACAACAACCATATCTGCTCTGTGATTGCACGGCGGCCACAAAACACAAGCACAATGCATATTAAAATAAATTGCTCTTACTGTTCGTAGCTCTCCTTCTGTGTTCAGGCTGTAGCGAGGACGTCCATGGCACTTCACAACGTATGAGGTGAAGAGGATTTCAAGCCTTCAATGTTTCACTCCTGCTGCAGAACCAGGGTCACAACAAAAATATTGGCTCCTTGTTGGCACGGCGGCCAAAAAAGAACAAACTGCACAACACAAATAAACAATAAGATGGCACAGCCAGTTAACACAAGCAGTACAACACAAGCAGCACTACACAACCAGTCTATAGCTGGTTCAACCAGTCTGTTAAGATGAAGACCATGGCACAAATGGAAATTAAACAACTGAATTTAGCTTTATCAGCACATGAGTAGACCAAATGATGAATATGAAGTTCAGATCAACAACATGTACACTTGAAGTGGAGTCATCAATAACTCCAGTCTCTTGTTCAGTCCATGTTTTTTTCTCTCATTTTTTATGTTTGTTAAATTCTCAGTAGCAAAACTAAATTATATGCTTATTATACATATTCCAAACAAAAACACTTTAAAAACGCTACAAAAATTATTTAAATTAATAATTGTTTGCTTTTTTGGTATTTTGGTCAGACACATATTCAACGCTGAGTAGGCTACCTTGTAATTTGTGTGGTATTTGTTATAAATGTACATTGGTACATAGAGGGTGATAAGAGGCTGCAAGAGGGACTGAGGACCCAGGGGAATGAAGGTGAAGGAAACAGGAAGAGACAAAACTGCGTTAATGCGCGATATAATAATTGTTGCAGTTAATGAATTAATGCGTTAACGCGATATTAACGTGTTAACTTGCCCAGCACTAATAAAAAGCTAACTTCACTTATAAAGAACATGATGAAGACCATGGCACTTCAAACAATGCAAGTGAAGAGGAATCTTTAAAAACAAAGTTTAAATAATCCTCTTATGGAAATAAAACATAACTCATCTTCATCAGCACAATAGTGGACCAATTTAACTAAAGTATTACAATTTTCACCCCAGCAATGGGAACATATGAGCACCTTCAACTAATGTAAAATCTTTCAGGGGTCTACCACCCAGACTAAAGGACCAGAGACACATCAAACATATCGCCTCAGAGATGACACGAGCAACACAAGCAGGCTTTAGCTAGTTCAAGATAAAAAAACATGGCACAAATGGAAAGTAACAGTACCTAGCGCGGGAATCCAGTCAGTCTCAGTATTAATAAGCTAATGTTCTGCTAATAAAGTTAGCAAAAGACATTTTTCTACATAACACCACGGTCACAACAAACATATCGGCTTAGAGATGACATGGCGGCCACACAACACAAAGCAGCACAACACAAATAAGAAGTAGTTATATCAGCTCTTACTGTGTGTAGCTCTCCTTCTGGGTCCTCAGCTAGCTTCAAAAGTCTGCAGACCAGATGAAAACTGCGGCTGAAATGAGTCCAACGAATTAGCTAACTAGCATTAGCAGTGTTGACAAAAAAATACGAAGTTTGGTTCATAACTAAATCTCCTCAGCTGGTGTCGTCTCTGCAAGCTCCTCTCTCGAAATTAAGCCCTTCAGCTCAGTCCTGCACAAGGCAGACCTCGAGACCTCATGACTTGAGCAATTTGCCAATCAAATGAAAACAAAAATATAAAAATGGTTGTCACCTGGCAACGAGCTCTGAGCATGCGCATTGTTGTTTTCCAACACTACCGGGGGTACATCCCAAGTCTCTTAATTGCATCCCCGTTTCCTTCACTTGCGTCCTTTCCTTGCGTCTTAGTCCCTCACACCAGGGATGCATGGAGGAAACCATGCGAGGAGAGAGGAACGAGGAAATATGCTTTAAGAGACATGAGCTGAGAGACAGCCAGATCCTCCTTGTGGCACTGGCACCTCAGTGGCACTTCAGCGGCAAGCGGCAGTCAGGTGCCACAACTGTGGCTAGCGAGCAGCACTCGTTCAGCACCTGTCAATAAGCTGCCGAGCTGAGCGGGTGGAGACACATTTCCTGACAACACCCATTGTTGTCACGATAGGATTTTGATTAAACTATATTACGAACTGTATTGCATCAAACAATCCACAGATTAATCGAAAAGTTGATTATTGCTGTGTACATGGATAAATTAATATGAAATCGCATGTAGTCAACTATTGTTGCTAACATACTCCCATCAGCCCACGTTTATTTATTTATATTTATTTATTTTTCTTCTAATGTTACCCTGGTATGTGCTTGCACCATAGACTAACAGTTGTCTTGCATACGGTCATTCTATTGCCTTGACTTTTTTGACATTTTTTTACATCCGGACTACCTGTCTTACTTTGCATCGCTCTTCAAAAGAAAAAAACAAATAATCCATAAAACAGACTATCATAACGTACACGGACCAGGGGGGCACACTCCTCTGACTACTGGTGACAATCCTCTGACGCCTAGTGGTACTGCCCTGACTAGTAGTGGCAATCATCTGACACCTAGGACTGAATGAGGCTGTGAAAAGAGAACAGTATATCCTGCCTACTACTGATGAGATTACAGCAAAGCTGAGTGGGGCCACTGTCTTCTCTTCGCTCGATGCCGCCAGTGGGTTCTTCCAGATACCGTTGCACCCAGATAGCTGTAAGCTCACTACCTTCATTACGCCATTTGCCAGATTCAACTTCAAGCGGCTACCGTTCGGAATAACAAGCACACCGGAAATCTTCCAGAAGAAGATGATGGAGACCCTGCAGGGGCTGGAGGGTGTCGAGGTCTTCATGGACAACATTCTGGTCTATGGGGCCACAGAGGAGGACCATGACGGTCGCCTGGAGAAGGTAATGCAGCGGTCTGAAGCTTTAGCTGGTCTGAAGCTAAATTGTGAGAAGTGTGCTCCATCAGGCAGAGTCAGCTGCAATTCCTCGGGCATCTCATTGACCGGTCCGGGATCCGGCCTGACCCCAACAAAGTGGAAGCTATTTGGCAGCTGTCACCACCAGCAGACGTGCAAGAGTTGAGAAGAATACTGGGAATGGTGAATTATCTCGGAAGATACTTCCCCGAACTCTCAACGGTAGGACAGCCGCTGTACGAGCTCCTGAAGGACAAGAATACATTGACATGGAGCCACGCACAACAAACAGCATTTGAACACATCCGGAGATAAACAAACTTGTGACGTCATGTCAGGTGTGCTGTGAACTGAAAAGAACACAACAAAAGGAACCGCTCATCTCCACACTGCTTCCGGAGCGACCCTGGAAGAGAATTGCAATGGACCTTTGTGAGCACAACCACCACAACTAATCTCAGATTATTACTCCAGGTTTCTAGAGATACTGCAGCTGCCCTCTACAACGAGTGCACAAGTCATCCAAAGACTGAAAACAGTCTTCGCCAGGTTTGGCATTCCAGATGAGGTGGTGAGCGATAATGGACCCCAATTTTCAAGTGGAGAGTTCAAGGAGTGCGCGAGGCAGCTCGACTTCAAGCACTGCACATCCAGCCCTCATCACCCACAGGGCAATGGACACGCAGAGAGAGCCGTACAGACGGCAAAGAAAATTCTCAAGCAAGAAGATCCTGTGATGGCTCTGATGAGCTATAGGTCCACTCCCTGCTACGCCACAGACTTCAGTCCAGCCAAGCTGTTGATGGGGAGGAAAATCAGAACCACACTCCCCACTCTGGAGAAAATTCTCCTACCCAAATGGCCCAGCAGGACAGCTTTGAAAGAGAGGGACGGGAGGGAAAAGGCTAAACAGGCGCTCTACTTCAACCGTCGTCATGGAGCCAGGCCCTTACCTGCCCTGCGACCAGGAGATGTTGTATTCTCCAAGTTGGACCATCAAAAGTCCCAGCAGCGCACAGGGAGATCACGGGGACAGACACACGGAGCCACCATGTTAGAGACTGTTCCTGTCAGTCAGAGTGTGGCTACACCCACAACCCCTCTACCCGGTCAGACTGTGACCAGATCTGGACGGGTGTGTAAGCAAGTCGACAGGCTTGACCTGTAGACAAGTGCAGATCATATGGCCTTTGGGGGGGGAGAAGAAAAAAAAAGAAAAGTTGTACTGACATTGATGTGATAATGTTGATAATGTTTATTTGTTGGTTGATTGGAAAGAGACCAGTATATGTTGAAATGTCTCGATTTGAGTTAATCTTGGTTCATGCTATGTGCTGTCTGAATAGCCATTTTCAGTTAAAGTGTTCCTTTGATGTTATTGCATAACACTCAAAAGAGGGGGAGATGTCATATACGGTAGTCTAATGCGCTTGCGCATATATTGGGGTTTATACGGGAGTTCGAGTTACCCATGTAAAGTGAGACATGGTGATCCATTAAAACCAGCTGAGCAAATTAAGAAGCCTCTATTGCATTGATTTACTATGACTACTTGTCAAACATTGGTGCAGCTAATATGGTCTATACAAGGAACAAATTAAGACTAGGATCAATCTATTATGTATGGACAGTGAGCCTGTTAATGGGAATGGCTACAATTGCATTCTATTAGTTATGTAATTAGTAATTCTTTACTGGTTGAGATTGGTTGTTGCATTTAATGTGGAGATTTTGATTAACCAGAGTTTATTGGGGATTGTGTAATTCAAAAGGAAAAGCAAGAGGTGTCACACAGAATTTTCTAAGTAAGTATTTGAACCTTCATGGTATTTGGTCACATTTCTGTACACTTGCAAAGATTTTCTATATCTTGTTTGAACAGGATAGAAATACTATATTTAGCAGATATAAGGGCCTTGTGACTTTTTGTGAACTTTCATATGAAAATACTTCATGTTGCATATGCACAAGTGTGTGTGGCATAATTTGAATTGTTGAATTGTTGTTAGCAATTTCCTTCATCTAAGCTTTTTCTTGCCCATGACTCTAAGCTATTAGTCAACTCCTGCTACAGAATAATTATATTCATCATGTTGCTTTGAGTAAATCTGGCTTACATTACAGCTAGTGCTTCCCCAGCGGCTGACCGCTCAGTTGTGACGTCCATGTCATAGTAGTACTTTCAGGCTGTAAAAGTTGTCATTAACAGGGATAAGTGTAATTTTTGTCAAACTAACACATTTAAAGGACAATAAATTAGCACAAAGAAATATTTCTTTGAACATCATTGGGTACACGTAAAATCCATATTAATAAAAAGTAATGTAATGTATTCGTATTTTGCACTTGGATGCTAGACTATTATTGGGTTCACCATGAAACAATATTACTTCAGGTGGTCATAACAAATGTCAGAGTGCTGACCTTTCCATATCAGTCTGCATAGCCAAGTAAAAATAATGATTAAGTATGCCATAAAAAAAAAACATAACCCCCCATTGCTGTCAAAGTGGAAAATTAATAGTTGCTTTCCCGCCTTCTGTATTTTATCGTGTGCTTTTATATCATGTATGGGATCTTTTGCTCCATTTCTTCCACTGAGCACTTCATCTGCTTCCTTAGAAGGTCATAAAAATCATTTTATCACCATTTCAAGTTTTTTCGTTGCCTTGGTTTATGTGGTAGTGAACATCGGCAAGTGGCTTAATTCTCTGGTAATGGGGTTGAACTAGGACAGGTAGCTGGGGAGTTGCAGGAGTTGGGGATAAAATGAGGAAAGTGTTAAAGAGTAACTGCACACCTAAATGTGTTATTATCTATTGACTAAATTATATGTATTTTGATGACACACATCAATGCTGGTGTTAATATTGAATTTCTTTACAAATTAAAAAAAGGCAATTCATGGGTGACAATGGGTCATAAGCCATTTACTGTTTTAAATCAGCCTAATGTGGGAAGGCCAATTCTGAGATTGGTTCGACATTATTAAATAAAATAATGTTAACTCCCCCCTAATCAGACTCCCCTCCTCACCACTCCCTACAGCATCAGTCATTTTAAATTTTTTCAATAACCACTGTGTAGCATTACAATCACAGCTCAGCTCATGTAGTGGCTGGCTAGTAAGTTAGCTAGCTAATGGTATCTTGCTAATCCCACCATATTATCATGTTAACGTTACACTAGTTACAGAAATTTAGCGGAAGGTTTCATCTCTCTGCCACTTGCACACTTTTCTGCATTTTTCTAAATTATGCAGTGGGTGGCTTTAGGCTCAGACCTGCAGGTCAAGTTACACTAAAATGCTGTTTTGACATATTTTGAAATAGTTTAAAAATAAAGAAATATCTTATCACTGAAATATGTGGATCGTTGATTGACATTGAACAATAGTTCAAGTCTGCATCAAACAATTCTCTTAATTATTTATTGATCTGTAGATTGTTTTTGTTCCAAAATAGTGTAATATGGCTATTATATTTCCCAAAGCCTCTGATAATGTTCTGAAATGTCTTGTTTTGACATAATCCATTCATAATGACATGAAACAGAAGAAAGAACAAAATCCTCACACTTGAGAAACTGGAATTCGAGGATAAACATGACTGACACGACTAGAACAATATTGCTAATTATTTGTCCGTTGAGAATTGTTTTAAGCTCTACAATAGGTTTTCACTTGGTTCTACCAATACATTTAAAGTTGGTGGAGAAATGATAGAAAAATACTACACTGTGGCTTTTCTATGGCAGCAGCAATAATCAGTTGTGGCTCTTCATCCACATAGTAGTATCTATCTCCTTGTCTGTGTGCCTCACTATCCCTTCCAACTAATACAACTCTCGTCATAGTTAGGGCAGGCAGGAAGTCCACATGGACCACAATGCAGCTGAATAAACCCTCGCTTATTGATGTGGTGGGGAAATTGTGTTTTCCGAGTATACTGACTGTAGAAGCCGCTACTGGATCGGAGGTGGCAGAGGTTTGTGTGAGAGAGAAATTACTTCAGATTACCGGCACTGTTCGGGGCTGTCTATCAGTAATATTTCAGGCTAAGAGAAACAATATATCTATCCTGTGTGTCTTAGGGAGTGAGCGCCATGCCTGATTATATTTTCCAAGATGAAAACGAGGTGTTCTCTCATGATTTCCTGCCTATCAATGGCATGATTCAACATTCAAAGTGATGCTGGATGAGGGTTAAAGAATGAATTTATGTAAGGGTTAAGTTGCTATTTGATTTGTAATCTCAAGGGCATGCTACAGAGCTTGTTTCATCTCTTCTGCACATTACACAGAGTACATCAGCGTGCCATTCTGCCTCACAAGGATAGGCAAGGAAAAAAAACACAAAGAGACAAATAAAGGGGAGGAAACGAAGATGTTAAAAGGCTTGCAGGGTCTAGTTTTCAGTAATGGCGCACGGCTTGCAATTGTAAATCCATTCGCGTTGGAATTCAATCACCACAAAACTCAAAATTCATGGAGGAGGAGGGAACGGAGAGGGAGAATAGTTTTCCATCGCCATCTCACTGTCACTGGACCATGAAAGGAAAACGGTTGGTTTTCCTCATGGCTCCAACCGGCTCAGCCTCAAGTGTCCAGACGTCAGGAGCTGTCGGGGTCCTGTTTTCAAGGACAGATATCACCTCTGTTTATGAGGCTTCGGCAATGGAGGCATTCTGTGAGTGTAGACTCACCACAAAGTCTTGTTTAGTCAGTATTCACAAATAAATGTGGATCCATTGAGACTGTTTAACCATGTCGTTTTGTGTCACACAAAATTTCCAAGTGAAGAGAAGACCCAGCACACAATAAAAGCTGTACAGCACAACTCGCAAAAATAAGCATCAGTTAACTGATCCTGACCCGCAAACTGCCAACCATGCATTATAGTAGCACAATTGTAAGGACTGAGATCTGAGAGAGGAGCAGCATGGTGCTCTCTGATGTGCTTCTCGGAGCTCCTCAGCTAAAGCTGGAGCGGAACAGAGTGCTCTCTTTCTCCCCTGCCCACAGTAATGGGAAGATTTAGGCTACATAGTTGTTAAAATTGTTGCGGTTCTTTATTGTTGAGTAACGGCAGCAAAATAAGTATCCCTATATTAAAGACAGCTATGTCTCTCTCTTTTCTCAACAACATGCATACCTCCTGACCCTGAAAATAATGGATTAAGAAGCTCTTTTCTTTTTCACACAGTGCCCTAGTGCCAAATGTTTAATATTTTTTAAGTGAACATTTTATTAACCAAGCCCAAGACTCTATTTTATTTATTGTTTTGGTTGTGTGGTATTTTGTTTTATTTATTTATGTTACTGAAATATTTGTTTCACATTTTAATTGAAATGTTTGAATATCCTTGTGTTTATTGCTCTTTGAAGAAGTAGTTATTGTGACAGGCCTACTCATAATACATGGGAGAAATCCAGAGCTTGAAACAACTGCAGAGCTTATAGTTATGGTTAAGCTACAATCAGACAATTGCTGTTCAGGGGCAGGATTTTGTAACAGTCAATTGATTGGTCAAAAAAATTCAATCCCAGAGGATCATTCGATCTGTGTCTAGACAAGGGGTTAATCAATTGTGGCTTGGCTTCATTCAATCACACAAAGCAGTGGTCATTGCAGAACCACCTGGAGATCTGCACTCTACTGAGTGTACCATTCTAGTTGTGTCTGTTTTGTTATTCTGTCTAGTATCAGAACATTCTTCAGTAAGGTGAAAAGGAAGATTATCAAGCTTTGCATTTACTGCTATGAATGTTGCACAGTATAACGATACTAGAAAGGTATCGTACTATCCTCATGTTAGAAAAGGTACCTCATTTTATTACTGGATGAATGACATTTTCTGACTGTGTTCATTCAGTCTATACTTGACTCAGTATTTTGATGTCATTTTAGATTTGTTTCCAGTGAGGTATAAAGGGGTTTATTTAGTGACTTTGCTGTATAGAAATAACATTTAGCCGAGTTATAATTGGGGATGCCCCCGAAACTCTGCTCTAAACTGGAACCGTTTATACATTAGTAAAAACCTGAGATCTCCGCAGAAAGAAAACAGCATTGCAAACGTCCTCTCTCTGTCTCTGTGCCTGTCGTTGCACGAGGGGTGGAGTCATGCTTCACTCTGACACACACACCGACTCCAGCTCAGTACAGTGAGAGACACACATCATGGCAGAGAGAAGAAAAAGATCCAGTGTGGCTACATTTTACTCCAGTAGATGTTGAGAATTCTCATTGTCACAAATGCAATAAAACCCTCACAAGTAAGGGAGGCAATACAAGCAATTTATCACAACATTTGGTGAACACGCAGAACATAAATTTGCATAAATGCACAGTTTCCAACAGTTTGTCGGGCAGCCGTCCATCCTCGTCCACTGCAGCTAACGTTGGCGAGACTTTACAGAGTTTGATAAGAAAAGGCTAATAAATGAAAGCTAATCGCTTAGCTAATTGTTTAGCTGCAACTGTATTTTAAGGATATTTGAACTTTTTGTAGATTGGGCTGAGGCTGCAACCATGACCCAGAAATATATTTATAATTATAATATTAAATTCTAATCTGGTTATGAATTTAAAAGACAAACAGCCCAGACGTACCAATCAGTAACTAACACTTGGTAAATGAAGTCGACAAACTCAAAACCATGTTAGTGTAAAGTGTCGGAATGTGTTTAAGATTTTTACAAAATTAAACAGTATACTCTCCCTTTCGGGTTTATTGCATTCATGTGCATGAAGTGAGATAGTCTCCTGCTGAGCCTTCAGTCACGGGGTTTGTACTTCTTATCATATCTCAGTATGTGTGCGTTTGGAAGAATGTCTCTCAGTTGCATCAGTGCACTTTGTACTGAATGTGTGGCTCCCATAGCTTTTGGAGACGATGACACATTTCTCAGATCAGCAAACAATTCAGCACAGCTAAATGATAATAACATTAAAAACAACTGTTTTCTTAAAACAGTTACAATATACGGTGCTTTCAACAAAGTGTAAAAGAAATCCACAGCAAAAGTAGTAAAACCAAGGAAATTAATATAAAAACCAGGAACATAAAAGCAAAGCATCAAAGCAAGGTTAGGAAAGATTGTTACATGAAAGAAGGTCTGCTAAAGAATGTGGCAGAAAAATCCATTTAACTCCCTACTTTTTAAAAAGAATTTACCACCTTTTTCTCTAGGCAATCATGCATCTTAATTGCTTGAGTCCAAAGTTGTTAAAACAATGTTAATTTATCCTTCTCTGGAATTGACACCACATACCTAGACATAACCCCAAATTCCCACCACAATCATTGAGCATCAAAAAAAGTATACGTTTAAATTATACGCAAAAAGTGCCTTCAACGTATTTGTTATATTCAGTGGTAGAAGTATTGATGTTTGAATTGTGTAAATGTAACAATACTACTATGTAAAAAAAACAACTAGGTCAAAGTCCTGCATTCAAAATCTTAACTAGACGTACAAAATGAAAATAATGATTCTGAAATGGTAGGGGAGTAGGAGCATAAAGTAGCATAAAACGGAAATACTCAAAAGTACCTCAAGATTTTACTTAAGTTTAGTTCTTGAGTAAATGTACTCGTTACATTCCAACACAAACTATTATAGGTTAATTATTTCATTGTACATTGAGTTTCTACAAGGTCATTATGGCCAAGCATTAATGTTGTATCGAATGTTGTATCGACATTTATTAAAGGTTGTCCTTGAATGACTGTAATTTGATGTGTGGCCTTCAGGGCCTTTCAGTATTTTTGGAATAAAAACTAACTGCCATTATCACTCAGTGTTGATTTGCAAGCTGTTAGCACAAAAGACCAAAAATCTATCTTGTTTTATCCCCGAAGTGAGGCTGGTATTTTTGTTGCAGCTAAGCATTTTCTTTCGCACCTCGAGGGAGGTTTTTTAATATGCTGATGCCATTGTACTTGCATTGTACTTCTCTGCTGTCAAAATAGTCTATTGATCGAGGCGTCCTGGTCGGGTGTCTTCCCCGTGTATTTAGACTGAGTCCTTACCGCAATGGCCTGGGTTCCATTCCAGCCATTTGCTTTATGTTGTCCCCTTCTCTCCAGCATTTCCTGTCTCTCTCCAAGCTTTCACTATCGTCAAAGCAGAAATTAAAAAATATCTTTAAAAAAAAAAAAGTCTGTTGATGAATCCTTTTGCTTACAAAATGAAACTGTGTGTTCTAACCTCAAGTTATTATCCAACTTTTGACAGTTTTGTTGTTATCTTCATATGAGTCAGGTAAGACTGAAGTCTACTTTTAATTAAAACCAAGTGTGGCACTTGAGTTCATATGACTCCTAATGTCACCATAGATCAATTGTGTGAAGGACTAGCATTTACCGCAGCATTAAGTCTTTCCAGAGATTAGCAGCATCTTCTTGTTCGTGGACACTCTTCTTCAGTATGGCAAATGTTATTATTCTGTCAGTGTTTATCTGCTCCATTAATTATATCCCCGCAGTTAAACAGGGGCCTTGTCTTTCAGCAATAAAACAACACAAATGGCCTCAGACCCTTATTAGTTACATTAAATGAGCAAAGTACATTTCTGCTATGGTATATTTTCCTGTTGTTACACATCCATCAGCGTGTTATGCATCAGGAAAGACTTAAAAAATTGCTGTAGTTGATTGGTTTCAAAAAAATGTGTTGCCTTTAATTTGTGTGCTACAGTCTACTTTGGACCAAATCTCAGAAATTTCTCCTGATACAAGATTTTCCTATTCAGGGAGCACTGGACAGACCTAATATTTCTTGTGAGGCGGTTAAAGCACGTGCAACTACCTCCTTCAAATTAGTGCAAGTTGGAAATGGCACCACAGCCTGGAAGCAGCACAGAGATGATCAAAATGAAAGGAAAATACCAAAGTATTGCCTATATACAGTATATATACTGTATATATGGTTGAGCACAAAAGATGGAAAATCCTATCACCCGCAAATGCGTCAGTGTTCACAAGTAATATCTCACTGACCTTAAACTGAAGTGACAGGAGGCGGTTAGTGGTTTCATCATAACCTAGCAAAGTTGTCATTATTAAATCAGTGTGCTGATCTCCTTCCTAACCAATTTCTGAGATGTTCTCTATTTCTTGGATTTTTAGAGAAGGGCATATTTCTAAATAAAAGCAGATGACAGGGACACAATGGTGCCTTCACAATGGGTACAAAAGTGCAGTAATGACAGAGAACATAGGCTAATGCCATCAATAATCTCTTAACTTTAAACAATCTATAGCTGGTAATAAACAATGTATGCAAAATGTGGATAACATAAAAGGATTCTGTGACAGTGTGAGCTAAAAGAGATGGCCCGTTTCACAGTTGCAGTTTTATTTTGCATGCTTGGTGTCAAAAAATATGTAATCACAATTCTGTTACCCAAACATAGTGAAAGAACATGCAACAATTATTATTTAAAAAAACAAAATGAGCTTAATGAGAGTTGAAACAGCCATACTGGGTACATTTCTGGAAATTGTCATTTTTTCAGTGTCTCAGCAGAATGGCAACATATTGCATGCGTGTTATTGGACAACAAATTTAACAGCCACTTGGGGACTATCATTGTCTTCTAACGGCCCAAAAATGTGCATGAACCACGTCATCAGCAACATCAACAAGATGGAGTTGGTCCCTAGTTTCTAGACTTGCCATAGTTTCTCATCAATTCCTCTCTAGTTGAAAAAGCACCGCAAGGACTTTACAGGAAAACTTTATCTCCTGAAGAGACTTAAGGGAGCACCATTCCTGCAAATGCTCCTTGAAAACGTTTACCAGTGTCCCATCATTGATGCGCTGCATAACAGTATGGCACTTAAGCTGTACCACTGCAGATAAAACGGCTCTCTTCAGTGTTGTCAGAAGCAGCCAACATGTCACTGGATCACGACTTCCAGCATCAGAGGACATTTACAGAACTTCTTGCCTCCAGAAAGCTGTCAACAATTTCAAGTAAGCCTCCACAGCAAATGCATGTCTGTATGTTCTCCTATACGGCGACACCAAAAGAACAGCTTTTTCCCCAGAGGCTTCACCTTCCTTAACACTTCCCCCACCATAACTGTCACCCAGGCAACCCTCCTCGGATGCACCCTCCATGTACACTCACTGCATTATAACAGATTACTTTGTTACCAACCGCTCCACTAAACTACTAGTGGTGCAACGGATCATAAAACTCAACGGTTTGGATCAGAGTCACGGATCGGATCAGCACAAAAGACAAAAGGGAGAAAATATAACTTTTAGAGATCCCTGATTATGTTTTTTGTTTTGTTTTGCTGTTGATACTAATTGCCGATCATTGATGATCCATATTGGCAGATACAGATCCCTTTGTTGTTGGATTATAGCAGCTGGTCTACAAGGCTCCAGGTTTTTTTTTTTACACCATCCCACACATCATTTCAACCACTCTGAAGTCTGTAAACCTTCAAAAATTGTACATGGTTTTATGTACAATTAATGTATAGTGTTTATTCACAAAGGCACACAATTCAAATGATAAGGAAATAAAAGATTGTATTTTCATTGATTAAAACAAATTGTGTCATTAGTAGTTTTAATGATGTATTATAATCTGCTTAGAGCTAGTGTAAACAGGTTATATTATCTCCAATATCTATTTATGTTGCTGTGAAAACATCTCCTTCAAACAGCTGGATTCATTCAAGTTTCTCACGAACACTACATTTTACGACATGATGACGTTATAATTTACCTTCGCCCAATAGTAATTTTCACTGAACCGAGCCTGAACGCATCATAATGTAGCCTAACTGAACGGAACATTCGTTTGTTGTCCATTCGCCACTTTACTAGCTCTCCTCCGGTCAATTTAAACACGGATTGGTTGTTTACAATTTAACATGATCAGTGATCGGCGACTAGAAAATGCTAATGTCCTAATCGCATATTTTGGTGAATAAGGATGTCATTAAAATCTAATTTCACACTGTGATGGTTAAGATAAACTGTGAAATGAATCTGTGATTCACATGTGTGCCCAACCATGAGGGGTGATCCATACAAACCACAGATTGACAACGACCCGTCACACCACTATAAACTACTGTTAGTCTCATACTGGTTGTTATGCGTTCAGTTCAATTCAGTAAAGATGAGTATTGGGCGTTGATTATAACATCATCATCAAATGTAATCTTGTAAAATGTTTTTGGTGAGAAACTTGAATAAATCAAGTTGTTTGAAAATGCTTTCATAGCAATATAAAATAGATGTTGGAAAAGGAGATTATGACCTGCTTAACTTTTTTCCTGTTTAACATTAACTCTAAGCACCCTACTATACATAATTAAAATGACTAATTACTTATTTGTTTGTATGCACTATAGATGACTACAACAAAGTCAAAGGATAACATTTAGAATTTTTGACATTTGAAACTGACTTCAGAGCAGTTAAATTAATAAGACGTTGTTGAAAAAATAAAAGTCTGGAACCTTGTCTACAATCTGCTTTAACAAAACATAACTAAAACAAATACCCTTATTGGCCTCTATGGCTAATCAGCAATCCTTCTCGGTTGTAAAAAAGTTGTCAGGGCATCTCGAAAACTAATATTTGCGCCCTTTTTTATTTTTATTTTTTTTAGACCTGCTGATCCGATCCTTGACTCAAAACAGGAATACTCTCCTAACTGTGAATTTTGTGATCAGTTGCACCACTAGTGACAGTCCTTTCCGTTCCCATTTTGTAGTGATTTATTTTTATTTTATTTTATCAAATTGTATTTTTGTAATTATTGATACATTCCCTATTATGTTACTCTTGTTTCTTATTCATGTATTCTTTACTCATGTCTGACACCAGTTGCTTCAAACCTCATGATTATAAAAAGACCCTTGATTTTGGGTGTGTCAGGCTGAGTTGCATTGCCTCTCTCCTTGGTGCTCCCTCCTACCCTCCATCTGACATCCCTGGCAAGGCGTTGACAGCTTTTTCTCTCTCTGTCGCTGGAAATATGCTCAGAGTGCAGCCTTGGGTTCAGTGACAGGGCTGTACTGCAGACACTTGCCTGGGAAGACTTTGTGTGTTTGTGTGCACCACAGTGGGAGCCACAGGCATTCTATCGTCAGATGTCACCATTGTCAACACACACCTTCTCTCTGGAGACATCAATATGAAAAGAGTCTGAGAGAGGAAAGAGAAAGACAGAAGGGAAAGTGTGACCTGGCATTGGCCTCTCTCAGATCAGACTGTGTGATTGTCCACACACAAAGCAAATAACACGTTACAATGACAGCTGTTGAGTAACCTTCTCCATTTAAATTCTCAAACTGAAGTTATTAATCTAACTGAATCATTAGTCATCCATTTACTCCCTTGACATGAGTTGGGTCTCTTTGATTCATTCAACCTAAACTTTCCCATCTCAGTCAATAATTAAACAGACATTTTTGCTAGATATTGATGGCAATGTCTGTCTGATTTTCTATGGGCCTGTTGGTCCACCACTTAGGTCCAGACTGAATTATCTAAACAACTATTGGATGTATTGCCATTAAATTAAGTACAGATTAAGTCCAGAGGATTAATCCTGAAGACTTTTGAATTTTTCTTTACCTCTACCGTGATGATGAACTTTGTGGTTTTGAGTAAAATATGTCAGCAACTAGGAAATGGATTGGCATGAATCATTTGCAATAACTTTGTTGACACTCAAACTTTTAGGAGCAGGTCAAAATGTGTCCAATACTTTGGTTTATGACCAAATACCTGTAAAACTAATGACATTCCCATCAGACTTGGCTGTATTCAGTGTTTACTGTTAATCAGCAAGTGCTGACTGGCTAACATGCAAGACTACGATGGTGAACATCTGCTGAGTCTAATCTAGTTTACCACCTGCTAAACATTTACTTTGCAAGGCAGTCGGATTCTTGCAATATCACGAGATAATGCGGTTTTCTCAGGATCACATGTCACATTAAATAATCCATCTCGTCAGTGCCCTGTGAAGAGCTGCTGGCATCTACAGCTGTGGTTTACATGTGTGAGAGACGACACAGAGAGGCAACTGTTTGTTCTAAACAATGGTGCTTCCTGAAGAGGTTAGCGCAGATGCTGCATTAGCATCCGGTAAATCGGAACTGAAGCCTCACAGAGCCACTAGTATGATTGTAGACTAGATGTTTTGTTTAATCTAACATTTCCCTTTTCTTTTTCTAATGTGAAAAAGTATGATGGACATAAAACAATTGGACCAATCAGGTGAAACTATACAATTCCCATAGTCTTTTGTTGGTATCACCTAGAAATCATCAAGACCAGGCAAAATGTCCTTACAACCAACATTGTCCTCATAAAACTAGGAATATGTCCTGAATCATTCCTCACAGGTATAGCTTAACCAGACACCAAATACACACACTTTCTGTTTTCTTTTCCCACCTGCCGCTCTGCCCGCCCCCCTTTCCCCAAACCCATCAGCTCAATGTAAGCCCTTCTCCAGCATGGAGCCAAAGAGTTCAGTGATGCCAAGCTGAGTCCCTTAATAACCCCACAGCTCGCTTGCCTGTTCCCAGTGCCAACCCTGCTGCGAATGACAACTAATATGTTGGTGGGCCCCGCCGAGACATGTGGTCCACTTCCTGCATGCCTGAAGGAGGTGAGACTGGTCAGATGTCGGTCAGCTCTACCTGTGGTGAGGAAAGTCACAAAGAAAAGACCAGGGATCTCATTTAGATAATGGTGGGTAGGATCTACACAAAAAGTGTATGTGCGCCCAAAAGCCGAAAATGGCGTGCACCAAAAAAATAAAAATAAAAATCCTTGCATATGCACACCTACAGGCAATGTTCCCTTTATAAATGGCAGTCCACAAATATGCACCAGGGGATTAGCCTCATATCCCGCCCTCTACATGCCCACATTCAAACATTCAATGATAAATGTAAAGAACTATAACAATATTGATGCATACCAGTGGTGGGCCGTCAGGGCCAGCTAAGACTTCTCTGCTGGCCTAAACAGAATCACAAAGTTATAGCTATTTTATAATTTAATAATTTTTCACAAATACACTACAAGTATTATAATTTTTTTCCCATTAGCTTATTTTCTCATTGCACAGCTCCTATCTTCCTGAATTGCTCTGCTTCCAGCCTGCAGCGCTGCTTCCAGTGCAGCTTGTTTTAAGTAGAGCTCTTATCCAATCAGATTTCTCTATGTAAGGGGAGAGGCCCGAGGTCAGATCAAAGTAAATGGGGACGATATTGTTGATTGTCATTGTCTCCAACCAATCAGATCTTTAGTTTGACATGTTGGGCGTATTCTTTGGCGTGCCAGGCTACCCAGGTAGCCTGCTAAGTACGTCTGCATTAAGATGCGCCGTGATTGGCCAGGGCCAGCATAATTTTTGTCAAACAGAAAGCTAGCTAGCAGATATTAGTGTTTAGTAAGAGTTCAAGTTGAAACATGTGTAAGAAGTTATGACATTAACATGACATTTTTAGCGTTTTTTAAATGGATTTCTGGAGAAGGACATTTCCAGAAAAGCTGGACATCATATCAAAGGGTCGGTCAACCCCGCAGCTAGCAGCCCAGACCCAGCATGGAAAAGGATTTGTACGAATGGTGTTTCTGGCTGACAGTGGCGGGGAAGCGTTGCACATTTTTTTGGCTAAGAATGCGTTTCATTTGCAACTGAGCTCTTGGTGTTTGGAGCCGTTTGGAGCTACGCTACGCTAACCAAGGCAGCTACACGACAGGACACGCACAATCTACGTGCTTTTGAAAACATTTGGAGAGACCTGAGTGGACTTTGTAAGTGAAGAGCAGCTGTGGTAAGTTAACTGATTTTGCATCCTTACATCTGCAGTAGCGTTTCTACAGTGTTCATTCGTCTATCGTGTCGTTTTGATGAATAATATGAATGGCTCGTGCTCTAGCGCCGCAGTGTTGCTGGATTGATTTGTTGCTTTGTTGTCATATAAATATATGTGACTGGTTCTTGTGAGTTTTTCTTGTCATTGTCTTAATTACATTGATTTGGACTATATGCATTGTACGTTAATTACGAAGCATCCCGTCATGCACGGGGTTATTGTCCGGACAATTGAATCCGTTCGGGCTGTTGTTTCCCCGCTAGCTTAGCTGCAGTGCCGCAGCCTCAGCTGTTTTTTGTTATTGTTCCGGGTTCAGAGGTCTCAAAGCCTGTTGTTTGTTACGTGAGCGCAGTCCACCGAAAACATTATATTTACCACAATTTAAGCTTCTGCATTTTCCAAATGCACTAGTATTATTCAAACGTATTGTTCGGTTCTTAAGTCTCGTACCAAACGGTTTAATACGAATACGTGTATTATTACACCCCTAGAAACAAATAACCATAGCTGTGGCGTCATAATGAGCTTATTAGGACATGGCTCAAGTAGGACAGCACAGAAGGCCCAGGTATAAAATGCACGGCCGCCACTGATGCATACTAATGAGTCTGCTGATCAGTGGTTCTGCACAGCAGGGGTTCTCAAACTTTTTGGAGCCAGGGACCTCTTACAGGGGAGAACATTTTACATTACATTTATACAACCACAAGAACCCAATCGTATTATTTTTCCTTTTTTTAGGGTGATGGCGACATAATATATGTTGGCTTCAAAAAGAGGGTATAGTGCTATGCCGCTTCATTTGAAAACAACGTAGCCGTTCACAACTTTTTAACCTAAATACTTCAGACCTGTTTCATAGTGATAAAGAAAAACACATTTCAATTTGAATCATGATAAGATGAGATAATCCATATGAAGAACGGAGATGCCGGGTGTCATATCCATGGCAAAGAGACTGGTTTGTAATTAAGGCTTTAAATGTGTGCTGATTAATGGGGCTCAGCGGGCCGACATGCTGCTCCACCAGAAACATCTCTAAATGCACAGCAGGGTGCAGATTCTTCCATTATTTGTATAACCTCTTAGTTCTGATAGTAAGTCAGTTAAAATCACCTTTATATATGCATGGTAAAAAAAACCAATCATCAATCATCCCTTCAATCATCAATATATCATCCAATCACTAATGGACACAAGCACATTAGGTACCACTCAGTCTGGCCCTCTGCGCTCCGGGGGTGGGGAATGTGATGAGGAGAAAGTGCTGATGGAGTTGGCTTATATCTTTTCAAATTTAAAGGCGTTTCTGAATTATTTCTGATATTTCTTGCACAAGCGCAAGTACAAATAACACTGCAGATTTGAATGTTTATGTTAACATGGATGGATCCATAATTAACATTTGATATTAGGTGAAATTAAATTTGTGAGAGGCATCATTTCACAATCTGGCTCCAATTCACCACCTCACCATCTGTGTCGCTAATTTCCCCTGCCTCCAAAATGCTGGTACACATGGGTTAGAGCTGGACGATTTTGGAAAAAAAAAATCTAATTGTGATTATTTTGACTGATATTGCAATTGAGATATTATTTGCAATATTTTAGGGAACAATTATATTTACATGAATATTCAGATTTTCCCCAAAAATTCTAAAATGTTTTCTTGAGTCAGTAGAACATGACATGACCACATTTTGCCAAATTATCTCTGTTAAAAGTATAATTCTAGCCCATGGCACAAAATGACCATAATATGAATGTATATTTGAAACTATTACAGCAAAAAGAGCGTTGAGTTATCCCCTAGTTATATAATATATTTAGATGCAAAGGAAAGTAAAAGAACAGCACTAAAAGTGTCAATTTCTTTGCATTGTGAAATGTTATCTCGGCACTAGATCTTTACGTCACATGCTATGATTTACTAGCTTATTAATTTTTTGACAAAGTGAATGTATGTCAGTTACATATTGCACAGCTGGCCTCCATTAAAATTGCTAAAGCAATTAATACTGGTAATGTTTGACAGCTGAATATTTCTGCAGTAAGAAAATAATTACTGCATTACAGCTCTCTCTCTCTCTCTCTCTCTCTCTCTCTCTCTCTCTCTCTGTGTGTTTTGACACAATTGACATATTTGTGGAATAAGTACATAATTTAACAACACGCAGTTGAAAGCAGCAGTTACAGGCTATTTTTAATAATCATAATAGATAGGCAGACTTTAAAATTTCATCATATGTTGGGTAAAAATTGGAGGAATTGAAACTTGAAACAGCAGGAAGAGGAGAAGTAAAGTCAGAAGCTTTGGCAAGCATATAATATATATTTTTAATTTATCAAATTCAGATTATTTATATATTATCCCTTCTATTTTCTTGTCAGATTCAATCTCAGAAAAAATACACCAGACAGAAGCAGAAACTATCACTTCAAGTGTGTGTGTGTGTGTGTGTGTGTGTGTGTGTGTGTGTGTGTGTGTGTGTGTGTGTGTGTGTGTGTGTGTGTGTGTGTGTGTGTGTGTGTGTGTGTGTGTGTGTGTGTGTGTGTGTTAATAGAGACCACTGATCAAACTATTTAGAACTAATATCGGCCTATAATGTTAGTCCTGTGGGTGGAATTTTTTCATCAAGTTTCATTACAATCAGCCTTCTTTATTATATAAATATATATATATATTTTTGGACAAAAACATTTGTCAAGTGGAAACTTCGATCAGGAAATGGTGCTGCTATGGGAGGCAGTGGCTTGCTTCAAGTCGAGGGTTTGGTCCCCGGTCCACATATTGAAGTGTCCTTGGGCAACACACTGAACACCAAATTCCTCACTATCATCGGTGTGTGTGTTTGTGACTCGGTGAATGAGAGTGTTAGTTAAAAGTGCTACATAATTACAGTCAATATAATTGCAGTCTATTAGATAAATTGCCAAGTTTTCTCCAAAACCATTAGTAAAGCATCTTCAAGAGCCCATGAATATCAATTTCACAACAATCAAATTTTAAACCTTTTTATTTATTTTATCAGAAGTATAAAATAAAAATTAACTTTTCACTCAAAAAAACAGCCAAACACCACAACATAGATCACTTTGCACCAAAATGGAAATGGGTAAGAACTCAAAGGTCATCACTTAAGAAACCGTATCGACCAGTCAGCATTGTGAAGCTCTGATATGAGCGTGCTCTGTCCTTCACCAAAGCTAGAAAATGTGCTTTTATTTGACAGTATACTGACTGTCTGGCTGTAGTGTTGGTGGATATTACTCGTCGTCTTCATGGTCGGGTTCAGTCTGTAAAACATGAAATATAGCCTGCCTCAACTTGCTCAACACATTTGAAAGAATGTTATTAGTAGGCCTATATGAGAGTATGATAATGCCTGTATGTTCTGACAAGACATAAGATATTAAGAATTAATGCTGAATATTGCCTCTGGGCAGCAGCAATAGTTAAAAACACAGACCTAAGGCTCTAGATAGTAGGAGTGAGGTTGTGCCTCTGTCCTCCATGTCCTCCTACCCCTCTCTCCACATCCTGTAAAGCAGCAGGGCTGCATGGTGATGGATAAGGCCGAAAAGCCTTCAAGGCTCTGCGGGGGCTGATGAATTCACCTCTCCACCTATGAGTCTGATCTGACCCCCGGCTCAGCGTGAACTACTCTCCACAGCCCAGAGTGTAACAGTCATTCACACAGGAACACGTGGCCCTGTGGCCAGTACACACCCGTCTCATGAAACATAGTTGCTTAAATGGAGCATTTTTTTTTTTTCTAACTTTCGCTTAACCTTCAAGCACTCTCAGATTAACACTCTCTGTTTCAACCCATACAAAACTTGAGAACCATGCACAGTATTTTTCATTGTGTTAAGACCGTGACAGACAAGCAGTGATGGTTGTTTTTGAACTTTTCTCTTGCATTTGATTCCCATCACTGAGAAAAATGGCAAAGTACCATGTCCCTTGCATCAGACTAAGAGGTGCTTCAGAAAACATCAACATCAATTACCTCGCAGCACAGTTCAAAATAAGTTCAATGTTTATTCCCAGTGTTGCCAACATTATTTAATCAAGATAGATGAAAAGCATTTGTCTGCATTTTTCTTCTTAAATCAAGTATCTGCAAAAATATGACTGAATATACATACATATCTAAGTAAACAACACATCTGTCAAGTACAAAAACATGCAGTTTTTGACATACGCCAGTTATACCCCAGTAGTTTTAGTCCTGAATATTTGGGTATTTTTTCTACCTTTTTGGAACCCTGTTTCAATGTAACCACACAGCCCCCAACCCACCCTAAGCTGGTAGTAAACTGCTCCTTTCATTGGGGGGCACAGAGTAGTCTCTCTGGTTTTATAGGTGTCTTTTAATTAGCCTCTAATGAAGACCGAGCGGAAATGGTTTCACTGATCAATTGTGCACATATTTAGATCAGGACTTGTATAGTGAGAGGCGTAAGGGAGCAGGAGAAGAGACGGAGGACGACCACATGCAAACAGACGTGTTGGAAGCCCATTAGCTGTCATATTCAGGTTCAAGGGCGTCTCTTCAGCTCCGACTGGCAGATTAAACGATCTGAAATACAGCTAGTCTTATTGGGGAATCAGAACTAAATAGATCCTGTAAAAGTTGCTAACATGGCTTCCATGCTCACCACCACCTAAATGTAACGTCTCAGCAAGTATGCTGTCACAGGAATTCCAGATTTTCCCACCATACCTTGTGAGGTCATTCATGTGGAGCCCAAGTTTAATGCAACATTTCAGACAGCGCCTGAAGGCAGCCTTGCTCAGCAGTCTGCCTGTTGTTGCATGATGATGGGAGATCTGCGGTGTGTGTGTGTGTGTGTGTGTGTGTGTGTGTAGGCGTGTGTGTAGGCGTGTGTGTATACTGTATGTATGTATGTATGTACAGCTCATACATACATACAGTATACACACACACACACACACACACACACACACACACACACACACATATAATTACTCACTCACTTCTGACCATGGTTTATGTCTTATGAAGCTAATCTGTCATTGTGATAGCATTGTATTTATATTATTTATATTAGGATTGTATGCAGATATCGGCAATAATATCTGAAACATGCCATCACAAAGTAAACACAACAAGCAGGTCTCAGCGTGTGCATCCAATTTGAGCATCTCCTGGAAACCGCTTCTTTGTTGTGGGCTTCATACAGTGCTGTTTGTAAACGCTGCGCATGTGTCGTCAAATTGATGTTTTCATGTCGTCAAGTGGGTGAGGAAGTTTTCTAAATGCTGTGATTGTGTCTTCAAGTTGAAGATGTTCATTGTTTGCTTGTGTCTATTTGCATGCATACTCAAACAGCAGCAGAGAACAGTGCAGAGGCGGATGTCAGGATGATGATAAACAGGATGAATAGATGCTGCCCCCTGCCTGACGTTTTTGTTTTATTGTCTTTGCATTTTGCCTACTCCATGTAATAACATTTAACATCATTTACCTTAAAATCCTTCTTATCTCAGGGACCATTCTGGGGACAGAGGGGAAATACCTCAATATAAATATAGTTCAGTTTAAGATATTTGGTTGGTTGGATGAATTATGACACTGGTTGTCACCTTCATACATATGCCCAGTTTCCTCCCCTTTTTCTCTCGGTCGCCACACCATTACTTTAACATGAGCATACTGATAATGTCACCAAATTGGTATCCCTTGGATTTAACAAGTTGTGGCAGTTACCATACTTCATTTCCAGTGAGTCACAGCTTGATCTTCTACAGCAGTGCGCTGTTTTGAAATGCCAAGATGAGCAAGAAATATTACATTATTTTGCACCCTGTGACGAATTGGGGCACATTGTGTGGAGAACTGTGGCACTGTAAAACAATACAAGGGTTATTGTACAATTTAAAATGCTGCAATACAAAACTAAATGAATTGCAAGCATTTGGACAATCAAACACTTTCTTCTGATTACTCTGTATTCCCATGTATACAACTCCTGAAATTAACCCTAATCTCTTTTCTTTTGATGGTCTGCATCTCATGTGTAACATTGACTATATACCATTGCAAACTGGAAACAGAATGAAGTTTGATTTAAACTTAGCACGAATAAGGAGGACTGCTAGTATTAGTGATGGCAGATATCAGTTCATTTTGTGATATTACAGATATGGTGATCATTTTGTGATAATACAGATTCTGCCACCACAGCTCATAACACTGAGTGCATTAGTGTAGTTTGATAGCTTTTAAATTTAAAGCATTCTTAGACTGGACTTGCCTAACTCACTCTGATCTATTACTACTTATCATGACTTCAAGACTTCTTTGCTTGTTTACCTCAAATGTACATGTTTTTTTACTGTTTACGCTCATTAAGTTATAAGTAGGCACAGTACTATTGGCATTATTTCTTGATAGTTTTGTACAGATTGTACTTGTACAGCGATGTGGTGTGGGAGAGATTGTGGGAGGGCCAATTTAGTGACTCAATTTTAAAGAGTGTTTAAAAAGACACTGTTAAATTTGAGCTGTAGTTGGAGTGTTGTGTAACCAAGCTACCACTTGAGGTCAGTGTTTGGTTAAAAATGGTTGGACTTGTTAAGAGGTCAACAAGGAGTGCAACTTAATGGAACACTCTCAGTCAAGTATATTCAGTGTATAATGCATTTATAATTGGGTAACCCTATGTAGCTGAGGGGTTTCCAGTGTCTGTGGTTCCAACATGTCTGTTGGAGTTCTCTATAGTAAGGCATTGAACCTCTATTGACTTTAGAGGCTGATACATATTTGCTTTAAAGACGATGCTGATTTTATTGGAGCTTAAATTATGAATTATTTGGATTATTTTTTATTTTAGTCTTCAAACAAAAGTTTCCACCATCTGGTTCTAGTTTCTCCAAAGTGATGATTTATTCTGTTTCATATAATTGTGAATTAAATATGACTGAATTTTGGATGGTTGGTTGGACAAGAAAATTATATTTGAAGACATGACCCTGGACGTTAGGAAATTGTTACCGTCATTGTACACACACAATCAAGAAGATCATTTTGGATGAATTAATAGTGAACACAATTAGAGGATGCGGCGCTATGTTTTGTATTTTCAACTAAAACACTAGGTATGATGGGACTTTTAAAAATGAGCGTAAGTATAGGGCTGTTTTCTTGATCATACAGTATGGGTAAAAAGGAGCTGCTGCTGCACACATGTGGTTCTTTACTATGACATAAACAGATCTAAAGATTTCAGCAATATTAAGCAAAAACAAAATGTAATATTTTGCTGCCATTACTTTGATATAACCCATTCAGGACACACATTATATTGTCTTTCTAATATAAGTGGCCCTAAACAAAGAAAAACAACCTAAATGCTGCTCTACTCATTGAGTTTCACAGCGCCACATCAATTCCACATAAACTGAAACTCTAACAGATGGAGTCAAGTTGAACAGAATCACCAAATGTCACAAGTCTTTAGAACAAATCAAGCAAATAATTCGTAGGCGGATAGTCAATGATCCCTCCTGTTCTATTTGTTTGTCTGCATGAAAGTCTTGCAGATGATAGACAGCAAGGTTGTGGATGAAACGTTATCATTCCCAGCCTCATTAAATTGCTGTGGAAGTATCTGCTACACCCCAATACACCTCCACCTTCCATTACGCCCATCCCCCCCCGTTCCTTCCACCCACCAAGCATGCAGTGTCAGAAATGCTTTATTCAGTGTCATGCACAGCGCTGGCAAGATCTGCCTGCATGTCTGATGTTGAATTTGAATATGTTTGACGCTGCAATCTGAATGATTTAGGTTTAAATGGGATTAGGTACGTGATATTGTGCATAACTCTCTGTGTTCCATTTAATAGCTGTTCGTTTAACTCACTGGGATGTTATTTTTATTTATTTATTTTTTTCACAGTTGATTTACATTCCAGCGAGGTGTGTGGATGGCTCACTCGCAATTCAAATATGGCTGGCCTCATGCCTGGCCACTAGCTGCTGATGTGCTTTGGCTGTGTTGTGGTGCATGTACCAACACCGGCCTAGATTAACATTTTGGGATGGTGGAAATTCCCTCTTGTGCATTTTCTGGTCTGGCTGCACATGCACGTCTGCCAGAAAGGCCCACTTTCTTTCACAGAATCACATCTGAGTCCAAAAACTATAAAATCTAGGCAGGGACTCGAGGCTGCAGAGGGACCGTCTGGTGTTCAGAGGCCTTCCCTTGATATTTCAAATTAGAGGGGCTTAGTTACATTACCATGACACCACATTATACTCTTGTGGCCTGTTACTGCGGTGTGTCCTCACATCCATGCTTCATGTTTCGCTCAAATTAGCCCCTTCTAACACACAGGCCCACATATATAGCACTGGACACCACACAGACACAGGGAGAGGCTCACCCACAGCCACAGGATGTTGTTCTTGCCAGTCAGTGATGATTTCCTGGAAGCTTAAGCGGCTGTGCAGCATCTGTGCAGTGAAACGGGATTTTATAGGACATCGGGGAAAGGGAGACATGCCCGACTTGTTCTTTCCGACGCTACTTTTGCCACGGTTCAAATGCAATCATGGCCGCAGAGAGATAGCACGGAAAGATAAACAAGCAGCCACTCACGATTGGCCGGCATGATGAGGTCGGCCGCACAATGCAGTCAGCAGCTGCGGTCCTCCTCGAGTTGGGCAGTGCACTGTTTGGATAGTGTTCAGCAGCAGGAGCGACAGTGGTCGAGCCAAATCAGTGTTGTGTATGCTGAAAGGAGAGCTGAAGCATGAAACCCCAAACTGCCCTATGTTTCCAACAAACACATTTTACATTTGCATTTAAAGTGTTTGGATGAGGCTTTTATTCAAAGAAACTTTCCCCTAAGTAGCAGGGAGAGCAGAGGTCAGGTCCACATTACTCAGACTAAACACATGACCTGAAGTATCTCAAATGTATTCATTTTGCATGCATTTTCTGAGGATATACACTTTGTTAGTATGCAGACAAATGTTTTTTTTTTAATAACTAACGGTTATATAGCCACAGGGTCACACCAGAAACCACATTCATCCTAGAATCATGAAGTGGAAAGCAATTCCAAGCATCCTTCTCGGTATAGTCTTATGTTTAGATTTAGAATGTTGGACTAGTTTGGATAAAATATATCGACTCTAAAATAAGCAAAACCATCTGACCTTAAGTAGATGTCAAGTGTCTGTAATATTAACCACAAACAAAAATACAGTTCATGGACAGAGTACAAGATACATGTCTCTTTAAGATCCACCTCAAGGCTATGACTTGAAATCTCCATAAACAAGTCTGTTATATAAGAGTTTTATTTTCTCTACTAAGGGAGGAAATATGATACTACCGGATATTTTTGTTGTTTTTATGAACTTGCTTAATGAGTTTTTTAGAAGACTTGACATTTCAGCGACTCAAGACAAAGTGAAACATTTTCCTGCACTAGAAGGTAGCAAGAAATAACAACACTCAAGACTGTTCTCAAATACTAATACTTACTCAAACTAATTGAAAATGGTATATTCTAAAGAACTTTTCAGATGTCACCTCTGCACATGTTAGGCACGTCTGATGATACTACTCGATGATGAGTTAACAGAATCCGATCAACTCATGTTCTGTTCCAAGGTTTTCAGTTGAGCCAATATAAATGATATACAGTATAATCTAGTTTCAGGGCATGCAGATAACTGAGCCACAGCTGCATACAGCCTTTGTATTCTGTTGTACTCTATTATTTTATCTCCCCATATATTTCCCCTTGTATTACATTCATTTAATTCTGTTCTCCCATATAAAAAAAAACATTGTGCAAAACATCGTGCAATTTGCCATTGCACGATGTTGCTCTTTATTCCTTTGCACATCTCTGTCACGGAGCAAAGAGAAATGAACAGCACCAATTTGAGTTTAAAGGGGCCACGGCAGAGCGGAGCATATAGAGTCATCACAGCACCAATGAATCTCTGCGCTTCTCTGGCCCTCACAAACGGGGAGCGGCAGAGTGGAAAGGACAGCTCTTTTTCTCAGTGACGGGAATACACCACTGTGCAGTGAGATGCATGGCCTCCCACAATCCACTACAGCTCCATTACTTACCCAAGAGTTCGCTGGGACACGACGTCTCCACACAGCATGTAGACACTCTCATTCCAACCCTATAAACCTGTGGAGAGGAGTCATCAGCACACGGAGAGATTTACAATGGCCGAGCACAGGGCCCCAGACAGTTATAGATCCCTTTACCTTTCAAGAGCAATTTCACCGCAAATAGGATTAAAACTAATAGCGTTTGACACCGCCAGGTCCAGCACATTGAATCCATCAGGTTTTATTGTGCTGACATTTCTAAAGGTTGGCCTGTGTGTGCGGCAGGGGGCTAAGAGATGCAGAGCTGAATGACATATAGAGGACCCTTGGGGCCGAGGCTTTTACTGCCAGCTCTGGAGATGTTGCCCCTCTTCAGCTGTGCCACCACCCAACCAGTTCCATTACAGCAAGTTTTATAGACATTAAAACCCAAAGACTACAAATCATAACACTCCATTGCACATTTTCCACTAGTTTACAGCTGGGCGATGCTGTTTTTCTTCTTTGTTTCACAGGTTCAGCCCTTTGGCGGACCATGCACTGAATATGTAAGCAGTCCTGTGAGTGGAATAATGCTCATTATCCCAGTTTGTGGGCAAAGTAATATTCTCCCTATGTGATCTGTTTACTTCATGAAGGTAAATTAAAGCAGGGAATGATTTTCTTCCTCTTTGCCGTTTAATTTCAATTTGTTTAAACAAGACTCTTCAAGGTCAGTAAATGAAAGCGCCATGTTTGGAATGTGAATGGAGTTTGTTGCCTCGGGGATCCTGCGCTATTAAAATGTGCTCATTCAGTAGCATAGTACAGTACTTGACCTGAATAACAATTTTAGCATTGCCTCACTTAATGCTGTGACTGAGTGTACTCCTCTGAACTTGTCTCTTTGTTCTATCTAGTTGTTTTTTTAAATACAGTATATCTATGCAAATGACCACTGTCCTTGAAAATCTCCACATTTATCCTATCCTTGTTTTATTTAAATAGGGTTCTTTCTTTTATGTCAAATCTTAATCCTGTGAGCTTTTACACATTAAATCCATAAAATCTGGAGTTGTGTAGATACAGAACCTATACAAGAGCCTGTAAAGGAATGAAGCGCCCCAGTCATTCTCTATAATAGTTTCAGTTGAACAGGATTCTGTAGTATACAAAGGATTTCCTTTATTTGTGGCCATGTTTCCTGTGAAACATAAATTGCATGGTAGTCATTTTTATTAGGATGTCCAGGCTGAAAAAGGGGCAGAAATCACCAGCTGAGATTGAAAGCCTAATTAAATTTACATACAGCTTGAAGGCCTCCCTCACTCTGCTTTTGGTGCTCCCATTCAAGCTTGTAAACACCACTTTTCAGAAATCATTACTTTGGCACACTAAACACTTTCCACTCCGAGAACAAAGCGAGTCGGAAAAACGGGAATACATTAGCAACTGAAATGAGATCATAAGCATGCATTGCGAGGTGGCTGTGAAATCACAAAGCAAGGATGAAATATCTCTGCCTGAGGAGTGTTCAGAGCTGGCAGTTAGCCACTGTGAATGATTGAACTAATATTTGGAGTTATTAGTTCTGCTACATTTTCTTTGAGAATGAGCAGTGTAGCAGGTCCAGGACGACATAGTTTATGCTGCTGCTGCTGCTGCTGCTGCTGCGATCCCTCAACCAGCAAGTGCTTAAAAAATATAAGTGATGAAAATGACTTCAAAACCCCTCTTGTGTATTCAAGAGATAATCTTGCTTTCACATTTCAGACGGGGCTAAGTGCATGGCTGTGGACTAAATTAATATAAAATGTTACTGGCCAAAGCAGGTTCAGTGCCCCCAATATTTCTGCACCCCAAATGCATGTCATCATTTTAATTAATTTTAAAGGGTCATTGCAACCAAATTATTAGAAAGAAAAAAATCAATTGGCAATTTACAATTTTATTTGCTCAGGTTTTTAGACAGGCCTCTACGTACTGTATTTTTTTTTTTGCACATAGCACTGGTGCTACAGAGGTTGAACATTTTGTAGCACATGCCACAAAATTGCAGCGTGAAAGTAAAATTCTCTATTGGGGGCCATGAAGCATATGAGGTCATTTTCCCCAACGTTTTTAAATATAGAACAGAAAAAAGGCAGACATTGTATTTATTTATTATTATCCGTATTTGCTAGTGAGGTGCATGTTCAAAAACATGCATGCTCAGAATAGTTATAGTTTAACTCTTACTATCATGATTAAAATATGATTTATTATTAAATAAATTATCCAGCATGATAAATTGAAAGCTCCACCCCAAACACTTAAAGACTTAAAGTAAATTTAGTACATTGTGCCGGCAGTGCCTCTCTTTCACTTTTCACTTGAAGTAAAAATTTGAATGTAGGACTTTTTAAGGTAAAGGAAGCCACCGTTTGCCCAGTGCCCCCAAAATGCTGCCGCTACTCAACGTGAGATTTTCTTTTGGTGGAACTGACCTTTTTAAAACTTGCTTTACATATAACATATAACAAAACAGAACATCACCGTACGCTACTAGGTAAGTGGGCGGTAAATTATTATTAGTTGGGGGAGAAACAGGTTCCATGCTGCTATGGCAGAGTGCCCCTTGTAGACTCACACTGAGGTATCAGTCACCATTTTGTTATTAGTTTATAAGTGCCATTGAGCCCGTTCTGAGATTTTCTCCCAATTTGACTGTAAACAAACATGCTCCCTTTGCTGGAAACATGTGAAAACATGTTGCCATCTCGTCGTCAGACGAGGCCTGATGGCTCCCTCATGGCTGCCCACTGCAGCCTCTTCAGAGATGTGTCAACTTAAAAGAAGAGTTCTAATCCCCAAGTAATGACATGCATTAAACGCAGCCCTCTGCGTCATTATGCTGCAGCTCTGCAAATACCACACAGCTGTCTAATGGCGTCTTGGAAATGGCAACACTTCAGCCAAAGGATGTATGTTGCAGTGTAAGCACCATTTACCATGCTCTCACATAGAAAACTATGGCTGCCGATCTTCCCTCTGTGTACGGACACTTTCCTGTTTCATCTAGCATAGAGGAGCGTTGCTGCTGGTAATTCATGCAGCACGTCTGGGAGAACAAATGTTCTCATTCAGCAGCACCCACAGGGAGCTTTGTTTCTACACTGGTGGTTTTAGATCAGAGGCGGTTGTAGTTGGTGAGACGAACACCAGGTGGCAGTCCAAGTCTTCTCTCTCCCCACCTACATCCCCAACGATGATGTAATCTTTTTCAGACCATTGTATCACATGGCACGAAGTGGCTTTTTTTTGCTTCTCTCCATAACGATACACTTTGATTTCCAGCGATTGCTAACACCATTGTTGGTCATCTCCCGCTCCTACGTAGTTAGCTCGTATCCTTAAGAAGCCTCAGTGTCTCTTTAATGAAGTCAGAGCTTATTCTGCAGCGCGGCGCTGAGACGAGCTCTCCCATCTGGCCACATATCCACCGATGCTACTCGCTCACGGATTTTAAATATGGCTGTGACCTTAACAGTAATAAAAAGCAATTCTCACAGCACTAATCCTCTCCTCCGGTCTCACTAGCTCTTAACCTTTTCTGCCACCGAATAAGTGAACTGAGCTGTGAAGATGTGAATATGCATCCCTCCCCCTTCCCCCTGTAAAAATCAGAGCCTAATAATATTGGCTCAGTGGCAGACAGATTACGACAGGAGGAGAGCATCTGCTGGAGGGAGAAACAATATGACGGCTTCCTCCCCAGGGAGCAGTGGCTGTAAAAGACAATCAGAAAGAGACAGAGGGATGGAAACAACCAGGCTTTTTTGAAGAAACGTGTAAGCATTAAACTGCATGTCCCGCCGGAGAGTGTAGACAGTGACAGGAGGGTTATCTTTTTCTCCACAGGATTGTCAGTATGTGTACTCATTTAATATGTATGCCTCTCATTCGCCTCACAACACCGATGGAACAATAATGTTTTAGTTAATGCTAATTTGATACCAAAGGGATGTGATAAGGAAGACTAATTGTGGGCGGCTGTGCGTCTGGAGGTAGAGCAGATCGTCCTTTAATCACAAGGTTGCCAGATGGATCCCCGGCTCCTCCTATCGGCAGACCGAAGTGTCCTTGAGCAAGACGCCGAACCCCAAGTTGCTCCAAATGGTATAGAAAAAAGTGAGAAATAAGCTATGTTCAGCTGCTTAATTAGAGGTGAAAGGTCAGAAGGGAAAAGAGGTTATTTTTCTACTTGGCCTGCTGTGGTGGGAGGATGGTATGAGCCTCTAAAACCGGGCAGAATGCCAGCTGGTAATGGAGAATGTTATGTCAGAGCCGCAGCTAATGCACTTCACACACTTTTACTACTATTGTCCGTGCACAGAGATGATCTGTTAGCGACGTTGAACAAACGAACATTCAAACAGACACTTCCACTAAGAGAGAGCAAAATATGAATTACAATTGGCTGAAGAGCAAGATGTACAAGAGTATTTGTTTGTGTAACAAAATGACTCAATTGAACAGATTGAAACATGCAGATACAGTCTTATCTGAAGCTGTAGAACAGTACATGCTCCACTTGTACCTTGTGTTACTTTCGAGGATGTGTCTCGTGGTTTTCACCTGTGAAGCTCAGGAAAACCTCTTCTTCATTCACACTGTAGAATGAAGGCTGTCTGACGACTGACTGACACCCACTTCACATTTTTATTTGACCAAATATAAGGATATTACACCCTGGGATTGACACCTTTTTTCACTTCTCCTGCCTACTTACTGCTTGTTCAAGATTTGACTGGACTAAGTCCAATGTTGAAGGTGGCTCAGTGTGTGTGTGTGTGTGTGTGTGTGTGTGTGTGTGTGTGTGTGTGTGTGTGTGTGTGTGTGTGTGTGTGTGTGTGTGTGTGTGTGTGTGTGTGTGTTTGTGGCAAAGTTTCTTATTATTCATCCATTATTATTTATTTTTGCTAAAAAAATACTCTTCATTAGATGTCAAAAACACACACAGTGCATTATTTAATAGCATGTCATTAGTACATATTTAATCAGACTTGGGTTGAACCTGGGTTCTAATCACTCTGCTGTGCAGTCGACGGTTCCTTAACCCCCTCCCCCGAACAGCAATTGTTCAATTACAGTTCAGCAGCCATTAGGAACGGCATGCCTGTCAACATTTCTACACACATGGTGCATGGGGCTGTGGCAAAAGCAATACTTCTAGCCTTCCAAAAATCAAAAAACACAACAGCTAAAGTATAAGGAATGGATTAAACTGTGTTTTTCACTGCTCTAATGTAAAGCAGAGTGGTTAGCATGATGAGCTACCTACAGTGGTAACGCAGCGTTGCTTCCAAGGCCAAGGAGCGCCACATCAGCTGACTACATTAGCTTGGAGGGTTATAGGTTATGTCAAAAAAAGCCTAATTTGCAACCAATACATCCACTGTGTGGTACTTCCCCACTGCAGCCTGTTCTAGATGCTGTTTAGGGTCTTTCTCCTGTATTTTATTGGATTTTTAAGTATTTTACATTCCACCAACCCCAGCTAACTCTTTATTCAAGATGGTTATGTTTGGCAAATTTAGCTAGTTCTTATTCTAAACAACACACGGTTTGTAAATAAGCAAAACAGTGGTCTGATGTAACGTACCATGTCCTTAATTCCATGTCTTCTACATGGATAATCAACTGATTTGCCTTGGACTTGTCGCTTTAGCCTCAGTATTTCAGTCAATCAAATGTTTTATTAACACATTTCTGTTATAAGATTCAATAAACAGATTTTATCTGGCCTTACATTTTCAAGAGAGTTAAACCTTAAAGTCAATATAAAGGGAAGTTTCCATTGTGTGAAACTGCTTTTTTTTTTATTCAACAAATTACGAAGCAATTAAAGTTCTTAGCATTTCAAAGCTGAAGGATTCAAGTCACGAAATTCCTAAACGCAAGAATTTTTAAGTATAATTTGCAGAATGTTAATAAGCTTTAAATCGCTATGTGTTTGAAGTGTAAAAAACCTCCCTCTTAATGTCTTTGCCTGTGTGTCAATGGCTTTTGCTCTCAGTGGGACTCACCACCCACAAAGGTTAATGAGCTTAAACACAGCTCAGAGTGAGCTCATTAAACAGACCACAGAGACTGCAGAGGGGAGATCAGAGGGAGGACGGCTGAGGAGGGAATAGGAATGAGTAGAAAGGTGGATTGTTTCTGCCACTGTGACTGGGAAGATGTCACTCTGTTGGTGGAAGTGATCCCCAATACAGCCAGAATTTGTTTTTGTGTCACAAAAACAAAAGTAACTGTCATTTTTTTTTTGAGTACATCTTCCCTAAACAAGACATAATCTCAGGTGGAATCAATCATAAGTATGCAGGTTGGACCATCACAAACATAAAGAGTGATCAGAAGAGCTTATATTTCTCCCTGAACCCTGTCATTTGAGCAGTCGTGGATGCAGGAAGTGAAAGAGGAAGACGTAAAGACAATAGACTTGTGTGAGATGAGCCAGTTCTGTGCAGAATTGTGCAACGAAGGTTTAATCTAAAAACATATATTGTGTGACTGATGATAATAAAGCATATAAAACGAGAAGCAAAGTGTTTCACAGACATAAAAAGAACAAAGGATAGCATACAATGCAGATACACGCACATCTTCATATGGCTATCTATATATTTAAAAACACATATGAAAAAATACGAACAAGGTCTGCAAACTACCGACAGATCGGATCTAACAGGATGTTACTGTTTCTTTGAAGGCAGCTCTGACTTGTTTCTCAAGGCCCCCTGCTGCTGCCGCCTGCTCTAGTCCTCTTTCCAGGCGAGGTGCAGCTCCTCTCGAACGAGCCTAATGTGTCCATTCTAGTATCCATTCTGTAGTTTCACGAGAACCGATGCTTTGGTAAGTTGATGCCAATATTCTGAAGACATGATGGTACTGTAACAGACTGTCTCATGTTTATCATTTTGTATTGGAGATGATATGTCCCTTCAGGGTTGTCGTAGAGGAAAAGCAGCTCCCGCCTCTGGTCAAGGTGGGGGACAAAAATAAAGAGAGAAGCCGTGGGCTGAACGAGATGTCTGGTCTCCCGACTCCACTTATTACCATCTTATAAGTGCCCCTCATACACGAACCCAGGACGCTCGGTCACAGTACTCATTTTTTTACAGCAGCCACAGTATTTCCCTGATTGTGCTACATTAGCATTTCCAGCGACATATTTGTATGTGCAAATACAGCATGAAACATGGCCAATATTAACTGACCAAACCATGATGGAAACATTTGTTTCACTCCTGGTGTGCTGAATAATTGAACCAACGGCTAACATACAGAGGTTGCATTGAAGAACATTTTGATGTGTTCTGTATTCAGCTGTATTCAGTAAAAATTAGTATTGGACGAATTGTAACGTTATCATTTTGTTAAAATTATATCTTGTAAAATTTGAATTTTTGCGAGAAAGTTGAGACGGATCATCAGGGATTAATACAAAATTCACAAAAAACTGTATGCAACAAATTTTAAAGGAGTCTATGTTACAATACATGGAATGTATTTGATTTTTTACAGTGGTATCGAATTAGGTATCGAGAATCATAAAATTCTACTGGTATGGGTATCGACTACTAAATGTCTGGTATCGTGACATCCTTTGATTTTGTACAGGAAGCAGCAGTAAGAATATTCCTGCTGTAAGACAAAACTTAATTCACATAAAGTCCTATGTGTTGAAAGGACTTGGTCTGGTTTGGACTTTGAAAATATTTTCCCTCTAAAAAATTGGGTTATTCTGATAGTCAATTTTCAAATCTGAAAGACTTAAATTTAGCTGGAACTTGTGATGAATGAACTTAAAACAGCTCTAATGAAAGCTTTCCTTTTGAATACTGTATATGTGTGAGAGAATTCCATTATCTATTACTCTATTGCAATATTTGCATAAAGATCAGTAATGAACAGCAGTAAACTGCAGCACTAACAATGTGAAATATAAATGTGGAACTTGCTTTTGATTCAGATTTTGGCCTGTATCCTATTAAAGAACATGTATTTCCAGCATTTAGCAATGAAAGAGTCTGCAACCTATTTTAAACACGCACTATAAATTCATTTTGAACCAGTGATACAATGGTGTAAAGCGAAGAGACTTGGGATCTAATTATTGTTCTACTACAGGACAGGCTTTATCTGATAACCAAGGATTGCTGAGCAAATCAAACGAAAGAATGGTGAGCTTAGTCAATACAAGCTGGTCACTAACCGGTTTACTCAATAAGTCCTCTGTGTAATTGCAGAGTAGTGGCTTCTGTTCAAACTGTCCTGCAATACTGCTGGCTTCATTTATGGATTGATTGCTTGAATTTTGTGCATAGCAGCTGACAAAATTTGTTTTCTACTGCTGAAAACATTTGTGAAACATGATGTTGAACATGCATGCAGACTAACTGTGTGTGTGTGTGTGTGTGTGTGTGTGTGTGTGTGTGTGTGTGTGTGTGTGTGTGTGTGTGTGTGTTTGCAGCAGCTTAGCGGGTGTGAGATGGCTATCTGGGGCGATCAGTAGTTGTGGGGGAAATTAAATATACTAAACAACAGAATAATTAAGCCATGTTGGTTTGTAGTCCTTGTTGTATTCATGGAGATACGGAATGTATCAGCCCTCATGCCTTCACTCTGTGACATCTTTAAAGGAACCAGCTGCGATGCAGAAAACCTTTAACTACCTGACAAAGACAGATTATTTCATTCGTATTTTACAGAACAGTCTTTTACAGAACAACACCGTCTTTAACAGACACCAAAGTCTTCTTCACACCACTACAGTCTGCTGCAGACGGTGCCATGGAGAGAAGAAACAACAAGAAAAACATGGCCAGTGGTCTGGAGGCTCTTCTGGAGCTCAAAGAGAAGGAGACCACAGTTGAAAACAAAAAGAGCCAAGAGACCATCAAAAGACAGGAGTCAGAAATCGCCCATCTTAAGAAGTAATCTTAACTCTCCAACTTCAGGAGGAAAAGATGGAAGACGCCCAGCGCCTCAGCAAGCAGGAGAACTCTGACGAAAACAACCAACTCCTGGATGTCTACAAGACAAATGAGGGTCTGTCTCAGATCCTCACAGAGACCAGAAACCGGCTGAGCAGCAAAGAAGATGAACTCCTCCAGAGTGAAAAAGCCTGGGAGGAAAAGTATGAAGGTCTGGAGAAGAAGTTCACAAAGAAGCTGCCCCAGAGACAACAGAGCTTGGAGATGGAAGTCCAACAGCTGAAGGATGAAAACAAGATTCTGGAGGACATCTGTCTCAAAATGAAGAAGATGATGAGAGGCTTCTTTGGCAAGAATTTGGAGGACAGACAGACCGAGTTGGAGAAGATGAAAATAAAAATGCAGCAGAAGGAGATGAAAAAGAAAGAAAAGCAGGAGAAGAAGGAGACAGGTTTGTTCAGCCAGATGTTCAACAGGACGACGTGTGAAGGCGATGAAAAGGTGGACGAGGCTGCTTCTTCAGCTGAGGCTGAACATCTGTAGCTACATCTTCCTGCCCCCTTAGCTCTCCACCCCCACCTCCCTCCTCCATCTCCAGCAACCCCTCCTTCATCACCTCCCTGTTTCCTCCTGGCACACAAGTTTCCCCCACAAAATCCCCAAATTCTCACTTTAGGCTAATGGGAAACTCAACAACTAACAAAATAAAAAAAAAAATCAAATAAATAATCAATTCAATGTTCAATGTTTCTGCCTCTCTGGTTAAACATATACAGTATTAATACAATTGTATGACACAATGGTGACTATAAAGGAAAAAGTACTGGTATCTGTTGCAGTGATTTTAACAAAAAACTGAAGCTGATCAATAAAATGATCAATGTTACGTCATAAAAGAAGTTCCAAATAGTGTTTTAGGTTAACGACAGGAGCTGGTTCTGTAATAAATAATGATATTCTATAGTAAAAAATATGTGATCTTCATAACTGACGAGTTTATGGATATTTTTAATGTTAGCATTATTTACCGATAATATAATATAATCATTGCAGAGAGTCTGTATTTATTGATATTCTGATTGTGAAATCATTATTTTATAACCCAGAACATGATTCTGATTCTAAATATTTATTAGGCTAAATGTTTTGTGGCGCTCAGGAATTATGAGCTAACTATGACTGAATGGAAATGACGGTAAATTATGTAAAAAGTGTTTTGTTGACAGACTCTCCTGCTCACTCTGACTTTAATTGTATCAATAATGCAAGTTAATAAGTTGATAAGTTAATAGGGGAAATAACAGATCATCAAAACACCAATATTTCTAATTAATGAAGAAAGTTGTTTATGGTCGTTTTGTTGATCAGAACTACAATTTACAAATATGTTTAACTAGACGGTGAATCAGAAAACCAATAAAACATCAAACTTGGGAGTGATACACTTGAGTTTAATCTGTGATCCGTCTTCACTCCGTTATGAAACTCCAGTGATGTTGAGATGAATCAGATCAGTCCGATCAGCTGCAGTATCCAATCAAATAACTGATATCCAACGAGGTGGCCTGTCTGCTCTTGTGTGTCCTCACTCATGTCTCCTAAGAGATACCTCCTCGCTCCTCACAGCAGAAATAAGAACTGTGAGACGGCCATCTAGATGGCGGACGAGAACGACTTCCGCTTCAAGCGAGGAAATTAAATTTCACTTCATATTTTATCAGCGCTGCCTGCACCCCAGAGCACAGAGGAGAGACAGAACTACCGACACACTCTCTGAGCTGCACATCTTAATTGGCGTGTTTGCGCTTTAATATCATTAGCACAATATCTTTCAAGAATCGGACCTTGAGACGGGGCAGATGGCGGTTGCAAGTGGTGGTGCTATCAGCGGTCAGTTTTGTGTGAGAGTGGTTCGTTTTTTTTATTTATAATCTATTCATAACAAGGAATCATTTTAGGCACTTCGAAACACTCAATTTCCAGAGCACTTTTTAAAAGTTACTTCACACGAGGCAGAAAATTAAAATCAACAAGCTGTAATGTTGAGTTTAATATTAAATTCAATTACAGTTTTTTATAATTTATTTTGTCCAGTGATTTATACTGAGAGACAATAAAGTAAAACACAATATGATTAAATGATTGTTATTATCAGGATCTCGTTTTATTTTCTGGAGTGAATGACCTCCAAGACTGACGTCTAATGTCAGCTGTTATACAGATGTGAATGTAACTTAATGTTTGACTGAAACCAACAGTTCCCTGTTTGGTGACAAGAAAAGATAGCGCAGCAACACCTCCCCGACACGCTAGGTGTCAGTGATATTTCTTATCTTGTGAAAATCCATGTTGAAAGATTCTTGTACACCTGCGGACACACAGCTCAATTCAACACTTTGAAACTTTTGTTTTCACCACTTCCACTAATGTTCCCGGTAAAGTGAAACCTCACATTCCTCTGTTCGGTTACAACTAAAGTTAGCTGCAGATGCATTTTCTGGATCTATGACAGAAGCGATGTGCCATTTCACTGGTTATGTGTGCGCGTTCATTAGACCCACTACTTTACTGTTTGTGTTCACTCTTACCGCTCTCATAGCGGCTGCAGCACTGTACACTACCTGCACAGCACCAAACAGTCAATACTATTGGTAACTAGTTGCTGAACCTAGTGGAGCAGCAGTTAAAGACACAGATATTTCCCTCAAAAATTGGTAGACTTAAAGAATGTAAATATTGAGCTTGTGTTCAGCAGGTGGCCACACACGCCACTCCAAGTCGATGATAATGCTGCTCTGTAGCTGCTAGATGTGTAAATAAGCTGTTTGCTTAAAAGTCTGCCACATTTTATGTTTACAACTTTTTCCCATGCTAACAAGTGACCAAAACAAATCATTTATTGCAGGTTTAAAGACCCCTCCGCCAGGCAGTCGGCACCTAAAATTTCTTTTACCATACAGATTGCTTTTAAAATCATGACCTACTATTTCCTCCAGAGATTCCAATGCAATTTTTTTATATACTTCTGCAGCAACACAACACTGCACATTAGATCTAACTTGCTGGATCTATTCCACAGCAACCATCATGGAAGTAAGTCAACTGCTGGAGACATACTGTGAGCCTTGCAGGTGTTTTCGTGGAAAGCTGTATGGATCTGAGCCAAGGATTAGCTGAACAGAGCATACATCAGTGGCTGATTCTATCTGGCGAAAGGAAGGTCCCCAAAATGCCGATTAGCCCGGTGACCCCTGTGAGGCATTAATAAAGAATACACATTAATCCTTCCCTATGACTGACCCACATGTGCAAGAGACATTCTTGTCCAGCAAATACACAAAGACAAATGTGTTTGTAGAGACAAATGTCTTCAGCTAACAAGCAAATATTCTATTGATAAAAAGGCTCTTTCATTAGGGGCTTTCTCTTCAGTGTCATGCTGAGCTGCAAATGAGATATTCCATGTGCCTGATGCTTTGACAGGATGAAGTTAATTAAAAGGATCATTGCTGCTAATTTGAATTCCATCATAGTGTGATTTGAACTGAAGAAGTTCAAAGTGGATGTAATTCAATATTTAGTATTTTATTGATTTTGTCTTATTTTCCCATAATGGACTAAATATTGTTCGAGGAATGTGTATATACATGTTTGTTGGATGAGTATTTGTATAAGCTCTGGTGTTACAAAACTGATTTTATACAAATAAACCTCACTACAAATACTTTTTACAGGAATTTTCCCCCCGACCAAAGCAAAATGCATGTGGAAACGATGAACACGAACAAACACCATGACAGGCATTGACCTTCTAAGTGCATCAGGTGAAGAATGTCAAAGCTGGCGGCTGGGCGTCCGCCAGGGGTTAAAAGGTTGTAGTGTTTACTAGTCCCGGAGATAACCTGTGATGTGATGGCTGCTGAGGGGACCTTGCTGACACAACCATAACTAAAGAAAACCCTAATGGCATGTGTCAAGTATTTTCCACTTGTCTGAACGTTCACTGTGGTGCAGAGCTTCCTCACTGGGTTTTTCACAGACGAAACACACGTATTTATTGGCCGCTCAGAGATTAAAACACAGTCACAAATAACAGTACAGAAAATATCAGGCTCACTTTTTCATTTTCTTGAAAATGATTTGGAAAATACCTAGATGTTTTTTTTTTTTTTTTAAAGCAGCAGATTGTGATTAATTTATGCTTTTATCAACAATTAAACTGGTTTAAACATGAACATAGTTATCTTGGTGTCACCCATAGGTTTCTAATGAGCCAAAATCATGCTCAAAGTGGCCGGCTCCCGGTGTGGCCACCATGGCATAGCCTAATCCAAAAATGTCCTAAGAGGTGAAGCGTGGACGGAGCTGAGGACCAAGAATGAGGCCTGGTTGCTGAAAACACCTCACCCACATCCATGCGTCCACCTAGCTTGAAGCTGCCAAGCTAGCTAAGGCTAACTAGGCTAACAAGCTAGACTAAGAAGTTGTGCGATATGCTACTCTGTCAAATGTTCACCCTGTAGTCCTGTTGCTTCCTGTGCTGACATATAGATAAAATAATACTGATGTTTAGAATTTTACTCACCAACTGGCGCACAGCCTTCTTCAATCAATCAATCAATACATTTGTCACATGAAATGGTACACGGTAAACATTATTGACCAGGTTAAGGACATGCCTTCTCCGTTCTTCTTGCCAGAATCCTCTGTTCTGTCATATCGGTATATAGAAAAAAAAGTCACAGTTGAATGGCGCTGTCTGGTATTCCAGGATTTCCCAAGTCTCATGGACAACAGGACCTCATACTGGCTAAAGCGCAGAAGATCTTCCATGGACTGCAGACTATATACACTATTAAAGAGTTTTATGAAACGTGCAGTGAAAGTTCATTGATCAAACACTTGATGGTGCAGGTCACAGCACCATGTTCCTAACACTATCTCTCCTGTTAAACACTTGCTACTCTTGCATCTTTTATGATCCTCTCGTCTGTGCACCACTTTTTGCAGGTACAACATCAAAGTGGTAGAGATGACAAAGCGAAAATGGCCCGGTGGAAAACCTTTGCTAAGTTGAGTGAAACTTTCTAAAACCTTACACATGTATTAGTGATCACTCCATCATGAGCACAAGGAGCTTTTCATGACTTCATATTCCAGGCATGCTCCAGGGAGTGGAAAACAAGGAGGAGTCCAACCAGGGTGCAATCAATACCGGAGCTTTTATATGTTGCTGGGTTTTTGTTGGGTAGTAATGTCTTCATGGATTCATCAGCTGTTGCCGTAAAGACAGGTCTCTTGTTGGTCTGGTTTCCACCATGTGGACAAATACAAATAGAAGCTGATGGCAAAGAGGAAAGAAGGGGGATGGAGAAGAGGAAGAACAAGAGTGTGGTGCTATGATTGAACTAAAAGCTGCAGCACTCCCCAGCTCTAAAACAAACATCAGCACTTATTCCGGGTTGAACTCCTAGGTGGTCTGAAGAGAGCCATATTTCAAGTCTCGGACAGACTTACGATGTCGACAGCGGAGGTATTTCACTCACAGACTGAAACTGGATGTTGACTTTGCAATAGAGGGAGCCGTTAACAACCATCGACATAAGGGCCACAGACTCAAGGAATCACTCCCTGGAAAGCCGCACTTAGCTCCACTCGCCCATTTTTCAAGAACAGACTGAATTCTGTCATCTATAAATTTCCCCATAAAGGAGCTGTTGTGAGTGTGTGTGTGCTTTGGCATTTGCAGCTACTACAAAAGCATGCCTTTAACATACAGGGTAATGTATTCATCTATTTTACATTCATGCATAACACAATACAGATCCATGGGGCTTCCATCAATTAAGAGCTGCAGAACACACATGGTAGCATGTTCTGTAAGGTGCGAGGAGAGCTCTACTAACATTCATGTATGTATAGACCAAAGGAACTTTATGCTTTTGTTACTGTTAGCACTGTTAATGCTCCGGGGAAAGGAGAGTTCAAAGTTCTCAAGTCTCTGTGGGGATGAAAGAGCCTGTCATGAAAGCAGCAAGAGGACCTCATCCATAATGAATGCAGTGAGGAGGTGAATCACCAATGCAAGAAAGGTTCCATCTGGTAGCGTAACTTAACTTGGTGTTCATTTACTGTCCCTTTTCACAATATGGATTGAGAGGTGCCAAACTCGTATGGTGCTGTAGTCCTACATGCCAGGAGTAGGGCCAGTATTGACTCTATATTTGTAATATGAATACTTACTAATAATGATATCAATAGTAATACCTACTCTGCTGTATATTGTAATTGTCACCGTATTCATGATCATTTTACCCATGTTTTGTCCTGAGATATAAACTGCAGATGCACACAGAAAACTTTTACCCTGCTAAATGGTGAGAAAGTGGCATGTCTCAGGATAATTACAAAGCAAGCAAATTAAGTGATTAAATCATTATTCTTTGAGATATTACAGAACGGATTTGTAAATGCAAACGATCAGAGAACGGACTGAATCGGCTCAAACAAGTTCAACATCCTGAGCTCAATGCCAATAGGCCTTTTTCACAGCAGACACAGAATTTACTCTAACAATAACAATCGAGTGAGCAACATGCATAATACCAGGAACCTGAAACTGAAGCAGCTAGATGGAATCAAGGCATTAGATTTTTTTCACCTGTGCGTTTCCCTGTCTTACATGTCAAAAATGTCTCCTGTGAAAAAGACCTTTTGTTCCTATATATCAGGGTTTCCTGTTCAGTTTTATAGACTGATCTGACATAATAGACATCTCCTAAACAACTTAAAATTGGCTCTTTTTTCTCTCTCTTCACCCCCTTGAGTTCATTTAATTGCTAAGATGTGCGTAATATGATCCAATCTTGAATTGCATCATCACCGAAGCACAGCAGAAGTCTATCCTTGCCAATGTGTTAACAATTGTTTGTTGATTTCACACGTGCTCTAAAACCCCTTTTTCAAGAAAAGTTAACACAGATCATAAAGACCCAAAACTCTATTGGATTAACTGTGGTAGTCAAAAGGAACAAATCTATTTGCAGCTGAGAGAAATTGCTTGCGTAATTATTCATGTCTAATGCACCTGTGTGAAACTTCTTTACACAACGCTCACAACCACACAGGTTGGCATCGTTTACAGATACATAAAGACCAAGTATTTCTGACTCTTGGTGAAATTCTTTATTGGTTCTTTGGTGAAGAAAGAAAGCAGTACAAAAGCTGCAGTACTTACTGTAGGTCTTACATGTCAATGACCGTTCAGGGGCATGAAAAGACCTGCACTCAATAATGAAATGAATGAAGAAAACTTCCTAGAAAACGTTTCTTTTCACAGTATTTCAAACGGGCATCTCAAAAAGTGAAGAAATTGCAGGTTCAGAATGTAACAGGGTTAGTTATCGCTACTAAAAAAAATATTACAATTCATGCTATCATATGATTGCTTGCCTGTTTGGGCACATACTATAACTATCAACGAATGGCACAGACATACAGCACAAATTAAGGTGGACGCGGTTCATATCGATAGCTGGGTTTTGTTGTCAATTGTGTAAATATTGATTGAGAGAATAGGCCTAAGCTAAGTTTTGTTTTGTGTTAGAGCATTTTGCAAAGAAAGTGTCTTTCAGTTTAGGTGTGTGTGAACGACTTTGAAAATGTAATTTCTGAATGGACAAATGTTTTCAAGCAAATTAGAAAACGTGTGTAGCCTATTGTAGTAGTTCTGTAGACTGCCCATATCTTACATTAATTAAGGTCAGTAATAACACATCATGTATTTGATTGAGCACAGCTGATAGTACAACTGTACATGAACAGGACTTCACACTGGATACATTCATCAGATGCTGTTTTTAGATGAGCGTCTTTTTGATTTTGCATTGCTAAAATTATTTTATCTTTTCGGTTGATATGTTTAACATTTATTTAAGTGAGTGAAGATGCAATGTTTGGTCCGCCTGCAGCTTGCAGCCTGTTTTCTAATCCAGCGTTTCCACTTACATCTTCAAGGCCTCTACCAACCAGTATTTCTGAGGTGCATTTGCTACCCTCATTTTTTAGCCACAATTCCCCCAAAAGGTTATTATTGGCCGCAAGAAGGATGATTATAAAAATATGTTATTGTAGGGCAGGAAAGCCCTGAGGACCTGTCAGTCAGTAGCAGGCCTGATGCTGTGCTGGCTGGAGCACAGCTCTGGGCCCACAGCTGTGTCATGTCTGTTGGGTGTGTGTGTATGTATGTATATGTGTGTGTGTGTGTGTGGGTCTATTAGTACATGTGAGTGCGCTAACAGTTTCTCTTGATCACCCATGTCCTTACTATTTCCTGAATATGAACCCAAATTGAAGCTCAGACACAAGGAATTTGTGTGAGCTTTAATTTGGGTTGGAGTTATTTTAGAGAGCGTAGCCAGCTGATTGGCTTCATCTGTTCTGACATCATCTGAGGCTCTGAAGAGCAACAAGCTTGCCAAGACTTGATTGTGACTCAGTCTACAGTCCGCGGTGTGCCAGTTTACGGCACACAGTCAACAAACACTGGGCTTATATGATATAACACAATGACAGAACACATGGAGGGGGCAACAGAGGGCCTGTGTTGCCCATCTGCACATTGGAGTTTAGTTATTCAAACATTGTGAGCGAGGAGATGCTCTCAAGGCGGAAATTATTTCATTGGTTGAGTTGAACTTCAGTGGGAGGAGTCAAAAAGTCTGGCAGTAATCTACAAATCCCATGAAAAGACTAACGCCAACAATGTGCAGATCATTTGTCCACACTTTCAGACTTCCCTTCCCTGTCTGTGGCGCTCAGTTCCAACTGAGGACGGAAATCTTTGAAAACAGGTCACAGAGCTATAGTTTCTGCTCATACAAATGATAAATGCTGTTTTGGGGGACTATTTTCAACTGTGGATTACTAGTGAGTATATCTAGCAGTAGGACATTGTATGAGGGTTGACTCAAAGTAAACCACAGTCATGATAAGGAAGGAACATGTCACCCAGTACAAGAGTGAGGCTTAATTTTAGAGGTCCGTGGCACAAAGAAATAAAATGCATCAGGCTTTGTTGATCCTGCTTGTCGGTATCAGTTCATTGCTGCCTTATTCTTTAGATGGTAAACATCCCGTGAATAGATAATTATATAACAGAAAAGCACTCATTAAAGTGCATCTTTGTGCTTTCAGATAGTGAATAGGCTTTCACTGTACTAAAGATTGCAGCATGCTTTTAAAAAAAACATGTATTACATATGATTATTAGTAATTAATGACTTAGCTAATATAGTGGCTTGATCTCCAAAGGCCTGCTTGGTTGTCTGACATTCTCACACTCATTATTTTTCTTTGGCAATTATAGTTAAACTTAATCTCTATTAACAGATTCTGCATGTATTCATGTTTCTGGTTTCAGTTTTTAGTCTTAGTAGTATAAACAAATCAATTTTGAGCATATTTAGTTTGGATGCACGTTAACAGTCTGCGTGGAGAGCAGAAGAGGGCTAATGCATTGTCTGAAATGCAATCTCCGAACCCACCGGGTGTCTTCTAACAATGATTTAGCTTTTTATTAGCTTAAAGTTAGCTTGTAAACTGGCTACTTGTGAAACCATCCGGTCATACAAGTTGTTTCGCCTCTTTGCCCCCAGAGGCTTATCTGTCGTTAGACTGATTGCCGATGGATTCCTAGATTGCAGTTAAATTCAAAATGAGGTTGTTTCTGTATCAAAAGTAGCTTTGTTCTCCGAGAAATAACTACTCGGCTCTCAAAAATATGTTTGTGATTTTAAATTATGTTTAGCTTTTCATGCTCTTCAGTTCAGCTCAAAATATGTGTTTCTGTTTGTAATGCACCATCTGTTTGCATTATACCAGACATCCTGTCGTCTCTTGGAATCTTGGGAAGTTGGATATAGAGATTCCGACACATTTGTTTTATATAGTAATAAAAGTGGCAAACTGGAAGAAACCAAAGTGTGCGTAATAACTGTATGATGCACATTTTCATCTTCTTTCCACTCTACAAATGATTTCTATATTTATCCTGTCATGAAAAACCGACTCATGGCTAAAAGCTCTCACTCTTAATTGGGAAGTGGAATGATTGAGTGGATGTAATGATGTGTTCACATTACACAGTTAACAAACGGCAGTAAATACACAGTCAGTGATGCAAAGAGCAGATTTAGCTTCTTGGTATTTCAGAACAACAATCTAATTCTCCTCTAGTTTATTGTTGTTCATTATTCCTGGTATATGTCACAATATGTCAAGTCTGTTTGTCGAGTCTGTCTTTCAAGGCCCTGGTGTCATCGTGCCAGATGTATGATTGAATGTTGTTGATGTTGTCACACTTCTTACTAAGAGAAATTCATGTACAGGTTATTCTTTTGGCAGAAAATGTACTTTGTAAACAATAAGGTTCTTATTGCAGATTAAGCTAATTACATTCTTACAGATTTCCAATTCTTCTCAATAAGTGTTCATGTTTATTCATGTTCAGTTGGAGTTTCAATGGTATCCCTTGCAGCCACGGTCTAAAGAAAGACTGCTGTTTTGCCACTTACTAAAAACTTGCAGATGAGTTTGTGTATTGCGTGCGTGTGGTCAGCTTCACGTGGCTGTCTGGAGGCTGCGTGGCTCTTGTTGTCCTTGCTGTTGCTGTGGCTGCTGCTTGATAATGAGCCTCTGGCACTGAGCTGCTGTCAGTCAGACAGACAAGCCTTTGCCCTGGTCACCGCCGCCTCATGCCATCTGGGTCCCGGCTCTGAGAGGGGAGGACAGAGGATAAGGTCATAAACACACACTGGCCCACTGACTGGCTTACTGTTTCACTGACTGCCTGACTGATTGACTTGCCCTCGTGCTTTTCTGTTTCGAGGCTGGATTGGGCGGGTTTAGTGTTTTTGAAAAGACCAAAATGCATCAGTATGGTTTACATTTTTTACTACCTTGTGATTTGCAAGTGCCTTCATCATTTCAAATGTTAATTGTGAAAACATTTTATTTTCAGAGATTTGGTATCTGAGGTGTTGCTCATGACAGAAACATCAGCAAGTCTGGCAGTCTACAGCAATGTATTGCTGCTCTGTGAGGCTGTATAGCTGTGAGCTAAATGCTAATGCCAGCATGTACCAGTTTTTATGGAAATACAGCCAATAAATGTCAAACTACCAAAAGACAAACATTGCCATTCCAATAGACACAAACCGGAAACGATCAATAGACAGTTCTCCCTTTGTTTTCTATTGAAACTAAGCCTAGTGGGTATGTTGATTTTTTTTCTTCTAATAACGAGTACATTTGGGAAAAAGAAAAAGATTTTCCACATGTGCTTTCCCAAACTCTAACCTTCGTAAGAAATTGAGCTAACTGGATCTGATGAATGTCAATGCGTGGTCAGGGCTGTGTACAGTCTGAAGGTAAAACTAAATTGCAGAGTGAGAGTAGGGACCAATACAGTAAGCCATGTCCTATTGACTAATTAGGCTTTAAACAACTCCATCTGTGATTATCTGCTAAGTTTCCACCAATGCAAACCATATGGAGCCATAAATCCAGGCTGAGATACTCTGCCTTATTTTGGGCTGCATATTTTCTGACAACATACCACAGCATTGACGAGACATTCCACAGTACAGCCCCCTTCACATTTATCAGATCATTATGCAGCCGGTCATGTAAACAGGCCTGTAGAAATACTGCACAGGCACCAACAAACTGACCTCAGATCTGTCATTAAACAGGGTTCTCCCCCGAAAGCCAAACCCCCACCTCTGCTTAATTATGCATGTGAGCTGAGCAATCCGTCTCCCTGTACGGTACTGTACACTCTATCGTGCTGCTTCCTTGAGCTAGCAAGCTGATTATAGAGCTTTGGCAGTCCAAGCACTTTGAATTATTTAAATCTCTGTTAAGCCTGTCGTACATATATCAATGGAAGAAATGGATTATGGGTTGACATGTTTTTCCTCTGGCTTTGCACCCCCCCTTGCCTCTTCCTCCGAACCTGACAAACACTCCATTCGAACCATAACACAGAGCCTTTCAAGGAAATGGCAATTTTTTCTAATTCCTTATTGAAGCATGTTTCACAGTGGATGTTGCTTTTAGCCATATTGGGATTGAGATTGCGCTGTGGGATTAAGGATTGTTTTTTCGTGCCAAGTTCTCAGTCTGTAGAAAAGTCCAATGAGAGACATGGAGAGGGCTTTTGTGCACCCAAAAGGGCCCACCCTGGAGGACAGGGTTTGTCCAAGGAAATCCTTCCCTTGGGTGGGCTGTGGAGAGGTGATTGATCCCCTTTTCACACAAAACCTTGGAGGAAAGCACACAATCAATATCCTGCTGTCTGCCTCCAGTGCCAATAAATTAAAACAGGGTGGTGTAAAGACATGAATAAATAAAGGGGGGCTACTCTTTTTCATATAAGGGGCGGGATTGTACACAAAGCCGAGCAGATACCGCATTTAGACAGACTATAACGGTCTCTCAGCGGGACGCTTGCTTCAAATTTATGTTTGCAGCGAACACATTTGTTCACAGGGCAGAAAACAAGCAGTATTTACTCTGTGAAGTGCAAGCTGGCTCAGATTTGTATAAATGTTTCAATTAAGCTTTGTGAAAATCGATGCAGTAACATTGCCTTGAGATTCTTTCTGTCTGCCGCTGTCAATTAATGCAGTTGACAGCTGCAGTTTAGGTGTCACGATCGGTGGTAAAATTTGTAAATAGGTCTTTTTCCTGTCAACTGACATGAAATTAGAGTTGGGGGTAATAGAACAGAGGAGCTGTCTGTCAGGTGAGAAAGAGAGGGAGGCAAAGAGGCCTGAAGAGAGTGATGTGCCCATCAGGGTGGATGAGTGACAGGGGATGAGAGAAGCTCTTCAATCCACTCTCAGGCTGCCACAGAAATGAATTTTTATCTCCTCAATTGCACCACTACTGGAGAGAGAGCAAAGGGAAGGCTTTTTGTGCTTTTTATGCACTCGAGGGAAACCAGAAGTAGGACTTGCTGTGTTTTACTTATCCTTAAGTGCTTCATAATGATGATAATACCGTATGTCTACTCAGTTGTATGACTATGCTAATCCTAAAATGTGAGATATCCCCTGTGGTAAAGAAAGTCTGGCAATCAGTGAATTCACACACTTGCAGTCAGATGTGAAACTCTACAGTTCCCCTCAGTATTAGCACTCTATTTTTCACCAGTTGTATGACAGCATATATTTTGCTGTCAAATGCTAATGAAGAAATAGTTGCAACAAACAGATAGTTGTTTTGGGGATTTTTCCAACGTTTTGATTTTGCAGGAGAAATGTTACGATGTGTTATTGCCAAGGGTCTACCAGATACCAACCCACTGATATTCAGAAGCAAACACGGTGTGAACATGCAGAAGTAATTTGGTCTCTGTCGCCTCCATTATAAGTCCCAATTCCAGCACATAAAATGAAGTAATTTCTCTGCGGTTGTTGGCAGACTGCCCAAAGCCTCTGACGCTCCCCTGTCCTTTCCTGCCACGGAGCACTGACAAGTGACAGGTGATGTGGCTGTTTGTAGTCGGGGATCTAAATCTGAAATGAGCTTAGCCGCGACTCGTGAAATGAGAATTGATAATCGAATGATGCTGAATGAGGGGGCCTGTCAGTACATTGTAAGGGAGCTGACGGATTTAGTTAAGAGAGAAGGAAGGCATGGCGGATGAATTTTGGCAGGATAAAGAATTGCTCAGCGCAGAGAGAGAAACTGATCCCCCTGCAGCTACTTCTGATTTTCTTTGAGTGTTTACATGTTGGTAGTGATCTAGATGGATAACTAAAGGGGTACTGAGCACATTATGATCAGGTCTTTATAAAACACAACAGGATAGGTTTCTTTTTTTAATAATCTAACAGGTCCGTCTGGTTTAAATTTAAAAACAGTTGAGTGTAGACTGACAGCGGTGAGAGGAGAGACTTCATGTGACCATGGTCATGATCCAGGGTCAAAGCCACAATGGTTTACATTAATGCTTGTTTTTTCCTCTTACACTGTCTTTGATGCATAGGACCATTCATCTTATTACACTGTATGTGCTAATTAATTTATTCGTAAACGAGAGGGAAAGAAAACACATTCTCTTTTGCAAGTAAACGTTTTGGTGGCATAAATGAATTGTCCATGCCTCTACTTAAAATGAAGCCAAGCTTTTGGGATAATTACACTGATTCATTTTTCCTGGGAGTCAATGAGATAGCTTCATATTCAGATTGTGTTAAATCTGAAAATGAAAATTATAGCAGAAATATTTCTTGCTTTTTTTTTTAACAATGAAAATTAAACTAAAAGTAAATAAAGAGTAACATAAATGATTACAATAGGTATTACAAACTGCACAGTGTGTGAAATACTGAAGCATAGCTTTAATGTACCCAGCTGCATGCATCTGTGGAGTCTTCCGACACTATCCTCCATCAACAGATAATGGCTCATGTTCAGAAGATAATTTAGCCTCTCCACCATCTTGCATTGGTAACATTAGGTCTCTCTCTGCCATTAATATTAACAGCTAACTTTAACAGTTCACAGATTTTTGGGAGTGGGAGCAAAACAGCTGGCACAAACAACAAAATGTATGCAGACAAGGCTTGTATGTAACAGTTACATCTTATCATTTTTATAGTCTTTTGTTAGGAATGATTAAGTGCAGGATTATGAATCTACAGAAACTCTAAATGTCTATTAGTATCTGCTAAACTCAGGCTAATCTCAAGATCAATGAGTGGTATTTTATTGTACAAAGGAGGGAATACAGCTTCTTAAAACTGAATTAAAATGTCATCATCAAATGACTAAAATGTGACTATAACTAATATACATTTCCCTTCAAAGGCAAAAATAAACAACAATCAGGTGCCAAAATAAACAATATGATTTCATCCGTCATACTGGTGGACACTCGTCTCATGATGTCCTCCCATTCTTTTTATTTACTGCAGGCCTGGTTGTATGGCTCGTGAGCACAGATGACGACACTCACAACTAGCTCACGTTGCATTACAACACTCAGAAGACACTCATGACTCATGACACACTGTGGATATTATGACTTCCAAAGTGATGTGATATGACAGCCATCAGTACTCCAGATATTTTTGCTTTTCTTGGACCACGTCTCACAGTGTCTTTTAGTGTCATGCTAGCTGCACTGCAGGAAGTTTTGAAGTGGCCAGACAATTAATTGGAAGCTGTGCGCAGCTTTGTGAAATCACATTTGAACCTCTTAAAATCGCTCAAACTCCAGTTGGGAAAAGAAACTCTCTTGAAATATTGCTCATGATAGTTGTGAGAGGTTTTCTCTCAAATCTGCCGGAGCTATTACCCCTCAATATCAGTTTACTGGTTCCCAAACCTTTTTTTTTTGGCAGGAAACCCCTTGTTAAGGTCAGAAAAGTCACCATGAATGCTGTGTTTGTTCTGTGATTGGAAGTTGAAGGTGGTTTACAGGATCTTAATGCAATACTTAAGTTGACAGCAGAGCAGAAATCATGGTCCTTCTTTTAGCTATTTCAAAGACTTCTCATGCAGAGGCAGGCAGTGCAGTGTTGTAGTTTGTGAAGTCCAAAAGCTGCTGGAAGCAGTTATCCATTTCAAAATCATGTCAGATATAATCACATTTATTTAATTTAGTTTTGGTCTTTACAGAGTCTATATTTTCAAAGGAGCCCAGTTTAGTTTGTTTGTTTTTGATGCATTGATTAGATCAAGATTTTGCTGTTTGAATTCTCATTATACTTACTGTATACTTTACTTTTAAATTGTAGGTTAATAAAAAGCTTTTTTTCTCTTTCCACATATTGTTGGTTATTTAAGCTGCCTGTGTGTGTCTGTAATTTAAAATTACTTTATTATGTGTTAATGTTGTTCAGCTAAACTACTAAAAACCTGAGCCAAAGACAGATGACAGAACTTCTGTTGTATTTTCACGTGTTTTATTTCTGTTTGAAGTATTATGAGTATCCGGTTGGCGTTTTAAACATTACAAGTATTAGAGCTATTTGAATGCTAACAATCGGAAAGCTCCCGAGTGTGATTGTAGCAATTCAAAGCAGTGATTAAAAAAACAAAAAACCTTTTCCTGTGTCGGTGAAATGATAAATGAAATCTTTAATAATGCCTGTAAAGTGAGGCAATGGATTCATATTATAGATATAATCTATAAATGAAGTGTTACCCAAGATAGTTTGAATGTCCAATGCAGTGATGTTCAGTGCGGTGCGATGTCATTATCTTCCCCATCATTCCTCTTCCCTGAAGTACCTGCCCTTATCAGGCTGCTGGATGCCGTCCTGTCCTCCTCTGCAGTGTCGTTAACAGCACCCATGTGAGCACCCGATCAATCCACCGGGGCTAGGAGGCTATCCCTGCTAATGGCTAATGAAAGGTGTAATTACAGCAGGTCAGCGGAGGCATTCAGACACAGAGGAGAGAGACAGTGACGAGTTCATTCAGATCATTAGAGCTGAAATGTGTCTGCCTCGTTAGACTGCGAGTCACCCGCATTGTCCTCGTGGTCTTCCTTTGTTTCTATTAGGCTGAGTGGGTGGCATCTGATGGTGCAATAGATTGTAGACTCATGACTGGAGAAAGGTGAGTTGATTTTAATTAAAGGGAGTCTAGAGTGGAACCGAATGGAAAAGAGGAGAATTGGAATACATTTGGGAGTGATGATGATACTTGAAGTATTTTTTTTTAAACTTCTACATCACTATAATTTATCATTTTAGCTCCAGCTTGATAAAGAGCATTTATCTCCAATTAATATGTCTCACTGATGATCTCGTGAAACACATAGCTCTTGGCATACAAGCTTTCATATTTATGTAATTGCGTATATATGTCACTTAGCACAATGTCTTCAAACAGGATTGCACTTTCCTGCAATCTCAAATGCTGCTAATAGCAGGAACACCTTGCCTCTGAGGGCCCCTGCAAATAGACCTGCAGCTGTATTTTTAGATGGCTATTAATACCTCTAGCTAATTCATTTCAGCTCTCCAGGCACCTAGCATGGCCTCTCAATTATGGATGAGGGGAAAGTCATTGGATTCTCGGCGCTGAGAGGAAGCTGGCGGTGGTGACAGGACGCTCTCTGCAGATGCATGACAAACAGGCCGACAGCTGAAGGGCGGGCAAGAGGATAAGGATAAGAGTTATAAAAGCCAGAATTATGCTTAAATGACAATTATTACTGCATAGACTACAGTGACTGTCTGTGAGGGGTCAAATGGTCCCACTTTACATATTTTACACAAATGGTTACACATGTAACATTTGTTAGATTACACTGAAGAATTTAGATTTATTTAAAGAAATTAAAAAATCATATGGATGCAAAGTAAGGTGAAAAGTGCTCCCTTGCATTAGGGCTCAACTCTGCCGCTGACAAATATTTTATTATTTGAATTCAAGTCAATTTGAATTCATTTAAATATTTAAAAGTTGCATTATATTTTGAGATGTAGTTTTCCACTTTTTGTTATATTGACAAACTACTCATATCTTAACATTAAAACTAAAGACATCAGATCTAAATTGATAAAGTGATCTCCAGATATGAGTGCAGCAGTCAGATTTTAACTGTAGCTAAAGATGTACTGCGAAAATAAAGACCATATGCCTTGTGAACTGTATAGCTGCTGGGTGTCATTATATAAATCACAACATCATACATACAGCAGCAGACATTCATATTACGCATGCCGATTCATTTTCCTGATATCACGTAATAACAAAGTGTGTAGCTTGTTGCATTCTGTCTGCTTTTGATGAATATTAAAGCTTCTACACTTCAGAAAGCAGCTTTGTTTCTGTAACTTGAAACCAAATCAGAGGGGGTTTATATTTACTCAACATTCACTTTCATCTCCTCTGCTTTATGAGGAATACAAAGGCAAAAGACGAGAGTATGGAAAGCTAACTACAGAGTAATGCCGCTTTTCTCTCCCTCCTGGGAAAGAGTCGGCCGCAGATGAACCATGTTACATTTTTCAGAAAGACTAAATCCCTCTGAACCGTTTCTCAGCTGGGCTCCTCCTGGTTCACCACCAACATATTCATTACTCTTGTGAGCGACAAGGGGAGCATGCGGCTAAATTGGGTTTAGCTCTTGACCTTTGGGGTTTGATTAATGGGCTCGCTGTTCTGCAGCTCTATAGCAGGGGTCCAGCGAGCTTCTGGCTGTTGAAGGGGTGAAGTGACAGGCTAAGAATCCCGGCACAAACCCACACATCCTCCATGCACTTACTCATCTCGATCTGAAAGGGCTGGACCTAGTCAAGGGCTACTGACCCGATCTGAAATATTACCTCTGCCTTTAGAATTCTTCAAACCGGCCAACAAGCCTTTGGTAGTATATTTTTTAATATGTATCTCTGTTCGTAATATATGACATGTTTCAGAAGGATTCTTTCGCTCAATGGTTCGGTACATATGAGTGTTAAATTGATTAACAGACTTCAATAGCAGTTCAGGCACTTTGATGGACAGATTATTTTTGCATTACACATCATAGGCTTGCTTAACATTTAGAATAAGTTGTTCATGATGTTGTTTTATTTTTATGTGTTCAGGGACACACGTATATCAGAGTTTGACTGGCGCAAAAATGTGATTAGCAACGGTCCAATTTCCAAATCAAATCCACCTGACAGCATAAAACAGAAAAAGGCAACGGGCCTCCTTAAATAACCTTGCCTGACTTCAAATTGTATCTGCCTCACATGAAGGATCAGAGACCAAGAGCCAGATAATCGGGTTTGCTTCCTCTGCCCTCCTATTATGACAAATTAAAGAGGTCTGGAAGCCATATTTTTCCGAGCAGCGGGTTCTTAGCTTGTCATTAGCTAACAGACTGACAAATTGATTCGTATTGATTGCAGCCAAAGCCTTGCAGCAGCCTGCCTTGCCTGTGGTATTCTACAAGGACCTGCAGAAAAGGTCATAACGTGTTCAGAGCAGACTAAAGGATTTCATGTGGCTTTGGGGCCGAGGTGGAAACTGTGAGCAAAGATGTCATGGACTAGTTTCGGCTAAAGCAGTAAGTGAGAAAAAAGATGCAGTTTAAGCACTAAGTACTATTCATTTACCAGAAATTCTTTATTGATGCATACAACTTATTGTACTAATGATTTTCCTCTGAAAAGATGGAACAAAGAAGAAGAATTTACAACTGTGGTCTTGATGTCCCATCTTTTTCACTTCTACTGTGAACAACTACTGCTTAGAGATTGCTTCATTATCGCAGTATATTTTTTGAATTTTGTCTATCCTTGCAGTCTCTTCTTTTGATATCATATGTGTTGAAATGTAACTATGCACTAGACTGTAGTGGTGGAGTGAATGGTCCAGTGAACCATTTTATTTCAGCATGTGTACAAGATCATTTGTGAGCTGTTGGATCATTTTACATGAAACACATCAAGCGAGGCACAAGAACAAGAATGTGTAATGAGAAGCAACCATCTAGTCAGGTATACACATCTGATTTTCACTGTAGAAAATATGTGTTAGAGCCTTGCAACTGACTAACAATAGCATCATGTGCTGTGTCTTAAAAGACCCTCACTGATACGTTATCAAGGCCCCTTGGGTTGTGCTTTACATGAGTATTTCCGTTCCTTACCACTTTATACTTCCACTCCACCACACATCAAAGTAAAACATTGTGCTTTTTACTCCTCTACATTTATTTGACACTTTGTTAAATGCAAAACATGATGCTGCCATGCTGAAATAGTGACAATCATCAAGCTTTCCTGAAATACTGTTGTTCTCTATAATCTTATGACTCAGCACTAAGCTGTATGTGCCTTCTGAAAACAACAGCAGTCACTTTAATGACCGTCATAGAAATGTTAATCGGTTTTGTTCCCGTCAGTATGTTTCATCAAGGTATATAGCACAACTGGTATACAGGCACACCTCTAAATCTTTTTTGATAGCCCCTGGCTATTATGTTGCTGTAGTTGGTTCACTACCAATTCTCAAATGCATTTTCTCAAGTTGTGCTGCAATAAATATTATATAGATATTCCAACTGCATATGGCTGTTTGTAGAGGTTTTCAGCATTGACAGTAGCATGTATAGATGATATAAGTGTGCACTTACACTGTTGTGGTTGGAGTGTTGAGGGAAGTTGTTCTGCCGAATTCCTCCTCAGATTGAATTACTTAGTAAGTTCTTGGACAGGTTACTAAGTTCTTGGACAGTAGAGTAAGCAGCTCATCTAACAAAATGCAAGAGTCCAGATTGTTGTCTAGTTGGCGATTTGACTTCATTCAGACAACACATTGTCCAGTAAATAGCAGAAACAATAGCAGTGCTGGCTTGTTGCAGGTGCAGCTTTCATCGAGCCGACGGTGAGGTTCGCTGGGCAGGTTAAAAAAAATCGGGGGAGGCATTTTGATCCAGGTTGGGCTTTGTTTTTTAGTTTTTTTCCTCCGAGGTTGTCATGGTAACAGCAGCAGCAGCAGGGCATTTTAGGACGCCGTCTCTGGCCAGAAAAACATCTCCAGGGCTTGTTTTAATACAAGAGCCAACAATGGGAATTTGAGAAGCACACAGAAGAAAGCAGAGGGCCTTAGAGTGTATTGAGGCTAAACTATGGGTCCATCCCAAGTCTCTTAATTGCGTCCACGTTTCCCTCACTTGTGTCTTTTCCTTGTCTTCCCTTGCACCAGGGATGCATGAAGAGATGCAAGGAAACCATGCAAGGTGAGAGGAAACGAGGAAATATGTTTTAAGAGATATGAGACGTCCTTTCCTCTGAAGCGCCACATGAAGCGACGTCTGTTTGTGATGACGGCAAATCTGATCACAGCTGGATCACAGCTGGATCAGCTGTCAGTCGGCTGGAGAGACTTTTGACAGAGTTTGTGTCTGCACACATGATCACTGTACTTTTACTAATAAAGACTCAGTTATCATCACAGTACTTATACTAATAAAGACTCAGTTATCATCACAGTACTTATACTAATATAGACACAGATATCATCACTGCCAGAGTAAAGGTGTTTTCTCTCTGTAGCCTGTTTAACAAAACTCTGTAGCCTGTTTGCATTGAGTATTTATACTGTGTTCTGTGTCCTGTTTATAAGCACAGGACCAATTTCTACCGGTGAAATGTTGTTTTGTCTTATTTATGAATTTTTCGCATCTGTGTGTTTTGAAATTCTGATTGTCAGTATTAAATAACCCAGAATATGAAGGGTTAATTTATTAGGCTCAATGTTTCGGGGGAAATTTAAATGATATGAATCATCGAAACCGACACTCAGCCTCACGTGACTGAATGAAATGATGATAAATTATGTAAAAAAGTGTTTCTGCTGACAGGCAGATGGACTCTCCAGCTCTCTCTGACTTTAATTGTATCCATAATATATTATTATATTATTAGGAGAAATTATCAAGAAAAGACAAATCTTTCTAATAAATGAAGTAAGTTGTTTGTGGTCCTTTTATTGTTCAGACCTACAATGAATAAATATTAAAACCAAATGGTAATCAGAAAATAAATCAAATATAAAACGTGATTTTAATCTGTGATCTGTTTTCACTCTGGTATCAAACTCCATTTATGTTGAGAAAAATTGGGAGGTACTCTATGTATGAATAGCCACTTTCTGCCATCATTACCATTTACGACTCAAAATGTGAGTTTTATGAGTGGGCAATCATAATGTGTGCTGCCCTGTTTGCGTATTTGTGTGTAAGAGAGAGTCACAGAGTGATAGAGGCTGTAGAGAAAATAATGAAAACAAGAAAAAAGACCAGTATATTGCCAGATGGCAATTCTGGGCCAAGTTACGTTTTTATTCCTCAGATGAAGTCTCTGATTCTGAGCTTAGAAGTAACAGCTGCATGTAGAAAGCTCTTTCTTTTCTTCTCCTATAACTCAAAACATTTTGGAAATATTTCCTTCTGGATCACGTTGAGGACTAATTAGCAATGCATCAAGGGAAGCCTAACTGGAATACACATTGATTTAACATTCACTTACATATTTTGTTTCTTTTTAACTTGGCATACAACAGCACATTTAATTGTAGACAGTTAACAACAATTCAGATGAGACACAAAATGAGCCTCCTCTAACAAATGTAAGAATACGCTAAACATATTTAAGGACGGTTAAGGACACATATTTGCTACTGATGGCCAATAAATTAATTATTCAGCTCATGAAATTCTATATTTTTTTTATGTAGTTTTCACATTTAAGCTACGCTAGTGGTCAAGTTTTAGGGATAGCAGTTGGACAGGTAGTCTCTAGCCAACTATTGAATGATTTGCCGTGACGTTGTATACAACGACAGTGCACAGAGGATGAATCATACTGACATTGGTGACCCACTGACATTACGTCCAGCACCATCATGAAGTTGACACTTCAGGTTTTTACTGAAATGTCTCAACAGCTGTTGGATGAATTGCCTAAAACCCATTGGTACACAATTTGGACACTCAGGATGAATTGTAGTCACTTTTGTGATCTCTTAACATTTCAGTTACTGTAAGGTCAGAATTTGGTTTATGACATTTTCAGATTAAGCTTTACATAGTGTTTACTACTAATTACCAGGCTGATATACTAACACCTGCCACACTACACTAAGATAACATGGTCAATCACATTAGCATACTTATGTTAGCATTCAGCTCAAAGCACCTCTGTGTATTCTAAGTATGACCTCATAGTGTCACTAGTATGGCTAGCATAGATCTTTGGGCACAAAACACAGTTGGCCAAATTTGATACTTTTTAATAAGCAACTATTTCTCAGCCATGAATGGAACATGCAATGTCAGTTAAGTGTTATATCCAAGGCTATTTAACAGGTGTTAACATGACATCTACCTCAGGGAGACCCGCTTGTTTCGTGAATATGAGTGAACTTGACTTTACAGAAGTAGAATGAAAAGGTGCTCCAAAAAGCCAGTGGTTTTCAAGTATTGCAGTGCAGTTTTGATGTCAAGGATTTGATTACTTGTGCTGTGTCACCCGCTGCATAAACCAGGTCAAAATGACTTGCCGCTAAGTGCAGGTGTGTTCTCTACTGCTTTTCTTATATGAGCAGATTCAAAAGCTTACAGACTGCTCTTTATATCACGTTGGTCAACTTAACTTTAACTTCTGAATATATTTAATCCCAACTACATTATAACACAAGTCTGTTGTGCTGTCAGTGATTATCTCCCTTTCTCATCGTCCCGGTGATTTGAGGCCACGTTCTTTATGGCTCTAAGCCGAAACTGACTAACAACAGTGAGCTCTCTCTTAAAAAAGAAAGGAAGAGTGATGTGATAGGCAGGATTTATTAAGCCAGGCCCCCTACATCGATAATGCGTTCCTCTTTGTTTTCAGCTGCATTTCTGATCTTAAAAATAGACCAAAACCACACAACAACTCTCTGTTTGCTCTTGCTATGTACCACTGATAATGGAGATATAGTAGATCCTGTGAAATTTAAAAAAAACGACCACCACAGAGGAAGACCAATGCAAATTAAAATCTGAGCGATAACTATTCTACTCTAATATGAGCATCTTAGTCTTTCAGTATGTTTGTCTTAAGGATCATTATCAAACTTTCAAAGTTCACACTCACTGATCATCAGCATTAAACATGTTGGAACTCTGTAATTCCTCCTCTAGACTTAAACTCAGTGGGATAAAGAGATAAGTCATTCTACAAATTGTTGTTAAACCCTTAGAGGAGATTATCCTTGTAAATCTGTCACCCATAATACTATCAGTATTCTAGGCTTGGTCGCAAACCCCATCACAATAGCAAACACAAAGTAATCCTAAAACATAAAGGAAGAGTCTGTTAATCCTTATCACAATATTTGAGAAATTTTAGCACCCTGAAATTGAAGATCTTTATACCATTTTCTTCTGTTGGAACCCCTCACACACACGTGTTGTTGCACATAAGGTACGCTCATCTCTTTACCAGCATCAACTAATAGAATATAGCAAAGCAGAGTAAAAGACTAAGATACATAACGCATGTACTGTATTTGGAAACACATCTGAAAAGACACAAACCGTATATAATAAGAGTATGCTGAGACAATATTTATATTTCTATGGAATTTTTAGTCTCAATATTCATTTGACAGTTTGAACAAATCTCTGCTGAGCTGAGGAGCAGATATTGTGGTTATAATAATAATAACTTGTTTTGAAAGTTGCTATATAGAGTTTACAAAGAGCTTTGACAGACAAAGCAGCAGAAAGCAAGGCAATAACGGAAAGCTCAACAGTGAGGCCCAGCAATGCAAGACAAACTAAGGTAAAACCTAAACCCTGATAAAAGAGTACAATAGATGAAAAATAAAAACAATCGATACCATAAAAAGAAACAGAGAAATAAAATAAATACGGAAAATAAATAAATAAAATATTATAAATAAATATCATAAATAAAATATGATCACTAATAAAATGATGCAGTAAAGCGACGACATCACATAAAATCCAGTCTGTAAAAATGGATTTTAGGACGTGAGACATAGACATTAGAAGACATTACTGATTCTGCCAACCTTATCTCTTCAAGCAGGTCATTCCAAAGTTGAGGTGCCCTGATGGCAAAAGCACAGTCATCTTTAGTTTTTACCCTATTGTGCCATCCAACAGTTGATATCACTAAGACAGTCTAAAATAGCAGCTAGGCTTTTGGGGTCATCAGGTCTCAAGGGATGGTATCTGTGTGTCGTCTGCGTAGCAATGCAAAGAGACATTGCGACGTTGGCGGATTTGACCTGCATCCGTACTAGTTTGGCTGTTGCACATGCAGCCACTCAAAGCCCATTAAAGAAAAAAAGACGATAGAAATTAAATTCAGCTACAATTACAAGTTAACTGAAGGAGGTGCTTATTTCTGCTAGTAGATTCTGCATAGCAACAGAAATGACTTCATAGTTATACTATACGAAGCGTCTTACCTCTGGCATGTGCTTGTAGTAAGTTGCCAGTTTGTTTAGGTCTAAGAAAAACATCCATTAGGTTTCAACACCTTTTCCATCTTTAGGAAAAAACAGCATGGCCTTGAATGATGCTGTGAGCTGAACACTGTGACACCGTGCTCCCCCCCGAGGTTGCAGAGTTGTCAGTCAAGTGGATTGATGTAGGGACATTGACTGTATGCACTTCACAGACAAGCTGGCATTCTGCAACAGTAGGGGAGTCAATCAAACGTGGCTTTAGTCCTCTACATAGACTCTGACTGAAAGAGAGACTGAATAGGCAGCAGCACAGAGACAGAGCGAATAGAAACACCAACAGTCTGACTAAAATGCGGTCAACTGCCGTATAGAGAGTGCCTACCACAGTTAGAGTAATGATCAGTTTCGAAATATTGGACATGAATTGAAAATTCAATATGGGCTAAGCAGAGTCGCCTACCTTCTCCATAATGGATATGATGTATGTGTGCTTGATTCAATAACGGATGAATACTGTTCTGGTTGTTTATAAAAAGCCCTTAATCTAAATTGATTGAAGCAGTTTTATCAGGCTCCACGCAAAAATACTTGACCATCTATTGGCAATGTCATCCAGTGTTGGCAATGGCACTGATCATGTCAATGTAATGCAAGTACATTTAGGCTAGTCAAGTACTGTACTTCTAGTCCACTACATCTCAGAGGGAGATATTACCATTTTAATTACATTAACTACATTAATCGGTCAATAATGATTACTAGTCAGGCTGCTTTGCCGATTTTGATTCTACATACAACATTTGAATCAACTAATAAACTATTATGTATTATTAGGTAGTATACAGCTTTATTATTAAGTATATAAAAGTAATTAAAACATTTTAACAGCTGAACCATTACAGTTGTGAACACATTAATTCATAATTTACTATAATCCAATGATATAGGCCTACCGTATATTAGTTGAGCCATTCTGCTTAACGAGTATACTTTTACTTTGGTGAGTATATTTAGATGCTAATACTTTACTGAAGTGACATTTTAGTGACATTTGCAGGACTTCTACTTGTAACAGAGTATTTTTACACTGTGCCTGAGTAAACAATTTAATCATAAACACATTGGTTGTGTAGATTATTGTATAGGAAGTACACACTCAAAAAGCATGGTACATGAGACCAGGTCCGTGTTTCAAGACATGTCGGGTGGGTTGTGGACATCGCCTCACACCAAATTGTATGTCAAACCTGCTAGTATTTGACATTATACCGTACTTAGACACAATAATCCCACAAATGTATGGTCTGACCCGTCGATTTGACGCCGTGACACAGAGGGCGTGCTGTCTGAATACCCACTTTGGCTTCGCAAGCAGGCACACACACACACACACACACACACACACACACACACACACACACACACACACACACACACACACACACACATACACACACACACACACTGTACTGTAGACGTGTAATCTTGACAGATGGACAGGTAGACAGTATTCACACTCATGAATACACATAGGACATCAGGCAATCGGAGAGTGTGATGAGCAGCTTAACGTGCCATCCATCCAGCCAGAAAAGAGCAACCTCACTGTGGATGAATAAGTGAACTTCCCCAGAGACTTTGCAAGGTCATTCAGAGAGCTCAGTCTGTCATAGCATTAAACTGAGACCAAACACTGCCTACACTACAAGCTGCTAGTGTAGTGTAGTGTAGTGTGTGTGTGTGTGTGTGTGTGTGTGTGTGTGTGTGTGTGTGGCACCTTTTGTCATTTTCCACAGCTAAATAAACAAATCTGTTAAGTCAGTTCCCTGACTCATTACCTCAATCCTATTGGTCTCCATGAGTCGGCAACTACTATCTCACTGGCTGGTTGGAAACATACTTTTTAAAGCACATACTAGGGCATACAGCAAATTATTAACACACACAGAGCCAGCATTTTGCAAGTCGTATTTGAATTCCTGTGAATACTGAACAGCACTGCCCTTTGTATTTTCTGTCATTGGATGTGTGTTTAATTTAGTTGTTGGGAATCAAAGTACTTCTGATTGACTGAAAAGTAATAGCCAGTGGTGAATGAGGCATTTATGTGTTTTTCTTTCATTCTTGAGTTCTGCTTTTCACCAAAAACCTTATAATCATGTACTGCATCATTTTGGCTCATTTTGGCCTTTATTCTTTAATCCAATCACATTAACCTTGCAGGCTCTCCCCCCCATAATTATCTCTCATTTCCATATGGGCCAGAGGCTCATCTCGCACCAAACCAAGGCTGTAACAGACACTTAGGAAAGGAAAGCATCAAGGAGAGAGGCGACACGGCCTCCAGCAGCTAGCGAGGACCCTTCTGCTGCTCCGGATGGGAATGTTATGACAGCACTTGATGAGACATTGCCACCACACAGAGCTATCCACCAGTGAGACATGTCCCTGTGGGCATGTACACCACCAAGACAATCAACTGCGGGCTAATTTTCCTTATTTATCATCAACACAACAGTTGTGGGTGTGAGAGTGCGCTGTCTTCCTCAGGGGATTAGCGGTTGCAACTGAAGTAATACAGAAACATCAGCATCAATTAGTCCCGCTCTCCTCTCTGATCTGTAGCATCATCTCCAGCAGTGGATTGGAGCAGGTGATCTAGTTTGTGTTTATCTGTGCATCTGTGTGTGTGTGTGTGTGTGTGTGTGTGTTAGCGTGCATGCTTAAACGTCCACCTGCCCTGCAACAAGGCGCTCTCTCAGGCAAGGCCATACTCAGGGGCGCACTGACACACACATGCTATGTCTGGTTTAATTCAAAACGGCAGATCGACCCAAATGGCCGTGTTTTTGTTTCCCCGCGGCCCTCTTTGATGTTAATGTCCCTGTGAATTATTTATCCGTGTGTTCTCTTTGCCTTTTCCTCATGCTCTCTGAAGGAATAAATCAAAAGAGCGAGGCACACACAGAGAACAGACAGGAGGATTTATCACGGGGAGTATTGTTTACCGCGCTGACCTCCAGGCCCTGCTATATACACATATCTGTGCTTTTCAATCAAACAACAGCCTGTTCTCACAGGGCTGAAACAGGCACATACAGCACAACACACACACACACACACACACACACACACACACACACACACACACACACACACACACACACACACACACACACATTGTGCTGCTTTCTTTCTTCTTCTTTGTTTTTGCCTTTGTCTCTCATTTCCGCATACATGATCATTCTGAGGACACAATGTATCTATTTTGTAATTATTATGGATTATGTTGAATAGACTCTGAGATAATCATTGCAAACAGTTTGTCCTGTATTTAACACCAGCAGATTTACACAAATACCTGAACATAGAAACACTCACATTGTCCATATATCAATGAGATGGACGGTCAACATGATGCAGGAGCTGTTTGGAAAATAATTCCATAGCCTTCTTCATCAGCCTTGTACCTTTTGTACACAAATTTAGGAAAGAAGTACAAAACACAAACAATATAAAATGTTGTTTTTACTTTTGTCCCTCTGGGCTACGCAGTTAACAGATTTCAGATTTTTTTATTGTGAGCAAAGTATTGCAGAGAATGTACCTGCATACATTCCATCAGTCATCATCTGTCATAGAGATGAAGCTGACGACAGAGTTAAACTGCATATTAGGTCCAAGCTTTTATTGTCACTTTATTGTCGACAATGAAACAGTTGGTTTTAGATGGCTCTACAACAATCCATCCTGCTTTTTGTAAAATACACTCTAGTTGCTATTTCTCATTATGTTTATAGGAATCACTGAAATGCTCACTTGTGTCAGCCATTTTTTCCCCCACAATTGGCTCAACTGGCACAACCGTCATTAAGTAGCTAGCCAGCTAATTAAGCTAACATTAGCAACATGAGTTAGTTGAAAACACCGTCCATCTTACTCACTTTAAAGCGAGAATCTTGTAAAAGGTGTCTTTCATTTGAAAGCACCATACAGTGCATGATATTGTGCTATAAAACCCAAGTTCCCAAGTAAAAGGTCAGCATCCTCACCAAACGCTGATAACATCCATGACCGCTTCCACACGGAAAAGAGATAAAATACTACAAAGTATGGGACATTCTGCATGAAGAGTATACTTTTACTAATGTTTTTATAAGTATATTTTGATGCCAATACTTTTGCACTTATTTCTAAGTAACATTTTGGAATGTAAAAGGAATTGTAAAAGAAATGTAGAGATATTTTTGGTTCATTATTGGGCTTTTTTTCACCTCCAGCTGAAATACATAGCGATGCTGGTATCACTTACTGCACTTACTTACTTACTGTCTCAATACTGAGAAGGGATTGTAAATGAGTTGAAACTTTTGAAAGCTAGGAATATCAGAGGGAAACGAAACAATGTAGTGAAAAACATTGGTATTGATCAGTTACCCCCTCCCTCTGCAGATATTTTCCAATCACATTGTGTTACAGAGAATAGGGGAAACAATCATTCCGCTACAGGTGCTGCTCATTATTAAATTTCATATCTAGAACAGGGCTCCATGGGCCGGTGAAACTTCAAGGTACGTGGTTCTGACGTTACAGATGTGTCAGGCGGGTTTTGCCAGCCGAGTTGAGGAGAATAGCCGCTCATCATCTCGTGTCCTGGCCTCCTTTTCACAGCTTGAGCTCAGACCAGCCAATCCCCACAGTCTAATTGGCCTACTTTAACACTCACCTTCCAGTGGTAGCCACTGTGCCGCTGTGTGTGCAATGCAGCTCTTGTGGGGCATTGCTCAATGATGGTAGATTCCTAAATGAGGCTTCTAGACTAGACAGAACTCTACATTAAAACAGTCTCCCTAGCTTCTTTACTTATAGTAGCTCTTCTCCAGTATTTATGAATTGAGTACATAAGATTAGTTATCTGCTTTTTGTGTGTGTGCTTGCATATGTATCTGCCATGCTGCCAGCTGCTGCTCAAGATCAGCCAGTTCGCAGTAATTGGTCTGGCCCTTTGTGATTTGTGCTTCTGGTATTTATAGTCATGTATCAAGCTTGTCTCATGGCATCATGAAGTCGATCTTGAAGCTCTGCGACTCCAAGACGTGGAAGAATCATCACTGCTTCAGAGCTGCATTTATTTTAAATGTCAAATAATTCACAAGTGACCATGAAGTCATTTAAATAAGAAGTGTATCATTCTGCACAACACATTTATCAGATTACAGACTGAATTAAAAATGTTAATGTTTAATGTTTAATCTAAAATATCTAAAGAACTATTGACTTTATTGTTATGCAATTGTTATACGAAGCCCACACACAAAGTATCCTATTGACTTTGGTGATCCCCTGACTTTCCATGTAGTTTTGTCAAACTCTGAGTCCTGTTGAACTTGGTGCACACTCCTTAAACGGTAAGGCTGGGTGTATTCTCTGTGTCTTATTGCCAACAAATCCCATTACCAGACCAAAACCAACAAAGTGTTAATCTTTCTCTTAATATTTTCTGACTTCCCTACACTGCCTGGCAATCAGCCCCAAGTTTTTTTTTCACTACTGAACAAGTACATCTTTTAAAAAAAGGCACACGTCTGAAACAGCTCGGAACAAATTTTTTGTTTTTGTTTTCAGCAGTGGTTTAGTGCTAATACAGAATTGGTGTGTTGGTATTTAGGGCAGCAGGATGGTGTACTTGCATTGATGCAATATACAGTAAACGTTAGTGCATCATAGTATTGAAGGAACATTTCACATTTTTTAGTACTTCAGCATTTTGGATAGGACAGGCTAGAGGCAGACGGAGCAACAACATAGTAGTTATGTGGAATGCGCCGGCTATCAGGACACTCCGCTCAAGCTTTACAGAGGATGAATTTGTTGTTTTGATTTAGCTTTTTGGAATGGCATTTGTTGACAATGAAAAATAGAGCATCAACAACCTTTTGCTTCAAGAATGAAAAAGATGTTATTTGTTTAGCCTGCATTTCTATTGCAAGCAATATCCATAAGCAAAATAGCGGCACATACAAGTGGAGGAGAACATCAGGCCCATTGCTAAAATGGCTGCTAATAAAAGTAGATGTGGTTCATGAGAACATATGGAGACAGATTTTAAATTTTCAAACACTGGTTAGGCCCTGGCTCACCCTTCGATAGCCTTTGTCCCCGTAGAAAGCCACACTGGAGTTAGGTCAAAGACCAGGCCTGGTGCCCGGGGCCAAATTGAATTACTATGATTGCTTAGTCTTTTATAATTAATTTGCAAAGGGCTTAAGGGCCTTTATAGCTGTGAGGAGCACAGGCTTGAAGGACAAACACTAATTAAAAGTTGCCAAGGATCAGGAGCATGCCACGTTGCAGGATGACTTTTCTGTTAGAAAGAGCTGATTATAATTCAACACTGAACCTCCACCGGGCTCTGCCATTATGAGAGTTCACGCTTCCCTCCATAGAAAACTGGGTATGTATTTTGACTGCGGCTACAAGACACTGTAGTTCTGGTTTTGAACCCTAATGCTGGTGAGGAGGGAGCTCCAGTTCGAAGATCATAATGTGTGATTACCGTGTTTGGCAGGATGCTGGGAATGTAGCATTTGCTACACAAGCTAGCATTTAACATGAGACCATTTAGTAAATGCTTTTGTGCTACTGTAATGAATCCAGAAAAGAATAAAGATCTAATTTTAGAGCAAGGGCTGTCTGTCTGTCTGTTCTGCTCATCTGATCTTTTACAACGTTATAAGGATGCTGGATAATGTTACAACCAAACTCCCTGGAGTCAACGAGCATGAGCAGATAATCTTCACAGGAACAGCGCCACTCTGCCATCACAACTCAAATGGTGGCGTTCGTTTCTGCATTACTAATTTATAACTGTAATAGTGTTGCCACCGGCAAAAAAACTCCAAATGTACTTGTGAGTACTGAATATACTACATGCGTAGTATACTACATATTGGAATTAAAACAGTTATTGTTCTGGCATTAAAACATTAAAACTTAATAAAGTGACTATATATATATATATATATATATATATATATATATATATATATATTATATATATACTATATTTACAAGTAACTGCTTTTAATCACATAACTCAAAAGGTACAAAGGTTAAACTATTGACTATTAGTCAAACTATTAATACCACACAGTAAAAGTCCTGCATTCAATTTTGTATTAAGTAAAAGTATACCAGAATAATGTACTGAAATGTACTCATGGTCTGTTAGAGGTAGAGCTTCATTTTATAATGCTAGAAGGTTAAATTGATAATTTGTCATATTTTGATTATACATTTTTTAGGTAAAATCTAAATCTGCAATGCAATTTCTAGTCGCTCTGTCAGGTAAATAAAGTACTACAAAGTTTTCATTGAAGTAGAAGAACACAGTAGTAGTAGGCTACACTGTTGAGTTGCATATTTGAAGTGCTTTTGGGCCCTATTGTAAGTTGTGTTGGGGTACAGTTAGAAAAGTAACATAATTCAATAGATTTCATATCTAAACATCATAATACATCTGTAGCGGTTTGGCCCAGGTTGCCTACCTTTTCTAATGGTAAACTCTGCCCTTGAGCCAGAGTGTATCACCTGTGTTTTGAGTAGCCGCGGCATGGCTGTGTGATGCAAATGTATGTCATGGCAGGTGTGTTTCTGAGGATTCAAGAAAGCACAGTGTTGAGTGGGAAATTTTATGAGCGGTTCTCAAGATACCTGTAAGAAGCAACAACACAGGCCACGCATTCAGACCGTTCTGAACAGGCATGTTTTGCACAGGCACTGCACCAGTGTGAGATTTGTCATGTCCTGAATGATCAAGTATGACAGTGACAGATGACATAATAACATGTCACACTGAATGAGAGCACACACAGGTTATATATATATATATATATATATATATATATATATATATACAACAAAACCTTTGTCTGGTATTCTGCAGTATATTCCTATAGAGTCAAGGTTTAGGCAGGCTGTTGATCCAGTGAAATGTTCCCATATTTATTCTTTGTGTGACTCAGCGTCTCAGAGCTCACAGTTATAAAATATAACTTAGCTTACATCTTCACCGCAGGAACAGATTGCCAAGCTAATGAAAAACTCCCACGGCAGTCTAGATTAACTTCTTCCAGGGTTTTGTGGAAGTCAAGTCCTCAATTGCTTTTCTGCCGCTGGCACTCTATCTCTTTCTTTCCTTCCTCTCTCTATTTCCTTTTCTCTTTTTTCCCCCCTCTGCTTTCACCTGTAGAGTAGTGGCTGCTGTCTCCAAGGGGGAAAAACGCTTATTGAGTCAATTGAAGCAAAGAGGAAATTAACAACTACTAGCTGGCTGGTTTTTATTGTTTTGTTTGGAGACAAATGTGGCTATATTCTTGCTGGAGAAGGGAGGCAGTGCTTTCCCTGGGCTCTCTCTGAATTGCTTTGTCTTTTTATATACACATTGTTTCCCTTGTTCAGCTTTTTTCTTTCTCTAATTGTTCAAGTTGCTTTGAGTGCAAAACAGAGTGCAGCCTTCCTCCTCGGACCTTAAGAAGGTGCAATTTGGTATATTCTATTTTTACAGAATGTATTTATTCACAAAATTTGTGCACAGAAGTTGTTATTATTTTACACTTGAAGGTCAGAGGAGAATGGTAGGACTGATTTTGAGAGTATCAGTATGGGAAAATAACCTCTGTTTATTCCATCGAAATCATGTCAGCTGAAGTTATCTTTGGAGCTTGACCCATACAAACAAAAGTATTGCTTGAATTTCCTTTTAATTCAAGGGCACAACATTTCATAAATTCTGTCAGACAGAGTAGCCAGAGTTAAACATTATTCAATGAGGCAAATAGTAGGTAGATGATGTAAAGAACATGGTTTCCCTTTTCTGTTTTTGTATTGAGATGCTCTAGTGCTATTGCACTAAGTTGCTGTAGTTTATTCGATACCAGTAGCAAATAAACAACTGCTCATAAACTACAACAGCCCTGCAGTAAATCCTATCTTCATGAGGGGTTTATGTTTCCCTTTTGTTGCAACTGTTTTAGAGGTTTGCTGACTCAACTATAGGGTCAATTTGGAGGCTTTTGTTTGTGGTCAGGTCTCTACACTAACTTTTAGAAATGGCAACCAGACTTATGTTTTGAGTAATTACGATAATATGCATTTATACGTCGGCTTACAAATTATAATGTAACATAAAACAATAAAAGCTTTATTACAGTAACTGATGAAAATTCTTTGTAGTTTTTGTTTTATCTGATACTTTACAGATTTTTAATATTTTTTGAAAAATGAATCCAGCAAGTCACTGGCTGTTTGGTCCTCATCCTTTCCTTTTCAAATTTTGTTTGCTGTACCCAATTTTCATATGTTAAAAAAAACAACTTGAAAACGTTATTGTTGAGCACTGGTTTTGGTTGTATTGCTTTATACTGAGAGGTGTTTCTACACTTCTAATATTTAGTCTACCGTAAGTCTGTTTTATGTAATCCTGACAAAGAATGTTATTGTGAATAAGATTGCAATAACTGTACTTGGACAGGATGCGACTAGTTGCATCGATGGTGGAAAATCCGGTCTTGAATATATTTGAATCTGGGTTATCGTCACATATAGCAGCTTCTTCTGTGCTGATCAAATTGTGGTGCTTCAATGCATTTCTCACAATGTACTCACACCCCACAGTAGCATCAACAACACTGACACATTTATCATTTGCCAGCCTTCTGTTGAGATATTAATCAACATGTTTTTCATCAGCATCCCTTATTCTATGTCCCCTGTCATCACTGTCATCCTAACAAGAAGAGGCGTCAGCCGCAGGAAGGCTTATTTGCAGCTTAATTGACTGAAGCCAGTTGAGATCATTTGAGGCTAACCACACTTTCTCACAATGAGGTTTTGATGAGCTCAAATCAATGGTGGGCAAGGGGAGAGTGTTGCATGTAGTGCTCATTAATTCAGTCTTCATACATCCCAGATGCTTGAGTCAGAATGTGAGGAACAGGAAGGCTATTGATCGTTCTCTGGCATTTGGCCAGACAACACAGCGAGTCTGCATTTTCAGCATTAGAAAAACACAAAAACACATAATGACCTTCTCTAAACGTTCCATCTAAACAGCAGAATGCATTTTTATTATCTGCAGGTTTGGTTGGCTCTCACTACTGGCTACAAACTAGAGACTCCAACTTGTGAACTGAAATGAGTTGTGTAACTCAGGGGAAATGAAGCATTCACATTACTGTACAATGGGTTTAGACATTTGGAAAGGCCATAATTTAGATCTGGTTTGTGCTCTCAAAATAGCATGCAGATGAATTTGCAAGCACAAAGCCAAACCAGAAAGGCACAAATACTCTCCCTGTTACCAATGCACAAGAAGACTTAATCCTGGAAGTGGTACATATTTGCTTTGGGAGAAAATCACTACTTGAAGTTTTTTTTCATTGCTTTAAGATAGAGGGCTTGTCGTCTGTCAAGGCTTTGGCACCGTCTGTCCCAACTACAACCAGTGTATCTTCTCTTTCTGTCCACAGTAAGTGTATCATTCTGTTGGACAACAATCTGGCTCCTTGAGGCTCTCCTTTCTGGCTCTACACATCTGCACAAGGCTATGTCAGTGAGTGGAACTGTTTAATTTACCAAGGGCCCTGAGATAATATTTACATAAGCAGTGTTGAAATGAAACCTTTCAAGCCCTAAGGTTATTAACGGTAATTATGCTTTATAGAGCCATGCCTTTCCCTTGCCAAACACACTTACGGGCCCTGTGGCTCTTATTTGAAGTTTGCGAGCTCAATCACAGAGAAGGGAACCGTGTAGATATACAGATTAAGAGTCGGCAACATCCACCCACTTACCGGCTTAAGAGAGGACAGTGTTATTGGGTGTATTCAGGCACATCAAAGCCCGCTTGTGCTATGAATGGAGTGATGCATTGTCTGAGCAATGGGATGTGACAGCGCAGATACAGACTGTCACTGACATGCCTTCCATCCTGGATTACCAGTGAGTCAGGCTGCGAGGAGTTTGCTTCTTGGCTGCGCCTCTGGAAGCTAGCCAAGCTATAATAACTTGCTAACCCCGCACACCCACCGCCCCTACAACATACTTCACTATATGTTTATTTGCATTGGGAGTAATGGGAGACGGCTCCTTTCCTCTTACGGTTCCGATTTTTGTACATAAAAAAGTTTTTTCTTGGAAAGCGTGAAAGTGATAGTCAAGGCTCCTTAAAAAGCTGGATGGTATCGTTCCTCTGGGATTCAACACCGAAAAAAGGACCTTTGCTGACATAAAACCCTGTTTCTTCAGGTATATAAAAACACATTCAGATAGCTTACAATAGCTGAAGTAAATTTAGTTAAGATATTTCACTATGAACAAAAAAAAGGTAATCTCACAGTGGCACTAGAGGAAAAGTCAGGGGATCCCCAAAGAATTACGAGTAGCATTAATCCCCTAACCATGATTGTTTCTACCAAATTTTTTAGCAGTGTACTTTTAGTATCTAGTCTGTCATTCTTTACATATCAAATTTGAAAAGAAACACAATTTCAACTGAAGGACAATAAACAAGTTATAAATAAATGTGTATCCCTGAGTGTTTACACCTGCAGCTGGTAGTTATCAACACCCTGTTAAGGAACGATACATGTGGATGTAGCCTTTTCCTTGATAGCAATCCATGAGTCACTTGCACCGCTACTGTAGATCTTTATATGCTGCGAGTGTAAAGCCTTGAATTGAGAGCCGATGAATAGGCAGGGAAGGCTCTTATCAGGGGCAGCTGTGAGAGTCATTTATCAGTGGAGAATAATGGAAGCGAGAGGAAATGATTGGAGCAGTCGGCCTATTGCTCCACAGTATAATAGGCCTACATATTCTCAGTGTCCTGGAATAACTCTGTATCTCCGTCTCTGTCACTGTTGGCATTGTTCACTTCTTGCAGAACAGGTATCAAGAGCCAAGAATCTGCCATGAGAAAAAAAAAAAGTTTCACAAATCTTGGGGCAATGTGTGAAAAGGGTTATCTTACAATTCACAATACGTTTGTCGACGGAATAATGGACATTGTCTAAATTCTTGTCAGAGGCAGTATCACAATCACATTCAAGTAATTTTAGTCATGAATTATAGTATAAGTCCTGGAATTTATCTTGATGACACATTCTAAACCTAGAATGTCTTCATCTTTTTCTTAGATACATATGAAATGTTATCAGCAAAATATAATCAGCAGAAAATATAACATCTGGCTAGCTTGTCTATGACGGTTGCAGATATTTCAGACATGAATATACGTTCAAATGAAGTAAAAACATACACTCATTCATGACCCACACATGTATGTGGGCCCTGCCCCTTCAGCTCCGTGTGTAGCTTCAGCACTAAAATTTCTACATCTGCTTTTGGAACGATGCCACCAACATATCCTCTAATGATCCCAGAGACAAGCTCTGTGGTTTTCATGTCTCTTTGGTTTGGCTGTAGTTGTAGATCCAGCTGCTTTCTTCTAACAGCTTTCTCCCGGGGATGAAACTGAATTCAACTGCTCTTTAGACTGTTACACACAGTTCTATTATTGTCTTATTTTATGCTTCTTGTTCATCACATTTCTGAGTCGGTGCAGTTATACTGTTGCCATTCCATCGATTCATGACAATTAAGGGCCATTGAGAGCACTTAACATTTATGACTGATATGGATTTAGAAACACATGCAAATGTTGAAAGCAGGTGTGTGATTGATGAACCATGCAATAGTCTGACTCCTTAATTAGTTCCAGTGTGCAGATGTGTGCAGATGTGTTCATAAAGTATACAAACATTTCAAAGACACCTTTTGATGATTTGTCATGTCCTGAAGAGAATTAAACTCCCAACAAGGTGTTTGTGCCGCTCGTACACGCAGTACCATGCAGTGCAACACTCCAGATGTGTCCTCCCATGAACTATACTCTGAACTGTATTATTACTGCAGAGCAAAAGAACTCTAGATCCCGAAGCTTCTTATCAGTGAACTAGCTGCCAGTCTTGAGTTATTGCCTAAAACGAGAATGGATACTATTGCTGCAAATATAATTGACACAGTCCGGTTCACATTTGATGGATTGTGGCTTTAGATTTATAATGATATCTGTCTCTGTGTAAGTTGAATCATTGGCTTGTGACTTGAAATGTGTTGCTTACAACTCGAGATGCACCTAAGCCAACGGGGGAAAAGGTGCCAAAGGCTTATTTTCTTGTTTTGATAGTTCATCAGATTCTGTATAGCTGCAGTAAACCATTTTTTTTACATTGGAGGCTCCAAAAGACAGCAAAAGAAACTCTTTAATTTTGAGGACATCTGTGCAAAGAAATCCTTTGAGGGCATCAACCCAGCTGCTGTGTGATGTGTCAAGGTTACTAAAAAGATCAGAGAACATTTACAAAATAGAAAAATGGAAACGTCCTTATTTGAGGTAACTTGAAACCATGCATTTCTACTAACTTTTAAATATGCCCATTAAACTTTTGCATTTTTGCCCTGGTGCAGCATACCTAAAGAACATTGTTTTGTACTCCCACCTGTACATGGGACTATTAGACATGTATTTTACTCTAGTTTGCTTAATAAACCCTCCTCTGCCATATGATTTAGTGGAGCAAACCCACCCAGACGGTCTATCTAAACACCATTAATCAAGTTCCTATGCAGTAGCAAGGCAGCTATAAGTGCTCACTTAGCTGTTTTCTATAGGAGGCAAGGAGGGCTGGGGGCTGCTCTTTTGTAACGAGGAGACACAGCGGTCAGCTGTAGTCAGTCCTTATTTATACTCTAGTGTTGCTCGTGGTTTTCTGTGTGTTCATTTGCAGACACAGACATGCAAACACAGGCAAAATACACACCAAAACATACACATCCTCTCTCTCTCTCTCTCTCTCTCTCTCTCTCTCTCTCTCTCTCTCTCTCTCTCTCTCTCTCTCTCTCTCTCGCTCTCCCCCTCTCCAAGACATAATCACACAATGCATTGAGATAATGGCCGCTGGCTGCTGCTGCTGTTGGGGGGGCCGGCTGCTTCATTGTTGCAACCTCAGCAGCTCGTGCACTGGGGTCGCTTGGAGGAAAAGGCCGTCTGAAGGGTGCGGCTCTCAGAGAGGCAGCAGAGAACCGGTTGCCCTCTCAGCCAGAGCAGCCATGTCTCCACTTTGTGCTGAAACAGGAGTCATTTGTAGTGAGCTGTTTGCATAGCAGGGAGACAAGGAACAGCTCTGTTCCGACTGAACCGGTGTCCTACTGATATCTGGAGGCCTGTGTTCACCGTGATGCTTTTTAGTGAATTTTAACAAAGTATCAACTAGTCGATCAGTCAAACCATTATGCAAACAGTGCTACAACACAGAATCATGAGCAGATGTTCGTCTCATCTAGTGAAATATGCAAAAGGTGACATCATTGCTACAAGGCCGTGTATTTCTATATACTGTAGATATTTAGACTCAGACAATGTAATGCTGAGCCCCTGATGCAGCTGCAAGTGAGTGTGTAAAATGACAATGTTGAATTTATTAAAAGGTGTCGTATCTCAAGCAGCTATCATCTATGTTGATTTTTGTGCAAATTGTAATAACTTGATTTTCAGGATGTAGGCATCTTAAACAACATGCAAAGCCAAACTTAATTTGATATATCCCCCAGACCAAGATGATGCTATGCAGACTCTAAAATGTGGTTGTGTGCTGTCTTACCCTGGCCTGAAAGGCTGACCAATTTCATCTTGTTGTGTTCTCTGGGGGCGAGTTTGCCTTTACCAAAAAACAGAGGAATGTGCCCCTGGATAACTTCAAGCTTCAAGCTAGTCTACATTTAGGATTCACTTGGGTTGTGTGAACCATACAGATTCACTGTGAGGTTCCTGCGTGCAATAACCAGGGCTGAGATTTCCTGTATACAGAAGATTTAAGGTGTGGGTGTAACAAGTAATGTAACCAATTACTATTCTGAGGAGTAATCAGTATTCTAATAATTTTCTCGATGACTAATAAGTAATGAGTAAATAATTACTACACTCCTGAAATGTGTGTATCAGAATGTCTAACAAATGTAAAGCAGTCAGAAACGAGCTTGCAGCCAGTTTGAGCTAAAACATGAAAGCCAAATTTGGTCTTTGTGAAGCACAACCCTTTTTCAATGCAACAAAACATAGTTTGTTATCTAAGGATGTCAAGATAATCAGTATGTGATCACAAGGAAAGAGCATGTTATCTTGAGATAACAAGATAATTAAGTTAATTAAGCTCTTTGCTTCTGGAGTTTTGAAAGGTTTCTTTTAAATGGATTGTTCAAAAACGAGAAGTACAATGGATCAGAGCAGATTTAAGGATCTTTCAGTAAACAAGTCATACCCGATGTATGCCTGAGTCACCATGTATTCATTCAGAATTGACAAAGGGCTCTTTAAAAGCAAAAGCACTGCTGCAGGAGCGTCTGTGAATAATGCCTGCAGCACTCAGGTTAAGTATTTTTCTGTAGCTTGTTGTCTCTTAGGGGTTGTGTTCTACAGCTCTGCATGTCAAGGAGGCAGGCCAGCAATCCTGTTTTGTCTATTATTTATCTGGGAAACAAAATGCTGAAATATCTGTACATACATGCAAACTTTCAATACAGCCATGTGGGTTATGTGTCTGTATCACGTGTTTGAGGTGATTCCTCTGCCTTTAATCTGGAAATCGGACGCAACTTTATCAACTGCATCAGGCCCATGAAGACATAAATCAGCAACAGCTCTGTACCATGAATACAATATGAACACTGCAAAATACAAACAAGCGGCTGCAACCATTTGCAACACTGCTCATTAACAGTTCAAGAGGCTGCATATCAATCCACATGGTTCAAGCTAATTTAGCATATTAAAAGACTATTTTTTCTTCAATTACAGATTATTACTATTTTTCATTAAAACTACTCACTAAGTAAATGTTTGTTCTTTGATACACTTTCTGTTTAACCTTTTCAGATCAACTCTAACCCAGTTTTCAGTAAGATGGTACTTTTCTACATTCCAAAGCCCCTTCATTATAAAGTGCTTTACAAATAGCATTACAAGAGACAGTCAATAAAACATAACATGCAAATAACAGAGAATACAGATAAAGACGGAGGGGCAACCGAGAAAATGTAATAAAAAGGGAGAATGTCGCAGAAAAAGGTATTCAAAAGCATCACAATGCATCAAGGTGATAAAAACTAATGCAAAGTAGCTTCGGTATGTGTCAGACCGCGAGGGGCCATGTTTTAGCCTGAAAAAAAAAAAGATCTAAAAGCTTTATTTGTCATAATCATACTGTTGATCATCTTATTCCTCTATTCCTGCTCTGTAAGCGCTCTGATTCATCATCTCAGTCCTCCTCATTATCGCTATCATCACCACTCTGCTCTAATGGAGCTGAGGAAGATTCCTCATGGTTTTCTTTCTCAGTAGAGCTTTCAGAATGCCGAGACTGGAGCTCTCCAGCTGATGAACAGAGGGCGGTGTTTCTACAGAGGTTTGCTGTTTTCCAAACATCTGCCATTGACTGGAACTCTAAAAGCTATTGGTTGTTCTGTGCCGTGCCCTCAACAGTAGAGGCTCTAATGGCCTCAAATGACCTGAGGTTGAAATCAAATAACTACGGATTGAGTGTGTTTACCACTTGTGGGTCGGTAATGCCATTTCTGAATAATTGTCTTGTCAATAAAGTGTTCCAATTGATAAGAAATTGGAGGACAGAACAGTCCAACATAAAAAAAATATATTGGCGAAGAGAAGAAAGAACTACCGACCTCCTCAGTTTCTCCTCTCTCTGTCTCACAAGTGGTGTCTCAAAGTCACCCCTTTCTCGCTGCAGTCTCATCTTGTCTCTGTTAAGGGCTGCGAATATACAGCACTGTATGAATAAAAGAACGGAAGATTCGGAAGAGGTCTCTCTCAGACATTCTAAGGGCTTATCTTGAAACCACAAAACTCCAGCCCACTCTCGATCAATTTCTCTGCCACTAAAACACTTCATTTGCTTTAGGTCTAATATTCTTTGACAGTTTATCAATTCTGGGCTGAAGTGATGGCTCCTTTGTCCATAAAACCTAATATAGCATTCAACTGCGATGTGCATGTCACAGTTCAACGTGAAATGTTTTATCTGCTGCCTCCTTGGAAGAACTTTGTCTCATTTAAATGTTTGTTTCAAACACACAAGTTAAGGAAAGGATAAGTCACATGAAAGACCAATCATTTGCATAGTGTTGTCAGATATTCTTGTGTTTTGTTTGTTTGGTTGTTGGAGGATGTCATTATCTCATATAAACATGGGGGTATAAAAGATAGGAGTATTAACACCTACATACTCCGTCCTGTGAGACATTTACATGGCAATACAGGCAAAGGAATGCAAGAATGCACGTGTACGCACATTTACACATTTAGTGGACATACATGTATCAGCATAAATGCCTGTAGCACAGGTCATACTTATGTCACTGGCACGCTGACAAATACATACTCAGCTTTTCCATTATTAGCAATGCTCCTCTTTAAATAAAAAGGGAAGGTAAATGCTGATATCATGGTCCACATCCCTACCTGTTTAACAGAAAGCGCATATAACGCATCACACATCACATGTGCACTCAGCCTTTAGATGATGCCATTTGATTGCAATGAAAATGCATTGAATGTAGGCAGCTAAAGATTCATTGGGATAATAAACGGATATACTGCAACACCCCTGCTTAACCCCTCCACCCTTCCACAACTGAACGTCATTACCAGAGCAACCGCCCTCTACCCCCCTCAGTTGGGTAAACCGTGTGTGTGCTTAAGTCATCGTTTACTCTGATTAGCACAGCTCCCAGCAGGAGCACCTCAACACGATTTGCACTTAATAATTCCTCTCGCTTCTCGTTCCAGCGGTTACACATACTGAGAGCATGGGCGACAGGTCAGGGTGTCATTGTGGTTTTTAATGGAGATCACATGACCATGACACTGCACACATAACACCAATTATACCGTCCAAAGGCATACATGATGAAGTGGCGGTGAGTTGTTAGTAGGATGCAAGATTCCATAGATTAAGAGTGAGAAAGCCTTGAGAGACACGCATGTCTTAGCACTGCACGCTTAAGCACATGTTTCCTTTTTGCACTGAGCTAAGAGCGGGTTGGTCGGCCAGCCGGGCTGCATTTTAATGGATCTTGAGCTAACGTTTTATACAACTCATACACAATGGGCCCAGTGTGGCTGTAATACGCCCACAGTGTGCTATTTTTCAGCGCCAGCAGTGCTCAGTACTATGCACATTGGGACACTGTGTATTACAAGATTAAAATGAGAGTATTTTGCTCTGCGGTCGTTCCTGCTGCATTTATATATATTATGCTATGCTCCTATTGTGGCATAAAAAGATCCCACACAGGGAAGTTACTCAACTTTAGCAGCAAGCTGCAGGATGTGAAGTAGTTGAACGACTTACAACAAAAACTCCTCCAGCATAATTAAATGAGCATTTTATTTAATGTTAAAAATATTTAAGATGCTGGAACACTTTCAAATGTATTTCATACTGCAAATGAATTGGATTGGGAGTATGATTTTTTGTTGTTTTATTTTTGTCAGCCTTTATTTAACCAGTCACCACGTCACTAAAAACACATTTTTATTTACAAAAATTACAAACAATATGTCCATTTTTTACTTTAGCGTCACCATGTGGTAGGCAGCTGTGGTTTTGAATGACATTTCAACAACTATTTGATCAATTGAAATAAATTACATCATATTTTATACAGACATGACATCTATGTTTCCTCATTAGGTCACTTTGGTGGACTCCTGAATATTCCATGATTTTTCCAATGATTAGTTTATGACACACTATTGACTTAACTAAGGTGATGAACATTCTTTTTTTTAAACATCTGGATGTTGGCATCATCAATATAAGCATGTTGGCATGCTGACATCAGCAAATAGCACAGCATGGATGTATAAATAGAACTGGATACAGTATCAGAGGTGGTGCCCTGTTCATTCCTATGAAAGTTGCTCTGTGGCGCATGAAGCAAAAAGAGTTTGACTCGGAAGTATAACATTTGGAAAATTCCCCGGATCTTCCGGTGATCTTCTGCTTCTATGGACCCATAGAGCAGGCGCACTAGCGTTTTCTTTAACCTCGGTCCAGCCTCGTTCTCTTTCACATGAGCCGAGGAAGGAAAAGAACCGTAGATTTGGCTATTAGTGCATTTTACAACTTTTAGGAATTTCAAGAAGGGCTATTCAAGTGATCACATGATGACCCTGGAAGTTGTAATTCCACCATTGTGCCACTATGTAAAATTAGCTTCAAAGCTAATCCCTGGGGGCTTGAAGCACAGCCTCACAGAGCGGCACACATGGCTGTAGACTAATAGTCTCTGTGACTTCTTGATGTCTTCAGGAGCAAAGTACCTCAGTATTAGGCAGTGATTAACCATGACTTCTTTTGAACGCAGCTGTTGCCACTTTTGCCAACTTGGAGAATTGGATGGTTGATTTCAGTACTTTACAGAGTCTGACAAATCTTTTTACTCTTTTATGAGAAGTTATAATATGCCCTGATGCCTCAACACTGAGCTATATTTCATCATTAGACTTCACATCGTGTCAAAGTGTAGCGAGAGGATGGTGATCAAAAAATGAATGATGAGTGCAGGGTAGGGTTTGTTGTCGTTTAAAAAATGACACTACCAGTACCCTTAAAGTAAGACCGATACCAATAGAGCACTTCATTCAATATCCATCATGTGAATGAAAGCATTTAGGTGTGTAAAATGCCACCACCATGATTTTTACACCAATGCATTTTAAAAGTGTCCAAATTATTAAAATATGTATTTATTAACTGTACAAAACTGTACACTAATGTATTATTTGGTGTCAGTGTGATGTTTTGGTGGTATCTCGCCACGCTGAACTTTGATGCCAATGCACTTGACTTCACACACCACTGTATGGGCTGTAGCTTCTGTGGCAAAATACCCAATTTTTTACTTTCACTTTGACATATATTTTCTCTTTCACTTCATTTAGATATGATTTTAATTGCATTTATGTAGTTACACAACAACAACACTTGTCTCTTGCTTTCCTTGTTGCTACTGTTACTCACAGCTGAGCTTTGTATTTAAACATCTAAAACCAAAGCATCTGATGCAATCACAGCAAACCAAGAACAGCATATGTTTAAAGGGCTGGAGAGCAGGTCAGAGTGTGATCTGTGTACTGGGCATGGCTTAAGGTTTCATACTAGTTTCTGGCACCGCAGAGCAGCTGCCAAATGCTCTGCGTTGGCCTCATTGTAAATATTAGGAGTTAATTCCCTCGGTAAAAGGCATCTGTAAACCATCTGCACTGCTGTTAATCACAGCGAAATTGCCAACAATCTCCACTTTCCTTATTCAAATTGCGATGCACAAGCTACAAATATTCACGTGTTGCGAAAGCATATGGACACATGCACACACACACAAAGTTTAGATTCACTGCCTTAAGTCTTTGGCAGGCAACAGTAGGCATGTATCCAACTTTGTGGGGTGTATTTTGGAGATATGCACACTCACAAGCACAGAAGTCAGGAGTGGTGTATTTATGATGTGTGATTTAATTAACTGGCTCTTAAAGCAAGTAGATAATACGAGGGGTTGGATTTTGGAGAGAGAGAGAGAGAGAGAGAGAGAGAGAGAGAGAAAAGAAGGCAGGGAGTGAGAGAGGACGAGAGATACTCAAGGTGCAGAAGTCCATTGTGTCAGCATTTTATCACAGCTGAGTAGCTGGAGGTTCAGAGGTCAATCCCATTCTGCTTTCAGCCACAGTCACCTTGCCATACTGACAGAGCTATCTAAAGCAACATTGACTTAGTCAGCCATCAGCCAACACTACAGAGCTCTTTAATGGCTAATGGAGCAGCCAGACCAGCTGGGAATACAAACCAATGGATTTATTGAACATTCAGCATCCAGCACTGCCAGCAATACATATGTTACACATACATGATGGTTTTCATCAACTGCCTGTAGAATTTTGAATATATAAATTTATGTTCTGTTGGTGGAAAGTAAGACTTTGAATTTATTGTAACCCTCCAAATACACTGTTTTAATAAAAGACACATGTAAAATGTGCTTGTCACACTTTTTCTAATGACAAACTCATGGTGACTTTGTAGCCTCTGCTTTACTCTGTGAATGGCTATACACTGGCATAAATCAAACACGGTTTTAATGATAAGCAAAATTTAAAACAGTAATGCTAAACGCTGTCTATTGTGAAACTGGTAACTGATACATCCCTAACCATGAGGTTGACATTTTTATTTGGTTAAAAGTCTGGATTGGATTTGGCATTTATGGTGCCCAGAGGACGAATCATACTGGCTTTGGTGATCCCCTAACATTTCAACTTGCACCATCGGCAGGCAAAAACATAACAACATTTTGGTATGCTGACATGCTAAACTCAGATGGTGGTCATGGTAAACATCAAACCTGCTAAAAATCATGTTACCATGCACATGTTTCCCTTTTTTGTTTTTTACAGCCTCACGAAGCTTGGCTGTCGGCTCTTAGTCTAGCTGCACTTTTAAGATATGCTGAATAGTGAGAATATTCTAGCAGCAGCTGATATCTAATAGCATCGCTACTCAACAATATTTGCAGATTTAATTAAGCTCCACAGTTTAATTTGTCTATTTATGCAATCACTAATTTCCCTTTTGACCGAGAAATGTGATGCGCATCCAACCAGTGTGAGATGTATTAACCTTTGAAGGGAGCTTTTCTTTCATCGACTAGACAGTAATTGAAGTACAGGCTCAAATTGCAGAAAAAGAAAGGCTTCCATGAGTTTGGCTGATTCCTGGTAAAAAAGAAGAATGATCAAATTTTCAAAAGAATGTATCTCTTTGAGCAAAAAAATGCAGGTAAGCCTTTGTGGTTGAAGCCAGAAAATAAAACAACGTGTATGTGTGCTCCACTCTGCGATCTTAACTTAGAAATCAGAACACTGTATATTTCACTCCGCATGGCACGCACTTGTTCCATAATGGCCTCCGTGCCTGACGCGTGAATAGCCTTTTCCCTCGGTTGAGCTGTCCATGCTTGTCTTTTACAGTACTGGACGTACTCTGTAAAGTCCCTCAAGTCCCACAGTCCTGCGTGACGAGAAAACCCAGGAGTTGTCATGGCAGCTGAACTGAGGCAGGAATGCACATTACCATACTAGAGTGAGAAACGCAGAGAGAGAGAGAGAGAGAGAGAGAGAGAGAGAGAGAGAGAGAGAGAAACATCCTCAAATAATATTGTTTTGCTGCAAGCTCAGCTGCTTTGAGTTTTTATTGGCACACTATTAAATCACATCAAGGAGCAAACTGAGAGAGAAACATGACCTGAAGAAACACTAGAATTTACTAAACGTTGAAGTAATTGGTTAATTCCATAGTAATAATACCACTTTATCTGATAATGTATCGCTTTGGTAGCATAGGCTTCCGTTTAAATATGCAGCATACTTAGAATAGAATTGGAATGAACTGAATTGGACGGGGTGGAAAAGGGAGAGAAGAAGAGAGAGGCAGAGAGATGTGTGAGTACACTGAGACGTCTGTTATGCTGAAGGCTTGTGCAGGGGAGGGCCCGAGCTGTGAATGCAGCGGAATGACAGGCAGGGATTAGAGGGGAGGTGGTGCCATTGAAAAGCGAGCTGATCCAGGGAGCCAAGCTGACACTTGAACACAGCCAGCTGACAAGACCAGCCAGCCCTGCTGCAGTCCTACAGAGGCTTCTTTCCTCACTCCCCCTCCCTTTAGGGACCATGGGGGTTTGCATTGGTTCATTAGTCGTCGCTGTGACTGTGACAGATGACGCAATGCAACGGGATTAACGGTCCGTGTATGAGTTTTCAGTTAAAGGTTATGAATCCGAATCCAAATTGCAAAAATGTAAATTTTGTTGCATTACTCAGATCTCAGTCGGGACATGTTTCATTTCAACAGCATGGAGTAATGTCGTTGGAAAGATCACAGCATGGGCTGGGACTGCCTCCAATTGGTCACTAGAATTCAAAATGTTCCTGTATCCTCTCACCCAGAAATTATACAATATACAGTACATATGAAATGATAATAATGAGCTTATGTTGATGTGAGGTAAAAGTACACACATTTCAGTTCAGTGCCTGACAAAGACAAAATGACAGTGTGGTTAATGTGTTTCCTGTTGAAACAGGATGTTGGGGTGCCGCTTGCAAAATAGACACCTGTGATGAATTTGTTTAGTTTATTTTTTTATCCACTAACCCAATCAGGTTAATGCTAAATATTATAAATATATACTATTTGAGAATTATTTTATTTTTCATCTTTCATTAATTTGGATTTCTTTCTGACCTGTACCTCGTTAACCGATCATTAACCGTTAACCGAAAAGATGAGTGCCTTGCATGCAGGGGTGCTGTGGTTGAAGTGCCTAACAAGCCGCCCAGCTGCAACGATAACCTGATGCACATATAGGTAAAATCCATAATCTACTGGCAGCTGCAATGCATGCACAAAACAGACACTAGAGTCCCCAGTTCACCAGTTCTGGTGAGAGAGAGAGAGAGAGAGAGAGAGAGAGAGAGAGAGAGAGAGAGAGAGAGAGAGCGCGTTTGCCACGATGAGTATGAAGTTGGCAGTAACGCTATAGCTGTGAAAGTGGCATTGCAGTGTATACAGTTTGTTGGTGAATAAATGTTACAAATCCTGAAGGCCCAAGCCAAGTTCCCATTACTGAAGGTGGGCTGACCTGTAAGGTGGACCAGCGATCCCCCTTCAAGTGACAAGCCGCTCCTCTGAGTTTATTTTTAAATATGCTTTTTATTTCCGTTAACAGTTTAATGTTTAATTATTTACATCCCTCTCAAAAAGTAATTGGGTGTGACAGAATGGCCCATAAAGGCAAAGGGGAAAAGAATTAAGCGACTATTTAAATTTGTTGACAAGATCTTCACTAAGGCGACACACCTTATGCACTGCAAACTACAGAGAGAAATCAAATGTGTGTCTCAAAACTACAGCATCATCATTACAAGAACTGGAATAACCTTGTAGAGGGGGGGCAACACACTCACCAAAGCCTCTGGTGCATAAAGACAAACAAGGATTAATTACCCTGTTGGAATTTATGGAGAGCAAACCAAACTTCCACTAAACTTCACTTTCTTTAAAATAAATAAAATATACTGCTTGAAAATACACACACACACACACACACACACACACACACACACACACACACACACACACACACACACACAAACACTAAAGACCCTCTCCGACGGGTCACTTTGTAGCAGGGACAGAAAAGGTATTTCTTGGCCAGATTACAGCGAATGCTTGTTAGCATGTTTCCATAAACATACCCTACAATGGTGAAGCAACGCCCACACTCCTTCCTTATCTTATGCGATTCTCTCTCTGCTGCTGGTGTAGCTGACGGGGAACCCGCGGGCTTGTCTTCCAGGGCCGTTGTTTCATTTACTTGCCGTCTTCTCATATGGGATACCATGATAAAAATGGTTCCACTAATGTTAGCTGCTTTTTAGCAGCTGTTTTAGGGCTGCTGTCATCTTTTGCAACTCACAGTGCCACACACCTTTCATCTGAGATGGTGGAATAAATATGTCGTGCTGTTGCTTTTAGTTGCCACAGACTTTATACAAACTTTACAACCGACGGAGGTGTGGTCGAGGTCGAACACTGAAGAAAACTCTTGCGTTGGGTGTATGTACAACGGGAGCTCAGGGAAGCGGTGGCAGCCAGTTCAATATCATAATTAATCAAGTTGAAGTTAAAATAAATTTTCATTTGTATACATCGTCAATAATGCAAATGAATTGATAAAATAGATTTATTGCCTAGCCAAGTGTTTTGGGTATTTTGGGTAACTGCTTGTATGGCATCTCTACCAAGAGAGTGTCTTATGATTTACATTAAAAAAACGCAACAAAACAAGATGACTGTTGTTGTAGATTTAATGGCCCATCAACATGATTGTTGCATTAATTATTGAATATGAAGAAACAATTCTGTTTCAGCTCCCAGTTCGGTTAAAGCTTTAACTGTACACTCAAAGTCAGTCCTGCTGAGCTCACATCCTGAGACAAAGACAAAAACTATTAATTGGACACATTTTATGCACATTTTTTATTTATACCATTATCATGGACTTCAAAAAATAATAATTCTGTTCTACACATATCAGCTAAATTCTGCACTGTACTATTCTCTCTTCTCTAAGCCAATCCATCTCTTTTCAAAAGAGAGCTGCAGTCGGCGCCATAATATGTTGATAAATGGCTGGTGTGCAAGCTGTTTCAGATCTGCGAGGTCAAGGGCTGGCTGTGCTGACGCCTGTCACCCTCAGAGACGGAACAGCTGGAACATGCACCAGTTCCTCCATTACTTCTGAGTGTTCGCGCAGGCATAATTGCTTAATATGAACTCAGGGTCCTCGGCTCTCAATTCTGACAGTATTTTAATCAGATATACAGCTGTTGAATGTGCGACACTCCACGCAGCTCACAGAAGCCTCTGCTTTCTGGGAGTTCCTTTGATTCATAATACTGACAGTCAGACCATTATTATGAATGAATCCAGCACAACTATATGTGTCATATTATCTCAAGAAACAGAGGGGACGTGAGACAAAGCCAGAGGCTTCTTGTGCAGGGGGATGATTAGGAAGCACAAACACCTCCTGCTGCGCTGCTCTGGGGATTGATCTGACACCTTTATCCAGGAGCTTTCTCAAGCACAGACATATTATCACACACACACACACACAGGCACATACACGTGTCGCCGTGGACACCTTTGTGCTGGCTGAGGTCGCATGGGAATCAAAGTGGTGCTCGATTTAAAACACTGTGCACAAAACTTAGCTATATCCCCTGCATGTATATTTCTATGTATCTAACTATACACACGTTATTTATGTGTGCTGAAGCTGAAGGCTGCATGCATAGGCATACCTGTGTTGTACGCATTCACAAATGCATCTCTTTTCAATGTACACACACCTACACAGTACAGTAACCGCAACTGCACGCCGCATAAACAGAATACAACATACAAAGGGTGCACAGAACTGTTTTTTTCAGTCCTGATAGCGATACTGAGTACTGATCTGATACCAGTGTTTACTTAATAACCTGTATGCCTCACTCTGTAGAGACGGAGATCATGTGTCAGGCAACATCAAGCATGACTTCAACATTGCTTTCCTAACTTTGTAAAACGAAATGTAACAAAGAAATTTGTTAATATAAATGTATTGGATTGTTATGTACTATCAAAATAATAAATCGTACAGCAGCAACCAAAATTACCTCAAATTACAGTGTACCATTAAATGAAAACCCTCTTTAATGCAGCAACAAATTGGTCTAAATTTGAAGTGTATAATTTATATGGCTTATTGCCTTATTGCCATATAATTGGATTGAATAGATCGGCCCCAGTGGCAGTGATACCAGTTCCAGCTTTCTGAGCCAGTATTGGGCCAATATCGGTATTAGTGCATCCCTACAACATACAAGAAGAAACGAACACCTCCAATGATCCATCAATTCCCAGTGGTGTGGTGAGAGGGGATTTATTGACTGACAGAGTAAATTCAAGGCTTACTCACTGTCAACATAACCCAAGAGGCAGTCTGCTGGAAAATCTAGTACTGTGGTGCCAGGTCGCTCCACATAATTCCCTGGTATAGGGCCGCTGTTTGTGATGAGCCGTGCTCAGTGCGGTTGTGCGGCTGCTGGAAGGACTGTCATTACAGCTGCAGCCTGTGGCAAGGCAGCCAGATCCAGTCCAAATAAGATCCCCTCTGACAACAAGCTGCCCCACCTAAAACCCACTTATCAGGCTGGAGGATTTCCTTCATATCTATGGCTGGATTTAGTTAATGTCTGTAATATGTAAGTGGGTGTGACATGTTCTGGAAAAAAAACCTACATATGAGCTTATGCCAGTACTGCACAGGAAGCTGCTCTTTACCAGCCAATCTGAATGGAAGCTCCTAATTAAGCTTGTAACCCTGCCAAAAATATGGGCTGATATTAATATGTTTACTTATAAGTAACACATGGAGATAAAACGTTACGCTAACATGTTATGCTAACATGTTATGCTAACATGTTACGCTAACATGTTACGCTAACATGTGGCTTTCTTTTAATATTGTGCCTTTGCAAATGTTAGCTAATGCCAACATTTGGATTATGCTACACTCTGACTAGCATTTGACTTGATAATGGTTTAATAAGCTAAATATACTGTATGTTACGAGTTCAATAGCTTCTCATTTTCTGTACATACAGTATACTATTTGTGGTTAGCTATTAACGCTCATTCATGTATGTACTTCATACAGAATATAACCATCTGTCACTTACATTTTTGCCGATAGTATCATTTTTCTGCATACATCTTCACAACTCTACAACTACATATCTTTTACTGGGATGTTCTCTCATTGCACCATCATCTCTTGCCTGTTTATGACTGACGGTCAACAGGTTTATGCCGCTAACCATGTGATTGTTGTCGGATGAAAATATGCCTGTTTAGCTGCATCCCATCTGTTAACACATTGTAGACTCAAACATGGCGTGTTTGCATGCAGCATTACATAACCCTGTTGCTCATGAGGCATTTTACAGGCCTTGACTCGCTATTCATCTCAATTTGCTGCTTTTATGGTCGCCTCTATTTCTATTGTTCAAATTTTCAGCGTGAAGTACCCGAGGCTACCTGTGGAGATGAAAATGTTGATAGATGATGGAGTTGATATATCTTTATGTACTTCAGGATGAGAGTTTTTGGAAAGCTGACTCACATAAATAAACCTAGTCTTTTCTCTCTTCCTCCATCTTTTTCTCTCACACAGTCTCTCTCTCTCTCTTTGAAATCAATCAGTGATGTTCCCCTCCACCCCCGACCGATGAATCTATTATTAATGAGGACCCTCAGCACTAAACTAAATTTAGTGCATAAACTTCACTTGGAGAGCTAGATAGGGGGATCAATAGGATGGCAGGGGCCACAGCGAGACTCTCATTTAGCTCTTTGGAAATGCAGGATACAGAAAGGCTGGCCCTGAGTGCAAATGGGCCTCCCGACTAACAGAGAGCTTGAAAGCACAAGCAATAAAAAGAGCAAGAGGTTCTGACAATACACAGCAAATTTCAGTGGGTCATTACTCTCCAATTGTTACCATGTAGCTAATCAATAAATGAGATAGGGGATCATCAATGGGGTGATGTTTGGTGTAATTAGGTTTATACAAGCTCTGAGTTATTGCCTATTCAGCATGCCACTTGTGCTGCATGAATCACATCTGATTTGTCAGTCACTGTGACATTGATACCACTTGTCTCCTGTCAGAAACGTCAGGGCCATGATTACTCTCTTTCAGAATCACCGCACAGTTCAATATTTCATCATAGAGCCATTTGCATGAAAACAACCAATTACTCATGCATACTTTTCTACGTAAGATGCTTGCTAATCATGGTACAGTATGAACGCCCCTCAACACCCCTTTGAACATGCTACATATGAACCTCAAGCTAATGATCAATATCAAAATGTATGGTACCATAAGAACAGCCAATAAAAGCAGTGAAAACAACAATAATTCACATAAAATTGGTCCAAAGGACTAATCCTATAACTGTTACAAAAAAAACCCTGCTAAAGTTCTAACATAATGACTGTTGGTCACATTACAGAGTGGTATTCTGCAGACAAGATGTTTACTAGGTGGTCAGGAAGAAAACTATGAAATATGTTCTGAGGATTTAAATATACTGCCTGCAGACGTTTTCCAAAGCCAAGGTACACATGCCGCAAAGGCTCAATCACTGCTTGATTTGAACCTGGACTCTCGCTTGGCTCTGCTTGGTCTGTTGGGACAGTGGTGAGTTGAAAGCTCACCGATGTAATCCAGCACCTGGCCTTGCGTGGAGTTGGTAAGAGGATAAAATGGATTCTAAGAGAAATTGCCAACCAGCCCAGAGAAGCTATAAAAGTTTAATATTTCTGCATAGTTTGAAGCTGAGCTCTACTGTAAGACGTTACATTAGACCAGGCACATTGGTAGTATTATTTTGCCAGTACTGCTGAGGAGCAACATTGCTTTGAAAAATTCTCGAGTTTGATGGAAAAACAAATAAAACCCTCAAAATTGTCAGAAACACTTCTCAACTTTAAGAATAAGGAAACAAAGTAATATAGAAATTCAAACAAGATGAAAACAAGTATTGTTCACTGAATTCCACCACATATCTGAATTTCAACACTATGTCACCAATGAAAATATGAGCTCCCAACTAAAACAAACATGACAGTTGGACAGATGCCCGCAATCGCTTTTCTTTTCCTGTGGTACGCTACTACAGCTGGCTCCTGCCAATCACATTTCCCTTCTGTTGATCTTAAGTTACAAGAGGATGTCAAAGACTTCAGATTCAATCTTAAATAGTCAAAGGATGCAGTGGGGGAAAAAAGTCAACATGGTCTTGATTGGCATGACACCAAATCCCTTAATCTGATAATGAAAATCAAGTTGTGTAGTGTTTTTTCTCAACTTTGCGCAATGAATGAAATGCATGTCACAATAGGCTTGACCCGATGGGAAAGAGAGTAAGAAGAAGGAGTGAGTGGGTTCAATGACATGTCTCTACTTCCTCAAATTCAGACAGGCTCACATTAAGTGACTGAAAGCCAATCTTACCTTCTTCCCACAGGGATGGCAGTAATTACAATGGCAAATGCATCCTTCAACGTTAGCCAGAAGGACCAAAGCGGGGAGCACAGCGACGTTTACCGAAAGTCAATCTTAGGAAAGGGAAGTCTGGAACAAATTGTAGACAGAGACAGGGGGCAAGTAAGGGAGGTAGATGAGGGGTTGAGGGGTTGAGGGATGGAGGTGGAGGGGGAAGAGGAAGAGTGGGGAATGAGGAGGACCAAAGGAAAAGTTTAATTTACCCGGCAGTGAATAAAACAGACACAACACAGGGGCTGATAGTGACTGAAATATCAAAGCCAGTAGTTTGCTGGGGAGGCTGGGAAGTGGCTGCCGCTGCTGTTTGATCCATCACACAGCCGCTTGTTTTTTTACTAAAAGCTTTGGAGAAGCCTCTGGGTGCCAGAGAGAAGTGAAGTGAGGTGGAGAATACATCCAATCTCTCTCTGCCTCTCTCTCTCTGTGTCAGTATGTCTCTCTCCTTCTCTGCCTCTCATCTTGTACAAATTGTGAAAACTCCTTTAGGCACAGCAGGATGAGAAAGTGTGCATTGCTGGGACAGCATGCGTGAAAGCATTTGCTCTGTCTATGAATGTGTGTCTACCTGTTTTTTCGCTTACGCTTGGATAAAAGTATGATCTTCATCTTGCTCGCTGTATCAAAAAAACACAGAGGAGCTCCTTTTTGAAGGGGAAGAAAAAGTAGAAGAAAGTGGAGAAAACGATTTCTCCGTCTTCTCCGTGGCATATCTTTTGTGTTTGGATATGAACTGCATCTCAGGAGAGAAGAGATCAATGAGCAAAAGCCTGCAGCAGAACAGCCCAGCACTCTAAGCCTGGTTGCCACCTGGAAGCCCACCAAATGGAAGCATCACCAGAAACAAAGCCGTGTTCTCAATCTGTTGGACACTACTTGTTGACTTACTTTGAGGATTTCTTTGTTTGACAGACTCGCCACCAAAGAAACTGTGGGTCTTTTCTGTATCCGAACAGCATGAAATAAACCATCTTTCTATGACACGACACTCACTAAAAGCTGACCCACTATTGATTTGTCTGTCTCGGTCAGCTTTAATCACCAGGACACAATGTACATAAAAGAAAAGAGGCGCCCAACTTTAAGCTTTGATGAAACTAAGGCGTGTTTTTGGCAACAGGCTGCAGTTGCTTACATTTTGTAGGTTTTACGGCTGATGCTTTAAATCAGTCAGATTTAATGAAACCCATTAGCTCCCTGCAGCTCTGTAGTCTGCTAAATATTGACATTGAGTCGGGGAAATCTTGCTAGTATTTTGGACATATGAGCACTCCCTGGGGAGCCTTAGCTTTGGGAAGCTCACCTGGCTGCAGCGGGAAGTAACTTTATTTCTTAATGTCTTTGTCTTCCTCCATTCATCATTTCCTCCCTCCGGAGACCTCTCCAGTGGGAGGAAATTAACTAGAGAGATTAACTACAGATCAGTTGGGAGACAACATTGCAGAGACAGTGACTCACTAAACAGCAACATAGAAAGGCACACTGTGGGTGACATACACTGTATGCGTGTTTTACAGACAAGGTATTACATGATAAAGAAATGGATTTAGAATACACACAAAAGAGGTCTCATTGGATTAAGGGAATACAAACATGATGTCTCAGTGGACTAAGGGAACACACACACATGATGTGTTGTTGGATCTAGGGAATACACACACATGATGCTTTGTTGGATCTAGGGAATACACACACACACACACACACACACACACACACACAATGTCTTGATGGATTTAGGGAACACACATACGATGCCCTGTTGGATTTCAGAACACTCAATGTCTTGTTGGCTTTAAGGAACACTTAAGTTTCTAGTTGGATTTAGGGAACACACACGTTAACTTGTTGGATTTAGGGAGCACACAATGCCTTGTTGAACTTCGGGCACACGTGTTTCCAGCTGGATTAAGAGAACATTACACATGATGCCCTGTTACACTTAGGGAACAGTTTTTTTTTTGTTTTTTTTAATCATGAAAATGGATTTATTGAACATTTTATATTTTCAGGTGTGCCTGCTGAAACTGTTATGCTGCTTATTGCTGAAAAAAGCTCAACTTTTCCACACCGCATTATCCCGAAATACTGCAGTATACGCTGGAACAAAAAGGTATGGTTTTTTGTGGACTATGTACAGTAGTGAGATTCTAAAAAAGACATTTTCAACTTTCACACTTTGGTTACTTTTGTGAAATGTACTGAAATGAGATTAAAGATGGCCATACATTGCTAGCACATGCAGCCTGGCTGGGAGATATCAGGGTGATACTGTGCCGTTATATTGTGCACCTTGAATATTTTTCCCTCCACAATACAGCACATGTAGAGAAGTGTCACACAAGCCTTTTCTGAAAGACTACAGAAGTTGAGGTTTTGATTCACAGTAGGATCTATCTTTCATTCGCTGTTCAGCTGGAGGTGAGGTACATTGCCACTTCAGCAGGTTGCCCACCGCTCAGCTGATACATATTTAACAAGCTGTCTGCACCAATCTTGCGCTAGGGCTCCTCAAACTTTGTGTGGAAAATGGATTTAGTGTGGTGTAGGAAAAGTTAAACAAGCATGAAAAATGGATGAAAGGTTTCGACCATATCCTTCCCCGTATTTGGTACCATTATAGAATGACTTGACTTTGCTCCAGGGCTAAATCCAGGTCTGTTCAAAAATGAGATTCAATCATTTGAAAAGAAGTGGCAGTTACTCTTACAAAATGAGAGTAGAACAAAATCAGCTTGGCTTCTACAGACTGGATCCTTTGTACTTTATAGGGATTAAATGATGGCCATAAAGTAATGATTTTTAATGGATGCATGCACAGTACTGCAGAAGAAAATCCTTCAGTGTTATACAATCAAGCAAGAGGCTAAACACTTTTTCACATTTGCCCAAATGCGTGCGTATCAATTTACAAAAGAAAGCTGCTTAACGTAAACCTGCTGTTAGAAATCTGTAATGATGAAATCTACTGTCACACATAATCAGAGATATTACATTTTGGGCTTACATAATTAACCAGCAAGTTGGTGAATTACTTATGATCCAAGTCATAAATTATATTTAACTAAGTCATTACCAAGGGTGAACTCAAGCGACTGCTTTTCTCACATCAATGTAATACGCTGGGTTCCCTCAGCATGTCTTCAGTTATCAATGCATTCACTCACAATGTCTCACAGTTTATGCAAATCCTCTTGCGGCACTTTTTAATGATCTCTTCTGTTTTATTACAAACATATTGTGTGAGACCTGTGAATGTGTCTAGCTTTGCATGTAGATGTTGAGGAATTGCATTATGTATGAATGCATGAATCCAGCTTGTGCAGATATTAATTTACAGGCTCACAAAATGCATTCATAATTATGCAAACATTAAGTGAAGACACACTTGTTTGCCAAACATATGTGTAATCAAACGTGACCTGACCTAGTGTTATTAATGCAATATGTCTAAACAAGCATTCAAAGGAAGCCAGCTCTTCACAATCACAACTGAGCACAAAGTGAACCTGCAAGGTCACAATATATAGACACAAGTTTAAAATACGTGTCTGTATATTAACATGCACAAGTAAGGACACAAAACAAAAGAGGAAATCAGAATTCTTCCTGCAAGAAGAAGCAGAATCTAAAGAATTGTGTTCTCTCATTTGCCTGGAGTAGATGCATGCATGACAAGTTCCAAGTCTCTTAACATGCAAATCCAGTCCGTGTCTATGAGTGTGTTTTATCTCGGGGGCTGCTGTTTGCTAATCAAGAGCCTTGTGAAAGCCAGGGGAGCGTTATAAGAAGCCGAGCATAATACGCCCGCTCACAGCCTCTCTATTTGAACACACGCTCATTTTACAGCCTTTTAACTTTCAATCTGCTCATCGTTGATATTCTATTCTTCCCTCTCGCTTGTTATTCAGCAAGCCTTTCAATAGCTGGTTAGATGTATACACCATATTAATACTTGAGATAATGTGTATCAGCACTACTCAAAGGGACAGAACACTATGGCATTTTCTTTTTGGGGGGGGGTGTTTATTTGTGAAGGTGCCAAACAATTGCATCTTGTTGTACAACCTCAGTGATTGCCATTAAAAGCAATGATGTACAATCTCTGTATTACTCTAACTAAAATGCTTCCACTGTTTAACAAGGTCCTTGCCAGTGTTAAGTGCCATGTAGAGTGTGGAAGGACACTTTATGTACAGAACATACAGATGCTCCTTTACACACATCTACTACTGATTATCTAAGAATTCTTCATTAAGTCTGAGATTAAATTTACCATATGAAGTAGTTTAAGTGCCAAACATGCATGTGCAGTGAATCTTATATTCTTAGATAGATAGATAGATAGATAGATAGATAGATAGATAGATAGATAGATAGATAGATAGATAGATAGATAGATAGATAGATAGATAGACTTTATTTCAGACTCAGGGTCCAGAGAGACAAATACATAAAATGACATACACAAAATCTTCTTTATCAGCAGATACTAATTATGGGATTGAGCAAGGAATTTAAACCCTACAACTACTTAGCTGTCAAACCTGTATGCTATAAATGGGAAGCAGCACTGGTGGTAAATAAGATGAAGTGAATGAAAGAAACTCTCATAAGGTTTCTTTATTAGGTGACCGCGGTTCTCCATCCATACGTACTCCAGACCAGGAGGATGGGCTCGTCTGTGCAGCTCATCACACAGACACAGACAGCCTTCACTGCTGCCTGCCGTCAGTCTGTTTATGCTGCCTTCTATGTTTACCCTCTCTGTTAACATTGTGTTCATTATACTGCATAGCTGCAGATAGGCGTGGAAAACAAGCTGAGATCTCCCTCTCTCTCTCTCTCTCTCTCTCTCTCTCTCTCTCTCTCTCTCTCTCTCTCTCTCTCCCTTTCTCTCTCTCTCTGTTTCGGTGTCACTCGCTCACTTATTCACACTTTCTAACAAGCGAGGTCCTGGGCGGGGAAGCCCTCCCCTGTGACAGTTTGTCACATTGTGTCAGCCTGTTGAGGGCCACTGAGAAAAACATCACCTCTGCTAATGTGGCACTGTGTGACACGGCCTTCGAGGTTGAAAAATCTGCCACTTGTGAACAGTTACAGGGTACATTACCACATGGCTGCATGTTGATGAAGCCCTGAGTGAGACCCAAGTGAAAGTGAAGGAGGGAGAGTGGGCTTTGTGTGTGTGTGTATGTGTGTGTGTGTGTGTGGGAGGTTTGGCGAAGTGCTTGTTTGGGGACTTGGCACAAGCGATCACTGCAGCTTCTGGGGGATTGGTGGCTCGGGTGCTAATTACAGCGTGACCAGTGGGAATACTTTTCTGTCTCTCACAAAGCACCAGAGAAAACAGACGTTACATATGAAAAAGAAACCACTCACCCTGTCAATCTTTGCTTATCCTCAAGTTGTTTATGTTGTACTATGAAAACTGGGGTCAGACATTAACAGAAATGCTGTGACAGTTACACAGACTATCCCTAACTGCCTTTTTTGTGAGACGTTGATGCTAATCCCTGAGCGAGTAATTCAACCATTTTTTTTTTTTTTGCTTTCCCTCCTCCACTGAGCCTAAAAGCAGTCTAATTACTGGCGCACTCTGCCAAGCAAATCATGCAAAATATATTACAAAGTACTTTAAACATTATTTTACATAATCCACTCAATATTTTTGCTTAAAGGAATGCATTGACCTTTAAGCTAATAAGCTTTTTAATTAACTAAACTTGTTTTGATTAAAAGACAGTTTCTCATCTGTGTGTTAGGTGTGTAGTGTACTTGTGTTTCAGCATGAAGAAAAACTTCCAAACTGCATTTTAAGAGAAATAGTTGGAGATTTTGGGATACACGCTTTCTCACTTTCTAGGAGAGAGCTAGGTAAGATGATCGATACCACTGTCATGTCTGTCTGTTGAATATGCATCTGGAGCCATGAGATGGTTAGCTTAGCACAAAGACTGGGAACTGGCCTATCATGTCTATGTCTAAACATAAAAATAAAAATAAATATTTTTTCCTTTTCTGCAGTTCCTGCAGCTCGAAAGCACACTGATAAACACATTACAGTATATCATGTTCAACAAAGTGTAAAAACTATAATTTATGGTTTTATGGGGGCTATTTGCCAGATTATTTCTAATAAGAGACTTGCAGTTTCCCCCAAATTCCAGTCTTTATGCTAAACTAAGTCAATGCTAAGTGTGTAATATGCTGGAGGAGAGTAGGCTACAACTTAACGATGTGTTGCTGAAGTGGTTAGTAGAACACCAATCCCTTTTTAAAATATGTGATAATGATGTGTAATTAGTTATACACACTTAATTGCATTGGAGAAATACAAGCATAGCTTGCTTTGCGAGATAGTTGGCTATCAGCTAAAGAAGCCATCTCTCAATCGGCTTGTTTAGCATAGCGTCCTATTTAATATTGGTAAAAGTGAGCTCTGTGAATCTTATGGCAGTGAGTTTACCATCACTATCACAGGTTGTTGTTAGAAAACTGAACTCCATTTGATATCTCCAGGTCAAGATGCAAAGAATGATCTCGTCATTCTTGAAAAAGCCCCTGAAAGCTCCAGCCCTGACCTCAGTCAGGAGGTCGATAGTTTATCTTTGGTTAGATTTAGAGTGATGTGCTTTTTTCCTTCAGGGGAATGAAAGTAGATGAAATTGAAATATTTGTTTCCTCTTTCATAGGACCATTTCAGACTGATCGTGGAATGATGATGATGATCAGGCATCTGTGTGTGAGTGCCCTGGCTTTATTATCTATGTCCTCTAAATTAAGTTGCATTGTGGGCATTTAATGTAAAAGAAAAGTGGCAGCCGTGTAGAAGATAGTGAATGAGTAAGTGTCATTGTCAGTAATCATAACAACACAAATAATTAACATAAAAATCTTTAAATAAATGTACAGTATCAAAAGAGGGACATTACTGAGCTACAAAACAAGAATAAATAAGTAAAACTGCGTCATCATTTCCTGTTTTTCTGGCCATGGACCCCCCATGCACACTGCTCTAATTGTGCCCCACCCCCAGAATTGTGGCTTGTATGACACTACTACACTGCTAAATGTGTAGTGAGTATAGTCATCACTGTGATAAACTCAGAAAACGTCCTCCACTTTATCCTTCCACCAATCGCCGGAAATCGAAGCACAGTTCTGGGGAAGTATCGACCGCCTTTGGGGTCTTTTTATGAAAAGCTGTGCTGTCACAACATCTGTTGATGCGATTTGGAGAAGCAGAGAGCATTGTTACTTTAGCATCAGAGAGAGCACCAGACATCACGGATCAATAAAAAACATTATGGCATTTCGCTCAAAATGTTGAGCAGTGCCTGGAACCAAAACAAGAAAAGTGAGAATTCTTGACTGAAGGATCGTAGAAAAGGGTTGAGAAGAAATAATGGGAACAGAAACATATCCCCTCATGGCTTACAATAACTCAAAGAAACTTCGTTTTTTTTATGATGACATTTAACGTGACATTTAACCACATCAATCTCTTAACTCAATTTATTTCTCTAAAATAGCAAGTCACATTGCTAATTTTGCCCTGAATGATGCCTGTAATAAAAGCCCTACTGCCTGTTCAAGGGCTGCCAATAAATTTAGCTCTCTCACCCACACAGCTCTGGGGCCAATCTCTCTGTTTGATTAAACTTTGCTCCCCAGTGGTATGAAATATCCAAAGGCACTTAGATTTACAACTTACTGCGTTGAATTATTGACACCTCACTGCCTTTCCTATCAGTTTCTTGACTAATCCCCTGTTGTTACCTCACTTATTTTAAGTTGGGGACTTCTGTTTGACTTCCCGCAATAAACTATGATTCATTCATGATTCATTATTACCTGAAGGCAGAGGCCAAGGACATTTTTAAATCTCACATCCAATATCTGATAGGCTCATGCTAAGTCTGCCGGTCTATTAATAATCGTCTGTGTTCAACATGAAACAAACAGCTGTTGTCTTTGAAGCAGAGATACGGAGCCCTGGCTCTGCATTAGATCTAAATAACACAGGCTGTGCAGATAGCAGGCAGGGAGAGAAAACAAGAGAGACGAAGAAAGCGACAGTGGGAGGGAGGAGGACAAGATACGAGGGCAGTGTGTACGGAGGCTCTCAGGCAGGCAGGATGTGTAATCTCTGTCTGTGGAGAGAGCAGGTTAATTTTTCATGCAGCGGTTTGCAGGGCCCGGCCCAGGCAATCCTATAGCTGGCCATGGTTTCCCGAGAGAGAGAGCTTGTTGCTCGAGGGCCCTGGGCGGGTTTCTTGTTGAGTCTGCCTGTAAATTGCCACCAAACTAGTGAATTACTCCATGATGTGTCGCGGAGGCAGCCGGAAGCCCTATAGGCATGGGCTTATGTTTTCCCTCACCGTGATTCTTCACTGACAGCTCGGGCAGCAAACTGAGATGTCTCAGTTAGAATCCAACAACTCCATATTCAAAACAGCTGGCTGCCACTGCTGCTAGAGTTTCTGATCGATTGGATATATGAGTGTGCTGCTACTTGTTTAATACACAATGGCACATCATTTTGAGGAAAATATTGGGATAATTTGTCAGAAAAACTGACAAATTGACAGTCCTCCAAGAAGCAGACTAAGACTGTGCGGTCATGCCGTGTGAGGCTGTATGAGGCTGTTCTTACTCACAGTGGTGCTTTTAGCTAAATGCTGACATTGGAATGGTTAACGTTATAGTCTAGCTGGTCACCATGCTAACAAATGCTAATTAGCACAGAACGATAAGTGCAGAGGAGGCTGATGGGAATATCATTAATTTTGCAGGTATATGATCAGAAACCAAGGTATTGAACAAATTACATGTCTGACCTAATGGTGGCACTAGATGAAAAGTTAAGGGGTTACTGAAGCAACCATTCAACCTGAGGGTGCAGTAATGTCTGTACCAAATTTCATGGCCACCCATGCAATAGTTGTTGAGACATTTCACTCAAAAGCACAAATGTCAGCCTCATGATGGTGTTAGGGAAAATGTCGGGGATCATCTGAGTCATTATGATTCATCGTCTGTTAACATGAACGTCTGTACAAAAGTTGGTGTCGATCAGCGGATTAGGACTTACCCTCTGTTCGCAGTGCATATCTGTACCAAATGTCACTGCAATCCACCCAGTTTGTCGAGTCATTTCACTAAATGACAAACATGTCAACTTGCTTGTGGTACTAGGATCACCAAGGTGAACATCAATCCCTTTGTAAAACGTGTGATAATGAAGTAAAATTAGTGATACACCCTTAATTGCATTGGAGAAATACAAGCATAACTTGTTTTGCGAGATAGCTGGCTATCAGCTAAAGTTAGAAGCCATTTCTCAATCTGGTTGTTTGGCACAGCATTTTCCTTCAGGGGAATGAAAGTAGATTAAATTGAAATATTTGTTTCCTCTTTCATAGGACCATTTCAGACTGATCGTGAAATGATGATGATGATCAGGCATCTGTGTGTGAGTGACCTGGCTTTATTATCTATTTTTTCTAAATGAAGTTTGATTTTGGGCATTTAATGTGAATGTATGCCCCTCATATGTTTGGGTGAAGCAGTTAAGATTTTTTTTTTTTTTCAAGAAAAGTGGCAGCAGTGTAGAAGTTAGTGAGTAAGTAAGTAAGTGCCATTTTCAGCAATCATAACACAAATAATTAACATGAAAATCGTACAGTACAGTATTTACCATAATCAAAAGTGCATATCTGTACCAAATTTCACTGCAGGCCACCTTGCCACATGTCGAGATGGTAAAAATGTCAACCTGTTTGTATCAGGATCACCAAGGTGTGCAGAATGAATCCTCTGAGAACCATGACTTTCTGTACTAGAGCCATGCATCGGTCATTCTAGCACATACCCAAAATTGTGCAGGGTGGTTTAAAGTTTGCCCACAGTAAGATGGTCGGAATTCAGAATCTCACTGGTGAACATTTATACAAGTTAAACCTGGAAGGACAGGGCATACACAAACACTGTGTTCTCCTTAAGCCTTAATCCTGGACACTATGTCTATATTGGATGATTCTTCTTCTTATGATTTACATCCAATGTCTTGGTTGTGGACCGGCATGTAGCTTGTCTGACTTGAATGCATTAGTGTCCCCCTCATAGCACAATTATGTTCATTGCATATACTGTATATTGTAGTGAGCGAGGATTTGGAAAAAACTGGCATCAGACATCAAAAAAATGAAAAAAACAAGCACTGGCACAATGGTCCAATACTGATGTTCTTGTCTGGCAAAGGGTTGCAAAGCAGAACAAAATCTGCCAGTGGAGCCATTATTATACCTAAAGACAGCTGAGCAATGGCTTCCACAAGTGGTGAACGTACTCCTAATATACTGACTGTGCACAAATTATGTTGTGAGACCAACAGAATTTATTTTCTTCACAACTGTAGGGATTTGTGTCTTACAGCTGTCTTGTGTTCTAGTGTGAAATCCAGGCTTATTGATTTCTGTAGGGCTATATTCTCAAAGGATACGGTGTGTACTTGAGGAGAATTCCTTTTTTTTTTTTTTTTAGCGCTTGAATCAGATCCTTCACCTCCTATGTCGACACCACACAGTATACTCTTCGAATTATCTCAATGGAAAATAACCCTTTTAAACAAGAGGCACCTTGACCCCACCGACATCAAATGAATCCTTATCGTCGTGGCAGAGGCAGAGAAAAACAATTCTGATGCTTAAACTTCATAAAAGCATGACAGGCTCCCTTCCCCTTAGCTTCCAGCACAGCCGGGGCTAAGCGTTTCAAAGGGACTAGTGTTTGAATGACTGGGATGTGGGAGCTCAGAGTCTGTAGCTATGGATTAAGCTCACAGCAAATAGTAGCATGGAAGAAACAGAGGTAATCTTTTCCCTCTCCTCCACGGCCCTCTCACCATACCTGTTCCCCCCTTTTTTTAATCTCCTTACTGAATTAGTTCTTGCAAAGCTGCTCAAACAGAGAGGGGTTTATTCACAATGGTTACAGAGGTTAAAGTAACATGAAAATGATACCGTCTCAAGTTCCCGTGAGGTCCATTTGCCCAAAGATTGATGCGCTGCTCACCTGGTTATTGTTCTCCAAAGCAACATACAGGTAGAATACATTTGCTGCTTAAATGAAAAGTACATGAGGGCATTCTTAGTTACAGGCCTGGAACCGCAGCCAGTTGCGAGCAGCGACCAAGTGTAACATTTTGGTACTTGCATATAGATTACACAGTGTAACCCGACACAGCAGTGCATCATAAAAACGTCACCGTACTCACTCACTCAATGCAGTCTCTGGTTTAATCACCTACAGTGCTCAGGATAATTTACCCTGCAGCGCACCGTATTTGCATAAAAGTAGTTTCGTTTTGCAATTTGATGCATTGCTTTGCAGTTTCTCAAAAGAGTCTCGACATAAAAGAACATTCCCACACCTGAACCGCTGCACTAACTGCCTAAATATTTCAGTCTGGCTCTCGCTGCTTTGCTTTCACTGCCTTCTGTACTGTGAAGATCAAATAATGAGCCAGAGGATTCTTATATGCAATATTTCACACTGGCTGAATATTGTAATTTTTCTTCTGCTCGCACACTTTCCTATGACATAATTACCAGTAAGCCTCTGATATTAAGTGTTCATCATCAGTGTTTTTCCCCACACGTCTCCATCTGACTCTTAGTAATGAGAAGTGCAAACAGGCATGGTGTAGTTCATAGGCAACTTTTCTTATTAGATAGCCAACAGGATGAGCTGCTGACTCAATAGGCTACGGCGCTTGAGCATGTTGTTGCATCATACAGGCTTGGAATTCACCTCATCTTTATTGCATGTCACACTCTGTCATCTTTTCTGTCATTTTGAATTGTTTTTTTTTTTTTTGCAACATGCCATCCAGATGCATTCCCTGAGGTTCTGCTACAGTATGTTCTAACCATTAAGTTATATTAGCTTATTAACTTAATGTATATTCTCAGATGAATTTAAAACAATCTTAGAGGGAATTAAACCTGGGATGAAAGATGGCGGGTTCACAGCTCCACCAAGCTTAATTTACTCAAGCTCAGAGCGAGAGAGCAAGTTTCCAAGTAAACAAAGTATTATGCAAACACTAACCAGGCAGCTACAACAGAGCCACAACTTCCCTGACATCTGTAACACGATTTTATGTTGTATAAATTTCCTTTGTAACTTAATTTCAAATGCAATGTTTAATCTCCTTAATCTGTATCAACATCATTTTCTAGGCTTATGTTTTCATGTAAGAGTAATGTTGTGAATATGTTGTGTATTATAGTGTGACAAAGAAGAAGGACAGGAGAAGTCAGAGGGTTTTATCATTTACAGATGATGTCTTTCCAATTGTTTCATACATTTCACTTTTTTTCTGCCAAAAATGCTTTAGAACTAATACAAAGTCACATACTGTTGTTTGCAGTCGGGATTTAATCTAGTGTAGTGGTCCCTACACTTTTGTCTATCAAGCCAATATAATTTACACCACCATAGCCTTATGGCCACATTAAGAACATTTTTCAGATATTCATAAAGGCTTGAATAAGTGTCCATCAAGTGTGGGTGTAGTTATGATACAATCAGGCCTGTGAAACCTATAATGGAAATAATTGTTATACAACACAATGATTATATAATGTCCATGCCCTAATTTCTGCTGATCGAACACGGAGGACCCCCTGGAACTCCCAAAGGGACCCTTGGATGTCCCCAGACTGCAGATTGGGAAACACACCAATCCTGCTCCGGGGTAAAGCTGGGGCACGGGGCAAGATATCGCAACCCATATCTCAAATATTTACTGTACACTCCATTCCACTTTGAGTTGTCTGCTGGTGAACTCGGAGTTGGGGGATGATGTCCAACATGGTCAAAATGAGGAAGATGTCAAAACCTGATAGATGATGTCTGTGTGTGTGTGTGTGTGTGTGTGTGTGTGTGTGTGTGTGTGTGTGTGTGTGTGTGTGCCCTGCATTTATTACCAGTGACAGCACAGTCAGTGGGATAAGCATGATGTGGCATCAGCTCTAGCAGACAGACAGACAGACAGACTCGAATAGTTCCTTGTGTGACAAAGTGTGCCTTACAGTGAGAGTGAATGATTTTTTCCCTTTTTTTGTTTTTACACCAGCTTCCTTCCTATGGTAAATTGTAGGCCAGAGGTGGCGGAAATACGTCAGTTATGTGGGTTCTGTGAAGCTTGACTGTGTCTCTTAATTTCGGATGAAGGGAATGAGAGGGGGTGGGGGGGCGGGAGAGGAGATTGTAATCACTCCTGTCGCTTTAAGGACACTTATCAAAGCCTTCTTATGCGAATAGAAAATACCACGAGCCCCTGAGCAACTGAGCAGCAAAGGGACGGACCGGAGTGGATTTAGAGGAAACTCAACATGATCTAAACTGGAATAGACCGCTTCATCGCCTCATGGAGTTTGGCTACACACTGGATGGTTGTCTTATTCGGACGGTTCGGATCATTTGGGGGAATATTGCGCATAAGTAGCTTTCAGACTTGGGATCCTTTTTGCCCCTGAAGCGGAGAGAGGGAATATGGTTGTGAAACTCAACGCGTACGGGATTATTCACTCATCCAGCGGCCACGATCGATAGGCTACGTAGTTGCTCGCCAGGCGTTTTGTTTTCGGACGGATAGTATCCAAAGCTCTTTATTTGACAGCCCTGGATCATGGATCGGGGTGGTGGAAAACAACAACGGGCAGCGACATGATTCCCCTGCGCTGTCTGCGGTATGCAGCGAGGTTAGGCTACAACATCGCTTGTTATTATTCCGATGCAACAAAAAGTTACAAAGCGGGTATAATGCGTGGATTTTAACTATTTCACCGTTTTGCACCTGCTTTAGCGGATACCGCGTCGACATAGCGCAGATTCGTGACAAAATAACGTGTGGATCCGCGTCGGTTTGCTCTCTCTCTGTCGCGAGTGGGATACCTGCACATTTGTTATCGTAATGGAGATTGGGGAGGTATATACTCAAGGTCATTGAGTGTTATAAGGCTATATTTGCGTTGTTATTTACACACACGCGCGCGCGGCGCTATCGTCACGTTATAGCGCAGCCTACAATTTGTCAGTCCAGTGTGTGTTACTTGTTATAACGCGGTGCGGCGGAGCGTTCAGGCGAGCAACCTACTGTGGAGTTATATTTTGTATTTTCTCTTTTGACACTGCAAGCTTTCTCTAACAACATGGATGGGAAATTGAAACCGGGTCGGAGATGCCGGACCAAGCGGGAGAGGGTGCGGAGGTTGCGGGAGGCAGGAAGCAGAGACGCCCGCAGCCCCGACCCCAACTCCTCCTGCTCCGACAGGGAGGGACACAGTCCGGGGAGGGACGCCGCCTCCCTGCCCGGTAAAAAGGCGCCGCACCCCGCGGCAACCGCCAGAGCTCCGCGTCCCCCCCGGCGGAAGAGACGGGAGTCCAGCTCACAGGAGGAGGATATCATTGATGGATTTGCTATCGCCAGTTTCATCAGCCTGGACCGTCTGGAGGTAAGAAGGAACCAGATCCTTACCTGTTTGTGTGTGCGTGTGTGTGTGTGTGTGCAGCATTCTTCAACAGTGGAGTGGTTCTCAAAGAGGGGGTCCTTGAGGCCCCCCCACTCACTCCAGCAACGTGAGGACTAGTCTAATTTGTCTCTAATTGACTTGAGATGATGCCAATTAGACTGGATTAGGATGACTCCTCTAATCTTCTGATAGTGTAGATCAGAGATTGTCAGAGGCTTGCCCCCCCCCCCCCCCCCCTTCAAGATGTCCCTAATCAAGCCTTGGTCTGATTCTCATCACAATGTTCAAAACTAATCAAAAAAGACAGAACCAATGCTCCCTTATTGGGCTACCTGCTTCATGGATTGGAATGTGTGTCTGTTTGGAGTCCTTGACATGAAACTGTTAGACAATCACTGCAGCACACAACTGTGTTTGAAGACTATTACAAGCTGAAGGTTTTGTGGATGAGATGTTAATCATCGGCAGCATACGGTTTGTTGAGGAAACTAAACAGGTGCTGCTGTGTCAGTGATGGCTCTCTGCTTTGGAAGTTCTGATTCACTGCCAGTTGTCAGTGCACTCTGGACATTTTGCTCTTTGATAAACTGCCATTTATCGGTCACAGGCTGATGCAGCATGTGCTGATAACTGTGTTTCTGTCATTACTGTGGGGTATGTCTGATGTCAGAGGAATGATTTTAGAAACAAAGGAGGTTCTCTTGTGACACCCTCTTATCTCTTTTATCTCATTGTGTTCCAAATGACAAATAAAACATTGCTCCCAGTGGGACACCAGGCGGACTGACAAAGCAGAGAGGCAGGCCTGTGTTATTTTTCCATGGCTCATTGTGGGAATGGTAGCACGACTAGTTGAAACATAAATCACTAGCTTTGATAAACATAGCTAGCCCACTGAGGTCTGTATATTTTAAGATGATGACCTCATTTGAAAGCCTGTGGATCATACCACGGGCCACCTCATTTCAATGACAACCTCCCATGTGGGCTTAGCAATGGTATTAATCAGCCATGATTGACTCTTGCCTCCTACATAGTGCTTAGTCAGTATAATGCTTGAATACAGATTTGCAGCAAAATAACTGCATAAAATATGAACCATGCTGTCCATAGATTCACTCACTTCAGCACCTCCCTTCTGTTAACAAGTTTGACCTGAGCGGGTCATCGGTAGTTATATTGCTATTCCATTTAGCTCGGCCCTTCAGTGTGCTTAGAGTGGGTGTGAAAGCAGATAGTGGAGGAATACGAGCAGGGGTGTTAATGTGAAGTAAGTGTGCATGAACCGTAACTACAAAGAACTACCGTATTGTGCCCTGTAGTTAATATAAAAAGGATAACAGGCACTGCACTCAAGTCCCTAAGATAAACTTGTGACTTGTTATCAAATGTGCATGAAATCTGTGTGTTGTTTCTTGTTTGTATTGATTTGTGAGAGTGCAGTGCGCCGTGAAGTTGTATTTGTGAGTATTTCTGGCCTTTGTGCTGCGTCGCTGCCACTTCTGACAGCTGCTGGCTGTGAAAGACTTTGAGGATGTCATAGCAGCAAAGTGCTTCTCACTGGCATCTTCTGCCGGCACGCCGGTGACTCTGCTGCTGTCAATTCGGTGCCCTGCCCTACTGACTTCTAGGAATATTCCCACGTGTGTATTTAATACATTTAGAGGTACTTTGTGTTTACATGTTTCACATCTGTCCCTGCTACTGTCCTGTTTTGTTGCTGCAGAGCAGGTTGCATTTCTAAAAAGCTTTCTCTTTGGATGCTTCATCATAATAAACAAGCTGCCTCTTTGGGTTTGAGAGGGAAATTAAGTGAAATAATTAATCAATTGTTGTTTTACACATTCTCGAGCACTAATAGTTTTCTTACACAAGTGCTAAATCAATGTTGAATGAACACAGAGAAAACAGTGCTCTACGCAGGAGCTTATGATTCAAGGCTAAGCAAATGAGGCATGATACGGTTCTGTGTGAAATGATACTCACATGTCAGCCAGCTACTTGTTGGTAATTGGTCTGATTTGCATGCAAATGGACTGCGCTTATTAAATGACGTTGGTGGAGTTTGTGCAATTACATGAGGGAATGTGCACAGGTTTTGTAAGCTTTGCCCCTCGACTTCCCTGTAGCTGGAGAATGAAATGATCATGTTGACTTAAAACATATGTCATCCTGTTTAGTGGTGACAGCAATAATCACATTTCTTGGTAGCTAATAAGTTGCATCCCTGTGTATGAAATGCAGTGTTTGAAACTGTACCCACTAGAATCGTGTCATTATTGGTCATGACTCACACTTTCACCTACTTACTGTATGCTTGAGTGAAGCTCATGACCTACGCTACCTGTGCTAATTGCTCATCAATTATGAGGAGGACACAGCGGCGTTTGGCAAGTGAATAGCTCTGACCTATTGCATCATGCTCGTCGGAGCGAGTGTGTGCTCCACCTGACCTCTTCCAAGCGACTGATGACCAGCATGATTGTGTTAATGTCCGGCCCTACGGTCAGGCTACTGCAGGGCTAGACTGTCATGGTTGCCACCAAATTGGCAACCAATTCTTGGCCTTTGGTTGAATTCAGCTGCGACTACTTTTCAACGTGTATAAAATAGGGACTACAAATAGCAAATTAACCTATGAATAAATATATATCAACATTTGTTGCATTAGTGCTGTTTAAATATTGCTACTGTATGTGAGAGGGGATTCAGCTGTCACAGTCCTAGACTTCAATGCTGAAGGACCAAAAGGTGAATCAGCCCAAAGGTCCAGAAAACCAAAATTTGAAACGGAGAGAACAGATGAAGAAGCAACCAGTGACTTGCTGGATTCACTTTTTAAGGATCTATGAAGAACATGACTATGGAGAACAGCTGCACTACTGGTATTTTTATTTATTTATTCCAGGATTAGAGGATGGACACGTTAACTGATAACACTTAAGAATATTACTTATATTTACTCTATCTTGTTTCTTTGAATTCCTTTTTAAGCCTTTTGCTTTCTAAAGCGCTTGAGGATGAACATGTTTCATAAAATCCCCGTCACCTTTGGGTTTCTGTCCTCGTCATTTGATTGTCTATTTCAGTCTGTAACTTGTGCACAGCTGCTACTGTCTGTTCGCAAGAGCCCGAGGTTATGGGTTCCTCCAACAGCACGTTGGCTCTAAACAAAATCCGTAGGTGGTTGTTGTTGATATTCCAGCTCTGCGCTGATAGGATCAAGCTCCCTTGATGAAGGCTTAGGCAGTACGGTGGTCTCGCCCTGCTCCCGTAACCTGTTTCATTACAGCTGAAAGCAATTTCCAGCCGCGGCCGCATTTGATTATGGCGTGTTTATTTGCTTCGAATCCCAAATGTCTCTCATAGGAAAGCCGCTTACTTACCTGGGCAAATTGACTGTACAAACACAGCCGTCACAGGCGCCTTATCGTGATTAAAGTAATATTAGGGATGATTCAGCGATGATTCAAAGAGTATGAGCACGCTCACTCACTCAGTCAGCTATTGTGGGCTCTTGTAAGCTTGCATGTCCAGTTTGGGTGTTTTTCATATTTCTTTCTTGCAATAAGAAATCAGATCATCAGTTACTACTCCCTTCATTCCTACATTTATTAAGTTGTTCAAACATTTTTAGAGTAAATGGTGGAATGATTAATACTCATTTTTCAAATGCCGAAAAGTCGACCTCCTGAAAATATAAGGTTTTTCACCTGACAGCAGTGCTATAAAACAATTACCCGCTGTGGCTTAAACCCTCCAGAAGTCTCCCTGTGGGTATCGAACAAGTGAGCAGATAATAAAATGACACAATTATCCATCTGTCACAGTATTAATAAGATGTTTGATTTGCTCCATTTGCTCTGCGAGTGACGTCGGGAGTGGCAAATCCCCCCTCGTTAATCCACAATCCTTCTGTTCATCTGCTTTAACATGAATTTACAGATTTGTTTGGGTTTTTCGTTCCGCACCATGAGTTTCGAAATTCACTCTAATGGGGATTTAGGTTTTAGTTGATTTAGTGATATTACAACGGTGTCAAGGGCAGGAATCCGAAAAGGCTGGGCATTCCGACAAAAACGGGTTTCATAAATAGAAGCTCTTGATGGGATCTAGACTCCGTCTCCCGGGAAGTTTAGCTAAACATGCTTGCTCTTTTTCTTCGTGGCCCTGTTTGACTCACTTGCAGTAATCATCTGCCGTTAGCCACTGAGCTGCTCTACCTAAGCAATAAGGGGAAATGAAGTCTCTTGCCCTAGGGAAACTTGACATTAGTTGTTAGCGAAGCTGTGAGTTGCTGCTTCCCCCCCTCCACCCATATTTTTCCAGCTGGTACGTGGATCAAAGCCAGACACATTCCAGTTCCGAGTCTGCGTCTTTGTGTTTCATCAAGTGCTCGGATAAAGGCCTCCTAGATTTATGTTATTTCTGAGGCTTTCCCCTAAAATAGCCGCACTTGCACCTCTACAGCTCAAGTCCCATCGCATTCATTACTGAGTGTCTCACTGCTCGCACTCAGATAGCACCATGTGTTCCTTATTAGTAGTCATTAGTACAGCTAACACTCAGGAGCGGTCCTCTGTCAAGTGGCAACACTTCATGTCAGAACATTACTCGCCAAAGATGATTAATAAACACACTGGTACCACCTATAGAGAAATGCAGTGACACCTTCAGAGCTTCAGCTAAAATGTATGCTTTGTTGAGGTGAGACAAGATGTTGGTTAGTTTGTAAATCCCATCTTTTCCCATCTTTTCCTTGTGGTCGGCTCAGTGCATCTGATTGCCGGTTGGGTAACACAGTGCAGAGTGATACTGACACTCGAAGCCTCAGCAGTCGTCGCTGTAGTAAGATGTCTTGCTTCCATGGTGAGGCAGCAGATTTGTTGCAGGGGTTGCAGCAATCTTGCTTCGTGTTTGCTCTTTCCCCCGACAGTGATAGCGCTGTGCATCATATGCCGGCACTGACAAACAACTCCAGCTTTAATTAACAAGGCAACCCCCCCCCGAGGCTCCGCTGCTCATTGGTTGACGCATCCCACGGAGAGAGCTTTCTTAATGCCAGTGGGACGTCCCCCAGCCCCGGCTCTCTCTAACTGTCACACACTGTAGGCGAAAGCATGGCTGATAAATGCATGGTCACATTCACAAGCCTTCTCTCGCACACGCACACACACACGCGCACACACACACACACACACACACACACACACACACACACACACACACACACACACACACACACACACACACACACACACACACACTACAACAGGATTGAACCTCCACTGTGCATCTGTCCAAGCCATCAACCAGTGACCTAAATATATCCACCCAAGGAAGGTTCAAGTGTGTTCATGCGGATCTGAAAGCATGGCAATCACTTTGTCAGCCTCCTCTGTAACTACAAAACTATACTTCTATTCTGAACTGGAGGATTTATGTGTCACAAAATAAAAGTGGAGAAACATGCTTCAGTTCACAGATTTCTAACAAGTCGAACAAAGAAAGGAGTTGGATGCCAGCTCAGATGTAACAAGTGTGTCAGTTTTCATTACTGATTAATTGGCTGAAGGCTTGTTTTGTCGAAGGCTTGTTTTGTCGGACCAACGGTCCAAAATCCAAAGATATTCCATTTACTGTTGAGAAGATTAAGAAAACAAGCAGATGATCATATTTAAGAAGCTGAAACTAATTTATTTTTGCTTTAAAAATGACAAACGATTAATATGTAAATGGGGGATATCCTAATGTGCAAAGGCACTAGGGATCATTTATCATTTTGAATTGCCAGTGCCAAATGCTGCTAGTTACGATTAAATTCAGGAAAAACACCACAAGTGAGCGAAAACAGACAAGCTTCATTTAATAAAAGATTTTGACCTTGTCGATTAGATCAATTTATCAGAGATAAAGTCCTATAAACAACAGTGGCTTTGACACTTGTGGCAGTGGGACGACGGAGGAGATTTCAATGACAGCAAATAAACAACATTGGTTTAAAGGTGCCCTTCTCCACTAGTAGCACATGTTTTATAAGTGGGTCCTTCTTTTGTCTGTAGGACACACACGCCCGAGCACGCTGGCGATGTACTTCCTTTCCACCATTTTTGAAGCTGTTCTGTTGATCGACAATTGCTGGCGGTAACAAAGCGCAGCAATGCTCATTTAAAGGCAGCGAAGAAGACAGTGAGCTAGCAGTTATTGATGTTAACCATGTAGGATTTTCAAAGTTAAATAAACACGCTTTGAGGAAGGAAATATGTTAAACACGTTTTTTAGACGTCAAGGATAAACACTACTTTTGTTTGTTTACAAGAAAGCTCTCCAGTACCTTTTTAATATTCGTGAGCTAAGATGATCCCAGTGAAATGACTCCATAGTAAGAGATGAGGCCCTTGAGTGACAACTAAATAGAAAATAGTTGTCTTCCTGCTTGAACTGCTAAAAGCTCCATTACTGTCTAAAGTTGGTGAAATTGTGATTTAAATCAGGAACTGAGTACAAAGCTGAGTTTGCATGATGCCAGCTTTTGGTACTTGACAGTTTTCACAGTGAGTGGTACGGACACATTTCAGTCAGTAACAAAAAAAGAACAATACTGAAATGGCACCAGGCAGAAAAGAGATGTATCCGTATTTGCTTCATTTCCAGCCAGCATTTCTGGTATAACTTTTGTAAGACTGGGATAAATGCATGCTGGCCCTGAAGGGTCCTTTTTGAAACGCTGTCAGTTGTCTATTTTGAGGTATCCCTCCAGCGTCTGAATTCACCAGAGCTACAAAACCTCAGAATAAGAGCCTCTTTGTTTTCAGGTACAATGACGCATGAGGATTTCCTGAAATGTGCAGACAGTACAACATAGCCAACACATATTAAGTGGCACATAAAAGCATGTTGGTAGCTTGTTGCAGGCATATGTATCCATTTCCTGCCTGTCGTCCCGAAGCCGTCTTCCATCTTCCTGTCTCAGTGTTTTCACTGCGGTGAATGACAGGATGTAATTATGCTGTGATTAAGATGCTGTCTCGGAGCTTGCGATGGATTAGGAGCTGCACTGTGAGAAGGTTCCCCGGTAATTATCCACATCTGATTCGTCCCCCCTTTTTCCCTTTCATAACCCCTCTCCGTTTTCTCGACTGCTTGATTAATTCATGTTACTAAACAATGTGAACAAAAGATATTTCATTTGAGCGGCTTGAGAAAAATAAGTAATCTGGAGATAACTTCATAATAATCGTATTTGTCATTCAGCTGAGGTATTTTCCAGCCCTGTGATTTTGGTTAATATATAATAATGCACTTGGCCACAGGACCTCTGTATGAATGACTAACAGACGCGGGCTGTGAAGGATTTACAACAAAAATAATGAAGCCTAAATAGAGAGGGCACTCTTTAAGTGGCTCATTAAGTAATAGCTGTTTTCCTTTTCAGCCGTGTCCTTCACTGACATAGAGCAGACAGAGAGCTCTGAAAGCCTGGCTTGCTTCAAACTTCACTTCACTTGAGTCCCTTTTCAACGTTTTACTCGCATGAGAGTGTAGGTCGGCTGACTTGGAGTGTGTTTGGTAAAAAGTAATAACAATTGTAACAATGCTCTCCTGCAAACCGAGGTGAACACTTAACAATAAAGTGATTTTGCTTGGCCACGCTACAGATATTATGTTGAGGAAGTATTTTGGAGATGCTTGCAGTTTTTGTTTGTCACTAGCAATCACTGTCTTCGACATTAAAGGGCAAGGCAGCGAACATCCAATTGTCACAATGAAAGACTTTAAATGGCCCGTCAGTATGACCTCCCTGCACCCAATTGTCTTCTTAAAATAAAAGGTTATCGGTGCTGTTAGCAGGTTTCTCATTTTCAGATTGGATCTGCTGTGTGAACATTTATTTTGTGAGTTAACCAACCTACAAAATTAGCTTTTGGTTGTTATCTAGTAAACATGCATCACAAGCCAGAGTCTATACGCTTGTCTAAAGGTGTCATTTAGGAAATACCTCTATGTATCATTTTGATGTTTGAAAAGTTAGCGCAGATTGCATGTTGTGCTGTTCTCAAAGACCAACAGAGTGAACTGTCTGTCGGTCAATACACAATCTTATGTAAGCTAAATGCACACTTTATTTTCTAGTCCCGTACATTGAAGCTAGACCGCAGTGGAGCACAGACTGCCAATGCTGACGGATAGTCTAATGAAGCTTTACCATTGGTACAGCATACACTGGTCTTTGTTCTTAGACCCTGGAAGGAGAAAATCCTCCCCACAAACCCTTTGATGGGGAAAAAATGGAAGAAACCTCAGGAAGAGCAACTGAGGAGGAGGGATTCCTCCCCCAGGACAGACGGAAGTAAACAGTAGATGAAATCCCTAAGTTATACTTTAGGTACATCACATTCATATTTTAATTTAGTTGTATTGTATTATATCGCAATATATCACTATGTATCGTATTGTGACGTGTGTATCGCGATATGTATCGTATCGTGAGGTGCTTGCTAATACACAGCCCTAATGATTAGAATGATTAAAAAAATCATAAATTGTGTATATAATATACAGTGCCCAACATCCATTATTGTGTTATTTTAAGGTTATTTCTGAGCACTCATGGGCTGTGCAGTTTACAAAACACTGTTTATGCTTGACTAGAAAAGCACTAATGAGCCCATGTGACCCCCCTCCCAACAATCCTGGCTCCGACACTGAACATATCTGCCGTTTTACATTTAATGAAGTCAACATGTTTCAAGGCCTTAGTATATTGTTTTGCCAAGTAGGACAAAATACAACACTTTCAGAACTGAATCACATCTGGAAAATAGCATATTAGGACACCACTTTAAACTGCTCTGCAAATAAGACAAGAAAGGAATATTTACCAGTATTCAAGCTTCTGCAACATGGTAATCTGGCAGTTGCAAGTCATCAAAACACTGCAGATTACAAATCAGCCTCCAGTCCATGTGGTCATGTTTTTAAGGAGGGCCTCGTTTTCAAAGGCATGACTCACGCAGTCGTGACATTGCGCAGCGTCTTGCTGCATGTTTTCTTAATAGATCACTCTTGGTGTGAAAGCAATTAGCGTTAACAGTTGTTGACATGCTCTTCTACTACCGACACTCGCTACCAACACCAGCTCTGAGGGGAATAGTCTTTATAGGCCAAGTGATGCTGACAATAATTGCTTCAGCACTCAGCTCCCCGTCTGAAATAAGATACAGTGATAAGTTGGTGGGCATTTTATTACAGCTCATTGTTTGTTGGTACGCTGATTGTATTCACAGCATTTAGCCTTGCCTGTGTGTCTGTGTTATTATATGTGGGCGCAGGCAAAGCCAAATAAGGACTGTTTCAGGGTTTATTTGTGATAGCTTTGGCAGCCATGCAACAAGCTGTGGCCAAGATAATAGAGCTTAGATAAGAGGGTGGTTACGCAATGTGGAATTTCTCTCGTTCCCTTTGCCACTCCTGTTCCATTCGTTGTCTGGATGACATTTGGCTCTCAACTCTGTTTTTTGTTGTTGAAATGAAGCACCTTGTCGGCCATCCACACTTTGCTCCATGGGATCTGAATGTCTTTGTAGTGGGTGGAGTATATGAGGATGACTTTGTTATTGCTGACTGACATTCCAGAAGTGCACAAAACTAAGGGGAGAAGTTAACTATGACTCCCAAAGTCCATTTCATCCAATCACTGAGCTTGAAATGTATTGTGTGCTCTTCTAACATTACATTTGTGAGATACATAAATACATTCTGCGTCTTGGATTCCTGGTCTGTTTTGGACGAAACAATTATGTCGTTGTGTTTTATTCTCAAGTGTTTTTTTGGCACTGCTCTGATTCTGGATTCTTCTCAATGGCAATAGATGGCCGAGGATGTTGTGTACTGTAGTATTCAGCGCCATGCACCATGCCAACATATTAAAAACTGGTAGTCTATCATGGCATTATTTTGGAGAGTCCCATGTTTCCAAGATAAATTACATTGAGGATATCTGAACACGACAGGGAAACAAGGCGCTCATCAGACTTTGCAACTCTAACTGTATGTGATTGTCTTATGATATCATATTTTATTACGACTCTGACTTTTATAGTAGAATTAGAAGAAGTGGAGGCAGTTGGAGCAATGATTCACCCTCGGTTTGAGTGGAGAGTGGGTAGTGGTTTACATGCTGTTTTAGAGGCTTTTTGACTCTGCCAATATTAAATTATAGGAGAGACACTAAACAGTTCTGGAGACTTAACTGTATTTACTTGGCAAACATACACAGTGTTGCAATTTAGGTCCCTCTATCGATCAAACCTTTGCTTCAGGAAGCAGTTTTTACACCTCAGTCTACCCACAGTTAGTATGCGCTTCTGTATAAGATACCATCAGTTTTTAACAGGCTCGACCTGTTGCCAACTCAGACACTCCTCATTTTATGAATCCTCCGAGCATCTATGAAAGTCAATGTTGCGGCTGTGTGCTCAGCAGAGTGAGGAGGGAGAATGTGTTTGAAGTATAATGGGATATATAATAAGGCATATGTAACACAGCCACTGCAGTAAAACCTGCAAGGGCGAGAAAAAAAAAAAAAAAGAAGCTCTGTCACCCACAGTGAGATCTGGCTGACAGAGCTGCCAAAGAAAAGTATCGTCAGAGTATGTCTCCTCTTCTCTCTCTCTCCCTGTCCATCTCCCCTCTTTGAACGCTTTCCTCATATACTGTGCAGACAGCACGTACATCCGCTGACGACTTCTTCCCTCGCAGTCCGCAGGTTTGTTTACCCCGCAGATCAAAGGCAGTAAAATGCATCTGCTACCCTTTTGTAAACAGGCCACACGGCTCATTTCAGAGGGGCCACTTTGTCAGTGCTTCTGAAACGAGGACAGGCACCTTAGAATCAGCAGGGCTTTACCCAAGGCGTGGAACGAGATCAGAATTACACACACGCGCGTTTGGAGCCTGAGCACAAGGCCAGTTGTTGAGTCAATAAAGAAAACAGGCAGCATGTGAGAGCGGGGGGCGGGGGGGGGGGGGGGGGGGGGGGGGGGGGGGGGGCATAAACAGAACTTTGCCAAGCTACTGTTTGCATTCCACATCTCTCGGCTTCGTAGCACAGCAGCCGCATGCAGTTCAAACACCACGCTATTCATAGCCACGCGGAGACTTTTAATAGTAATTAAAAAGTGGATGCTATTGGAACTAGAAGAGGAAACCCTTTAATCACATTAATCCTAATGAGAACACTTAATGCAGGCGCTGAATTAATACGGTTGTGTTAATAACAGTGGCAGGAGTAGTGATAGTATCCTGGAATGTCTGTTCTCCACTGTTAATCTTTGGGTAAACACGGAGTACTTGGGCCTTTTGGAATTCCAGTATATTGAATATTGACACAGAATATTGGTGATCAGCAGTTCAGACCACATTAGCTTGGACGTCTATTTTGTTTTCACTTGGAAGAGCACTGGAGTGTATTCTGCAAATGTAAGAATGTAAAGAATGACAAGGAATCACTTTAAGCTGATACAGATGACCATATTTTTATTGATAGAGGCACTTGAATGATTTACTGTCTGCAGTACATCATTTCTGTGGCATATTAAACCTATGTTGTGCTTTTGGGAATAAAAAGAGACCATACTTAAGTTCATTTCTATTGTGTCATTTATCATTATTTAACTGGTCTGGCTCAAGGATACATCAGCATGGCCGATGCTCAGCCAGGATTGAGCTTCATTCTGTACTTGACCCTGCTGTCGAACCCTCATCGAAGGTTAATGTTACATTTTTTGGTAAACATGTGAGACGTTGGCATGAAAATCAACAGACTTCATCATTAGAGAAATTAAACTGGCAGGCTATCTATGCCCATTTCTTTAATCAGGGATTTAAGTTAATTTCCCATCGCTGTTTAAAAGCCACTGACAGTGCATGTCATTGTACATATGCAGGCACCACGCAGACCTATTCTATAGAGAAACACTGAGATGATTTATGTGTAGTTTGAAGACGTTTTAGAAGAGACAGAGGGGAAAATATGTGGTAAACTTTGGTATTTTATGGAACTAATTTGTATAGACCCTGGCACACTTTGCTTTCACTTCATTTGGTTAATGGACACCTGATGCTACTCCATAAGCCACACTGTACTGATTGCAACCAGACGCTAATTATTCAGCAAATGTATGTTAGTGTCTCATAAAAGTCTGTAAATAGTTTAATTAATACTCATCTCTACCTCGTTAGCAGATGCTGATGTATTGAACATTTTGATGCATGAAAACAAATGCTTGCAGGAATCAAAGCAAATAGACATGTGTGTATCTTTAAGGCCTTAGAATTGATATCAATGTTAGTATGATACCAGCAAGACTGAACCCCACATCAGTCTGATGATTACATTTAGAATTTCCGCTCCTCATAGGTCACAGCAGGTAGGCAGGACAAGCCGCGTTGCCTATCTGTAGCTATGCGGGAAGTGAGCATCCATCGCTGCCCCCCAACATAGAGTCAAATGATATCCCAACACTTCTCTGCCACTTTGTTATCAGCTCTTAATGAGACACTTTGTGGAAATGAATACCTTCCCTCTCTTCCAGTCAGCCTTCCCCACGGCTCGCTATCAGTTCTCCAAATGTGCCACTGGAGTGAAGCGTGCACTTAGTGCACACACACAGAGAGAGACACAATGAGGAAGGTAGAGACTGGGAAAGCAATGGAAAGAAAAGAGAGAGTACAGGGGGTTGTATTCCAGCTTCCTGCTTAATTGCTTCCTGGCACCAGAGGTAAGCTTGTGCTCAGTACATAAATCCTCCTATTTTCATTTATCTGCTCCAGGTGTTGATGAAACAATTCCCCCACTGGATAATCATATTTCCCCTTCCCGCCTGCCAAGACGCTGAGAGGGAGATGGAAGTAACCCCCCCCCCGCGCACCCATGACACAAACTAGATGTGTGTGTGTGTGTGTGTGTGTGAATTGCTCTCCTTGCCGTTTAAATTTGCACAACAATACACAAGAGGTGGAAAACGCTTACGCACACTGACAGGCTACACAAAGCGGTGGTGGGTGTCAGTGTGTATATACAGGTGAAGGGTGGTGCCACCCAGAACGGAGCAACCAGTAAATTTGTCAGTCATACATTTAATCAACCTGTCAAGCAGTCGGACACCATTCAGCCTGTCAGTAGTTAGTAAATCAGTCGTTCAGTTACTGAGCCTTCCAATCAGTCATCGAGCGACATCATTATATGTTCTTTATATATGTGTCATCAGTCTTTAGCTCCATAATTGAACCTGTTCAAATGATACTGAAGATGAAAATGAGTATTATGAACATGAAACTCTTGATTTGTGCGTTGCCCCCGCCTCTCATCATTCTTCTCTTCGTCTTCTGTTGACTGATGTGGCGTAAAAGCAGTGATTATGACTGGCAGAGCAAGCCTTTATTTCTAGTAGCTGCCAGTCATTTGGTTGCCGGTGGCATTGCCTTTATCAGTTCCGAAGCCTATAAATGTAACTGAGGGTCACATACCTCTAGAGGCCTCTCAAAGCCTCTATAGCTGCAGGCGGTAATGGTAAAACCAAGGGCAGGCTCGGTTGTGTCTGTGCTGTCGTCGAATAGAGATATACTGCTTTGGATCGATGTAAAGGTACAGCATGCCTCCCAGAAGTGCTTTATTTATGACAAAGCGCCTCCACATACATTGCTTTGGAACTTATTGCTGTACCATATTGTGTTATGATTTAACTGTTGACTTTTCTGGAAGGTTTATCATTTTCCTCTGCCTCAGATTGTTGACGTGGAGATCTAAGTGTAGGCCAAAGCTGGAAGGGATTCAGGGTCCTGCTCACAAGCACGTTAGCAGTGCACTACCCACTTGACATCGTGTCATGCCTAGAACTTTCATTAACTAGTCTAGGCTTTTGCACTGGTCTTGTGACCAGATCCATGACGGGAATCTCCAGCAAACAAAAAGGGCAAAGTGAGCTAATGTATGTTATCGGGGTCCTTTGGCAAAACAGCAAGCATTGTTTGCAGTAGAAGGCACAATGGCGTTTCTGTTCAAAACCAGCACAAGTGAAAGCTTGTCAGAGCAGAGGAAAGTGAGGGTGAAAAGACAGAGGGGGGAAGAAAAGCACGTGCTCACAAAAGCAACCTGTTAGAGAGCTGGCTCTGGTTATCTAACCTGCAAGGCACTGCTGTATAGTAAACTGTGGGCAGTTTTGGATCACAGTGTTTTCTGTAACTTTCTAGTTTCCTTTTTGTCTTTCTTCTTGTTAACTTTTCTCACTCTTTGAACCTATCTTCAATGCTCTCGATAGAAAAAGTACACTGAAATCTATAGTTTGTGCTAATAAGATTGTTGGACCCGTGTTGACATCTTACTAAAAACTGTTGCTACGCTACTTAATATCTGTTTATGATTCGAAGGTTACTAAAGCAATGTTTAAGTCAGATCTTGCCTCGCATGAAAGAATGATCTCAGTCACGTCCACACAAGTGAGGCATACAGCTTATTAATAAAACACTGGTACAGATCGGTACTCGGTATCAGTGTTGGGACTGAACAAGTCGGATCGGTGCATCCCTAATCTATCGTACACAACACTTAAAGGGACGGTGTATATTTTGGTGGTATCTAGCGTTTTGGTGGCAGATTGCAACAAACTGAATACCCGTGTGGTCACTCCTCTCTTTCCAAGACTGTGGTAACGTGAGACGCTGAGTACGTAAGCGTGTAAATGACTTTAGCCTCACTCAGGGGCCATCCTTACCATGATAACATGACTTTAGGATCAGCGGAAGTTGGTCGGCAGCTGGCGGTACCACAGTTTTAGACTCCGCCGCTCATGTTACCGCAGTTTATCAAGTGTGTCGTTTGCTACTTCTGGGATACTGCAGAAACATGGTGATGCAACACAGTGGACTCTGTGGAGGAGGACCGCTCCCTGTGTAGATATAAAGGGCTTCCTCTAAGCTAACGAAAAACACAGCGATTCTTAGTTTCAGGTGATAATACACTAATAAAAACATAGTTAACAAGTTACTGTGAGGAACTTTTTCCTGGTTATGAAAGAGAGAATTTAATACTGATGCCACCACATGACCTAAATAAGTAAACGAGACCATCAGCGAGAAGATTGACTATTTCTATATATTCCTAATGTTTGTCATCGGTGCCACTGGGTTGGATTCCGCACCAAATCAGATGAAATCATTCAGGTTCACTAGAAACTCCACCTGGGCCTTCGTCAGCGACCAGCCCGCCACGGACAGAGCCAGATCCATCTTCCCTGCCGCCTCCCCTCCGGCTGAAGGAGGAGAGCTAAGCCCCGCTGCTGGAGAACCAGGCCGTATTGCTGGGCCTGCTGAAGGAAAGGGAGGTTATGGAGAACCAGGACTAAGCAGGGCAGGCTGTCAGACCACTTCTGCAGTAAAATGAGAGGTTTTTTTAAAGGGACTCTGGAGCTCGGAAACACTACCACTTTGTTCCACAGGGAACGCCAATATCAACACAAAAAGAAAGTTCCTTGCAATAGTGTCTAATCTTTCTGCTAGTACATCCCCTGAAGTGCTACACTGTGTCCCTTTAATGGACTTCGTTGAAGGTATAGTGGGAAAAGTGAAATCCCACCCGAAACAACGTTAAAGTTGTGTGACCTCATAATATTCTGGAGGAAAGATGGATGAGAGTCAGATACCACAGTGGTGCTGGATACTGGAAGTTGGACGTTTTTTGCTGATGCATAGCATCGTTTTTAGATTTTACATTTCAAAACGAATTGCTACGGCTTAAAGATGTACAGCAATGATTTGAATATTCTATTTTGTGTCATTGTAAATCACAGAGCATCCCAGGTATGACTAGTTTGAGTAAAATGTATTAATAAAGGTATAATTTCTACTCTCCTGTAGCATAATATAACAAATATCAGCAGGGGTTGCTGAATGTTAATAAGTGAAACAAGATAAAGATAAACAGCAGCTATTTCAGCTGTTTATTTGCAGGCTCTTTAGCATTCATGCTGCTTACAGTCACAGTCCTCCGTCACTACTACAGACCTTTTTTTCTCTTGCTCTTTAGTATAAAGTCTGTCAGACAGACTGAGTTGGTGAACCTGGCATCAAGTTAAATGATTTCTGCTGTTAGTTACCACTTTCGGCCGCTCGTTAGCATGCAAAGCTGCCTCATTCAGCTTCAGTTCCAGCTGGTATGAGAAATACAAACCGTTTACTGAATCATCGTGCAGGAATTTAGCATGGCATCACAGCATCTCTTTCTGGAAGCATACGAAACACAAGGAAAGTCTGATTCAAGCAGTATGGCAGTTGTTGTGGTCAATATAGCGATTGAAGTTTAATTTGAGTGGATTCATTGTTAGAATTACCAGAGTCTGGTCAGGAATCACTGCTATGGTGGAAATGCTCCCTGCTTTCTCTGCTGCTTGTGTTTGTGGTGGGTCTAAGAGGCAGCCTGTCAAAGTTAATCAGCCCACAACTACCGGCTAAAAACAGCCATCCTGACAGCACTGTGGTTCACACACACAAAGGCAAACATGCTGATGTTGACGCTGTATCTATAAAGGGGGAAAAAAAAGTGTTTTCTTCCGTCGGCAAGTTCTTGTTGGAGGCTTGGTTAATAGTGAGCAAAAACAATATGACTTTTGTTGTAAAAATCATTATGATATATCATTATTAATCATTACATGCCAAACTAAATGTATGTATACAGTGCAAACGATAATAATTTAGTGGGGAGTTACACTAAGTAACTTAGGATATCAAATACCCTAAATGTCTTAAATATAAAATGTGAAGAGAGAACAAGGAGAAAAGTGTACACATGTGCAGAACATAGCCATTCATGACCATCATTAATCACACATTCACCTGGAATTGCCAAAGCAGCACACTTTAAATGGTTTTAAATCAGTTCTGGCCTCAGAGCGGGGAGGCACATTAGGTCCCCATCAGCTCCAGACTCACAGACACTGCACTGTGTCCTGAACTGCAGGTCCGCCGACAGTTGCTTGTACACACATGGCACAGTGAAAATGGCTGAGGAGTACAAACAATAAATAACTCTATCCTGAGGCCTTGTGTTTCAGTGTGTGTTTGTGTATGTAATGAACCCTCTTCGTCAGGTCACCCTCAGCTTCAGAGAAACAACCATCCCCCACTCTCTTTGCGTTGCTGTTAATCAGCCTCTAATTGGTATGCAGGCAGGAACACTGGCAACAGCCCACACTCGAAGGGCCATAACAGTGGATTACACCCACATAACAATACCAGCAGAGGAGATACTATGAGCCAATGTAATATGCAGATGTAGATTCAGTAATAATGAAAACAATAATGAGAAGCATCATAATACTAGCTAGGAGTCACTCTATGGACAACCAAACCTCTGTCAAGGCTTAATAATTATTTTTATTATCTGTCATCTGGGTTTGGTGGTCCAACATGAAATATAAACACGAAGCTAAAAGCTTAAAGAACCATAAACTGTGTGATGGTAGCAATCTATGCATTTCCCCCAAAACATAATTTTGGGCCATGGGCTCTTTAAACAAATTTCATCAAAATGCAAGTTTTTTTGAAAAGTGACACTGGCTCCTCCCAGCTTTCTTGGTGCAGCATTTACAGATATCATTTGTAGACATTGGGTTTGATTATTCTGCTTACAGTTGGTCCCCAAGGTAGATGTCAGATTATTTTGCTTATGATTTCAAATCAAGTCCCTAGGTGCTTGATAAATGTGTCCCACAAGGAACATAATTACCCCCCCCCCCCCCCCCCCCCCCATTGACCCTAAGTGACTGACCATTACAATGTTCATTTTTATCCCGACGATACCATCTCGATTTCTTAATTCAAAAAAGCAAGAATGCATGTATTTCAGAAGAGCACAGAGCTTTGAGCTTCCTCCTCTGAACTCATGATGAACAGGTTCCTCAAAATTGGAAAATTCAAATTGAATTTTTGAAGCCGAACAGACCTTGTTTCTCCTTTAATAACAGAAAGGTATCATTCTCTGGCGACCACGGATGTTGACACCAAATTCCATAGCACTCTGGCTAGTAGATGTAGATATGTTTTACTCTGGACTAAAGTGTTGGTCAGGTGGACATTGCTTACCTTGAGAACCAATGGTACCAGTGTGTAAGGATGCCTCATCAGTGTCATTTGCCTTTTATCTATTTGGTCTGTTATGTTTGATTGCATTATTACTGTGTAATTGGTTGCCACATTTGTTAATGGGAAACTGTTAATCTGAATGGAATCTCCATTGATTCCCAATATAAGATATTATAATACAGTCAGGGAGGTTAGATATTTGTATTTCCCATGTCTTTGAAGCAACTCTTTGCTGTTTCAACTAGACGAGAATCATCGTCTGTAGAAAACTCTATATGCTTGTAATTGTTTGTGTGTAAATTGTCTCATTTAAAGATGATAAATAATGTTGGCTTCAATCCAACAACAGCACTGTGTGTGTCAAATGTGTGAGTTTCCATATCAGTTGATAATCATAATAACCATAACAACTTGTGTAGTGCTTTTTTTTTCCAAAACTGTGGAATAGTGATTTAAAGAGAATGAAATGATAAAAATAAAAGTCCATTAGATCAGATGAAACTTTAATGATCCTTGTGGGAAAATTGGGTCATCACAGTGGCAGAGGAAAAGGATACAGATGAGAACAAGAAAAATATGGAGCACCAAAGAAATGAGTAGTAATTTAACAAATCATCCATGTTGAGATTAACACCACATTAAAAAGTCAAAAGACATCGTCTAACAAAATATTGAAAACTAAATTTATGAAAGCCTGCCTGTATGTAAAAAATTGAAAAGCAGTGAGACATCCCTTGTTGTTATTTGTTACTTGTTGTTGGCTTTCTGTGGACGGGTAGCTGCTGGTTGCCATGTGGTAAAAGGGTCATATTGCTTCATGCTCTTACTGTGATTGCCTCCTCAGATATGTGGGAGATGAAGAGCAGCGCTCATAGCACAGAACAGCCCTGTGTAAATCTTTATTACACCTGAAGGGCAATTTGCTTTACTGCAACTAGTCATTAACATATAGCAGCGATGTAACAGATACACTACACCTCAACACATAAACCCAGCAGCCAGTTTGTGTTGCTTTCTGTGTGTGGAGAGCAGTCACAATCAGCATCTGTTGGGAAGAGCTGTGGGAATACAATGTGTCTGCTGGTGGTGTAGTTATAGAAACTTCATATTCCTACACTACAGGTTACTCATAGAACTGAGAATCTGATGTGAGGACTTAGGTGAACACATGTTATTTATAAGGAGAAAGTGTTATTTTAAAACTACTTCAACTTAAATTGAGCCGTTTATGCTTTTAATTTGTGCATTCTATCAGTCTAGCTGAAGTCAAAACAGTTGCTCTTCAAGCTGATGTAATTTGTTAATCATATTGGCCATTATCATTATATTCTTGTCCAATAGAGCTGAGAGCTAAGGTGGGTAAGCGAGCTGTCTGTACCTGTGTATTTGCAGTGCTTGTTATGTAGTGATGTTTTACTCTGTATGCGTTTGTATTTGTGACTGTAGGACCACCTCTTAAAGGACATGCTATGTCTCAAGAGGCTATCTTTCAATACATCCAAATTCAATTGAAATTAGCTTAATGATGACCTTGTTGTTATACCACACCTTCTTTATGCAATCATATATTTTCGGTATTTGCTTGTTCCAACTATTCAATGAAGCTTTAATATTTTTCGCTGTAGTTAAAAACATACAGACTCACTTGGTTTCACTTGAATATAGGATGAAGTTGTGGGTTACTACCATATCTGGCTGCACAGTGAGAGTTAGTACTGAAGTAGGACAGTGGTGCTTAAGAGGTATCACTGAGTTGAGTTTCATTATACCTGTAGGATGTTGTGGTGATAATTAGACAGAAAGCAGCTCAGTCTGCTCTCCCTGAATGATCAGAACAAGCTGACAATTGACTCTCAAGCTGCTTCGTAGCAGTGGTGGTTTGTTTGTAATTTAAGGCTCTACGTTTAGTTGTGGCTTTAGTGCACTTTTTCATTTCAATATCTTGTGATAGTTCCACGATCTCATTATTTCACCTCTTTTGTGCTTGTGATCAATTTTAATGTTGTTCTTGTTGTTGGTATTGCATTTTGTTTCCCACGGTCTGAAGCACTGTCAGGAGTTAGCGGGGCTGATTTGGAGGAAGAGCTCATCTGGCTGGGGGATCAGTTTCCAGACCCGTGCTGGTAATGTGGGTTTGCGGTTTTAGTGGTTGGACTGGTGACTGGCTTGTGTCTGTCTGGTTCACTGGCAGCACTCTAAAAAGGGGCCGCAAAATGATCTGGGTCAATATAGTAACTACACAGCATTTATTTCTAATCTGCATGCTTTGTTGCATTTCCCATCACAAAGCACCAGGCTACAAACCCATATAAATAACAGGACATATCCATCAGGAATCATTTTTGGAATAATTCCAAAATATAGAGCACAGTTTTAAAATCACATCTAGTTTCTTCAATCTAGACTGTAGCCATGTGTCACTATAACAAATATTTGTAATTTGGCTGCACAAATGCTTTGCTGCCTTGATATGTTTGAAACACAAATAAAAAGTATCCAAAATAACAGAGGAAAAGAAATGCGCTGGTAGGTTATGATGAGCCAGCACATATTTGATACTGTAATTTCCAAAAGATTCTTCACATCTTTCATCAGCGCTTGTACTTGACAAGTAGTATCGATCTCTGGTGTATGTCTGACCCAATTCTTCCAGCCCTGTTTTTATTTCTTATTTCGCAGGTTGTGAGCCAGTAGGAAGATGGGATGTTGAATAGCAGAATCTAGAGTTTCACTCTTAATAACTTCCATCATTATCAGCTTCTTTTCATGATCCCAGGCTTGTTTACTCATTCTTTAATCACTCACTTCACTTCTTTTTTTGTACTTTTAGACTGTATTTGATTTAGGTAAAGTTCCTGAACAGCTGCTTCTGTTTCGACATAATTTTAACATTTTACAACTTCTGCTTCTTTTGTTAATGAGAATGCAGTTCATTTAAAAACATCTGTGTTTCCACAGAGAACTATGTAAACCTGGTGGACATCAGAGGAGAATTACACTGAGAATCCAATGTGTCTTTTATTTGAGTGTCTCTTTTTTTGTCCACTAGTTTAATACAGAAACCCCGTCCGCAGAGAAATGATTAGAAAATGATTAGATATCTCTAAAATCCCCTGAGAAAGCAGGAAGAAGCACTATCAAAGTCCAGCCCATAGTTATCCTCACTGTGGTTGTACGACATCAATATTATATCTGCTGAAAGAAGCCTCCAGTCGCAGCTAGAAACTCTGTTTGAAATCTTAACAAGATGTTTGATTTGCCATCTCTCTCTCTCTCTCTCTCTCTCTCTCTCTCTCTCTCTCTCTCTCTCTCTCTCTCTCTCTCTCTCTCTCTCTCTCTCTCTCTCTCCTTTGACACTTTCTCCCTTTTTCTCCTCTTACATGTATTCTCTCACCACTACTCTCCCATCTTGCATTCTTTCTCCGAGCGTCCTTATCAGTGTCAGAGTCAGCTGATGCTGTGGAGAAAAGAGGCGAGGTCAATAGTTTGTCTCCCTGCCTTATAAATAATGTGACTCAGAGGCTGACAGAATGAGTTTGGGTGGCAGCAGCAGGGATGAAATGGCTGGAATATTTTCTTAACCACCACCACCACCCCACCACTCCCCAGCTTGACTTGTTTAATCTAGGTGACAAATACTTGTCTGACCTTGCTGGTGTTTTTCTTTTCTCTCTGCTGTTGTTTAGGGCACTTTTTCTCCTTTTCCTGCGTCACTGCTGGCATTTTAGCTGAGCAAGGAAGTGTTTTCTTGTCAAAGAGCCATGTAATCGCATTACCCTCCACATGTGTTTTGGTTTAGAAAGTCAAAGTGTGTGTGCGTGTGTGTGTGTGTGTGTGTGTGTGTGTGTGTGAATGTGCTGTGTGGGCTGCTGTGGGAATTTCAATGCAGTAGGTTTGCACACACAAACAAGCACAAAGACACAGTTTTACTTTTTTTCCATGTGTTTGAAGCCGTTAGGGTGGGTATGTGTGTGTGTGCTCATGCTGACGCGTTAACTTTTTGTGCAAACACGCATGAACATGTCTACAAGTGTTTGTGTTTACCGATGCCACGGGGTGCACACGCTCCATTGGGATTTGAGCCTTACAATCCACTGCTAGCTGCCACAGCCAGGGCCCAGGAGAGTTGTGCTGTGCTGTAACTGAGCAGCCCAGGGGAGGGGAGTGGTGCGGGGCGGGGTGGGGTGGGAGATTTCCTGTGTTGCCCATGCTCGGGGTGAACACCAGTGTCAAGCGTTGGGTTACAGCTCAGTGAGGCAATTGTGGACGCAGCGCTGCACAATCCTCAGCAGCAGTAATTCCTTCTTTGCATTCATCTCGAGAGCTTATACTTAAGTACATTCGGTTACAAATATAGCTATGCATGCATGCGGTCATCAATGCACCTGTGTACACATCATTTACGCAGGGCTCCGATCGGGGAATATTTTAATGAATATTAGTTCTTTTTTTACTGTATTCTTTTGTGTTTTTCATCCACCTCAGCCTGCTTCTGTTGCAGGCTTGCAGCACTGCTCTTTTCTTTACCACGGCTCTACAGTGCAGTAGTTCACTGCATAGCCAGGTGCAAATTAGAAAAATGATTTCTACACACCAGTGACTGACTGATTTCAGAAAGAAAGGCTGACAAAATATACAGATTTGGTACACTCTGAGACTAATGACTCTGTCATTCCCCTTTCTTTTTCTCACTAGCAAAAAGCAGTGTACATGACATTCAGTTAGTTATCAACTTTCATTTTAGAAGTTGTCCGTCTTTCTCATTGTAGCTGATAGCAGATCATGTCAGCTGTTGCTTAACACTAATCCTTTGAGTAACTTGATGTCTGCTGTCGGGTTTGTTTGCGCTCTGCAAGCCAGTGTCTGCACTCTGACAGAGATGTTTTGTCGGGGAAGAACTTACACTCTGTTAAGTCACCGTACAATTGCAAGTGGACTGAGTCTTTCTGCTATTCCTACAAATCCGACAGAGTGGTACGTCTTTTCTCAAGATAATCATGTCATGTCCATTTCAGGAGTGACATTCATAATATATGGCTAGTTCAAGTCATTCATTTCAATAGACGTGTGAGAGCAGATACTCAATATCAAAGAATGGGGTTATCATATTGGGATTGGGGCTAAAAATATCTTCCCTAAAAAAAATAGTCAAACAATTGCATTATTCCTCATCGCCCATAGAGATGTCTTCACATTCCTTGTTTTGTCCAACCAACAGTTAGACAAAATAAGCAAATCCTGACATTTAAAACGTTGAAACGAGACAATGTTCGAAATAGTAGCATTAAAATGAAACACTGTAGCTGCAGATTCATTTGCTGTCAATCAACTAATTTATTGATCAACAACAAGCTCCAAATTAATTCTGATGGATACTACTATAAATGCAAATTCCAAGCACACACACACACACACACACACACACACACACACACACACACACACACACACACACACACACACGTACCGTATCAGTGCAAAAATGCCTTCATGTTCAAAAATAAATCTATGAATACAAAAACACAATACTTTTTTTACGCACACAGGAATGAATGAATAAATGTGTAAATGCATTTCCACATGTGCACACAATATTCAAATTCAATCATCGTCACCTGTCGGAAAGAGGAGCCAGTGACGGTGGCGGTCTTATTCAGCAGCGGTTCTGTTCGGCATATCATCACTTTCAGCCTCTGAACACCATCTCAGGGAAAGCTGCTTTGCTTTTTCTGAGGGAAGAGCTCCCAGAGCCGAGTTCGGTGTCTGATTGAACATTCTTTTTTTTCCCCCTCTCTCTCATTTTAGTGGCTGGGTTTAAAATGCCACTCCAGCTCCAAATTGACTCTTCAGGGTTCCTCCGCTTTTTCTATCTGTCATTCAGCATTAGCCTGAAGGGAGAAATTTGGGAGCCGAGCTCGCTGCCTGGACCCTGGGAAATAGAAATTGCTCTAGTGGTGCAAATTCCATGTGTCATTTTCATCTGTTCACATGTTACTAAATGAAACGCTTTATTTTTTTTAAGTAACATGGTAGGTAGAGTGGTGTTGGAGTAGATTCTGGTGCTCACAGGGCCAGTGGCCTGCCCTGCCTTTGAGCTTAACAACCTCAGCTAATCACAATCAGCTAGTCACTACAGTATGTTTTTTCATTATGGATGTGGTTATATATTTTATGCTTGTAACTTCTGGCTCCTGCTCTGGTTGCACAGTGTGTATCATGTTGCATGATTCGCACTGAGCCTCATTTGATTACAGGCGCCAGAGAAAGGGGGTCAGAGGCAGATCTGATGACCGTGCAGTTCAGGAGCCTCTGTGGCGGTTTCCAGGACATCCGACGGAGCCTCTGTTTATGGCTCCCAGCATAATGAATGGTCCAAAGTGTGATTTAAATGGGAGGGCCCTGATCCATCTAATTGCGCCCCACTCAGTGTAATTACAACTTTGTGTGTGCACTTTGCTTTGGACTTCATACTGGCAGCAGGCAGCTACCAGGACTGCTGTCTGAGCATTGTGCCATTTCTCTTTGATTTCTCTCTGCTAGGATTGCAGTCCGTCAAACACATTTCCTCATGTGCTAACTGTTTTCTGTATAGGGACAATATATATATATATAAATATATATATAATACTGTACATACTTCAAGTCCTGCTGTTGGAAATCAGCAGACAAAAACAACACATTTAGCGGTGTCAGGAGTCGTATTGTAGTGCCTGAAACAATGAATATAGCTGCTAATGATGTGTCATCAGAGAACTACTGTGCTGTGACAGAACTAAAGAGGGAATGGTTCAACATGAAGTTAGATGCTAAAGCAAAGCAGTCCGTGACTTAAATGGGAGGTGGCCAAAGTGCAGGTGATTTATGGAGAGGGCCAAGCGAAAATTACACAGCAGGTGATGTCAGGGTCAGATACTACAGAGGATTTCCTCCTGCAAACTTGATTTTGTTATGTCTGGCCAACAATCAGAATATATATATATATATATATTTTAGAATTATTTAGAAAAAAAAGAGAAGAACAGCAAACCCTCCATTTGAGAAGCTGGAAACGGAGAATTTGGGGATTTTTTTACTTGGTAAACAACTGAACTAATGATCAAAATTTGTTACCAATTACGATCAAATTATTTCAGTGCTATTATTTTTATTCTGATATGATCTGTGTATGAGTTGTATTTTTCTAAGCACTGCTTGTAAAAGCTCAGTGACTCTCTGACTGTGTTGTGTGTGTATGTGTGTATGTGTGTGTGTATGTTTATTCAGCTATGAATGAATGCTCCAGCAGGCAGGTTGCGTGTGTATTGTCAGCAGCGTCCCAGGGGACTTGCTCCAGGCAGGCGGAGTGTTAGTAATAGACTGATTTACCTACATACTGCTGCCTAACTTCTCTGCTGCTCCAGGGAGCTACTACTGCTTGGTTGACTGACTCTGCACACACACACACTCTCACACACACACACACACACACACACACACACACACACACACACACACACACACACACACAGCAGGTGCCAAATACAAGTAGCACCTTTTCCAGTCTGTGTCAGCCTCTGGAAACTGAAATACACAAGGCAAGCATTTAGCATTTTCAAAGCAGTGGAGGTGGTGTTAGTTTGCAAAATAAGTTATAAGAAAATGGCATGATTAGGATTAATTATAATACAGCACCACCTGTGTATAGAGCAGCAAAAAGCTTGCAATAAACATGCAGTGTATGTGTTCAAACTGGTCTTTGAGGTGCTCGCTCTTCCCCCATTCCTCTCGCTGGCAGAGCTGCTTTGCTACATTTGAAGTTCCTGCACTTGGGGGTGATGTTTGTTCTCAGATTAATCTAAGCCCGGTGGCTTTTAAGACGTTGTCAGATCGTTAGCGACGACTGTGTCATGTATTCACAGCGGGCTGGATAAAACATGTGTCTCAATTTGTCATCGGGAGCCTGCAGCAGCTCAGTCAAAGCAGCCTTTCAAAGAGACTGAATCAATCAGTTCGTCTTATCTGATGCTCCTTCACTCGGAAAGTAAGAAAGAACTCGACTGATTTTAAAGCTAGATTAAACCGATCTGTCACTACCAAAATCTTCTGCTGAATACACTCTCTATGCATGCAGAATACAGAAACATGCTTGTCCTGATATGAGTTTATTATTCAGTAGATTGGCTCGTAGAAACATTAACCCACATTCTGCTCGATACTCAGGCTCTAATTATACAACAGCACAGAAACAAGAGCAGTAGTTGCCTTCGGCCTTTTGTGCGATCACATTTTGAGCAGGCCATTATATGACAATCCTCAAATGGAATAGAATCTACAGATAAATAAATTACATGATGCAGTAGTAAAATAGAAAATAGGCTGCATACTGAAAAGTGTAAAGCTTCACATTTTTAAGGCTTTTGTGTTACACTGGACACTGTATTCAAGATGAAACCAGCTCACTGTCAGTAGGTCAACAAGAAAAACCAGTCCAGTCAGAGTAGATCAACAGTTACTGATGTGGCCTATGGTATTTATTCTGCATTGTCGCGGCTTATCTACAGAATGATAGATGCTTCACCAATGATCTTCACAACTGGCAGTATTTCAGCTTCCTCGGGCGCCTGAAGTTATATCCTTCCAGCTGAAAAGGTTTTCTGTTTTGCCAAAGCACGCAAAGCTAAAGTGTGGATGTCAAGACAGCTTCATTTGCCAGCTCTAGTATTAATAGCCTACTTGGCAGCTGACCTGTTTCAGAAAATAAGGGTACACCTAGCACGCGCTGCTAAGTTGCTAATGATTGGAAGGGATGGGGGGGTGGGGAGCAGCTCTCCGTTCAGCCAACACAGGCCTCATTCTCTACAGCTTGAATGGAAATTTAAGTCAACTTTTAGAAGGAATATCAGATCTCAGCTGTGGGAGATCATTACAAGCGTTTTGGGATTCTGTTGCTTGAGTTGAGATCCCGACAGCTCTGCAAATTTGAGGAGCTTTGTGGTTCACATAGCATATGTAAGTGTGTTTGCCATATTGGATTTTAGAGGCTCCTTAAATGGAAAAAAAGATGCAGTGCAACTTGTGGAAAAGGTCTGTTTCTTGGCAACTGTACCTGGTATCAGTTTTCATGTCCCTTTTCTGTCTCTATAGTTAAGCTCTCGTTACGATGTTGTACATTTATTACACTTGATGTGTGAAGCGATACAGTTCACTCTCGATACATCTGCTCTATATTCGTAATCCATTTCTTCCACTCACCTTACTTATCCCCTCTCGACATTTTCACACCGGACGCCACTGTTATAAGACACAGGGAGCTTATTAGCGATGAGGAGGTAGATTTGTGCTGAAGGCCAGGGGTGACTCAGAGGCTGTGAGCAGAGCCAAACAGAGAGAGGTGATCGCTGCATGTTGGAGGATATGAGTAACTGGAGAACACAAAAAGGACAAGGGAACAGGACAAAAGCATGTTGAGGACAGGGATTTGTTCTTTTTTGGAATCTAATAACATAACATTTTCAGCACTGTAAAAGGGCAAAATAGAGTTGTTTTTACTGCATCACATTAAACGCTGCTGCAATTTGTAATTTAATGGATGCCAAAAAAAACAAACATGCAATGAGCAATAAATCAATGTTAATGATGATAATGTGGAAATGAGTTCTGTAACTGCACGTTATTATTATACTTTAAATAATATAAAATACAGTATACCACCCAGCCCGGGGAGCAGGGGAGTCAGCATCCAAGTCCTGATCTGTGAGTGCCGTGTTAGGGAGCCCTGCTGCTCGGCTGCCTGCCCTGCAGCCCAACATCTGCTGAGCGCAGGAAGCATTTGAAGGATAATTAAAAGGACTGGCTTCCAACTCATTTCCCGCCTCCCATGGCTAAGCAGCAACATGCTGCTCAACAGCAAGAACTGCAATTATTTTGGGGATGAAGAAGAGAACAGAGCAATACATATATCAAATGTGTGCAACAAGCGGATGTCTTCTTGTTTGATATATTTTTTTTCTTGTTGGTCTGATTACCCACCAGCTTATGGAGGTCAATGTGAAGGCTGTGCTATTTTATATGACAGAGGGAACACTGCTCTTTTGTTTAGCTCACTCCAAACATGCAGTTGACTCGGAGCTTGATTTGTGAAACCGGGCTTAGTGGTCTGTGAAAGCAGCTGAAGCTCAAGAAAGGCAGTAAAAGATGTGCATTCTTTAGTCTTTTCAAGGAGATACTCAATAAAGCCCTCCATCACTTTAGAGGGTTTGTTAGCATGTGCTTTGAGACAGGGGAGAGATGAAATATCACATCACCTGTAATGATCTTTGAGTTGTCATTAATAATGGGTGTGAGTATAAAGTGCTGGCTCGCGCTCAGATGTTAATATAGTGTGCTTCACCAAAAGGCTCAAGGCTATGCTTTGTCTTCCGAGTAAACAGTAATAGTAGGAGGAGGCATAACACCTCTGATTTCATTTTTATGGGAAGGTTATGAAGAGGGATACATATCACTTGCTGCAACACTTGAAAGATAAAACCCTTTATTGGATGTTGGCCATTTTCAGTCGTTCCTTTATGAACCATCGCAGGGTTTGTCGGTTTGAAGATATTTCTTTTTTTCCCCTTCATTTCAGCCCCTAGAGACTTGTTAACTGTTCTCTCTTAAAACTTCGGATCATCCAGTTGTGCTATAATCCACCGCCCAGCTCTATTCCAGCCCAGCCTGCAGCCTGCCTCCTTTGTGGGACACCAGTCATGTGAATAGGGCCCAGAATGGAGAGCCAGCTGTCCTTTTCCTGCCAAGTCATGTGCAAGTCACAAAGAAGCAGCGCCACTTGAAAGAGAAAGCAATAATCAATTTTGCAGAGTTAGCCTCTGAAAGGCTTGTTTTGTTCTTTGGGCCCGACGATTTAGGACCGAGAGGCCAGCAGCGGCGTTTGTCGTTTTAATGGAATACACTGCGCTCTATTGTCCAGAGCCTCCCGCTGCTGTGCATAAAAGTCAATTTTTTGTGTTTCTGTATAACCACAGCACACTGGAGAACTCTAAACTTGCAGTCACATTATGTCTTCAGCTTTTTTGGCTCGTCAATGAAGTGGTTTGTGGTTTCTCCCACTCTTCCAGGTTAAGACACTGAAGTGGGGTCGGGGTGATTTGCACACGGACTTTAAAGTCTTTTGTCAGAGCTAGGAGAGCATCACTCAAGCACTGCTGCTCTACTGGGTGCAGTGAGTAAGACGGGGCGAAACACAGCTTTTCTATTTACTGGGACATTGTTTAAAGGCTGAGAATAGTGTCTGGGTGTGTGCTGTACCAGGCTGGTACATAGCAAACACAGACGTTTGCTTACAACCTCCTCTAGGGGCGGGCGTTACGGCACAAATATCAACAGTTTTTTCAGGTAGTTTTTTTTCATGGTAGTTTTTAAGATTATTTTGCAGCTACCAAACTAATTTCCCTAAAAAACATTGCCTTGCAATGTAACAAAACACTCCAAATTCCATTCCACCAAATTCCATATCAACCACTCTTCAAATTTGATCTACTGCACAGGATTTATTTAGATAAGAGATAAGCCACTTTGAAAGCCTGTTACTCCTCTTATTTCTTTCTTCCAAAACAGTAGTGAAGAACACCAGGAGCAAATACCAGGACTTGAGTTTTCATTTAAATAAAATCATCACTGGTGTGTTAACTGCATGCCAACTTAGTCAAAGCACACAAGGCCAAATTGCCGTTTGTTGCTGTTACTGACAATGTAGCATTTAAATAGTATTTTTTTAAAGGGAGTCTGGCTCACTGCTCACTCCACACAAAACACACCGGGGCTACATTATATCTCTGCCAGCAAACGTCACAGAGGTGAGGGTCTGTTTTAACCGAATATTCTCTGATGTAGTTCAGCTAAAAACACAAATACACTGAAGACGTCAGTACGTTAGCGTGTCGTTTGTAACCCATACCGACAACGTTATCCTCACTTCACCTGCTTCTCCTCCGCTCCATGTGTGGAGAGCCTAAACGGTGGCAATGTCTCGGGGTGTTTGATCTATAATCCTCACTCGTCCCTGACTCGAGCTGCTTCAAGCAGAGATAGCCAGTTTATGGCGTTATTGCGTTGCATATCTGTCTGGTAGTCTGTCTGCAGGTAAAGTGCTCTGAAGAGAGACTGCTGCTGTCTTCTCCATAGTAGGATCACTCATAAAAACAGTGTCAGTGTTAACGAATGCTTTTTTAAACTATACATTCCTAACCATTCCTTCCATACCATCGAATCCTCAAAATTCATACTATAGGGCTAGATAATTTAAAGAAAATATCTAACTTCTGATTATTTATTATAATAAATGAAACAAAAAGCCTGTATTTGCTGTCTACATAGACTGTGATAGAGTGTTGTCACCTCATGCTACACAGCTCTGCACTGAAGCTAGCTGTTTAAGTTCACACTGACAGGACAGACTGCATCACAGATCTATGGCAAATTGTAATGCATTCAAATTTAACAGCAATAGCTGAGTAAATTTAACAACAGCTGACATCTTTACTGATTGCTATTGATGGAATACTAAGATACAATTCAATTATTTGAATGTCGCACTCTTTCAAATCACAATTTTGATATAAAAGCAGTTACTTCTTCATTTGTTTGCTCTAAATGAAATATCCCAACTTGCATTTTTCTTTCAGCTGCAGAAACTACACTTTATTTCACTCTTGATTAATCAAGGTAGCATAAACTTTGTAAATGTTATTTCACTTTTCAGCCAACGGTGCATTAAATACATACTGAATTAACAGTCACAGTTCCAAAGCTGGAACCAGCATTTGTGCCTGATTAATGACTTAAACAATTAATTAAACAATTCACTTTTTATTGATCGACTAATTTATGAAGCGGCTCATTGCGTCCATACTTTTTGGTGGAGTACTTGGAGGCTGTTTTAAATAACCTCACCATGTCTGTGTCACATGTTGGCTTCCCCCTTTCTGTGTCCACACGTGGCTGTGAAGTGTTCATTGACCCGTGACCAATTGCCTCCATTTAATTACTGTGATCACACACGCTGTGTGCCTTTGGCTAGATGACACAGTCTTCCCCAGGGAGCATGGACCGGATCACGTAGGTCAGTGTCTCATTGAAGGTTGTCTACCCTCCTCCATTCCTCCAGACAAATGCCCTGTCCCCGGGCCAGCTGAGTCCCACCCACACACCACCACCACCACCACCACCTCATATACACAACTTCTTTGCTCTGTCATATATGCCCTTCCCCTCGTTTTCCCTCCTTCACTTTCTTTGCCTCAGTAACACTTGCAAAGGGTTCAATTAACACGCGGCTCGACCTCCCCGCCCCGCTGCAGCCCCTCTGGGAGATCGCTGGGATTGTGCTCAGCTGCCTCGGCCCTGAAGATTTCCTCTTAGTGGGATAGGATGAGAATACACTCAGCAGCTCACAATGGCTCCATTCCAGGATGTGCCATGTACAATAAAGCTCTGCTCTGCTCAATATGATGGGCTCTAAGGAAGCCTCTTCGGAATGTGGTAATTGAGAGAGGGGGTGTAGTGGAAAATGTTGCAGTTTGCGAAGCATGTTTTTTTTCCTGTAGTGCATGCTTTTTTTGAAAAAAAACAAAACGAATCTGTCGGCGAAGAACAAATGCCGCCTCGCAGACCTCCACTTGTTTTCAGCTACTCTGTGAGAGTGAGGTATTTTCAAAAGCAATTTAATGAAAGGGTTGTCTCTTTCCCCCACCTTACCCTCTCTTCCTCTTTGAGATCCATTATTGGCAGGATTTCTTGTTTCATTGAGCAGAAGATTCTGGAGAATGGCAGAGTCTCTTCTGACACGTAGGCGGACATGATTCCATTGAGTCATACAGTGCAGTTCACTTGCAATGAGTTTTTTAATTTTTATTTCCAGTTACTTAAATGTATTTAATCTCGCACAGCAGAGGCTATACCTACCCTCCAAAAGCAGCTGAACCACCGTACTGCCTGTGGACTGTCAAAGGCAAGTCTCTAAATCTTCAAATATAAGGCTCATTCCTTTTGACTCTTTATGCCGACTGCTGATTTAGTGAAATGCATATTTAATGTTGTGTGTTGAATGGGTTAGCCGTCCCTCATCAGGTTCAGAGGCTCAGCTGGTCCTGCTCAGTGATTCTGCTAATCCCCTACCTGCTGAGTTGACCTTTTTATAAACCAATGGCAGCTTTACTCAGACTGGATAAAAATAATATTTTTTTACTGTCCTCTTTTCATTGCTACAAACCTCCTTGTTGAAACTATCTCTGTGTGCTGAAAACATAGTGCAGTAAGTTCATCTGAGTACTGCAGTTCAAAGGATGAGGATCCAAGTCTGTTATCACATCTATATTTGGTGAAACATTTTGAAGTTGCTTTAAGCTTTGGGTGCAAGGTCTGGAGGGGCAGCCGTGAGCATTGGTGGGGAACCCTTAAAGGGGTGTTCATTAAATTGTGCAGAATTCACACTTTTGGTAGCAATGCATTAGTTGAATGCAATACTATGAACACCTTTACAGTTTAATACAATCCATTACAATAGATTTGCAAAAAGGACTACCGCTGTGTCACCTCCAGTGACTTAAATCAAGAATGTTGGTAACTGCACATGACTCCCCCTCCTTCCCATGAAATGAATTGCAGCTTTTCAGTTGTACAAAGCTATTGTTAGCTCAAGCTTCTCCTCCCTCTCTTCATCTGTATGCTTTATTCTCTGGTTGCATGTGTGTTGTGCATTTTGACATATTTTACAGTTTCCCTTCTGTATCAGTCAGATTCACTTGGCTTTTAGGCATTCGGTCCTGAGTAATCTGTAACGTTCACTCTGCTTTGAGTCTTTATAATTCAGCAAAGATAATTGCAGTTTTTCACCCACCTGAGGCTTTAATGTGCAGTCTTGTACGATGTAGCAAATTCCCTCGTTTGACACTCACTGAGAGACCAGATTGTTTCAATTGTCAGTGTTTTTAAAAGCATGAAAAACAGAATCATCTCTGTGGTGTAGAGTGATTTGCCCATTTGCGGTTTCTAGAAAGTCTCAGGAAATGCATCACCGGCGAGGCAGCAAATAACTATCTCTATGAAACGGTTGAAAACAAATTGAAAAAAAACTCTGAAATAACTGATGAACCGTTTGTGCTCAAAACAGCACACTCGCTGGGCTGATGGGAGCAGTAAGCACTGTCTATTACAGTATTCCTCCAGAGCTAGTGTAGGTCAGCGTTAATGGGAACTGTGGGAATTCTACTGAATGATTCAGCATTGAGTGAACTGGCAACAGGAAACACTCCTATTCTGTCAGATAGAGCAGCAGAAAGTGTTGCACAGGAGCATTTACAATTCCCTCTTTCATCAATCTGCGTACTTTTCTGTCATAGTCAAATATGTGTTGTGGTTACAAGTGTTGTATCAGTTGAGTGAGACTGAATTTGTCATATGTCATTTATCTGTCGAGTAGGACCCAGCGAGTGCTCTTCAGCTGGAGGAGTGTTAGAATTTGCGGTGACTAATGCCGCTGTGGTGATGTACAAAATCTGTTGCTTTGTTTTGTGTTCTTTTAATTGAAATAAACAACTCTTGTGGCTTGGGTTAAATTAAAGAGCCAGGAGATGTCAGCCTGCAGCAGTCATTTGTGTAATGTGCTTTACTTACTCAGACATTTAGCAGATGCCTTTATCATGTGTAATGGTATGCTCAGTCTAAGTTAACATTGCCTGGAGCCATTTCCAATAACAGTCAAACTACAGTGTAACATGCAGCTGACGTTATGTAGTAATTCAATTATCAGTTTCAATTTAATCAAATTTAGTCAACAGGTGAGTGTGTTTGTATTTTTCTGTTTGGAAACATATCTTATCAACACCTTTTTGGTATAAAATGTCAAAGCGAAGCAGGGCAGTAGACAGAAGAGTGCTCTGAAACTCTTCAGAGACTCAAGTGCTGTCTACACTGGAGATGTCACATGAGCAACTTGTGTAACTGCTTTGTCTAGTGTATTGTATTGTCTCAAGCCACCTTCAAAAACACCTTCCTAATAAGAAATGTGGAGTCAAAAAACACCAGAAAATTAAAATTGGAAAGCATGTGAGGGAGAATTCTGTTGCATCCGGCCTCAACCGATCAGAAAGTGTCATCGGGTTGTGTACCAACGTGCTGTGAAGCAGTACGTCTTTGCAGTCCTCTACAAATGAAACACTTGCCTCCATGAGTCAGTGTTTTTTGTTCAAGAAGTGAAATAGTCTAAAATGGAGCGCCTGCCTCAGTGAAACCAAGAAAAAGATTTGGGGTCACAGAGCTGAAATGTGAGTCGTTGGCCCAGAAGTCTGCTGAATTGGTTAAAATTAAGGTTTGTGTGAGGCGACTGTAAAACGTTGCTGAAATCTGTCCGGTTTAAAGGAGCAAAAAAAAGCTTTTTCATTCTGTCAACAGAGTGTTGACAGAATGAAAAAGCTTTTTTTTCCTCCTTTCCAGCAGGGTGGGGGTTGTTTAGTTCTCATTCATTTCCAACTAATGTTTGCACCTTTTTCCAAAGCTGCATATATCTATATGAATCTCGCTCTTCCGGGGAAAATATCAGCTCCAGTAAGCCCGATAGAACAGACGAAGAAAAAAAAAAAAAGAAGGCAGCTGCTAAGGTGGAAAGTGTGAAGTCATTTATCATGGTTGTGGGAGGTGGAGAGGAGGGGGTAAGGAGTCGTCCCACGGGGACTCCTCCTGTGGCGGCTCTGATCTTGTCTCGGAGCAGGCTGGGTAGGGATGATAAAACCTTTACAGCCATTAACCCGGTGAGTCACAGTGGGCTGTTCCTAATGCCGGGCTTGTCCGGGCCTCTGCAGACACAATGAGATGGACCGGGCTGCGGCCGGTTACCCTGCAGCACGTAGGCCTGCTCCAGCTGAGCTAAGTTTAGCTTAGTTGTTACAGACCTCATGTGTTGGAAAAGAAATGTGTAATCTATACGATATGAGATTTATGTATGCCTCGAGGCAATGGCATTCTGCTTTGGTTCAAGGGCTTGACACGTTTCCAAGTGAAAGAAGAAGTTGCGGTGTACTGCGAGAGGAAATATTTGCACTTATCTAAACTAGTACGCAAAGACAGAAGGGAGGGAAGCAAAGAAATAGCTCCTCATACCATCAAAATCAATATCACAATAATAGCATAACAGATATTTACTCGACTGTCTTACAGTATTACAGCATATCACTATGTTGGAAATAATAATAACAAACCCAGAATAAAGTTGAATGCCGTTTTTTGGCTGAACTGTATTCCAGCTCTTCAGGACAGTGAATCATCCTTTCCTATTCCCTAGGTTCCAGCCGTGGAGCTGTTATATGAACACAAACGATTGTTCTTTTATTGATTACCCAAAACCAAGTGGCTCTCAAGTGAGACCCCTGCAGCTGCAAATGCGCTGAGATCTCCTAGAAATGACATTTCTGTATTACTTAATTGTTTCACCAAATGTGTTGCAGTGACAAATGCAATCCCCGCCTGGATTATGTTCAGAGGCAATGTTTTGGATTTTCTTCTTTATGCCCAAAGTCTCAGATCAGACTCTAGAGACTGGTGTTTGCATCCTCAGTCCTCTCTGTGGTTAGCATTAGGCAACAACAACACAGGTTTAAGTTGTGGTTTAAATGTTGATAATGACGTTGTGTTTTGTGATTCAAGATGCTGTTGATTTGTTTTGTATCAACACTATGAGCATCATCTCTGCCTGATCTTATCTAACTGCGAGTGCCTAAACATAATATATGAAAAGGTTTATATTCATGTGGTTTCATATTGCAAGATCTGAAATTTGAATTGCGTTGTCAGTCAACATTTTGCTTAATTTTTGCATAATGTTTCGTTGTTGCGGATCAGTCGTATATAAACATAATTCCTCGGTCATGTTGAGATGTTTCAGTGTTACTTTGCATTGAAAACATCTGAATAACATTGCAACCCTTCTGCTGCTGCTGTTTTGGTTAGACAGTGAACTGCCAAATGTGATTTACCTGAAGCTGTGTTGTTTTAGATTGGCTAAAGTAACACTTGATGGTTCCTCATCCTCTGGGAAGATAAGGTGTTTTCCATTTCTACAACAGCTAATGTAATACAATCTACCATTAAGCATTTTACATTGAGTTTGTAATTTTTTCAACACAGTCCTCAAAGCCTACTAAATGAGGTCCACATAGTTTCATTACATCTTAATTACATCAAGTTTTCTTGGATTCAGTTGCTCTGCGACTCAACTCTCCACATTTACAATACATAAAATATGTACCACATGTGTATTTATGTACAGTACTAATGATTAGGTATTGGCAGTACTAGTATAGCAAAATAAAGTCCCTAATGGAGTTTTTCGGGTATGACATCAATTAGCTTCCCAACAAATAAAAACAAATATGTAGGATTTAACATAAATCAACGAGAAAACAAAATATTTAATATAGGGGATATTTATTTTGAAATATGTTTATAGCAAGATTTAGAGAACAGACTAACAAAGTGAAAAAAAAAACAACATTATTTCATTATGACAAATAACTCCGCTAGTCTCATGTCAATGTGTCCTTGAGCAAGACACTTAACCCCAAAATTGCTCCCGTAGCTGCGTCTACGGTAGATAGATACTGAATTGTAAGTCGCTTTGGATAAAAGCGTCTGCTAACTGACCGTAATGTAAATGTAATGTAACTTGTTCGCATTGCTTATTTCTCTTTGTGTAACGCCGCCCAGAACATGACTGATACATGTGTTGAAACAGCACTCAACACTGTGTTTTTACAGTATCTCAGTGCTGAAAGTGGTTTTGACAGTGAGATTAATGAGCTTAGAGTTTGTCCTCTCTGGCATGTTGCCTGAGGAAATGCACGTTCAGCATGTTTTATGAGATCTTATCTGGTTGAGTTTCTTATCGCTCTCTTTGCAGCTGATAATCATCAAATCTGCCAGTTAGTTCTCTGTCACTGTGCAGCCGCAGTAACAATAGAGAGGCCTAATGTTGCCGACCAGAGAGGATCTTAGAGGAGCAATGAGAAAGTTATTTTACTTCGACGAGTCAAGACAGACACTTTACTAAGATTCAGAAGGAAATAATGACATATCTCAGCAACTAAATACACAACAAAATAGGTAAAATGTGTTTTCTTTTCACCTGCTATAAATATTCATAGTCAATATGTCTAGATGTTTAGAGAACTGGCTTCATATTCACATAACATGTAAGATATTAGGTTTCTGCAAAATGCCTATGAAACCCCCAAAATAACTGAAACACTTGAGTCTGTGTGTAATGTGCTGAGAGAATAGCCGTGGGATCAGGTCTGCTTTGTGTGCTCTATGAGATGGTTTCCACCCTGTGCTCTATATTTAACGCTAGCACATTACATTTGAACCGTGAGCCTTGATTGCTTACATTGTGAAAGGCTCTCGTCTCCTTCGGCAAAGACGCATTGCCCTGGATATCGTGTCCCTTGGTGTGAAAAAGATATGATATTGCATTGGATTGTTGAAACTGAGACAAAAAAAGGAAATGATGATGTGGGTAGCTTAGGGATTAGAGTTCAATTCATGAGACGACAAGAGGAAATATTCTGTGGTGAGTTGATGGCTTAATAGACGAAGCATTTCATGTGTTTCAGTGTTTGAATATGAATATGAGCTTTGGATGTGTCATCCCCTCTGTTTACCATCTTTTATCTCAACACACTCATTGAATTATTTCACAGAATGAAACTTTGCATAAAAGAGAAATGTTGAACAGTTAAAAAGATGTGAATCTATTTTCTCTGCAGAGAGTATTGTGCTTGTTGTGTAGCTGTTGTCATTTCTAATGGCTATTTGATGAATAGCCACACAAGCCACACTAACACCAGAGAGGTTAAAGCTGCAAACTGCTAACATCCTTGCTATTTCGTAATGAACACACCGGCTGCATGTGGCTTCTCTGCCCTTTTGTTTCCTTCACTGAAATACAAGTCTAAGTTCTTTCAAACAGATAAGATCTGCTGCATTTTGAGGTTTGCTGCAGAGCCCTTATAAAGTAATTTCCTCCTGTAGTCTTATTGTTATGTCTTACCATTTGGTGATCTAGGTTTTTTTTTCTCTGAAAGGTAGGGTTGGGGTTCCATCACCCTTCTGGAATATATCTACAACTTGAAAACATGAATTAGACAAAAGCTCTTTTCTCAAGTTGTAGATAGAAGCTGAAAATGAGATGAACAGCACATCGTATTAAATGTTGATTACATTTGTATTTAACACTTTTTAATATTGAATGTAGCCTTTATTTTGTACATCTTGTTTTTCACTAGCTACCTACTCCAGATACTCAAGTTCCTGATTCACAACTATTAAGTTGATAAGCTTCATAAAATCGTAAGATCGACTCACCACTCTGTTGGTCTTGTTGAACGGCTCGAACACACAGTTCTTTCACAGTCATGGCATTCTCCACATGTTTTTTTACTCACAAACAATCTTTGGCTGAAAATAGACGCTAGCGGCAGGGAGTACATTAACTGGACATTTGGTGTTAAAGTTCCTCCAGAATAAACCAAAAAGATAAGTAAGAAAGCGAGGAGAACTACAAGGTTTGATAAGATTTTTTTTTTGCAATAGTGAATATGGGAACCCGAGATAAAACCGGATATCAGAACCCAACACTACCCCACAGTATTTATGAGTATTTATTTATGTATTTGTTTTAACCTGAAAAGGTTGAATGTTGCAGCTTGAATTTGTCTTTATCAGTTCAAATGTGTTCACACTAAACACAGTTGATGAATTTCCTCCGCCCTGGTTGGCCGAACCTGAATTGTATTTTGGCTGCTACCAAGACTGCTGAAGACTGGGAGCAACACAGCAACAGCCTCTCTCTCTCTCTCTCTCTCTCTCTCTCTCTCTCTCTCTCTCTCTCTCTCTCTCTCTCTCTCTTTTTCTCTCTCTCTTTTTCTCTTTCTCTCTTTCTCTCTCTCTTTCTCTCTCTCTCTTTCTCTCTCTTTCTCTCTTTCCCTCTCTCTCTTTCTCTCTCTCTCTCTTTCTCTCTCTTTCTCTCTCTCTTGTCTCTCTCTTTCTCTCTCTCTCTCTCTCTCTTTCTCTCTGTCTCTCTCTCTCTCTTTCTCTCTGTCTCTCTCTCTCTCACTCTGTCTCTCTCTCTCTCTCTGTCTCTGTCTCTCTCTCTCTTCCTCTCTGTGTCTCTCTCTCTGTCTCTGTCTGTTTGTCCCTCAGCGGCTGACAGAGAACCACAGGAAGCCGCTGTCAACCGCCTCGGGAGCAGTGTGAGCGATGCAGGAAGTGACCATCAATCCCTCCTCATTTCCTCCGCTCTGGTCCCTGGCTGCTGGTTTTTGGACGGAGCTCTCCCTGAGCTGCACGCCATCAATATGCACTAATGATAGGAATTAGCAGTGAACCACTGGACGCTGACATTAGGCAGATCAACAAGATGCTTGTTCCTCTATTTAATGGTACATGGCAAGCTGCTAGGGCATGGGAGCTGCTCAGATTAGGACCAGATTGAATTAGCTGTGGCTGGACAAGTATGAGAGAAGCCTTCTGGTTTGTACGGTACGAGAGTACATGTGGTAAGGCTTAGAGATTTGAATGTCAAAGGAAACGGAACAGAGTTAACCGTAGGTTGAGAAACCCCGAGCACATTTTTCCATGATCACCTCTTTGTCCTGTCTGTAACAAAGGCAGGAAACATCAGAAGATGTCTGCTATTTTACAGCAGCAGAAAGTAGCCTACATCCAAAAACATATGAAAAACATATAGTATGAACATTATAAACATTGAATATGTATGTCTGTTGAGGCTGGGTATCATGTGGTACAGGTCTAAATACAAATACAAATTCCAGCACAAAAACAACTATCCATATCTTACTATAACATCTATTTTCTACCTTGTCTTTGTTCATTAAACAAAACAAAACTCCCATGCACAGCTGGTTTAATGTCCTCAACACAAACAGCCATAAAATTACAAATCATGACTTAATCTTGCAATAACAGATTTTTCAGGCCTTTTGGGGCCAGCTAAATCAAGCTGTAAACACAACACTGATATATTATGTACTTTAAAGTATATACAACAAATCTGTTAGCTTATAGTTGCTTTGCACATCAAACAGATACAAGGGAACATTGGCATTCATTTGGAGTCATGTTTTTGGCCACCTGATGAAATATTGTATTGTACCTGAGTCTGTCAGTCAGTAGCGTTGACCCCATGCTGACCTGTAACTGCAGAGGATGTAGCCCGAGGCAAAAGACAACCACTCTGAACAAATTCTCAGTTTTTTCTTTTTATTTAGTTTGCTGGGGAATTTCAGTAGGAGGGAAAAGCAGATGCCCTCCAGGCAAGCAGTAGAGCAGCCTGAATGTTAGAGGGTGAAAACGTATATGTACGCATTGGTGGGAACTGGCCAGTTTTCAATCTTGCAGTGTTATATCATTTTTGTGTTTATTATAGTTTTTGTGAGTTTTCCTTTTTTTCCTTTGACAGCCTTTTTGTTTTGTTTCTTGCTTTGCTCCATCCACATAGCCCAGATGTTGACCCTCGAGGAGTGGCTTTAGCAGCTGGAATGGATTTCTCCAGACTGCAGCCTCGTGTTATCCTCGCTACCCCCCCTCCAGTATGTTCTTGTACTGGGAAGTTACTCTCTCAATGGCACGTTGAACGACTCCCTCTCCCTCCTGTGATAAATATTGCAGGCGTTTGCCAGTCGAGGCCAGACATTGTCAGGATATTGCTCTGCTTTTAGCACCAGAAGGACTTCCGCTTCCCTGCTCTTTGAACCAGGCGGTGCAGGAGACAAGAGACCAGAGTGTAATTGCCAGGGTGGAATGTGCTGTGTGCCAATTAATGGCAGCTTCCTTTGAAAGAAGAGTATTGTAGGGGTGGGGATGACTTTCGGCGGCCATTGTTACCCCCTGATTGAGGCCTCTTTGAGAGAGGGAGCCCGCGCTTGTTGAAACATCTTACAGCTGAGGCTCCACACCGTGCTGAGAACACCAAGAGCTCCAGGCGCTGGGAAAGACGTCTCACACTCAATAGTGATACTCTTAAAAGATACCGCTGGCACATCGTTTGCACCCTTTTCGTTTTGATTTTCATTATTAAAATTGGACACGATATCCTTCCCCTCACATGCTTCAATTCAAGTCTTTTGATATCCTATTATTGCTAATCAGAGGAGAGCGTGTGATTTAAGAGGCAGTGTTCTTTGAACCTTTTTTTGTCTCTACCCCCTGTATCCGTTACATCAGCATGTTGGGTTGAGTTAACATCTCAGACCTTCTTCAAAGGTGATGCAGCCCAATTTCCTGGCATTTTCCTGTTCGAGAGAAGGCGTGTCGGTTCTCGGTGCTGCAGGAGCCTCATGAAAGCCGCATGACCCACATCAAACAGTTACTTGGCCACAGAGAACATGCAGGTTGCTCTGTAACTTTGCTAGTTGCAGCAGGAATGCATAGATTGTATTGTTTCACATAATCACATCTACATAGATCGTGTACAGTTCAGGGAACCTGCAGGTTGCAGGGAAATTATGATGATAATGCATGATAATATACGAGCAAACATGATATGCTTTCTTTGATGTCGAAGAGATGATTGATCTGTGTATTCTCTATGTGTGTGTCTAGACTCTGTTGTGTTTTATTCCGACTGGCTTTGATTAATTCAATGAAATACATCAAACATATCTCAAACAGAGAATGCTGTTTGTCATCCCCTGTTAAGCTCATCTTCTGAGTCAGTGGGTTATGAACCCAGGAGCAGCTTACTGTGTATCAACAGCACTGAATGTAAAAAACAAACAAAAAAATACTTTCTCACCACAAGGGAAACAGCAGCTCTTTTTTATTGTAGTACCAGGCCTTTCGTTTTGAAACCGAACATTCCTCTTGATGAATGTGGCTGCTGAGAGAGCGTGGGGCTTTTTTTTCTTTAAAAAAAGAAAAAAAGGATCAAGCTTGTCGTGCTTTTCAGTGTGTGGGAAGAGAGGAAGAGGAATGTACAAACCCCACAACTACCTCTAGCCTGCCACGGCCGTTCATTACCCAGCTTGCTGAGGGAAAGGGGAATTGAAAGGTCTGTTCAGGAAACTCAGCCGACAGAAGGCAGACTACATGTCAAGTGAGCCACAGCTGTTTTGTAGGGCAGTTGATCTGTTCTTCACGGCTTCATGATTCACTCTGCCTTCCAGCTCTGATTTAAGAGCAGAGTTGTATTTACAATTCAATGGTAATTGCAAAAAGAAATAAGTATTTGTTAAAAGAATATAGCATATTGCTCTGAGTTGTGCTTTTCCTGTTTATAGTGTTGTACTAACAGCTTATCAGTATGTCATGGGCCTAAAGGAGAATGAGGAAGTAATTTGTTCAGTTTTGATATGTCTCATAGTAATTGTGGATTATGTTTTCAGCATGCAGTGAATGTTAAAGGAACAGTTTAACTTTTTGGGGAATATACTTATATATATGAGAAGATGGATACCACTCTAATATCTGTCTCTTCAATGTAAAGCTGGAGCCCGGAGACAGTTAGCTTAGCATAAAGACTGGAAACAGGTAGCCTGGCTCTGTCTGTTTAAGGCTGTGTAGGGCTGCTGCCCTGTGCAGTGACGATCAACAATGTGGACTTGTACTGTTGTCATTGGAGAGGAAGAGCAGCAGCAGCAGCAGCATGGCCACAGACAGGTGTAGCGACAGGGCTGACAGAGATGTAGCTAACTTTTGAGGCTGTCGTGTGCCTCCGCTCACACTGCCGAGCTCAGGCAGGCACAGAGAGCTGGAAACACCCGGCTGCCAGAGACAAGGGCATGTTCACCAGCCGAGCTACAGCAAATCTTCAAAGGGAGGATTTGTATGAAGTCATCCGCTACATATTTAGGATGTGGGGCGATTTGTTTGACTCTTGCTTTGCCTTGAGCGGGCTGCGTAGATGCTCTGTGTGACACCGACAAGCACTTCAGATTCTATTTGCTTTATCAGTTGAGCTCCTCCTATGCATTAGCTTTATGTACATTTGTGTAAGCAAGTTGCGTTAGTGCTAAGGGTTAATCCAGTCGCTGATGGCGTCTCTGAAGCCATGCAGACTAGATCAGTAACAAAGCTCTTTGAGAGATGCCACTTTACCATTTACTCTATTCCCCATTATGATCGCTGAATGACAGTCCCGATAAGGAAATAGAAAAAAAGCACCAATTAATCACATTAAGCTACTGTCTGTTTTTTGCCAAGACAGGGAGCCGTTATGCCAGCTCTTTGCTGGCAGCACTGTAATTAAATCATATTAAAGCCCAAATACTGTGCTTTTTTAAGTTCTGTCAAATAAAGCAACTCAATGTTCTCGTGCTATCCAAGCAATGTTGACGTGACACCGATTAGAGCTCACTTGGAAAGAGAGCTGTGTTCCTTGTTGATTTCTTTAGTTGTCATTTAAAGCTGTGTTATTGCTTTGCTGTGGGAGGATTTTCATTTCTCTACTTCTTTTATGGACTGAAATGCCTGTGGCCTATTTTCAGCTAATATACTCTCGGGTACTGGAGGCCTATTGTGTTTCCTGTAGACAATCTTTTTAGTTGTACAGCCCTTTGCTCCGATTATACTGCTGTGATCTGCTGTCATGGCAATCCACTCTGCTTGATATCAACACAAAGAAAAGACCCACAATGCACTTCAACCTGGAAAGAGAAAACTCTTAAGGCTTGTTTGCCGTGCCAAGCTTTTCACACCCTGCCAATGTCTGAACCCATCAGTTAACATATTGGCTCCACTTCCCCTATTATGTGCCTGATGTAAACTGCCAGCCGTGTGCTGTTAACTGTTGAAACATGTAAGAGGCTGGCTGATGGAGGAGATGAGAATCCTAAACAGACTGCATTATTAGGTACACAGCTGGAAGCTCGCAAGCCTCTCATTTGTAGTGCCGCAGTGGGAGCGTAAAAACGGTGTAATCTTCTCAACTTCAATGATGTAATCAGCGGTAAAAACTGGTGATAGTCTGCCATGAATGAGCCGACCGCAGCGCTGATGCAGTACAGCTTGCTTCGGAGAAAGCGCCACTATTGTTGTCAAGCTCACTCTCAGTGTTGGGCATTGTGTGCTTTCTTTGCTGGCATTGTGAAGAAAATGTGTGATGCGTGTTCATGTTCTGCAGCCACGTGGGGCCACTTAGGCTCAGATTAATGGCTGTGTTTGGTTTTGTGTTAAGATGCAGTTTATTGATCTCCACTTGGATATTGGATAATGTGTCCAATGGTGTGTACCATTTGTAAAGGCCCTAAAGTGTACCATGTGCTTGATTGTAGGCTACAGTTTATCCATTTTCCCTATTTCCTAGCAGGATGTGTCAGGGTTCAAATGTGTCTGCCCAAGTGATACGGTAATGAACAATAATTCCTTTCTGTATACAGCATGCAGTATATCCTCTAAACCCTCGTCCTCTGCTGACAGCATGTTGTTTGGAGAAGCTTTTGTTGGCTGCATGTCAGTGTTTAGACTACCTGTGATTGGCTGTTTAGGGGCCCACTGAGCTGTGTGGACAAACAGACGAGTCTCAGATTAATAAGGGGTGAACGGCAGACTGCAGGCCTATTACTGAGCTCATTAACCTGCCAGCTGCCCTGAACACACACGCGCACACACACACACACACACACACACACACACACACACACACACACACACACACACACACACACACACACACACAGGCAGATATACACTGTGCTATAACATACTCTAGTAACTGGAAGTGATCAAACACTGGTAATGTTGTGAAAACATTGTGATCCAGCATTTAAGCCCCTCAGTTCATATGAAATATATATGTATAGAAATATGTTGCTGTCAGTCTGTCTTGCTATAGATGTTAAAGGCAATGTTTTTACAGGACCATCAGTGCAAAGACATTTTTCTAATCTAAAATCATGAGACATTTTCTGTGTCAGTCTTTTATTCCTTTTTATTGAATATGCACTTCTAGCTTATAAAAGGCATCTCATATCCTATTTTTCCTTCATGTTTTATCATATAACACTCAAACATGAATTAAAGGTATATTACATTACATTACATTACAGTCATTTAGCAGACGCTTTTATCCAAAGCGACTTACAATAAGTGCATTCAACATTGGTAATCAAAAGAACTACTAGTCACCAGAAGTCATAAGTACATACAGGTATAGTTTGCATTTGCATATAACACATTTCTGCTCTGTGAGAATAGCAGGTTCTGGAAGCCTCTCCAAGCAGCAGCCATTTATTTGGTCTTTCCTTTGAAAATCCTCTTCAGCAAAGGGTAGTTTTGTTGCTTGTTGCTTGAGTTTCTTGCATCCCTTGCTTTTTTGCCTGCGGTATATCAAATAGTAGAAGAGCTTGTTTTGCAGAGAGTAAAGACATATCACACAAAACACATCAGAGTGGCCTGCTACACTAACAGGTGATCTCAGAGATAACCCAAGGCATCAGATGTCAATGGGTCATCTGTTCCATAAATTTAAGCTAACTGTTAACACTCAGCAGCAAAGATATCATAAAGCGATGAATAGAGACATTATCAAGGCATGCATACCCATTAATTTAAAAAAAAAGAAGAAAAAAACGTAATATACTGACACTTGTTAATTTAAACACAGATGAAGTTTTTTTGTTTTTTTTTACGTTTGTGTAACATAGCACAAATAAGCCGTTTCTGTTATCACAAAGTGATTAGTCAGGTTTGCTCAGTTTCAAAAAGGAAGAAAAATTACAGCTCGTGCAGCATATGTTTTCTAAATCCAAATGACAGCACAGAGGATTTAGAAGTCTGCACGCTGAAGCACTCACCAAGCCGATGCTGCCCTTTTATGGGTAGAGAACATCTGTGACGCTTGAGTTGTCCAAATGAAGGCTTCCATGCTTGAAAATCATGAATGTAAACAAAACAAGAGTAGTGACCAGAGTTTGTATTCACCCTATACCCAAGGGAGCACATATCTTGCATACCAGTCATGGCATATCACTGGATAAATCTGCAGATATTATGTTACTGCTGGGTGGTTGTGTAAATCCTCATTTCACAGCCGTACATGTTAAAACATCATGTAGTATTTAAAGTATTTGTGCCGTTATATTTAAATAAGGTTTTATTACAGGACAGTGCACATGCTTCTATGACTCAGAAATGTCACATCATTTTATTGAAATAATCTTTGACATAATTTTGTTCCACAGAAATGTATGAATCTATTGAGATTCATACGTTTCTGTGGAGAATACCTAGTGAGCACGACAGTAACAACAGACTCAGCTGCCTCAACGCTGAGATGCTGTAGAGCAGCGGTCCCCAACCTTTTTTACACCACGGACCGGTTTCACGTAAGACAATATTTTCACGGACCGGCTTTCAAGGTGTGGCGGATAAACACGACAAAATAAAATGATACGATCGGCATGAAAACAAATATAAAATGCATACAAAATACAACTCACAATAACGCTGAATCAGTGGGGGCTCTGAGCTTGTTTCTCTGCAACGAGACGGTCCCATCTGGGGGTAATGGGAGACAATGACACCCGAAGTGTGTTCCTTATGTCCTGTCTACTTCGGAATTTTGTTTTGATTGCTGTCACTGCAGAAAATGCCGCTTCACAAAGATAGGATGTTGGAAATGGAAGCAGGGTTTTCAGTGCTTTTGTGGCGATTTCAGGATATTCAGCCTTGATTTTAATTCAAAACACCAGCAGAGTTGTTGTCATTTACAATCTCCAACAGCTGATCTTCCTCTGTCGCCACATATTATACAGAGCGGGCTTGGCGCGTCAGAATTACTCCTGATCTTTAATTAGACCCCTGATATTGTCTGTTAAATGAAAATACTTTTTTCTTGGAAGTTGTAGGCTCTTCTTCTGTCTCCTTAGTGGGCCTTTTCTCCTTTGCAAAGAAGCTCTCCAAAGGTTTTGTACTCATTTTGGCTAGCTTGTGGGCTTCATTTTTGAGGTAGCGTGTCATGTGACCGAGACAAGCATCTTGACATGTGTGAAGAGGCACAGGCGGATGAAATTGCAAGAGAATCCGGTCATTTTTCAAAATAAAACTTCTTTCAGACTCTGATAATCAATAAAACGGAAATAATATAATATTTATTCTTTGTGTGCGACCCGGTACCAAATGACCCACGGACTGGTATCGGTCTGCGGCCCGGTGGTTGGGGATCACTGCAGTAGAGCACTAAATACTTTCTCTCATCTGAGGTGCTTTGATGAAGGCTGACACGTACGTCTGCCGACCCACTGTGTGCTAAATTCACGAATGCACGCTTCTCTGTTGTGACTGTTGTGAGGATGACTGGATAATATGTCAATTTCCCTTTTGGTTTAGACCATTTCATAACTAAATACAAGCAGTGAACATTTCCCTCCAAGGCACCTTTCAGTACCACAAATGCACTCCACTCAGTGAGCTAACATTATTATTAAACCACTATTTTGACTGTGGCTGCCCATACTGTACATTACAGATGAAGAACAGTGCCGCAAAGAACAGCGTGATTACCCATCTTTCTCTCTATTAAGTTTCCATGACAGTGGAATGCGCGGGCCGGGAAGGTCGTAGAAGAGATAAGTGCTACTTACCATATTCAGCGTCGTTTGAACTAGGTAATTATATTCAGCCGGAGACGTTTTTTCCTCCGTCTACCCCACAGTTCCTCTCTCTCTTTCTCTCTCTCTCCCTGTTTCTTCACGGCCAGTTAAAGCGCTGGTGTTGAGCTTTAACAAGGCCGCTTTTGTCCCAGATAAAGCTTCTAGACAGCACTCATCAGCGCGGTGTAAGATCCTTGCCTGCCGGAGCACAGAGCGTTGCCCCGGGGGCATCTTATCACTCCGCTGGCAATCACAAATACCCACTGAGATAGATGGGCTTCTCAGTTCTCTCTGTGGGGAGCCCTTCAGCTGAGAAAAAGATGGCTTCTCTCTTTCTGCCAACACTCCTGACTGGCAGCTTGGCAGACAGACAAACATAAAAATACGGAGAGAAAGCAAGAGCTATTGACAGACAGATGCCAGCAACCCACACAGAGAAGTGTTGGGCTCTTTCTACACATGCACTGATTGACAGATTGGCAGGCAAGATGGAAATGAAGGCAGACAGAAAGCTGACATATGCATATAACGCTCATGAAGACACGTTAAGGCAATTGTGAGCACACACACATGAATACCACACTCTCACACTAACGGCACTGTGTGCCTGCATTCCTGCCATTTTTTTTTTCTCTGAGCCCAGGAATGGCGAGCTCCACATGTGAATTTTTATACTTCATTTCGCTGAATTTCAAATGGCAGCCTCACCTTCTTCAGATTGCCAGTCATTTTTACTCACCCAGGCAAAATTCCTGTGGTGTTTCAGACAAGTAGCACATTTGGCGCAATGGCAGAAGTACAGGTCTACAAGGATGATGTTGGAAGACTGACACCAGTTGCAGTTAAGGTGGTGACTATGTTTACAGCCATAGAGCCAGAGTCATGCTGAGATATAGATATTATTGGAGGAGGGCCTGTTCAGTACTTTTTGGCAATTTGTCAATCTGTCTCAAAGGTCATCCTACACATTCACCCACAACGGTTACATCCAGTAATAGAAACTTCACCATCTATTTCATTAGTAAGTAAAATAACACGGAACTGGTGTCATGTAATTACATACACTCACTCTGTACTATATGATGAATGTATACCACTTACCGCTCCGGGGGGGGGGGGGGGGGGGGGGGGGCGCAGATGGTCTGTTATTATGCTGTCAATGATTCAGGCAGAACAGACAAGCCATTTGTCTCCATGTTGTAATGAGTCAATGTTTCGAAACAGTAATTACCTTTTCGACCGGTTGACAAATGACAAGAATAGTAGCATACCAGTACATGCACAGACGCACGCACGCACGCACGCACGCACGCACGCACACACACACACACACACACACACACACACACACACACACACACACACACACACGCACACATCTCATGACGGAGTCGAGGTGGTGTTGACCTTTAACCCCTGCTGTCACATCACCAGTGATCCTCTTCTTGGATCAGACCTCATTATGTGCGGAGCAGCCAGCCAAAGCATGCGCCGGGTCCACCAGCCTCCCTCATCACCTGCCATTGTTCATCTTCATCTTCAGTCCTGATTGTGTCATCACTCAGTTAGATTAACACCTGAAATCAACATGCATCTCCGATATACTAACAGAAATCAGATATGACTCTGTGAAGCTTGCAATCCGTGTCCTCTTGCGATATTTACATTCATACACACCTCTTCTCTGTGAAATTGGTACAGATTTTTGCTTTGTATTTACACATATGTTATTAATGTGGCCTCTGACCTTGTTATGTAGGCAATTAAGAGCTCACAACTTCAGTGCTCCAACAACTGCATTTGTATGTGCTCTTTATGGTATAGCTGAGACCAAATACAATCCAGTCATTCAGGCTGCCTCTTAAAGGGAAGTTTAACAAGGCTCACTGAGACTCCCAGCTCTAAGTGATGCAGTCTGTCCACACATGAACACTCAGAGGAGATGGTAGAAAAGCTATTGTGTGTTTAACTGCCCCCCAGGAAAGAATGGTAACATTTAAAGGGAGTGAGTCCGGAGGACAGAGGAGAGTTTGCGTAGAGGACGGTCAGAAAGCTGCGGTGTTTTGACTTGAGGTAAATGTCACAGTAATGTCAACTGCTCCCGATCCATAAAAAGAGGAGCGGAAGGTTAACTTGTTTTTGTTACGGAGGTTGGTTGGCGATTGGGGAATTAGCTATGTGGATGAATGTGATTATTTTTATCATTATTTTTTTGCAAGCCACGAAAAATAGCTTGTTGATATGGTGATTAGTATGAGCTGTGGATTATCAGCAGGATTTAGTTGTGGTGAAGAGAGAATTTGTGTTCTCGCTATTAACTTTTAGGAAGGTCAGCCATTCATACATCTTGAGTCAGAGGTGGGCAATCAATATTACATGTTTGCTCTTCTCACTGTTGAGATCCAGCTTTTCTCACAGGGCTGTTATATATCTTAACTTCTTCAGCTGCTTTTACTGTAATTATTTAGTATAAAGCTTCTGTAACACATTGTCAGTATGCAGTGATACACCCAACACTAAAAACACTGCTGACTTAAATAGCATCTTAATTTAGTCCAGGGGTAGACAACTGTAGGCACTTTATGCCAATCGTAGCTTAAAGCTATAACAAGGAACTTCATTTTGGTGGTTCCTGTGGACGAAAAGCGAGTGCCAGTGACTTTACTGTGTGATTGACTGAGTGAGCCCTCAACGGTTTTAGGAACTGATGGCTCGTGTTTTGCTGCCACAGTGATAAAAGATTGCTGACGACTGAAAAGTATGAAAAGCGTTGAGAGGAAATGTCTCCATTACAACCTGAAATGCTAGATCAGGTATCAGCGAGTCCTCGAGCCTGTGCATCAATCCAGTATCATGTTATCATATCATTTACCAGCTCATTTATGCTACACAGGAACAACAACATGTGTGAGCCATCTGCCATCTTTCTCATCTCTTAGAGTTGCACATGTGCAATACTGATTGAGCAGGTGCTGGTGGAGACTGTGATGTTAGCCAGAGCTATATGGCATCCAGTGTCCGTATGCGTTTCTTCATCTTTTACACAGGGTTTAACCTGAGCCAGGCCATACAACAAAGATAACAATCATAGCACATCCATACAGGGTACTTGTTTACAGTTGTAAAAAATATGGTATTGGTATCGGTCGATGCGCAAGTTCAGGTATCGGAATCAGTATTGGGAAGGAAAAATGGTACAGAAACAACTCTAAAAGCATCTCCGGCATCCTAACTGTACAAACAAATCAGGGAGCAAATTTGCCAGTCAGCAACACGGATGTGGGATTTGCAGTCTGGTTCATTTTTGTGAGAGAAAACGCTTCACAAATTTAAAAAAAATCTTGAATCCACCAGTATGTCAAAGAGAGTTTGCCAATAGGACTGCGAAAATTTTTCTCTTCTTAAAAAAGGACACTCAGTTGAACAGTTGGGTTCACTGTATCAGGACAGTTTAGATAACGTTTGGCAGATGCTGCAAAACCCACTCATCGTGTGTTCCAAGCAGTCTAAAACAAACACTTGATTGGTTTGACCCAGGTCTGCAAAGAGACCAGCTACATATGGAAAAAATGACTCTTCTGGCTTCAGAGCAACTGACGGTGCATGGGAGCTTTTGTCTAATCTAGATCCAGCTCTGCAGCATTGATTTGTGGGCTGGATCTCCAGCAATAGGTCTGGCTAGGGTCAACTACACAGGTATTTATGGCACAATGAATGGATGACTTCCTTGGCTGCGAGAGGGACTCGGGGGGGGGGGGCAGTTTGAATATTAAGTCACCAGACATGAGGGGAATAGACCTTTTAAAAGTCTATGCCCTGATGTCATTAACCAGGCTGAGGGAGGAATGGATGAGGGTAAGAGCAGTTCCCCAGAGACTCAGCGAAGATATACATGATTCACTTCATTTGACGGTCTTTGAACTTAAGTACGTGTGGTATTACTTTTTATAGAGGCTGTATAACGTTTTGTTGTGCAAAGAGACACAAAGCCGGGTCAGCTGAGGCCTGGGCTTGTATTGGCAGGCCCAGACACACTGCAGCTGCCAACTTTCTCTGTGAAAACGTAAACAGGCAGTCACAACTAGCACACACTGCTGATCCACCGCTCTGTGCATAATGCCCCGTGGAAAGACTGAAGCGGAACATGGCAGTGCGAGCGATTTGGAGGCTAAGGATGCTTTTTCCTCCATATAAAGTGATTGCGCGGGCAGCGTTTTCATGCAAAGCGTTCGGATGGAGGAAATGTGTCACCGGATGGCTGTCATGTCTCATGCAGAACCTGCCGGGTCTGAGAGCAGAGCTGGATCAGAGAATACATGTAGAGACAAAGACACGAGCTGCACACAAGTTTGGGGATTTGATCTTACTATTTTTGGATTCTGGGAATACTCACATACTTGCTCTTGCTCCCAGTAAGCTTTACATCTTAAGTATTTTAAAACCAAAGTCTGCCTTTGTAACACAGGACTGTAAAAATTGCTGTTATTCTCTTTTCTTTCCTGTAGAACTTTGCCTGATACCTGAGCTAAGGTTCCTGTGGCTGTGCATGCTCTATTCTCTTCTGTCTACTTATCCCACTTTCAGAGCCAACCAAACTAAAATTCTCTTTCAGTTAATTGGCCCACAGCGTCTTTCCCTCAGTTCCTCTCAGAGTTGTGAGGCAGAATCAGCTGTCGATTCCAGATTACAGCGGGCTGTTGTTGGAGAGAGGAGCGCATTGTGTTTATCTGCAGTGACAGCTGGCTGGAGGCAGCGGGGGGAATAGATCTGTCACTGTGCCTAGTTTGTCTGTGATCTGGCATCTGCGCAGACACTCCACCTTTGGCTGGGCTGACTGTTGTACACCTCCGCTCTGTCTTCACTTACTCTTCCTTCCTTTTTCTTTTTCCTTTCCTCTTATCCTTCTCTACCCTCCTTTGCAGGATCTCTTGCAGGAGCTGTGAGCCCTTATAACCTGCGTTTAATGAGGGCAACTAGCGTTAGTGGTTATTCATTGGCTTTGCCGTCACACATCTTGTTAATTTCACATGTACCTATTGAGGGCCATTATGTGTGGTTCAAACTGACCCAGGTTACAGCAGGTGGGCCAAATCAGCCTTTCCTGCTTGTGTTTGCCAAGTACTGCTCCTCGCCTCCAGCATACAGATTCCGTGATGTCCGGCTGTGCAGGAGAGCCTATTCACTGTGATTATTTCATCATGCTAGCAATAGCAAAAGGCAGCGAGATGAGTCACAGTTAGCCCTCCGCTCTGATTCCACTCTTTAATTTTCACAGAGGGGGGCTCCTGGAATGAATCGCTGCCCCCGCAACAAACCTGCTCCTCTGTCATGCAGGGCTTCATGAGGGCTTCCTGATGAGTTGGCAGCTGTTTCATTTTTCAGCACTCGCGGTGCTCGATTCTGCTCCCGATTTTCAAAGTGCCACAGGGCAGGAAAACTAGACCTTCTACCGTGGCCGAGCAAGGGTCAACAAAGAGGAAATTCCTCTATTTGTAAACTCAAAGGTTTGTTTGTTTTTAGCTGATTCACTAAGCGCTAGCCGTCTGTTCACACTCCTGCTGCAGCGTTTGATGTGTGTCTTTTCTGCTACTTATGTGGTGTTGTGTTGACATTTGACCAGAGTGCTTCTGTAATCTGTTTTTCTCCTCTCGCTGCCTGAGAGCAGGAGCTGTATAAACATGTCCTTCCTCCACGGGAGGCGAAGGGATCATTCCTCATTACAGGGAAGGCAGTGAGACGAGAGGCGCGCAGCCGCTGCCGTTGTTTGATCCTGTGAGTGGCAGCAGGCCTAACGCCCGCCGCATGTGCCGTGCATGCATGCGCTTTCATACACAAACAAAAACACACACAACAACATACCTGGCAGGAGGTCCAGCATCTAAAACAAGGTGGATAACAACTGAATCCTGAGAAGAGAAACTACAGTTTTTTTCTTCACTGCTGTCAGCCGTACAGCTTACAAAACTCACCTGCACATTCAGGTTTCTGTTACACCTTCTGTTTTCACCTCAGATGATTTAAGTTCACAGACCTATTTCCATGGCAGCCTTTTCGCCACTGGTCTCGGCTTGGAGACGTGTTACCAAACTCAGTCCCATCTCACCACACTCAAGAGCGCAGCGCCTGTAGCGGCTGAGTGAGCGCAGTGTTAACTAGCCCAACACCTCGGCCTCACATCGCTGCTCTGACACCACAGTAGCTGATGAGACACCATTCAGACCCACTGGGATCCTCAGACTGGGCCACCGACGCTGTTCCTACATGCCCCACTAGGTGACTGACAGACTGGTTCCTAGACGGAGGCAGCATGTGCAGGAGCAGGGCACACACTCGAGTTAAGGGCTTCTCCCAATAGCAGAGGGTAATAGGCGCCACTTATCAGCTGAACCAATAATCAGCTGATTCAGTAAGAATGACTTTGATATCTTCTGGTCGGTAGCTTTTAATTCGTTCCTGTGATTCTTGGCTGCTGCTGCCTTATTCATTCATTAATTCCTCCACCATATAGCCTGCTTCCCATCTGCTTTTCAATAATTAGTCTACTTACAATATTATCTTTCCGTGGGGTTGTCCATATCTTAATGATGTGTGTGAGGTTTACATTCGGAGCAAGCTTCCTCTTGAAACTGTTTAGGATTCATACAAGGAGCACCCTGGAGAGCAGAATATTTTACCATTAAATTAAAGTCTTTATACTTTATTTTTATACATGCAGGGTTCAGTGTGTGTGTGTGTGTGTGTGTGTGTGTAATAACAGCAGAATATACAGGCCCTCTAGTCTCTGTTAAAGATGTGCACAGATGGCACAGATCTGGGGGTGTTTGCATGGATAAACTGTGTGTGGTTTTATACTTAATGTGTTGTAAAAAGTGATTTAATTTGTCAATTAATTTACTTATATTTGCATCTACATGTATAGATGCAAATATACAGGATCTGTAGATTTGGTGGATTACTTGCAGTGAAAGTAATACACTAAAAAAGTCTGACACTATAAATTGTCCCTTTATTCATCTATTTAAACTCAACACACATTCGTTAATACTAATTCCCTGTTTGGCTCTCACTCTCACAGCTTTTGTTTGGATTGGCCTCAGGTGAAAACCTGGTGAAAATGAAATGGAAAAAAAAATCAATATTGTAAGAACCTTGTTGAAAATCCCATTATAATAAGACTATATGCAGTGCAAACATTCAGCAGTGGTACTGTCTTTCTGTTTATAATTTCAAAGGACACTTGTGGATCGGCAACAGGATTAGCAACACAATTAATTAGAATTCCCTATAACATTTGCAGCACTTTTCTTTCAAAGTGTGTGGAAAAGAATGAATTGTGGATGAATAGTCACGTTCCATAATAAATGTTTCATATTCCTTCTTAAAGTGGATAGTCATGAGAAACACGTAAAAAGATATAAGTGTGCATGAGACTTTGTAGTGACCCTCCCTCACGCTCTCTTTCTATCATCTCCAGTAATTATTTACATCCCTCAGGAGTGAGTTGTCAGGCAGCTATATTGCCAGCCTTGACTGCAGGGAGATTACTCTGTGCTCTCTTTTCTCCTGACACCATTTTCATATCTCTCTCTATCTTCTTGCCGGTGAAGTGGCTTGATGCCAAGGCCTCAGGTAACACCTAGATAGACTTCTCTATCTCTCTCTCTCTCTCTCTCTCTCTCTCTCTCTCTCTCTCTCTCTCTCTCTCCGTGTCTGTCTCTCTCTCTTCCCCACAACACTACTCTACCTGTTAAACACAGGATTAGAGTGCACTCGGCAGGGTGCAATTATACAGCAAGCACTGATACATCCAGAGTTAAACACAGCCCTCTCTCTCTGCACACTTGTCTGCTGCAGGGCGCTGCAGCCTGGAGGTAATTGTATTGCTGTCAGCCCTTGGTTGATGAGTTGCCAGTGTAATTGCTTTACGGTTTGACCTCTGGTTTTTCAAACAAGCGCCCTGGTCAAGGATCTGCACCGGGCAGATGAGGGATGAGAAGACGGCTGGTGTATGCCTGCGTACATGCTCGTGTTTGTGTGTATTTGTGGTCGGTGGAAGCAGGATAAATATGTTAGTCCTCTAATGCTGTGTTGCCCCCGTGTCCTGTGCAATTCTTTACTGTGTTTTAAAGCACATCTCTCTCTGCCTCTGTTTGAAACCAGCATCTGAGTCAATTGAATTGTTAAGTATATAAAATGCACAGGGATTTGTCTTGGTGACATTGGTACAGAGGCACAGTGATAGCAGCGCTGATACACAAGGACAACAGGACGCGACACGCTGCACAGCCGCAGTGCCTGAAGCTACACTATACACACTATATTTATCTCTTGACATGGTATTCTTAACTTTTTTTTTTTTGTATCTTCTTCTGCCAAAATAAACAGTACATTACAGTAATAGTGAATTGCTAGCTTCTAATTTGTCAACCAAGTACGTTTAAACATTTAACAAGGCAATTTATCATGTTGGAATGGCTTTTTGAACTCAAATGTAGTTTACATACAATTTTTTTTCCTCCCTCCTTAATCAACCCCCAACCTAGGAATGAATGTTAAATCATTTATTTTATTTTTTTTTAACAAATTGCAAGAACCAAGGTTTTAATTGGATTTTAACACACATTAGCAATGTCTTCACAAGCTGTAAGATTGGTTTTGCTGGCTGTAGTGACAATTGTTTCCAGCTGTAACTAATCAAAATGAATTGCGTGAGTTAACCAAAACAAAAATGTTGTCTGCTGTGGGTTGATATACTCTCTACCTCCCAGTAGAATAACCTTGCTACTATTTACAATCAGCCAAAGATGGTTTCATTAAGAGGTGTTTAAAAAGACCAACAAAGTGGTGCGTCTCTCTTTACATCAACAATCTAGCATTGATGACTGCATGATGTCATCCTTAGACAGGCAGTGAACCGCTAGCTCGTTAGTGGTCATTAGTGAGCAAATTACCAACAGCTGCTGGATAGTGAGAAGTCCTCATTAATTTCCCAGTTAAACTTTTCAACACATCACATATGTTTTAAGTTAACCACCATAATGCAGCAATAGTGACTTTTCAGCCACTTGGGGAACAAGCTGTAAACACAGCATTGTTTAAAGTTTTTAGTAAACAGTGTCCTTTCTACACATTTAGCAGACATGGGGCTACATTAGTATTCATTTGGAGTCGTGTTTCTGGTCACCTGGTGAATGTAAGTCCAATACTCTCTCTCCTTTTTTTAGCTCTTTTGGTTTCCGGGCTCTTCTAAATGCTCCACGATGCTAGCCAGCTAGTCGCTAACTTTGTCTGTCAACTTTCTGGTGCTAGAGTGATTGCGTACAATATGTTTGTGTAATACTACATTACCACGTAGTCATTTCAACGATTGGTAATAAGAAATATAGATTTTTCCAGTTTCAAAAGCTCTGAATTTTAGAATGAAGCAGTGAAGCAGCTCGTCTTGTAAGCCTGCAAAGTTAACGTTAGTTCACTCGGCTAAAGAACTGTCTGCAGCATCATTAAGGGTTGTTAGTCAGTTAGGAAAAACTTAAGTTATGTTGTCAGAAGAGGCTTGCAGTTTGTTAGTGTTCTCATATATGAACTATGTAGCTGTCACTTTTTAATGTAATGATTATATTTGATAACTACTAAAGTGTACCACTAATGTTATATCTCGCTAAATGTGAGCTAAATGTTAAACTTTACAAAAAGGTAAGTAACCTTGGGAGGATGTTAACAACAAGCTACTTAATAATTGTATCTTAATTGAATGCATATCATTGATACAATTCAATTCAGTTCAATTTATAGATAATATGTACATACATTTTATATCACAATCGCAATAGTGGTCAGGAAAAATCACAATTACACATTATCCTGAAGTTGTTCAGCTCTACTTCATGCCTTCAACTGTTCTTTGGCAAAAGAACAAGAGCATGCTCAGGAGCATGGCCTTTGTCTGCAGTTACATGACACACACAAGCACACTGAGGACAGGTAGGTTGACGACCTGAAGCAGTCAAGGATAGAGGAGCAGGAGGAGGAGATGTGGGAGAAATGCCAGGCTGACAGTTAAGGAAAGGAAAGGTAGAGGTGTGAGCGAGAGTGCGTGGACCTGTATGTGTGGCAATACGGAGCAGACAGTGCTTCATTGTACGTGTGTAATTGAGTGCCTTTTCACATTGTGTATTTGCATGGGAAAGAATGAGGCCGCTGCACTGTGTGGTCGCGTGTTTGGAGCGAGAGGGGGATTTAAGGGGAAGTGAAACAAGTGCACAGCGTGTTTCAAAGAAAAAAAAGACTTTTATGCAAGATAGAAAGGAAACGCCAGAAAGTGAACTGCTGAGATAATAGATAAATCACGCAGGAGTGATTTGTGTGTGTTTGTGTGTACTTGCAAAAAACAGTAGACAGTCACATGATTTTAAAGAGTAAATACAAATGGAGCTGGTTGTTCCTGATGGAAGCACACGCGCTGAATACCACACATGCATGTGTGTGTGTTTGTGTTTGTGAGTATATATGCAACCAGCGTGTCAGGCTAATTTATTTAGCAAACAGTTCAGGGCTGACTCAGTATTTTAGGAGCCCTCTGGGGTGGCTTTCGGCACCAACAGGAGAGCATGTTTTTGTTGCCTACGACACGATGCCTCATTCTCTCTGTGGCAGCTCGATTTCCTCCCTGTCAAACAAAATCACTATAATTACTCTAGTCTGAATATTCAAACATTTAACATCCATTGAGATGGCAGGTTGTGCCTTATTTTATCAGGGACTTTCTGAGGAAAATGATAATTACCTTGAAGGACATAAACAGAGGGCTAAATGATTAATGACGAATAAACAACTCAATATGTATTGTAGCGCAGAGAGTTAAAGAGGCAATATTTGTGTTACTATCCTGTGTTACACCTAAGAACACTTTTTTTTTTCCTCACCTGTACTACTGACCAGAGAGATTGTTCAGTTTTATCATTGTGTGTACCAGACAAGTTGGTCTTTGATCTCTTGTAAATGCACTGTAGTTTCTGTTAGAGTAAATTAGTCAGGGTTTTGTGGTGATTTCCAAGAGAGGACTTTGTGCTGGTTAATTTTGAAAGGTACTAGTGCAGCAGTTATCAGAAATGAATAGCTATGACATGAGCATTTGAAGTGGTGCTTTTGGTGTTGCTCATCAGCCTTCTCTCCTATCTTTACTGTGGTTTCTAGTAAAGCAGAGATAGCTTACCCAGCTAAGTTAATCAGTGATCCAGTCAGCTAACAGCAAATTAATATCCATGTTAAACTAATATATGATATGTAGTTAAAGCTGTTTTCTGGGTTTTTCATTTCACAAGACAAATCATTATCGAGTATTTAAGTTGTCACACAATAAGCACAGGTGTGAATGATAAAATTGGTGATAATTGAATTCCATAATGCTACTTTGTTATTGTCCATGCTGGATCACTGTCACTCCGTCTCGGCTTACTGGAGCACTTAAACCTGCAATAACTGGGTTCTTTTCTGGTCCCTTGGGCGCAGCAGAAACAAGTTGTGAACACTCCACTGATATGTCATGACCTTTTGAGTTAACATGGTGAACTTGTTGGCAGACAGTTGCTTATTTACACATCCAACATTAGCATTCATTTGGAGTTGTCTGACCACCTATTTAATTTGAATCCAATATGCACACTTCTTTCGCTCTGTTTATGCAGCTATGTAAGTGAATCACTGAAGTGCCTCTTTAACACATTTGCATATAAAGAAATACTAACTTTTGAGAATCAAGTCTATCTTGCTTTGGAAATACTTGCCATTGTTTGATGGGACAATGAAGAATGCATCTCATTGATTTTCCAACAAAAGTTGAATTCATCAGGTCATTGCTCCTTCAACCAACAACCATGAACTTAGAAGTACACGTTTCATAACGGCTCGGGTGGGAGAGCTGAAAGGTTTTGCATGATGTTCAGTGTATTATTCATACCAGTCAAACATCTTTTCAGCTTTTCACACTATTCCTGGAGGGCAGAGGTAGTTCTTTGACTGAACAGGGGTTTACCCGAGGGTTAGGGTTGAAACACTTCAATTTGAGAGATTGTTGTGTTTTTACTTAAATCTTCCGGTCTGCATAGCTGTGAATAGGTTTAGAAAGATACATCACTATCAGACTTTGAAGGTTTAAATAATACATGTGGTTGTTGTGTTGATGAAAGGATATTACTTTTTTGAGAAAGGTGTTGCTCTGACTGCCGTGATATGAGGCTGCAGGCAGATCTGAGGTTTCTCCTTCCCTGTCAGTCGCCTCCGCCTGGGATTCCTCTGCTCTGTCAGCCTCCCGCTGTGTGAACTGAGCAGACTCCTCACTCCAGTTCAGCATGCAACAAGGTGCACTCACAAATTTGGCATACGTCAAAACACTTCTTCTGAGTTAGTCAGCGGTGGGAAGGAAACTTGTTTTTGTAATTTGTGCTTTGATATGGCTTTGACTGTCAAACTGTGAGCGTTCAGTAATGCAGACAGAACAAATGTGTCTGTTAGATTTAGAAAGCTTGTCTTTAACTGCTGTTGAAGAAGCTTCCCGTTCACGTCTCTGGTGTGTTTTTGAGCGGTTTTACCCATGAAAAACATACCCAAAAGTTGGTACGGAAATATTTTGAGCTGATTTGTTGACGGTGCAAGGCCGACATTACACATTTATGGGCGTGTATTTGTTACTCTGCTCCACCAATGGGAAAAGCTGTTGCCGAGGCAACACTTCCTTTCTCTGCAGAGCGTGAGGAAAAGAAAAAGCCGTGGAATGACATCGGCTGTATTTTGGGCTGCAGTGTGTGGGCTGTGCAGCAGAAAGCAGGGCGCTTCCTGTGACAAGAGGTGGGAGGTTCACAGGACATATTGGCCTCCGTAGAAAGCCTCTTTCCTGTCAGACAATCGACTTAATAGTCTCTAGAAGAACCTGTGGGAGGCGAGACCTGCGATATATGCTGGCATGTGATATTCACTTTAAACTTCAAGTAGTAGACATTTCTGTATACTCCCCATACTTACTAGTGTATATGGTTGTTTGGCTTGGCCAGCAATTGTCCAACAACTGCTTATGTTGTAAACCTGTGTCTGCCTTTTGAATTAGATCCAGCAGACTCACAAACTGAAAATGTATTTGCCATTCAAAGTTTAATTCAAGTTTTTGGCCTGACATACTGAGAACACCGTCAACAAACACAGGGCCCATAGGTGCATGCTGGGATGGCAGTGGGATGAGAGATGCAGCAGCTGCTGCAGCAGCAAAGTGATCAGCAGTAGAGAGTGAGCAATTGAGTTTGACAGCTGAAATAAACGGCTCAATTGGTGGCGGCCAACTCAGCTGACACGTCAGCTGATGCAGAGCGAAAAACCACTTGAGTATTGGCTTCTGTAATGTTAACACCACAGAAGTGGTCGCCAGGTTTACATTTTCTTCAGAATCCAGGCAAACAAATGTTTCCTCAGAAGATATTGCTAAGCTAAGCCACGTGCCTGGCCAAAAACACTGACAACATCAACATAAGGTGTGGATTATTCACTGGAATTCTCCATGGGAAATATCAAATTTCACAAAACATGTTCCAGAAATAAAACATGGAGTTATGGACAAATGGTCTGGCTGAAGAACACACACTGTCTGTAGAAATGTGGAGGAATCGTCATCAGACTCCTTGTGTCTTCCGTTATCTTGCCTCTTATCTCTTGTATTCCTGTAATGTAGGATGTGTGTCCCTGTGCTTTAGTTTGTCAGAGCTGTCCAACAAATTTAAAGGTGGTGTTTATAAAACTATTTGGAGGCGTGTTTGAGCGGTGAAGCACAACCGGTAGCCCTAATGTCACTATGACTGATATATGACACTGTGATACAAGGTGTGTAGTTTAGTGCCTTATGGAAGAAGTTAGCTATCGACAGTATAAAAAGTCTTTGTTGTGTCATAGTAATGTAGCAGCTAAAATATTTTTAATTTAGCATGTACATGAAAACCGACTATGAAACCGACACAAAAAGTGGGAGTTGAGGATGGCTCGGTTGAGAGGTGTAAAAGTACTGGGATATATAAGCGACAAAGTGAGGGAGGAGGTCGGTTGGCTCCTGTTAGCTGGACGAGTAAAGCAGCAAGCTGACCTGCCAGGGATTAACACCTCGTGTCTCCTGTCCATTCCCCTGCTCTCCCATAACACACTGCACACAGACACACCGCCAAAAAGCTAACTACTCAAAGGATTCAGCCTTTTAAAGCCTCCTAAAGTCAAATGAACAGGAACAATACACCACATAGATTGACAAAAGGTGAAAAGGATGTGGTTCATTTAATTACCGTGTTAGCAAATGATGCAACATTGATCACTGTAGAAATGCTTCCTCTTGTTCACAGCCTGATAAAGCCTCCTGGCTCACAATGCAGCCTCTCTTCTTTCCTCGAGGCAATAACCTTCTGATTTTATGCTTTGAGAGAAACAGGGAGGCCGGGCAAATGAGTCTGTGCTCTCAGCTAATCAAAGGTGTGTTTGATGCAGCTGACCGCAGCGTTGGGTGGAAGGTGTATGCTGTGCTGTCTTTGCGGAGCTTCAAATGCACAGGACTAGAAAAGCAAGCAAGCGTTGCATGATTAAATCAATCCAGACTAAATCATGACAAGAGTGATTTATCTGACGTGCCAAGAGCTGCAGTAATGTGTTCAGAATCAGTCCAACAGCTGAGCAATAAATCAGCACAACCACACCTCAGCCTGCTTAAAAGGAGCTAAACACTACTGAGGTGGTGTGACAAATTACTCTGCTCTGTGGCTTTCTTGGCATACGTAAAATGAAAGGGGATGAACTTTCTACTTGAATATTAACCTCCTTGAACACCTTTCACATCAGGGCTACGAGGAAATATCATTCATCACATTAACAGATGCTAAATACAGACAGATTACATCTAAGGCACACCCTCACCGGAGGGGACAACAATTCATCGCTCTCCATAGGGTCCATCACAAGTCTCCTAATTGCATCCACGTTTCCCTCACCATGCGAGGTGAGAGGAAACGAGGAAATATGTTTTAAGAGATATGAGACGTCCTTTCCTCTAAAGCGTCACATGAAGTGACGTCTGTTTGTGATGACGGCGGCCCGCTGATCACAGCTGGATCACAGCTGGATCAGCTTTCAGTCGGCTTTAACAGCTGTAGAGACTTTTGACTGATTGCAAAGGAGGAGCTTCCACCTCTCAAGGATATAAGTAATCCAGTTTGAGTTTTAACTTCAGTGTATCCATCTCCTGGTGGACCAGCTGAACTTCTAAACTCACCTGCATTTGATAAGTATCTTGTTCTTGCTTTTTATACTGTACTTAGGCCTGCTTTTAAAGTAACCTGCTTTGAACTGTCTCGATAGCTGTACTTAGGCCTGTCTCAGTGGCCTCAGTTGTGAAGTGCTATCTGAGTTTCTGCTTGTTTGAAACGGCTTGTTTGATCAAGCCTGGTTCACTGATTGCAAAGGCGGAGCTTCCACTCCTGGCAGACAATGAGCAATCAGTAGATAGCTGTACTTAACCACTGCTGGAAGCGTCTGGCAAACAAAGGCTAGGGCAAACAAAGGCAACAGGCCGACTTTTTCAAGCCCGACTTCGTCAAACTAAGACTTCTCGAGCGTGTACTACCATGTGTTTGCATCCTATTTCTGTCCGGTCCTCTGCCCGGCGGTCACGTAGACATTGGGCAGCTTTCAGGAGCCGCGACCCCACTAACCTCATCTATCCTACTCTCTCAGCTCGGGGCGAGCAAATGGTGGCGGGGGGGCTCTGGAACTGCCAGTCGGCAGTGCCGAAAGCTGAGTTCATCTCAGGTTATGCTTCCTTGCTCTCCCTTAACTTTCTTGCTCTAACTGAGACCTGGATCACACTAGAAAACACCACCACACCCGCAGCTCTGTCCGATGTGTACTCTTTCTCTCACACTCCCAGAGCTGCGGGGCGGGGTGGTGGTACTGGCCTGCTAATTTCCCCCAAATGGAAATACTCTCTTGTCTCTGTTCCTCAGTTCTCCCCGTCCTCTTTCGAATTTCATGCTGTTACTGTCACTTATCCAGTCAAGCTCACCAATGCTGTTGTGTATCGCCCACCAGGGCCTCTTGGTGAGTTCCTGGAGGAGCTTGACACATTAGTCTCGCACCTCCATGACGATGGCTCGGCACTCATCCTGCTCGGTGATTTCAACATCCAGACCGACAAGCTTGAACCTCTTCTTTCATTCCTCTCCTCCTTTGACCTTTACCACTCTTCTTCTCCTCCTACCCACAAGGCCGGCAACCAGCTGGATCTTATCTTCACTAGGCACTGTTCTACTGCTAACCTCTCTGTCACTCCCCTCCAGCTCTCTGACCACTATTTCATGTCCTACTCCCTCTCCCTATCCTCTGCTCCATCACTTCCTCCACCTACCCACATGGTTTCTACCCGGAGTCATCTCCGCTCCCTCTCCCCTGCTGATCTTTCCTCTTCTGTCACCTCTGCTCTCCCTGACCCTGGATCCTTCTCTCTCCTATCCCCTGATACTGCTACTGATCTTCTCCTCTCCACCCTTACTTCTTCTTTGGACAAACTCTGTCCCTTCACCTCCAGGCCTGCACGCCCAACTCCACCTGCCCCGTGGCTGTCGGACTCAGTGCGTACTGATAGACGGAGCCTAAGAGAGGCTGAGCGTAAATGGAGAGAAGGCAAACTCCCGGAGGACCTTCTTAACTTCCGAGCTCTTCTTTCCACTTTTTCCTCCTCTCTATCTACTGCTAAAGCTGCGTTCTTCCGCTCTAAAATCCTAACCTCTGCTTCCAATCCTAAAAAACTCTTTGAAACTTTCACTTCACTCCTCCAACCCCCACCCCCTCCTCCTACTTCCTCCCTTCTCCCTGATGATTTCGCCAACTTCTTTGACAAGAAGGTAAACGATATCAGATCCTCCTTCTCTCAGCCCCTCTCTCCCTGTCCAATCCTGCCCCCACAGCTCTCCCTCCCATCTCCACGCCCCATCTTACCCTTTCTGGCTCCTCTCTCCCCTAACGAGGTCCTCAACCTTGTTACATCTAACCGCCCCACCACGTGCTCCCTTGACCCGATCCCTTCCCCTCTTCTTCAGTCTATTGCGACTGAACTCCTTCCTTTCCTCACCCACCTCATCAACACATCTCTTGTTTCAGGATGTTTTCCCACGGCCTTCAAGACCGCCAGAGTCACCCCCCTTCTGAAGAAACCATCACTTGACCCCTCTGATGTCAAGAACTTCAGACCGGTTTCTCTTCTACCCTTTCTATCCAAAACACTTGAACGTGCTGTCTTTAACCAACTGTCTTCCTATCTCCACCAAAACAGCCTTTTGGACCCCCACCAGTCCGGGTTCAAAGTGGGTCACTCGACAGAGACGGCCCTCCTTGCGGTGACAGAGTCGCTTCACGGCACGAGAGCTAACTCTCTCTCCTCTGTCCTGATTCTCCTGGACTTGTCTGCAGCGTTTGACACTGTGAACCATCAAATCCTCCTCTCATCCCTCGAGGGGATGGGCGTCTCAGGCTCTGCACTCACCCTGTTTGCATCCTACCTGACGGGTCGATCCTACCAGGTGACCTGGAGGGGGGCCGTGTCGGAACCACGCATGCTGACTACGGGGGTTCCGCAAGGGTCAGTCCTGGACCCCCTTCTCTTCTCGCTCTACACAACATCTCTGGGTTCTGTTATTCGCTCGCATGACTTCTCCTACCATTGTTATGCCGATGACACCCAGCTGGTCTTGTCATTTCCCGCCGGTGACACCCAAGTGGAGACGCGCATCGCTGCGTGTTTGGCTGACATCTCGAAGTGGATGACGACACACCACCTCAAGCTCAACCTAGACAAAACTGAGCTACTGTTCCTCCCGGGGAAGGGTTGCCCGCACCGGGACCTGTCCATCACCATTGATGATACCGTGGTGACGCCAACTCGGACTGCGAGGAACCTGGGTGTGACCCTGGATGACCAACTGTCATTCTCGGCAAACATTTCATCCGTTACACGCTCCTGCAGATTCCTGCTCTACAACATCAGGAGGATTCGTCCCTTCCTGACTGACGAGACGGCGCAGGTTCTCATCCAGGCTCTTGTCATCTCCCGCCTGGACTACTGCAATTCTCTACTCGCCGGAGCCCCGGCGTCAGCCATAAGACCTCTGGAGCTTGTCCAGAAAGCCGCAGCTCGCCTGGTGTTCAATCGCCCCAAGTTCTCCCACACAACTTCCTTTCTCCGTTCTCTACACTGGCTACCTGTAAGAGCTCGCATCCAGTTTAAGACTCTGGTGCTAGCCTACAGGGCAGTGAAAGGAACAGCTCCTTCCTATCTCCAGGCCATGGTCAAGCCTTACACCCCCACCCGACCACTTCGCTCTGCTGCCTCGGGGCGATTGGTTGCCCCGTCGCTCAGAGGTCCTGGCGGCCGATCGACACGGTCACGGCTGTTCTCTGTCCTGGCCCCACAGTGGTGGAATGAACTTCCCACTGACGTCAGGACAGCGGAGTCGCTGCCCAACTTTCGGCGCAGGCTGAAAACCCACCTCTTGGGGAAGTGCTACCCTGAGCCTTCCACTTAGCACTTATTGTTTTCATACTAGCTTGTTGCACTTATTGTATTCATATTACTTATAGCACTAACTGTTTTTCTTGTTTCTGTACTTTGGCTCTGAGTTATGCTCTGCTTCATGCTCTTAGATGCTTGTTTGGAAAAGGAAATGTACTTATGACTTCTGGTGACTAGTAGTTCTTTTGATTACCAATGTTGAATGCACTTATTGTAAGTTGCTTTGGATAAAAGCGTCTGCTAAATGACTGTAATGTAAGTTTGTGTCTGCACACATGATCACTGTACTTAATAATATCAACTAATAATACTAATAACTAATATAGACACAATAATCATCACTGCAAGAGTAGAGATGTTTTCTCTCTGTAGCCTGTTTAACAATCTGCATTGAGTATTTATACTGTTCCGTGTCCTGTTTATAAGCACAGGACCGATTTCTACCAGTGAAATGCGTTTGTCTTATTTATGAATTATTTGCATCTGTATGTTTTGAAATTCTGATTGTGAAGTCAGTATTAAATAACCCAGAATATATGGTTTCTCTTGAACACTGGAATTAATTTATTAGGCTCCATGTTTCAGAGGAAATTGAAATGATATAAATCATCATAACCGACACTCAGGAATGATCAGCCTCACGTGACTGAATGAAACGATGATAAAAAGGGATTCGTCTCTCCAGCTCTCTCATGTTAAGTTATTGAGAGAAATATCAGATCATGAAAAGACAAATCTTTCTGATAAATGAAGAAAGTTGTCTGTGGCCCTTTTATTATTCAGACCTGCAATCAACATGTATTTTAACCAGATGGTGAATCAGAGAATTAATCAAATATAAAACTAGAGTTTAATCTGTGATCTTTCTTCACTCTGGTGTGAAACTCCAGTGATGTTGAGAACAATCAGATCAGTCCGATCAGTTGCAACGTCCAATCACATAACTGATGAACACTGAGGGGGCGTGTCGGCCGTTAAAACACTTCCTGGAAGGCTGCTCTCGTGCATCCTCGCTCATGGCTCCTCAGAGGTCCGTCCTCGATCCTCACTCTTAAGATAAAATAAGATAATCCTTCATTGAGGAGCAAAGAAATAACACATAAGAGACTTGGGATGTACCTATTGACTTTTTGCTTGAAGGTACCTTCTTGTAACTTTCCTCTGCTAGGAAGCTATTGCTATTAGGAAAATTTCTATAAGCTGCTATGTGGTGGGACCCTGAACTACGTTTTGATAAGCTGCTGAACCGAAAAACTGATCCTTTAAGAAGATAAAAGTGAGGCATCAGCAAGAAGAATGGGGAAACTGTGGGATCCTGACACTATATGTGCAGCAAGCATTTTGTCCACATGTCAGCTTTAGGCTAACTTTATTTCTGTAACTTAAGAGAATGCATTTTGACAATATGCAACTTGTTTTATAGTTGAATGTGGATAGATCACAAAGCTATGCAGTATTATATCTGCAAGTGTCTTAACTAACTACAGTAGCTTGCTAACACATAGTCTACATTAGCTTGCTAACAGCTTGCTAACTTTTCCCATCATCCATTTAGTTATCAACTGATGGATCAATCCTATAGTAAGTGTAGTGCCTCCATATTTACCTAAATAGGCCCACAAACTAACCTCGGGAACTAAATCAAAAACTAAGATTCTTGATTGATTTCCACCACATTGTCTAAAGTTTAGCTGACTGAATGACCATCAGATTTCTTCTTCTTCTTCTTCTTCTTATTATATGATATAATATGATTAAAATGCTGGATTAGCCCTCATATTGCAATTGTATGCCACAGTAGATTCAGTCCTTATTTTTAAAAATATCTTGGCTCTGCTCTTTTAGCACTTAATGAGCAGACTACTACTAGTAGTAGTAGCAGTAAAATGATGCACGTTCAAGAGCACCCTGTTATGTCTTTGTGGCACTGCTTAATGTCGAGGGAGGTGTTCCCTGCAGAGTTTTTTGTGTCTAAATAATTACTGGCCTCAGAAAGAAGAGAGTGCCGTGGAGAAAGCATGATGATGTGTGTTAGACATCACCATCGTTTATTTTTTCTGCGGTCCAGGCTCTTTTGCCTTCTGGTTTATGCAAGCCTCACGGAGACCCCCGTTATCCTTTGCAAGCAACTTTAGGGCTGCCGACATTCCTCTGTACAGAATGTATAAACCGTCCTTTGGGAGCAGAATGTGCTTCCACGGTGGATCGCAAGGCACAAGCACAAGCACGTAAAGCCATGCACTTTATTGTTAGCTGGCAAGGAAGCCTGTGTTGGATTTTATATACTCATACCCACAGACACACATGCACACTCACACTCACACATGCACACTCGCACTCACACTCACACACATGCACACTCACACTCACACACATGCACACTCACACTCTCACACATGCACACTCTCACTCACACACATGCCACAGTCCCCATGCAGCCTGGAACAGCAACAAAGCTCTCCCGTACTGTTGCCAGGGTAACTTGGTTGGGTCAAACCAGTTGAGCGGTGTCTCTCCTGTTCCAGGCTGTGCTCCCCCCCCCCCCCACCACCACCTCCACTCACTTATCTCTGTGTCTGTTTTTCTGTCCATCCTCATTATCCTCTCCTCTCTCTCTCTCTCTTTCTCTCTCTCTCTCTTTCTCTCTCTCTCTCTTTCTCTCTCTCTCTCTTCTCTGACGTCACTTCGCCCCAGCTCATCGGATCTTAAGCCACTTCTTCTCCACTGTTTGGTCACTGTCACATGTCTGCCCCGGGCTGAACAGGGTGAAATGAGGATGATTCACCACTCTGGCCACTTTGTCCGACTGTAGAAATATTTTGAAGCAAAACATAAAAAAATGAAACTTGGACAGGTTGAAAGTTCTGTATTTTCACCATGCAGGTTGCAGTGGCATTGAGTGTTTGGAGATAACATCATGCATTTCCAATTTACAAAAGACCGTAACGAACTCAACGAAATGCTAAGTACACATATGCCATTCACACCGACAGCAAAGCATTTACTTTGCAATTATGTGCATCAGTGTTTTACTCTTTTCATTTGTAAATGGGTTAATAATATAGAGTGTGATAAGGCGGCTCCATTATGTGTAGAAATGATTTAATAACCATTTTATAAAAGAAAAAAAAAACCACTTCAGGCCGTTGGCGTATGGAAATTATTTCACAACTAAGCCGTTTCTGGCAGGGACACAGTGATGGATTACCCTTCTTCTCCTGCAGCTATTATAGCTCTATTGTTGGAGTTGTGGACTGTGAATAAATGGAAATGACACAGATAGACAATTGAAATCTGTTTATTACTGATAGAACACAGCAGACATGAGACAGCAATGAGAGCAGATGCAGATGTGCTAAACAAAGTCTAATTGCTTTGTGGTGCTCCTAAATTCTGGCAAACGCATATCTTTCCAAATAAAAGGAGAAGCATGACACATTTTTACATGAGACACATCAGTTTCACAAACCTTAGCAGTCAGTTCTAAACTGGTATGAACTGTTCATGCCACCAGTGTTTTGTCTTGACATTTAACCACGGAGTCACAGAAGGATAGCAAAGAGATATGTGTGGAAGGCGTGGCTTCTCAAGTTATTGTCTAAGATAAGATAAGCATTGTCCTGAAATGAGGTAATTAGCTTATACTATTAGTTTTTATTGCTTGCTTAAGAAAACATCAGGGACATTCAGGGAACACATCGGCCATCGCCTAAGTTAGCCCATATCAAAGCTTTTTAGAGATTTAAGAATCAACACCAGACACCATTAGTTGGTAAAAAGATGTGAAACGATAGTTTACGTTGTAACTGTGCTACATTTGTTTTAAAAGGTTAAAGTCAAATCACTGAATTGTCATAGACAATAAACGTATGACAATGGCAGAGGAATGAAGGCCTCAGCTTGCACACTGTCTAACAGTAAACACAATTACAGATGAATGTGTCGAGCTGTCAAATAATCCGTGTAGTCCTTGTGTATTGCTGTTTTCTATCTGGATGAATGAAGTAGATGATTACCACAGGGATTTCCCCCGGAAGGCTAATGAAACTCCACATTTCTGCAAGTTGACGCTTAATTGATCCCACCACTCAATGCCAGTTTGTTCACAAAGACATGTTTCTATTAATACCCAAGGAGACACTGACCTGATGTGTATTGATGGAGCTTCATACTGCAGCTCAAAATAGTCTGCCTAAAAGGAGGGAAACACCTGGTCTCCGCATCCTTTCTTGTCAGGCTGTAGCCGCTTTGTCCTCGTAGCAGCTCTTTAAAGACGGCCCTCCAGGTAATGAATTCCATGACAAGTGACCTGCTAATACCGTCTGGTCCCTCATGAGAAATGAATGTGTTGGCTTGTGAGGTGAGAAGAGCTTTGAGCTGCTGTGTGATATCAGTGTGATGACATTAAACTCTTCTGTCAAAGTGGTGTCGGCCCGTGAGCTGGGTCAGCCTGGTAACCTTTTGTTAACCTTTTGTTACTACTGCTTTCATAGTTTCTCTGAACATTGTTGTCATCATGGGTTACATTGTGACTATTCTGAGCTTCATGCAGCGGTCAGTGTATAGAATTCTGTTATTTAAAACATGTTTGATCTTTAATTCAAGATTAAGACCCAGTCTTAAAAAATGTCAATGCCATTGTTTTCCTCTTAGCTAGAGAGAAGATAATCGTATAACTTGAAACGCTTAATGTGTCTCCAAACACATTTTCAGATGAGGTAGGGAATATTACCAGCAAGTAAGAAAATAAACAATTCAGCTACAAGCATGTTCAATCTAGCACAAAATAAATAATGCAAAGACTCCTGGACTAGAACACTGTAACGATGTGTGGGTGGTTTTAGGATCTTTGCACTTACCATTTAAATTTCAGATACATTCTGCCTGCACTTAAATTGCGTTTTTTCATGGAAACTTTCTTCCATTGTCAGTTTATTTAAAAAATGATTTTTTTGCAGTGCATTACACATGAACACCTTTTGTCACGGAAGGTGTCATTCATTAGCAGTTATGGGGCTAATGCGCTAGCCATCTGCTAACCCCCACCCTTGGAGCCAATAATTTGATTATTCATACGGAGCTGTAAGCTGACTGCAGTGTGGCCGGGTACTGCTGGCTGTGAACAGATGTTGAAACGTGAACTAGCAGCCCTCGGCCTTGAACTCCACGCGGCTTCATGCAGCAGCGTGTCGTCCTCTGCCGTTCAGACGCGCAGTGATCTCCTCCGACAGACTTTACCAAGCAGCGGCAAGGCACCGGCTCCACTCGGACCTAATGAGATCTGGAAATAATAGGCAGCAGAAGCCCAGGAGGAGGATACAATTCAATCACTAGACGCACAAGCAGGCAGGCTGCTTGGTTGGCAGCAGTGTTTTCCACTGGCTGGCAGATGTGCAAGTGCGTCAATTTGTGTGCCTCTTCACCATATCATTTTAGCCATGTCCATTATTTTTCCCACACCGCCAGTCGTATTTTAAACATTCATAAAATAGCATCACCAATGTTAACCGCTGTTATTAAACGTAGTAGAAGAAAGGTCACAAATAGAGTCAGTCGGACTGACATTCAGCTCTGCTATAATGTCCCTGCCGAGGTCGTGGCATGATTTTAATGTGGTGTAGTTATGTTCTGGGAACTGATACACACAGTGTGTGTGTCAGGTTGCATTGAAGTTGGTTGAACTTTTAGCGCAGTAGCTAGATTTGGTGTCTTAGCTCTCCTATAGATGGCTGTCACCAGCATTCGTCATGTGTAGTGGTCCTAAATCTCTACAGCTGACCAAATGTTTGCTAGCAAAATGCCTATTTGTGATTAGTATACTTTAAACCTTGAATGAAAAAATGCAGTTTAAGGTGAGGGTGTCAATGCTATGTACGGTCAGAATAACGCTATAGAATGTTTTTGTCAAGCTTTTCTTTGCAGTTTGCCCCTCTAGATACACCCATCTATTAGCGCTGAGTTACAATAGACTGAACGACACACTTATTAGGCATCAGCTCTTTGCTTGCTTTTGATGTATTGCTGCTTATATCACACATTTTTGGATCATATTTACAACCGGGAGCTAGGCTTGAACTGCATTTTCAAGTGAGAAACTGGTGATCATTATAACTCCAATACGACAGGAACACTGCATAAAGCCACATCATGTGTCGTAGCACCGGGAATTATGGGCACTTGTAGAATGCTAACATGCTCCCTTGTTGTTAAATATTTGTTTTCTGTACACTACACTGACAAGAAATGTCAGACTTGAACCTTAGTGCATCACAGCATCTAAAAGGAAGCGAACACCAGACACTAGCATTGGTAGCACATACACACAGCATGATGCAATTTTGTCTCTCTGTAAAATACTGGTCAGGAGGTGACTGGGGGAGGGGACGAAGAAAAAACACTGAGTAAGATACCAGGCAGTTACAAATGATGTTTTGAATTCCTATAAACAAACACCCATACAGGCAGTAACCGAAGCATGAGGAATGATTAGTTAAAGGTACATTTATAGTGTAAGTGTAAAGTGACTGTATTTTCCCCACTGTGTGTTAAAGCAGCTCTTCATAGCATAAGCTCATTATATATGAGCCATAAAGTGATTATGGACTCCAGTAAGGCATTGTTCTATTGTTGACAGGATTAAAGATGACTTGAGAGAGAGAGAGAGAGAGAGAGAGAGAGAGAGAGTGAGAGAGAGAGAGAGAGTGAGAGAGAGAGAGAGAGAGAGAGAGAGAGAGAGAGTGAGACTCGCCGCTCTATGGCTGAGTGTTGCTTTGTATAAGCCAGCAGTGAAAGGGACTGCGCGCTTGACTGTTTGCCAGCTGTGACACACCCTACCTCCACTTCTTCTACACATTCATCTCCCGCCCCTCTGTCTATACATCTACATATCTGTCTGCTTGGTTCTTGTTCAAAGGCAGCGCTGTGAAGTGTCACTTTTTTTATAGACTTGTCACCTGTTGCACTGATTTCAAGGTTTTTAGGGAAATGCTTGAGACAATGAAAACAGTAAATCTCTTTTGTCAGTGTGGTATTGATTGGTATCTGTGTCACTGGGTGTGAATGCAGGATTCCTGTGAAAAGTCAAATTTGGCTTTTTAAAACGAAAAGTAAGGGTTGTGTGCAACAGGTTATATGGCATCCTCTAACACTGCCTTGGTGAATTTGAATCACTGTTCTTATCGACTTTTAATAACAAGATGCGCAACATTGTTAAGATCATTTATGGATGGATCAACCACTCCATCTATATATGTCTTGCACAAATTATTTTTTTTGTGTGTTTAGATTTCTAATTTGCTTTCGTCTTCTCTCTGCAGAAGAAGGCCGGAGTTGTGAAGACACAGGAAAAGAAGGAGCGGTGGAAGGAGAAAAAGGTGGCGAAGCGGCAGAAAAAGGAAGATGAGGAAGTGGAGGAGGAAGAGGAGAACGTCCAGCCGGTGGTGGATGCTCTGGAGAATGGCTTCCTTCATCACGCCCAGCGGGAGCAGGAGAGAATGACCGAGAGGCTGCTGAAGAAGACTTACTCCAAGAAGAACAAAATGGTGAGTGGGTCTGACCCCATAGCCTTTTTTATATTTAAGAAATTCTCAGTTGAAAGAGAAGAGCTGAGTTGGATCTTCTGGCACGACTTCACCTACTTCCAAAGTGGATGGAGAAGGTCAAAACTCCAGCAACATGTGTAGTATATAGGACATCTTTATCATATGACTGTAGCTTTTCCATGAAGGCAGATGAGCAAGTCAGCTGCTTCAGTAGCATCTGACTGCTTTGTTGTGATTGGGCAGTGCTGTTCTTTCCATGACTATTCTTTAACTAAGACCAGGACAGGCCTTTCTCCAAATATATACTTTCTATTCATCTAACAGCTGGTCCACATTCCCTTTTAAGCAGAACAAGCTCTACAGTGAATCTTCAGAAAGAAGTGAACAGTGTAAACGGAGCCTTACGCTCATGTCAAATGTGACTTTACTTATTCTTGTGTCAGCAGGGACTTTGTACCACAGTGCTGAGGTTGTCAAGCAATAACTTCACTTTCACATGAGACACTTCAGTCCATTCTATCAGTTCACCATCAAAACCTTCTCAGTTTTTAACACTTGAGAAAATAATTTTCTTCAAATACTCACTCCTTTTGTGAGCAGTCTCTAAAGCCCATTCAGAGCTGGCAAACATTGACTTTCTATTGCTACAGTCATTTTGAAAATGATATATGTTTTTTTTTAAACTCTTACTTGGTTTTCATTGTTTTTGAAATAGAAGCTTTTGACACTACTGACGTTGCCCCCTTAGGAAGTCCAGGTTATTGCCAGAATCTTTTTTTTTTTTAATTTCTTTTGTCAGCAGCAGCCTTTAGTAATTAGTTATCATGTTTCTCACATTGTGGTTGGTGGTGACGTTGAGTGCTTCCTTCTGCTTGCTGCTGTCTAAAGGGACTTTATCTTGTCAGTCACTACTGATGCAGAGCCTGTTCAGAACGGGCCGAATGCTTTAACTGTGTGCGTTGATGCCAAACCCTTTTAGTTCAAGCCCCCAGGCCCAGATTGCCTACTTTGCCAAACAGTCATCTGACCCTTGAACTAAAAGGGTCAAAAACAGCTATTGATTTATTAAGATGTTTGATGATATGACAAATATTGAATTGTGTTACTATTCTTACTCATTGTACCCTGAAATAACTTACAAAAGACGCCCAAAGCACTTTACTACAACTCAGCTGTATAGCCTACTACTTACTGTGTACCACTACTTCACAGGAAAACATTGTAGTACTACATTTACTTGACAAAGAACTCTTACTGGTTACTTTGCAGATTATAAAGAAGTATAGAGTAGAGCATGGATTTAATTAGCAGATGCATTTTGCTGGCGGTAACGTTATTAGTGTTGTAAGTTAGTACACACTCAAGTGGCACAGTAGTCGACTACTGGCTGCAATATCGATGAAATGCACTTAGCAGAGGCGTTCATTTCCAAACAGGCATACTACTTGCTTGCTTTGACATAACCACCAGGGTTATAGAGAAGAGAATGGATTTAATGAGTTTTTTACTCTGTTACTTTGATTGCTTAAATATATTTTTGCTGCTGTAGCGAACACATTTCCCCTTGCGGGATGAATAAAGTATCTATCTTTCTATCTATCTGGAGGTATTTTTCTGGCAATAAAGTTTTAAGTTGGTAAAACCTAACAGCATTTTTCTGCTTTGCTCGTTGACCGGGAAAGAAATACAAGTTTGGTAGCAACGTGATGTAGCGTTAGCATATCCAGCATCAGCAGTCAAAGTGAACTGCATTCAATGAGCCGCTATCTGCCCGCTGCAGTCCACATGCTGGAGTTTATTAATATTATATAATACGATATTGCACCAACTTCATCAAAGCACTCCATGGGGTCACCCAGCAACACACCTGCCAAGTGTGAAGTAGATCGGATGAGCGATTCTCCAGATATGTAACAAACAACCAGACGGACAGACATACATTTCCCTTACTATGTGTTTGAAGTGAAAGCTTCAGTGTTTTTTCCCATGATGCTGCTGGCTGCCGCCATGGACTACCATTCATTTACTGTGATCACGTAATCACTTGTTGATACAAGGGGGATGGCTAATACTTGTCTATATTTATATGTATTTGCTTCTTGATAATAGCACCTTGTTTAGTGTTTGAAAACTATTGGCGCAGCACAACCGACCAGCTAATGCAGGGTTGAGGCCACACTACAGTAGCCTATGTCAGTACTGATAGCCTACAAAGTGTGACTGAGACCTTAACTGCACTGTAGGTGCACTATGGGAGTTTTCTTCTTGTTTGGGACTGTAGTGTTTTGTGTAATTCACCTACTAAAGCAAGCAAGGACTATATCATTGGGAAGGAATCCTAGGGAGTCAGATAGCCTTTGGACCTCAGTGAAGTGTGAATACAGTGTGAATACACACTGTATTTGACTTGTCTTCACTGAGGAGCCCTGATGCTACCAAACATGGTTTCATAAACAAGTTGCTGGTATGCTGCCTTCGGGTGCATTTACCTTGCTATCCCATTCTTGTTTTTCTTCATGACTTTTCTGTTTGTTAATGCGGATAGAGGGCTGCCAATGTCCCCGGCTTCAAGCACACTGCTGAGCCCACAGACTCGAGTCTGTCCCAGCGAGATAGCCCATCTATGTGTTAACAGTTTGTTTAAATGGGCGGATGTTTTTTCATGCTCCTGTCTGAGGCCAAGCTCTACCATAGTGCTGCTGAGGATAAGAGGGGAAATGTAGTCAGGAAGCCAAACTAAATAATGAGGCTATGTAGCCCGGAGGCCTCCTCCACAGATAAAAATATCTCTCTTAGATAAGATTTCCTAAGGAAGTTAACATGGCTGAAAATGAGTTTGGCTGTGATATTTAGTTTGCTAAGAGACAGTGAAAGATTATGTATTTAGCTGATGCTCTTATCCAGAGTTTAAGTGCAATAGGCTGCAATTACTGAACCAGATCTACATTCTAGTTCGGATAATAACTCCATAATATTTCCAAACTGCTGCTGTCATGAGAAAACCTTGTAACTTCAGCTGTGCTGAATTTCATATTTTGCCGTAACTTCGTCTGAAGATTTACTACACATACTCCCAAGGACATTAATATAGTAGAGAGCTCATGAAACCAGCTCAAAACCCACAGGAAGACTCAAGCTAAAACTATGTTTTTTAATGTTTCTACCCATCAGCAGTCAGATATGTTTTTGTCCCTGGAATATATAATGGGGAAGTAAAGAATCAGGGGTAAGAAAGTTTAATATTTCATATAAAATGTTTGATCTTTTGTCGTAAAGTTATATTACTGCATATTGAATAGCTCCATCTTACGTCTATTCATTTGCCGTTTTGCTTGTTCTTCCTTAAAGCAATTTGAAGTAATATCTGGAGGTACATCAACAAATGCACCTACCTTTTTTTATTGCCATCAGCCAAACCACAAATATTATATTACATTTTGAGGAATGCATAACAAAATGTTTATTTTGTCACAGTGGAAGTGATGAGGTAACAATACTCACTCAACTCAGCAATCAGAAAAAGATTTATTGCCAAGTATATTTTCACTTACAAGGAATTTGTCTTAGTGTTTGGTGCATACAATAAACATATTAAGAGGAAATAAGAATTCCAAGAGTCCAAATCAGTTGGGGTCTGGGGCCTTGTTGATGAGACCCACTGCAAGAAACTGGCTTTAGGTGTTGGTCCTGTTGGACCTCAGCCTCCTGCCAGAAAGTGACTCAAAACGTTTGTGTCCTGGGTGTGAGGGGTAGGGCACGATCTTTCCTGCCCGTCTCAGGAGGCATACAGGTCCTCAAAGGATGGCAGATTGCAGCCAATCACCCTCTGAGCAAAGCGAACGATACGCTGCAGGCTGCCCTTGTTCTTCATGAGGCAGCTGTGTGCGTACCAGACGCTGATGGAGGAGGTGAGGATGGACTCTCATTGACTTTGGCAAGTTGAACTCCTTCAGCTGCTGCTGGAAGCATATCCCTTGCTGTGCTTTTTTGACCTCCCTTACCAGATGGACTGATTTATACATAGGCCCTGTTGCTCTTACTTCACTTCTAAACTTTCCAATCCCTTCTTTTTTTCTTGTATCAATTGCTTGCTTGAATCTCAGTGTCTAGCTCAAGCAATGTTTGACTGTATCACTGTCTGAGTAGCTAAGATATCTTTTAACCTGCGAAGGGTTTAGTTCTCTGCATGCTGAAACCTTAAGCGTGCCTTTAATGCATAACTAGAACGCCCAATTCCCAGCTACATTTTCACTTTGAGTATCAACAATTATGCTCTGGGAAACAGCAACACCCAAATTCAGCCATAATCACAGCACAGATAAGACTCAGCACATGATCATGTTGCATGACTAATTAATTATAGATAACATTATTCAAAATGAAACGGTTGATCCACACCTTCGAATAGATCCTCTCTGCTTCAGTTAGAAGTATAAAAGGTGTTTGATCACCACACCTTTGTGATATGATTTAATATGCAATATGAATTGTTTCTAAATAGGAATGTGTTGCAAGTAAAGGCACATCATAACCAACCCAACATCCGCTGAGTGTTTTACAAATCCTGTGGGCCAACCTGCCCTGTAGGAGTGTATGAAGAATTTGATTGATTTCATTCTCAATTATATATCCTTACAAATACAGGCAATACATCTATCAGGTGTTGATAAATTAACTGTTGCTGAGTCCAATCTCTCTGGGTCAAGTGCATATCAAAAATTGTTACCCAGCTGTTTTCCAGAGCAGCAGATCACAGCTGCAGTAAAAGTTTCACTCTGAAGCTTCTTTTTATTTTTGTGACTCTGGAGAGGAGAATGTAAGAGCAAGTGCTTGATACCAGCTTAGGAGAGAATGATAGAGCGAGTAATAAATAGTTATCTATTCTTACTTTATCCTCAACGCCTGTGATGTCGTCATGCTCTCTAAGTGTCTTTGATGGATGGAATCCCATATAAAACACACTTGCTTCCATGAGGAGCCCTTTGCGGATTTCATCTGCCACAGAAAACGTCCTTTGCAATAGCGCCGCCAGACTCTGTCGTGTGGTTTAGTATTCACAGTTCTCTGTGCTGACAAGTTCATTTAACAATCCCATGTAAACATTTACTCTTACTTACATCCAAGAGGACAAACTGTAGATCACTTTATCCAACAAACACTAAACAGATGGATGCGCACATAAATAAACACTGTTGTTGTAACTGTGGGAAAAGGGCAACACAGAGCAGCCATCTGAGCTTCAAAACAGGCGTTTATGGCAGCTGAAATTGATGGAATACTCTGATAGGGACGTATACTTTTAGGACGCTCTCTCCACCACAATGATCAGCTGCACTTGGAGCGTTACTACTCTGTCCTTCAGGCTGCCCTCTTAGTGTCCAGCTTAGTTTTCCCTATCCATATTTCTATTTCGTCTCTCAAGTCAGAGGGTTCCCTAGTGTATGTCACACACTAAGACCCACAGGCGCGGTGATGTGTTGGCACCCTCGAGGCACCCCAGGGTGCCAGAAGCTCGCCGGAGGACAGGAGCTGCGGTGTCGGAGCGGAGTGTGTCACAGAGAGGCAGTTGGGGGGGCAGCACTTGATCTAATTGCAAGGCTCACCAGGACCTCAGGAATGGTCGAGCATCGTGCGTGTGTGTGTGTGTGTGTTTGTGTGTGAGTGAGTGTAAGTGTCTGGAGCCATTTCTCCAGCAGTCACACATGTTGTTTGGAGATGTTTTTTGAGGGCAGTACTGATTGTTTGAATTAGATCAAACCATTTGTACCAGTTATTTACTTGCCCTGCTGTTAGTAGTTGGTAGTCATAATAATAAATGATGACTGTGAATTGAGATTGTATGGACCCAGTAGTAGAGATGAAATGCTGCCATATGCAATATGCTTCAAAAGGGAGTCATGAATAACACATAATGCTGACTCGCTCAAACAACACACTGATAGCTACACATACACATCACCATCCCTGTCCATTAGTGGCTCACTCTGTGCTGTACACACTCCCCACTAGCAATGTGATGTAGGAAAACATCTCTGGACACTCTATTACCTTACTATCACTCAAGCAGGTGGATATCAAGTGTCCTGCATGCCCCTGTCCTACTGCTTCAAGATTACTTCCCCATCTTCATATCGAGGTATGTTTATAAGCAGTAAGCCAGCCGGAGACAGATCAGATTAGCTGGGGCATTAACAGTGCACTGGAGCATAGTTCAGGGGCAGCCGGAGAGCTGCGATAGAGTACTGCCGCCCATTGGCAGTGGGGCAGCGGTAACGGCAAGGGATCAGGATGACTGATAACGGCGGGGTGGTTGTTATCTGGGGAGCCGCGACCCTGAGCGGTAGCAGCTCGGCTCAGGAGACAATAACTCCGCTGGCTAACCAGTTTCCAGTCCATTTAGCTGGAGATCAAGGTGAACCCTTTCACCCCGAGTCAATCTGGGCAAGTGGATTGAGCTGCACTCTGGTGTTGTTAACTCACTTTAATTAAAACATTTAGCTGGACAGTACATTCGATTTTTCATTTACTGTAACTTAAATGTACTTTGCATATAGCTTTTTTCCTCTTCCATTCAAGGTAATATTTGTTCCCCTTACTCTCCTAGAACTACCACATTTCTTTCACTAAACGATTATCTGCTTACAATGTTGTGGTTGATTGAGGAACTTAAACACCATCTAGTGTTGCACTTGTAATGAGATCAGCCCTAAAATGTGACATCCTTGATGTAATTATAGAGTCGAAAAGCTTGTTAGTGGTAACATGATAGAAATGGCCTTTACTCCTGTTGCTCTGGTTAACACTGCAATTTAACAAAGAGCATTATTAGATAAGTAGCTAATGAGGTACGCTGCTGAGGTGTCTGCAGGCACATGACATGCGATAGTGTGCGCATGTGTGTGCAGAGCAGAGAGACAGAGATGAGTGGAGGAGCGTGACTTGTAATAGACCCTGACAGATCAATTAGCAAGCTGCATGTAACATCAACATGCATGCATGATCAAACGGCAGTGTGTCTTTTCCACATCAAAGAGCAGTTAGCATATGAACATGCATGTGCTTGTACTGGATAGAGATACATATTCACAGAATCCTACTGTAGTTCAACCAAGCCTGTGTGAATCATGACTCTATTAAGAGGCCACCTTTTAAATGGAATAGGCTTGAATCAATGTAAATATACAGTAAAACTGCAAATTAGGAGTTTAAAATTAATAATTTATGACTTAATTAACTTCAATTGCTGCATTAGGAATTACAAGAACATTTGATGACTCTCCAGCAAAACATATACCATAGTAGTATGGGCATGTCATAAATGAGAAACACATTTCCCCAGTAGAGAATAATAAAGCCAGCTAATTAGATCAGTGATCAGACAGTTTACATGAAATGTGTTGTAAAACTGCTTGCTAAAATTGATAAGCACGTAAAAGTTCACACAGCTTCTTTTGTTAAGTCGTTGTTGGAGAATTTCTGTTGAAAAATCAAATGAAGAGAATTTTTGAAAACCAATAATCGAAGTGAAGTATTCTTTGAGCCACTGATATTGATCACGGTAAGTTAGTCAATCAACGGTAAATACTTCCTATAGATGATAAGTAAATAATTGCAAAAATGATTTCTGTTAATGAGATATATCAGTATCACAGTATAGTTGGTGAAAAAGTCAATATACTTTTCATGCTCCCTTCGCTGAAATGATCTTTGTGTTTGGGGGCACGTACCTTCCTCTGTGTTTTCAAGCTTCCTGAATGCAGACGACCTGAACACAGTGGATTTAGTGTGATGATGGTTTTCCTCTGAGGCTGGTGGTGTTGACTTTGCCCGGGATGCCGGGGGAAGGCTGGGAAAGAATGAGGGAACAGTCACAACGGTGTTGAAATAGAGGTGGGGAGAGAGCGTAGAAGGAATTCATCTGTGCTGCTCCAGTCCCAGGGTACGGTCTGGAGTTGAACTGGGTTCCATTCTGAACTGGCCCCAGATAGTGAGATTTGTGGAGATGGTTAACGAAGAGGATATTAATTTCAAGATGTGACTGTTCTGTCAAAATGGATTGGAAAACTGATGCCTCATAGATACGATTGACACACTAAGTTGTAAATGCCGCTGTGATAAATGTGACCCACAGGAGAAATCTCAACAGACATTCAATGGGAAGACTGGTAAAATGACTTTGTCAGTTAGATAAATGCTACCTTCAGAAAAAAATTAAGCCCTCTCAGGATTTCTCCTCAAGATCCATCACCCCCCCACTCCCAGCGGCTACAGCCTCAGCCTCCCAACCCCTTAGACGAGGAGAGAGAGAGGCAGAAAGACCGCAGAGACAGAGACCGAAATAGAACTGGAAATAAAGGGAAGCGAATGACAAAGCCAGACACCCTCTGCGCCTGCTGTGCTTAGCCAGGTGAATATTGCATGGGACAGTGCACAGTGATTAATGTCAGGCCATGTAAGGTACTTGACCGAGTTGCTGTACTGTAGGTCTACACACGCACATAAACACACGTCCCATCACTTTTAACAAGCCACAGCCATTGAGATACAGCAGGGCTACTTCAGAGCAACGACTCTGGGGACAATTAGATCTGGCAACATTAAATTACCAGGGATCTAAAGTCATGCTCTGCTGGAGTTGAGGCTAGTGCATGCTGGGATTGGACTAGGTAGCAGAGGCAAGGAGGATCTCCTCCTGGATGTGTGCTTTCTGATATTACAGGAAGGGGTAAAAGTAAGGGGTAAAAATAATTTTAGAGCAATTTTTAATTTTGCACTTACATTGAGGTGCATATTTTTTTTTCAGTGCAGTCGTTTTGGACTCAGGGGGCAAGTGTTTGCTGTAATAAATTTGCCAAGACATCCTTTATCTGCGCTTTACTAGCTGTCTAGTTGTGATTACTTTCTTTTTTTATTTAATTTATTAAAGTGGGACCTCCCCGGCTACATCATTTTTCATCTTTGCATCTACTGGAGCTATAGCAACAGATGCATTGCCCCTAGTAGATGTTTAACTAGAACAGACAGAAGGGAGAGACACTTTATTACACTCCGTGCTTTATGATTTACAGCATCATTGTGGTTTATATTACAGTAATGGTCAGGGAGACGTTCAGAAGAGTGTGCTCCAGGAAATCTCGGGTGGAGTTATATTCCTCCCGCAAAAGCTTTCTGCAAAGTAGAGTGTAATAGGTTGAGTTCAGGTGAGGTCAGATTTATTGTGAAACGCTTTCATCAAACAAGCTAATCACAAAGGTCTTCTTGCATCAAAATTGCCTTCAACAAATGGTAGCACTTCATGTGTACCAGAAAGATATTCCCTGGAAACAAGGGGGCAGCAGGTGTCTGTGAAAGCTTTCATGAGGTGTCTTCACCTACTGAAATGGAAATAATTCAGAAACAATTGGCCCCAGTGTTTTATCAAAGCACGCAACACATGGTGAGTTTAATGTGTTAGTAGTGTCTCGGCTGTTTCTGTGATTATCAAGAATTTCAAGGAAACGGAACACACGGAATTCTTAAAAAAAGTGTAGCCATAGTACAAAATAATACTATTGGCCTTGAAAATCACGTATTAGTTAAACCCTAGAAGCAGGACTGTAACACAGTACTGCCAAGGGTCAGGTTCCCTGGCTACCTCTTTATCCAGAGGCTGGCAGCCGTCTGCTGTACTGAGCACAGCGTACTGTATTACACAGGAGGCTTTACGGACGGAGGGATCTGGTTTTTGTTCGGTAGGATGAAAGTGGGTGGCAGTCCTGAGCCCCCTGAAAAGAGAAGCCTCCTGTACTTGTACGAGGTCTTTTGTTTGGGGGCCTGTGTGTTTTGACAAGCCTAAGAGGGGGAAGACAATAGAGAGGCCAGGCTGTATCCTGACAGGTTTGTGCGGTACATGTAGGCTGCTACCCTCCACTTGTATTGTTCTCCACCGTCATCTACAAATCTCTCTCTTTCTCTCCTTGTCACAGTTGTATCAAATTTGTTTTAATAAGCGCTTGAATTAGCACATATTTGATTAGATTCCATTTAATTGTCAGGTGTCTTCAGTGTGTTTGTGTCAGCGTTTGTATGCTATGTGTGTTCTGCAATGGGATGTGTGTGTTCTCCTCTGTGTGCGTGTGGTCTTATTTGTGTGTGTAGATTATTGTGTGTATGTGTCTGTACAAGTGGCTGTGATGAAATGCTTGCCTACTTGGCGGCGTCTGAACGTTTAAGTGTCTAAGTGTCATCTTTGCCACTTTAGCCCACTAGGGTCACTACATTAATGGGATCTGCTGAGGCCCCTGCCCCTGTTTTCATAGCCCTGTGCCTGGGGGGGAGGTTGGCGACTAGCAAAGCTGGACATTAACTCAGACAGCTTAAATGGGATTAGTGGTGTCACTGAGACAGATGTGATCTTTGCAGCCACAGCTTTCCTTCTCTGTCTCGCTCCGTTCAGTTCTGCTGTGATACAACACTGACCCCTGCTGTAGTAGAGAGTTATTGCACCCACATACATGAGGAGCTGGTGGATGATGCTGTGTTAACCCTTTGCTTGATTGCACATTGTCCATTGGGGGTCACTGTTCCCATTTGAAAGAGATGGTGGGAGGCCTCGCCTCTCCTGCCATTTTGACTGCCTAATGTAAAGTACGTCTGGGTTTGCAATATTGAACCCAGGCGGTGGATCTTTTGCAGGTTCCATCAACATGTTTCCTGCAGCGTCTTGTAATGGATGCTTAATGTGGCTTCAAATATTGCCATGAAAACATCGTCAAAGATAATGAAATAACACCGGAACACCAAGGCTCATGTGTGGGTTGTGTATGCCAGCGCCATCACTCATATTAGCTCATTAAAACAGCAAGTAGCGCTGCTGCACAAGGTCAGATTTATCCACATCTAGAAATCTCCTTGCGTCAAGCATGTCCTATAATTAGAATATCACCAATATAAGGATAGCCTCTTAAACAAGATATATTTAACATGTTCAGACTTAACGTGACGCTCTGTGTGTTTCAATGGGTGGTGATTTAGGGGATATTGTTCAGACTTATATGCCTTCCAGCGGGCAGCATGTGTTTGGTTCCTTCTTTCCTGTTTTAAAGGCCATTCACACTGTACCAATTGAACCAAGGGCTATAATTGTGTTTTCATGTACTATAGATCCTGTCATTAGGCCTCTGGGTCTGGGGGCAGTTATATGATGACAGCTGACAAGGGGGCGCGGCACCTTTTGAGGAAGAGGGAGGGGGGACCACACGCACAAAAGCCACAATTACTTCCTGGACAGTCCCCAGAGCTCAGTGGTTGGAGTGTGTATGTAAAATGATGTGGGATAGGCCATTTGCAAAACAAAGAGGGGGGGGATGATTGCTTTTGCACAATAGAGCATGTACACCCCGAGGCGGGGGTTTGAAGTGGCAGACTGGGACACGCCTCCTAGAAGTCGCAGGGGAGCTGGATCCAGATGGGGGGGGTTCTTGTCGTTGACCTCTTGGAGGGGAGAGGGTCAGGGCTCATATCACCAGCCCTGAGGGAAGGAGATGGCCCGAGGAGTGGAACTCTCCGAACATATGGGTGTGAAGCACCGTGTATGTTCAGTCTGAAGTCACATGTTCACTGTTGGGGAGCACAATTAGTATTATACAACTTATTATAAGGTATCTCTAAGATATCGTAAAGACCCAGTTTGTGTAAGATAGTTTTTATTTAATGTGTGTAGGCGCAGATGTCCATATTTCACCTAGGCCAGATTGTTAATTTTCAAATAAACGTCTGTTCGGTTCCAACACAACCAAATGACTGTAAAGAGTCTTTAAGAATAATTTTTAGGTATTTCTCCTTAATTAGTTAGCACACAGTGGGAAACATTAGAGAGTAATTGGAAGGTGTGGCATGTGATTGAAGTCAAAGGCTGGACTTGAGCTGTGACACTGAGCCACAGACATAACAACGTCACCAATTAGCAGTGCGTCGTTGCAATACTGATTGGATGATATCTGAGCGGTGCAGCGAGCTGTGAGCACGTTCTGCGTGGTCACAAGGGTGAATTACTCTGGTCGCTCTCAGTTTAATTAATGAGCCGGTAATGGTAGTATAATTGCTCTTTAAAGTGGAGTCCCCTCTGACACTGATGTAGCGCAGGACTGTATCACCAGACTCTCTTCAAATGCCCAGGTCGGCTCCCACAGGTCTTGTCTTCGCCGGAACCCCACAAACCGCTAAAACTCCGACCTCTGCCACTGCTGCAGCCACAGAGGGATACATACGACTCATACTGGAGCCCATGAAATATTCAGCAGCAATTTCCCCCACCTTTTGAAATAATATCTTGAAATGTTAATGCGCTTCGACTGCTTGTTTTAAGTGGACGGCATCCCAAGGTGCCTGTGTTTGGACTGCGCCGGTGTACGGGGCTCCGGACTTAAACTGCTGTCGGTCTGAAAGTAATACGCTACACTGGAGAATTACCACAGCCTGGCACTTAGGTCAAGAGGAGAATGCTATTTTTAGAGCCAGACCCCACAACACCCGTAGACACACATGCTCTAACATCTTCATATGACTTGCACACACATAATGCACTTACACACAGACCTACATGATTTCACAAATGCAGATACACATAAAAATATGTGGATGCCCATACACAGACAGATACACATCCTATATATCCAACACACATACATACACACAGACAAGACACTGCATGCACACACATGTCACCTCTGACATTGATTTTCATTAGATTCACAATGGCTGGCATGTTGACAGTTTCACCAGCGTCCTTGGTTCTAAATGTGTCTATTATCAAAGGATTACACAAGCGCAGGGTTTTTACAGTGACAGGCCATGATCTGATATCCGCTACCATTAGCCTGGCCTCACCCAATAGGTGCCTCTTCAACCTGATCCTGCCAGAGACATTGCGATGTTATCAGGTCCAGTGATGCCTCCATCACCTGATACACCCCGTGGATTAGTAAGGGACTTGCCACCGGCTGTTCTGTGGTGAGGAAGTATTACAGCGTGTCTGCAGCTGACACGGATCAGTGCAAATATTAATGCTGTGAGCTAAAAAAGTCGAAGGCAAATCAAGATTGGGTTTTTTTCTGGTCAGCTAGAAGAACACACACACAAACACACGCCTGTTTACAGATTTTCTTCCGCTCACAGATGCAGTGAGCCTTGCAGAGGGACACACACTTGGCTGCACAGTCCCTCCATGTGCTGTGCCCTTCAGACCTGACAGCAAGGCATTAAATATTAGTGGCGTTTTACGGCAGGTTTGTAACATGGTTATTCCAGTCAGTGGGCTTACCTTCCCAGTGTCTGTGCCCACTCTGGGGCTTTGGTTTTACAGCGCTGGTACAAAAGGCTATCTTGAGGGAGGCAAAGTGTTAGACACGAGCATACTACTGTCTATATCAGCCCGTATTCTGCAAACATGCAGAAGCACATGTCATGTATCTACAAAGCAGGATAACAGCAATAAAACATGCAATAAAAACTACATTTTAGATTGTTTTGAGGCTGTAGTACAAAACAATGGGTCATAGTTAATTACAATTTCAACATTATTGCTTTAAAGTATTTAATTGCTAGGTAACATGTTGTGTATATTTCCTGGAAAATACACAGTATTTAGGTTAAAAGTTGAAACTGTCAGGACTTTTAATGTAGTAAGTGACGTTCACAAAGTCCACAAAACACATGTTGACTAGATTGGCAAATTCCCATGACCCCACCAATATTCCTGCAAGGTTAGAGCTGGACCACTGTTTCACGGCCAGGACGAAATCCACATTGCTCCTCCTGGATCTGAGGTTTGACAATTCCAGCACCCCAGAATAAACTTTCCCAGGGAGGCTTGTGCTGTGTGATGCCTCAATAATTAGAGGACACCCTCTGGTCCCCCTTTTTAAAAATGGGAACCACCCCTTGTCTGCCACTCCACAGGTAAAGCCCCCTACCTCCACACTACACTAAAGAGGTGTGTTAGACAAGGCAGCTCAGCAATGTCCACAGCCTTCAGCATTTACGGGCAAATCTCATCCACCGCAGATCAGATCAGCGACTTCTGCCAGGGATATGATTGATTCTTCCCTCGAGTCTTCAAACTCTGACTCCTCCATGGAGGCTGTGTTGGTTGGGTTCAGGAGTCCCTCAAAGTGCTCTTTCCACCTCTCAACAATATCCCCAGTCCGGGTCCGCAGTTCTCCTCCCCCTGCTGAACATAGGTTTTTTTCTTTGGCGACCGCTGCAGCTCTTTTCAATACTTTTGTTAATTAAATGTCGTCTGACTGTGTGGAGTATCCTCTACACTTAGAGCAGCCAGCAATAGCTTATTTGATAGAATAGACAGGACTTCTGTCATCAGTCGGACAATGGTGACAGGTTGCATTCCTAATAGTTCAGTTATTCTGTGGTCATTTAATTAGCAATGTGGAGACAAGAGAAGTGGGTAGGCCAGGTCCTGCTGTTTGTCCAGAGGGCTTTGAAAGACAAGGACAGCCACCTTTAGTCTGTAACGCAAGTTTTTCAATTAACACCAACAATGGAGCAAGAGGAGGCACCACAGGCAGGGCCAGGTGGGGGAATTAGTTAGCTATTCAGCAAGAAACGCTTGCATGTCTTGCCACATGACAACCTCGCTGACATGTCTGGCCTTTGGGTGGCGCAGAGGGGTTTGTTGCAGCAAATGACAGTGACCTCCCCAATGCCCCGCTCCCCCGCCACCTCCTGGTGGGATTGATTAAGCATAATTGGAAGGAGTCAGAAGCTGAGGCAAGTGGTGCTAAATAAATTTGGGTAGTGTTAATTGCAGATTCCGCTCTGCCTGTGTGCGGCAGCGTGCGGGGTAGAGAAACACTTAGCCACCGGCTGACAATGGAGGATTAATTGGACTCCTCCAATGAACATAATTAGACTGATTGTTGAGAGAGATAAAGCAAAGGTTTTATGAGTGCAGTAGCACTGTTACTGCTAAGAATACCGTCCCTCTCCCCCTCCTCCTTTCCAATTCCCTCTCTGTGACATAGTCCCCTGTACAAAGTTAATGCTCCTCATTCCTCTTTTAGCTGTGAGGGAGTTGGAATTCCTGCTCACAGGGTCGGAGTGGATCACATGGTTCATGCTTGTTCAGCCTTACAATGATAACTTCCCTTCAGGGTAACAGTCCAATCATCTGTTTCAGCTACAGTGCAGCCCCCTGTATCTATGGTCGTTGATGACATCAGTTGTTGAGCTTTTATTGGTCATAAACACAAAGAGCAAGAGAGGACTCTGTCTGATGGGGGCAGGCCTTTACATCTAGATGATGAGGGGGGTTTTTGTCAGCCGTCCAAACCATCCAAATCCAATTGTAGTAAAGGTTCATTCCTGCTCCAAGTGGAAATGATTTGGGAGCCCCAGAGCATTACTCAGCCTTGGCCAGGTCCATCAACAGCAACAACAGCAGTGACTGGTGTTACTTCAATATCACCCAGGGCCCTATCACACCCCCAGAAACTCACTAAACTGGAGCTGGGCTACACAGATCTCTGACAGAGCCCTCTTGGATGGTGCCCAGGTCTCCAACAGAGAGGAGGCCTCCATAGGCTGCTTCAAAGAGGAGGGCGGAGAGAGAAGAACACTACTTTTGACAAGATTCATCAGCAGAGGTTAACCACAAATGGCTGTGTGCTAGCTGCTACTATAAATATGACATGCAGATAAGATGAAGAACAGCAAATGGAGGAATCAAAGAACATGTCAGAGTCTTTCAGAGTCTATGCCTCACGCTCCATGGTATCACAGTTTGACAAAGCAGAAGTTGGATTTCCTGGAAAAATAAAAAGTGATGAAAGATGGCATTCTTAAATTATTTTGAAGGTATAATTAATTATCCTGTATTCAAAACATGTGTTCACTGTTTGAAGTGAAGTATGTGAGGTATGATTATTTTCATATCACGCTTCTCAAAAAGGTGAAGTTGCCTTAGGTTTTTTTTTTACTTAATATTTTACTTGTATATTCATTAAAGCCGTTGCCATACTTTATGTATTGAATTAGATTGCATATTGTCTTATTGTTCAACATTGACTAAATAACCATTGATTATTTCATCTAATACATTATAGCTCTGCTTGAGCTTGATGTTAAATCTGTTAATTAGAAAAGTGTATTCTTAGAAATACCCATCATTTGTCCTGTACCATCACCTGTCGATGAACCCGTGCACTATCCTCCCTTTTCTGCTCAAGAGGTATGGCAGCACGGTGAAAACTGACCGTACATGTTAGAAAAAAAAACTCTGAAATCTTCAAAGAACAGGAAGCATCTGCACAAATGTTGTTTCCATGGACACCTGTCATGTTTCTGCCTAGCTCTGAATGGGAAAACAATGTCAGGTTTCTGACCTGAACCAAAGACTAAAAACGTCAGCAAGCTTTTATGACTGACAAGCAGGCAGCCTGGGGGGGTTGGCTGAGCTGAGCAGGGCTGCTGTGGGCCGAGGTTTGAAGACCTTGACTCCTGCACCCGTGGTGTGATGGAGAGACTTGGCCTTCCAGCAAAAAAAAGAGATGGAGGCCTCTGCTCAAAGCAGAGGTACCTCAGGGAGACATTTTGATGCATGATGGGTGGAATAAAATAAAATGGGATCAACCCGAGCAGCAGCAGCAGTTATTGGTGAAGGGGAGGTGGTTGCTGTAGCCCTCTGGCAACGCTCAACCTAAGGCTAGCTTTGCATTCTATCTTCTATGTTTCACTGTGCGGAACTCCCACTGGTGCCCTGAGAGAAAACGACCCGTTTTAAGATGTTCTGACGAAATACTAGCACATCGACGTATCTGTTTTAACTCAGCTGGGCATAAAATCGTGAAGTGGCTCCCCTTTGAGGAGAACTCACTGACCTTGGCAGGAAGTCTGAAAAAATACAGCCACATTCTTGGCTTTATTGTTTTCCCTCTGTGGCTCATTTTTTACATTCATGTTGGGTTTTTTAATCATCGGTTCTCACTTCACATCTCATAGAGCTATTATAACTGTGTTCAAAGTAAAGTCAGTTGATCAGCATCTCCTTTGCCTTGTCTACCTCCTCTGTTATCTGCTTTATGTTCATCCGTTCAGTTATTGGCAGCTGCTTGTGAACTCCAGGCTCTGTAACGAATGGTGTTTGGACTGCACAGTGACAAACTGTTGTCTTCATAGATAGTTTATGAACTTGCTAGCTAATAGAGAGAACTATTCCAACTGAGCCTTGTATCCTCCATGATAGATGCTTGCTCCCTCAGTGACTCTTTCCATGAGGGAAGACTACAGAGAGGTGGGAAACAAGGGAAAAGCAGCGATCCAACGGCTACTTCACTGGAGAAGGCCACCTTATCGTTTCGTCTCACAAGTTGTTTTACCTTGGCCGCCTGGTGGCTCTCACTTGGCCCGAGTGGGGTTGTGACTACTAAGGGTTGGCCGAGAAGTCACGGCCACAGATTAACTCTGCTATTTATGGCCCAACCCGCCTAACTGCAGCCTCAGAGATGGGAAATATTGCTCACTTAGCAGGATTACTGGGTGCCGTAATGCCCCAAAGGCCTGCTTTATGGCAGGCCATAAATGTTCCCAGGGAGAGGTAGCGAGAGTCGGATTGATTAGCGCTCCGGAGGAAAGTCGATCCGTTACCCACGCCCCACTGGGGAACGCTGTGATGGATGCTTCCGGGAGGTGGAGAGAGGCACTGAAAGGGAGGGGAGAGCACTTTGCTCTGCACCACGCCAGTCCTAGACATCGCCACACTGACACAAGATGGAGGGCCCTCATTGCTTGCAGGGCCGCAGGAGGTTGTCAGGTAGTCACAGAGCTATAGTCCCACTACACAGCGGCCCTTTGCCCTCCCACCGGCAGACAAATGGAGAGGCGACCTTGCCACATGCTGCCATTTACCAAAGTCCCCCCTGACACCTTGCGTCCCTCAGACGTCAGTTATTTCAAAAGATAGACCCCACCTACACCCTACACCCCCTCTGGGGCAATCATTTGCTACAGTCGAGGGTCTGATATACAAGCTACAATAGGCCCTTTTTACCTTGATTGAGTGCCATTAATATCTTGGATCAAGAATATGTTGCCATGTTGATTCTGATGCAGTCTGTAAAGAAACGTATCATTGTGCTTTGTTTTGAAACAGGAAAAGTTAAATAATGGTTATTAAAAATAAATTCCAAAATCTATCTACACTGAGAGTGCATACCTTTTTAGGATGGATGGTCCAGTTAGAGGTAAACCTCTGATCCTGACCGTATTGGTGGTGGATATATTTGTGTAGATTTCTCTCAGTCATCCGTGTATTGTAATATTTTAAACAAGGGATAAACGATGGATAAAATCGACCTGTTATGTTGCATTTCACTATTCCTCTACTGTATGTGACATGATCAATTGTTGAGAAACCCAACACTTCCAGCTGAATGAGGACGTACTGTATTTAAGCACCATCATCCCTTCAGCTGCCGTCCTTCCTCCAGGTTTAGATTGCCATTGAAACTGCCGTGATTTATGTATAGCATTGCAAGCATCGTAAAAGTGATAATGTTCACAACCACTTTTTAGTTAGGATTTCTTTGATGTGCATAACATCTGTAAGTCCCCTTTCAAACCAGATGTATTTGCTGTCTAAATGGTGTAGAATCTGATCCCTGGTGCCATCTTTTTTTGGTCTTGACCTGAAGTATATGTCTTCGATGCTGTGTGGAGGATGCTAAGCCTCCCTTATACCGTATAGTTTCAAGCCTTCTAATGCATTCCACAGCTCAAACCATGCTCCATTAAACAGGGTATGTGTTTGTAGCGCAGTTTATTTTTTTAATTTGTTCAAACCATTAAGCCTTAGTAGTGGTTTGCTCATAAGTGATTAATGACTTTCTGTTCCTGTTTATTTTCTCTTTTGTAAAAATTCAAGATTAAGATTTCAGCATCATGTATAAATTAAATATAGTGTTAAGCATCTAACAACTCAGTTAACACAGCATCCATTAGAACTCAGTGCCAGAGGCAATAAATACGACGAAAATAACAGCATGAAAGCTAAGTGGTAGGACATAATGTACCAGCTCTCTCTCCCCAGGTAGTACTGATTTCTTTCAACATGGCGCTATGCTCGCTACACCTCTCACCTCATCCTTCTGGCTCCCTGCTGTTCTTCAGTCTCCCTGACATGCCTACACAGTTGGACTGCAGCTGCCCTTATACAGGCCTTTTACTAGCTTAGATATTTTCCAGATGCCTGACTCGGGATATTGGCTGTTTGTGTGTGTGTGTATGTATGTGTGTGTGGGTGTGTGTTTGTTTGCTTGCTTGAAATGTATGCTATATGCAAGTAGTGTATATGTATATGCATTCGCAAATGTGCATAATGTGCACATTTGCACATTCATGTATTGTATGTACCCACACAAACAATTATGAAAATACATATGCATATGTGTAAGGATGCTTCTGTTCAAAAGTGACAGCTTTTAGGAGTGGTGGCGTAGGGCATTATGAAAGGCGTCATCAAAATGACCTAAGAGCTGATGTAGCGGGGTCTTTGGTTTGTCTGCTAGTGTGTTACGTTATTTAGGAACCTGGAATCTCTCGGGAGCTTGCCTTTCCTTCTGATGCAAAGTCCCCATGACTTACATCTGCTATTGAATTACCACCAGAACCACATCAGCAGGTGTTTGAGCTTTGTTTAACACGATGCCTGTATGGAGGCCTTTGTCTACACAAAAGTCCTCTTCTGCCATGTGCTGGCCCTGAACTTACATTCACTCACGTTTATTACTTACACAAGTTAAATTGTGGCTATTTTAGTGCTATTCACTTCATAATGTGTGCTCTTCCTTTGTCTCTGTAATTGACCATGCAATATTTAGTTTTTGCCACTGTGCGGAGTAGCTTTTCTTGTTGAACGTGTTAAATCACAAGAGACAAGAAAAAACGTCCGTCACCCAGATAAAGCTGATTACAATGCGTATCAGATACATGCTGATAATTATGGTCATAATACAAATGGAACAGCAGTCAAGATAGCACGAAGCCTTTTCACCATCAAAAGCATAGCAGGTGATGAAACGATAACGTGTGATAGAACGAATTCCCAGGGACTGTTTTCAGTAAAACAATGCATGCATGCCATGAATTTACAAAGCTGCATACCAGAAATAGCTGGTCAATAAACACGGAAATCCCCGGAGTAGCTGCTGCCATGTCTGAAAAGATCTATTAGTAGAACCATAACCAGTTATGTGAGTGTTTTATGTTAAGATTGTCTCTGGCATACTAGTGTATGTTTATTTATGCATTGTTGAAGATGTACTCTACCTTGTTGTTTTTTCTGTTAGCTGTTGACTTACCAATGGTAGTACTGTAAAAGAAAGCACTCAGATGCCAGCTTTAAGCCTACAGGAGCCTCTGTGAGCTTAAAAAAAGCCTCTTTTGCTTATACAGGTATAAAGTGTCCTTCCTCATGTGCTTCACAGCTGTTAAACTACTGTTGGTGTTATGTTATGGAGTTGACTTAAACTGGCCCCGCTGTCGCTCACCTCATGCCACACCAGAAAGTCAACCTAGGCCAGGTAAGAGTGGAGCACGCTAGGCATGGATTTATAAAGAAGTGACACTGGATCAAATTAGTCACAGATATGAACTTGAGACCTCAAAGCTCAGTGAGCATGATGACATTAAACTGATGTTTATGTGATATCCTGCACCAACTTTGGAAATGTTGATGTTGACATCTGTAGTTATCCATCAAAGCTACTGTCTCTATTTCGTGAACTCTGGACCAAACATATGTTGTTAAAATTATTACCCAGCGCCATTGGATATGACAGCTCTGTCCTTGTTTTGGTTCGCTTTGTACTCGGCCAACTCCTACATGATGCCATCTGCATTGTCTCGTGTGCGGAGTCCTAAGGTGCCCCAATCCAACCTGTTCAGTCCTGATACCTATGCCTGGATTTTGGGTATAGGCTGATATACTGAAGCTTGACTTAAACACATTTCTAGTGGAAACCAGATAAAACTAGGTCAGAGTCCATCAGACCAAGCTATGCAGGATCATACCAAACCAGATATGATCAAACTAGACTAGAACAGACCAGACTTCATTAATAGAGCCTATGTTTTAATGGTGTCAGTCGGTCATGCTGGTCACATCAGTAGATGCCTAGCAGATGGATCAAGATAGAGATTAACATTCTTTCATAGATTAAATCATAGTCTTAAACAGGACTATGATACAAATGATTGTTATTACATCCACTTTGTTTGTAACCTGTTCGGTGTCCCAAATTAAACAATATACACCTTAGGGGGGTGTATATACATTTGTAATCCAATTATAAAATTATTTTAGAATGCAAAAGTGTGTTTTCCAACCTGAGTACATACCAGAGAGAACGATCTCTTGACTTCTTGCCTCTCACTGCAGTGTTAATGCTGCTAAGCAGGCCTTGATGTGCCATCGATCTGACCCAGACGACCAGGCGTTCACATCCCTGTAAAACCACACAGGGGATGGAGTTGTAGAGCAATGCTCCATGTCATGTTTGCTTTGTTTGCTCCCTAAGGCCCGTCCTCCCAACTCCATTTATCAGGAGTGTTTGCACAAGGGGATAATTTGTAATATTCGCTCAGGGCTTTGGAGATACAGCAGTGGGACAAAGGGTAGGAAGGAGATCAGCAGTTTGTTTTCTTTGGTCCAAACTGCAGTGGAAGTTTTATTTTGCTGCATTTGGTTTGTTTAGGCTCACCCTGTCCAGTTCCACGAAAACAAATGCTTATGAATGAAAGTCACATGGACTCTCAGCTGGTTAATTGGACAGAGATTCATCCACAGAAGCTTCTCAAGTCGCTCCAGCAAGATAATTAAACCTTCTTTTTAAATATTGTGACAATACAATGACTCCATGTGTCACATCAACTCCTCATAGCTCCAACTTTCTGCCAGAAGTTGCATACTTAACAATTTATTTGCGATAGTTTGGCTGGTTATTAGTTTCCAAATATGGAATACAGTAAACAACATGAAAGTGTACATCACTAAAAACTATTATGTTTTGGTGAGGATGTACAGCTCTCCACTCTACCAGCTACAGACCTTTGAGACATAGTGAACAGACCTTAATAGGACTGGCCTTGCTTTTCTATTCAGCACTTTACACTGTGGGACCTGGTCAGATGCTCACAGTGAATCCAGACATTCGTCCTTGAAAAGAGAATATTGCTGTTAAAAGGTTAAGGCAAGACTAGTGTGACGGCATTAGTGGCCTGCAAGATACTCAATGTCACATGTCTGTGGAGTTCAATTCACTCTAATCTGAGAGCTATTCTGTAGCTTATTCATCCATGTTTTAAGCACAATGTAGTCTGAGTTGTTTTGGCACTGCTGCTCTCCAGCACAGATGAGGTGAAGATGTCTAATTAGGCTTATAACTGTTTCACTTTGGACCACTTCCTCTTGTGTATGCAGAGTTGTGCAAAACTTCAGTAATTGTTCTCTGTTTTACACCTGTGTATAGCATTCACATATATACTACAACTACACTGATACCGTAATATTGACTCTTTGCTTGTACCATTCAGTATTTCTTAATGTGACTAAATGGAAAATGTGCCTTGAATAGACGGATTCCACTACTTTGTGTAGTGTTGGCGTTTTTCTTAAATACACAGCCCGAGTCTATTATGGTTAATGAGATAATGTGTTTTTTTGTATTGGAAATACCCCACTGTGTCCTCATTTTGATGAAGTTATCACATCTGCCTTTAATAGAATCCATATGTTGCTAAAGGTAACACCTCAGGTAAAAGTACATCTGCAGTAATCACACACACGTAGCCACAGCGATAACGTGGGCATTGTTTTCCCTAAACAGAACACAACTGCGTGCACAACTGTGCCCATATGGTGTTTTGATTGCCATAACATGTCACAATCAAAATAACTTTGCTCAACATTGATATGCACGGCAAACCTGGTCTCCTGCCTTGCAGCTGCTGCAGTATAAAAGGTTGGAGAAAAAATGAAAGCGATTGGAGAATAAAAAGCCTTTCCATCCATGGAAGGTCAAGTAGACAGGCAATTTGACTATATCTCTTATCTTTGTGACGATGGTTCTAGCAGGAATTCACTGAACAACAGTGTGTTAGAAATCACAGAGAGGTAATTCTTGAGATGGAGGTGGAGTGGGGTCCTTTGGGCGATGTTTACCTCCCGCTACTGCTGGCCTATAGATTTATGTGATTTGGCCCCACTGTCTCCATCCTTTTGATGAAGTTCAATACGTACCCACATGATGAAGTAGTTCTCAGCTTTAAGATGATTTCTGGGTGTCTCAAAAAGTGACCGAGTATCTAGAAACAAATGAACAGCCAGGAGGGTGCGTAGATTTGTGTCATACCTGGGAAAAAGTGTTGATACAGTTGTGTGCTTTTGAAAAATATTCACATCAAGACAATTTATTTGGAGTGTCTTGATGTATCTTCAATACATAAACCATGAGTACCTTGCTATCCGTTAGGTAGGACGACTGCTGGTATTAAGCCTGTGATGCAGCAGAATGTGAGCAACAATCCAGGGTTGGGGATATCTGACCCAGGTATTACTTGATTGTTGACAGAGCACAGCCCCGGTAAATGTCAAGCAGAATCATAGGTCCTCGCTCCCTCCCTCGTTCCGCCCGTTCCTTTCACCACTGCTTTGGTATTGATTTAAGGCCAAATGTGGTCTCTATAGATAGAGGCCTGGTCGGCTGGCAGGTGGGGTTAGCTATGATTTGAATAAAAGATAATCGTAATTCAACAGCACCAGAAAAGCCCTGGGGCAGATCATTCACACTCCTGCATCCGAGACACAATCGTCCAAACATATTGCCGTTGCCAAATGCGCGTGATAATAGATAATATTGCTAGAGGCTTTGTTTGTTTTGGTCCATAAACATTCTTATTCCTTTCTGCTACTACTCATCTTTTGCCTTGTGTAAGTCAGATGCAGCTACCAACATGTATTTACCTTTCAATAATCATGCTTTTAAGTTGAAGAAGGCTGGAATATTGATTCAATTAAACATATACAGTTGTGTCATCAGCCTAGCAGAGGATATTGATACTGAGATAAGTTACTATGTACCTTTTACTAATTCATTTTCACAGAAAATCCAAATAAATGTAAAAAAAAAGCTATGTAACGAAACAGCTGTGCAGGAGAGAGTTGTACAGAAACCTCCCCCAAGCACACACAGAAAAGCAAGATAAAAAACAAAAGGGGCAGTAAATACTGAATGTGTACAGTACGGGTCCACTTAAGTCCATGTCAAAATATTGTGAGCTCATATCTTCATGCTCTATAAAAAATAACCTTGATCAACGTAATTTTTTTTTAGTTCAGAATTATATTATATTATAGTATTGTATGGTCAACCACATCAAAAGTTGTGCCAGTGTCAAAGGGTAGCTTAATCAGAATCAGTATCAAGATAGACATCACAGATGTTGCATGCACTGTTTTTTCCCGTGTAGTTTAGGTTTACAGAAAGTTTGTCAGTTTTATTCTGAAAGATTCCTCAAACTATAGGTTTTGCTTTTAGAAAATAATTTAGTTGCTGTTCATGATGCAAGTTGGTGTACTAATGTTTAATATGCACACTCTGCTTTAATTGCACGGTGAAATATCCTGCCTCCTGCTACCTCACTAATTGTGTGTTTTGACTGTTTGAGAGCTCCATTAATAGTAGCAGAACGAGAAGATCAGGACCTCTGTGGCCTCCTTAAGGAGCGCTGGTTGTTTGGGTTGTGGTTGTACCGTCTAGTGGACAGATCGTCCTCCATACCTCCTGGCCTCCCTCCTGCTCTTGGGCCAGGCTGATACTTTGAAGGCTAGCTGTTGAGATTCAGCAGACAGACGCCTCCTCTGGGGAGCTGACATCATTAGAGTGGAGAGCAGATCCCAGCTCCTCTCCGGTTTCAGCGAGGAAAAGAGAGAGTTAAAGAATGAGAGACTGATAGAGAGAGAAAGAATGAAGGGATGGTTTAAGCAATGCAAGGTCAAGATCGTGGCACAATTACCCTGGCAGCGCCGGGCCCTGGGAGGCCAGAGCCCCTGACTTCTCACCCTGCCAAGGTTGCCCAGGCTGCTCCTCAAGACAGTTAGCTTCCCGACATCTTCCTGTCATTTTCCCGTTCACCGCTCACCTCCCTCTCCCGTCCCGAGCTCCTCCTCCTTCTCTGCTAGGTAGTCAGTATGCTGCCAGCCTGTGGAAGTCACTTCTGCACTGTATGTATTGTGTTTTCTACAGATTAAACTCCACGTGTGTTTGTGAGTACACTTTTCTGTTATAGTATTACTTAGTAATATAATAGTTACTGCCAACGAGTGGTGCTGCGAAAGTGGGTCATGGGTAAGTACATAGTCTCACCAACACAAGCCCAAACAAAGCCCTTACACATGAAGGTGACAGAAGTGACACATTGTGTTTTCTTGGTTGCTGGAAGTGGCAGAGTGTCATTCTGCATATTGTAACTTATGAGTGTTTGCTGCTGGAAGGAGGCCTGACGAGCATGTACAGACAAAAACACGAACAGGGAGACAGTGAGTTGTGAATATGGCTCATCTTTGGTTTTTCTCATGTCCTTATTATAAGACATATTGTCCATGGCAGCATTTTAAGATAATATGTGCTGTGTTGAAAAAAAGTGAGTAGCAGTTAATGATACTGGTTGTCTCAGATTTCGGTTTCCAGATATCAAATATCTTACCATGTTGAGGTTGTTGTCGAACAACACAAAATCTGAAGTACAGAGAGCTTAAAAAATCGCCGTCTAAATATGTTATACACAAGACAGATGTGCTGTATAAAAACAAGGAACATTCTTTAAAATGCTCCACTCCAGCAGTCGCCAAATATTAAAATTAGGACAATTTTCTCTATCCAGGAGAAATACCAGAACTCAAACAAAGAGACCCAATGCAATGAAATCACTTGATTATTAATTCCATTTTATTTGCATTAGCATCAATAGTTATTTAATGCATATTTTAATCCCAATTGCACAATATCATTTAGGTGAACAGATAGTGGCATCACTAATTCCGCAACAAGAATTGGCCTACTCATCATTATGTTATGTTAACTTTCACCACTTTTAAGTGGCTCAGATTGGACTATTCCATGTGTCCCATCATGGGGGGGGGGATACAGAAGGCAGATTCATTTGAGAGGCCTTGCCAATTAGAATTCACATTGAATCCGCCTATAAGCTTATTAAATCACTATTATCCCTATTAACACAATGGGCATGATCCTCTTCTACAACTGCATCCTCATTTTATGTAGTGTACATTGAGACAAGCAGCGCCTGTCAGATCATCTAATACACACACACACACACACACACACACACATAATTGTGCACAGGCACTGGCAGATAGCAAGTCTCAAATCCCCGCACATGACAGCGTTTTGAGGGATCATATAGATGCAAATGCAGCCATGTAATTGCACGAGCAGTAGATCTGCGCTCTCAAGGCTGGATGCTGTCATGTCAACGGCTGATTCCATCTGCTTTTCATCGTTTTTTTCAAGACCTGATTTCCATACCAACCCAAAGCTTTAGCATCCTCTAATCTGCTCTCCTCCTTTCTTCTGCGCCTCCTCCTCTTCTTCCTCCACCTCGATCTCCTCCACCGACTAATCTCTTCTGGTCCAAGCAGTAGTGATGGAAATGAAAGCAAAGAGGCAGATGTCACAGCCAGACACCCAAAATGAGGCATCCTGCATAGCTTCTCTTCCCTCCTCCCATCACCTCTTCCTTTCTGAAGGTTTCAACTATCCTTGCCTCATTTTTTCCATAACTGACATGTGCAAACGCCTTTAAGTGTGCAGATTGCAGTCTTTTAAACGAGAATGCATCAATCCTTCAACCCCCACCTTCAGTCTCTCTCCTTCTTTCCTGTATTTCTTTCTTTTCCCTCTGTCTTCTCACTGCTTCCCCTGACCTCCCATTATTCTCAGCAGCCTTCATATTTTTGCATGTCAGGTGTGTGAGCTGAATGCTTTCTGGATCTGGGCTTGTTGGGATTTAAAACATTCCTTATGCAGGCCTGCATATGGAGATAGATCAAAGCCAGTGTGACGGCAATGTGATGTGCTACCAATCTTCCATTTTGCTGCAAGTCAAAAGAGCAATGAACCTTATATGGAAAAGGGACTGTGAGGAGGAGTGCTGTGCCAAGACCTTTGTATCTGTGCTCATTACTGGGATTGTTACATTGTGCCTGCATATGTAAACCACCTGATTTTCCCTTTGTGGTTAGTAGTCCCTTCTACCTTTTCACATTGCATTGGACAATTAATGAAAGCATCTGGAAATCCCAAAAATGCTGTTGGCTGGAATGCATCCTAATAATATGCCACCCTCATGCATACTGCATCTATTGACATTATGGAAGGGAAAGGGAAAATCTATTGTTGTAAAACACTGTTAACAAACTAACAACATGATAGGAAAAGTAATTACTAAATTAGATATGATGATTATAAATGGTTGTTGACAATACATTTATCTTTACGTATGATTATTATGTCTTGTGTGTTTTTATCAACATTTTGTAAAATGCGCTAAAAACAGCATACATCATAAAAATGCTACATAATAGCATGAAAATGAAAGAAAATAAATCATATAATATAGAAGTTTTCCAAAATGTTTGAAGAACCACCTGTTATGGTTACATAACAGGTGGTTCTGGTTGTAATGAGTATTAGCTGGTGTACAGTGAGGATACACAATAGTATTTAGTACTACGTGTAATAATTTTGCCCACAAACCTATGCTGTAAAAGAAAGTTGAATTATAAACAACAACACCCATTTCAATATATGTTTTAAACAGCAGATATTTGTGAGTTTTCATAGTCGGAAAAGCACACGTAACCCAGCACAATCAATACCAGGGCCCAAGTACTAAAACACACACATGGAATGCAGTCATTATTAAAGTTATCAACTACACCTGTGCTTTTCTTGCACATGTAACAAAGGGACAGGGGTGAGAAAAGTCCATTGTCTGAGATGGAAGAAACATGGCTGCCTCATTGTATGTTGAATGGTTGATCAGATGTTGTAGCTTCAAACCACATAGGAGGGAGGAGATGATGGCGTCGTTCATTTATTGGTGAATTCCTTCTGATGCTCTGCTGATGCGAACCAGGCTGTCGATTTTTTTCACCTCACCACCACTGCTTTTGTCAGGGTCACAAGCACAAAGCCAAGCACAACAAGAGAAGTTTTTAGCATCTTAACAATTGCTAACATACAATTTGACATGCTAACACCAGCATGCAAACAGCGAACAGCTCTTACTGCTATAGCTAAATATGCATGGGGTTATACATTTACATGTAGATACACACACAGTACATACGCAAATATATTAAGTTCATGAACATTTAAATATGTTATGTTTTCAAATATTGCAGCACATACATCATGCACATGCATTGTTATATTCCAGCACAAACATGCAGAGATAAATGCATACTACATGAGTATGCCAGCACACACACTTCCACCTCTCTACCTTTCCCTCCTTTCCTTCATCCAACACATAACACTTCCTCCAAAATTCACTGGCAGTGTGTGCTGTGCAGGCATGAGATAACGTCCCAGAAGTTTTTCAAGGGCAGGACGGGTGCTCAGACATCAGAGGGAAGCCGCGTCGAGCCGAAGCTGATTCATTACATGTGTTGCATCTGCTTCCTATTAAAAAGCCCAGAGCACTCTGGCTGTCTCCCCCGGTCTCTCTTTCTCACTCTCTGACTGCAAACTACCGGCTGACTCCTTGGCTAGACCTCATCTGTCTGAAATAAAACCTCCCCGTTTCTGTCTTTAAAACTCTGCCCATCCTCTGATGGCCTGCCTCAGCTCCTCACTAAGTCTTACAGATTAGTTCTAGCATGCAGTACAATCAATATGAGAGACTCTGGGGCTGATAGAAACATTTTAGGGTCAACGCTGTCCATACATGCAATATTGTCCCTATATAGAATAATATTTCATTTTTACCATTCTGTGCCAGAAAAGTCTAAAATTTAATTCATTGTATAACCTCAAAATATTTTCTCGCCAGCATGGAAACCAACATAAAGACCATGGCACCATGACACCGTGGAAGTGGGTATTTTTCACTTGATTGTTTCATAGTGAGCTATGAAGGATATATCCTGTATGGCAAATTGATTCAGCAGTGAAAACAGGTTGAAAAGATAAAGATAGAAGCTAAAGGTACAGATGACAGTGTAAAAGTGAACCACCACATCACCTGGCGACGGAGAACGTGTCCCCTAGGCACAATATGTCACAATGACTAACTCAAGTCCAGCCTGCAAAATGAATTCACTTGATTGTATGAGAGTCTCTGGAGCAGAGCCGTATAGTTGACCCTGGTTGGAGCTGGATGATGCTACGCTATGATTGGGCAGTTTGTGTTCGAGGGGGCAGGACTTAGCGAAGGGTCAATTAACTTAACACATTAGGTGCCCAGTGATCTGTATTGGCCTGAAAAAAATGGAATTAATAGTTTGGATCTCTATTGTAACATTCAAAACACATTTATGCATTAATCAAGGAAATCACACCGAGTTGAAAAGGTTTCCTTTTCTGCAAAAAGAAAATACTTTGAAATCATACAAAAGCTGACCACAACTAATTAAGGAAAAATGTACTTTCCTCAGAATCTTGTGTCTGAGTTGGTCATTGGTCAGTTCAAAGGCAGTACCATATTGATTAGAAAACACGGCACGATTTTACTCAGACATTCCATTAAAGAGCCATTTCCTCACCTGATTAAAGAACACAGTCTAAAGCTAGACCGATTGGCAGATTCAGACAGTTATTCATCTCGCATTTTTTTAATCACTTGCTCATTTCCTTTACCCCACAATCTCATCTTTGGTATTTTAATTATGTCGTGTTGAATGATAGCTAGTTTTAAGGTGTGTGTGTGTGTTTGGTGGACTTGTTAAAAGGGGCCTTTTGCAACTCGTACGTCAGCTTCAGCTGATAATTATTTCAGATTACATTAGAGGAAATTAAAAAATGTCTTAAAGTACGTGTGAGGGTGACAAAGTTATCAAGTGTAGTCGCAGGAGAGAGTGTGAATGTTGCACTTCCAAAAATGTAATCCTTTTGACTGCTAATAAGATCATTTTCAAGTGTTAAAAAGGTGTTACAGCAGTTGAGCATAAATTGAGTTTTTAATATTTGGATCCGTGGAACACAGTGATCAATGATGAAAGTAACTGGGGGTGAAAGGTGTATACATCATCAAAGGAAAAAGAAGAAAATTTTAATGTTAAAAAGTAATTTCTTAACATTTATACAAACGTGTGAAATGTTCAAATTAGGGTTAAGCCGATACTATTGGCTGGAATCCAGTATTCTGTTGGTAAAACCCTTAAAAATAGTTACCGATAGGAGTCACAATTATTTTGTAATGCTCCTAATATCTGCTGTCCTTATTTTAGTTTTTTATAACCTACCTCTGGAGATGGTCTTTATTTAGAGAGAGCAGAATCCTCTTTGATATTTAGCCAGTGAGTTCAAGTTGGGAAAATCTCTGTGTAGTCAGACATTCTGTCATTTCGAAATCTGTCTGGACCGCTGATCTGTCCCACCAACAGACTCTTATCAGCTGATAAGAGTGTTGACGCCAGCGTTATCTCTGCCCATTTAAGGGTTATGGAGTTGAACTGATAAATCCTCTCCTCACAAAACTGTTGCAGAATCTGCAGCGTACCTACAGTTATTATGGTTGGCGGCATGGTATGGTGAACACTTAAACCTGCATGTTGGAGGCACATTTTATCTCACACTTTCAGACATCTGAAAGATACAATCAATAATTTTGTGAAACTGTTGCTACTCTCATTTTAATTAATTTATAAAATCAATGCTTTAGTTCCTTGGTGCTTTATTCTTTCTTGAAAGACTCCATGGTCATTTATTTCGTGGTACATTACATTGAGCCATCATTGTAATTACTTCTATCCTGATTAAATATAAGCTAACATTACCACTGTCTAAATGGCAGCGATAATAGGGAGGACCACACTGCAGCCACTCAATTGGACCATAACCAGTAAACTTATAGCATTTCATTATTTTTGTACTGCAACAGCATTTATCATTAGTGTTGTAGTTCACATCGGTGGTACTTCTTTGTTTAAACAAATGCAAATGGGGTCCTAAAGTTTTGTGTAAAGAGCATTAATTATGAAAGATTGTGGTTTTGGGTCAATGCAAGATGCTATCATGCATAAACAGGTCAATTGAAATTAAAATGTATGCAACACAATTAAACATTTAATTTTTTTAGGGCTTAACACTGCAGCAGCAATTTAGGGGTTGAGAATATACACATGAATATTTTTTTTCCTTTTTTTCCCGTGCCTCCCCAATACCTTGAAAATACTCTTGGTGATTGAAAGGTCTGCTGAGATAATAATAGCATTGAGAGGTACAGCAGTGCACACTTGAAAATGAATGAATAAATCATTTTCTCTCTTAATCTCCAAAAGCTTTTGCTGACCACTAAGTGCAAATGTGGCATTTCCAGTGGCATGTACCACAACCTGAAGTTGTTTTACTGCCACTTTGAATGTGCCCTCTTTTTTGAAAGCCAAAGTGAACTTTGACTTGCAAATAATCACGTCGAGTTGAAAAAAATGATAGTACAACCTCCAAAGTGAGCGCCATTTGAATTTTTCTTGTTACCATGCATAAATCTTTAGCAAAATGCACTCACTGCTTTCAACGCTAATAGTGTACACAGAAATCAAAGCTGTGCATTTCTTGCAGAGCAACAAGAGAGGAGAAAGATCTGCATAATGTTGGCTCTGGCAATGAAGAGCAAAACGCAGATCCACAGCAACGCTCCCTTGCTTTCTTTCCAATAACATCATTAGCATTTCGACATCATCGGCCTAATTGTTGTTGGTAGCTTTGAAAAATGCTTGCCGTGGAGTGGGAGTCGAGGGGGAGAGGAGGGGGGGTGTTTTTTTTTTGCTGTAAGGCCTTGTGCTTATCAGTGCAGTGCAGATACTGTTCCTATGGTCCTGGCTGACAGGTGAGGTTTGTGTGTGTGTGTCTGTTGGTCGCGGTTGGTAGTGAACCCCCGGGACAGGTGCTGAGGGATGGGTTTCTCCCCCCCTCCTCCTCTCTTCCCTTGTTCCCTCCCTTCCCCAGGAGGCATATGGTGAGAGTGATTTGAGAGACCTGGGGCCCACAGGGAGTGCTCCTCTCTCCAGTTCATCTGTTCCAGACGGGGCCCTGCGGGAAACTCGGGCTCTCCTGAGGCCCCCGTTGGCTGGGAATCAGGCCGAGTAAGCGGCTTCGTTTTTAGGTTGACTGCTTTGTTACAGTGTCGAGCGGTCGGGATGGCCACCCCAGTTAGCGTTACACTGTCTAGCGTTGTACACTTCAATTTGGTGCTAATAGGTCATGCCCTCTAATTTGTTTTCTCCATACCCTGTTTGTATGCAACTGTTGCTTTTAATTTGCCGAATCTCGTCGTGTCCTGGTGTGATTGCTTGGAATAGAAACACTATCTTGCTGTGATTTCACAGGCTCATATTTGTGAACCAGCTCACAAATGTAATGTAGTTCTGAGTGCACTAGGAGAGAGAGTTATGGGGGCATTTTAGGCCTTGTATAATATGTGTACCTCTTTTATGTGGTCATTTATTATAAGGCGAGCTCTATGAATAATGTATGATTAAAAGGCTTAATGGATACACTGGGACTCGTCAAAATAAAAGCAAAAATCCATTTGCTCTCCCTGTAGTAAATCCAATAGCTTGTCCTTGGGCTAATTTCCAACTTGGGACTTAGTGGGGGAGTGAGTGCATGTCTTGATAGTGATTTCAAGGGAGGGAGGTGTTGGTTGTGCTGTAAAGTGAAAGAGAGACAGAAGAGGGAGGAGGAGGAAAAATTAAATGAGACATGGATGAGGAACAAAGCCGGGAACACCTCTTTCTCTTGATGCCTCCCTCCTTCATGTCACTCTATCCCCGGCCCTCTCTTTCTCTCCTTCCCTCTCTCCCGTCTCTGTCTCTCACCATCTTATGGCTCCTTCCCCCTGCCTCTGAGCAGCTGCCACTTCTGAGCCTGAAGAAAATGAAGGCAGATGAATCAATTTGGCCTGTGGCCCTAAAGTGCACTTGTCTGCACCCCAGGCTGGGCGGGGGAGGGGGGGGATAATGAGCCGATAGATTGAGCCGGTGCTGGAGCCCGGCACTGAGCGCTGAGGTGCCTTCGCCCGCCGCACCACCGGCCCCACTCTCTCACACACACACACACACACACACACACACACACACACACACACACACACACACACACACACACACACACACACACAATACACATACATACACATACTGCTTATGCCTCCCTGAGCAGCGGTAGCAGCCTGTCTCTGGGTTAATGGGGGTGAGGGTCCTTTGCGCAGGACACTTTTCAGAACAAATTAAAAGAAGGATCTGTATCCGTCCTCTTCAGCCCTCCCTTTTCCAGTATTGCCCCTCGTTTCCTCCCGCCCTGTGCATATTGGAGCTTGGTAGTGTGGAGGAGAAGAGCATCAAGGCAGCTAGAAAGGAAGGGGCGGGCAGGGGGCAAGATCCCAGGGTAATGAGGATTGACACTGGGACAAGGCTGAGGCACAGCCTCCCTGAGCGCTGTTGACAGGTGACGGCAGGCTTGGGAGAGACGAGGCAGAGTGAGAGGAGCTGAAGTAAGGAGTGAAAAAGCGAGGTCAGGACTAACAGCTTCTCTTATTCAAGGAGGAAAAACGCGGGAGACCACGTCCGATACCCCCCACCCCCCCACCCCCGAAAACCCCTGCAAGGTGAACGAGGTAGGATCAAGGGAGCAGGACAACAAAGCATCACCCGCCAGCCTCTAGCCAGCCCCCTGCTGACAGGCTGCAGATTGATCGACACTGCAAGGAAAGTGAGGAATTGGGAAAATAAAAGGAAAAGTTAGCCAAGCCTATCATGAACTGATGTGAACCACTACTGTCTCCATCGATGCCTTGACTAGCCCTTTCTAAGTAGACAGGCTTTCTGACTTCATCCAGGGTTAGAGTAGTATAAATGAGCAGACCCAAGTCGGCACTACTCAACTTAGGGGGAAATTAAGATGCTGGAGGGCCCTTTGAAGATAATTAAAGAGCACAGAGCGGCAGCCTCCAGAGAGGGACCGCAGACATGTTCAATACCGAGACTAATGGAGCTAATTTCCAGTACATTATTCATGTAAAACACAGGCCCTTACTGGGCCATGTTTTTCTACGTCTCTGCTCTCTGTCATCCTAAATCAAACTGCCCCCCCCCCCCCCCCCCCCACACACACACACACACACACACACACACACACACACACACATATTCACTTGCTGCTTCAACCTGATTAACCTTATCCCAATGATGCATGGGTCAACGTAAACAAACTAAATCCAACTATGGTGCTTTAAAACAGCCAGGTGGACAAGAACTGCTCCCTCAAGGCATCCCAGAAAATCACCTCAAGCATATTTGCTTTATGACCTTGAACTGTGTCACCAACCAATCACGTCTCAGTAGAGACTGTTAGCCCCACCCTAAAGATTCCTAACTTGTCCTTTAACATTAATGAGTGCACAAAAAAGAAGAAAAAAAACATCACATGAAAGCTGTACAGTTGGGAGCTTAGGGCCAATTAAACACCTCCCCAGACAGGGAATGATTCCCTGCCTTAATCACAGGCAGTCAGCGTTGCCAATCTTTTGTCAGAGTTGGTGAATTCCTGCCTAGATCAATTGCTCGCCTGTCCCGTTGAACAGTGGCTTGGGGAATGGTCCTTGCACGCTTCATCATTAACCTAGGCGGCTAATTAGACACTGTGCTCTGATCAATAGCCAAGCTGATTGCTGACTGGGTAATGTAGCTGCAGGAAGAGACGGAAACACTTGGGGCGCCGTCAGGAATTTGTCAGCAACACTGATGCTGGGTAAACAAAGTAATCAACGGCTGCACTTGACGGCGACGTGACGCCGACTGTACCTTTACACTCTGTCTCTGCCTCCATGCCTGCCTGCCTGCCTGCCTGCCAAGGAGGATTGCTCTCTTTGTGCTCTCCTTGAGAGAAGGAAATCAAAAAGGCCACCATCTATTTTGAGATTCAAGGAGTGATTAGGCTGACAGCTAGTCGAGCGAGAGAGGCAGAGGGAGAGGCTGCTAGAGGTGGAAGTCAAACCTGATTAGGCCCACCTGCCAGGTCTCTCTTACTTTCATCTCTACACCCTGATTGCTTGGCGGCGGCAGCTCCCTCCTCTCCGCCACGCTCATCCCACCCCACCCCTGTCCTGTCACTGTTGACCTCAGCGCGCTGCTAATGCCCCTTGGCCAATCAGCATGCTTGCCCTGGCGGCGGCAGGGTAATTAAAAGGGAATTGTGTCTACTTGGCATGTGAGCTGGTGGGCATGAGGGTAGACAAACACTCTCTCTCTGCCGCCTTGCCTCCCTCCCTCTCTCCCAGCCAGGTGGTAACGTACAGGACCTGTCAGATTAGCTGATGACCCTTTTAATTCTAGCCCAGCCGGGGGCCATAATTGATATTTACCGGGAAAGGTTAATTGTAGCAGTGATCTGCTTAAATTACAGTGGAGATCAGGAGAACAGGGCCAGCCACCATGCGTGCCGCCAGGGGAGCTGCTACATGCAAACTGCTAGTCAAATGGATTATACCCCACGGCCATCACCACTGTACTGCAAGGTGGGGAAGCTGCTTGGAACATTGTGATTGGCTGGTGCTGCATCAGCACATAGTCTTCATGCTGAGCTCGCCAACCTCCCATCTGGCTAGGAATATGAATGCATGCCAACTGTGGGTCTTGATGGCCTGCAATAAACCAAGCCATCCAGGTCTGCATCAGGGTTACCATGATGTGGGTGGTAATGCAGATACTGGCACTTATACATTTATGATGCTGATAGAGGTTATTTTGTGCCAGTATTAGATATTTTTATTTATTTATTTTTCTAGTTTCTTTATCAGAAAACAGCACAAATAACATGAAAATAAAATTGTTATTTTTTCTCTGAATGCTGGCAACGGTGAAAGTATGTATATTCAGCGTTGTCCTCTCAGTTTATGCTACATTTTGTCCCCTTTGTTTTTTACTGACCTCAAAGAGCTGAATTATAAGCCATATAAGGAATGTGCCTTAGCTGTGGTAAATGTGGATGTGGATTTTGGACAGTATTTAGCAGTGGACCCTGATTTTTTTATTCTACCTGTTCAGGAACATTAGATTTTCTGTACTGTATAGGCCAAGGCTAAAGCAAGCGCATAATAGACTTTTAGCTACTCTTGCCTCCCTGACGCTTGAGTGCGTGTGTCTGTGTCATATGTGCAAAACATGCTCAAGAAAAAAATTTCATCATACTTAAGTTGGACAAATTGGTGGAGTTATACTAGAATCGATATGTACTATATGTACTGGAAATCATTTAAATACAACAAAGACAAAATCGACTGAATTTGCAGTAATGTTCGGCTGGTATCACTGGCAGTAGTGGGTAGAGGTTTGGGGTTGCAGGTGTTTTTGCGACAGTCAGTTCTGCTTTGCATTTAGCCAAAGCACAAACTGACACCGAGCTGTGAGTCACCACACCAATTTTGTGTTTGCCTCAGGTAAAGAATGGAAGGACCATGGTCCATTGAAAGTCAGTTAAAGCCATTGTAGTTGTGCTGTATTGTTATGCATACATGCCCCACATGTGGAGTTGGTAAATCCTTTCATTTATGTCCCCGGTTTGAAACCGTCCTATACTGTTGTTTTTCTGTGTGTGAACGTTTGATATAAAATGTATATTTCTGATCTTCAGTTGTTGTGTCAAGGTTGAAGCTCTTGTAATTTAACAATCCTGTCTGAATGATAGAGGTCTAAAAAGCACCACCTCAACCGCTGGTCTTGTTTTCACAAGAAACCAAATGCATTACCCACATTTCAAACGCTATGTTGGTGGATGGAATAACATTAAATTATTCAATTATTATGATGGCAAAACTATTCAAATATAATAGTATAATTAGTATTTGCCGCTTTTCCATTGATTAATGATTCATCATAAAAAAATGTAAAAACAACTTTACTAGTGTTTTCATTTGCACGTAGCCTACATTTCTGTTGTCCCTTTCTCTTATACAATTGTGTTGGGGGTTTCTTCTTTATCCTGGGGATCCCATACATGCAGCCATAGACAAAATCCAAATAAGACTATGGTGTTCACAATAATGTCCTTGTCATTGTATTAAACTGGCAAAACATCTCAGTAATATTCTTTCAATACATAACAGTTTGAATTTGTCTCCTTGCCATTTTATGAAAGTAATAAACCACCAGTGAGTTACAGTTATTTGAGAGCAGCTTTTAGGATTATACTTTACGTCTCTCAAATGTCTCAAAAGTAACTGCTTCTCGGGATATATTGCTTTATTGTGGACACAGTGGTTTGGTTAATGAAGTAAGGGGATGACTTCAAGATGTCCTTTTTATTGTGTCCTCTGCAGATCAAACCTTTTGCGCTCTGTCCGGTCAAAGTCAGAGAGGACGAGATGGTGCAGGAGCTCAGCCGACCGCACAGAAGCAACTCCAAGGAGCAGCTCAGCGAGGTGAGTCCTTGGACAAGACCTTTCGCCTTTTCCCAGACCTCCTACAGCGAGCCAGGCTATCCGCTTTCACAGGCCAGGGCAGGAGACCCCTGAAGTGGGATATAGAATGCGGTAGGGCGACAACAACATCGAGGCTGAGATCAGAGAGCAGCTGGTGCAGTAGCTCCTGCTGTTTCCAGCTATCACCTCATAAATCCCCTGTGCGTTGGGGAAAAGACTGGCTGGCTGGCAGCACACAGACAGGAAATGATTAGGCCGGTCGCACAGCATCACCTTGTTGGCCTGGCATTATTTAAGCATGGCGCGGTTAAATGTAGACATGACCTAACGCAGTTCAGCCAGGTGTGGGCTGACCTGGCTGACCCCAGAATGGAATGAGTTAAAGAGACTGTTCCAATTATGGCTGTGGCAGCATCCATATGCCAGCCCATTTAGAGGATGAGTAGGTGCCAAAGAAAAATGGAGGCCAGGCATTGGTTCAGCATAACGGATGAAATAATGCAATTTAGATACAGGGAACGTAATGAGAATTTATGCAAAATCCCAAGCGGCTCATTTTAAATGAATGTAGAAATATGCTTCCTAACTAATGCCTGTCAAGCAGACCTCCCAAACCTAACAAAATTCAATCAGACTGTTCATTTAGCTGACGAAAGCAGGAGGAGAGAGAGAGGGAGAGAGAGAGAGAGAGAGAGAGGGAGAGAGAGAGGGAGAGAGAGAGAGAGAGAGCGAGAGAGAGAGAGAGAGAGCGAGAGAGAGAGAGAGAGACAAATGTGCAGCTCCCTTTTCCAGCAGGGGTAAAATGATGGAGGGAAAAGATGTTAATGAACGTATTAAATGCATTGTTTTAAGCTATTCAGCATTCCAATTGAAAATTCAGCTTGATGAAGAGAAAAAAAAAATCGGCCAGCCTAATTTTTCCCATTTTCATCCTCTTTTCTCTGTTTCTCTCGTGCACTGTCCCCCCGCTTCCCCTCGTGTTATTTCTCTTGAATTTGTGTAAAAGGCTGTCTTTTAATGAAAAAGTCAGGGGGAAGAGGCGGGCTTGTCAGATAAAAGACCGGCGCTGGTTGACAGCTCTGACAGGGATATACGACAAGCACAGAAAAGGAGAGGGGGGGGCACGGAAGAGGGGGGTGGTAGAGTGGGGGTGGAAGTGGTGGTGGTTGTGGTGATGTAGGTGGGGGTGGCGGCACTGTTGAAAATTGCACGCTGTAATCGCCGTCGGTGTTAGATGTGGCATGTCTCTCTAATCTGCTGCCAAATAAATGGTGCACAGACGCTGATCGTCGTAGCCACGGCATCCATATCTATCCATCTCTATTCCTCTGCTTGTCTTTACCTTTCTCCTCCTCTTTCCGTCTGTCCCTCTCTCTGCTGGCTTTACTCCACTCAGTAAAGGCCTGGACATAAAACACACAGCGAGATTCCTCACCAACACCGTGTCACTGTCTCTATATTTTTTCAGCTCCATGAAGTCTCCGCCACCACACTGAGAGCACTGCTAATTTTCGTAAAACACGCTCCACCGTATCAAAGTGGCTCCCCAGCTTTAAGAGCTTTTAACTAATGATGCCGCATCTGCAATGAGTAAAATGGATTTCTCTTGTCTTACCGCCAAAGGAAATAGAGACAAATGCGACATGTGGACGCGCCCGCCTGTAAAAACAGTCATGCATCAATTTGGGAAAAACCGAAGGAGATGCTGTTTGTTCATTGCAATGGTTGGGTCTTTATCTGTTTATTTTGACTAGGTAATTGTGCCTGCGGTGCAGCGGGGCCCCGGCACTAAGCCACACAGGGATTAGTGAAATATGAGGTGGTGGAGGGGGGTGGGTTTCACAGCATCTGTATCCTGCGGAGGAGAGGGCGGCAGCTGTGGTGCTGTCAGGGTCTCTAACACCCTCCTGTATCCACCCACTCCCACCCACATGGAGCCAAACCCACAAGCTACCTGCTCTGCCACAGAAGGCATACATGTTCGCATCCCTTCCCTTATCATGCTCCATCGAGCTCTGATTGGTCCGCCTCTCTGAGTTGGGAGAAGATGGACTGGACCCTCCCCTCTTGTCGCCATGTTTTTCATTTTCTATCCTTTTTTTGTAAGGAGAGTGGAGGAGGGGGCATGGAAATGGGGAGAGGATTAGGGGGAGGATTTAGCAACATTTCTCTTCTCCGGGGCTGTTTAGTTAACCCTTAAATGCCGCCAGCATCCACCCCATCCCTCTCGCTACCAACCAACATAATCACCACACACACAAACACACACACACACACACACACACACACACACACACACACACACACACACACACTCGTCCTCCTCCATCCCCCACGCTCCCTCTCTGGGGCGGGTTCTTAAATCCTTTTGAAGTCCTAAGCGCGGCAGAAATCCATTGAGAGCCATGTATAATGGCTTTTAAGAGAGAGTGTTTAGCTGGATGCCGACCCTATGGCTTATGAACCGCTGGCGTTTTAATGGATCCCCCCCTTCCCTCCCCTCTTTTCCTCCCTTCACCGGCACTAAATCCAATGGATTGTCCCTCATTATCATTTAAATAAGCCTCTCTTTCTGCTCAGAACGCTCCAAGTTGAATGAACTCTACATAGTAAGGCTAATTCCAAATGGCCTTGGCCTCCCACCACCTATGCACATATGCACTCACACACAAACACATGCACACACGTATCTAAGTGCACAGACAACAGAGCACATTCTCACTGGAACCTGGCTTTTATTTCTACATATATTGCCTTCTGTTCAGTTTTTCCTGCCCTCTCCTCTGGCCTTGTCTCTGGCCTCGCTAGTGAAGGGAGCGGAGAGGTTGAGCAGAGCAGGAATAGCCTTTTGATTCCCGCAGAGCCGGCTTTCCGGTCCGCGGCGGGACTCCTCCCTAATCGTCACCGCAGGAGCCGTGCTGCGAATCAGAGGGGCACACAGGCGATGATGAGGGCTGAGGCCAAGAGCAGGTGTGGGAGAATGGATGAGGGGTATTGGGAGGGTGCAAAACAAGAGAGGCAGTGGCGGTGAAGGTGTGGGGGAGGTCGCTTGGATTGAAGGTGGACCTATGGATGAAATTGGTCTAGCAGAAAAGTCCCCTCCAGAGACCAGGGGGGGAGAAATTGCCAATCTAGACATAGGAATAAAAGAAGTGAAAAGTGGAAGTGGAGGGAGGGATATAGAGATTGGTATTCTTGCTGGGCTCTGACAGACAGAGCCAGAGAACAGAACAAAACCTAGCTATTCCGTCTCCATCCTGCTCTTGTTCAGCATTTAGAGGACTGCATTAGAAAACACAGGAGGAGTTTAATGGGCCAAAACACATCCCTAAATGCATTGAAGAGATATTTGTCTTGAGTAAAAGGGGCTGAAGCAAGTTGATTTGGTTCCAAAATGTGGTCGACACCAAGTTTAAAAAAGATCTCAGCATCTAATGAAGGACATTGTTTAGTATAAATATTGTTTGACAAAATTACATTCTAGATGGATTTTCTTTTGTCATAAATGTTTAATAATGATCATATTATTTTTGTCTGTAAAAGATGTAAAGCACTTTGGAAATGATCTCTTGCCTGTTGATGCTACTCTTATTCAATACCGTTTGTTTGCGAAACAAATTCCTGGGACATTATAAGATGGAATAAGAAGAGAAGCATCTTCTGCTAGCAGGGTAGATCTAGACATCTATATTTCTATATCACGGTGTGTTTTATAATTTGTAAACTGGTGCAAGTGATGGATTCACTCCCATGTGTCTATCAATGTCAGATGTTATTCCTGCAGGCACAGAAGCAAGTGGTGACAGTTAATCTTGAACTGCACTGCAACGCATTACCTCTATTATAACACGATCTGAAGCCTAAATCATTTTGTCTACAGAAAGTCAACAGGCAAAGATTAGACCACGTCATTAGTCATCCAGTTGCTTCTTAAGGTACCCTCTGTATCCCAGAATCTCAGATTCAAGTACAGCCTGCACACTTCACACGCCATAGAATGACTATGGTGCACTATATTAATTATAGTCTTAGAAAATGATTAAGGTTCTCTACAGTGTATTTCTATGACAAATCAGGTCTCTCAGTAGGACATGAATGATTGTTTTTAGAGCGGTTGCTGCTCAGCAGCCCCCACGGTGGATGCCAGAATGTATGGGAGGGATGTGTGCGGCGTGTGGTACATGGCGGGGCGGGTAAAAGGTTAACGTGAATATTGATATTAAAGCGGCGCTGCTTCATCATGTCTGTGTCAGCGAGTGAAACGCTCCTTAAAGGTCATCCCTGTTCTCCTCTCTCTCCCTACAGAGTTCCATTCACTCGCTGTCAGGCCGCGGCTACTCGGTAAGTGGCATTTTCATGCTTCATAGCTTTACGGCAGAATTACAATCTCCAACGACCCGCTTTATGGCCCCGGCGCTCGACATTTTAATTATGTTAAATAGAGTAATGGAGAAATCATGATATTAGGAACATTAATTCTGGCTGACTGACTGATTAAATTGCGGGAAGGTGTCCTGCGCTACCTTGGCGAAAAGAGCCTTGTTTTATTGGCATCGATCAGCATTCACCGGTGCTGCAATTTGGCTGTCACAGTTTTATGTCTTCCTCCAGTGGCTGTCAATGGAGGATGCTTTTGCTCCCATATATGAAAATACGCCTAAAAGCCTCTTAAAGGCCCCAGTATCTATGCAATAAATACGATGTCTCACCACCACAGAAATGCATGTACATGTACACCTTCAGGAGGATGCATAGCCGTTAAACGTGTCCTGTGATTTGTTGGAAATGACTGACTGTACATTAATAGGAGTCAGTGAGATGGTTTCTGCCATAGACCATGTGTTGTTCAAGGTAAATGTGCCCAAGAGGAATATTTAGTGATTCCTTGGAAAACGTCAACCCAATCCTTTCAAACATAGACTAGTTCACAAATTGTCAGAATAGGACTATTTTTATCCCTTGAAAGCATCTGTTGCCTTACCCCAGTGCCTTTTCCAACAGTTAATTTGTGCTCTACCACGCCCATTGTTTCAGTGATGTGCCTAGTCTCTGGGTAATAGAGACAGCAGTCGTCCTTTATGTCCTTTGCTTAAAGGGGAACTAATAAGAGGAACATTCTTTAAAGCGTGCTACTTTTAGCTGATGAGTGGCATATGGCAGTTCTTATTGCAGCTTGGAAGCAATCATCCCGACAAACAAAACAACTATAAATGGTTTGTCATCGTTAATCTGCCTCAAAGGACTGCAGTTAAAGCGCTGAACAAAGCTTAACTTCAAAAGACCTTGATCTCTGTGCAATCTTTTGTTTTATTTATTTTTTATTTTGTTTTAATAGAACATGTCACATTCCTATTCCCCGGCGGCTGCATACTCACAGATGGATGAAAACAAATAAGACCTTCCAAAAAAGCTTGCGGAGCCCTTTGGCTCAAGCTGTCAGTTTGAGTCGGCAGGGAACGTTATCTGAGAGAAAGAAGGGGAGGAGTCAGAGTGAGTGGGCAGAAATGAAGGGGAAGGAGGCTTGGTGGTGGTGGTGTGAGGTCATTGGCATTTGGCACTGTGCAAGAATAGGAAAGTCCAGTTACAAGGGCAGGAAGTTTTACGTTGTCTGGCTCCGCTCCCTGGCTATCCGATGGTGCTATCTGCAGCATTCTTAGCCTCTGGGTACCTCCTGGGTGCTGAGCTCTGACTCTCAATCTGCTCTGCTGCCGGGCCCGCTTGATTTCTGGGGTCTCCTTATCTGTAAGTGCTTCAGGCTTTACAGTATGATTGTTTCGAAGGGGGGGGCATGGGGTGTAGGGTCAGGGGGCTCTAGGGATCTGCCACGCAGAGGCAGAGTGGGTATGGGAGGAGGCGAGGGAGGAGAAAGCCAGGGTCTGCATGGAGCGTTATGGCTGGAGGAAGAGAGAGGCTCTGTATGTGGGTGGGGTGGTGCTGTTAGCGGGGTGGGGGGGGGGGTCAACGAGGCGGGCACACAGGCGTAGGCAGCGCTACCGGCCACCAATAACAGGGCTATCTCCTGGTTGGCCTCTGGCACTGATCGCCATCAACTGCTCTGCCTCTCCACAAACTCTCAAAAAATCACGCTGGTAGATGTGACGGTTATCTGTCACAAGGCACTAGGAGGTAAAAAAAGGCAATCGCTCCTGACAGTTTGTTTTCTACTTCTATGGGAGATAACGCCTCTTGTTGTGTGTGCTTCCATATGTCACCCTTCTTAGGTTGCCTGCCAGGCTTTAATGGCCTCATTTGAATGGTTTGCTCAAGAATGTAAAGGCAGTCCCCGGGCTTTAGTTCCAGACTCATGAAAAGGGAAATTGGAAGTTACTAGGGTGTTTTCAACACAAGAAAATACCTTCATACTGTGTTAAAGTGATTTGGCACACAATCTGCAGAAACATGATATGTCTCCTCGTCAGTCTGTTGTACTTTTTTTTTCTTCACTACTTTCTTTGTTTGTCTAGAAAACTGAACAAAGAGCGAAGAAATATTTCATCACTATGTCACAGTTAGAAAGTTGCTAATTAAATCCAAATTTCCAAGTATTTATAGTGCTTCCAAGTTGTATCTAGTGGATTGCAGACACTATGGTGTAAGTGATATGATTCTGCAGGGTGGTGCAACGTTAAAATGAAGCCGCTTATGGCTGATAATTTCAATACGTTCATATTTGAGGATTTAAGTGATTGCAGAAAATTACATAGATGTTTTTTGTGTTAAGTATTCTAAAAAATAGTGGCCATTGAGTTTTCATTCTTGCTTAGGCACAGGCAATGGAACAGTCTTAACACTCCCTTTCTATAGTGTACAGACAGTAATAGCAACCGTGTTAATATATTTGTAACTTTTCCTGTGCCTCACTTTTGACTGACAAATAAAGGCAAAAGGCCAAAAAAACTATAAAAAAAACGAAATAATTAAGTTACCCATTAGACAACTGGTGTGATGTTCAATTCCACAATATATATATATATATATATATATATATATATATATATATATATATATATATATATATATATATATAAAATGAACTGCAACCCACCAGAGTTGGTAAGCAGTGATGTGTTGACTTTATTGCCATTGCACCGGTTGCCTTGGTTAGCTTATGTGTATACTGCAGGACAGACAGGACAACAAAGATCTGTCTCAACAGATTGTACTTGTTATGGTGAAGACAAACCTCCTTAAGTTACTCATTCATACAAACATGATGTGTTTATCCAGGTGATGACATTGCTAGACTTGACCCCCCCTCAACTTTCATCTCCCATTCAGTGGTGAGTGACCGCTGAGTCCAGCGGCGATGTGTAGCAGCAGGATTGAGACTCACTATCTTGCTCTCTGTGGAAGACTGGATATGGAATTGCGTATCAGGCCAAGTCTCTCCTGTCTGCTTTGTGCAAGCTTCATTATAGCCTCGGCTATGTTTGGGAGACAATATCTGTGCCTTGTTTCCTGCGCTGCTACCTGTTTGTTGTTCCACTGGAGATTGGCCTGGGCTCTGGCGATTTATCATCCTCTCTCAGGGGCTCCTTGATAAAGAACCCAACATCCCTCTCTGCGCCTGGGAGATAGAGGCTGCAAGAAACGGGGAAAATGTCAAAGAATCTCACTGCAACGATCTGCCCATCCTGTCGCTACCCCTGGGCTGGACATACTGTATAGGGGAGGAGACATTTTAGCTAAGCGAAAAAGACAACACACCTCCCTTTCCTTTCAGATGAAGTGATTGATTCATCTTTTATAACCACCCAAGGCCAAGCTACGGCTCATGTTTTCACGCACGATAAAAGCATAGAGCTTTGTCTGACAGTATAATCTGACTCGTCTGTTTTGGGGGGGTTTATCTCTGCGATGTCAGGGAGTAAAACCTTAGCCCGAGTGTTTGGGTTGAGGGAGAGTGCTCGGAGCGCTCAGACACACCCATTCTTCATTCCCCCTGCTCGGGTTTTCATAATCATATTTAACGCTAAATGACTCTATACTCTAAACAGAGCAGTCTCAGAGTAATTTGTGCATTCTTAAACATCCTTGTTTTAATTGATTTGGCATTCACGACCTCCACATTGTGGCAAACACGCGTCCCTGTCTGAATGACGAGGCTTTTTACAAGATCTTTATCGAATACAAGGATTATGTCACTTAATTATAATAGAAGCCATTAAAGCTTCACGCTTTATTAAACAAAACGACACAGATTCACTGGATTAAATGCTAAACTGCAGCAATTGAGAGGAAATTGAGTGTAAATTATATCTTAGATTTTTTTCAGCAAGGTCTTTTTGGTCACTGCACCATTATCGGCATACAGAGTTACAACAAAAAGCCATTGCTGCTTCCCACACAGTATATGAAATGTCTTAACTGAGTCTTTGTGAGCACCTCTATATATCACTCTCTGTCTCTCTCTGCTTACTTTTTAGCGGGGTATGCAGGTGTCTCTATACCACCGGCTCTGCACATGGTGAAAATTAGTGAAGGAAACCAAGAACCCAGCAGGAGTGGGCCGGGGCCCTGACATTGTCCTGGCCTTGGGGTGGGGCTCTGCCTGTCAGGGGCCTCTCTATGAGGGCTGTCCGCCTTGAAAAACCTATTTGTTTATCCCCGTGTGCGGTCCGGCTTCAGATCCCGGACCCTGCTGCTCTCTGCGCACTGGGGACCTGGGCTGTTGCCGCTAGCAACAGATAAAAATTGCTGTTAACCACAGCGGGGCCCACAACACATCAATCAACAGTTCTGCAGATAAAGGCTGCAGGCTTCTGGGGCCCCGGCTGAATGGCACGGTTGAAAATCCTTTTCCAGTGGCTGAGCACACACAGCTCTGATGGTGGAGGCCTGCTATCATTCAGAGTTGAGGAGGGGAACTTCATTTTCAGCAATGCAGCTCAGGTTTTGTTCTAATGGAGATGCATTAGAATGGCACCGGCACAAAGGGGACTCTGGGAGAGGTCATTTGAATAAACAGGCGAGACTGTGAATTAGTGTTGACCGGGCCTCAGAAAAAACGGCCCTGGCATAGTTCAGTTGATCCAAATGAACTCTTAATTGCTTTTGCCACTTGGCTTTGCTCTTAAGGCTGCTTAAAAGCTGGGACGTTCAGCTTCATCGCATTCCACATAGCCCGTTCGTTAGGACTTGAGATCAACGATTGGAAATGACTAGAAGCTATACTTCCAAGGCCCAAAATGGCATTAGTATAAAAAAGGTGACTTCAATGGCTCATTCTAACCTTTTTTTAATCTTATTCCACCAACTTAAAGCAAATTTATGGTGATGACTTTGATGCCTGGTAATGAAAAAGAACAATACTCATCTTTTCTCATATCAAATCCAGTTAATGTATTCCCAGACGAAGCTCTATGCTATCACCCATGTTGGAGTTAGTCCAAATGAAACACCGGCTCTCATGAGTAAAAGCATTAGTTTTATCCCCCGAAGCCGAGCCTTGATTATCATCACTCTTGCGTAGTTTCTCCTGGATGCACTGTCCCCTAACTCACATTTGCCCCACTTTAAACAAATAGCCCTATAATGTAACAATCTAACAATTCTCTGAGGATTTGTTTACTGCAGGCTTTCTCCCCATTAAGTTTCACGAACACTGTAGACAAATAAAGTGGTAATTCCACTTTATCATATGTTACATATACCACAATCAAGCAGCAATTACATGCTCCTTCCATTTGTAAGAGCTCCCAATGCCGACGTGGATGTTTTAATGAGGGCTGTAATGAACGCTCAGGGTGTTTGGCAAGTCTCCGAGATGTTGCCGGGGCTTTTATGGCTCCCCATTATAACGTACAATTTGCATCAGCAAATTACAATGCTCCATATCATTATCCTGCACCAAGGCCCGATCATAAATTAGAGCTCCAATTACAAACATCTATCTGGGAACGGGGAATGAATATGATGGCAGCCCACCATAAGCAGGCAGGAGGGACAGAAAGCCTCCTGTGGACTGTGGGACGAGACTTCCATAGAGGTGTGATATTCTCATAAACCCACCGTATGGGGAGTTGATGCTTCCAAAAGAAATAGACTGTTTTGGGGTAAGAACGTCTGCTAGTTCTGTTTTGGCTGTTCCATATGTTCCATATTTCACGGCGCTCTGCACAGTGAACTTTTTGGTGTTTTAATCGTCTTCCTTCTGCAAAGCACAACACCCACTGACTTTGGTGACTGACTGCGTAACACTCCTCATTCAAAGCTATGTAAGCCTGTCCATTCGGCTGTGTCTCAATTCAGACCCAGCTATGTCCCTGTCTCTGTCTCTTCCAATCTCCTTCTGTCTCACTCTCTCTCCCTTTCTCATTCTACTTGATTATACACTGGAGGGAACATAATAAATCATAGAGATTTATCATGCTGCAACTTATTAATTCGACGCCACAAGTGTAATATTAGTCTATGTCATTTAAAGAAGCAGACATTGCAGCATTGCCAATGTCCCCCGAGGAATTTAGAGGAAGCCATTTAAGTTTGGGCAGAACCTAATGAGAAAAATAACGTACTTTGCAAGACTTTTCATATCCCAAGACTTGTCATGGTTGTTCTTCACTTGCACTTCTTCATAACACACCTCGCTTACTCTGACTGATGTGGAGATTCAGTGCCCGCTTCTCTCCTGAGCGCTAACAGTTGTTGTAAGGAAAACAAACAGCAGTGTACCTGTGATGGCTGTGTTGCCTGTAATCCGCGACCTATGACCGAATCTCGAATGGAATGGTGGAACAAAAGGCGTACGTCAACAGAACGCTTCAGGCGCTGAGCAGAAACCAGCTACTGATGAGACAAAAGGCCTGCGGGTCTCCCGCAAACCCACAAGAGCTCCCCGACGCCGCACAAACAAAGCCTGAAATTAAGAAGAGCCAGAGGCAGGCCCATTTCTAGAGCAAAGCTAAAGTGTTCCTTTTTCATGGCCTCTGTGGATTTCCAGTATTGGATTGTAATAGGGCAGGATGCGAAACAACACTTTGCCATTTTCAGTCACAGATTTTGAGGAAGCAGGTTTCTCATCCTTTTTTTCTCTCTCTTCTCTTTTACGCCTCTCTCAACATTCACACCTCCTACCACACTTTCCGAGCAAATTTTAAAGGTACTAAACCCACCCTTGTAGCCTTTGTCAGATGATGTTTAATTCATATTTTGTTTTGCATTTTAACCTTGCTTATCTGTAGGATCAAACGCATCCAACTGTGCTTTTTGGCTGCAAAGCCAGAGCATAGAGGATGACTGCAAGCCCTTGTTTGAGTTTGAGAGGTCATGAGATGAAGAGACTTTCTTCCATATTCACAGACACCCCCTGGCAATTATTCCTGCTATCTTTAATGTTTCTATGAATCTATTAGGGTTAAACCTCCCACCCGCCTCTCTACATGTAACTCTACCCCGCCTGAATACCTTTTCCAAAAACCTGTACAAAAAAGTTTTACTAAGTAGGTCATGTTCTGCCACTCGTCTTCTAATCACTCAACGAAAAGAACACAATTTCTCTCCATCGGAGCCCATGGAGCCTTGCTCCTGGGATTTCTGTGAGCAACATACACTCATTTGATTTTCTGGCATGTGTTGTCTCCTTTTCCTTTCTCTCTACACTCGTCTTTTTTACTTTCCTTACCGATTATCTGACAGCACACAAGCAACACCTACCCTGCCTCCAACTTCACTAGACACACACATATGCACACAACCCCTCCTCCTTCCCCCTAAGTCTCTCTCTCGCTGTCTCTCTGTCTCTCTCAGTAGATAAGGTGTCTGACAGTAACAGCAGGTAAGGTATAATATTACAGGAGAAGCAGGGGCAATTATACCTCCAGCTGATGCTGGTGTGTTTATGAGGAGAGTAACTGTTAATGACAGTGTTGTGGTTTCTCCAGAGGCTGGAGTACAGTTTAGGGAAACCTGCTGTTTTTTTGTCAACCTAGCTTCCTGTTAAGTTGTAGATGAGTTTTTTCTGTTTGATTTTTGGTCTTTCACTCTCTCTCATGCCTCGCAGACACTGAGAGCCTTCCATTTGGGCTGCCGTGCCTTTGTGTTGCCCTCCACATGCTGTGGTTTAACCTTTAGGGCAAACACTGGCACCAAGCTGGTACAGGTCTCCTGTAATGTAATGCAACTAGCATTTGGGTACTGACTGTATTGCACAAAAAAAGTTGGCTTCTTAAGGTCAATGCAGCTTGTCTTGGTAAAGCATACTGGTAAACACCTGTATGTGCACACATTAATACACATATACAGAACGGTGTTTGCAACTGCAGGTCTCACAGTGGGGTTTTAGCTGCCTTTCCACTTCCCCCCTACGTGCCCTCACACACGGCAGGCAGATCGTAGAGATTGGAGAGGAGTTTGTGTTTAGATGAAGAAGCTTAATCATAATTGCACAGGGTTTCAAGCAGTGGTGCTCTCCCAGAAGCTGTTCCTGGCTTCGCAGCAAGAGGTTTTAGCAGTCCTGGGATATACATTAGAAATGTATCACAAGCTAGTTTTTAACACTCCAACAATACTTTTCTGGCATTGCAAATTCAATCTACTGTGAAGTGAAAGCAAAACTGATATAAAGAAATTAGTTTGTATGCCAAACACATTTAAGTAAAAAACTAACAACACAAATCCAGAACACCTTACAATGTGTTGTCAAGCCATTACTCACAGTTGTTATTTGCCATGTTTGACCATATGTAAATCCTTATGCACTTCTGTCTGTGCCAGATGGTGCTAAGACACTATTTCTCATTTGTTTCCTCTGAGGCTGCACCTGTTGGGGCTGAATCTACCTGACTGTCCGTATCCTCTTTAGACCTACTATTTGTGAGGATATCCATTGCACTCTCTGTAACATTGCAGAGATCCTACAGAAGCAGTGAATCAAAGTGTTAATGTGAAATATATATATGAATTCAATATTTGTACTCCTGTATGAACCTTATGGCTGCTGAGTCAGTTTAACCACTACTGACGCAGTTGGAGTTACTGTTATTGTGGTTGTCCTGGCTTAGCTGTGACCCTCTCACTGATGGCTGGTTGTTAATGTTTTGGGCGGTCTTCAAAATGAAGGTTGTTTTACTGTTTCACTCATTGAAAGTCACTCTGGGTAGAAGAGTGAGCTAAATGCCAGGAAATGTTAATGAATGCCAGACTTACCCACCAGTCTTCTGCCCATGACCATCCACGCTGCAGACCCCATCCACTGTGCCTTCAGCGTGTGGTTGGCCTTGGCCCGATCACACTGGGGCACATGGGAGATTAACTGGGCTGGCTTACTCACTCAGCAGGTTCCCCGACTCCCCTCCACTCATCCCGGCCCAATCTGCCAGCTAGCCTCCTGCTCCACCGAGCCATGGCAGCAGGGCACCACAAGCCCGGCCCGCCTTCATTACGCCTGCCAGATGGGCTGAGAATTAGATTCAAACTCCCACCATGGAGGGAGGGAGTGGAGAGAGATTGAGGAGGGAGGAAGGGAGAGAGGTGGCGGAGAAAAAGGGAGGAGGGAAGAAAGTTGTGGGGGGAAGAAAGTAATGGTTTTTGTTTTCATTTATGTTGCAAGTTATTACATTTTAATGTAACACCCCTGGGACCTGGCAGCATTAAATGCCTGTTCTTGAATAATCGACACTAACTGCAAGCAAATGCTAGGGAGAAATGAAATTAGCGAGCGCAGCAATTTGGCACAGTGATTATCGGCTCCTTGGAGGCACTTCCTGATGATTTAAGAATGCTAACATTTAAGCAAGTCAGATCTCATTACTCTTCAAGGTTAAATCGAGCTGTGTCGGAGGGGAGGCAGATTCTTGATTGGAAATAGTGCTTCCTTGTCTCTCTGTGTCTCTCTTCATCTCTCTTTGTTTATGCCAATGTTTCTCACTTTTGCAGCAGCTCACTGTAACCAGAAAAGACTCAGGGCTTAAATCTCTCAGACCCAATGACACCTTTTGCTTAATTAGATCAGCAATACTCTGTTTCCAAGGATCATCACATGCTAACTGCCTCAACATGTTTCTGTATCTCTGTGTACCACACATTCCCTTTTACACAGATGTATGGCGGGGCCCCGGGATGAACAAAAGAAAAGTGGGACCTTTTTGAATCCAATCCAAAAGGGAAAGTGTTTATTACTTTTCCTACTGCGACACAAATGTTCTTTTATACTGTATATTTCTCTGCTATTCTCACTCGTTCTATGGAGGCAGAAACGATTTTCAAAGCAATTTCAGCCCTGGCATCTTCTGGTCCAGTGTTTACCTCAGCCAGCCATACACATCTGTTCTCCACACAAACTTGATCCAATTAGGTGACACCAGACAATGGCTTACTCCTCCATAAACCCAGCCCAGCGCCAGGGGTCCCCAACAATACGGAAGTGTTTTCTCTTCCATTACGGGGCGTCACATATTTTTAAAGGTGTTTACCCGCCGCCGATGTGTCAGCCCCAGTTTCCAAAAGGGGGCTCAGCTGGGGAAGTGATAGGCGATGAGGATAATGATGCGAGTGGGAGCAGTGTGGCGGATGCAGATGCACTTTACCGTGCTGTGTGTGATAAATCCTTTCCTCCGCTGCAATGCACCCCGCAAAGTTGAGGGACAGATGGGTTGGACTTTTATCTCCACTTTCTAAATGCAGGAAAAATCAAAACATTTTTCTCTGCATTGATGAGATTTATTTAAAGCGAGGCAGGAGCAACACAGCTACTTTGGGGAATACGTCTATTAGTTTTTCCAAGCTGTTGTTTTCTCATGCAGGGGGGGAAATCATTGCAAGTCAAATGTAATCATACCGCCGTTGGGTTATGCTCCGTCTCGAATAATAATAATATTAGGATGGTCCCTGGCATTGCCTACATCAGGCTTGTAATTTGAATTTCTGAGACACGTAAGAAGGCTGATGTTAATCACAACCAATCACTGATGTTATCATTGTTGTTTTTTTCCTTGTTTATAACAGCTTTATCTTTTGGCACATCTTGAAATTTGGCAGCCTGAATTCATTATCTGCAGTGTTTCATGTAGTCAACAAACATGGTGTCTGTAATGTGGGATTTTACTTCCTCCTACTTATATGCCGTGTGCACTGCATTGCATCTGATGTCTCTGCATCACATTTCGTCTTTGTTGTGGCCTAAAGGATTTCTGGATTGTAACAGGGTTACCCCCGGAATGAGGATAAAGTCTCTTAATTGTAACCAGGCATTTCCACATGAAACGTTCATGCTTAAGTATGATTAGCAGAGATTAAGGTGGGTTTGTTTTGCCTCTTAGAAGGCCCCGTGACAATTTGGAAATGGATTGAGAGCAGCTTTTGCAAGCACAGCCTCCTTAATCTAGTGCCACAAGTTTTAACCCACCTTTGCTGAATTATTTACAATAAAGTTCTCATGTCAGCTTTCGAGCCAAGGGCCTAGAGGTGCTCTGTGTTGAACTGCCTAGACCTCAAAGCATGGGAAGCATGGAACATATTATGGTAAGTATTTCCAAGACTTTTAATGGAACATCTTTTGCAAAGTGAGAGATTTGTCAGTGCCACTTGAGAAGCTATTCGGCAGTTATTAGTAGACAAAAAAATAATGTGTTGCATTAAATTCAGAGAGACTGTGCCTTTTGTAATGGGATCAGTAGCTTGTACATTTTCTATTCCAAAGACTGACAGGATAGACTGAGTGCTCAGATCAAATAGTGGTCCATTCTCCCAGCCAGTGATGTGAATCCATCTCCCCATCCAAGCCATTCTGCTATCATGTATCCCATTTCCATATCGTCTTCCTATCATGTATATGAGATGGAGCCCTCCCATGTGCTGGATGATGTGATCCCCAGATAGATTCATTCATACATAATGATAAAAGATGGGTTTGGACAGGGCTACTTATTTGACAATCATTGAAGTGCCACTGTGATGGATGGCGGGGAGGATCTCCACCACTCTCCCCTCCCACCCTTTAACTATGGCTCCTTCTTCTGATCCCCCCCAATTCATTTTCCCTAGCCGAGCTCAAGGTCTCGCCTCACTTTAAAAGAGAAATATCAAATTGAATTAAAATTGCTCGCTCACCCAAAACAGAGGCCTGTGCGCCTTAAAAATCACACATCTGTTCCCACAATTCATTGTTGCAAAGTCAATCCCTCTCTCGCTGTCTCTCTCTGGGTGCGTGGTAATGTGAATTATTCATGCCAGCGGGGCCGCGCCGTGCTTCATCATGTTAAAGTGCCCATGACATTACTGATGGAGCCACCGACGCCCCCGCACTGCTAGCTATGCTAATGCATTTGGAAGGAGTAAAGAAAAGAGATGGCAGCACCTCTAGGGATCAGGAGGACAAGAACATATCACCTATTAGAAATTCCTACTTGAAAATCTTAGTCCAATCGCAAAAGATCCCTTGCCTTTAAAAGAAAATCCTGTCAATGAGGAAACCAAACATTGTTGCTGTTCCAGGGCTTTGAATCAATCAGCCAACCTTCACAATTAAAGTTATCAGGATTCGTGGCACCTCTGTGGCAACTGAGAGCAGTTGAACAAGTGAATAAGTTTCACTCAATCCTTTTCCCACCCACACTTTACTAGCTCATGCTGAGATTCAGAGGTTTTGATCACAACTCCACTTCTCAGCTGGATTAGCTTTCTGCTCACTGAGAGAGTGCATCTCAGTAGCACCCGGGGGATTACTTTGTGTTAGCATGCATCAGTGCTGGGAGCTTGCGCTGTATTTATCGGAACCCTGAAACTCAATAAGCCAGCTCAATTGTAAGAGCAAAGAATTAACTTTGATGGTGATATTGAATGAAGAGCATCAGTTTAGCTTGTGGAAGAATATATGTGCACGGAATGGTGCTGTAGTGCACATAATGTGGGCCCACAGGGAGAGGCCATCATTCAGCTCAATTCTTTTGTCCCTCAGGTGTTTGTATTCATGGTTAAGAATGGTCTGATTGATAGGGGGGGTTTTTTAAGCCAGCAATCACATCTAGCATCTCCTCTCCATATCTGCTCAGCAGATTCATGCAAATGGAGGCCTCTCCCCAAATGTTATTTCTTGATGTTGTAAATTGGTCTCGCAATGAGACAGTATAGTCTGGCAGAGGTTTTGCACACATAAAACAAGCAGAGTATAGGACGGAAGCAGAATGAAACATTTCCACTGTCAGTTTGTGTTAAACTGGCCTCCGCTACGCTCTTTGTGAAGCTTTTCTCGCCTTTTCAGAAACCGCCCGCGCGTCTGTAAAGGTGCTGGGCGAGATGAGCACAACTGATACTGTGGTTCCCACACGCTTTGCCTTCTGAAATTTCACAACCGATAGCGGTTACTGACAGAGGAGGCCTGATAAAATCTCACCTGATTAGAAAAAAGAGAGTCGAAGCGCAGTGAGAAAGAGTTGAGGCAAGGTGAGTAAGAGCGAGCAGAGATAGGGGCCCCATCAGATCTCTGAGGTTGTGTCTAGGTTTCAGTTGACACATCTCTGGCTGGCCCTGAGTGCACCACGCTGTCCACAAATGAGTGGGTTGAGTCAAGACTGATGCATTACAAACCACACTGGTATTGCTTTATCTTCTGATTGCAAATTTGAGACAGAGATTCTTCAAGTATGATTGCGACTTTTTTTCACTTTCAGATTCGATCAGAGTAAACCAGGTCAACACTCTTTGAATCTTATCTAACTAGAGCCATTTTAAGCCTCCTCAAGGCAAACACACACATACAGTTTTTATTTCTATGTTTAATAATTGAAAGCATCACATGTGTTACATAGAGATGAGCCTGGCCCCACATAATGCAGCAGTTCTGACCCCAAAATAGCCAAGTTGACAGGCTGCTGAAACTCAGAGATGCTATCGCAGTAAACCAGCCGTTCTTGTTGTTGAAAAGAGGAAGAAGGAAGGAAGGTAGAAAATGGCATCATCCTGTTTGTTCTTTTTCTGACTTAGTCTGTCTTTATTACTCTTGATATCCCTGATCATCTCCTTTCCGTTGCTGTCATTCAAGCTGAGGTGATATGATGGAGTTTCTAAGTTCTTAACCAACAAAGACAGTGATTTGACTTGCTCGACAACATTTGTGAATGCAAGTCGCAACCCAGACGCTTTGAATGAAAATTGTTTTGCAAACACAGCACTCAACTGTAAAATATATCTCCATTTAAAAATCACAATAATAGGAGGATGTTTTTTTGGCTTTTTAAATGTCAGTGAATTGACACATGTCACAAAGGGTCCGCCCCACTCCCCTTTCCTCCTCCCATTAGAGATGCTTGTTAGCAGAGCTGCCATCAGCCCTCATCGCTGTGACGGCTCAGTCACAATCTATTACGCCAACTGAATGCCTACACATCTCATAACTGGCACCAAATATTGGTTTTGCTGATAAATTCTGGGGAAAAAAGCCGCATTAATGATGAGAAAAATAAACAAGAGGCTTGTCGGCAGGATGTGGGTAGCTGTCCCATGGGAGAGGAATCTTTGGGATATAGAAATAGTTACAGCATCACCCAACAGGGGTTCCACCACCTCCCCCTCACAATCGTTGCTATACTCCCAGTGCCTTGCCGCAATCGACGCACTTGTATGGCTGTAGTAAGACGGCAAATTTTTCATTTACCATCTACACGGTTCCCACTCCGAAAGCAAGCCTTCAGGGTGATGTTAGGTCTTTTCATAAGTTACAAAGATGTAATTAGACAAATTAGCTCAGCAGACACTCGGGGTTGCGTTTTTAATGGCTGCGTGTTGCCTAGGTTGGTAATTAGCAGGCAGCCGCTGCTCCAAAATCACACATTGCACCCGGGGCCTTGCATTCGTAACCTGACAACCAGTAGCATCGCGGTGATGAAGGCTTATGCATCCCACAGGCTTGGTTTGTCTCACTTGCCTGCCAGGTTTGATGTTGAAATTCACGCTGAGCCACTGTGCAAATCTCTCGTTTGTGCCCATGTATCATTTTCTTCCAGGTTGAGCATGCCGTCCGTTCGGTACGGTGATGAATTCAAATCAAAAGGATGTGTTTTTGCCTCAGAGGCGCAGATTTTCATTTGAGCCAATCACCTTTATGGCTCAATTCATCAGAGCCTTGGTCTACGTGTCCAGGTCTCTTGTTGTGAGTAGCACCCGGGGAGCCGATGAGCCATTTCCACACACCGCGCTCCTCTCCTACTTTTAATGACTTGCCGATGGTGATTTTCACCAAGCGCCTGTTTTTTATTGGCTCGGAATAAATTCCCCTTCTCTCCGACTCTAGACATTCTCCTTAAATTGGATTGAGGGTGCAGAATGCCAAATCGGAAATGACCTAGCAAAATGCAGATTAACTTGTGACAGAATTTATTTGTCTATTTACTGGATATGTCCATATTAAATTTGTGACACTGTGTTTATCACAAATATGACTTGGCTGCAAGCTTTTCACTGCTGTTACAATGACGTTCAGCCTTCATATGCAGCAAGAAATGGATTTTCTCTCAGTTTTCCATTTATTTCTATACAACCTCAAGCACTAAGACATGTCTTTGTACTTGTGTTTTTCATTGCATTTGTCATTACATAAAAAAATATGTCACATTCAGCTGCTTTCAGTAGTGCATTTAATGTGTCATACTTCACTCCATTCAGCAGAATTTCCCACATTTCGTCTGTTGTAATCAACTGTGGTTCTACACATCTGCTGATCACTCCATACAGAGAAGGTAGATGTTTTGACATTTATGTTTTGTATTTCATAATTATAATCAACTTATATTTAACATGTCAATTAACCTGAATTATTGAAGCAAAGTAAAACAACACAAACACCATGCTGCATGTATAGAACTATCGTTTGCCCCAACCCCTCACAGTCCCAGCGGCTTTGTACCACATACTGTCTTTCTGTCCTAATTGTGGGGCAAGTTGGCACAATGTTCTACCTACAGAGAAGATTGGAAACAACGTGCTGTGAGTGGATAGCAGCACACATCCACAGGAGCTTTGTGTACTGGAGAGATAAGGCTGGAGCCCATAGCATGACAGGAAGTCGGGGACTGGGAAATGGAGGACAAGAGACTGCAGCCTTAAGGCCAAAAGACTCAGCAGAGAGTAATGAGGGCCAGCTCTTACCGTGGATTCTGCCCAAACTGCCAGAGAGAGAGGGGGGGGGGGGGGGGGGGGGGCTGGAAAAACAACCTTGGAGTGCAAATTAGCTTTCCTTGCCGTAGTAGCTGACGTAGTACAATGTGAAAACAAAAGGCACAAATGACATATTTGAAGGTGCCTTTGATCCCAGATGCAGGACCCTGTTGGGACAGGCACAATTTCAACACCTGAGTGAAATGCATGAACGTGACACTGCATTGTTTAGTCACAAAATCATTATGTGGCATCTTTGCTTTGTTATAATGCGAAAGCAAATGAGAAAGTGGATGAGATAGTAGATGAGATGCAACCCTATAATCTATCAAAAATAAGAATAATATCAATGTTTTTTGTGGTAGCAGGCAGCTGTTTTGAGCAAAAAAAGCTTTAAACTCCAACTGTACTCTACCTGTCTAGTTAGCAGCTAGCTGGTGAACACAGTGGAGCGGCAGCTATAGAGATATTTCCCTTAGGAGCTTGTAGAGACCAAAACAGAGCTAAAAGCAATCTCCAAATAAATGGTAATGATAATGTCTAAGTGTAGATGTACCTCAAGTCATGTTTGCGGGCCGTATTTCCCTAAACAGTGGCGTTTTCTAGGCTGAAGTCTCTCTCGCCTCTCCGGCAGAGCCTGGCTGCAAACCAAGTACTAATCAGTCACAAGGTCAGCTAGAATGAATCATCCAGCATCTTAAAAGGAAATGGCTGTCATCGCATACGGGCCATATGAAGATCCTCTGAGGGCACAATCTGAGTTGAAAAATACTTTTAATTTTGAGCTTCACAGTTTCTCAGGCGTGATTCGTGGTCCATCCATTATGCGTGATGCCTTTAGATTCCTCTAATGGAATTTTGCAGTTCTGTTTCTCCCTCTTTTGCTTTGCCCTTTCCGCTCTCTCTTTCATGTCACACACACTGAGCTTCTCTGTGCCGGGCCTGCCTATGGCACAAGACGTGTTGGATCATTTGATTCCAGCTAATAAGCGACGTTAGCCCAGAGAAAGGCATAAATGAGTTGTGGCCTGCCTGAGCTCCTCCTGCTGCCGGTCTGAAGTGTTAGACGACTGGAGGCTCCTCGCCAGTCAGCTCTCTGGATGGAAGCTGATTGTGTCATAAGGGTCCAGATACGTACGTTCTCCTCAAGGATGATGCTGGAACAAGGAAATGTATCTTCCCTAGTATTATTTCTGTAAGTATTATCTGAAGTTTTACTGAAAGTCTTACCATCTTGTTTTCCTTAAAGATCAGATGTCTTTTTCACTTTTTAATGGTTTATCTAATTAGCTAACCCAATTTTCAGTTCCTTAGTTGAGTGTCATTCAGTAGTGTGAATGGTGTGAGAGGATAGGTGCGTTTTGCAGATAAATGTGCAGACACTGAGCCATACACTGCTGCCTGCACACATAAATGCAAACACAGACACTCCGTCCTGACCACACGCCGTCTACACCCTCACACACAGTTACACACGTACACATACTAATACAACATGGGCAAACCCACGCCTTTCTTCACACGCACACAAAGGCACACACTCGTCTATATATTCTCAGTGAAAATGAAAACACTTCCTTGTTGACACGTTGTAGTGCTTTGCGTTTTGATTAGCGAGAGAAGGGAAGTGGTAATGAACTGTGAACGTGGTGCTTCCTTCCATTTTGAGCCCAGGCATCAGCTCATTCCTCTGCTCTCCCCGCCTGACACCGCATTACTATTCTGTCCGTACACCGCTCCCAATTAACTCTACCGTCTCTCTCATCCGCCTTTGTTTATATTCAATGTAAAAATAACTATTTGCTCCATTCTCTCAGCATATCTGTGATGATGATATGCCTGGTTATGGGTGAGCTGTGACATGATGGCCGCTGCTGTTATTTTCAATTGTTGATGTTTTCCAATAAACTCTTTTGTAACTAGCCGTTGTAGACCATTAAGGCTGCATGTGTATCAGGAGGAAACAGACAGACAGACAGACATACAGTATGTTAGGCTGTTAGGCAGACTGTATTTTTTTCACATTTCTCACTCCTCCAAGTCAGGCAATAATTATTTTTTTTCAGTTTCACAGCGTTGTTTGCACTAAAACATCTCTCAGCCAGAAACTTTTTTTCTCTAGTTTTACGTAACATCTCGTTGTTCCAGCTCAGAAAAACAAAAAAGTGTGAAATCACATTTCACTTCTATCTCGCCTGTAGAATCTGCAATAACAGCCCCGCCCTCGCCTGCCTCCTGGTCGCTGGGAAATGCGGTGTGCGACGTGTGTGAAAGAGAGTGTGTATCAATCTTTTGTCATTTTTAATACTGCAGTCTTATCGGGAGAAATGACAAGCTCAAATGAGCCGGCACGGCAATTACCACAGTGCGAATAAATGTGTGTGTGTGTGTGTGTGTGTGTGTGTGTGTGTGTGTGTGTGTGTGTGTGTGTGTGTGTGTGTGTGTGTGTGTCAGTGGTGTGTTGGTTGGGTGGGGGCCAGAGGGAGTTTGTGGTGGTGGGACCATTTACAGCTTGCTGATGAGAAACCCTGCTGTTCTCCTCATCACCCCTTCCTCCTCGACTGTCTCCTTCAGTATGCCCCAAACACACACACACTCTTACTCACCCACACGCACACACACCCCAGGACACCTGTAATTAGGCAGTTAAGTGGCACACAAATACTCACTTAATGGTTACTACAATGTCGGATAGATATCCCCTATGGCTCTGGAAGCACTTGCAACAAATGCAGAACGTTATTAGAGAGAGCTATACTCTACAAAATCAGTTTGGATGGACAAACTGTGTCGACATTTACATTTATTATTCATAGTAAACACTTTGGGGCAAACTTCTTTGCAAAAACTAGTCAATAAATAAAACCGCTGAATTGCAAAGTAGCCGACAAACACATTTTTGTGACTTACACACACCAACAGCTCTATCATGCGACACACATACACACACACATATAGATCCATCGTCCTCTAAAATGGGCGAGGGACACATCGACACAGCGAGGAAAGCCTGCGGAGGCCACGACATGCAGAGGGATGTGGAGGTGTCAAACATGGAAGTGTCAAACAGTGCCCACTCACCACCCCAAACCTCCTCAGTATGTGTGTGTGTGTGTAGAGCTGTGGAGTGTGTACAGTGTGTGTACAGTGTGTGTCCGTAGGCAGCTGTCACCTCTAAACAGCAAAGTTTCCAAATTACAAGGCCAGGCGATGACAGTTCAGCTAGTGCCACCGGGCGGGTTAGAGACGGCAGCCTCCCTCCATCTAACGACCTCCTCACCCCCCTCCCTCCCTCTATCCCTCTCCCTCACTCAGCTCTGTGTTGTGACTGCTTGTGACAGGAGTCACAGGTTTCTTGCTGTTTATTCCATGTGGTTTATTTGCTACAACATGTCTGCATTGTGCATTTCCTCCCAGCATGTTAAGTAAGAAAGTCTGACATTTAGCTGTTTGTGTGTATGTATAACAACAGCTCTTTTATTATATGTACATATATGTGTAATGATCTCTGGATGCAAAATGTTGTTGTTTTGTTTTTTGACTTGGTAATATATTCTGCTTTCATCTACATTGTTTCAGTTTTTTTGCCCATTTAACCTTAAGATGCATTTAGTGGTCACAGATAAGGCATTTCCCACAGTGGGGACATGGCCTGTTATCACACTAAAATCTCTTCAGCCATTCGTAGCTTTGAACTTTCACATACGAGTTCGGGAATGTGTTTTGAAATGTAACCTTTGTAGTGGTTGTGATTCAAAGACTTGTTGAACTAGTCCTGGGATGTGTCATTGCACATTGGAGTAACAATCCTTCTCCTGTGGATGGGGTTCAGTTTAATTTAACAGCCTGCAACAGCTCATCGATAGTTTGTCCCACAGCACAAACAGATGAAATTGGCGATGACAGCATGTAGAAGCTATTGTAGGTTATATCTTTACAAACAGACCTCACAAAACAACAGATGGGAATTTATTTCAACTGGAACACAATCTAGAGAAATAGTTTGTGTTGCGTACAGGCGGAGTGAGTGAATTTCAAAGTGACTGATGACCTCCAACTTAATCCTTATCAAGGATGTCCTGGTAGCTCAGGAGACTAATGGACACAGTGTGGTTTTGAGACTCAACGGCTCATATTTTAATCCACCTCATAACCTTTGTCATGTGTCACAGCTTCTATCTTTGCCATTTGGTTTGTTTGTGTCTGCCTTGTTGTGGTATGTGTCTGTCTAATGAAGCACAAACACATTATGAGGAAGTCTGTTTACGGCCTCTTAGCCTTGCACATGTGGATGGCTGGATGTCGGCTTGCACAAGGATTTATCTCTTCAGCTTATGATCAAACAACAGCAGTGTTATTGGCCATGACAATCACAGGCCATGAATAGCCATATTACCATACATTTACATTTCTGTGTCCAACGTATGGATTTAAATGCTTGTCAAACATAATGTAATTACCACTGTTTTGGCAATTTGTATATCTTGAGAGAATTCTCCAGAGAGCTCCGAAGATAGAACCATCACGGGGGTTTTTTGCAGACACTGACACCATCGTAATTGCAGACTATAGCTTGATGAATCTGTAGCTCATTATTGTCACTATTGATGGAAGTTACTAGATTTATTAGCTCTAAATTCTTTCAATAAAAGAATTTAGAGCTAATGTAAATGCATTGGATGAACTGTGGCCAAATGTGACCATAACAGAACATTTATCTTTAATTTATTACTTTTAGAGTCTTTCAGAGAAATGAACAGCACCATGATCTCATTTTCAGAAGGACATTGATGCTTTTTTGACAGTTTGTCAAAAGTTATGGATACATTTTATTGTGTCAAGAGCCATCAAGGTTGACATATGCCAAGTAAATCATCAATTCAATTAAAAATGAAAATCATCAAACCACTAAAGTTGCAGTTAAGAGACTAAAGCAGCTACTACAGCAGCAGTAAAGGAATCACCTTCGGAAAGTGTCTTAGTTAAAAGCCAATCTTTGTCCCTGGTATGTTTTTCCTTTTTGGTCCATGTCTGTTTCAGGGTTGCAGATCACATTGCCCTCCCTCTGTCTCCATCCGCTTGCTCTTACACTACCAGACACCTTCATCCACACATCTGCACACATAGGCATATACACTCAGACCAACACAACAGCACTACTGTACAACGCCCAGACAGATGGAAACCATTACTAACCATGACTATTAACTCAAAAGGAAATGATTTCATATCATAAAAAAGCAAATTACCAGTCTTCCAAATATTTAGGGAATGAGATGAATTGGATCCCTTTTCCTCTATGTTGGCTTCCTGTACGGAAATTCTAATTTGGGATTTAAACAAAGCTTGAGAGGAAAATAAATGTGACAGTGGGGAGACAGCCCTGTTGTTGACCTCGATGACACAACAGGCGAGGCGGCAGGGCCCATTATGGAAGTGTGTTCTTTGATTTTAGAGTAGGGCTCACTCTCTGCACAGGATGCCGTGTGTCAAACAAGGACCTGGGGCCTCAAAGAGGAGGAAGTGTCTCCTTTATGGCACTTTGCAACGTTACTGCCAATGCAATATTTGCCAGATGGCCTGTGATGTATAGGTAAGCAATACAATACACGTCATTTAATGTTCCTTGTCCAGGGCTGGACAGTCTATTGCATTAAGTCTTAACTTCTGTAGCTTCAAGATAAAACACTGTCTGGGAACCAAACTCTCTCTCTCTCTCTCTCTCTCTCTCTCTCTCTCTCTCTCTCTCTCTCTCTCTCTCTCTCTCTCTCTCTCTCTCTCTCTCTCTCTCTCTCTCTCTCTCTCTCTCTCTCTCTCTCTCTCTATATATATATTCCAACAGGAATTACTTATTGGTGAACTACCTCATCTCATTTAATTCTAAAGCGGTGACAAATCTGTTAATAATTGCAGTGCTCTATGTTGTGTCCAGTTTGTGTAAGCTTACAAATACTGCCCATTGATTTGGAAGCTACTGGGTTGCCTAAGAATGGAGTAAATAAATTAAAAATTTCACTTGTCCTCCAAATTCTTAAAGATTGCATAACTTGGAGTCATGGCCTCAGGTAGTACCTGTAGAGTAACTGTAACTGTGGGAGTAGTTATTTTCCTCTTTCTAACATTTATTTTTCTAACATTTATTTTGAGCCTTGTTGTTCCACCCTTCTTTCCTCTACTATATCTTCCACCTTTTGACCCAACCCAAATTTGATTATCCCTGAGAAACATACCAGCTTTGACTACCAGGGAGCGCAGGAACAAAAAATGTCCTTGAGCTATTTGTCTTGCTGCTTTTGTCTCACAACACATCTGCACCAGGCGCTGTCAGCCAATGCTTTCATTTGTATCCTTCCCTCCTTCCCTCCTATCCACATCTCCTCCCACTGCAATGCTTCAAGACAGCTGGGTGTCTGTTTGTGGTCCATTCATAATTGTGCCAGGGTAATTAAGAGGTTTCTGTAAAATGATAGCTTTGTCAGGCTTCTCAGATGTTACCTAACAAGCCAGCCTACAAAGGTGTTAGTGTAGCGCATTCATCATTGTCATCTGGGGCTAATTACCAGCCTATAAATCACTAGTCTGACCTGGACCAGCACCGGCTGAAAGGAGCTAGGCTCTGTTAAGGTGGATCAGGTTTTCAATCCTTCCCCATTGGTTTGTCTTGTTTAATATATTTTTTTCACAGATTAGCAACATTAATTTCCTTTGTTATCATCAACTATTTGATAAATATTATGATTTTGTCAGCAATGAGCACATAATCAAATTTTATGTATGCATTATGGGATCCACTTTATTATACCACAAGCTCATTTCAAGCTGAAAGAAGCTGAATGTGATAACATTCTCTGCAGTATGCAGGGCTTAAAGTGTCCTCGCCCTGACTTTTACAATGATAGGAAGGTTAAGTTATCACTGCGTTGCCGCCTTTCAAGCATCCTTCATTTCCACTTACTTACCAGATCCAGCAATCCCCGGCCAGTCTATAAAATCCCACAGCTTACTTTTCTTTAATTAAATGCCACTCGTAATGCTCCCTGTGCACCCCCGTATATCTGCGGCCGCAGCTGATGCTTTAAAAAGCAAAGAGCCACCTTTAATGCGGTGTGCCGTGTGCAGCTCAGCTGCACCAAGGGGCCAGAGCAACCAGGCATCCATCTTAACAAGGTCACACCGTTTGATTTTTAATATAACGGTCAGTGCTCGGGCCCTGCGTCCTCCTTTGAAATATTAGCGCTCATTAATGATGTGGAAGCTGCCCCGCCTCTCCCCTCCTCGCAAAAAACCCATCAGCAATCATTCTGGATGCGAGGGTGTGCAGAGTCAGATCTGTGCTTAGACCTGCTCCCACTCACTGCCAGGGGCTGGCCAAATGCCTGCTTTATAGGCCAGTTTTATGGCATTCATTATGCACACTTAACAACCACTGTAATTCTCTCAGATGGGTTGGGGAAGTGAGGCGTTTAGCTGTTGGTTCTAAACGTGGGTTGCCTTAGACTTTGACCTTTTGTTTTGGGCATGAAAGATGATGTGTCTGCCTCATGCAGAGAGATTTACTATCTGCAGTCTGGTCTGTGCTTTATTGTGTTTTTCTCCTTCAATTTGTGTCTGATCGGGAGCCTGAGATAAAGTGTCATCTTATTGAAGATGATGTAATAAACTGGAACGAGAAAGATCTCATTGTCCTTGTACGTATATATTCTTCCATATTCTGAAAGGCTTGTTAAAGGGTTATCGCATTCTTATTTTCTGTTAAGAATCTATTCCATGTTGCTTTCAGCACAAAAGCTAAGTGAAAGTGACTGGAAGTTGTTCTCACATCAGATTGCTGCATCTCAGAGATGTAAAAACGAGGCATAAAGGGTCAGGTTCAAAAAACATCTCACACTCCTACACAAACAGCTTATTAAACGGCAGCTTTTGTAGCAGGGTTTAACTTTTCTGTACTTCTTGTTTTCTGCTGCCCACTCATTTAATGCTGAGCAGCAAAAAAAAGGGGGCAGACATTAACAGCAGTGCTTTATAATAATCTACTACAGATTGCCTTTGTTGTCCTAATTCAGAGATTCAAATCATTCCTTCAGAGAAAGCACTGAATCATGACCAACAACACTGCTCCGTCTACTGGATGACGTGTTTTTGTTACTCCATCTCTGCTGGTTTACTGCCCGACTGCTGTGCTGAATCTTCCATGTGAAGCACAGCTTACGCAAGCAGTACACCCATAACAAATTGCACCAGCACCTCCTCTCAACATGACTTATCCTGCTGTGTAGATGGAGATGCGAGACATTCCATAAGTTATTGTGCTGTGTGCCCTTGGAGCTGACGGCGTGTTTACACAACCCATATTCCTTTCTGCCGCTTCCTTTCTTAAGAGAGATTTCCAGGTCACAGTCCGACCAAACTGCAAAAACAGCCTCCCTGTCTGAATGCACAAAGTAACGGCCGCTGTCATAGAAAATGTAGGTTGTAAAATCTACGGCCAGTGACCTCATAAAGTGTGCTTGACCTCCACTATGAGGAGGCTGACTGGGCCACGCACCATTAAGTTCACAGATGCCGTCAGTGTTCAATTTCAATGCACAAACTGTACGTAGTCAGGACCAGTGTCTCTTGGAAAAGTCACCAAATCGATGACCTGCACTACTGAGTAAAGAGATGAATAGCTGAGTTCACTTTTTATTATCATCTCCACCAGGATAATCATGCGATCGCTTCTGTGTGTGTGTGTGTGTGTGTGTGTGTGTGTGTGTGTGTGTGTGTGTGTGTGTCTATACGGGGCTAATCTCCCATTCTGCTGCAACAACCCTCATAATATTTTGGGTGCTCAATGACCTCTCTTAGTTGCGGTTACTCATGTTTTCTAAATCCTTTTACTGCATGTTTTAAACTGCCATGAACTTCCTGCCGTCTCCTCACTACTCTTAACTGGACCCTGGCCAGTAGGGGCCGTTAGTGACAGCACAGCAGGGTGAATTGCAGACCCCCAAGTGCTAATCTGCGCCCAGAGACACAGTGGGTCCAAAACGGGGTGTTTGGCTAAAAGCTTTTGGAAAGGACGGTGCATTTGGTTAATAGCTAACCGAACTACCCCTACACACACACTGCTGCGCTGCGGCCAGAGACACAGTCGGGGAAAACAGTTGGCTCACATTTATTCTTTTGTTTTGGGCGGTGTGTTTAGTTAGCTGGTAGCAGCTAATGGAACTACCAGTACACACACACTTCTGTACCTCGCCGCAACTCAGCCGCTGCTAAGTGGGCCGACAGCTTGGAGAGTTTAATTTAGTTTTTAGCAAGATTATCAAACATTACAGCATTAGTCTTTGCAGACACACCTGGCTGAGCTCTGCACTCTGCTGACTGCACCTTTTTAGTTGACATTGAGTCCTGAGATTCAACCTTACAGCTGAGATATATAAAGCAAAGTCAGTTTAGGAGAGTATGAAAAATGGAAGTGTCAAATAGAGGCAAATAACTAGCCAGCAATTTGCATAAATTTCAGAGTAGACAACACAGAATATAGCAGAAGTTTTTATGGACACTCATCATACACTGTTAATCTTATGTGAAGATTCCACTGTGCCAGATGGAGTGCAGTAAATGTAAAGACACGCACAACTGTCCTTGGACAGTTTTTCATCACTAACAATCTGTTAGTATACAGCCGGGATGTGATTTACTTTTTTGTTAAAGCACGAGACATGCAAAATAAGGGGCGAAAAAAAAACATTTGTTCTGCTTAAGCTTCAATTCTCTTACATGCACTAATTGTAAACAAAGCCAAAGAAACGCATTTCAAATGAAGGCGGTGTTTTCTCTGAAGTTCCGGCGGTTAAAGAAGGGTTAAAGCAGCCCAGAGTCTGCCCTGGCGGTTCTTTTTAAGAGCCCCACTTAAGGTCTCTTTTGTGGCTCCAGATGTTTTGTGTAGCTATTTATTTAGCTTGTAAACAGGCCGACAAAAAGCAGCAGGCATAATGATAAAGAGGCAGAACCACAGTGACATTGTTGCAGAGCTTTACAAAAGATAGCTGTATGCTTAATGTGATTTAGAGACGGGGTTGGAGCAGGGGACTTTATCGCCTTTGAGAGGGAGGTTACCAAATTGAAATGCAAATCTTAACATTTTGGAATTCATTAGGGTTGACACAGCCCCTTGGAACAACAACAACAGAAGATGAACGTGGTTGAAGGGGGTTGGGGGAGTTCTCCTTTCTTTCAAATTATTTCTTTGAGAGGGAATGGAAAGAAAGAAGTCCAACCCTCCAACTTTGTTATTTTACTGCTACGTAGTTAAATTCTTTCAGTGAGTGTCGATGTGAAGACGGCCATCATCGTCAAACTTGCTAGCTGAAAAAGTTCCCACATGTAACAGGTGCATTGTCCCCTGCTACACTAATGCTGCAGCATATGAGAACATCTGTCAAGTAGTCGAGTAACACACTAACCTTTCTAGGTATGAGAAACAGACGTTGGACTTATAATGACAATATGATCCACCATAACTATATAATATAAATGTTGTCTGCTGCAAACTTTGCTTCTGTGTTTGACTCCTAACTAGAACACCAAGTTGCAGTAAAAACTAGAAGGAACTTTAGCTTTTGAGGAATTTAAAAGTTAAGGAATTTGGTGGGGAATTGGAGATGAACGCTGTTATAAAAAGCTTTTATGCTTTCTCATTCTTTGACAGTTTGTATCACTCAGTTATTCTGACATTCTCACAAACAAGCCTTTGCACAAGCGCCCAACAGACACACACAGACGCACACACACACACATCTTTCACTGACGTATGGCAAGTCCTGATCTGTATCTCCGACACACACTTCCCCTAGAGAATTGATTAAAATCAGAGAGAGACAGGCCTTGAACATAGCTGCTTTTGTCTGAACAAACAAAGGCTGCCTCTAATTGGATTCACATTGAGAGAGGTATTTAAAACAGCCTGATAACTTACACAAGCTGCTGGCTTTTGCGGGGCATTTTGTGACCCAGTCACCGTTATTGGTCTAGCCCTGCTTCAGCACAGCACAGTTATGCAAAGCAGCTCCTTTTAAACCTCAGGGAACGTTATTATCAGAAATCTATCCGTCAGAATTGGTTCAGAAGTCTTTCACCTCTTTTTACGCATCAGGTTTCTGCTTTCAGTGCACTTAAATGCACCACCGCCAATTTGGCAGCTACAAGTAGTGAATTTGCTGTACATTTTGGGTAAAAGTTCGCTCTCTGTATTTGATGTTTGATTAAATGCAACACAAAGATCAGAAGGCCTTGCAGGAGGCTGACGTGACCTATGGGAGTGTAATCCAAGCAGGCCAAATACCGCAAGTTACAGATAATTAAACCAGTGAAAGGCTGATTAGAGGCAGCGAGACAAGAAATCAATGAAACATGGCCAGACAAAGTGTGTCTGATTGTTTACATACATGGGAAGAGAGCGAGAGCGAGAGAGAGAGAGAGAGAGAGAAATGACTGCCATTTTGTGTCTGGATTTGAAGCGAACAATGTCGAGATGAACTCCAAATGGCTGCAGTCAGAGGCCTCTGCCTCGCAATCCATCGCTCAGCCAGACATAGACACTCCATTACACTGGCTCTGAACATGGATTAAATCCCATCCCAACCCTGATTGTCTTCCCACCTCTACTCCGTCCTGTTGACATTGGCTTTCCCGGGCCGAAGAGGTAGCTCTACCTAATGGCTCGTGCCGAGTCACAGCCTGGCCTGCTGGGTCCCAGAGGACTAGCCAAAGAGAGACAAAAGTGAACTAAAGGGTAGATTGCACTGAACCCTGAGAGACCTCAGTGTGTTTGCACAGTTGTCCCAACGTAGTGAGAACAAATTGTGAAGGCTCATAATCAGCTTAGTGATATTGGTTAACATTTCTCTTATACAAGAGTCTTATCTTGGTTTGGCTACACATTACACCCATGTTTGTTTACATTTTATTTTTAGATTGTGTGTTATAGCAATATTTACTTTTTGTGTTAGTTGTTCAAGTGCAAAGAAAGTTCTCCCTTGTCGTACCATGTACTTTCCCTGCTGGTCTTTATTTCACTTGAGTGGTGGCCAAGCTGATAGCCAGTATCTGTAACTCCTACTGAAGTAATTTCATGATTTGGATTGCAGAATGACAATAAAGCCACCTACATATTGTTGCAAATATGTTTGACCTGTGTATCAAGTGGACCACCCTGTTGCCCCCCAACAGACAGATCTTTTTTCTTATCACACTAAATGACTTTTGAGATATTCACAATTTATATTTATATTGTCACGGTGGGTCAAAATGACAACTATGGATGGGCCCAACTTCAGATAGACACAGGGAGCAGAAGAATAAACAGGGATTTTAACAAACAAAACAAAACTTGGTGAGTACAATAATAGTAACTGAAAACCTAATAAACCAGAACGGGTAAAAGAACACAAAACAGGATCAGGTAAATCAGACACAAGGGATGTAAACAGAGCAGACAAACCGACACAGAGACAAGGGAACACCGGGTTTAAATACACTGGGGAGGTGTACGTGATTAGACACAGGTGGATTCAATCAGGGGCGGGGCAGACAATTACAATGGTGGGAAAACATACAAAGGCAGGAAGTGAAGTGATCTGAAATGAGAGGAGAGGTGAGTAACCCAACATAAAAATACTGAAATGACAAAAATAAAGAAACTTAACTAGGGAACAGGATGAGACATGACAAACACAACTGCTACACAGAAAAAAAGTAGGGAAGACCACAAAGACAGGATGTGAAACAAACACAGGAGACAAGAGGCAGGGAACTTCAAAATAAAACAGGAAACAAACTAAACCAAAACCAAGATCATGACATATATTCACACATACAAATACACTTGGGCTGTGCTGTTCTACTACTGTGATGTGCAAGTTTTATCCTTTATGTGTAATTACTAGTTTAAACATACATTGCATCTCAATTTAAACTGAATTGTAACAGAGTTATAAAGGAATACCTTAAGTGAATCTAAATGTGTATCTGACAATATGATATATGTTCTAGTGGGTTTATACTGCTCAGTCAATAGGTTTGTCTACACTCACCACATCCTATACTAAACAGAAACACAACATGATAAATATTCATGCTTCTAATTATTCTATGTGCATTATTGATTGCCCCAAAATATCCCTCCAAGAGGATCTCATTAGGGTAGGAAATTTGTCAAAGCTAATAATGCTCATAGTTGAAAAAGTATATTTAGATATCATCCACGTTTCCTCTCTCGTTTTGCCAGTGCTGAAGTTCATAAACTGCGCTGTGAATGCGTACATTAGAATTAGTATTTCATCAAACTGAGTTGACTAGAGAAATTGTGTGTGATTAAATATTAGCTTGAATATAATTAGCATTTATTAGCAAACTCTGCTATTGCAGATAATGAAACTCTTAATGAAATGCTTTGTTGAATTTCTTTCAGGGGGGGTTGTTTTTTTTTCTTTTTTTTTATTCTTAGATCTGTAGTCATCATGCCTCAACCCAAAATATGATGTGCATAATTTTTTTTTTTTAAATTGACTTAGACAGCTGCTGTAATTGTAACATCCGACTACGGGGCCCATTCACTGAGACAGTGTTTGAGTCTGCTCCACAGCCTACCGTGAGTTTAATAGGCTCCGCAGTCTGGCAGAGCTATTACCAAATCCAACACAGACCATTAGGCCGCATGGGCTTAATTGCACATTAATTGGATAATTAGTCCTGCACTTTGTTTTCTCCCATTTTGTCAAATCTTGTCACTCATTGTGGCAAGTACACGGTCATTCTCCAGATTTCCCTTTTTTCATTATGTTTTTCAGCACAGCGAGAAATACAGTAGGTGGTGCAGTCATCCTGTGGCTGGAGATTAGCAGTGGGGAGGGGTTGCTCCATGTGGGTGGGAGGCCAAGGCTGAGAGGATTGATGGAGCCTTAGGTTGTCCTCCGCCTGTGCTGTCATGTTGACCCACAATACATGCTGTGTTTGTGTCTCTGCCAGCACAGAAACCAGGAAGAGGCATGCATAGTTAAATAGGAACAACTCTCTAGTGCGCAAGGTGCATTATTTATGAACTTTTTAAAGAGATTTTATTCATCCCTTCCTCGTATTTCTCCCCGCCATTATTGTCTGTGCTTTAGGCGTGTGCCTCAACACTCTCAGATTGCTACCATTAAACCCAGGGAGCCATCTGATGGAGTTATCAAAGTAAATGTTTGGCACATTTGATAGCGTTTGAAATATCCTCCTGTAATAAAGCTCTCCGGGGAGAAAGAGGGACAGGTTTCTCATGCAAATAGCCGGTTTTCTGATATCACACAGTGTCAAAATATCCACATTTATCTCAGTGCTGTCAAGAAACACACGGAGCACCTACTGATATGGAGGCTGATGTTTGGCTAGCTGGGAGACAGAGGAAAAGTGTTTGCCATATGACATCGGGCCAGGCAGTACTTAATGAAATCATTATCTTAAATTTACAAGCAATGAATCTACCAAGCTGCAGTTTGGTTTTATGCGCATATGGTGTACATATGGAAGCCAGACAATTAGAAAAAGGAGAAGATGTGGATGAAGAAACATAAAATCATACGAATGCTATAGTGAATTCTCAAATGGCTGGTGTGCTGTAAGTGCAGACTTTGGGGAGCAGGGAGAAAATCAGTGATAGACTGTTAACTACTCTGCCTTAATGAGCAAGCATTGTCGTTCTCTACGAGACCCTGATAGGTTTTCTACTGATTAGACAAGTTAAAGCTCAGACCTTCACTATTCCCAGAGGAAGCAGCACTTGCTTTTGTCTCTGTGCTAATAATAACAATAAAGTATGATCATTCCGAAGTGTTAAAATGCTCCTTATAAACATCGGTCTGTTTTTGTTTTGTTTATTATTCATCTCGTCCAATTACCATTCTAAAGGGGAGTGTTTCTTGCCAGCCGCTGAGGGAATAGGAGATTAAAAGGCAATGTGGAAACATCTGTGTCTCTGCTTTGCCACAAATCTGCATCTCATTCCTACCACTGGCATCCAAATAGACAGCGCCTACGATGCAGGGAAAAAAAGTAAAACACCAAGGTGCATAGGGCTAGTGAGTAGAGGGAAGGGTTACCATAGAAACACATACCTCACATGGGTTTATGGGCTGCATCCTATCACATGCTATCAATTACCATAAATCTTCTGGCAGGGAGGGCGGTGGTTAAGGTGCCTCAGCAGTGAATGACAATGTGTTGATCTTCACATATCTGCAGAAATGCCTCCATGCTCTTTAAATCAAGAGCAAAATGGCATCAGATTTAGTTTGCGACAATAGAAAGATGGAGAGTGCCTCTAATGTGTTTCTTTTCATGAGCCCGTGTGCAAACAGATATTGAAAATCTGAAAAAAAAAAAAAAAAAAAAAGGAGGATGCTGCCTGCCATTCCTGTAAATTCATGTCAATGTGGAGATGAATGATGGCAAAATCAAAACTTAGTGGAAAGCATAATGCGCCTCAGAGCTATACATTTATATCAGATCATCTTTGACTGGGTGTCATCATGCTTATTCCATTCACTCGTCGTACAGCCGTCTGCACATAAAAAGCCAGCAGTGAGAATTGTGTCAGAGCACAGCGGTACATCAGTGCAATTTCCACAAATGGCATCTTTTCCCAAGCTCCCATCCTCTCGACCTCTGGCGCATAGCGGCGACGCTGAGAGCATTATCAGATGTGTTGGAGCAGCTCCCATCAGCGCGACCCCGGTGGGCGGTGCAGATATCGAGTGACCTTTTCTGCATGGCTCCCTGATATTAACGCAATCTCCCCGCCTTATTACCATGGGAACATTTCACAGAGTATTAGACTTAATAAATTACTTTTTTCCTTGGCTTCCATGTCTCCTCTCCCTTCACCATCTTTCTCCCCCATCCTTTCCTGCCCTGCTCCCATCGTCTTCCCTGCTCCTGAGCAGATAACCCGACCTCCCCAGGGGCCCGGCCTCCATAATCGCGTCAGTTCACGGCCCTCTTATTCCGGCAGAATTGCTTAATTGGTATGTGTTCTACATAACTGTTGGAGTATTAGACTCACAAATGAAGGTTAGAACCTCAGTGCTTGTAATCGACTGAAAGAAATTGATTTGTGCTCAGCTGCCCTTCTGGGACGAGACTTTATGGTTCTCTGAAGAAATGAAGCTTTTATAATTGTGTTCTCCCCCCCCTCTCTCCTCTCTCCTCTCCTGTCCTCTCTCTCTTTTTCTCATTTCCTCTCTACTAACTGCTTTGTTGACATTCATCAAAAGGCAAGACGCTGGCAATGTAAAGGTGATGTGTCTGGTTTTCCATGTTACAGAGCGCATACACTACGTAAGTTTCCCGTCTGTCAAGCCGGTGTGTGCTGAGCAGTGAATATCAATGTGTATTTTTCCCCCCACAGGGAAATCGAATCATAGCTTGGGTACTCTGTCAATGGAAATCTGATTGCATTATATGTGATCATGTCGAAGGAGTTAAGCGCCGTTGTATTAACCAAACCTGACCAACGAGCATAAATTGGCTTATGATTGATCTTCTTGGATTGTGCAGCGCTTTATGGCTTTGCATCAATAGCTTATTGTGTGTGATTAACAGGGGTCTTGTCACAGCTTTGTGGCAGACCAAGTAATTCAGTCAGAATGGGGAACTGCAAGAATGTGGGTCCATCGTAGTTTTAAGGGAGACAGCAGGACACATTCAGGCATATTTTGTGCATCAATAAGTGTTGCCCTTCTTTCCATCATACAGTTGCCCAAAATGAAAAACAAAAGCCTTTTTATTTTTTGTTGTATTTTGTTTCTCTAGTGTTCTCTAGTGACTAGTGTTTTTATTATGTTATAGAAGCTTGTGTTACATCTCTCTATATAATTTGTCACCAGCATAATAGTTTACTTGGGTGCTTGAGAATGACAGGAAGCACACTGAATTATTATTGTTATTGTGCAAAAAAACAGTTACAATACAAGTGTAAGACAATACAAACCATGGTGTTGAAAGATAGAAGAGGGAAGAGTCACAGAATAATCAGACATAATCAAAACAAACAAACAGCCAGAGAGAAACAGAAAAGGAAAAAAATACAAGGAACTAAAGAGTTAGGAAATGACACAGACTTAACATAATAAAATGATACCCCTTACATCAGCCAGGAGGAATATCCTGCAGGACTGTGTTGCTGCCGCTGTCTGGCTAGTGTCTTATGCATGACGACTCCCTCTGACTTAGGTGACCGTAGATTATTTATGCCTGCTTTCCAGGTGGGCAGGCTCACATGTGCTCGGTGCAGAGGTTTGCTCAACGCAAAATCACATTTCACGCTTGTGCTAATGTCACCCAGTGAGTGAAGCAGAGTGAGAACCGGCAGGTGGTGTTTACAAACGAGAACACCCCGAACCGCAAGCCACCCTGACACCAGATGCTGATTTGATTATGGGGTGGCATGTTAGAGAGTCTATGAATGTATGCAGCATGCGAAGTGGTACACTCAAAGTCGATTAAGTGAAACAGGTGATGAGTTGATTTGAGTTGCATCGATTTATTTTTATTTTGTCGGGCTTTTCACATGGGAGTGGTTTCAGGTAGAAATGGAGTGTGTTTGCTCACTGTGGAGGAGTTCTGTTTGCAAGGTGAGACCGTGTTTGTGGCTGATTCTTCTGGGGGGCACATTCTACCATGTGAAGTTGCTCTTTTTTGTGTTTTAGGTGTGATTGCACATTTGCTTTAGGTGCTATCTGTTTGTGTGCAGATAAGTTCAGCAGAAAGTGAGCACATTCACTAGTTCAGTACTTTGATCTATCTTTCTACCCCTCAGTGTCAAACATTATAACAAAGACACTTTCCTGGATGCTGACAGCGTAGTGTTAAGAGCTGCAATTCTTTGAAATTATTAACCAGTTTTAGAGAACTTTTCAAGAAAGTCCTGTTGTTGTCAAAAACAGATTAATTATGTCTGAAGCGCCTCGTGGAACTGGCTTGAACTCAGTCAATTCATGTTTCGCAGGCTGCAGATTCTCCACATCTACGTTGTTCAGTCGTTGTCATAGCATTGCTACACCCACTTACCTGTGCATGTGTGTGGACACATTTATAGAATTTGATATAAACTCTGACATTTTGCAGGTTTATATATACAACAAGCTAAATCTTTGCTCACAGGTGGCATACGTTTTCCAGTTTTTCCTATCACTTTCCTTGCCTGAAGGTGGCACTGGTTTCCTTGGCAAAATCTGCTGCTATCACTTTTCCCGCCTATGTGGCATTGATTGGACGGAAGCTGCAGGTGTGAAACTGCTGGCAAAAAGTAATAAACATTTAGAAACAAAGCTATATAATGTACATTTTTCATGGTAGAGACAAATGAAAAAACAGATGACGACAAGTTTAGACAAAACTGAATTCTTGATTGTCATAAGCAGTAAGTGGCTGAATGATAAACCCATTTAGAATGTAACTTAAATGAAATGTTACTTATATTAGGATGAATCATTTCAATCATACATATATGATATCACAGAAAACTACTCAAAGTAAAACGTTCCTTTCTTTTTTTCCCCTCACAACAAGGTGCTCTCCATACGTGAACGTCCTTTATTTTTCAATCTTTGGTAATTGCCAGCAGATGCAAATGAGCTTTTCACAGCCTGTAGCAGCAGTACTACCTCTCAAACGCAACCTCCTAACTCTGTGCGCTTTAACGGTGCTTCCTCAGCATTAGTATTCCAGAGCCGGATCCCTCTTGGATCCAGGCTAGGATTATCCAAGCTCTTAACATCTTAGCTAAGCTGGTTAACACCTGTTTTTATTGACATCTGAACACCATCCTAGGCGCCTCGTCTTCTGTGGTTTTAAAAGAGCTTCCCTTGCTCTCTTCATGGAGGCTGCAGCCCACATAAATGACTGTTTCCCCACCACAAGTATTGGTAGCAGGTCTGCAGCTTTACTGCGGTAATTAGGAGTCCATTTTTATTCTCACAAACATTCTTATCGCGGCACAAGTCAAGATACTTTGATGCAGATACAAAACACTTTAAAGCTAAGCATAGTGAACTTGTTTTGCCAGGTTCTAGTCTAGACATGAGCTACAAGCTCAAGAATCCCATAGTTTACTGTACATTCTTGCTCACATATTTCAGAGTAATTTACAAGGGAAAAAAGAAAACAGGGCTCCCTCTATGTGTTTATTATGCCTAATATTTCCATTGGGGCCCACGTTTGCCCCTGTGTAACTGATGTAATATTCTATAAATACCATTTAGGCTGTTGATACAGCCTGGGGGATTCTGGTTAGCAGAGGCAGTGTAGACTCAGAGAAATCCTCAGACTTGTCTGTGTGTCTGTTTCAAAAACTCTTGCCAGGGTCAGTGGGGGAAACTTTGAAGAATGTCCCAGGATTTGTCTAAATCATGCGGCATGGATTTTCTTAAGCGTTGCTGGCATTAGAGCTGAGCCCTATCAATGATTCCATTAACCTAAATTCCAAACCAGGCTTCACAACATGACCATATTAACCCGTCGGATTTCACCAAGCTCTTGATCCCTCGCTATTTAGATAGACAGGAATTAATGGTCACTCACATTTGTCTGGCTACCAGCTATGTTCCCTGCACCAGACAGGGAATTATCTGTAATATGACCCCATGTTTATCTTTGGCCTTTATGCGTCCACATGTTTTCTGCTTAATTTTTTTCTAGCCTATAGCTATAGCATATGCTGAATGGCATTGGTGATGTGGGATGATAAGGTGGACAAGGACACGATCCCAATCAGCTGATTTTTTACCTTTCCTCCATAAACTATAATCATTTCAGGCTAACAGCGCTGGAACGAGCAGAGAAGAGAAAGAAACAAGTGTCTGCCTTCATTAGGACAAAGGAAGGGTGAGCAGGAGAGCGTCTGACAAGCCAGTAACGCCTCATTGTCCCTGATCTCAAGTTTCATAAATTTCCACAGCTCTCGTTAAAGGACGTGTCGCTGCTGTCACCAGGCGCTAACTCGTTATCTCCTCAACGCCGTAAAGCGCTGTAATTAACATTCAATAACTGTAACTGATCCAGCATTCTTCCTCTCTTGCCACTAATTGCCACACTACTGTGCTTGCTTATAAGTGGGTCTTGTGTGCGTGTGTGTGTGTGTGTACTTGTTTGTACACATTTCTGTGGTTCATTTTGACTGTAAATTGAGGTCAGAAAGCAGTTGATCTGTGCTTTCAGGTCAACGTTCTCTCAGTTTTCCTCGCAGGAGTCATTGAGTTTATGCCTCCGTCAGAGACTCATCTAAAAAGTAATTTTCTGAATATTTTTGCAGACATATGGACATTTTAAATGTCCTCTACCCAAGAGCTGGCAAATTAAAGCGTTGTCGACGGATGCTTTTAGTAGACTCCTCATGAATAACGCAACCTGTATTTCCACCGTTGAAGAGCATAGTGGAGGCCCATTTGTCGAAATCACAATTACTGTAATTACAAATTTCAAGGGACAGCCTGACTGTGGTTGTGAGGACAGAGGGTGTACTATTAGTTAAGGAGCTGCACCATTCTCCTTTCAGCCATGCATGAGTGCCCTTCTCATATCGTATCCTCCATTGCATCAAATACAACCTCCAGTTGGGAATGTGTAGCTGTCACGCTGCTATCCACTTACAGTGGTCCAAGGAGAGAGCTCAGCACTCTTAGTGATATTGTTTTTTTTCCTTTTTCGGCATCACATTTCCTTTCATAGTTTCCCGCAGATACCTAGTGGTGTCGACTCCGTTTTAGAAGGAAATGTTTTTGTTTTCCCCTCAGCTGCTCCTGTCTGACCTTACCAGAGCAGCAGCCATCACAACAAGGCCTTATGAATAATTAGTCTGGGTCAACTGATACTCTCTGGCTCCACACATCGCTGTCATCTACTCCGCCAGCGCCAGCCAAAAACCAATGAACTGTGTGCAATTCTGCTCAATTGAATCAGTTGAGGTTGATGCAGCTCTTGTTATTCAGAGGTAAACTGCTAGATGTAAGCTGATACAAGGGCTACCCTTGAGGCCAAGTGCAGAACAGGAGAAGGGCTGTCAAATTGGCAGCGTCACCAGGACCACGTTTGGAGACTTCTATGGAGGTCTGTTACAAATATCACCTGGTGCTTTAGCTGTATGCTACTGGCCCATTCTCAGGGGATTAGGGCGAATGCCAGGGTAGGGTTTCTGAGAGCCAAGACGGCCCCGGGAGGACAAACAAAACCAAATGGTTGCGTAGTATTTCTTGTCATGGTTTCATGTTTGGGTCAGAAGAGATGTTGGGCAGGTGTCTGGGCATTGAAGTGTGTATTAAGCGTTTTATTGTCAGACACATAATGTACATGTCTATTGTTTCAGATTATGTATTTTGTGTTTTAGCAAGGCTTCATGCCACCACAAGACTTCAGAACAGTGCCATTGTTTTCTGACAAAGTGTTCAGTTGGGTTGAGATCTGGTGACTATTGTGTGAAGGCCGTAGCATATAATTTATATATTTTTTAAAGTATTCAGTTGACCCGCTCATGCCCTCTATGGAAGCATCTGCATTTAATATCTTTCTTCACTTATTTTTGTATTGGTTTATTTGGTGAGGACAGTGAACATTAATAAAACATTCCTGTAAATGTGCCATCTGTAACTTATTTATCAAGTTCCATAAGTGCCAGTGTCAGAAGCTAGAAAGCTAAAGTGATGTGTTTATTTCACAGGACTTAGCTTCAGTTTGTGTTGGGTTGTGGCTCAACCTGAGATATAGATAAACTTCTCTTTTAGCAACTCACAGAACCCGTTGTGGTTTTACATGCTTGCACAATAGGCACATAGGTTGTGGTTTTGCTCACATTTTCACAACGGCTCACCACCAACGAAACTGCTGTAGCTGCAGTTTGAATTGTCACAGCCTCTCCTCTTCCTGTTACACTTCTATGGAAATTGACACCGTGTTGAAAAAATATTAATTATTCACCAAAGCACTGACATCAAGGAAGTGGAACAACTTTTAAAACATGTCTTTGACCCATGTTGGTTGTGTTGTCTCTCCTTTTGCTGTCAGGACTTTGGAAGACACAGGATACATGTTTCACCAAATAACCTACATAATTAGTCGCTTACATAGCAGTGAAAAGCTCCACGACTATGTCCGCCTCAAACTCTTCTTTTTATGTTATTAGTGTAATATCCTTAGGCTCAATATACAGTGTCAATATCAGCTGATGTGTGGTGAATACACAGACATGCCTTCAACTAAAGTGCTAAATTATGTGCTTAAATCATTTTCATGCTCATATCAACTCTAATTAGAACTGCTACATGAACAAGGCTTTGTGCAGTCTCCACACTTTCTTGATTGGACATAGATCTGGAAATAATGATCTCTGACTGTGATGAATTTTTGAGTTAGGAAAGATGCTGGCCTGCTATCAGAAAGGTCCTTTTACAAGCACCATGAACAAAGGAGAATTTATTCTCATCAGAGGTTTGCAATGGAGAAGGTGGAAAGCTTAAATGAGGCAAAGTGTCATCATATGGCTTTTTTTAAATGAGATTGTTAAAGATAGATCTAATTCTGATTTGGGCTAATGCGAGGAACACTATCAGCCATTGACCAAGGGTGTCTTATGACTGACTTGACGTACTTCACTCAGCAGTCTTGTGCTTTTACTCTGCAGTTTCAGTTCAGAGACCAGACCAAGTGCAGAGACAGGGTAATTTTACTGTTTAGTTCATGAACTTCAGCGCCCCACCTTCTTCCTTCCCTTCAGCTCCTGGAAGCACAACTATATTAGTGTCTCCCAGAGAGCGTCAAGCAAGTCTGCTGCTTCTGTTTACAGGCTATTCAATCACTCTAAGTACTAGTGGCAGACTGATTTTCTTGGAAACACATTTGCCACAATCCCCCCCCGGCTCCTTACATGCAAGGTATTTATCATATGAAAATCTGGAACTATCTGACTCGCCTATTTTACTAGCCTTGTCCTAGAGCTGAGACTGATAAAACATTGTAATATATGCACTGCAGTCAACATTGAACATAAAAAATATCTCAGAATACTGTGAGATTTACGCTCTGTCATAGGGGTGGTTACTTTTATAACACCAGGCACTGGAGATAACACCTCGCAGCTTACAAGTTGTCTTCCGGTAAACATGGGTCATTTGTTGTTATTTGTTTTTATACTTCTCAGTGACACACACATAAAACAGTTGTGTACTTTGAGCAACAATCCAGATGGAAAAAGTGGGTGCAGTGTCAATTTGTTTTTAACCTACTTAGCATATGTAGCTGCTGGGAGTACTGCAGTGTGCCACCTCATATCACATATTTTGTGTGTGTGTAGAATGTCTGCGTGTGTGTGTGTGGATGTGTGTGTGCGCTAGTGACCTCAAACCTAGCGGCAGCCCCTGCTAACAGCTGGTTTTCTGCAAGGCTATGAGAAAATTAGCTGAGCTGTGTGGTAGCACATTAATATATAGCAATAAGCAGGGTGACTGGGCTTACTCAAGATTGATGACGGTGGTCTCGCATGAGGTCCTTGTTCATAGGTCATAGGTCACATTCATAAACTGACTCAAATACATGCAGCTTTTCTCACACCACAGTTTGTTCATTGCCTCTGACATGTAGTTTATTGTAAAGGGATACTTGGAACTGTAATTTGACATTGACAGCATCTGTCACCGAGCTAGAATCACTGAGCTCTAATAAAAGGTCAACCTGTGAGACTCTCCCAGCATCCGTGTAATAAACAACATGCAGGGAATTGCGTGTCATCATGTCTTTAATCATGTCTGCCCTGTCTTCATCTCTTTCAGGCTTTGCTATTCTATTTTTGTCAACTTTTCTCCAAACAGTATATTTACTCAGCATATACCATACCTCTATAATGACGAGCGTTTGTTCATCAGCCATGTTTGAACTGCACAAAGGATTTGACTTGGCAAAAGCACATGCACAGTCACCCCGTGCTCTGTTTGCAGTTTGCAGGCCGCAGATCGACAAGCAGCTCTGTTAGGCTCCCCTATCTTGCTTGTTCTCTGTCTCTCTGGGCTCCTGGATCCTCCTCCCTCGTCCTCATTTCTCTTGAATTAATTGAGATCTCATTTTTGTGAGAAAGCTCATAGGAAGGCTGTGTGAGGAAGGAGAGAACAGTGAAAGAATGAGAGATACAGATTGAGATCAGTGGCAGAAGCCTAGGGGGCATGGCTCTCCCAGAGGTAGGCAGCCACCACTTTCTTGAGAGACGGTGAGGCCCTTCTGCAGTGACTTATATCTGTATCCTCTCAACAGTCAGAAATGACCCATAGGCTGATGATCCACAAACTACATGTTAAGCTAAGTGCTAAATATGTGACCCGAGGGAAAGGTATTGTCATTGCCGTGGAAGCCTTAGTTGAACTCATTACAGATACTAGATATAGAAATAGCAGGTATGATGTGCACCCACAGACGCTACCTTGGCCTGAACCCTTTCAATTATGAACCATTACAACTTCTCCCAGTGCAATATTCATGCATGGTCAGATCACTCCTTCAGACGACTTAGGCTGTTGTAAGTTGAGATAAACACTTGGCGAGTCGTAGCAGCCAATCGCTCGCCTCTTCTCCTCAATGTCACTGCCTCAGCGCTCAATAATTCAAAGCTTGGCGGTAATGAGCTCCCCGTAGGCCCTGTCCCCAAGGAGTCTCCCCACTGTGCTTCCACTGTAATGTAGTTATATCTCATGTCAGCTTTCAAATCAATTACATTTCTATCTGATGGCTATGTAATTGCGCCTGATTGAGTTTTTGGCACGCCAGCCAAGTGTGTGGTTCTAAAACTCAAGCCAGTCAAAACAGGAAGCTTCATCAAATGAAACTGTATTTCATCCTGATTGAGGCTGCTTGCACGATAAGCACAACTATAATTATGATAATAATAACAATAGCAATCTGTGTTTTCTCAGCTTTGTTGTTTCCCCCCCCCCTTGCTCTCCAGATGAAATTTTGCCCCAAGGACAATGAACAGCACTTGCTTTATTCAAGATGCAACGACTGACTTGATTGTTTGTAGCATGTGCAATTTAGTAGATTAAATGTAAACCATAATGCGTTTGTATGCATTTAGGTGTCTGAAGTTTCACATAGTTTACGTTTTTTTTTCTACAGCACTACACTTGTGACTAGAGCCATACTGATCTTTACTTGTTGTGGTTAGATTTTGATGTCAGTCATAGTGTGCCACTGCCGACAGAAGTCATACTGTCTTTTGGCGAAATGCCTAGAAATAACAAGCTAACCTCTTACCTACAGCAACTAGCTGACAGCTGAGGTCAAAGCAATATTGTTGTATGTATCAGATCTTGGAGCAGAATTTTATTGACCCAAGATTGGTTGAATTGATAGGTGGACAGACAGGTGGAGAGTCGAATGCCCACATGGCTGGACAGACAAATGGAAATACGGATGGATAGATGGATCAACTGAATGCATGCCTGGATGGACAGAGGGAATACCCTAATAGAGTGGCATTGAGATAGATGAGGGGGAGGATGCTGCTGTTAGGTGCATCAGCAACTAAATAGTGATGAATTGTGGCTTCTGTCAGCAGCACTAAGTATAACAGACATAGTAAAGCAGCCTGGCTCATCCATAATCAGCAGACACAGATTGTCTTCATGCCTTCTTTGGAAATAATGCACTGAGGGCATCTACCAATCTGTATTTCTATCCACACTTCATCATCTCTTTTCTTCTCATATCCCCTTACTCTTGGTGTTGTTGCCCTTTAAATCTCTTCACTTGTACTATTTCCTCCTCATTTCTCTTCTTAAGGTCTTGCATCTTTCTGTCTGTCTCTCCTTCTTCTCTCTGACACTGTCTTTTGTGTTAACAGCCTTCCATTTTATTTTTTTGCGGTGAGAGAGCACATCTACAATCTTGCCTTTCATTTCATGGCTTCTGGAAATGGATGTTTTACTGCCTTCATTAAGGCATGCAGCAGTCAGCACCATGTTTTCCCTCCGAAGTTTAGCTCCGTGAACCACGCCATTAGAGGACATTATGGCCCCAGATTTCAGGGCACAGTGGAACACTGTATAATTTGATTAGTGTTATTAATCAAGTGGAATACCACTCCTTTCATTCCAATCTCCCTCCCCTCGCCCTCCTTTTTGCCATTACAATCCTGCTTTCAAACCCTTCAGATCCCCCGCCCCATCCAGGCACCTCTCTATCTCATGCACTACAAAACACATGCAGTGAAAGTGACAACTGGCCTAACGCCTTCCCTTTTAAAAGCAGTGATTTACCACTTGTTTTGTCCGTCCCCCCCCCCCCCCCCCCCCCCCCTTTCACCCCTCCTCTCTCAGCCCAGGACATAAATCAATTGAGATGAAAGTTCCATAATTGTGCTTGCTGGGAGGGATTTGAGCAAAATTGCGCTATGAATTTTTTAAAGGGGATTTTTACTAGCTGTTCAGCGAGACTTGGGAGGCAAAGGAAGGTGAGGCCATGAGGATTTATGGGCCTGAATTCTTCATTACTGAAGTAATTTTCCTGCAAATGATAGTGCGGCACACTGGGGGGGGGGGGGGGGCACTGTCCGCCTCAGAGAGTACAGACCTGCTTAATCTCAGGCAGAGAAAGCAGCTCAGAGCTCTAATATCAGCTGTAAGGGACTGGGTCTCCATTTGTTCACATCTAAACTGCTAGTGTATTTGTGATTCATAGTAATTCATTGCTTGGATTCTTTCCATGGGTGGCTATACAAGTTGATTTCATTATGAAGGATAGTTTTTTTAGAACTACTAGGAAACATGCTCCGGGGTCATTTTAATGAAACACTGTTCTCAAAAGATGTGCTCACTTTTTCAGACATTTAAAGTGTTCAGTATGTTTTGTCAAATTGCAAAGGTTGAGAGGTACACTGCAGCGGCTGTACATGTGCACTGCAGTCGCTGAGGGATTAATGGTGCAAGACATTATGTAGTGTATTATAAAGTAAAGATGGTGGTGAGAAAGAACGAGGAATTTAAGAAGAGTGACAGAGTCACTTTAAATGATCGCTAATACTTACTCCTTTTTCTCTTTCTGTGGTTAACACCCCGTCATCTATTTGTAGTGTGCATGTGCATCCTGATATAGATTTGATTTACCAAGCTGTCATACTGTTTCTTCAGCAAGGGTTTCCACCTTTCTCTCCACCTTTGGTCTTTCCTCACTCCTCATTTTATTAACCTTCTTCAGTCCAATATGGCTGACGTTCTGTCTCCATCTCTTTAGGTGCAGCCAGCAGCAGTGGCCCTCCTCAAGGTTAGTGCGTCCACGATGCCAGGTCTCATTCTTTATCCTGCCTGCCGTCCACTCAATTTTACAGCTCAGTAGCTTGAGAAGCAGAAGGGGTAAATCTGCTGCAAGAACGAGGAAGAGGGAGAGGGAGAGGGGAGGAGGGAGGGAGGGAGAAACAAGATTATTGTGCACCCTGTCGCAGACTGCAGTGGATCTCATTCAAGGCACACTAACAACTCAAGACAATTAGTCACTTCTCACTAGGCCAGACCTGAAACTCACTTGAGGGCCAAAAAGAGGCAGGGAGTAGAGGACCTACAAGCATGGCTAAGCACTGCAGTTACAGGAGCGACTCAGTGGATAGAAAGGAAACTTCCGGATGAAATGGCTCTGACTTCTGCTGGAAGACCTTCAGGTCTTTAGTGCAACACTGCAATAGAAATAGCAATATCCAACAGGGCATTAATGCACTAATAACTCAAAGATCTGTGCAAAATATTATCTCTGAATTTGAATTATTATTTTCATGGGCATGTGCTAGATTGATGTTCCCAGATTCAAATAATTAGATTTTGTTTTCCCAGACATGATAAAGTAATGATCTATTAGTAAATAATGTGTCACAGAATGTTTTTATTTAACATTCTTCAAGATAAACGAAGACAGCATGTCAGTAGTCTGTTACGTTCCACCCATTACATGTGGGCGGTCTAAGGTAATCTGCACCCAAAGATGAGGCCTGAAGGTTCAGCTACCACATGCTACTGAACAAAAGTGAAGCATGACTAAGGTGGGTGGTGCGTGGCAGATTAGGGAGTGGAGAGAGAGAAAAGTTTGTCCTGGGCTCTCTGCGGAGACCCAGCATGACCAATTGAGGTGAAGGGGATGAATGAGGCCATTCACTGGGTCTAATGAAAGAGTTCCTGCTGGGCCCTGAATGAGGGTGGGCCCATCTGCACCACATAGGCGTGCACAAACCAGTGACCTCGAAAATTACCCAGGAAGCACTTTGGGACAGTCACCCCAGCAACAGGCTGGGGTTCGCATAGTAACCAGGCGCTTCAATCAATGCCTGGCAGCTTCTTAAACAGAGCAAAGTTTTTCTCTGTATTGAAAGAACTCTGTGTGAAATCAACTCCGAGGGATACCTCCCCCAGTTTTTTTAAAAGGGGGGGGGGGCTGCCAATGATTGTCCCATGTGAAAACGTCCAGAAGCTCTCCCCATCTTTAAGAGGTGTGGAACGATGCCCTCAGGACTTTTCCTCTCAACACAAAGATGTGTTTGTCTTAGCTACATATGAACATGCACTGCCTGCCTGTATGTGCAGTGCTGGGTGTAGGTTAATTAGGTTCAGGGCATGTATAGTGACAGGTTTAGGAGGCTGTGAAATAGATCCAATTACAAAGAGTCCAGATAAGGAGTGAGATTCCCTCAACACCCCTGGGGAATGGACATTAAGTTTACAAGCATCTTAAAGGATCTGGTTCATTGGATTTTATCTATGTTATTTGGTATAATATATTCAGTCTTGACGAGGCAGAGGCACGCAGGTCATTGAAGTTCCATTCCCGTCTCCGTTCCCTCACGGAACTTTTGACAGCGTGAAATGACAATCCACCCCTGCACGCATCCCCCACGTCAAAAAGTAATGAGATTGTGCTGCTGGAAATATCACTACAAAGCATCAGGCCTGCACTCGGGTCTGACTGCACCTTCAAACAGCGCTGCCTGCCAGCTCGCCTGCCTCGCCTGCATGCTGAAAAAGAAAGGAACAAAAACAATCAGAATCAGAGACAGAGAAACGGCAAGGGAAGCTCCCCACGCTGAGACAAACGAACACGCCTGGGCCTTTCATCCTGAGAGTGATTAGCCATCCGAAACGTTTTAAAACCCAGCTTTGAGTGTGTTCCTCAAACGAAAGAGTTCCATTGAGGAGTGGTGGTGAGATGTGTCTCGCTGGGAAGCGCCAGTTATCTAGTCTCTAATTGTGGCGTCGCTGACAAGACTGGTGTGGCTGGGAGCTTTTTAAGCGGGGCTTTTTGCTACGCTCTTGTTCCCTTCCTGTCAGATCCACAACCAAAGGCACCAGGGAACAAAAAGGCCCCTCAGATTCTGTTCTTACATCCGTCTGCCTATTGCTTTGTGCATAAATACAGGCCTAATTTAACACACTAATAGGCCCTGATGCTGGCCTAATGTGACCAAAACTACAATTGTTGCTGTAAAAGCAGTGTTTGGTTGCAGATATGTAATATCACCTAACATAGTTTTCAGTCTGTATAATTGCTGTCTTTATCCCTCTCATATTCTTTCATATATCATTGATTGAAGTCTCTCAGCTTCAGAGAAGATGCAACGTTTCTGACACATTGGTAGTAGTATTACCCTTCTTCTGCAGTGTAGCGGGAACAAAGTCATGTTCACAGTCTTTGAGCGACGTTCAGTAGAGCTGGTAGGAGCTTTCAAAATTTGGCACGGAAAACCTCCCGGATCCTCTACTGTTCAGAAGCCAGGTTGTCGTAGGTTTGAGGAATCGAAGAGAGGCAGTTTGAAGAATCAAAGAACTGGTGACAGTGGGTGAAAAAAGGGGAGGGTTTGGAGGGATAGAGAAGAGAGGAAAGGAGTGAAACCCTAGCTCATAAAAATCAGTATTATAACAACATTAATTGATGCTGCTGAGTGCCATATGTGACGCCATATGGAAAGGCTGCCCCAGAGGCCTGCTATAATAGACAGCCCGCAGCGGTGCACACAACTTGGCACATTTACAAACAAGGGACGTCCCATTAATATCAGCCACGCAGTCCGAGCAGGAGACAGTGGGAGAGGGAAGGAGAGGGAAGGAGAGGGTGTTGGAGGGAGGGAGGGAGGGAGCGGGCGAGAAAATAAAGAGAGGGAACCAAGTTACCTCATGTTTTGTTTGCCATCCCTAGTCCTCATGTTTTTACTATTTATCCACTTACCTCATGCTATCATTCTTACCAAATTAAAAGATTTACTCTTTGTGCATTTAAAATCTCTGCTCCTCTACTTCCACGGTTCCTTAATTACAGTAATAAATGGCCCCTCCCCTCTGGGTTGATCAGACCGCCCTCTGTCCACCCAACTGTCACTCCCACCACATGCCCAGAGGTCCTTTCATCACTCTCTCTCACACAAGCACACACACAAGCACACACAGACACAGACACACACTTCAGCAGGTTAGATGATTCATTGCACCTTGACAAAGGCGGCGTGAACGAGCTCTGTTTAACCTCTTCTGTGCCTAATCACAGGGCAGCTGTTATTTACTGCTGCTGTCCACACTTCCCACTGCCTGGTTGCTCACATTCAACACTGTCCCTCACTTACACTGCATCAGGTCTTATCAAAGCAGACTGGGTTGATGTGGGCATTCTGCAAGATATATTTCACTAAAAATGTCATAAATCATACTCTCATTATATATTAATTTAGAATAGGTTTAATAAAGTGAATAATTTAGATCTTGTAAGTAGTTTTGTGTCACAGCTTTTAAAATACAATGGACTATTTTGGTAATAAATACTCTTCAAAAGGTATTAGTTGCCAAATACATCAGTACAACAGCAACTCATTATTATTTTCATTATACTGAAAAATCGATTGATTATTGTTTCTGATAGTAAATTGTCAGACAAATACCCATCCCGTCTTCAAATTGCATTCTTTGGCCAACCAACAGTCCAAAACCAATATTAATATTAAAGAAAATGTTGGTCATGATGGAGGCTAGAATCAAGTTTGAATTCTTTGAAGTTGATGGTTTCGTTCTGTGAAAATGTTCTTTTTCACATGAGTATCAGTTTCATTAGCCCTGTGTATGTGAGGGGTCACAGACATGTATCGGCCCCTACTGCCCCATACAGTCTGGTAGATAGAGATGTATAGTAGACGCATCTGTTGTGCGCGCTGCTTTCAGACTCTTGTGACGTGCCCATAGTAGGGAGGGAGAAAGAGAGATCCTTGTGAAACGAAGTTGTCAACCATTCTGTTGAGTTTCATACAATGTGAGGCGAAACAAGAATAGCGTACAGCTGTTTCCTCCCTGACACAGAGGGAGGCAGATGAAGAGCAAAAGAGAGAAAGACGGAGGGAGGAAGAGGAGAGCGAGAGAGAGCTCTCCGCTCTGTGATGTGCACTGATGTAGCTGCAGCTCTAGGTCAAACGCTGCCAGTGTTTTGTGTTCATCTTCGTCTCGTCTCCCAGTGCTCCTCTAAATTATTCACAGCCTGAAGATGTGCAATGTGGCTGCCTCCCCCTTTCCTCTCTCCTCCTTCCCTATGCATTGCTCTCTGTCTCTATTTCTCTGTTTCCCATCTCCTCCTCTGTCTCTCATGTGACTGCTTGTGTCAGAGGCAATGAACAGAAGTTTCTCCTTGCAAGCTGGTTAATCCCCCCATCCCATTCCGTATCCACTCATCTACCATCAACCACCCACCTTTCATCACTGACTCCATCTCTCACACTCCTCCTTTCATCCCTGCTTGTCCCTCGCTTGCCTCTCCTGGCTGCCAGACTAGAGCCAGACGCTTCTTTTTTTTTTTAAGGGGGAGGCTGCCAGCTGTTAGTATCAACTGCTCGGTGTAGCTCCTACTCTCCCCAGCATCTCTCTACCTCCCTCACTCTCACTTCATAGGATCCACGATGTAGGGGTCGGGCTGACAGGGTGTTTTCATCCTCTGTTGCTGTTTTTTCTCTCGTCTCAACTCTTTAATGACTTTGCACTCATTTTATCCAGCCAAGTTGAGAGATAAACCCCAAGTGCGCACCAAATCCTCAGGCCAGTCGATGGCACTGATTAAAAATGTGCCCGTCAGTCATTTCACCTTTAACAAACTGCCAGTCCTCTGAAGATGGAGGATGCTCTTAGAAACCAAGGACATGGATGGACTAAACAATATGATGATATACACAGTAAGGCGAGTTTGTCAGCCATCAGAGATTTTATCACACTTTGATCATCTATTTATTGTTTGTGGGTGTATCAGCCTATTGCCGGCAATCTTGCAAATCAGCGAGCAGGCAGAGGAAGTACCTTGATTCAGTCAGGTGTTATATTTGCTGGATTTTCTTGCCTGGTTATGTTATCCATAGGTCCTCTCACAATGGAGTTTCTGAAAATGTTTATATATCACAGTATATGTTGACACAATTACATTTAGAGTGATACAAAGAGGCCCCGAGTCTTGTGTCTGAATGTGTGGATTTATAAACTGCATGCTTTGGTAACAGATTATTATTGTCATGTTAACTTGGAAGATGCAAGAATTAAATCCTGTTTGGACAGCAGGGGTTGGAGGATGAGGTGTACCCCTCGTGGCCACCTGAGTAGAGAGCAGAGCGGAAAGAGCAGTTAAATCCAGTTCCAACCGTTGCCACAGGACACTCATTTGTAATTCTGTACCCTGCCTACAATAGCGTTTGATCATTGCAGAGGGGGGACAGGAGGTACAAGGCGGGGGAAAGAAGCTGAAGCTTTCTCCCTCTCTCTTTGCTCCCCCTCCCCAAACCCCCCATGCCTGGCCTCTCGCAATTGCTGTCAACCAGTATGAATGCCCCCTCTGGCCTGATGACAAGTCGAGCGTGAAACGCTTGGCTGCCCCCTGAAATTAGCAGTAGAGCCCCCCGGCGGCACATGCTTCTCATGACCAGCACACAGTGGGCTGCCGCCAGATTCTTTTCATTATGGTGGCCTGCCAGCCCCCTGACTCTACCTCCTTCTGCCTCTTCCTCCGTCCCACCCTCCCTCTCCTCCTACCTCCTGTGTGTCGGCCAGAGCTCAGTAAACAGCATCTGTAGTGCTCATCACATTACTGTCGTTGGGAGGAGAAGGAAGGAGGGAGCCAAGCTCTCTGTGGGTGTTGCTGTTATTTCTGTGTATCTAAGTGTCTTTATGTGTGCATACAGTATGATATTTTGTGTTGTAGCATGTATATGCATGTATATGTGTGTTGGCTTGATAGGATTAGAGAGAGAGAGAAAGAGAGAGAGAGAGAGAGAGAGAGAGAGAGCTAGTAGTAGCAGTACAGAGAGTGAGGAAGCGCGAGAGAGGAGGGGAGTAGCAGTACAGAGCGATGCCTGGAGGCTCAATCTGTTCCTCACTGAGCTACATCAGTGTTAGAGACGGCGGCTCGGGCCGCAGGGAAGCCTCCACTCGCTCCATCAAACTGTCAGGCAGCCAGCGGAGCTGTACAGGGAGACTCTCAGCTGCCCCCGGGGCCAGTTCAAGTCAACATCCCATTTCCTTGCCTCCTCGCCTAATTTCTCCTACGCCCCGACTTAAATTTCCAATGCCCAGTGTCTGCCGCTGCTGCTCAGCACCATCGAGCTTGTGGCCATGTCAAAGCACTGGGAGGTGCTGAGAGTTGTAAGTGTGTGTGTGTGTGTGTGTGTGTGTGTGTGTGTGTGTGTGTGTGTGTGTGTGTGTGTGTGTGTGTGTGTGTGTGTGCACCTCTGAAGGCAAGATAGCGAGCTTGTTACAGTCACACGGTCAGCAGAGACAAGAAGAAGCCAAAGGGAGCCTTATGAAAGACGAGGTGCAAAAATAAAAACATAAATCAGTGCTATTTTTTTTCCTCATTCTCTCTTACCTATATCCCCATTTTTCTTCCACGACGATATTCATAACACAGTTGTGTATTCCCTGTCCCTTTAGGTTTCTGGCAGTTTTCTTCTTTCTCTCTGAGCTGAATAAATGCTCCCTGTTCCCTCGTACATCTGCCATTACTGTCTGTTTTTCCCCCTTCCAAACTCCAAGGATCACACCACCAGCCCAGTCGGCTCTGGTGCTCCCCCAGCGAGTGCTGAAAGCAAGGGTTGAGGAATTTCTTGTTGGAAAGGACAAGGCAGTCCAGTCCTTTAATTTAGTGGAAAAGGGGAACAGCTCTTCAAGTTTGCCCCCACCACTATCCCCATCAATCTGTCCGTGCACCCCCTCCCCTTCTTCCTTCACAACCTCACCACATACTTTGCATGGAAGTGAAACAGAGAGCTGCCAGGTCTCAGTGCTGTTTACATGGACTCTGGGTAATGTTAAAATCTGCTTAGTTTGGCCCCAGGTCAGGACTATATCTTTCCTCACCCTGTCTAGATTTACATGGCCCCCGCTGACTCTTCCCTTAAGTGTGTCAGCTCTGAACCAGAAGCCTCTGTGTGTCTGGCTAATGCAAAGAGCATTTTTCTGAGCTTGTCTTCTTCAATCCTCCTCCACTCTCATTCTCTCTCTGTCCTCTTTCAATGGGCCTCTGTGAAAGGAGATTTTGCTGAAGCCGTCTCTATGTTTGCACAGCCAACTCCGAGGTCCCAAGCTCAAATATGGTTTTACGTGAGAGCCTGTCTAGGCCTCCTCTGCCGGTCGATATTATTTCTGCCCAGCAGAGTTTTTTCTCTCAATCTCATTCCCCCTGGAGCATACATCTTCACTGGGATCAATACTTTCCTAATCCAGAGCTCCGAGGCTGACCCAGGGTAATCAGCTGACTTCCCATGCTGCCTGCTGGGGAGGTCAAGGTTCAAATGGCTGTATAGATTTTATCCTGTGATCAAATCACTTTGCTAGGTGGTGCTTTCAGATACAGCTCGTGGTGTCAAGAGTGATCACTTGATTTTTTTCTCTCTATTGTTGAGAGTTAAATGCAGTGGTGATATGTGAGCCTTGGCAACCCTAATATTAATACAGCAGCTCCGCTTAAGTACCCAAAGCTTTTTTTAGTTAAGGTGCACAGTAGCCATGAAACTGTAAGGTTATGTGAATCATATAAAATATTCCTTTTGTTATTTGACTATTCTGATGTTATTCCAACCCACTTACATGCTTACGCACACACGCACGCACACACGCACAAACTATTCCCTCAACTTTGTAGCTACTTGTGGCTTACTAAATTTGTCTCTGAGGTGGTGAGAAAGTAACGTGGTAAGAGCGTGCAACAAAACATCCTGTTGATAAATTATGGAAGCTGAGTTTAAGTAAGGCTTCACCCTTCGCCACGAGGCCAAAGAGACCTTCAGATCTCCCGCTGATGTTTTAGGCCTGGAAATAGGTCCCCCAGCGGACGCGAGCCTCTGCTTCCACCCCTCAGAGTGGCCACTGCGCCTATGTCCCAACAACTCATCCCAGCATCCGCAGGAGGGAAATTGCAGGAGGAAATTGGTGTTGTTCCAGAAGTATCTGACATTGCTTTGGTGCTCGACTATCTAAATGGACCATAACCCCCTCTGTGTGCTCTCACTCTGGGAGATTTGTATTTGTCAGTACTTGCTCCCTTACAATCAGGACTATCTCAGTCAATGTCCCTGAAGAGATGTCTTCTGAGTTGAAGCCATTTCTCTCGTCAGTATCAAGATGTCTGCATTTTTGCAGGGATCAAGTGCTGCTGCTGTCTCACTGCTCAGTCGGACTCTTGGCCCTTCTTCACTTTTTACATTTCGCATCATTTAAGTTTTTAATTAAAGATGCAAAATAAATATTTTTAGGAATTAAGATGTAGTAGCCGCCTTAAACTACTCAAGACAGTGTTAAGGTTTCTTAACAAGTACAGGGTTGGGATCAGTATTCAGACAGACAGTCGTTGACGCCCTCACAGCATTTGTGTCGCCAGGCAAGTTCTTCCTCTTCTACTCTCTCTGTCTCTGAGGCAGACTTCATGGCAGACTGTCCTCTGAGTGTGACAAGTGGAACTGTGTGATTAATTTGGCCAGTCGTTTTAATGTGCTCCGGGATGCGCAACGCTTATTGTCTTCCCCTTGCACGTCTTTGAGTCTGCCAGAGAAAATGTACAGGAGGATCGAGACATCCATCCCTCCTTCCCCCTCTCTGTTTTTTTCCTTTCGCTGCCTCATTGAAGGGCTGAGCTACAGGGTCGTCATGGGGGCCAGCCCAGGTCGGGGCCCGGCTCCAGCCAAGGCCGCTGGTGGAATAAATCTCCTGTCTCTGAAGTGTTGAAAGCTGTGTAAATGTCAAACGCATCAGTCTGATGTGCTGGCTGAGGGGAGAGGGGGTTAGAGAGGAGGTGGGATGCTGGGAGGGAGGGTTGTGCATGAGCCATCCGCTGAAGCTGGTCCCCTGTTACCCTTCGTAGCTGGCGGTTGCCAGGTGCAGATGTTGCTGCTTGCTCCCTGCCTCTGAAGAGCAAGCCAGTTTTTTTTTCTCGTTTTTTTCCCCGTTTGTTTAGTTTGTGAACATCTATGAGAGACACAAACCACTAGGGACTTGGCTCCTGTCAGCAGCTTAGTGAGCTGCATATCCCTCCGATTTTAACAATGTCCCCTCTGACCACCAGACATGCTGTTTAGGGAGTTTTCTATTCAGGGTTGTGGCTTCGCTTTTTCACCTTTTGGTTTTCTTGTATAGCCCTGCGAAAAAATCTTTTACCTCATGTAAATATTCAAAGAAGCATAGGGGGCTAAATTAAGTGGTCCTCTTCTTACACCCATGCACTCACAAATGGGAGCCAATCTATTACTTTCATAGGTTCATTGTATTATTTTCTTTGACTCGACCAAGTGTAATAGCCCAACAGGGCAATCACATACAATACTGACAAAAACTGCTCGAACACTACCTCCATCCGTCCATCCGTTCATCTCTATAGTATCCCCCCTGCCTGTTCTTACTGTGTTTTGTTCCCCCTTTCCACCTGCCTCTCTCTCCCCTGCTGTGCTGTGTGTCTCTCTGTCTGAGCCCTAGCCTGTATTCCTCTTTACGCTCTGCTGCAGTGCAGCCTTCTTGTAAAAGGATAAGCACCATGCTGTGCTCTTTTGATATTATTTTTCCTCCTCGCCAGCTCCAGCCCTGTGAGGCCTCATCTCTAGTGTCATGGCTACTGCTGCAACAACAAGGCCAAGCATGCACCCAGGGAATAGACCGAGCCAGTTGTTCATCTCCATCACCTAGGGTGTAAACTTGTCCCCAGGGATAGAGAAGAACTCCCAACTGCTGTGAGATGGAAGTCATCTGTTCAGCTGCATGCTAAGAATACATTTACACTTGTTTCCTGGGGGTAGGGCGAAGTTGGAGATTGGATCAATTTTCCTTTTATTGTAATTCGTAGATGGATAAAGATGGACAAAAACATTGTTTTAAATGCGATTCACCACCAGAGTGGTGAACAAATGGGTGCTGATTATAGGTTGTGATGATCCACTAACAAGCAGTATAGAAATGGCTGACAATTCATTTGTCTGGAATCCGTAGTTTGAATGGGGAATTGATTGACAAGAAGCCTAAGCTACTTTCTCTTGTTAACGCCCTGCACTCTGTAATGAAGGTCTTTTCACAAGCAGAAGCACAGAAACCAGGGGCTGCAAACATTCCCCAAGAGAAAAGAGGACACGTTGCGTTGAAATGTCGCCAATATTTAACATGCTATATTATTATTATTATTAGTAGTAGTAGTATTATAGTTATCAAAATTGTTTTATAAATGTGGAACATATAAGAGAACACATTTTGTCAGACCATTTTTGCATTTTCTTAGCGACATTTTCTGCAGTATTAGGAGGCACCTTTCCTTTGCTTTCACACTTATTATCTGTATACTTACTGACAGGCTCTGGAATCATAAACAACAATCACTTTAAGGAGAAAGACTCATATTGAACATATCATTTTACTGTATATTCTTACTTTATGTCTTATGTGGGAATGTGTCAGTGTGAACAATAGGAGCTCAGGCATCTCTTGACGTCGATATTCTGCAGATAGAGATGCAAACAACAATAAACCCTCCTAAAGGGCTGAGCCACAATGTTCTTTTCTCACGTCTGCCAGCAAAGACTCCAGCTGTATCCCTTGTCTTTGCAGAGTAGGATGAATCACGGGGAATGGAAGCACCCCCACCACCACCACTTTCCTCTCCTGAGAGATCTTGGCCAATGAGCCCTTGCACTGATTACTCTCGTTACTTAATTATATATTTGGACCCACCGCACTCACAACAAAGGGCCGCTGTGCCTCCATTGACCCAGCTCCCTCCTCATTGTGCCCATCTCTGAAAGGGAGTCAAACAAAACAAAGAGGGTCCACTTAAATATGTTGCCACAGGGACTTAATTGACAGGTTGAAGGCAGTTTTTCACAGGGGGCCCTCTCCCTCTCGATGTGGCTCTTCGCTTGAATTGCTCTGCTCGTCATGCATCCTGCTGTGAGGTCCAGTGGGACTGGCCTGCTGCTCGACCACTCCTGTTTCCACAACTTTGCCATCTATTGTGTTGGGAGAGAGTTACCAGCCAGGAGCATTAAGCATTTACCCTCAAATGAATGTGAGAAACGGAAGCAAGGATTTAAGATGAGAATGTGGTCATGCTTTTCATGAAAATTAAAGTTACAGTGTTTCAACTGACAGTAAGCCGGGATTATTGACTTTACTTTAATTTAACACATTCTAGAATGCAATTTTCACTATAAGTCTAATTCTAATAATGTTTTTTTTCTGCTTGTGAACATGTCAAGGCTGTGGCACTTAATATCTGGAGTATTCTCCGCCTTCTGTTTTTCTTGTTATTTTTAAGTATGCACCTCTCAAGATATTTGAGCCTAATCACTTTGTATTTGAATGGTGAAATTTGAAGTGAAGAAAAAAACATTTCACTTTTTCTTGACTGAATAGAAGGTGATTTGGCCTTTGGCTGTGCTAGACAAGGCATATTTCAACCTCCCTTGTTATTTAGTTCCTTTATCCCTGTAGAAGTCTGACATAGAAATTAAAGACTGGTTTGACAAAGGCGGATTTGAAATACCACACTTAATAGGCACTGTTTTTGTGTATTCAGAGAGTCTAAGCTCTGCTTTAAATTAGACGATAGTATCTCAAGGACACACTCTTAAAAGGCTAAATGACAAGCTGCAGCTGAATGCAAAGTCATTGAACAGACTCCTTATAATAGAATCCAGTGTTTAGTATTATTCGTTTTTCATCTTTTGTAAATTTACAGCATTGAATTTGCAACAGAAACACCAGAATGTGTCGCTTTTCAAACATGAAAAACTCTCTTAGACTACCACACTCTCCTTTCCCTCTTCATCCTTTGCCATTTTGCACTGAAAGCTGTCAGTGAATGAGAGGTTGCACACAAAAATAACATCTGCACTGATTATGGGCTATTGGGGGGGAGCCAAATGAATAATTCCTTATATATCCTGTGTCTGTCTCTTTTCTGTTACAGTGTGACAGTGAGTGTGACATTGACGACAAGGTAAGGCTGCTTTTCCTGTGTTGTGAATAACATATTTGAGCTCCCAACTAAAGAAGGGAAACAGTCATAATGTGTTGTTGGCGTAAAAAGATAATGGGAAAAAACACCCTGACGGTCCCAACACTGATGATCATTTGCGTCTCACAGAGCAAGAAAGTGGCAAAGAAAATGTAGTTCAGGAAGAAGCTGTTGTCTGTGTTAGTTTTCTCTTTTGCAGTGTAAAAAGACATAACATCTTTTATTTTTGGAGCACTTTATGCCTCAATACTGTGTCTTAACTATGCATTCTTGCCTGGATCGTAGTGTATGCTAAATACAGTCAACTTTAGTATTGTTAATCGCGTGGTACATAACACCTCTTTCTACTTGTTTCTTGGATATGCTATAGTGCTATCATAGCTTCATTTGATGCTGTTTATATAATGATTTTTAGTGTTACATTTGAGAGTTTTGCAATGAGTATGTTCCAGTCACAGAAAAAAATCATATTTTAATAATGTAGGTCAAATTTTGGAAACCGATAGGGTTGTTCAACAAAGGTGTCTCTGTACCTTAATCCTCCTCAATCAAAGATGGCGACCAGAAATGATAGATGCTCATTTGTTTACATTTTTGCTTGGCTGAAGTTTGGAGAATCCATCACCTTATGGGGCGGTCTTTGAGGTTTATGAAATATTGTTTAAAGTTAGGTTTACTAACAAGGGCTAAATGGTACTAATCTTTATTTTTCTTCAAAAGACTCAAATGTAAACATGGAAAACTATTTATCAGCAACCCAGTGAGCTTAAAAAAGACTTATTATTTTAGCAGTGACATCATCAAGTTTAAACCATTTGACAATTTGACAGATGTAGTCTATCAGTTTCACTTGTGTTTATTTGTTTATCACAGACTTGGAGGTGGTTGTCTGATGGCAGCCACCTGGTTACAAGATGAAACGCCTTTGGGGAACCTTACGCATTCTAATTCCTCCACAGTTTAGCAATTACTCCCTGGTAAATGAATGAGATAGCATGCCTAATCTCCTGTAAGCCTAGCTCCCAGTTCTGTGGAAATGTCTGCAGCTCTCCTTATAAATAATACATTGATAGTAGGCCCAATTTGCATTAACTGTAGCCTGGCAAGTCAATAGGCTTTTATCTCTTCATTGAAGCGAGAAGGAACCGAGGGCGCTAGCTAGTTGACACGACGGAGAGACGTAGCAGGCCTGTCAGTCTCCATACGGCTCCCTGGCATCACTGAGAAGGGGGGCAGAGAGGGACGTAAAGTAGGAGGGAAGCTCTCAGAGTGTTTCCTTTTCAGGGTTTTGTTTTCTTTCCTGCTCTACTAGTTTCTTCAGTCTTGTAACAGTTCTGTAGTGTCACAAATCTTGACATTTAATATATAAAAGTTTGATACTATGATGCTAAACAACACTAAATAAAAAGGAGGGAAAAAAAACAAGGATTGCTTAGGCGGTTTTATAGAAATAGCTGTGTTGCTATGTTGTTGGTTAGGTGTCAGTCTCTGTCTGTTCAAAAAACAGCTCCATATTTGCAATTTGGCACCAGTTATGTTTGCCAGTTTAGGTGGGCCGGGATGCAGTTCAAGACACGCTGGACTATTAGACATTGCTGCCAAGCTTTCAGCTGTCTGATTGTTGAATTCTGTACCAATTACTACACAGTCCACTGTCAAGAGCCAGACTGCAGCTTCGCCTGCTCAGGCTTTTCTCTTCTCATACACTTGTCATCAGTATGGCATGAAGTGGTATTTCATCTTGCCAACCATTACTGGTTCATAAAAATTAATACTGAATGCAATCTATGAAAAAGACTGTCATTTTTTACTAATGCCACTTTTATTATTACTACACTGTGAGAAACATTCTAAATAATCATGATACCTAAACCATTAATGTGAATCCAATAGGTACTAAAATAATACTGCAAATGAAACAATGCATTTGTAAGCATGAAAGTTGTTCAGTTATCTTGACTTTTAATGTGAAAGAACTGTTGATTTCACTTTGTCTGAGTTCTTCTGTCAGTAATGTTTTAAAATAGACTTAAAAAATGTGAACCTATCCTTTTAAGGTCACTTAAGAAGTAACAAATACAGATCTGTAATATGACTTGTTTAACATTATGCACATAAAGAATGACTATATATATATATATATATATATGTATGTGTATATATATATATATATATGTATGTGTGTGTATATATATATATATATACCTAAATGTTCCTCCTCAATTGCTGCTCGCTAACGTTAGCTTTGCATCAGCAAGCAGCATGTGATGGAACAGCAACTTTGGAAGACATGAACCTTACATAAATGCAAAAGTGAGAGTAAAATCAGAGTAGACTTCAGAATATCCATCTTCTTCCATTATGACGAGCAATCCCTAATCTTTCCAAGCGTTGAGCAATAAGAACCTGTGTCACGCCCAACATAGCAACCCATCAACATAGCCACATGCTCTGTTTGAAAGCTTTATAACAAAGTAAGAGGCCCAAAGGTAAGTATTGATATTATCCATTGTTCTAATCATGATCATGTTCCATTCTGAGGAGCAGAGGTACTGAACAAAGAAAAGCTTTCATTCTCGGCCAACAGGAAATGAACAACAGCATAATTCCAAAACAGGTTTCACTATTATGAAATCTTTGAAAATATACTGTTCACAACAGTGCAAGACAAAAAGAACATCTGGATAAAGGCTAAAGCAGTGCTGACCTTTTCATTCTTCAGAAAAACATAATATCATAATTAAGGTGATGAGAGTTGCATATCATCCATAGCAAATTGCTGAGGAAAGATGAAGACCGAGAAGAGATACTTTGACAGGCCATCACCAAAAGCAGAAAAAGAAAACGATTGGGTACCATGAGGAGAAAGACAAACACTGTCATTTGTAATTGCCCGCACTCAGGATAACTCGACAGCGATAATTTTCTGTAACGTTTTGCTGAAACAGGTGCCAGCTCGTATCTTTCCAATGAAAACAAAGACTCCTTTCACATCAGATTACCAGCCACCTGAACACCCACATTGTCAGGATTTCACAGATTAACTTAATTAGAATATAGCTTCCAGGTGTGCCCCCAGGGTGCAATCAGTTACACTGTATTTTGAATGAAACTGACGAGTTGCTTTTACAGGAAAGTCAGTTTAGATTGCTGCACCTTGTGAGATAGCATGCAGTGATGTGTTTCCCAGGTCACCTCCAGTTCAGGGCGAGGCTGCTCTAAAGGGGATCTTTTTGGTAAATCGGCCCAGCTCTGTGTTCTCATGACTTCTTGGAAGGCCTGTCATATGATGTCCAAGAATAAATGATGTGATGCGTTCATTTGAAATTACAATTACAACGTTGACCTTGAATTGCCTCACTTATGTCTGCACCCTGGGGGGAAAAGCCACATAATTAAGTATTCCTTATGGGTAATTGACAGACTTAACAGTTTTTGGGCATATAAATCAGATGCTCATGAAGGAACATGTTGGGTAAATGGCTTGGCAACACAAGGACTAAGTGTATTCAAGTCTGTTTGAGGCCATGCTATGGAACTGGGAACATCATTCTTTATTCTTGATCCAAATATTTTGAGCCACTTAATGACTGTGTGACTAAAATGAATTGACATTTCCCAGAACACGTGTTAGTGGTTTAGTGCTTCACAAAATAATGTGTTGAATGAATGGTTGTGCTTGTGTAATGGTGACATCTGTGATAACAAGACATCACAAGGACAGTGTTAAATATTAATATGAATGAGATGTGTTATTTAACATACTTCTTAATTAGATGTTTTTATTTGGCTCTTTGTGAGAAATGTTTCAATAGTTTAATATTTTCTGGTTTATTACTCATATATGGCATTAACATACATACAATCTGGTAAACTAACTTAGGTCAAGCAATTTTTAACACTGTTAAGACTTACAAATTCTGCAATCAGTGTCCTAACGCCAGTTCTTATTCAAAGTGCCCTTTCAACTGCTATAAAAATGCTACTCCACCTGTAATCTATCAACCTCTGACATGTGTGAGATACTCCAAGTCAAAACGGTCATTTTCATTCATTGGAGAGGCAGAGCAAGAAATAGACTGAGTTATCCCTTCTCAGTTTGTTCATGCACTCTACTGAAGTGTCATCCTATCTCCATTAGGCCCCACTTTTTCATCCTCACTGGCTCCTCCAATTTCCTCTGTATTCTTTCTCCGGCGCAAATAATACAGTGGCCGTCTGCCTGCCTGCGGAACGTTAGCATGAACCGCTTATATTCTCTGCAGCCCTTAACACAGCAGCCTTGTGTCAGGTGCTCTACCACCGCCACAGCCGCATCACCATAGCCACAGCGGAGGACACCTAGGTCGGCTAATTCTATTTGGTCCTATTTGCCGAGCAGTCACTCAGCAGACAGTGTATCTGTCTCTGGGGGAGTCTCCAAGGACCATTACCACATCCTGTCTATGAGCTCTTTTATGGCTCCGGTGTACTCATCTGCCAGGGCAGCGCACAGGCTCTGATTGACACATTAATTCCTTCTCTACCCCCTTATCTTCCTGCTGTGTGCAGAATGAATGCCATATCACCGCGTCGGAGCGTCTCTTGCGGCTTATCAGTAATGGCTCGTCAGCTAGTGGTATCCTCCCAGCTGATGAATTCGGGGGGGTGTACGCTCTGTGAAGTAAGCAGTGCACCCCCAACAAAAAGCAAACATGCTGTGGGGATTTCAAACTTATCCGTTAGCACCACCTCTCTATTTCTTCTTTAAATTATCATCCTCCTGGTATATGCTCTCTATCTGTAATTACCAGTCTTGTCAAATTTTACTTCCTCCCTTCTATCGCCATCTTGGAGAAGGAAAACAGCAATAGTAAAATATATTCATGTATGTATGTTCCCCCTCCTACATACCCCCTCAACCCCCACTGCTTTGTAAGATCTAGATTGGTCTCCGAGAGTCATCATATTCAATAACAAAAGGCCACCCACCAGTCCGCTGACAACCTTAACGTTTTTTTATGGACAGAAAAAATGGACCGGCTTAATGTTTCGACACAAGTGATCATCCGTCCTCATCTCTTTAATGAAATTAGATTAAGTGCACCTGGGAAAGAGCTGAGAAAGCAGAATGCCTCGCCACCTCCTTTAATCTAAAACCAATTTGCCAGTAATATTCCTTTCCCCCCAGCTTGGGATTCACCGGCCTCGATTCAAAATGGAGGAGGAACGAGATGAGACCAGAACTGACTGGTTGCATTCAGCTCCCCACAGGCACTGTGAAATTAGAACTGACACCGGCAACACAGGCCTTAATATGGAGATGTCATTTTTCTCCTCTTGCTTTTGTCTTTCTTTTCCCCTCCCTCCCTCCTTCCCTCAGTTCCTTCCTCTATTCACTACAGTTTTTACTTTGTGACTAAGGGTTAATGTTAAGATTAGAGTTATGCCATAATCAACTTTTTAGATGATGACTTCTTACTTTGTAGATTGGCCAGAAATAAACAGATCATGATGTTCCTCACATCTAACTATTACTATGAACCTGGAAACATTTATCGGTTTAATTTATATTGAGCTATTTGCAACATGCTCTCATTTCTGGTCAGATCCAAATCATGTGTGCTCTGCAGCTTAATGTTTCTTTTTTTTATTTTCGTGGTTGTCAGGAGATACATCTGTTGTGCATTTAGAGCACAAGTATGCGGTGATCAGAGAGGACATTTGGATTTGTCTCTGAAGTGAAGAAGGACGCCTTAAGTCTTATGCGATGTGTGTTTGTCTGCAAGCTTGGTGTGAAGTGAGTGTAAGGGCAAGCTCAGCGGTGAAACCAAGCCCCAGTGCATGTTGGGAAGAAGAGGCGTGATGACAGAGTAAAACTTGGAGCTTCTGCAGGGCCAGCCAACAGACACAGCCAACTGACATCAGCAAAGACTGCTTGTCACTAGCAATGCATGTCATACGACAATGCAGGGACAGTCAACATGGCTGTGGCGTCATTGATGTGGCACCCAATAGCCTGGTCCAGATTCTTTCTTAAAGGTTAGCACTGATGTTGGCATCGCAGATGAAAATAGAAGGGTTGTGGGAAGCACAACCACGCCAGCCACTCAGAGCAGGGGAGGTGTGAAAACATAACATGGCATCAAGACTGTAATCTTCTTTCACTTACTGCCTCTTCTCACTGATATTTTTTCTGTTGGCAGAGGGTGTTAATAGAACAAATAGCCGTCCCTTTGTTCTGTTAAAATCATAACACACACCCTACCCTCTGTCTCTGAAAAAGCAGTGCTCTGCTAACGCTTTGAGAAAATCCTGTCACCACTCAGCGACGTTCACAGCGTGTGATCATTGTTATTGAGGGACTTATTGTTGCCCCGATGAACACAAGGTTTTAGTATGTGTTTTTCCCTCCACCTCAACCAGATCCGTTTTTAGAGGTGGTTTTCCTCAAACACTATTTTTCCCACCTGAGAGCCCTGGTCTCTGTAATAGGAGAGTTTTCAGCAACGGTCAGGTGAAATGCTCGATTGCACAATTTTCTGCTGGAGATCTTGTCAGTTCAATGATACACTGATAGAGAAAGCATGGCCTGCCATATCAAACTAGACAAGTTGTGCAGTTACTCTAGCTGTGGTGCCACATTTCAGCTAACTGATACTTAGTGTATCTGTAGATGAAGACAATTGCACTATGCATTTTTTACAGATGATTTTTAGTAATACAAATGAAAGTTCAAATGTCTTTCCTGTAAAATTGCCTTCATCAATATTTCCAACATTAACATAAAATAGGATTACTGTGTAATGTTAAGAGGGCCGCAGCTTTTATTGGTTGCATAGCCTCATGCCTTCCTCTCAAAATAATTAGATTACAAAACACAATATCAAACATAAAACCTGCTTCAACTAATTAACCTGATGAAGTCACTTTATGCGTAATATGTTTTGAGTTATGCACTTTTACAGCAGTTAATGAGCATCCACTTAATAGCAGGTAAATCATAACACATAGCCCTGAGAGTAATTCCAAAGGGACACAAAGTTAAACAGGTAGCTAAACTGACTGACCTTGTGCTCAGTGTGTGTCCACTGTGCTCCAAAGCAGCATGGCACAGCATTCATTGTTTTTCAAGTGGCCTGTGTTGGCCTGTGTTTGAATATCAATCCAAGCACTATATACATTTTTCCACATGAGTAATAAAACTAAAATTGACTCCATATTGGGTGCAGCAGTTCTGTGGACAGAGAAAAAAAAGGCACAAATGTTTTTGTATATGTGGATGTATGATTTGAGTGTTTCTGATCGTGCATAAACATAACGTCTAAGTGGGTTTTTATTCAATAAACATGGTTGGACCGTAATTACTTACACATTTCTTCTGGCTGGAAATGCAAGACAGACTTGATGTGCGTTTAGAGCTGGCGCACCAAGACTCATATCTGTCCCAGCCTTGGCTTGTCTGCACAAGACTCCCTAATGCAAGAGGACTCGCTTTTCCTCCACAACAAAGGGCATATGCGATCATGGATAAATATAAATTCCCTGTTGTTATTTGGATTCAGTGCCATCGGAGATAAAGTTTCCCAAAAGAAGCGCTGTTCCCTCTCAGGCCAGGAATACATCAGTAAGTGGAGCTTAGGTCCACTGTGACTACGAAAAGAATGCTTAGAGAGCCTCAATTCCCTCCTCAGAAAAAGAGGCCAGAAGTAGTATGCTAGTCACATTTTTTTGTATAAATCTTCGAAGGAAAATCAACACACATCAATCATGAAGTCACTGGACATTGTTATTTCTTTGGGCTCTGTTTTCTGTTTCAAAGTATTTCCCTCAGAAAGCCAAGTTTCACAGTCTTTATGAGAAGGATCGTCTGCAGCCCTTATAATGGTGATGATGGACAGTAAAGGAAGTGAGCACTGAGTATGAGCCTCTCTCCCACCCACTGAGAGAAACATATTCCATCTTTCTTTTGCTAACCACTTGAGCATCTCCAAGTCAATCTAAACACTCAGATGCCTGTGGATGGGCTGGCGACTGCCAGACCTCAAGCCCTGCAGGCCCTCACGTCACTTGGGCTCTAGAGGGAACTTTCCGTGGGCGAAAGTGTATGTGATGTGGAAAGCCGAGAACCCCGGAGAGCACTCTGAGATCAGGCCCAAACACACACAGGGGCCAGCTGCCTTCAATTAAGCCAGAAACCCCAGCCTCTGCAGTTCCTTATGCGCAAAACCAGTCTGCTTTGATCTGCGCCATCCAGGGGAAAAGGTACAGGGCTTGAAAGATTACAGGGGAAAAAATAATTATTGTATCAAAGGGTGTTCCGTAAAAGTTAACAGGGGGATTTTTAGGCTTAGGGGGCAGCTGGAAGCAGGTATTAACGATGACTGTCACTCATGTTCATTTGCCAGTTATTTTCCCTTCGCCTTTTCAGTGAGCTTTAATTAGTGGACACACCTGGTCTCTCTCCAAAATTAACTGTGGAACTCTCCCTGCCACTTTAGTTTTTATGGGCACAGAAGATCAATTCTGAGTCTTGCAGGGCACAGTGGCACAACTGAAGCTGATATGCTTGTCAGTTTCGGCTTGACACACAGAAGACGTACAGCAGCTCTTGGATATGTATGAGGTTTGGAGCCACAGACAGAGGCCAGCATTAAAACTGTCCCCCTGCCAAGCACCACAGACGCAGGCAGCATGGGCATCCATTAAATTAATTTGACTTCATTAGTGCAGACCTGCTAGCCCTGGGGTGCCCACAGAGATGCCAGGGGGTGGGAGGTAGGGGGGTGGTGGTTGAGTGGCATCAGCCGCTGTGCTCGGAGGAGACCGAACACATGGCACTGACAGGCGGAATATGGCCCCAGTTCTTACACCGGGACGGCTGCCAAACAAAGGCAACATGCGTCACTGGCTTCAGGGGAGCTCAATCAACACCCGGTCGGAGCATTAACGCCATGCGCGCCGCGCCACATCAGTGAGGAGGCCGCGGGTCGCTGGGCAGTCTGCAAGTCATGCGTGTGCACACAGTGAATGTGGCAGTGTGATATGATACAGAGACACTGCCAACGGGTTGACCTACTGCCATCACCTTTGTGTCTGCTGCCAGAAAAGCTCATTTTGTTAGGTTACAAAACTCACATTTACGCGTGTTTGTGACTAGTAGCAAAGATATATTATAAATAGTATAATATCTATTGTTGTCTTTGAATGCAAGATGATTGTTTCATGCTTTACTCAGATATAGTTCTACAGTAGGGTTTGTGCTCTATTGGTGTTTCACTTGTGGAAATTAAAATCAATTAAATCACAGGAAGGACTGAAATCCTGTAGACAGGAAAGCAATGCATTTTGTTGACATAATTTCAGTCTGAGCACATTTGTTGACAACATTTTCGAGGTAGTGACATTTCAGCATACACTGTAGGTGACTTATTTCTATGATTGAGAGTAAAATATATTTTATCTTGAGCTAATGGACCTGGTATTGAAAATATATGACTGCTTTTGAGTTGAAAGTTTATCTTACCAAGTTGTTTTTTCTGGATCTTAAAATCTTTTCAGCCCAGTTGCATCCAGACACCAAAAATAATACTGCTAGAGTATGGGTTGGTCAGATTGAGTAGCTTGGCTTTTTTGTTATCCTTTCCTTTTAGCCATCCATATTCAGCTAATGTGCAATCCACCAGTTCATTTAGCAAGGTTACATGCTTTGCTAAAAAGCACCTTAACAACATTTTTAACCTACAACCTCCCATGCCTCCTTCTGTAACCTCTAGGCAACCGTTGCCAGCATCTCGAGCTGACCATAGCTCTGCAGGGAGTGTTGCACCTGATAAATAGAGAAGTGTGGAAATAAATAAATAATGGGAGGCATTAAGTCCAGATAGGACTGGAAGGTAGCCTGAGGGTGGTAAGTGTTCAGTCTGACAGCAGCGAACACTTTGATCAGAGGGCCCCGTCTGAAGATCGCTTCCACATCTGCACAGGGGGAACGAGCTGTAAACTGCCAAGAAGCATTTTAATGACAGTTGGATTATAAAATGAAAGAGAGCTCCAGATGGCAGGCAGTGCAGCGGCTGCGGTTCGGGGGGAGACTGTTTAAACTGCTTTTTTATTGATAAAATATGGGGTGAAAAATTGCGCAGAGCTTATTAGGCGTCCCGCTGTGATGTTGCTCAGCTGGCCAAGCTGTTCACTGTGGACCCCGTCCAAACATGCCTCCATACATTTTTAGCATTTTACCTTTATATCTGTAAGATCCCTGCTTGTTAAGTTGACCCTGGCTCCCCAAAACCCCCCACTCCGTATTTATCCTTTGAAAGACTTGCTCGTGTCCTTTTTTTTTTTTTTTTTCTAGAACGGCTGGATGAAAGCAATGTTCGACATAGACTGAGGAGGTTGGAGGGGGTACGCGCATAGCATGCTCATTATTGTCTGCCAAGAACCAGAGTTCAGCCCTTAAACAACTTAATTCCTTCATGATTTCATTAGCTTTACTCCCGTAGTGATAAAATGAGACCAGCCTTATTAATTCAAGACACTGTGGTTGTGCTTTCCACCTAGATCCACAGAGTACTCATCTGGCCATTGACATTTAGTAACTGTCTGCAATAGTGGCCAGAAGGTAGAAACAGTTGGACTTAGTGTAAATCGACTACCAAGTTGCATGAATATTATTCTGCATTAGAATATACTGTAATAAATGAGTTCCTTTTAGGCCCACTGGAGAAGTGGAAAGGCAAGGGTTTGTTCAGTAATGAATTCCCTTTCAAAGGTGCCACCTTGAGGCTTTATAATGCACCCGTTGGATAGAAATCATGCTGATTAATAAGGGGAAAAGGCATAATAATTAAATGTTATGTGATGTTAGTTAAATAAGATCATCACCTTTTGAATTAAGTGTCTCCCTGTTACTTACTTTACACTAAATTGGTCTCATGCACATCTTTGATCTCGAGCTCAAATTGAATTTGCTTGAGATGTGAATAGACCTGATTCAAGCGCTGGGAAAAAATAATGGTCTTAATAAAAGGGACCAGTGAAAGCCATCTTCGCTCCATCAAAATCCATACATGTCAGATGTATGCTCTGAGTGGGCAGCTTTTCAGCCGCGACACATTGTTAGCCATGCTCTCACTGCTAATTTAAAATCCATTCAAGCTGATAGGGTGGTTGACTAAAACGCTGTTGTGATGGCCTCGCAAAAATGGGAGTCTGGATTTTTTTCATACCTTCAGAAAACAGGCAGCCCCAATATATATTCCATAACTACCACTTCAAGGCCAACCCGCCGCGCCCCCATTCCACCCTCGCACCTACCCACAGCATCAAAGACAATTACTGTCGACATCACATCAAATTACAACTGTTGGTTTGCTTGTTTGTCTTGTTATGTGGCTTAAAACTGCCATCTCCCACCAAGGGAAGGTCCCCTCCCATCTGCCCACCCTTATGGATTTATACACACACACACACACACACACACACACACACACACACACATACATACATCCCCTTCCAGCACAGAGAAGAGAAAAGACAGGCAGCCGACAGCCTAATAGACTAATTTGTAATTGCGAATGAGAAAAAGCTGAGTTGTTGGACGTGTTATAATTTGACAGAGTGGCAGCTCTGAGTCGGACAATGACGCTTCAACCGCAAATCTTTCCCTCCCTCCTCTCCCTCTCCTTCAAATGCTTTCTTTCTTCCCCTCCGTGGAGAATAGTCAGAAAGGAAGGTGATGGGGGAGAGATGCTTTCGGCACATTCTGCTGCTCAAAGCTCCTGGCTCTGTCATATTCCTTTTCTTTCCACCCACCCCCCTCACATCCCTACCTCCCCTCCTTCTACTTTCACATGGATCCCATAGGATAGAATAGGGAAAGTATCTCAGAGCATTCAGATGCGTTTGAAGTGCAGGACAGATGGGGGGCTCGAGGGACTGTAAAAAATGAATCGAGGCTAGTAATAGGAGAGATGTTTTGAATCCTCTCCCCCATCAGTTATTTATCAGGGGCCCTTAGTGGTGGAGGAAGACTTCAGAGTGCTCCCTTAATGTAGCTTCTGATGACTAGAAGGGGGGCTGTTCCAGGAAGTACTGCTGTAAAACAGGAGGGGAACATTAGCAGGGAAGTCTCTCAGGGCCCGGTCAAAGGAGAGGAACAACACGCAGGGCGGCTCTTTCCCAGCATGCAACATAGGACAGAGAAGAGAGGTGTACAAGAAGATATCCTGGAGCCCCCCAACAGCCACTGATGCCACACGAGTTTCAGAGAAAGACTTTCCGTACCAGCATTCCCACCATGTTAGGCATGTTTGAGTAGACAAGGTCCTCAAAAAAGTTGTGAAAATAAATAACAAAAAGCAGAACCAGATGAACAGAAGGCTGTGACTGCTGGTTACTTTGGTATTCATTCATATTATGACTCCCTACCATTGCCTATTTTCTATTTACAATGATCTTCTTTATTATAACGGGTCAGAGCCTGTGCAGAAGGCCAGTTAACTCAGCAGATAACTCAAAGAGAAAGCACTGATTTGGACCTCCGTGCAGCAAAGTCATTTATCTCTTTAGTCACAGACATCAGCCTTGACCCTCTTTGGACCATGTGCTTGAAATGCTACTGCCAGAAACAGTGTTGATAGATTAAAGCTGCTGAAAATGTTGTGCCGCAAATTGGACAAATGTTCAGGCAACCATATAATTAATTTTGTTGTTTACCACAAAATTCTGTTCTTTTTTTAAAGCACAGTGTTCTAAAATTATCCATCAAAACACAGGATAATAAATATGAATCAGTTAAAGGTGATGAAAGTCTCGATAAAGGTAGTAATTATGCTAATACAGTATGCCATGTCTTTATCTTTTTCATGCCAAAAACATCAAACAACAGCAAGTGCTTACAATACAAACACAGAAATGATTTGTTCTCAATTCTCAATGTCACCCAATATTATTGTGTTCTTTTATATGTAATCGCCAAACTGCATCACATCCATAATATTCAAAAATCAGCATCTGTCAATGACCGAAAAGCAATACATGGGTCTCCCCACCTTGAAACAGTGTAAATGTGGAATAACAAACGCCAGTAATGGGCCGAGCCAACCAGAGAAGTCTCTGATCACATGAGACTAATGGCCTCTGAACTGATCACTGAGACTAATAAAGACCAGCTAACGACATAGCCTCTTCGTTTGTGCTAATTGCTCTCCCTGGACCTCCGCCGTGGCCCGTGTCTCCCGAGCATCTGTCACCAGGCATATTCCCTGACACAGCTCAGACCCTGGCCTCAGTCTCAAAGCCGGGCACACCGCCAGAAACGATTGTCCTCTGGTGTCCTTTTACTACGGTGAGGTGTGAAAAACATTGTCTAGGTATGTTGTTTGTTTTGCAAGATTTACATCTTAGTAAATCTGGACATGTCCATGTCCAGATGACAAGCTCAAAGTCTAAATATTATTCAACAACATTGCACCGTCTAAACATAATCATTATTGAGGTCAACATTGATCGTATTGTTAACCTCTGGAAACCATTACGATTTCACCCTTAGGCATATGCTCTCATCTTTAGCACAGTACAGTTCAGCCAAATCAATATGCATGTCAAAAAAACATACAAGAATTACTTGGCTTAGTGAATATTGTGATAATATGGAGTCACAAAGAAGAATAGCAATAGTTATTTTTAAATGTGGGATTCTTCCTTTGTTTTTCAGCTTTGAGTAGCTGAAAGCGAATCTTCTACAATGCTTAATCCCAAATACAAGTATATAACTTACTGTTTGATGGAGAAATTAATGATATGGTAGGGAAACTATTAGAATATTCTTTTCAAAATGATTTTGACTGTAAGACTTTGTGGTGCAGGCAGGTAGACATACAGGATGGCTATCAGTGTGACCGCGAAAATGAGGAAACCTCTATGGAGCAGTATGTATCTGGAATTGCATTGTCACAAACACCGACTTCATCCGACTTATGTGGTATCATAAATAAAATGGTACTCTAAAATTCTTCTGGACTTTCCTGATTTACATTTAATTTCTAATGTATATAATTTCATTATAAAATCGCATATAATACTAATGTGTTGACGTGTTTAATCATTGCTGTCCATCTGATAATTTCTATAATTCGTCAAAATGATATATTTTACTCTTTTGGCACATTGGTTTCTGTGCTGTCATGCCAATTAATTTTATTTGACTGAGTGAGACAAAGAGAGATGGTGATCGTGATTAGTGAGAGGCTGCTCTGTGGTGCTGCACCCAGGTGCTGCGATTTGCTCAGGTACCAGTTTTGTGGAGCAGGTGTGAATGATTGACATATTGTTGTCCATTTTCATCTGAAATGGTCCCATTGTTCTGTTTCTGTTCATTAAGCGAGTTTAGAAACATTAAGCACATTTTGAAAACCAGCCACGGAGATCACACATCCCAGCTCGACAGTTTGATAAACCAAGCCTAAGATAAATGTGGCTTCGTCTGACCGTGGCTAAGTGGAGAGCAGGGCCGCCTTTCAATCAGAGGGTCGGTGGTTCGATCCCCGGCTCCTGCTCTACTAGTCTCATGTACAGGAGCAATTTTGGGGTTAAGTTAATGTGTCCTTGAGCAAGACACTTAACTTAACCCCAACATTGCTCCCGTAGCTGCGTCTACGGTGTGTAGATAGAACTGAATTGTAAGTTGCTTTGGATAAAAGTGTCTGCTAAATGACCATAATGTAATGTAAGATTGCTTATCAGAAGTATTTTTTTCTCTGAATGGCCATTAATCATCAACATACATTATGCTTTACAAAATAAAAGTATGGCGCTATCCATACATTAGACAGGCTAATGTATCTTTAAGCAAGAAAAGCATAAGCTTTGATTTGTACCAAGTGGCAACCTCTGGTGCTGAGAAATGAAGCCATCGTGGAAGTTCCAAAAAATTGCCGTTTGGGCCACTTGAGGTTGGCTCCAAAAGTGAGTCAATCCCCCTTGTTAAAATGCCCAGCTTACCAGCAGGTAGTAAACGTTTACAGCCCGGTACAAAAAGTGTTTTGGCTAATTTTCCTGTTAATGACATCTGTTTTGGGGATGGTTTTTTATATAACTCACTAGTTTAAATTAGATCAAAGCTTCAAGTTAGGCATAATTGAGGGCGTTCCCCCGTTGAGTCACAGGTAGGTGCCGTCTCAGGTTGCTAGCTGTCTGCTCTTCTGCGTCACCCTAAGCCCATTTCTAGAGTTGGGCTGTGTCGTCACTTGCAGGATGGCAAAGGCCGGAGCCTCTTACGGGGGAAGTCACGGAAACTACGTCCATATTTTATGCAGACTGTGATTTAAACTTATCAGACGAATAGGAATCTAGCAAGAACATGTGCTGTATAGAAGTCAGGGACTTAAAGAATAACTGTTTTTCTGGTCTTTACAGAAGACATTTAGCCTTATTGAGAATTTGAATGGACTCAGGTGGCCCAAAGTAGCAACTGCATAACAACTGCAGTTATCTATTGCTAACATTCTCATCTGACTCATAAAACTAGGAAAGATATATGTCACCACTGTACTACAGTAGGTCATAACAACTTCATTACTTCTTAAAATGATATATATATATATATATATATATATATATATATATATATACATATATATATATATATATATATAATTTTGTATCTGTGTAAATATATATATATATACATATATATATGTATATATATATTTATATATACATATATATACACATATATATATATATATATATATACATGTATATATATATATATATATATATATACATATATATATATATATATATATACATATATATATATATATACATATATATATATATATATATATATATATATATACATATATATATATATATATATATATATATATGTATATATATATATATTCACAGACTTATTTTTATTTGGAGACGAGGCAGGGCACCGTTATTTTTATTTTTTCATTGTGCAGAACTTGTAATGCAGATGCAGCAGTGGCCATTTTGAAGCACTGACGCGTGGTACAGCATTACAATGGGCAACAATTTGCATATCATTTCATGTTGGGGATATTAGATTAATGGCTTCTGACTGGTGTGATGAATACTAATTTAGCCTTAAATCATGTCACCATTCAGACGTCAACAGCCTGCCCAACGTGCAGCAGAGCAGCTAAGCAGCCAGATTATTTTATAAGGTCAACTAACTTCCCTAGCCAAACTCTTCCTGTTCCTCATGCGTTCTAGCCGGTTATGGCACATGTTGTAAATGTGTGCTGTTCCAAGGACTGTTGGCTTCCCTGTGAAAGGTATATTTGCCCACCACTGGGGTTAATGCCATCTCCATTTACCCCAACAGACAATAAAATCTGCTGATAGAGTCAGGCCACCTGTGATGGCAGAGCTGGGTCTGATAAAAATCATAAATGTTGCGGTGCCCCAACCCCCTCCTCCCATTGGCCCTAGTTTGACTCCCAGCGTGTTGGTCCCTGGTGGAGGCAGCTTTTGTGGCTCTAAGGCGTGATGATGTTAATGTTGTGTGAAAAGGCTACAGAGAAACGTAGGAGAGCAGAGGATCATGCAGTGTTTTAATGTCATCAGAGACCGTTTCGACTCACCAACAGGTTGTGCATTAAAACAACATGGAGGATGTGGACCCGCAATAAAGGAACCATAACAGTACTGATTATCCATGAGTTTTCTCAATCTGCAGGTCACCTCAAAGCATTTTGCTTGACTTTAGCATCTTAGGTTTGAATTAGATTAGAAACAAAAGTCATTTTAAAATGGTACTTAGTGTGTTGACATCAATGTTGATTTGTATATGACGAGTATTTGACGGCCGGGATCTCAATATAAATATTTTGGTGTGACATTATAAAGTGTAATATTTTGTACTCCAATAATTATAGGAATATTTTGAATCAAGCATTTTTTTTGACTGGTTGGCCCTAATGAGCATTTAGACCAATGAATATTCACATCGGTGTGTCAATAAAAAAATCATTATGATACTGTATTGGTTTACATTGTATGGCTCTCAATGGTGCAGTGTAGCCCTACTGTGGATTAAAATACAGTGTGATCATTTCTTTATTTGATTCCACTACATTAGCAATCATATTTATTTTGCATGAGTTTCTAAATGTTATGCTAAACCACTTCTTTTATCGCTATGTGGTGATTTTTTTTGTATAAAGAAGTATGTGCGTGCGTGCGTGCGTGCGTGCGTGCGTGTCTGTGTGTCACTTCATACATTCTCCTGAGAGTAGATGGCTAGCCAGGACTACGAAGGGAGGAGGTGGGAGGGTGTCCTGAGGGAGCTGTTTGATTGATGTGTTTTGGGGGTAGAGGAAGGTAGGGGGGTAGTCTTGAGGATGAGGAGGGGATGGGAGCTTGATGGGACTCCGCAGCAAGAGGGAGGCAGGGCTCTTAAGTGGGGGAGGAGGGGATGGGCGCTTTAACAAGCCCTAGATTGTTAGTGACAGGCAGATACTTCAACACTTAAAGTAGAAGGTTTGATTTAATCACAGAGCTGTCATTTGTTATTTGTCTGGCTTGCTCCACCAGGGCCACGGCTGATCAACTGCCTGGTCCCAAGAGAGCCCTTTTTCCCCCTGTAATGTCTAAATCCCCTTCACAAATTACAGGCCTGCACCACCTCCCATCCCCACCCCTCCACTCCCCTCCCTGCTTCAGTCCTGCCATGTTAAGAGACGAAGGCCAGAATGGTGGGTTTGCAAAGAGAGGAAGGCAGGTTGGCAGGACGTGAGCAGGGGCGGGAGACAGGTTGTGAGGAAGAGAGAGGGAGGTGGAATGGCCTGAGGGCCACTAAAGATCATTAATAGGACTATCAGGGAGGTTGCCAGTTGGTTAGCATCTCATTAATAAGAAATGAGCTCCTCCCTCCTTGCCCATTCTAGTTCAGTTCATTAATAATGCCTGTGTGGCTATTTTGTTGCATCATACTTTGAAGGGGGGAGAGAGAGACTGTTGCAGCACGACAAAGGAGAATTCAGGAATACAGGGTCCTCGCTTTTCTGCTTTCTCTGGTAATCCAATAGGAGGGCCTTCCAAATTTGCAATGTGTCCCCAGTACGATAGAACAGAGTCAATTAATCCCACAACATGTGAGGGAGATCGTACAGAGCGGTGGAACTGGTGACAAGAGAAGGATGAGATCAATTCAAAGGCTCTATCTCAAGAGTATTCAATTAATGTTCAAAGAGGTCCAGTTAGAGAGAATTTCCTCATACAAAGGTCCGGAACGTCACATTAATGTCTTAGTGATTATTATTATGATTTAGTGCCATAATTATTGAAGTAGCCTAGTAGTTGTATTAACTAAACTAACTTGTATGTAGTCAACAACTGACTGTCAAATCAAATAAGGAAAATTCAATTGAATAATATCTCAACAATATTTATCGTCAGTTTTCGAATTTAACTGGATGAATTATAAATAATAATTACTCTAATAATAAATAAACGTTGTTCTTTCATTTCAATTACAATAAGGGCTGGATTTTAAAATGAAAAAAAACATTACAGAAAGCTTTTAAAAAATGTTTATCTTAAAATAAAGTAAATAAATTTAACTGAATTGTCTTTGCCCTGCAGCTTTAAATTAAGTTCATTCAGCTGTTCAGTGATGTCAACCAAAAAAGCCACAATATAATATTCTTCTCATCTTCTAATAAGAGAAAATTATGTGCAGGGTGGTTATTGATATCACTTGTTTCAGCTCTATTCCTCTGTTTACATCATTGTTGGCCAGTGAATTAATGTGTTTGGATTCTGATCCTTTTGGGCTCTTAGATTGTTCCTCATAATATTTGTGCTTTCTCTCGTAGTGGCGCTTCACATTGCTGCTTTTAATAATCGGCACGGTCTCTGAACACATACTGGTTTTAAACTGCCGTGGTAAGACTGAACAGTCTGTCCATTCTTGGTTAAAGACTCTGGTCTCTCTTTTTGGATAACGCCATGTGAAATAACTTCTCTGACTCACGTACTATTCCGACTGTTCAACCTCTTGTCCAGTTTTCACATCTATATCTCACTCTGATTGGCTGAGTAGCATCACGCGAGATTATTTACAACGCATGTAATTGGTTGGTGTGTTTCCTGGAGTGCTGAACAAGTACCGTAAAGATAAGTGCTCCGTCAAAATGTAATAATTCTCAATTATATATCGGTTATAGGTCCAGGTCCAGATACAACAGCATCTGGGTCCGGACCAGGACCGTGGCCCGCCTATTAGTGATCCCTGCTCTATCTACTCTGCGTCCCTGTGACTACTAAGCATGTTCTGTGCAGCCACTTTCTTACTTATTTTTTGTTGGGGAATTATAAATGTCCCCATTTCCAGCCCACCATTCGCTTGGGATCTGGGTCGAGAGGAAAAGGAATCACCAAATGGACAGATTGAAAGTGAGGAGACAGGGGGGTTGGTTGTTAAAGAGAGAGGTTCAGTGGGGTCACCCTTCAGGTAAAAGCATTGCCTTTTAATTAGGGTGAAAGGATATGATTTTTTTATAAAGGCCAAGGGCCTGGGCACTGTTGAGGCTGATAGGAGTCAATGCTGCTCATTAACCCTCTTTCCTGCTCTCCACTCTCGACATGACTCCATCTGAAAAGGCATAGATAAAAGCCTCCGCCAGGCCACAAATGACAGGAGGGCTTCTGGGTTTCTGCTGCACATACTCACTACTGCTCTCTTTTGTTTTACTCCTCTCACTCTCTCATTCCGTCTGTTTATCCCTTTCTTCTTTATTCAACCATCTTAAGTCCCTGTGCTTGTCATGGATTATGCTCCGCCTCCCCAAGGTGAGCTACCTTGGGGAAACTGGGCCCGTCGCACAAGTTATGTTACTTTTGATAGCTTCTTTCTTTCATTGGGTATTTCATTATAAGCAGAGCTACAGATCATTGTTTTTCCATATATCTCTAACATTCTCATCTGGGAAAGATATATGACACTACTGCTTTTAAGTATCCTAAAGTGTACATTGGTTCTCCCAAAGACAGCACTAGAGTAGGTCAAAATAAGGAGACATATTTGTTACATATTGCTCTTGAAAGGGCCTACATCATTTGCATGAGAAGCATTCATACATTTTCTTTTCATCTTTTCTCTCTTGCTTGTTATCTTGTGCCTTGAGTTTTTTGGCGGGTCTTGTGCTTCGTTTATGACCCTCCCCCCATCTCTTTTCCCTAAATGCAAAAAATTGCTCTCAGTGCTTCTGGTTGTTTCTAGACATCAAACGCAGTCATGAGAGTGACAGAGGAAAGAGAGAGAAAGCACGGCAGAGAAAATAGCAGCAGGCCAGCAGCCAGAGAGCCATGATGTATGATTTTATTCGTCCCTCCTTCCTGTTCCTGATTAGGGGCCTTTAAACTATGATCGATTGGCCCTCAGACCAGCCTCTAATCAAAGGCAGACACTGTATGTGCTGAGTGAGAGGGAAATACACGGTTGCATTAGAGGCCTGTGGCTCTGAGGTGCACAGCAAGAGGTTGATTCACTTTGTGCAGGCAAGCTAGGAAATAGGGTGACGTGGAGGGGGTTGTGGGGTGATGAAAGACCATGGCACACACTAACATGCTGACGGGTAGAAACACATGTCTGTGCTCCCTGTCAGTATATAACCGGCTACGGACACAGATAAGCCTGACCTCCCTCGGTTTCCCCTTTTTGATGTGTGTGCTGCCAGAGAGGTCATGGAAAGGTGGGATGGCTGGCCTTGATAGTGCAGGTCATGCCTCCGAACATCAAGAAGGAGGCTGGAACAAGCGTGTTCAGACGCCCCCCTGTATACGACGGCCAAACCCAGATGCGCAAACTCCCCTTCCTTCAGTTCCCCACATTTTCCTTCACCTCACTCAATCCCTCTCCATTTTCTCAACACCTCCGCTCCTCACAGTCTCCATCCACTTGAGATGAGCGCCAGTCTTCAAGAGACGAACCCTCTGCAAACAATTTATGATGCCTTTCTAAGGAAGTCAGATCTTTCCTCCATACCTCTGGGAACTTTTTTCTCCCCCTCTCTTTTCCGCGGCGCTGCCAAAAGAACATTCTGATATGTAATCTCTGGCTGGAGGAATGGCAGACAGACAGACACATGTGCACACTGCACATTTGTTTTCCTGCTCTTGACCTACGATCGACTGTAGAGCTGCGAAGAGAGAGAGCGAGAGAAAGGCTGCTTTACAACAGATGGTTCTCTTTAAGGAGCTGAGATGAAACTCTTTGTGTTACAAGTGCTCTTTGGTCTTTTTTGAGACTCCAATCGGTTCAGGCTCTCCTGCTGGGCTTCGTTCCAATGTGCTGAGGCCAAATGAGTGCATAGGCATGCATACAAGTACACACACACTTTGGTATCTGATGAATGGCCTCACCTGTCCTTTTGCTTTGAGTTATTGAACAAACTGAGTTCCAGTCAAGGCTAATAAATTGTCCTTGGAATTGTTGGTGTAATTATTGCTTATGCCATTTGACATTTTAGTTGGCTACATAGGGACGATAAATTTATTTTAACAATTAAATATAACACAGATTAGAGGGATATGAATTCCCAAAATGCATAAAACCATTCATATTGGTACAAGTAATTGAAAATGTTTAGTTCTAATTGTGTATAATAGAGTACATATAATAATAGTCAACATATAATCATATGCATCCAGGTTATCCAAGGTAATATAAGTAACCTGCTCTGCCCATTGAAAGCAGATATGTTCAAATATTTAGAGAAGGGCTATTGAGTAATCCACCATTGTTATTATTGTGGCTGTAATGAATGTTCTCTGCACACGTCTCACTGTGCAGCTTGTTAAGACTGATATCTGGAGCCTCCAACAGATTGATGTTGAATCTGAATAGGAAATGGAGTGCGTCTGGCAGCCAAGGCCTGTCTCAGAAGAGAGGGGGGTAAGGGAAGAGGAGAGATTGCATCCCCGGCAGAGTGATGGCATCACTTCTCAAAGCGCACACGCTTGTGACAAGTAAACTGAAATCATCATTGATGTTATTTATTTTCAAATGTTCCCCGCTTGACAGGCGACATCTTGTTCGGCACGCATCCCAAGGGAGGCCGCGGTGCTCAGCGCTTCTCGGCTCCATCACGCACAGACAGCCGCTCTGTGCTGACACCAAAGCAGTGGGACTCACTAGAGACTTGCTCTGGAATTTGTCACAATCCTGCACCGCATGAAGAAAACACAAATGCACTCAGCTCCTTGTTTACACACATCCAGATCTGTCGCAATGCTTGTCTCCCACCTCAGCATCTGCCACCACACTAGAAAACAAGAGATTGTTTGCCCAAAAAAAAAAAAGAAAGTCCGTTAAAGATTAGATTTTTTTATGCTAGATAAATGTCAACAAAAGTTTAATCTGTAGAAAGGGAGTGTGCCGCAAATGCCGAAGCATCGACTTCTTGTCTCTGTCTGATTTAGATATGACATATGGAATTTAGGAGTAAATTAACTGTCAAACTAAATCTTAAAATGTTTTCCAAAAGCCAAATACAAATCTTTATAAATTGGTGTTATTTTGCTTAATCAAACATTTATCTAAATAATGACTAATGACCAATGCTAATCGCTACACATTACATTCAGCTCATTTTGTAATTTAGATAGAGCAAAGTTTTCTTTGCCAGTTTTCCACTCTAATCCATCATAGACATCATAGCTGCAGTTCCAACACAATTCTTCTAACAACATACTATACGCCCAACAGCCGTGCCTATCTCTGCACAGTCAGGCTCTGTGTCTGTGTGTGTGTGTGCGCTTTGCTGCCACGTTTGTGTGTCTTTGGTAGCATGGCCCATCCATTCATGTGTACATGGCCTCATTATCAGTCAGTAGCTGTCTGAGCTCAGGGGAGGCAGTGCAGATGAAGAAGCGAGCATGGCGGTGGGCAGGTAAACCAGCCATGAGCCAACACCAGAGCCCAGATCCCCCCGGCACAGCTCTGCTAAAGGAGTCCATTTGTCAAACGCGCCTCCACCGAGCACCGCCAGGGAGTACATTACTGGCTGGGGCCCCTGCAGGGATCGGTCCTCTGACTCCCAGCCACACTCACTCACCAGGCTGGCCGCCCAAGGTGCTTCCTACAGTCAGCAGTGACCAGCCCCCAGTCTGCACTCATTCGATTGGCTCATTAATAAAACAGCCCCCACCCGAGAGCAGGGGACATGCTCCAATGCTCTGGACATCGCTCTCTCTGGCTAATGGGCCAGCCGGGAGAGGCCTTTGTCTGCACCCGACTCCCTCACATCCTTCAACATGTCAGACAAGACAATGCAAGGAAGGATGGAGGGCTTTGACTGTGTAAAGCCTAGATCATGTTGTATGTGAGCCCAGGCTGGAGCTCAGTATTCACCGTAGACCTCAATGTGTCTTCAGACTGGGCAAGTGCCTGAGCTTTGCTCCATCAATCCCACTTAGACTCACTTGGCTGAATCTCAGCAATTGTGTCTCCTTCTCAAAATGATTATGGACTGGCTAGCATGTGTCACCACCATAAAGCTTACTATGCATTTTGCAGTGATTCCAACCTCCATCCACCAACTCTTGTTACTCCTCCTACTTTGTTAAGCCCAGACAGTGTGAATTTAGCTAGCTTTTGTCTTTCTCTCACTCTTTCTGTTTTGCGTGTTTAGCACAGATAGAAGCTGCTCTGATTCACAGCTGGGCTCCTGGGGGAGAAACAAGAGTTTTGTTTGTGTTGTTGTAGGACGTAAATCTAACAAGAGAGGTGGGGATGGAGCACTAAGCCTTATGGATCCCTCAGGGGTCTTACTGAGCCCCTCACTAAATAAATCTGAATTGAAAATACATATGGAGCTGTAAACCGTTCACATAAAGGAGCACTTGTTCTCCTCGAGGAGAGTATCAGATTTACTGGCTCTACGGTCTGTCTACTGGATCTCACCCTTACTGCATTAAAACAGGAGACACGAGAGAGAGAGAGAGAGAGAGAGAGAGAGAGAGAGAGAGAGACAGTTAGCGTACATAAAGTCCACAGACTGAAATGTTTTTGTGATGTATCAAGCAAAAGCCAGAGAGAAGTAGCTTTGCTTTGACATCAATCGTTGAACCTCTGCATGAGGTGGTGGTCTACATTTACTGGAACTCAATAGCTAGCTTTCCCCTGCAGCTCAAAAATTAAATCTCCAGGGGACCTAAATCTGTGGCTGTTTAGAGCGCAATTGTGTTACCGCTATTACCTTAGCTATCTACTTCCTGTTTAGCGGGAAAAGAGAGACAGCTAGTGGAAAGTGCAAAATTGGTGCGATAATATTGCCTGACACAACTCGCGGGAAGAAGTGGCTCTCCTCAATTATTAGTTGAAGGAAACAGGCTAGAGATTTATGAATATCCCCAGGTGACTTAGAACAGCTCTAGTCACTTCCATATGTGACCCTGAGGCTGAGTGGTTGACAGGGCCCTTCCAGGCCGATTAGGCTCCCAGGCCCTAGCTGAGAGGCCTGCCTTGTTGGCAGTTGGGGGCCAGGGGAGCGTAGCCTTTTGAGCTCAATTGGTAAAGATCACAGATGTAGAGGCCCGATGAGGGCAGCCAGTTGCTGGTTCGCCACAGCCAGTGAGGCCCTCCTCCTTGACACTGGGTTTACTGTTACCCTCAGTCCCTTGAAGAGGAAATAACAGAGGCACCAATTAAAGCTTTAAGACATTTAATAAAAACCCTCTGTTGTTCCCTTTAAAACATCCCAGTTAATGCTTGTTTGTCTTTACGATGGAACCCCAGTCAGCTGCCATCGTTCTGCTTTCTATTAAAGAGGGATCGAGTGGTTTGTTGAGTTTTTTTTCTCTCCCCCTTCTGCAATCTTTCCCCTGCTTTCCAGCTCATGGCTTGATTGCTATACAAACAACCTTTTTTATTGCTGAAATACATACTGTTAGTCGGGAGGAAGTCCAGATTTTGTAGACTTTTTAGGTAGTAAACAGGTTACCCCTGTGAACATCTGCAGCCTATAATAAGTACACTGTCTGTACTGTTAAAGTTGTTTTACCAATCAGAATACTTTTGCAAACCAAAAGGCTTCGCTGATAGAGGTCTCATGATGAGCTATAAGACATCCTGATATTTGAGTGTTTTCTTATGGAATCAAGCCATTGCAGTCCCTAGGAATTTAAAAGCATTTCTCAAATTAAACAAGCTTTCAGGCAGAGAATAGTAAAGAGCTTTAAAGGTGCAAAAAACGAGATTCAGAGCATTTCAACTGCCTCTCAACGGCCCTCAATATGGAGACAGCGAGCCGGCGGTTCACAGCTAACAGTGCAAGTTTTTACCGAAGGGGGAACTGGGAGGATGATGCGCTTCAGCAATGACGCTGTCGTCTGTGATGGCGTTATCGACTGTTACCGCCATATGAGAGCAGAGCAGTGGCAGTACGAATATCTACTAAAATCCACACGTTTGGCTCAGCTATGACAACAAAACAAGGAGAAGTTCAGTTAACTACACACACAGAGGGAGAACGACATTCTCAGGCTTTGTTCTCTGCTCAGGTAGACACTACACCACTTTTTTTTACATAACAAATAGTTGTTTGCTGCTTTATTAACGCTCTGAATGTTAAATACAGCTCCTTTGAGTTGGAGGAAAAAGCAGATCCCCGCTGCAACTCTTTAATAGTCCCACATGAAGTCCAACCAAAGATTTTGTACTTTTAATGCAGTTACAGAACAGTGGTTAGATGTCTTTATCTATTATTTAATAGTGATTTTGTTGATCTTCTGATGATCAGATTTTTGTCTTTAGCTGCACAGTACGATGTCTGCTTTTTGTATTTTTCTCCCTTTCTGTGTGCGTCACCTCTCCCTAATGCAGTGCAGCATGCATGCACTTAGTCTGGGGATTTCTGTGTTATTGAATTTAGATAACCTGTTAAGTGGAAAGCCTTACTGGACAGAGCTATGTTATATATATACGTTTGTGTGAGGAAAAGGAAATATTAAGCTCAAATAAATTACTTTAATATGAACACCAAACAGTGAAATAATTCTATGTTTGAAAATGGTGGACTTTATGCGTCCAGTCACTTTTCAGTCCATGGAACGAAGTTCAGGCAAGCAGGAAGTCATGATTAACACCGCTGCAGCCAGTCTACAAAGGCACAATGGAACAAAGGAACAAAAGACCAATATGAAACTGATGTCAAAGGCTCTCAGCTTCTGTCTCTGGAGTTGTGCTGGTGTAATTAGCGAGGAAGGCCCTTGCCCTTGCACCAGTCTTCTATCCCCCCATCCCTGCTGGAGTCTGGCATGAGGAGGGCAAGGGCAGCTCTCTTGGGGGAATGGATGGAGTGGTCGTTCGGGGGTATGTCCCAAGGGAGGACGGGGTTAGAAGTCATAGCAGGCCTGTGGCTGCTATAACGATGAACGAAGGAGCTGTGGTGCAAAGAGGCTTTTCTGGCATCGTGACTGAGCTCCCCGAGCTAAAGTGCCTAATCCATATTACATACACAAAGGCCCTGCAGATTAGCAGACATCTTCATCAAAATGAATTAAACTTATCAATTTTGAGAGGGGGGTGGGCACAAGAGTCTAGAAAGAAAATGGGTTTTTACCAAAAACAGCTGAGAAGACATTTCCTTCTAAGGTTCTTTATAGGTTAAGATATTCAGGTTGAGAACCTTAACCTCAGATGTGGAAGCCATTAGTTTGGAGGGCAAGGGTCTTCTGGCTAAGAATATAGGATTTAGTACTGACACACACAATTATGGGCTAAAATGGAAACCATCTGACTGGTGTTAATGTCTTAACTCATTTGCGGTGACTCATTTCCACACTGGCTGAGGTTTTATAACTAGGCAAGCAGTAAAATGGGTTTCTTGTCGCATTGTTACTTCCCAAAGTCCTCGCATACAAACTCAGTATTAAGTAATAATGGGCCTTGAGCATGGCCTCAGTTGGACTGTACTTTATATAATAATGAGATGTGATTGAATAAAGACAATTGGTGTGCTGTAAACGGTTGAAATCTAATTTCAGTAATTTTCTTGGTTCTTCATCATTAATTTGTCATTACCTAGTGATGATATTCTAGAGACTCCTCATGCTCCCAGTACAAAGGGGCTATTCTTCAGTGAAATGCCAAACAAGAGTACAACAAGGGTAGTGTATGAAGAGGCATTCACAAGCTTGATTTGTTGGTTGATTAAACTAGTAAAGTTCAGTTAGTGGTGTCACACACTCATTGCTTGTGAAATGGCTGCTTTATTCCAGCCTGGCTTTTTTTAAAGTTTTACATTGGTTCCATCTCTGGCTCTTGGTTTGGTGGTGTTTAGATCCTCAGATCACCTGACTGCAGTTATGGTTTATTTACCTTGAGTTCGCCAAGTAGATTGAAGTTTGGAGCACCTATGAAGTTTGCCACCAGTTCAGTTGAGGGATCAGTTTAAACGGCTGGCATCTCAGTCCATTATTAAATTACATTTTGGATGATAATGTGATATTCCTAACCAAATTTAATTTCAACTCATTGCTGTTGGTTTGTGTTTTGCAAGGGGGACTTTTTCGACCATTTTCCTATTTGATGGAGGCTTGTTTCCTAATATTAGATTACTCAGGTTCTCTATGTACTGTTTCTGCCACATGCAGAAACTAGGCAGCTTTACGGATTCTATCATTAGAAAGTTTTTGTAATAATATAAATGGGTAACAATCCATACACACTAAAATCACTTGAAAACAACTATTTTTAATCCCTTTAAAAAATGCTAACCAACCAACCATCTGTTTTTATTAGAAACACTCCTCTAGAAGTTTGAAAATGGGCCAAGGTCACTGCTATCCAGAGAAAGCTGCAGCATATCTCTCTTTTGAGGAAAGAATGCGCTATATACAGAATGAAGAGCACAATGTTCCTGTTCCACATCCCCTATGAGAAAAAACTGTGAATCAATAAACTGCACAGGGCATAGTTAATCTACCCACCACCATTTTAGCCTCTATTATGAACATGAGGGAAGTCGGCAGCCATTTTGTTTTCCTATTTTCCTCAATGGCTCCTGTGAAAAGCAGCCGCCTGTGCATGGAGTTAATTAAGCCATAGTTTTAGAGCCATAATTGATTAAATCATAGAGTCAAAATAGAAATTGCGGTGCCCCAGCAGCTGTGTCTTACTGAATTAAAACCAGTGGCATCCTCTGCTGGTAAAAGGATATGTTAATAAGGCCTTGAATGCAATCAGATTTTGTTGTTTTTGTCCTTTTTTAAGCCTAACACTTTTCCTCAAGGGGTCTTATTATACACTTCTGTAACACTAGAGAGTTAGTGTGCAACGCACTGGGAAGCCAAAAGACCCTCCCCCAGCTCCCTTAAATCTGTCAAAGCATCTGCCTCATCCACCCTGGCAAATCCTTTGACGTGTGGGGCTAAAGAGCAGGCCTTGTATCATTCATGAATGCTGGTGGATTTCCATATCTGACACTACGCTGACTTACTGCTGGGAGCACTTGTGCCCACATTCAATCCTCCACCGAGAAATGCGGCAGCATATGGTGACCGTGAAGAAGTCGTGTGTGCACAACTATGCTTCAGCATGCGCAATCATGCACACGCACACACACACACACACACACACACACACTCACACTCACTCACCCTTTATGGGTTTTGTATTTTGTTACATGAGGACATTCACAATGTTGCAAACATACAATGAAAATCGGAAGTTGGAAATTGCAGGAGATACATATTTCAAATAATATGTACTTTATATCCTCTGTGGTTTCCATCAACTCTCTTATCCGTGCTCCTTGTTGCTCCCACTCTCGTTGCTCTTTTCCCTGGCTGCCCCTATCTCTGCAGTGCTATAGTACAGGGAGGTAATGATGAGAAATGGAGTTATAATGCCAGTTGTTAAACCTCAGGTCGCACAACAAATGTGCTTCAGAGACCCTGCATTTGTCTCTGAATGGATTAGGTCTTTGCCCTGGTAACCCTATATTTAATCTTACTCTTGCCTCTTCCGGCAACTCTGTTTCTCATGGTAACAAATATTCTGTCATTTTCTCCTGCTTATGTCTTTAGCCATTGTTGCACCTGCACTGCTGCAGACTTTTAATTCGCTTTCAGTTATCTGTTGTTTTCTGATACAAAAGGAATGGAGAGTCATATACTTATCTTTGTGTCTGTTATCCGTGCGACTTGGCCGTGAATGTCAGACGTGACATTAAAAATAAGCTTGTCTCGGTGTGTGAGTTGTTCTTAGCAGGAACCTGGACACCATTGCTGCGTTATTGCCTTTTAAGAATCCTCTGTTGGCTCAGACATTATCTATTTTCCCCAACAGCTCAGTGTGGCCTTATTGTTGCTTGTTGATTTTCTGTAATGGAAGGTCAGACAATATCCTTTTTTCTTTCTTTTTGTGTGAATTGTGTGCAGTTATAATTCATGCCTTTACAATAGCTATTCAGATTCACCTACAGCCCACAGTGTTGCCTTCAGACTTTTAGTATTTTTGTTGGACCATCAAAAGACCTTTGACCACCTGATCAGGAAGTAATGGCAGTTCCCTCCAAAGTGCCACAGCCTACATGCTTATTATTCTCAGAGAGCAAGATAAGTCATAGAATGTTAATAAACTGGTTCCAGTCTGTATTAAATTATCAATGTGCATGAAAAATTCATCTCAAAACGTCTTTCACACTTTCTGAGTCGGAGCACAATTCACTTTTATCTTGTTAAAGGAATGGAAATTTTATTACAAGGGAAAATGACACCACTTGTTTTTCATTTTCCGTTTCACATCCCAAGCAGTGAGATAGCTCTGATTATTGCGAACACTTTCAGTGTTCACGCATAATTTGGTAGGGTTTGGTCGTCCTGTATGTGGGCTCTATATCTCTGGAGCAAGTGACATGGCTGTCCTCTCAGAGTGAAACGCTGCAGTGAAGCATATCAGAGGTTGTTATTGCAGGCACCCCACTAAGTGCCCATAAATTACTTGCTAATCTCACTTCTCCTATTTCCATCTTCTTTTTGTGTGTAAATTATACCATGGTGGAGACAAATCAGCAACAAGACCACACAAGGCTGCGCCTTCTGTTTTCATGTTTTTTAGACAAGAGCAGCAAAGTCTAGTTTCTGCTTCCGTCAATCTGCCAAACAGCTCAAGAGGATGGAAAATGAAAGCTGTGGGTCTATAAACAATCGTGTATCAAATGCAGGATCTAGTTTGCACATCTTCGTCTGCCAGCATTTCGAAGAAGATAAAGGACGTCAAGGTGACATGTGCATGCTTTTGGAGGAAGAATAAAGACAGCAATGTCCTTGCTGATTCTATCAGTGGGAGTCATTCTTTACCTTGTTCATTGAAAGAGGAGGGAGTGAAGGAGGAAGGCCGTGAGAGGGTGGGGGTGGAGGAGAATAAAAGCCAGAGAGAGCATAACATCCCTCCTAGAAACACTAGTCTAACCGACACTGTTATCAGCTCCCAACTGCTTTTCCTCCATGATCGATCTGTGGGGTTGGGCAATGCAAATGGCTGCAGCTAGCCCTGGGTATTCTACCATCAATGGAGAGTAATTATCTTCGGCAACAACCAATATTGGATTGTTAAGCCTCAGGATAAGGTAGCCGGCAGAGCCTTCAAACAGTCACTCACCTCTGTGGGCTTGAAGGCTGATGGATGGATCAACTGGGACTAGCTGCTAGAGGGGCTCCCGAGGCAAACTAGCAGAGTTACCGGCTCTCATCTCCCTCTGCCCTGGCAGCACAGCCCTTTGAATCCCAGAGAAAATTCATTTTTAATGTGCCTGGCGGAGGGTGCTTTTTGTTCTACATCGCCTCGATCAATCAGGACAACTTTTCATGTCGAACAGGAACCTCCAGAAACATTTGCCACGAGGGCTTTGATGAACACAACTTTCAAGACGGTTAAAAACGAGCTGCCTGACAAGCACTACACATGGAATAGATTTAAGAATATGATGTCAGAGAGTAGCAGACTACATATAAGTGAAAATCCATTGCTGCTACCGGAATTCATTGATTCCTATATAGTATTTTTGTTTCTTTAATCTTATTAGGTCCCTTGTACACCTCTAGAGCTCTATTACTGTAAAGTCCTTTACTTTTAGTTGGGTCTCCAGAGAGTCCTTCAAAGTGTCTAACATCCTCTGGCCTCTGTTCTCAGTGGCACTACTTGTATTCTGAAGTACTCCAGTGCTCCAAATGGATGACCTAGAAATGTTGTCCATATTGAAAGATGGGAGTCATTGAATAAGGTGCTCATTCTCATATCGTTGGTCCATCCTACTCGAGCCCCCATAATGAATAAATCATGGCTTCTGCAAGGCTCTCTCCAGATAGAAATTACAATGTACAGCTGCAGAAAAAATTGGAATAAAACATGGTGGAGACAGCCTATGTTGTGCCACTCCACCATCATTAATGGCAAGGATTCAAAGTAGAGATAGATATATAGAGATAAAATATATATATTGTATAGCCCAAATTAACTGAGCCTATAAATCCTATATCATATGAGGTGTATGTCAATTCAGTGAATGCTCCATGCTTGTGTCTCCATCCCTTCATACAATATCCATAGTTTAGCTTCATTAAAGCATACACTCAATCCTCTCATTCTGAAATCAGCTGCTGGGCTAATTTGTAGTTGTCTGCCCTCAGGCTTGATAAAGTCTCTACTTCCTAATCTGGGTGATGAGCTGTTACCACTAAAATACCATCCTCCAAGAAATATTTGATTAATATTAATCGTTCTTCATTGTGGTCAATATTAACACTTCCCGTCAATATTCTATCTGAAAAAGGTTTATGCCCTCACTCCTTTACTGCACAGCTTTTACTCTCCACGCACCTCTTTTAGAAAGCTGCTGAAGAGGAGGGTATATGTCAGATGCTATATCCACAAGGCAGATATTTGGACCAGGCCTCTAGATCCACTCAGTCAACGCTGGTTTACCTGAGATTAACTGTTCTCCAGGCTGAGACCGGCAGCATTAGTGGCCCACCACTGAGTGGTCCAGAGGCCGAAAGCTGGCTGTTAAAGTGCTGAAGGACAGAAACTACACCCAACCTTTTTCCCAGAGGTGATGTACTGTAGTGGTTAGACCCCTACCTTGGGAGCTATATGTGGCCTCAATAGCTTAAGACTGAATCCTACTAGAGCTTCTCTCATATGTCCATCTGAACTGTCTCAAAGATATTTGCACTTCTTGTGATTGTTCTCGATCAGAAATCTTAAGCTGCGTGAACGGTGTCTTAATGCAGCTGCAAAACTTCTGTATGTACAATTAGATTACGCATTGCAACTATTTTCTGACTAGCAACAGCCAGCCTGCATTAATACACGTCCTCTCTACACACTATGCATTGTCCAGCTTTGCACAATGTTGCAACTGTGAACTTTGATGTATGGGTGACTGATTTGTAGTTAACAGAACATAAGACACAATTCGGGGAAAAAAGGCACATTTTCTCTTTTGATTGCTACAAAAAGGATTCCTTTAAAGGAATACTGCTTACTGTGTTTACAAACCATCAACAGTGCACCAAACACAATGTTTGCACCAGGTTTTCTTCACAGGGTTGGAAGAGAGATGGGGGGGGGGGGCAGCTACAATGTGACCCTTAGGAGTGATGATGCCTTTATGGCTTAAACATCTATTGTTTCCTCTAGCGTCTATGAGGCCTGTTTTTCAGGATGCCCTGCTGGTCCAACATCTGCTTTTCTGTTCCAGACGTCGTCCTGGAATGTTTCCCAGGTTTAGCGTCATGTATGTTCTTCCCTTTTGGTCACTGACTCCTTTCAGCTGCTTTTGGTAAGCTGTTACTTTCTAAGATAAACAAAATCACAGCCAATTGCTCTATTGACCAAAGTCAAATTTAGTGGCGTCTAACTTTTCCCTGTCAAATTCAAAATTCTCCTGCACCTTTTACTCTGGCCTGTGTGTGTGTGTGTGTGTGTGTGTGTGTGTGTGTGTGTGTGTGTGTGTGTGTGTGTGTGTGTGTGTGTGTGTGTGTGTGTGTGTGTGTGCGCGCGCGTGTGTGTGTGTGTGTGCGTGTGTGTGTAATGCCCTCTGTTTTTAATGGAAGTCTGTCGGCTTGGGGATGGCCCTTAATCACAGTCAGCTGGGAAATAATTACAAGGCTTGCATTCCTGACACAAACCCGCATAGTAGGCCATAACTCTTATTGTTGTTGCATGCGAGACAGTGCCTAACCTACAGGCATTATGTATAGATGCCCAGTTTGGGGTGGGTATCCCAGTGTATTATTTATCCATCCACAATACTGTATTTATCATTCTTTATAAAAAAGGATTTGTTTCACAACAGAGCCGCCATTCTCTTGGGGGTATCTGTGGAGTATAACACAGCATGGCAGAAAGTAAACACCAATCTTCTACTTGTCTCCAGAAAACTCCACAGGGAGGTGGAGTTGTAAAGGAGCCCCTTACTCTGCCTTGGCATTTTGCAAGCACAAGCCTCTTTCAACCTGACTTCAATCATGGCTAAGTTAAGCAGGCCATGAGAGTGAACAAGATAACCACAGGGCTAACTTTGTAGGAGACGTCAAAGCTCTATCCTCCTCCTCTTTAGCCTCCGAGAGTTCTCCTTTTAAAGTACATTTTAGGAATAACATCTTCACTGTGGAAAAGGAGCAGATGGATACCCTTGCTCTGTCAGGACTGATGCCAAGCCATACTCCCCAGGCTACTGAGGGTTTTAGGGAATCGTTGAAGACTGGAGGGGTCAATAGGGGGATTTTTAGATTTTTGCCCACTTTCAATTTCTGTGTAGTTGAAGCGTATAAGTTACTAGATCAGGATGGTGATTAGGAAAATTCATGAATTAGAATTTCAAATTGTATTTTTAAATAAATATTCCAACTAACATATTCCTTTGAAAGGCCCTGTGCTGCTACAATGAGTTTGATACGAGAGACGTAATATGATGTATTATGAATTTGGCTTATGAATAAGATCAGTGAAGAAGTATGGTTTAACAGCACATTTCTGGGATGCTTAATGAAACTACTTCAATCACCTAATAGAAACAAATCTGCAGCTCAATTATTAACCATACACAACACACACATACGGTACTGTACTGAATCGTGTAAAAATATATATGTTTACATGCTTAAGAAATATCCAAACAAAATAAAATGAGGATGTATAAAGAATATATTCTCTTGGATATCCGGTTCAACCTAGCTAAATAAATAAAATAGATGATTAAAGAGTTCAAAGTGGTTAAAAAATCCTGGGTCCATTATTGGGAATAGTGTTAACAAATCAGATCAAGCCCTCGTACATTGATTGCTCTGGTCTCGTCCTGTCCTCATTTTCAACAGCTGCTGCCACACACAGATTCTCACTCACACACACACACACACACACACACACACACACACACACACACACACACACACACCCTGGCTGACGCGCAGCGCAGCCCAGTCTCTCTCTCTCTGTTGCGCACGGAGAGCAGGTCGGAGAGGAGCGCAGCGCACTGCGTTTTTCGGGGACTTCTCGCCACACTAAACGCGCCGGGATCTTGTGGATAACCGTCAGATGATCCCTCTAATTCACGAAAAAGCATCTGCGCGGCTCTTGGATATGTATTTCGTCGCATTTTCTGCTTGAGATCGACAAATACTTGGGGGAATCTATTGTGAGCGATCTGTCATCGGCGCTTTCACTATCCGACTTGGAATCCTGTGAGAGGTGCTCTGGCTTGACAAAGATCAACTGTTTTCTATCAAGGAGACCGAATACTAGCCGAAAGAACTTTAGCGAAGTCAAAGAAACTGAATTTTCATACTATTTCCTGAAGGTCTCGCCGCTTTTTTTCTTTCGAGAGACGGAGGGAAAAAAATACCCTCAGTGAAGATTTATTGTTCCGGCAGGTTATTTTGTGTGAATTTTCTCATCGTCGAACCGTTGAACAAAGCATTTTTTTCCAACTTGGATTTAACCTTCATAAGGCTCGCATAAATATCTGTATGAATGCGTGTTCTTATGTGCTCCAGTCCGGGTGATTTGGATATCCTCCGCGACCGATCTCAGCGCATTTGGACTCGGTAAGGATTTCATAAAATTCCACCGATGCTTTTGTTCCTTTCATTGGCTTTCAGGGGAAATATCTGCAAACGACGATTAAGAATGAACAATATGCACAGTTTCCGTCGAAATTGGAAAATCTGGTGGCCTCTGTGTGAATACGCTGTTCATTGTTAGGGTTTTTCTCCTGTAGCCCGTCTCCGCCGGTGGCTGGCGCATTTTCCTTTCCAACGAGGCGCCCCGACCGTTTTGTAAGCAAAGATGAGCCTTGAATAACATCCAAACTTACTTTACACATTATTAATTTAAAAATAGCTTTTACGGTTGGAAGGTTTGCCTTTTATTCTGAATGGACTTCCTCCACACTGACTAGTAGAAACTGAGGAAGTTAGACTGGTGGGTGTTTTGGGGAAAAATATATATATTTTGAAAATGTAAAAATTCGTCTGAACTGTGGGTTTTGCTATCCTATGGGATATGAAGAAATTTGGAAGTATGTTTTAATATGTAATCATGTTGATTTACCACAACATCACTGCTTGTGAGCACAGTCCATAGCGTGTTTGTAGGTCGGCGTCTTGTTATTGCAGTATGCTGTAGGTTGTTATCACGCACTCTTAAATCCACCACGCAGGACATTAACACAATAGGAGTCTGTCCCGTGTCTGACTTATACAACAACCAGAGGAGCGGTTTAATTAGGTTATCTTTCCCCATCGCACCCAGGAATCCCAGCCACCAAGGTCAGACTGGATCACATGCCGCCTGTTAATATTAGTTCAACACTTACGGCACAAGTCTGTAGCCTACAGTAACTTTGTTGTCGTTTACTCATAAATCATAGTGTGTTATTGCTTATACGAGTGCCTGCCTTTAAGAAGAATAAGCTATAACATTCCTATAATAATCCTATAGGGGCTTAGACGCGCGTCGCAATTGTGAGCTTATAGTGATTTGCCCTACTTTAAGCTCTCCCAGGGTATTACTTTAATATTTCCATAGGGACCTACAAGTGTTGTGTTACATAGCAACTCCGTTAATCTGTGCTATATTTGTTGTCTCTTTTAGTTTTACTTTAATATTCCTACAGTGGGAAATAGCAACACTATACATGTCCTACATTATGGTATCTTCTGTCTCTTCTGATGTCACTATCACTTTTCGTGATATATTCATGAATTTCGTAAAACTCATATAAATGACACCTTTTAAAGCACACTGTCAGGCTGAAGGTGTTGTCATGTTTGAAAATATATTCACACTGGAATAGAGAGATCCCATGTATGTTTTGATATATTTTTGGAGAAGGAATAATGCCTTTTTATTTTAGGCTCTCTTTTCCGGGCATGTAGCTACAATGGTTAAAACTAAATTCCATTAAATATATTATATTTCATCTTTAAATTGTTAGGGTAAAAAATTGCGGGATGGAGGTAGCTTTACTCCAAAATTGACTTGCATTTGGGTGAAACACATGACTGATGATTTATAAAAATGATACCAGTTTCTATTTGCAAAATGACAAACGGAGAAATGAGTCTTTGTACTCCTTGGTATGCTTGCCAATCACTGTCTTTTACTGTGCTGCAGGCTCCAGATAGGCTAGATAGTTTATTTCATTTTGTCCTGATCAGGACTGGTGCACAACCAGCTGATGCGGTCAATGATGAAGTTACAATAAAATATTTTCAGTCCATTATCTCTTTTTTTATTGCCTTTTAGTTCTGTATTTATTTGGGTTGTAGAGTATATGACATTGTTATACCAGTCACTTTTCAACCTGATACTTCCACCACCTACATATTAATATATGTATCTTTCTCCGCTCCCCAGCACCTATCTGTAATCTACTGCAGATGGGGCTCTGGAATTAGCTTGCAAAAACCTCTCTTATTCCTATCTTCAAAAGCCCATTTATCTCTAGCGGAAAGCTGATAAGAGACAGGCCTGCTTGGCAAATGTGATAAGAGGGTGAAAAATCCTCCAGCTATTTGTAATGTAAGAGTTCAGGCAGATCACAGCTGGGGAAGACACGACAAACCCAGCATCATGAGACTAATGCCTTGTGCCCCCTGAAGCCTGGATATGAGATAGAAGAAGAAATGGAGATTTATTCTGGATCTGTGCATGAACTCAGAAGTGAAAAATGAGCTTAAGAGACGTTCAAGAAAATAGCCCAAGCATTTGGCTGCAACACCATGTTCTCAGCGCTGACGACAGTACCTAAAACCTCAGAATTATTGGTATCATAAAGTAATGCCTCAGCCTGCTAAGTTTTTTTGAGTTCTAGCTTTGAATATGCAACAATTTGTGAATTAACAGGAAAAAAATAAATAATATGTTAGATAAATATGTTGCTGATGCATTTAGGTTTAAAGATGTGCTTGGGGAGGAACTTGTTCTAAAAGTATTGTAAATCCCAACTGGAACCTGTCTAAAATGTGGAGCTAATCCAAATTGGCTTATACTCAGAGACTTAAGCTGCACTGTGCGAGAAACTCCAAGAAATATAGAAGTGGGTTGTGCTGTAGAATTGCAAAACAACGTACCACTCATTCCGCAGACCAGTTAAGACCAGCAGTCAAAGAACTGTACTCGGCACTTTCCCTCGTGTTCCTGGAGTTCTCTTGTGAGCATTAACACTCTTGAATGTTTCCATGGTGCTGAATCAGATTTTTGTAGATCCAGTGACACAGCTTCAGCCATTGTGCATGATACAACTAACATTAATTTGTTGGTGCAAATATAGTCTTCATATTAAAAAAAATGATATGTGAACTGTTTTTGTTATAATGTGTACGGCCTTTCACAAAATTCACTGTCAGGGAAGCATGTAGTTCTCTCATTCCCAGACTTATGGGCCACAGGAGATGTAGATTGTTCCGAGGACATGTCATTACTGTAAAACAGATGACACATATAGCATGTGATGTTATTCATACTTCAAGGACACTCCCCGAGCTCCACCACTTGTGGGTCCACAGTGGGAGATGCAGAATTTATGCTTGTCCCTGTGGCACTTGGATCTACATCTTAATCCTGACAAGGGACTTGCCATAAAACACTCTCTCTACACCAAAAGCAGAGGGAGATTTAACAGAAGAGGAAGCCGCAGTGGAGCGAGGCGTTTGGCAGGATTGTCTTTTAATGCACGCTGCAGAGATGTCTCTGTTTTTAACATTCAAGTTATAAATAACGCAAAGGGACGCACAAGGCCAGTGGCTATAAAGGGACAGGGAGGTGTTGTCAAAACAAAATACATTTTTCTCCCCCTTTTTATTGCATGGCAGTTCCTTCAGAGCTGGCTGTGTTATTAACTGCGCCAGACGGCGGGGGATTTATGTGCAGGTCCAAATGGAAGTGACCAGTGACCTTTCTTGTGGCGTTAGCCAGCTCTCAAACTGCCAGACAATGGACTGCTTCGACAATGAGCTGCGGCTCTTTGTCCCTCATCTCTTCCTATGTGAAGTTATTTCCTAAACGTGGGCATCTGCTGACTTAGAGACCTGGGGTTTGTGTCACTGCTCTTTTTTTTCTTCTTGTCTTTTTTTTTTCTTTCTTTTTTTTCTTTTTTCTCTCAGCTTGAAATGTCAACTTTGAGCTGCACAAAGCAGCCATCCAAGGTCTTTTGAATACCTCCAGGTACTATTGAAGTCATAGGTCAGCAAGTCGCTCAGTCAGTGGGTAATGTGTGTTTCATGCTCTTAGCTGAATGTGGTGATTTCGTTGCAGGAGCTGCTGAGCAACACAGTTCCCCAGAGGCCGGGTGGAAGGGGAGCGGGTCACAATGCTAGGCCACAGCGCTGTTACAGCCACACTCCTATGATGTTGTTATTGTTGTTTTCTGCATCCCCCTGACAAAGAAGTCCCTCTTTACTTCAAACAACTGCTAAATCCCATACATATTTCAAAAGCGCTCTCCCTTTAATCCCCCCAGTCCTTCTGCAATTAGCCATTGACAGCAGCGCCTAGTGCAGTTCATGATCTAATAGAAGAATGGGAGACAAACTAGAGGTCCTTTGATTCTCAGCTACTGAGCATCTCCTGCTCTCAGCCTGCTCATTGGGGTCGATCTCAAGGAGAGGTTGAGACACTCGAGTGAATTCCCCCTCTTTTGAAGCTGCTGACCTAGGTCAACCTGTAATTCTGGCAGCTGGCCAGTTTCTTGCCTTCCCCTCATTTCTCTCTCTCTTCTTCGTCTCCCCTCACGTTTTCCAAACTGTGCCTCCCCGAGAGCAGGTCGTGTCTTTTGTTACCTTTATGAGGCGTAATTAAATGTGCACGGCGTGGCACAGTGTTTGAGCAGGAACCCCAGGCGTGCCATTAGCCAGATGTGGCTGCTCAATCCTTAATGATAGAGGAACAGAGGCGGAGGAGACGAGCCCAGGAGTCCTTCATCACGCCATCCCGAGGTGTCGTGTGGGCCTAATTGCCCCATCGTTTTGTGCACCATACGAGCCCCCATGACACCTAGCTTCATGCATTCATTATGTATTCTCCCAGTGCTACTTCAGGCTGTGCTGTTCATGTATAACCGGAGGTGGGTGGTACGTTGCAGCTAGGCTTTTAGCCAGCAAGGATGATTCATGAGGGGAGTTCTTAACACCTTTTGTTTTGAACATTGCACGCAAGAAGTGGGGTGATGTACTGAGCAATGCAGTGCATTAACAGTTTACTGTGTCTGACTGGAGAGGGTTTCATTGTCATGTACTGTCATCATGTGAGACTCTGAGAGGGATGAAAGGCATATTTTTCTATGCAGCAAGTTGAACATCATTATTTGTATTCAGTATTTTTGGCGTTCAGGAAAGGCTGTTGAGTTCTGTCACTCCATGTTATGCTTGAGAATCGATGTACATGTCCTTGGAAGAGGGGCCAACCAGAAGAGTATGAAGCCACTTTTCTAAAAAACAACCTGCTTGTCTGTCTCTGCCTAGGGGCTTTGAAAGTGCTATGGGATCAGAATGACAAACGCTGACTGATCGGCTCACATTCACACAGCGTTTCCTTCCAGCCTTGCCTGGGATCTAACTATTGAGAGTTCTCATATTTCCTCCTAAGCCCTTTCACTCGCAGTGTATTAAAGCCCCCATCCCATCCCACTCCACCCCTCTCCCCGTCTTTTAATCCAGCCTGCGTGTTTTCCCCCCTTAGTAAGCAGATTTGAGTCGGGAGCTTTAATTAGATGCATCTTCTCCAGGATGTGGATGTGTCGGGTGGTCCATGCACAGCTTGGGGAGCGTTGGGTGGAAATGGGCCTACATGCCAAACATACGGCACCCTCGCTGGAAAGCAGGCCCCTTCGTTAGTGAGGAACTGACGAGCTGCCGCTCACATTTGGGTAATTAACACCACCACAGATTGTGGAACAGCTGTGCAATTTAGCACTGTGGCAACACCAGCGAGTCAAGAGAGACTCTGCAAACAGAGGACAGCTATGAAGTAGATTCATAGAGCACCTCACTCAGGCGTCATCCAAGCTCTCTCCAGTGGCCAAACATAACGCATATCCTCAGCCACTTGGCAGAATTGCATGACAAATTATTAAAATCCCATTATTGAAGGGAATTTTAGATGATGGATACTTAGGCAAAAAAACTGAAAACTGCCATTACAGCTGGATGCTTGCAGACTGTGTGTTCCACAAATAACTTAAAACAGAAACAGCTTTTTTTGTCAATTTGCAGTCAGTATATTTCAACACCTTCCTTAAAGTCATGGCCATGCGGAACAACAAGATCCAGCATGGCTGCATCCAAATTCTGTATCCATGGACAATTTACAGCCAGGTTTTGGGGCTAGTCATCAGCCTTGTCTACAGTTGTGGAGAATAGATGGGCTGTGTGTAAAAAGCCTCTGTACTTTCTCGCCATGTAATTTAAGTTGCCTTTCATCTTTCTTTTCTTGGCAGTGCCTGGCTTGCCCCCACAAAACCAAATTATATGTGAGAAGTAATTAAAGCATCCTGGTCTCCTTTTTGTTTCTTTTTGATTATAGTTAATGCTTACCATTCCGTCCTCCACTTTTATTTGCCTTGTTGTTTTTATCCCCACTGATCCGCAACATCTGGTTTTGGGTTTAACCGTCGGGGAGTGGTGAGATTGTGGGGGGAAAAATGCTGGTATACATGCAGTTTAAGCTCCAGTATTTCTCTGTCGGCTTCCACCTGATCATTACCAAAAAAAATACAAACATCCTGGGATATTTGGCTTTCTGTCAAGCTGGAATAATTTTACATTGGAGCCCAAGATAGTCATTTGCAGAGTAAGGAAGGCAATTTGACCGTAAGCGATTAAAGCTAGTTTACAGTTGTGTTGTATTAGATAAAGTCAGATTTCTAAAACAGTAGGATTTTTATGGTGAGAGAAAAGTAGCTATGGAACCGTGTAGTTAAGTGTGAGTCTTGTAGGATTGAGCCCTGTTGCCTCTCCTCCTTCTCTGGCCTATCAAGTGTCAGTGACAGTGACATGCCCAGGGCTGTCAGCAGGCCATGTCCTGGCTCTGTGCTCCGTCAGAGAGTGAATGGAGAGAGCCCAGGGAACTTGTTAAATTTCTGCTAAGCTAGGCTATGCTGACTTTGACAAGAGACATTTCCTTCCAATCTCCTCAGGTCCTCTGCCGCTATCATCAACCACAACTCGGCGAGTGAACAGGCCAACAGAGACGATGCAACGATAATAATGTGAAAAATGTCTATCTGCAGTAATGCCAGGTGAAGGCAAACGGACAGGCAGGCAGCCAGCCTCTGCAATGTATTCTGGGAGGCTGGGCCAAGCCCCAGTGGGGCTGTCATTTATTTATCTATCAGCAGTGTCTTGAGAGGTGAGGAGAGGAGAGATGGCATAGGCTTTGCTCTACCAGAGGGGGCTGGCCAGCTCTTGAGGGATAGGAAATATAATTGGGCTGCTCTCACTCTTGGCTATGGCACCAATCAGACGTTTCTCCCTCCCCGTCTCACCCACCCACGTTGCTTGCAGACATAGCTGAGGAGATGAGGCAGTGCTGGCCTTTCAGGCCCTGAACAGGGACGACCCCAAACAAGACTTGTCACTTGTGCTTACAGTGGCATTTATTTGATCGGAGGAGGTTTTTCTTCCTTCCTTCCCCCCAGCTCTCTCTCCTCTGCATTCTACCACCGCCTCTCTCTTTGGCCTGATCTGTAATGCTGGAAACTTGAATGCAGCTTGGCTGGGGCTACCCATGACTACTGCTGTGCAAGGCAAATGACTTTGCTGTGAGGGACAGGCCACCTGTTAGTGACAGGGTGGGGGCTGAGTTGACAGAACAAGTATCACTGTCAGAGAAGCAGGTTGAAGTCTCTCCCAGCAGGAGGGAGAGGGAGACAGGAGTGTTTCAACATGGCCCATCACCACCACATTGCCCCACACTTGCCCACTGCATTCTCCTACTGTGACCCAGTACTTTAAAGGCGTTGCTATGCTGGTAAAATAAAATACTGAAAGTAGAATTTGTCTGGATAGTCAGTGGGAGAACCGGAAATGTCCCGGCCTGCCTGTTTTGTGTGAGTGTGCAAGCATGCATGCGTGTATGAGTTTCTTTGATGGGAAGCAGGGGGTGTCACAGTGGTTGATGGTGTAGCTAGAGTGCCGAAGCCTGTGAGAACATCGGTTTCTAATCGCGCATGGAGGTATTGATCTGTGGTAGGTACAAGGGCATTGTACCAGAAGTTCATTCCTCCCCACAGTGGCATCCCGCCAGGGTCCTGTCAATCTTGAATGTGGGTGACGGCCTGGGCAGGGATCTGAGTATTCAGAGAGCCCTTACAGGGGTGCAACAAAGCAAACTAGGTTTCCAATTACATGTTGGTGGGTGGCATGTGGTGAATGCCACACAGGCCAGCTGGCAACTTGAGCATTTTTATTTATTTATTTTTAAACATGAACAGTAGAAACGGTGAACAGGGCTGGTAAAATGCATTATCAAGCAATGGCTGTAGATCCTTCACTGACTGTGTTCCAAACAGTGTGTTAAAGAATATCTACAACAGCATGAATAAGTCATGATTTGAGCTAACACCCCACACCCATCCTTCTGTGTCCAGACTTACAGCTTTCAACACTTGATTAAACCCAGTTCTCTCAACTAAATGATTGATTGTAGTCACAGAAAAAGTGTTAAGGAAAGATGCTCGCAGGGTTTCTCCTGTAGACCCCCCGCATGACGGGTCATCTTATTCCTGCTCGCTGTAATGTTCACCTTTTTCATTTGGGACTATTTACATTGGCCTCCACTATCCAACCACACACATCTTTACCACTGAGAGACATGAAATGCAAACACACTTTTTCCCCTTCTCTGCTGAATGAATAGCATGCAGTATAAAGGCCCTGGAGCCTGGACCAACTAATCCAAGGATTCTCTCAAATGTGAGAAAAGGCTCCTTGAGCACACAAGCTGCTGCCTTGACTTCATCTGTTTGCATATCTCTTATTCAAATACAGACAGGAGCCACCTGAGCCAGGCCAAGTGTTTCTAGATGTGCAGATGTTGAAATGACTTTAAAGGAAAGAGTGGTTGCCATAGAATTACCTCTGAAAAACAAGTACAAGTTTATAACATTTTTTAATGACAGATGAAAACCTATTTATTTAATTTGGTGTATAATCACTGTAATTCTTATAATGACTTTTTTTTTTAATAATTCTTTAATTTGTATTATTCTTAATGATCTCTGTTTTTTTATTTCATTTTTATAATCAAGCATCTTCTGTCTTTTTATTGTCTGATTTTATGTTTAATGTGTTTTTATTTTTTGTAAAGCACTTTGAGCTACATCTCTTGTATGAGACGTGCTCTATGAATTAAGTTATTATTATTATTATAGGACAGCTAATTCAACCACTTATCAACGTGGCTTCCACAGTCAGTGAATAGAGCAGGCGTCCTTTTGAAATGCAGACAACTCTGTGTTTAAGAGATGAAATTGTCAGGTTTGTTTTATTGACAGGAAACTGGTTTGTTAAGGCGATGCGGTGCTGTGGTAATGAGCTGTTTAACCTAGCCACACTGCAAAAAAATCAATCCAGTGCATTATGTACTCGCACTCCAATAACATCACAGGAGCCAACATAGTGGAGGTGAAAAAAAATGGCCTCTGTATGTGACTTGGCGTCCTTTTTGCTCATTTAGTCCACTCATATGCAGAGACACCCAAAGAAAACAAAGCTTTTAACAAGCTCTAAGATATTCATTGTTGCCATCACGAACCAGCCCAGCAAAGGGTATTAGTGCTCCAGGGAATATTCTTTGCCTGTTGTTTTTTCTTACCACTTAAATAATTTACGGAGTTGCTTGTAAGACAAAGTTGCACTCACTTGCTTCATTATATTTTAATCCAGAGCAAATGATGCTCTGCATACACTACACATGGCCAACAACATGTAATAGTCCCTTCTGCAGTGATTGCTCATAAATCTGCTCTAGCAATGCAAACACATCAGATATATCCTCCTCACCCTGCCCTTCTCTTCTGTCCAGGGATTTGTGTTCGGATGGCTGCCAGATCAAATTCCTCCACAGGTGTTATGTTATTATCAGAGATAACAGACGGTGGGTTTATACAGAGTTCACTTGCTCTCATAAAAGCAGAAAAGCTCACAAAATAGACAATTATGCATTAGGATGGTATTATTGTGTAATTACCGGAAATGCAGTTTGTTGTGAGTGCAATAATGAGCTGAACTCTAATAAAACTGACCTCCATTAATGAATTGAAAGGCTGTCATTACTCTGTACAGCTACAGATATCTTAAGTCCATGCAATAAAAAACTATTTCCCATACAGTTGCAGTAGTGACTGACCATTGTAATTGAAAACCACCACAAACATGGCCGCTGTCAAGGTCAGGTCACAGTGTGGTGTGTGAGAATGATGTTACACAGTAAGTGTGAAGTCTAAAGCCATAAGCTCTCTCACAAGGTCTCTGCAGTTGTCGCGTTGGCGTTAAACTAGCTTGTGCTGGACTCCCTAGAGGTACGCAGTTAACTCAGCACCCCCCTCCATCACCTTCTCCCTTACAGAGCAAAGCTCCCGGCATGTCCCCCTGATATGTCATCATGGTTATTTATACACTCCCACCCACCCCACATTAAGTCACACATCTGGACTGTCACTGACAGATGACAGAAGAGCTCAATTGCTATGCCATGTCATGAAAAAACGGTGTGTGTGAGAGCGGGGGGGAGGGGGGTCAGAGCTACAGATTAGAGTGAAAACCCTGAAATAAAGATGTCAATGAAAAGACAACATCAAAGTCAAAAAGGATGCATTGCTGTGACGAAGCAGTGGACGTACTGTGGGCTGCTGGGGTCCACATTCTATATTAAATTTCTGCTGTAACCTCAGAACACAACACACTAAACAGAACAGACCTCAGCAGCAGCTTATATATAGCAAGAAGCGAATACTATAAAAAAAAATGTCTCTTTTCTTCCAGGAGCAATCTCACCTCTCTGTGTTTGGTAATGAAATGAAAGTCTGTCTATTGTACAGTATCTTTCACTGGAAACAGTGACACCCCCCCCCCCCCCCCCCCCCCAACCACCACCACTGTCAGTCTCCCCCTGTTGTAAGCGCAGCTGAGCGGTGAAGGTATTTCTAAAGGTGGCTGCCTGGGCGTTGGGTGTCCTGTCCAACCCTGCATTGAGGCCTCGGGGGGGTAGCTTGGGTTAAAGCTGCCAGAAACCTGAGTCCTGATGTCTGCATCAAAAGTAAATTCCACTTAACGTGCCACATCCCTTTCTAACATGACCTGAGGGCTTTGGAGGTCTGAGACTCCTTTATATAGTGCATACCATGTTTGTTTGTGCTAGCAGGGTTGGATAGTGTGGCTTAAAGTGGCAGGGGGATGGTAATGTGAGACCAATGGGACATTTCCCTAACCCCATTTCCAGTTTTCCACTCCCCCACTTGCCACCTCCCCAACGTCCCCTTCGTTCCTTTTTTCAGGACAAGTGGCTGCATTGATCCTGATAGCCTGGCCGACTTTCTCTGTTGCAGCAGACATACGAGCAAGATGCCAAGATGAATTCCTAAATTCCCTTCAACGTATTTCAGCTGCTGTTGTAGTTTAAGAGAGCTACTGTTACAAAACCAGTATCAACAACTTCACACCCTCAATCGCACAGATAAACTGAGCTCAGCAGAGAGCGAAGCTGAAAGGTCAGGGGTCACAGGCATCAAGTGTGTGCACGGTGTAGGGTTTAGGATGCAGAATGACTGGGGTGAGGATCCCCCATAGTTTTCTTAGCCCACTGGTATTAGAACAATATTTATTTGTGTTAGAGAGGAGGTGATTCATACTTCTCAAAATCACTGGCATAGTACGGGTGAGATCTGCCTCTTGCTGCGCATTTTTTCCTCTCATTAAAGGTGTCCGTGCCCAGAGGAGCAAACCAATGCCTACCACACATTTCCATGTAGTGCCAGCGCTGCCTTCTCTTCTCTTTGTGTGCTGTCTTTCACTGCAGAAGAAATTCACTGTGTGTGGGTTGAGGCAAGGGAAAGGGTCACAGCTTTTTTATCGCTGCATTATTTAAGATCCTGCCGAGTTTGTTTTTTTTCCCTCCCCTCTTAGCGAATTTATCCAAGTCAAAAGCGCAGTACAGTCTTAAGAGAGAGGAAGAAAGGAAGAATGTAACTTGTGTAGCCTGAGGTGGGCTATGACTCACCTAGACATTGTTCAGATGGAGTGAAAAAAACAACAAGTTCAATCGGAGTTTCTATTGAGCTGTGCTTAAAGCCACCTTTCTCTTAACAAGCTGCAGTGAGAGGTGGTTTGCCTACCAAGCTTGCCTGCAGCTCTCTGCAGGGCGATTATGTCACGACGGGCCAGTCAGAATGATGTGTATCTCTCTGTTAGAAGGCAGCTCTACTGCAGAAATGGCTCTGACTAGGAATATTATTATTATCTCCAGGATCCTCTCCACAGCAACAACGGTGCCGCATTGTGAGAGCTCTGGAGAAAGCTGTTTTTGAAATAATCTGCCTGCCTGTTATCCTGCCTCTCAGACAATAACATCCAGAAAGGCTTTTTTACTTTCCACCACCCACACTGACAATGGGGTAAAGGCTTTACAACAAAAGGATGATGTGGATATGGGGACAGTGAGTTTCCGTGACCCGTCCTATCATACCTCTTCACAGTTGCCCCAAGGGAGCCGGGATTTGGTTGTGGCTGTTGACCAGCCAATCAGGGAGCAGTGAGCCGTGTCTTAAAGGGCTATCTGCCATCTCAGCTGCGAAGAAGCCTGGAGAGCTAGGAGAAGCCACCGGAGCTCTGATCTATATCAGGGCCAGAGAGTAATGACGAACAGCCCCCTGATTCCACCGGGAGATTACCTGCCGTTCTTATCGCTGCTGGCACACATTTCGACATTAAAAAGGAAAAGGGGCCACGCCTTTTCCATAGTCAGCTTTGCTGAGCCAAACAGAGCTACTGCTATCACCTGCTTTTGTTTTTCCGTCTCACATTGCCTTTATCTTGCTGTCTTTCTCTCTCCTTCCCCATTTCCATGGTCTCAAACAGGACTTAATCATAGCACAATGGCTGTGCCACACTGACCCTTATCTCACCCTAAAAGAAATACTACTAACTCTCTCTCCTGGTGCCCCCCTTATTCCCCTAAGCCTGACAAGGGAGGGGAGCTACGCATGCTATTAAACCACTGAGCTTGGATCTGGTGTTGCATTAATTGAGTTAAATGGATTGCGATGGTTGAGATGATTTGTCTGTCGGCTTTTATTGCCGCAATTTAGACTGTGCCTCATTGCATTATGCCACTTAATGAGAGCCCTTCGCAGGCGTTTTGTCTCTGCTGGTATTAACATGCACAGGTTCACTTCACAGGAGAAAGTGGGCATTAGCTAGCCCTAATTTTCTGCAAATTCTAGTCGATAATCAACTGAAAGCAGTTCCCCTGACTCTGTCGCTGACATTTTATAATTCCATACCTGTTTCTCATGTCTTTTTTTTTTTGTTACTCTTTAATCTGTGGGGCTGGAGTTGTGATTTGTGACCTCGTCCGTCTTTCTACCCCCCTACCAGCCATGTTTGATCCTGGGCCTTTGCGGGGAGTTTGAGCAGGTCTGGATTCTCTCTGGTGAAATATGCCTTGTCCTTTTTCCTTCATTTTTCCTTATCTGGTTAGTGCTGGCTGTGGGCCTGCTGAGGCGTTGATTTGTGACCCTTTCTGTCTGCAGTGGCGAGAGGCTTTAATGCAATACATGCCTCTGCCCTTCTGATGAAACAGGCCCCTGCATTCCCCTGATAGACTGCTAATTTGTATACTAAACTGACAGGCAGCCGTGATAAGGGCTAGCAACTGCTGCACAGCCAGAGGAGGGAAGGGCGGCAGGAGTGGTGGTGTGGAGTGCGGTAAGCGAGACGAAGGGTAATATTTTACACAAAGCTCAAGCCCCCCCTGTTCCTCTCTCGGCATTCATTTCCCTACGTCTGTTGCTAGGGGGAGAGGGAGCAAGAGTTGTCAGCCCAGGCCCTCTGTCGTACAAACACACACACACACACACACACACACACACACACACACACACGTGTTATACATGCCTAAGAAAATGGCACTCGGGCTAAGTGAGGTTTGTGTGTTTTTTGTGTGTGTGCAAGGGGAGACCACTCCATTCTACACAGTCACTATGGAATTCATTATCATCTTAATGATGCTCCAGTTGAGGCGAGTATCTGTTGGTTGACAGTTGCGTGGGAGGTTTCTTCTCTCTTTTCCGTTCACGCTGTATATCCCAGCATGCTCGCTGGGGGTCTGCAGTCTTGCTGGCCCACACCTGTTCTGACAAGCAGGCGGTGGCGGCGGCGGGTCGGAATTGGAGGTGAGGTAAATGGTGCCTGTTCCCTGCCCTGGGAATGTGTAGCACTGCTGCGGCTTATAATAAACGACCGCTCGGGAGGTCATTACGTTTTTGCAACAGCGTGAGGACAAATGCAAGGGGGGATAATTAATTTGGTGTCTCCTGTTGCAGCATCAGAAACCGTAGACCCACTGTGCGACATCTAATGCTGTATCTATTGGTAAAGTAGCATTAGCGGATGTCTGGGGTGAAAGGGCGAGAGGGGCCTGAGTGGGTGCTGATAGAAGTGTTCATCAAAGCAGCGAGCTACTCCCACATGGACAGAGAAAACCAGGCCCCTGCTGATGACTGATAGGTGTTTTTACCATATCAGTACTGATAAGCTCCTTTTTGTCAGTGTTCAAGATCATTGTGTGACCTTTTTATACACAGAAAACAAACATACTCTCACTTAAAATTAGAACATCACATTAGAATCATTCAAGTATATCCTTAAGACAACCATTGTGGAATTGGTCAATGAGATTTTTGCTTTAACAAAAAAATATACCAGTACAACCCTTAAAAGAAAAGGGACTAAGGACTTGAGGTGACAGTAAATGGAAAATTGGAAGAAAGGGCAGTGAAGGAGGAAGTTGACAGTGATGAAACACCAAGCAAGAAAGTAAATTAACAGTGTGTGTGTGTGTGTGTGTGTGTGTGTGTGTGTGTGTGTGTGTGCGTGTGTGCGTGCGTGCGTGCGTGCGTGCGTGCGTGCGTGCGTGCGTGCGTGCGTGCATGCATGTAGGTGGGAGGTGTGGTGAGTGTGTATCCATGGACAGTCAGGTTTGGCTTGGGTAATTGACGGCCTGATGGTCCATGCCAGGATATGTGCCCTTTTGGCCGCTTCACTTCTTCTCCTACTTACTCTCTTGGGATTTGTTTTTTTGTTACCTTTTCTTTCAAGCTCTCTGATAAGTCTTTCAATGCCATGTTGTGGCAAATTAATACAGCACTGAGTAGCAGTGTACTCTAATACAGGCCCATTAACTGTCTTTGCCTATGCCAAGATATTTAGAATGCATAACAATGTGTTTTGTCTGTTTCTGTGCTCTATCACCCATGATTACAGAGTAGGACAACATACTTCTAGCTATGCACTAATGGGTGTTGTGTTTATTTTCATCTTCCTGTATGTATCGTTTTGTACAACTGACCATCTTTTGCACTGCCCGTTAAATTAGTCTTGATATTGAGTTTCCTTGTCAAGTGAGGGAAATGTCATGTTGAAAACGTGTTGGCTCATATTTGGTTTTGTGGTATATAAGTGTTAAGATTAGTCGCTTTACCGCTTGTCCTACAGTAATCTGTCAAGAACATAGCATGCGCCAAATGACTCAGAACTAAATTGTAATTATAGTCTTTGCAGACATGAGCCCACAACAAAGCCTACTTACAGGTTTCTTTGTTTTCACGCTACAGCTGTTGTGATAGCGCTGCCAGCCTGTGTAAAAATTGTATCTCTACCAGGGAGGGGAAGGGCTTTACCTGCTTTGCTGGGATAGGGGGGGAACGTTTTAGGAGTTTGGTTTTATTTAGTCTGGGTATACCTAACCTCTGGCTCCAAGATTTCTTCCTGTTTGGAAATAATTTGCTCAGCTCCACGGAATGCAAAGCATGCAATGGGAGCTCTCGGATCAAAGGTAGATGGACGGCATGGGGATCGTTTGATATAAAGCAGGGGGTTCGGTGGGTGGGGGGGTTCTGGGGGGAGAAATTGGTCTCTCAGCAGTCTTTACTAAATGAGGTTAATTGAATCTGGGTAATTGCTGACCTTCCTGTCTCGGTGAAATCACAGCCTTAACTGATCAATGTCTTTCATAAATTTATGCCTGAAGGTTATTCTGTTGATTATAACGCCCTCCCTTGCTGCCTGCATTGCCTCTCTCAGTCGCCCCATTGTGCTTATATTAAGCACGGAAGCATTTTACCACAAAAAAAAAGTGCAATTAAGCTTGTCGCAGATTTTCCAAATTAATTAGCTTGCTGTGTTGTTAAGTAAAAGCGATGTGTACATGGAAAATGTTCATTCCCCCCCCCCCCCCCTCTTTTTTGCTGTGACAGCAAATGCATTTCGCCGAGCAGTAAATGTCTCACTTATTGCTAGCGAAGGTTTCTGCCTCTTTGCTCTCCCTCTGCGGCTTTGCTATTATCAAGAGATTTATGCAGCCAATAAGTCATTGGTGTTCAGGGAAGTTGGGGACTTTTTAAAACAAACAGCAGTGTAATTTGTAATTTGGCATTTGCTAAATCTGAGAATTATGGTTCTGCATGTGGCTCTTTAGGGAGTTAGCACTCCCCCACTGATGGTGGGTTTACTGGCCCAGCTCCCTCCCTGGCCTCCGTCTTTTTCTTTCTCCCCCTCATTCTTTTTACGCCTGCCGAGGAAACGGAAGGATTTCACAGCTGCTGAGAGCTGGGCCCCGGCTGGGCCCTATGACCTCCTTCTTGCTTTTTTCCCCCTCCCTCTGTCTCACTCCCTTTTTTCTCCCTCTCTCCAGCAGTCTCTTTCCTAAGGGAGCTCTTGTGTGGCTCAGAGGAAGCTGAATCATAAAGCATGGCTAATGAATAGAATAGGGAAGGAAAGCTGAGGCCTGCTGACGGCCCTCCAGAGAGGAGGCCAGGCCCCTGAAGCCCCAGGCTCAGATAGCAGACGGCCCCCTCAAAGGTCAGGCTTCCTGCGGCCCGCTCCAAGGGCTTTTGGCTCCCAGGCAATGTGGCTTGAATTTACCCCATTATTTTTTTATGTTTAAATGTCCCTGTTTCCTTTGGAAAACCTGGCCTTTGCTCCTCTCTTTTTTCTTTGTCTGTCTCTTTTTCTTTTTATATATTTTTCCTCTGTCTCGTCTTTCCCTGTCTGTTTTTTATGGCAGTCAGGGTTGCCTCAACAAAGAGAGTGTGAAGAATTTGTTATACATGACCTCTGCACACCGCAACCGCATGCAGCTCAGACTGCCAGCAGCACAGCCCCGTGAAAAAATGTCAACTTGACCAGCGAAACCCAGAAAGTTCTACAAAAACAACAGCTAGCCAAATCAGGGCTCTGCTTTGACATGCCTTTTTAAGAAGTGCTTTTGTAAGCCGGCCTTGTAATTGTGGATTATACGACTGACTCATGCAGACTTGGCAGGTGCAAAACACAGCTTTAAAACCTAAATATTGGTTGTTGATGTTACTTGGAATATGTTTGGAAAATAAAACGTCTCACTGCACACCCAAAATAGCCCGAATAGGAATAAGGAGAAGTAGGTCGTCTTGGCACTTGGTAAACACAGCATTTTCTGTTCTCTTTCTCAGGAACGTTATGTCTGCATTGCTCTCTGGATAAGCACTCAGGTCATAGCAATTGTTTTAACTGTTGTACTGAGTCATGGCATGACCTAGCCTGTCTTTTTTGCTTTTGTGACCCCGTGCCACACTAAGCAAGTCCCTGAGCCAGCTCCCGTGTCCATTTGACAAGCTTCATTTCATTCTGAGCCCATATTTTTCTTCCAGGGCCTCCGGGGTCATGATTCAAGGCTGAGGTTGTGCTGCTGCACTGCTGAGGCTTGGTACTGGAGCGTTTAATGTCGTCCAAAGCTAACAAAGAGCCTGTGTTGTAGCCTGGCGCCTGGTTCTGGGAGACTGAAAGAGGGCAATGCACAACACTCTTTCTTTCCTCTGTAGTCTTTTGCCTCGTCTACTGTAAGAGGAAACAGGAAACATCTCCTTTCAGCTGAGTATTTGCCCTCCATTAAATGTTACACTTATTAAAGAGGTGTTATTGACCTCTTCTGATGTTTGCATCAAGCAATTGAACTTCCTTAAACACACCGGTTGACTGGTTGTTGAAATCTTACGATATATACTGTAGTTTATTAATCTCATAACTAACATGGTAGCAACCACTTTAGTAAAGGCTGAGGTTCATTGCTGAATATGGCACTTTTAAAGAGTCTAATAATGTCAAACATATTGTTTGCATGATTCAAATTTAAATGATCTGACTCTGAGAACAAATATATTATCAGAAGATTTACAGACTTGTTCATTTTATTTGTCATGTGTGTTGTGGCCAATATGTCCATAGTTATCAACAGATCATTTTAGGGCGTTATTCATGTTGTAGCCTGCTTTGTTGTTTCCATTATTGCTTTTATATTTATTTTATATGTCTGCTTGGTGAATTACGCAAATTGTTGAGAAAATCAGACAGACAAACACGGTGGAGAACAGTAACACAGTGGCAGTGAAGAAGAAATTGGGAGGTCTTGGAAAGAAGAGGACGTCCTCAAAACACTTGTGAAGAACTAAAACGGATGCCAAGGACAGCCATCTGTGTTTACAAGATGATTTGCTTTCTCTTTTTGTCTCTGTCGCTCTTGCACTCACTCTGATTCACTGTTCATTCTTTACATATGCTCCTTTTGTGCCGCATAAAACACAAGCATGGCAGTTAAGGACACTCGGGCCCTTTGGGCAGAACATATGTTCAGCTCTTGCAGCTTATTCTAAGTGTGCAGAACCCAGATGAGAGGCAAGCAAAGCAAAGGGAAATATTGGCTTTAAAGAAAACTCCTCTATGGGCTGATATTACAGGCTGAAGCGGATTTTCTTTGTTAATATTATCTTCCAAGCACATAGATTTTTCGCTACGGTATTTTGCACAATACCAGGTTTTGTGTGGATTTACTGCTTTTTGGTCATAGTGTTTAAACATTTCCCATCTGGCCAGTGAACATGTGTAAAATGTATGACGTGTTTTGATTTAGGTGGTGCTTGCCAGATTCTACATATCCATCTAAAGCAGAGAGGAAAATACCTTGCAGTGTTTAGTCTAGAAGGCTCCACTATCACTTCATAGTGAGACGCTTTTCTCCTTCAAATGACTCAACCTACATTTTTAATACCAGGTTTACAGTGCTCATCGTCAGTCACATCACCCAAAAGAGTAACAACTGTTTTTGACCCAACAAATGATCATGTTGTTTACCTATCATCTGTTTACTTCCAGTATGGGCTGATATTGTCTTTAATACTGAATTTGTGAAATAAGGATTTTGCTTTTAGAGTATAATTACATTATATTAATGAGATTGGTTATTCTGTTCGAAGATATCGCAGAACAAAATGTGATTTCTGAGTGGCAGTGTGTATGCAGGAGCCTTTGTGCTCTGATGCTGCATAGCCACCTTACTGACTTCCTCCGTCTTTGACAGCATTTCTTCTGAGGATTTTCAGGTGGCACAACAGTGCCACCTAATGTTGCCTTGACAGGAAAAAGCCAGACATGGACCATCAGGTAGAGAGGGAGCTCTTCTTGCTGGCTGATTAGAGTATTTTGATTGACTGTGTAATGCAGTAGTGGCAGCTGGACTTTTCCTCCAGGCACTAGTGGCCACATTTGTGGCTGAATTGGCCTTTTACCAGACAGACAAAATGCATGTCAGTGCTTGCATTACCTTTGATGAATAATGAGGATAATTATATGAGTCAGGTTTTTTTTTTAATTGGATTGACAAAACTTTCCCACAGATTCAGCTCATCAGACAAATCCACTCAAGGTCTCCCTTCTTGTTTTTCTAGGTGTCTGATGTAGGATCGGAGAAGCTCTTTTCCCCCACCACACCCAAAGGTAAGAGCCAGCTCTGTTTTCTCTATTCCCCTCTTGATCTTTCCTGTTCTGCCTCATTCATACTCATAACAACAAATGGGCTTTGGCGAATGGGTCCAAATCTCCTCCACTCTAATCCTGCAGCTCCCATTCAAATTTAAATGTCAGCAGACATAAACAAGGTCTGGTGACTACATATGCATACATTTTTGCCTGAGCACAGAGTGGCGTTTGCTGGACGACCCCGCCAAAGGCTTAGCCTTCCTACATATTGGTTCATTAGAGGGGATTTAGAGCCTCCCTGCCACATGCTCCCACAAATGGGAACTTCCCTCAGGCAATACAAGCTCTCTGACAGCAGGCCTGGACCATAATAGATGCCAAAGGAAAGAGAGAGAAAGAGCTTTGTCAGCCCCCCAGACAACACAAACTCTGTGTTACTCTGTGCGTTAACATATGCACATATATGGATTATAAAGATTTAGCATTTCTATGTTCATGCATGATCTCACATGATTTTGTGTTTTTGTGTGTCCATGTGCGTTCAACCACATACATGTGTTGGTGTATATCATGTGGGTATAGAATGTCTGCACCTGTATATTCTTTAAACACAATGATGCTAGCCAGGTCAGAGCAGGGGGAAAGGTGTCAAGTTGTGGATGCAGGGAGGCAGGGAAGGGAGGAGAGGTGCGATCAGCCTACTAGTGACAGATAGCAGCATGCAGACCACGTCCCCCCAGGGCAGGAACCAGGAAGCAGGGCCATTAACACAGGCAGAGGGTGAAGGAGGTGGAAGTGCAGAACAGTGTAAACTGAGGTTATATGAGGAGGGTTTGGGAGGGGGGATTTCTGCTAGACAGGCTTGACAAATAGATCACCTTGCCTCAACTGGACTGTTAAAAATGTCATCATAATACACACAAAGTTAGTGTAAACTGGAATGTCACATAGACATATTTTACTCTTCCTTACTGCTTTCTGTTTTCTGTATTTGCCTAATATTTGTCACAAATGTTGAACATTTTCTGAGGTAAATGTAACACTTTTTAAACTAATTATGGATAGATTATATATTATTAGCACAGGAAAAAAGGTCATTGTTACCTGCAAAAGGAAGAGCATAAATCTACCTCCTGTCTTTTGGTAACAACAAATTAGAGGTCTGCGTTTACCTCCATTTTATTCACCTCCACATCAGAACATCCACTGTGAAAGCTACATTCCCTCTAAATAGCATATGAAGGTGTTGCTTGGTTTAGCACAATAGTTTAGACCGCTAAGTGGAAAAGCATGGCTGACAAGGAGGAGAGAAACCAGGCCTGTCGGCAGTGTGATGTAGATGACCCGTGACCAGCGTCGGCCTCGTGAAACCAGCGTTCACAATGACAATGACTTCCAGACTTGCATGGTTTAGAAAACAACTAGGCCGCGTCCAAAACCATCTATTCTCCACCAGGCTGCTGGACTAGTGCTGCTGTCAGCTGTCAGGATGTTGACTTACTTTTCCTGTATGCCTGTACAGAACATGGCTGCATGTAAACTCTGCTGTGAAGAACCGCTAGTACAGTCACATACACAGCCATTGTCTTTTACACACACTCAAATACCCCATCCATGTCAGCTGGCAAATGGAGGGCTCTGTGGATCTTGCTAATGTGCACACGAGGCTGAGGATTAGGACTCTGGAATTACACCCAGACAATCCAATCAGTCTCTCAGGAGTCTCTCCTGATTGTCACACAGATCAACCAGATCCTTTTGGGGTAATGTGGAAGAAGGGCACCAGATTAGAATTAGGGGTTAGAAAGGGTGAGGCAGAAAAGAAATAAACAGTTTGATGAAGTGATTTGGTGACGATGTTATCACGCTACAATGGCAAAGCTGCCCCCAACCGGCTCTTTTCTTCCATTCCAATGTTGTTTTGAGCTGTAATGGATTCTAGGACAGTGTTTGTTTTTGGCCTAAACTGTTTTTTCTGTCTGTGTGTGTGTGTGTGTGTGTGTGTGTGTGTGTGTGTGTGTGTGTGTGTGTGTGTGTGTGTGTGTGTGTGTACTACAAAGCAGCCCACAGGCTGTTTTCCTCTGGTTTAGAATGCGGCGTATGTGTCCCATTACCGGTCTCGCTCACGGTCCTGTGGGACCAATGAAAAGCCAGCTTTCCTCTGATCACCAGGCCTGTCGAGCTGTTGGCTTGGAGACACTCACAGATGCACACATACGCACACAAATCATAGCACACATAAATATATAATGCTGTGATGATGTTTGGCTTGTACATTTCTCTAGGTAATGAGTGTTATTTCATTTAACTCTTCCTTGCCTTTCAACATTGTGCTCCTCTCTGAACTTTATTTTTGTGAGCAGTTACGGGTACAAACAGTTGAGGTTAAGTCCAAATTGCACACAGGCCCACAGTCTGTCATGTTAATGAAACGGTTCAGGGTTAATAGAGGAGAGGAAAGACCAACATAGTAATCAGCGAAGGCAGAGCGCTGTAATTATGCACACAGAACATGGTTTTGGGCAAAACCCAGACACCATTGCCTTCTTTCTCTCATATTTGCTTTTCGTCATCTCTACGTCAGTACAGATAAAACAGGCTAATAGTATCTGTAATAACACAGCACACACTGTGCAGTTCTCTTTGGATATTGTTATCCAAGAGCTAGGACACGTTCTGCTGAATGTCTGTCTGTGTTGGTGATTTAGAGGTAGGAAGGTACAGCAAAGGGCAAGCATTATCTAACAGGTATTGTTTGTTTATTTCTGTCTTAAACCTCCTGTAAATTATTGATTTCCTGGAGGATGGTATGTTTAAGTAAAAGCGCTATGAAAACTTGTGCTCCACTCAGGGCTACTCTTATTGAATTGCAGCTCAGAGTTTACTGTTGTCACTTGCTTGAAGGCGAATGAGAAGCTAAATGTAGCTGCTGAGCATGTAAAGGGCACCTCCACAGAGCACAGATAAACACTTCACTGCTAGGCCTTCTTATAACATTTCACAATGCTGTGCCTATGGAAGTGGTGGGGAGTTATCGCCTAGCTGTCAGCAGCTAGAAATATCTGAGAAGAACACTTTGGAATCTTCAGTGACTATGTTGAATGTTGTTTCTGTGGGTTTCCTGCCTCCTTGTACTCTCTGAGGTCCTGCTGTCCTAGCTAGGTGCTACCTGCTATGGTTTCGAGGGTAAACCTGTGTGGTGTGCGGTCCACCAGACAAACCTGGGGCATCTTGGGATAGCAGGAGCAAGATTGGTAGAAAACCCATTTCTGAAGTGGATTTGTGCCCTTGTAATCCTGATTAATTTTGACCCGTTGTGCTCATTTTAAACAGAGCATTACAGTAAGCGTGAACACAGCAAGCTCCGGGGCGAAACCAGGAGCTTAGCGGCTTTGGGAGGCTTAGCTGCAGATGGCATTTTAAGCCGGACTTAATAAATTGTTTCCATTAAACTTACCGGCCCACACATACTGGATTAGACCAGAGGAACAAAGGAAGGAGAGAGCGTGTAGACGAAGAAGGGGGGGGGGGGGGGGGGGAAGCACACACACAACTGCCATCATGCACATCTGACTCTGTTAACATCTCTCTGAGGCCACATGAAAGGTGAAGACGAGGTTAGTGTGGTGTTCAGGGAGATAGAAGCTTTTGGACATGAATGCAAAATCCACTCACTTTAGATCTCTTGCTCGTCAGGGATGTTGGACCAATTTGCCTAATTGACACAGAAGTAAACAAACAAAAAAGATGCATAAACCATTTAGCTTGGCAGTGGATTTAGGGCTTATCCTCTAACTGTTTATATATAAACACATTACCAATGCTGTAGCTTAAGGATTTAGAATCTGCCCATACCCTTGTTTTTTTTTCCTTTGGAGCCCTTTTACTCATATATCAATCTTCTATTGTAGGAAATCAATTCCTTATGGTTGAAGCCCGCCTTTCCCCTCTCCTATCCCTATCCCCTCTCCGTTGTACCTCCCTCCCCCATCGGCTCATGGCTTGCTCCCTAAGCTCTCATTATGTGCTACACAGTCCAGGGTCCCCGTGTCGAATCGCTAATCAACCACCGTGTCTGCAGGCCTGCTCTCTCAATAGGTGCTGAGTGGCCTTTGTTCCACCACTGCTGTTTGCTGCATGTCAATAAAATAGCAATGGCCTCCTCCTCCTCCTCTTAGTTACCTGGGCCAGCCGTAGCTACGGGCCTGCTCCTGCAGTGCAAGCTTACGGGAAAATGAACCCACCTGCTGGATTGTGAATGCCAGAGAAGGGAGGAAGGATGGTGATTTGAAAAGGAGCAGCAAGGTCAGGGGCAGAGGGGATTGAGGTCATCTCAGCCATAGTGAAGTAGATGAGAGAGCATGTTTGTATTCGACTGGGCAGCTCTCCTCTGGCCAGGTCAGTGTAATGTATCACTAACCTCGGCAGCCGGTCTGACTGTGCGCAGCCTCTCACCCATTAAATAATGAATGGAGGTTGACCCTCTGACCAACTAATCAGCTTTTCGCCGCCGTTGAATCAGGATTGAGTGGAGGTAGATGGAGAGTGTGGCTGGCGGGCAGACATGTTGTTGGAAAAACACAAGGGCTGCAAGGGTTTTCCCACAGCAAGATTAGCAAACGCTCTTATTAAAAGTAGGCATCACTGCTGTGGAATCTAAGCCTGGTGAAGCTCACCTCCTGTACCTACTATGATTTGTTTGACAAAGTCCAGGCAGCTTGCAGGACATGCTTTCTTTATCAAGAAGACCAATGTTTCTTTATTGACATAACACTTATGTTCAAGCTCTGGTGTTTTGATGTTTGGACTCGTATGTTACAGTTACACCATGTTTAAAAGAGAGCTGGAGGTTGGTAGTTTTATGCATAAAATAAACCATCCCTCTTGCCTATAACACCATCTCACTTGTTACTGAGCTTGAACAGCAGCTTGTGTGTTCCCCTGATTTGATTTAAATATTAAAATGGTACAAACTCCTAGCAGAATTCAGAGAGCAGATGGGTTAGCTAACACTCTCAGTTCAGGGAGAGAAAATACTCGTGAGAAATTGGAGAAAACCAAAGAATATGGCTTGTTTCTTTATTAATCTCTAGGTTATTACTTCTCACAGACATAAGACAGTTTATGAGCTGGGTGATTTGTTTTTGGAGAAAGGGGCTGATATTAATGCTCCCTTTATTGATAGTGCTAATGCTGTTTGTGCAGCCATCCCTGTCGGAAAGATGAAAATAAATAGGGGGAGCTTGGCGGAGATACGACACGTGTTTAATTATTAATTGAGCCATTACTGACAGAGATTGCCTTTTTTGATTTAAAGCAGGAAGGCCTGCTTCAGGGACAGAAAAAGCAATTACAGAATTCCCAGCTTGCACCGCCGCTGCCCATCGTTTCAGCATACACTGCGAGAGAGGAGTGAAAGGAGACAAAACACTCCCACACACACATACACTCACACACATCCATTTACACTGCGGTGTTCCATAAATTATTTTAATTCTTCAATATTTATAGCTTTTTAAATTACGATTACAACGTCATGTACTATTTATGTAGCTCAGAGTGGCAGGCAGTCAGAGGGAGCAAGCCACATTACCCACAATCCCTCTATGGCCTGGCACCTTGAAAAGCTGACTGAAGGGAATTGTTTGGTTTTATATGATTCAGGATGTGATGTCAAACTGCACCGGCTCTTACAAGCCGCTTGTTTTCAAAGACACTTCTGATTTTCTATGCACGGCAATTAGCTGGCTTGTAAAATCAGTGCTGATATGTCATGCTATCCCTGGGTGCACTCATTGGCCCCTGTAGAGCACTATTATATCCATTAGAAAAGCAACTGCTCTTTGCGGAGAGCCCAGTGTGCATGCAATATTAACTTAGCCCCTGTTTAGAGTATTGAGCTTCAATCATGAAACAGAAACTCTGCTCGATAGTCAATGTATTTCTTGTCTGTGTTAGCCATTACATCTCAGGACGCTTGACACCTGTCAGTCAGTCCTATCGGGGCCTGTCATCTGTGTCAGCAAGCCCGTGGTGGGGATCAGCTATTGTGACAGAAAATAGGAGTCACATTGAAGGCTGTGTGATTAGGCTTCATTGTGTGACTCTGTGTCCATTGACTGAATATGGATTTAGCTTTAGGTGTGGAGAGGGAGCAATTACAGAATCACTACAGGCCATAAGGGAGTTTTAGGATAAGTTGTCATGGGTATGACCAGCATTTTGGCTGCTGCACTTTCACTATACAGCTTCAGTGTATAATGCCTGGGGTGTGACATCTCGGAGCTGTGCTTCCCACCTTACTGTTAAGAACAGGTTGGTATATACAGAGAGCTTTACAGTATATACGATCAAGTCAAAGTGAATATATCCAATCACTTCAATACTGAGCAATACTGTGCTGCCTCAAAGCCATCTCCTATACACAACAGAGGACAATGATCCCTTGAGGCTTTTCAGCGCTGTCTCTTCAGTTCAGGTTAAATGATAAAGTGCCAGCTTACTGCCATCCTGGCCTTTCCACGCACACGATTCCCCTCACCTGCCACACCAGCAGCAGCGTTGTACACCATAATAGAAAAAAGCACATGTGAATTTATACTGTGGCTTTGACCCAGAGGTAACACTTACACCTCAGTTGACATTTTTATTTGTCCAGCCATCAACTGCCAGCACACAGCCGCGATGAGGAATTCTCAATGTAGAAATCAGGTTTCAGGATCACTGTCATTGAGACAAAAGGTGAAGATATGATGAGCTTTTTTGGCTATGCTCAGTGGGCAAAACATCGCTGAAAAAAAACAATAAATTACTGTTAAATCAAAGAAATCCCATTGACAGCAAAGCTGCGTGCTGAAACCAACCCCTCTTAGCAGTTACTGTGGTCTAGTTCACCAACTGGTTCACTATAAACCAAAGTCTTAGCTGTGGGAAAGGAGCTGATGCTTCAGCAGTGAGTGAGGAAATCAGAGGCTCCCTGACTCGGGAAAAGCTTTTTGGCAAATAAGCTGCAGCCCCCGCAGTTAGCTGACCAACTTGTAAAACATAGGTTGACTCCCATCTTAGCAGGGAGGCACCATTGGCTAAAATGGATGCAGGCTCTCTGTTTTGTTTTTTCCTTTAGAGAGGATAAAAGGAAGAATTTAGAAAGGGTAACTCTAGAGAGCAGTAGCTCTCATCACATCTTCTGTCTAATCTTAATCCTCCTCTCTCTCCTCCTCCAATGCAGCCAGCTGCAGTGTGGAAGGCATTCTTATTGTTTACTTGGAATAATACATGACCAGCGTCTTATCACTACTGTCAGGCCTGAAATGTAAAGCGTGTCGCCTGTGATCACTTGAAGGTTTTCTTGTTTTTAATCCTTTATTCCAAGCTCCAGTCTTTCTGCCAGCAAAAGTGGGTTTTCCCCCACCCTGCATTTGTTTGAAGATCCCAGTTCCCCGCTATGTGCGTTTTAAGCTCATCTGTGTTGAGCGGTACAGAGCCAATGTTGTTTGCAGATGAGGCTGTAACGCTCATTGACAAAGCCAGATGGTAGGAGATTGTGGCCAAACACGATGCTTGGATAATGTACAATCGCTGGCAAGGGGACAGTTGTCAGCCTAGATGGATATTACAAACATGCTTGTAATGGATTGGACAGTTTGGGAAGTGCTTCACGCCGGCTTGTGAAGATGGGAAAACCATCGCCAGGACCAGAACGGATGTAAAACGCTTCAGATTCCATGACGGACAACTACATCCATGTATTAAAAGAATGTGTCAGAGGGGATTCTGGAGAAAAGCTAGATGAACCCAGGAATCAAGATCCTAAATCAAACAGAAATATCAGCCTGACATATAAAGTATTTTCCAAGTATTTCCAGATAGGTGGTCCATGTACTATTTGTTCAGTATTTCTGAGCTACATGCCTTTCCAGTGGCAGTATATTAACATCCATGTTTCTGTCAGTGTCTTATCATAGCCACTCTGTCTAGAAGCAGTATTGCAGGCTTGGACTCGTACAGTATGTTTGACAGAGAGCTGGGTTTGGAGAGGTTTGTGATAGAGCCTTGAATTCAACACATGTTGAAAGCGGTAACCCGACACGCACTGCTGAGGAAGGGATTGTGTTTTGTTCTATATATCACTGGGCATAAGTGCCATTAATGGTCCCAGTGTTTGTTAACACACAGGTGGTAATTCGCTGTGACACAGGGGGCTGCATTTTGGCCATTTCAGGGAAGGTTAAAAAAAAGAATATGCGCAGTGTGGTCCCCTCCAATATTCAAGCGGTCATCTGTTTGGCTGTTGTTTTTGGCTACCGGTGAATTCCCTGCACTGGGCCCTGGTGGCGGGGCCCCTAATGGCCTCTAACTGGCTGTAAAACCCCACTCAGCAGAGCATGGGCTCCAACCTCCCTGGCTGTTGGGTTAGTGCTGCTGTGTCGAGGGGTGAGCTGCAGGATTGGAAATTCACTGCTGTTTGCTTTGGGATGGAACGAGAGAAATTGCTCCAATGTCACATGACCTATGGAGAGGTGTATAAAGAGCAATATTGGCAGTATTGCCCAGGGCTACACTGATATATGGTCTTGGTGATATTGCCCTTTTGTTAAAATGTGTGTTCTACCTGCTCTTTGTTTATAAGAAGCCCATAACCTAAATTAAGGCATTTTGGTTATGTTTCAATCATTATTGCTACAAGGAATGGGTTCCATTTCAGTGTTCCAAAATATGTCTCAGCTTTTTTTCTTTGTGAAATATTTAGTTGAGCTTTGTTGTCAACAGGACGTGATATTTAAACTTATTGAGTAGCATAACCAAAACAAGTCATCTTCCAGTTCAGTCCAAAACTATCAGCACTGATATCTTCAAAAGACCACATCTGTTGAAGCCTAACACTGACAAATTACATCAAAATCATGGTTCCCTGTGTTTATGGAAAAGATCTATATACGGCTATCGCTATCACTAATGATACAGGTATTGACTCATCAACTGTTAAGTGCAGGGCAAGTGCTGAAGTGCCCTGGGCTCCTTATCAGCTGCGGCACACTGTATTAGTGTGCTGGGTTGGCATAGCACTAAACTAATCCGGGTAGCAGGTGCCACTGGAGCCAAGGTAGAGTGGACATGTATTTCATGGAGGATGAGCCATCTGGGTCTTGATACTTTATGGTGCTTAAAACACACTCTCAAGTGTGACACTCCCAGCACTTACCTTTTAGCTGCACACAATAATCCTAGCGCTGGCCACTAAAGGGAGAGAGGAGGCTTTCAGGAGAATTTACAGGGTTTGATGTGGTGTGGAGCCTCCGCTTCGACACAGATTCATGAAACAGTCAGACACACTTGGCAGTTTGATTTTGATTCCTCTAACTCTTTCAGTGTTGTTTTGTCATCTGCAGTCTGAAATATGTCAAGCAGAAAGAAAAGTGTGTTTGTTTTGTGTCTGTTTTTTTGCTTGTGAGCCAGCCTGCCTTGCTCGACACTTTGCTGGGGCCTTGTGGTGTCTTGTTTTTTTTTTCTGTTTGTTTTTTCCTGGTGTAGTCTGTTTCATCTCGCAAGCGATTTGGCTCGTTGCTGAGTCCAATTTCGCTCCTGTTTCACAATGCAGCTCCCTCTCCTCACAGACATACTCACATTCACACATTTCCCCAAACTGACACAGCACCTCCACACACCAAACAAATCAATTCTTCACTTGCCGCACTTGAAACGCCACAGTGAAATTCAGGCAGCTCATAGCAGCCCTGAAAATGTGCAGACTGTTGTTAATGTTCCTTGTCCACTACGGCTTGAGGAGGCCAGACCCAGAGTCTCCTACCTCTTTCTGTATGTGTGGCTAGGGCTTAGAGACGGTGGGTTTAGGTTAGCAGCAGCCCCGCAGGTCAGAATCCAGGCCTTGTCTCTATTAGTTTACCTGACACAACTCCCTGCCCTCTGCTCCGTCTTCCATCTCCCCTGCCTTATTAACTAACCTCTTTCTCCCCCACTCTGGGTCACGTTATCCCTCTTTCTCTGACGTGCTCTTTCGCTCTAATCAAGAATGATGAATAGGACAGCAAATGTTGGAGAAACCCGATACACCCTCCAATTGTCACTCTTTTCCTGCGATGGTGGAGAATATGGTGGTTGGGGGAGAGAGGCGAGAGGAGGCATTGTGTGTGTGTGTGTGTGTGTGTGTGTGTGTGTGTGTGTGTGTGTGTGTGTGTGTTTGTCTAACTAAGCTCTGTATGAGAGATATTTCAAACATCTCCACTTCGGTTCTCGAATTGTGTCATCAGCTGTGACATGTAAAAAAACAACTCAGACTGCAAGAAGTCTACTTTCACATAGCGCACGCTTGGATTGTTGCATAAAAAAGGCTTGTAGCTCATAAGAAACGCAGGTCTCTTGGCGTGTAGCCATTAGCAGGGAAAAATGGCAGCTCTAGTCTAGTCTTCTACAGCTGCTGGGTCTCCATCTGTAAGCCTAATTACCCAGCAGCACCCCAGGAGCAGCTCAGCAGCAGGATCCTCCTATAGAAGAGGCATTCATTACATCAGTGTGTCTATACCGGACAGTGTGTTTCCCTGAGGGCCCGCAGATATGTGAAACCTAATCCCAAGCACTTTAATGCACACTGGGGTGCTATCTTGGGACAAATAGTCCACTAAGATCTTACCCTTTTGCATTCACCCTTCCTGTGGGGTCAATTTTACCTACACTCAAGATCATTTAAAGACTCAGTATATTAAATAGTGAATTCAAAATATTTCAGTAGTTTTAGTAGTTGTTTTATACATAGTTTTGGTAGTCAAACTGCATTTAAAGTGAATATCAATAAAATGATGAGTTGGTAAATCAGTTGATTTGATTGATAAAGGTTGATTTTGATAATCAATTGAATGTCATTTATCAGGTAAAAATCTGAAAACATTTGCTGGTTCTAGCTTCACAAATGTGAGAAGTTGCTGTTTTATATAGTTGCCAATTGAATATCTTTGGGGTTTGTGTACTACAATATGTCAGCCTGGGCTCTGTGAAATTATGATGGGCATTTTCCACAAAAAATTTTTTGGCTGGGATGCACAAAGTATTCTTTTGAATGAGGCTTGATCAGCAGCCCTGGCCTGTAATAAGAGGATGCTTCAACATGTAAACATGACAAGAAGAAAAGGCGTGGTGGTTGATTGACGTTGTAGTTCTCTGGCAGTTGTTGATAAAGAGATATTTGTTTTTATCCGTTGCCATCTATAGAATACCACCACTTGGAAAAGACAGCTGCCTCAGCATTCTTGGCTGTCAGAAGATATTATTTGATATTATGAAAATGGCTGCTGTATTTGCATGAAGCAGGTGAGTAGCTCAGGCAACGTCTTAGTCTAAACCACAGTTTGTAATACTTATACAGACAAACCCGTTCTACAAAACACTTGAGGAAATATGACATGACAAAGATGTTTGTTCTACCACTTTCATGGCATTAAATTGCAACGGCTGCAGATGTCAAAACAGTGAATGAGGTATGGCGAATGGTTAAGAGCTGTCAACTTCCAATTGTTGCTTTGCTTTCTGAGTGGGGAGTGAAAATGGAGATGGAGGAGGAGGAAAAGAAAAACATGCAGGCTCTTTCAGCCCACTGTCATGCCACTTAGGATTTGTTGAAGGATTTTCACCCAGCCATTTCCCTTCCATTGAGAAGTAATCAGTGCGGCACTGAAAGATAATATTATATCCACTTAGAGGCATGTGGGCTCCATGCATGTTCATACATGAAATGAGGATGGAAAGCATTGCTTCTGTTTACATTGCTTAGCACTCACTCCCCTTATTTCTGCTTGAACTTGGTGCTTCCTGGCAAGAGCTTTGTGTCTCTTATATCTTATTCTTTCTCCCTCTCTCTTTCTTTCCTACCTCCTTTCCTTCCATTCTCTGTGGATTGTGAGCCAGTTGGTGGGCTAATAGAGCATGCTTTCCTGTGGGGCACCAAAGTGATAATGTTCAGGCGTTATGCAAGCTTAAGTAAAGCTGACACGCTGCTCCAGAACTACAGCCCACACTGCGATCCACAGCAGCCCATGGAGAGACTCTGAAAAGGTCTTAAAGGTATGGGAGACGCAGGGAGGCTGCCACTGTCCTCCCACCGCTGTGCTGTGATGTGGGAAGCAGGAGTTAAGTCTTTTATTAGAAGTGGCAGGCGTTGTCTCCAGTCACCTCGATAATTGCAGCACCACGTCCACTGTCGTAATCAATTGAGACAGCTGCCGCTGCGGCGTTCAAGTCCATCAGGCAGGCGTGTCATGCTAATTAATGAAATGATAAGGCGAGTGCTTGCAGCCTTTCACAAATAACTCCTGAAGGCTCCCCTTCTTTTCAACATAAAATTAATTCTTAAAGTTCAGTTCTCCCCTCCCTTTCCCTGCCTGTTTGTTGTCTGTCCCCAGCGGCCTCAGGGTTAGAATGGTCACCGGGGTCGGTGATGGGTCAGTGACAGTGAAAGGGGTCAAATTCCTGACTGGCAGGGTGGGCCGTGTCAGAGGAGGCATTAGACTTGAGCTTTTCTGTCCAAAGATCCAAGATGTCCACCCTTTTATTTAGGAGGGCCCAGTGGCACTGACCTTAGATGACCCAGCTGTGTTCATGAGAGGCTGAGTCTGATGGCAGTCGCAGAGCACATGAGCTCTGTTAGAAGCAGCTCTGCAGGGGGATGGGCCCTGATGGAGATTCAGAGAGAAGAACGGTGTATTGTGAGTATGGAGGCTTTTCTGCAGCACGTTATAGTCAGGGGTTAATGATGGTTTACATTGCTTTTAGAGGACCACAGGACCTTATATGACACAGTCAACATTTAGAGCTCTGCCATTCTCTCTCTTTCTCTCTCTCTCTCTTTCCTTTCAAATTTAAAGATGTGCTCGACGTCATTTGCCTCCCATTCACAGCGCTGGCATGGGTGCCATGAGAGGTGAATTTGTGCATATGTGTCCTGCACCATATGGCTGGTGTTTGAATTGTGATCCAATATGCACAGGAAAAACTGATTCATCCCGCAGCTTGAGCTGCCAGCTCTCTGAAATGAACATTAGGTTCTCAATTTATGCCTGGGCTTTGACTGTAAACGTGTTACAGCTTAACACCCATCCCCATTCTGCTGCCATCCACTCCTTTTGTCAGCTGCGGCAAAGAGACAGAGAGAAATAATTGAAACGTGCCAGCTGTCCCCACTCTTTAGCTATCTTGGCCAGTTTTTTCCTCGTCCACTCCCCCATTAACATCTCTGAGTGATTTGCAAAAACGTCGCCTTGGCTCTCCTCGTTACCAGCTTGGAGATGCTCGAGGCAGATTAAATAGTGTGAGGGAAAGCAAGCCATTGCAAATTTCTCCTATGATTTTATTATTAGCACAATGATTCAACACTGCTCAGCCCTTCTGTTCCTCTCATACAAAATAATTTTGTTCAAATCACCCCACCTTTTTTTTAATGGCAGAATACCTCACAGCAATGAAGTGTTGATTGGGAAGACTGCGGTTTCCTGCCTTCTGCCAGTATCTGTTATAGCCATCTTCCACAGTCACTCACTCGTGAGCTAAGCCTTGGCTCTGTGCAGATTGCTTGTCTAGAGAGGAACAAAAACCAAATCATTGTGAGCTCAACCGTCAAGAGCAGCAGAATATTCTGTCAACCAGAGCCAGCGGGAGACGGATCAAGTCAGCGTGCATTCTCACATACCTTCTGCATCCTCCAACGTCTTTCAGCAGATATGCAGCTTCATTTAAATATCTGTCTGTTCATGTTCTTATTTTATCAGTGCCTTGACTGTTTATGCCTTAGCAAAGCCATGAAGGGAGTGAACCACAGTGTTTGCCTACTATATGAGAACACCCAGTGGCCTAAAGCTTCTCTTAGCCCCGACCCCCCTTGACATAGAGAGAATTTGCATACCCTTGTATTTAATCTGAAAAGGCTTTTTGCATACAGGTTCTATTTCCCTGGCTGTTGTATACACTGGCATGGTGAGCAGGTAATTTATGTAACACACTCATTTGCATTCACAGCATAAGTTTGCTGAGGGTTTTCGTTGGAGGCCGAATGAGAATCTTCTCTAGGGCCCTTGTCTCATTCATGAGGTCGTTGGGCCCATTTGCAGGTAGCCAGGTGTGTATTTGAAATAAAGTGGTTAAACAAAACGTTTTCAAGTGAATGCTTTTTAATTCAAAGCATCTGAGAGCCGAAGAATGTAGTGCTGTCCTTCAGGACTTCTGCATTGTGTTCTTGACATGGCATGTGTCAACAGACCGTGCCTTAGAGGGATTTCCTGGTCACAGCGAGGAGCCCTGTTATCCTTCATTGAAGTCTCTTTGATGATGACACCCAGCCCATCCTAGTCCAGCTCAAGGCCAAGCCATTCCAGACTGGTCCAAGCCATTCAAAGCTAGGCCATCTGGCTGCATAAAGGCCACATAGGACCAGATCGGTGCCAGCTCTCCAGATGTTCCACTGGGACAAACAGGGTCACAAGTGAAGGATATAGTAGGCAGGAACAGCTGTGTAGCGACACTGTTCACCCCAGAGTCCCTGCTGGACACATCAGTCATGACCAGCCTGTTGTCCGTCTGCTACCATAGTCCCTGTGTCCCTCCTTTCTCTACCACTCCATCCCCCAACCCCATATCACTGCAAACTCAGGCACGGGTGGACAGGGCAAGGCCCAATTCCCCTGAGTAAGCAGTGCCACAGGAACAACTATAAAAAGATCAATACTGAGATGAGATGTCATCTGGTGAGCAGACCTGCCAACACCCCCCTGGGAATGTCCCTGTCCCCCTGGTGCACTAACCCAGCTAACGGGAGAGTGTGAGGGGGGCCACCCCCCACCACCGGGCTGCCCTCCAACCTGCCTGACTCACTCACACCATCTGCTCAGGTTTGCGGGGCAGGGCTTCAGGACAGCACTTTTTCTGTACAGACATTCATATGGCATTTGTTTCACATGACTGCCTGTGGCTTGCCTACTGTTTTCCTAAGTATGTGATTGCAGGGAAAGAGAAGTGTGTTCCATGTCCCGAGGAAGGGAAGATGAAAACAAATGCAGAATTTGGCAGTTTGTTGAAATGCTTGAGACTCCAGTTGACAGTTGTGCGGATTTGCGGCGAGGGGACAGTGTTTGTTGCAAAACCATGATTTTGCTACATATAGCCCTTAGGTGACATGTGTCAGAGAGGCATTCCTGTCATCTTGTTAACACTGCGCATTAGGTTACACTCAAAATGGCTGCCACTGAAACAAAACGGTGCAAAAGCAATCTATAAGTATTCACAGTAACAGTGTTTTCTACCATTAATTGTTCACTACTCTTGACAGCCTGATTGCTGCTATAGAAGCTGAACCTGCAGTTTAAAGGGCTATCACTCAACTCTGCATTTATATATAACAGGAATATATCCTAGACTGTTGCCATCATTTCTGAAGCAAAGAAGTAATTCAATTTCTATCTCCAATAAATATGGTCAGGTTTTTCTCGCTTTATGCTGCCCTACTGTGACATGAAGATGTTTGGGCTCTAGTGTTTGTGAGTGTGTGTAACATGCCTACACTGAAAACTTTTCTGTCTTCTGTTGTGCATTTGTGCATGTGTGTGTCTCTGCTAGTGATTTTAATGAGGGATGGGTTGGTCTGGGCTGATACTTCCCTGCCTCCATTAGAGCCCATTAGAATCATCGTTAAGATAACCCGGCGCTGGCTGTGGCCCTGGCTTCCCAGCATTAGTATTAGAAACCCCTCTCCTAGTGGTCGTAGCGAGACTTCCTTCAGTATCACTCGCCTCGCATTGTGTCTGGGAGAACAGGTTGCCACGGCAACATCACCCAACGGCGACATTTTGACTGGATATTTGCTTCATCGCCCGTTTGTCTGTCTGTGCCCGTCTCTCTGTCTTTGCCTTCAGTCTTGCTCTTTCTCTCTCGCTTGCAGCGACGAGAGCCTGACAGTTTAATCCAAATCCCAAACCTGTATAAATCTGGAGGTCTATATACGCCTGGACCCCCGAATTCATTTGAAAATCGTGACACCTTAGCCAGCCCCAGTTCTCCTATAAAACGCAAAGAGCAGGGGGGAGGGGGTGCTCAACAAATAAAAAAATAAAAGCTCTGCCCTGCCTTTTTATTGGTCTTTTTATGGGTGTTAGGATCCTTGAAAGATTAAGCAGGCTGTTAATAGGGACTGGATATTCCATTAGTGGGCTGCATGTAGAGTTCTCACTGGCTTGACAGCAGCTCTCGGCTCTTCTAATTTTTTTGTTACCGTCGAGAGTGCCCGTGGAGCTTTTTTAATTGAGGCACTAGTAAGCCTTCTGACTGAAGTACTGCTGCATCTTGGCTGTAGATTAGAGCTGCTTAGAGAGCCTCATCGCCACCAGGCTGTCTTCCTCTGTGTCTATCTTTCTATATCAGTGTGTGAACACTTTCTTTCTCCGATTTTTTTTTTATGCATGTGATGTTTCTGTGCTTAAATCAAAATGAGTTCAGAAGCTATAGTAGTGTTGCAGCTATTGTAGTTGTAGCACTAGTTACCGTCTCCTCAAACTCGAATTTCTTTGTGGCCCATTTTGCTTTTCTTTTATCGCTGAAAGGAGTAGAGGATAATGCATTTTCTTTTTCATTAAGAATCATAAGTACTTTGAGATTTTTTGTATGTAAAATGTGTCGAGATGCTGCATTTTCTGCCACTTTCAGTTTCCTGCTACAATAGCATATAATTACAGTCATTAAATTGCAACAGCCTAAGTATGAAAAGTCGTTCAGTGGAATGCTGATTATAAAAAGCTTCTTGTCTGTCGAAAACACCCCTGGTGAATGGTAAAGACAAAGTGGTCGGGTTCAGAGTGCTTTGCTGTGGTTTCCTAAATCCCCTGAAAGATCAGGGAGGGGGGGTAGAAAGGCGCAGTGGCAGAAAGGCCAAGATAAAGGGCCACGATCTCTCCTCACAGCACAATTGAAACATAATTATTTCATGCCAGATTGTGTGCTCAGCAAAGCCTTGAATAGGGGCCGACATTTAACTTTAATTAGCTGTGATTTATTCATACTGACTCGATCGCGGGAAGAAATTGGATCATCTGATTATAGTCAAGCATGAAAATGACCTGATTAAACACTTAATGGAACCTAGGGAGAAGAGAACTAGAGGAACTTTGGGCAGAAGACATTTGGACAGCATTATATAGAAGGAAATAGAGTTTTACTTATCATTAATCATGTATATCCTCTGAATACACACAGTAGCTATTCCTGTTTATCTGTTATCTGATTTAGGCATCAGCTGTTTTTGAATAAAAACAGGAAATCGCCAATACACAATTGACACCATCAGATGAATTTTGTCAGATTGGAGTTTACAAATGTTCTTCTTACATTTTGCTGTTTCATGTCTTCTCAGGTGTGCCAACGAATGACAGTCCAGAGTCCAAGACTTGTAGCTCAGCCAAAGTATCAGGGCTACAGCGCAGCCAGGAGCAGAGCAACAGTGAGGTGCCCTTCACGCCTCCCGTGCCCAGCCCCACCCCAGCTTCGGCGCCTACGGGCTCCCCTGCCCCCGCTGCAGCGGCGGCCCCCCCAGTGCCCCCTAGATTGTGCCTCCCCACCCCGCCTCCTCTCAGTGTCAAGAAGGAGCAGCACCCTCTGCCCCCTGTCCCTACCCCTCCCCTGTCAAGGGGGCCACCCCACACTCAGCCCCACCCTCCTCATCCACACTTGCACCAGGAGGCCCGTGTTCTTCCGCCCCCACAGCACCATGCACGGCCAGTAATCAGCCACCAGGTGCATCACCCGCTGCAGTACAACAGCCTCCACGACATCAGGTACGTTGTTACATGGATACGTGTTGTTACAGGTGCGGGGACGTACAAGAAAGGAGTCATTGTGCCTGATTTAAAATGTAAAATGTAATCCAACCAACAACATAAAATACACACACACTACTGAGTCTACTCATGTTAGACATGTAATGCACTGATGCTGTGTTAGTACCATACTCAGCAGCATTTCAACCTTAGTTGTTCACCATAGATATGTCTGTGTAAGATCACTAGAAATATCAGTAAGGCCCAATCCCAATCTCCACACTCAAAGACTCACAGACTTTGAGTCATGTTCCTGCAAAATCCGCGAGGGTTTAGGGCTGTCCCACTGCCAGTGAGTGTTTGAGGGCTCTCTCGCAGACATTTTGTGCCCTTTATGAACCCTTTCCGTAAGTCTGCATTTCTGCAGACTTTGCTTGAGGGAATTACCAAAATGTATAGCAATGTGACGTTAAACACGGGGTTACCAGTGGAAGTCGGAGACGTAAGAAAAAAAAGGTAAACAAAGAGGACGGCACATGGGTGTTTAAATTACATTTAATCAGAAACATTAGGAATTAAAGATGGAACATAAAACACATAAAAGCAGGGGAATGCTAGCAGAGACTAAATTACACAACTGGTTTATTTATTAACCATTTTTTTTCATTTAGTTATTAAAGGTGTTTTGAAAAAAACGAGTAAATAGATTATTTGACAATTAACTAAAAAGAGCCTGAAAGACATTCAAATCGGGGGGTAAAAAGTATAAAATAAATACCCACAATTGTACATAACATGATATGACGTTGACATGGTAACGTGAGATGTTGCAGCAAAGTGCAACGTATTTACACTATTTCAAGCCTTTACAATTAGAATTGGGCCTATTAAATTCTGTATCCAGGAAGCTGTGTTCACTTTCACTATTTAACTTTTTTAACTAATCAAGGTGTTGGATCAAAGGCACTGCCGCTCTCCTCTAGTGTCTTCCTGTATCAATAAATAAACCAATAGTAGTATAATGTAGTCTGATGCGACAAGATAGTGTACAATTCTACACAATATTGACTGTTTTCATGTGTTATTTATTTTCCACCACTTGTAATAACCAGCCATCAGATTTAGTGTTTTTCATTGAGCAACACTCTGGAGCATACAGCACATTCAACTATTTCCTGTTTCACCTCATTTCAAAGTCTGCCCTTGCCTTTTTTATTTCAATGTCAAAAGTTTTATTGGAAAATTATACTTATGTTGTCAAAGCAAAGTGTCAAACACATTCTCAGTACAGCTGATCTAACAGCTGAGCTAGAAGCAAAGCAAGTGAACACAGATCTACAACAAATGTACACGAAGATATGACATATATATATACATGTTGCACAAGGCAGTAGCACTTTCCCTGAATGTGTCACACTGCTGCATTCTGACTGAACACTGTGTAAATAAATATATTGTATTCATTTGCATTAATAAATGATCATTCTTTAAATGGAGAATTGTATTTTATCCCTTTGTCTCCCATTACATCTTTAGCCACAGCAGCAGTCCATTGGGTCTTCCCAAACAGCACTTGCCCCCATCCCCTCACCACCACCTCAGCGGGCTCCCATCCTCCGCCCCCTCCTTGCCTCTGTCTATAGCTAATCTCTCTACCTCGCACTATTCCTCCCTACGGAGCCCGGCCCATCGCCATCCGGCCATGTTTGCAACCCCAGCCACACTGCCGCCACCACCGACCTTACCGACCAACAGTTTAGTGGTGCCTGGGCACCCCGCCGGCACCCCCTACCCAGGTAAAGCCGTGCATCTCACATGGTTGGTAGCTTCACTGCAGACACAAACTCCTAGGCTATATGTTGGCGTTAAGAGGCCATTCAATGTACTTTTTAGTTGAATTAGTTTACATATTTTTGACAAAATAACAAAGAGCTACAAACATTAGTGGTATTCATTGTACCAATTTCTGACATTCCTTTATCAGAAGTGTCCCTATTAACGATTTTTTTGTAAAGCTTAAGCTTTTTTATAACAAATTTTGCTTTATCTTTGAATGTTGGTGTAATAGTTTGCATATACACTCTGAACAAAGGCTGTGTAACAAATGGCCACATCACTATAGAATAGTGATGTGGCCATTTTATATTCCAGGGTGTGTTTTAAGTAACTAGACTTGACTGCAAAGCTCTACTGTACTTATGTTAGAATTACAGTTCTACGAAAAAAAGTCTTAACTTATGCAAAAAATGCTACAGTACCAAAGCATATTAACTTGAGAACTAGTCCTCAACCCGTATTATTGAGTTGATTACAAAATGAAACGAGTCAAGTGTTCATATATGATTGGCTGATCTGGTAAGTGCCCATGTATTACATTTCTTTACTCATTGATCCTTTGATTCTGTAAAACAGTTCATCCAAACATATATGTTTTGTATCTCTAATGATAAATGCGGTTATGTGTAGGTTTATTTCCTCCTTTACTGATTTGCAACCAAATCAGACTTGTACAACACAAATAAATCAAAGCAATAGTCTGCTGCCTCTTCCGTAAGTCACATGCTTTTATGTGCTGATTGGTGGAGAACATCATACTTTTATACTCTTTATAGTAGCTTTATAATTTTAGAAGTGAGTTAGAGGAATGAGGTCACTTGGATGCTACACTGGAAAATGTCAGCTAGCAACTGGGCAATCATCACAGCTGGAGACATCTTTAGAATACTGAAAGCAGCACATTAACAGTCATGTGTTGAAAAATGGTTCACTCAGTCAGTAATCTGATGCAACCTCAACAACCAGAATCATGTTTTCTCTTGCCTACAATATGTGATTCGTAACAAATTTGATAAAATGGTCAACTACTTCCCCAAAACAAGCCTTTTCATGCTGCAATAGAAGGAAACAAATGTATCCAGCGATGATGGGTATCTCCAAAATATGTAATAAATATGCCAGCTGTGCATTAACTTTCTGATAGAGGGCAAGAGTGTGTGTGTTTTCTGCTGGGATGACTCTTGGTTCTTTCTTGTCTTTAGATACCAGCCTGTTGATATCATTCAACCAACCAATCATGTATTGCCAGCCTCATTCGGGGATTCTGATTGGCACATTGTCACAGGCAACTCTCTTACCACCACCAATGAGTCCCCACGTAGAAAACCCTCACAGCATGAGCTGGAGAAACAGAGAATGCCAGGTGACTATTTTCTTTTCTCTTCTACTCTTGTTGTGAAGACTGACTGGGCGCCCGTGCCTTTTTTTCTTGTGTCCCCCCCCCCCTTCCTTCCCCCACCCCCACCCTGATTTTTTTTTTTTGGGGGGGTTTTCCTCGCTCTCCTTTCTTACAGAGCATGACCTCCTGAGGCAGGAGCTGAACAACCGCTTCCTGGTTCAGAGTTCAGAGCGGGGCCGGGGGCCGTCCGCCTCACCACTGGCCCCCGCTTCGCTCCTGAGGGCCGAGTTTCACCAACACCAGCACATGCACCAGCACCAACACACCCACCAGCACACCTTTACGCCCTTCCCCGCCAGTCTGCCCCCGGCCGCCATCCTCACCCCGCCCACTGCACCCCCCATGGTGCGTACCCAAGCCAGAAATGTGAGGATAAGTAAAAAATTAAAATTAAAAAAAGCTCCCGTAACTTCCCACCCACCTGTCACCCCTCCCAGTCTCCTCTTCAATCAATTCCTCCCTTTTTTTCACCAAATATGACCCGTAGCTGTAGAAATCCCTCCCTTCAAAAAATATTATACTGATTCAGTTGGAATTTTGCATTTTGATTTCTGCATACTGCTGACGTCTGAGGGCTGATGAGATGCTGGGAGCATCACTTCTTTTCTACTCTAATGAGGACAAATGCTTGGCAGATATAGCCCACTAGCTTATATTTAAAACTGTACATTCATAGAATGCATCACTTTGCATAGTGGCCATGTTCTGACTCCTGGCATGTCTGCCAAACCACTGTTACAAAATTGTATATAAATGAGTCACCCTCATTTAAACATTGACATATATTTTGCACTTCAGTGTTTGCCAAGGATCAAAAAAGGGTATTGCCTGAAGGCAGACTTTTCAAATGTTTGCATATGGATGTGTTTTAAATGGTTTTGAATGTTTTCATTTGCCTATACTCCCACAAGGAGCAACAAAGGCGCAGTCAGACAGATCTGCGTGTTTGTGTGAATGCATTCCTGCAGACTTGTATATTTGTGTGAAAGTTCCTTGCCACGTGTTGTGTGTGTGTGCACAACTTTGACAAATTCAAAGCCTTTGCAGTTGATCAAATGACCTCATTGTGGATGAAAGGAGGGTGTGACATCATTGCAAAACTATTTTGATAATGTTTGTAATTGCTTCCATGCTTTGACTGCCGTCAAGTCTAAGAGGAAGGGGGCGGCGGTCAAATACTGGCAGCTCTCAGATTAGTACAAGGGAAAAAAGGTTATGACTATTCATCCATCATTTTAAATGCACAGCAATCTCTGACAGTCGATTCAGACAGGGCCTCCATTTGTAGCTTTTTGGCATTAGTCTAATAGATCTAATCCATCATGTCATGACCTCTGATTAAGAGCCTGAGGTCCCATTAAGGCCCCACTGCAAGATTACCCCCATCCTGTTCATTAGAAATCAAAGCTCTGGTATTTATGGCACAGTCTCAGATAAGTATTGAGACCGTTTAGACCATTCTTCAGCCAACACACATGCATGTGCACGTTATCTGGTCTGCTGATCATTCCTTACTCGGCAGGAATTGTGTACAGTACACAGTCCTCTATTTGAAGATGAAAGAGGTGATTTTCCCCATCTCACTAATGCTGGTATTATGTAGCACATGATGGTCATACCCCCCCATCTCTGATTGTGTTGTTATGATGGGATTTGAGACTGCCATTAATGTTTTCTTCTGTTTTTTTCCTTTTAATTGAAACTGTGTTGTTATTTAACTCATGCCTTTTCCCCTCCATTCCTCTCCTCAGTAATAATGCAGTTTTTTTCTCTCTGCCATTTGCTTAGAGTGGCAGCAGTAATGATGATGTTGAGGTTGTTGTTTTTTACTGTATTGTCATGGAAAGGCAAACCAAGTGCTGCCCAGTTGTGCATATTCTCTCCTCTCTCTCTCTCTCTCTCTCTCTCTCTCTCTCTCTCTCTCTCTCTCTCTCTCTCTAACTCTCTCATTCTTTTTATTCTCTCCTGCTCTCTAGATGCTCCATGTCATTTCAGCTATGTAACAGTGCTTGGCTAATGGTTGTAATTAATGAAATTATGAAGCCTCTATTTTTGTTTATTGTTTAACACCCTCAAGCAGCTGGCTTGCCAAATGGCAGAGTGTCTTTCCTACCCTGTCTCCTTGCCCCTGCCATGTCTTTGGACAAGCAATATCCTTAATTGTTATAAGATGAAATATTAAACTTTAATTAGCCAAAGCTGTTTACTATAAAACTGTGACAGGCACCATAAATTACCAGGGCAAGAGTTTTTTTGTTTTTTTTTACTGGATCGTAAAGCGGCCAAAATCCCTCTGACAGTGTCAGACATTAAACAGGCCGCGCCTTCTGAAATGCAGAGGAGCTGTTTAATGAGCTCGGAAGCTGGCTCGGCGTTTCCTCTCAGTAGGCTGTCTGTCTTTGATTTGGGCCCATTATCGCCCACGAACAGGGCCGCCAACACCATTGCCGCCATTGCAGCCATTTTGTGTGCAGATGTGAATGGCCCTGCTTCACCAGAGGGCCTCTTTCTCCACTAGCCGCTTAGCCAACCCTACTCCCGCTCCCCTCTCAACTACCCGTGTCGCTGCACACACGCAGACAAAAACTCTGGTTCATACCCACTCATTTTCCTGTTTTATGTAAACCCAAAACATATGCGCCTGCCAAGAGTGCTTTATGAAAACACTCGCAAAAAGTACCTGCAAATGGTTTGTGTATTTGCGGAATAGGAATAAGTTACTGTCAGTTGTAATTAGCCCGTTTCAAAATAGAGAGCCAGTATTGGCTTGCGAACAGACATATAAAGTCCCCATTCATACATTGGGCAACATTCTCTGTTCTCTCCCTCCCTCCCTCCCTCCCTCCACTGCTTCTCAGCTTACTGACTAGATTCCCATGTGTTTAGGACATGATCAGAATCTTTTTTTCACACAACAACATAGTTTTTATGCGGCAAATTCCAATTGAGATTATTCTGTTGGGCATAAGCTCTGCCACTGAAGAGGCTTCCTCACATCAATTCAGCATGTCAAGGCTGTATCAGTTTCATGCTGATCTGTCCTAAATTATCTCCCATTGCAAATGCCATCTATTCGATTGAGTTTCAATCATAAAAGTCAAACAACACATATATTCTTTCCATGATTTTATGTACAGAGAATTGGTGTATGTCTCTACACACTCCCCTCCCATTTATACCATCGGCTGGTTGCAATAAAAACAGAAATTCATAGCAGTCAAAGGCAATTTGATTCACATTTTTACAAATGTTCCAGTAAATAGAAACTACTGGTCTGGTTTTAAAATGGTCTGATTCTCCAAGCTGGGCCTCCACGCCCAACCTCTGTACGCTCAATTCGAAAATCATGCAGGCTGCCTTCATCTTGGCAGTGTGCTAAAGTGGTCGTATTGTTAGTAATTTAACTGCCTATCTGACCATGCCGTTTAAGTAAACCCATGACCAGTGCAAGCCAGCTGCTTTACTCCAGGACTTATTATTCTGGATCAAAACCCTGCTTATTACCAGTTACAGATGTTGATCATGTGTTTTGTTTTTGTGACGTATAAATAATGAGACGTTATTATTTTGGTAAGATATATCATTGTGTGTCCTAATTCTTTTTCTCTTTTATTTCTTTCAGTTCGACAAATACGCCCCCAAACTGGACAATCCCTTTATCAGACATTCAAACGTGAGTTTCATATTGTCATTCTAAATTAAATTTGGCATTTGCATTTGGCAAATCAAATATTTGACATTTTTGAATGGAGCCGTAAGAGCATTGATTGTGGCTGTGGTCTTTTGTGAGCATATGCTTGAGTCAAGTGCGTATCTCTGTATGATTTTGTTTTGTGTCTTTTTGTATCTCCCACCCTCCTCTTTTCTTCCCAGTTCTTCCCCTCCTATCCCCCCACCATGCCAGGCATGCCCCCGCTGCTCCCACACTCAGGACCCTTCAGCTCGCTGCAAGGAGCCTTCCAGCCCAAGGTCAGCCCCACATCCCCACCCTCAACCCACGATCTACCAACATACAGAGAATTTAAGGAAGCATGGACTCAAAAGAAATCACACAAGCTTGTGCACAATTGAAATACTAATTTTAAATGATAAGCATGCAGTTTTGACATGCCTTTACTTTTTTTGTCTTCATAAAAAGTCACCTTTTGTCAGTGTAAAAAACTAATTTAATTCCCTATTGTATGTAAATAGTACTTTGCATGGGTCAAAAAGGCTGCAAACATTCAACATCACTAAAGCAACTGATTTAACAAGCAGAAACAAAGCGCTGTAGTTTTTGGTTGGGATGACAAAATTGCATATGTGAATACGTCATAGAAGAAATAACAAGTAAAGAAGTCCAGGCTGTCTGTCTTTAGTGAGAACAGCAGCAGAGATTTGTACACTGAAGACATGAAACAGGATTTTAATAATCCTCACGCCATTCTATTAAAATCCATTTATAATACTCAGACTTGACTGGACCTGAACCTGTACCTGGGTCAGAACTTTGCGAGCCATGGCAGGCCATGCCAAAGATGATAAATGGTGGGGATGCGAGGGATGGGAATAAGTGGGAGGGTGTGAGTCTGTCTGGCAGATGCCCAGCGGCTGTGACCCGGTGTAAGCCACCAATCAAAGCTGGCCTAAATCCACTGGCCATATTCCCAGGGGGCTCTTTTATGGCGGGCCCTTTTGTTGAAGGTCCCTCCAGATGGTTCAAGGAACAGTCAAAAGCCCCTGCTAAGTATTCTTGGAGAGGAGCTTGTGGGGGGGGTCTTGGGATGTGTGTTTGTTTGTGGGGTCTGGTGACCCAGGTCACCCTGCAGGATCTTCCTATCCCCGATGTAGGGATGGATTAATAAAGCTGATCTAGGCACTTAGAGGGGAGATCGGAGAGATCAGAGATGTGTTACTCTGACATGGCTCGCGTCTGCAGCTTCATCACAGTTTTATCTACTGACGTCAGCCATACAGTAGCAGTCATTGAGGATTAGTGATCGTGCTACTGAAGAAGGATATAAGGTTAGCATGATGCTATTATCACTAACTAGAGCCTCCAGTGCTTCTCGCGTTCCCATGCCCTGGACATCAACCTTGAACTGTATTATTGTATGTTTGGATTGTAAGAGAGGACATTGAGATAGTGGGAGTGATACCTATTATTGAAATAGTTACTGTTGTAATTATGCAAGATATCAAATTACAATTAAATAAAGGTATTTATTTTTACGCTGAAGATACTCATCCTCAAAATAATATGACCTCATATAATAATTTTGAGAATCATTACATTACATTACATTACTGTCATTTAGCAGACGCTTTTATCCAAAGCGACTTACAATAAGTGCATTCAACATTGGTAATCAAGAGAACTACTAGTCACCAGAAGTCATAAGTACATTTCCTTTTCCAAACAAGCATCTAAGAGCATGAAGCAGAGCATAACTCAGAGCCAAAGTACAGTGCAGAAACAAAGAAAAACAGTTAGTGCAAAAAAGTAATATGAATACAATAAGTGCAACAAGCTAGTATTAATACAATAAGAGCTAAGTGGAAGGCTCAGGGTAGCACTTCCTGAAGAGGTGGGTTTTCAGCCTGCGCCAAAAGATGGCCTCATTTTATGAGGCTAAAGTGTTGTGAATGCCACAGCGTACAGTAAATAAAACATTCAGTTTCCCTTTCTCTGATCTATAAATGTTTTAAATTTCGAAAGATTTGGTTGATCACCATGTATTGCTTTCCTTTTGTCTCTCTCACTGTCAGGCATCTAATTCCATCGACGTTGGGGGACGTCCTGGAGCAGTACCTCACACACTCCTACAGAAGGATCCACGGGTAAGCATCAGTCCGGTAGCATCCCGAACCGCTCGGCTCTTCCTCTGTCTTTTAGTGAAAGCCAGACGTGTCATACAAACACTATGTGTCTCAGAGAAATGTGAACATTACAAGGTGCTTGAAAGAGGGAATGGAAAGTCCCCGTGTGAATCGAGTGTCCGAACACTGCCATTTTTCAGCCAGAAGAACTGCACATTTTGGCTATTTATCTTTGTTGTTGACGATAATAATTGTCCGTTTGTCCATACAGATAACAGATCCATTCAGGACATCTGTTAGGGTAAGTGGTTGCCCTGTCCATGTTTTGTAAAATGTGTCATCTCTCTGGCCAGGCCACAAAGTCTAAAACTACAAATTCTTCATCAACTCCTGATCAAGAAAATTCAGGGTATTGGCTGCATTTAAGGATAGCTTTGAGGTCTCTATTGAGCTAAAGTCAGGGGTAGATTTTCTTAATCCGTTGCCTGGTTGAAAATTCTGAGGAGTTCCCACTTTGTAGTTTGGCCAGAAAATCTCAATGCCAGAATCCGTTTTTAGCTTCCTATAGCAAAGCCAGCAGGCTAACCTCAGTTTCTCTCAAAATTTTTAGAAACCTGGCAAGTGGTGTGCAGTGCATGTCCAGATCGCATGGCAGATCTACCACCACCAGCAGAAAATGAAGGTGCGTGAGATGGATAATGATGTCTTTCAGGAATCTTGCTGTCATGTAAAACCAGATACAGTATATTGGTAATGGAATACGTAGGGCTGATCATGTCACAGTTGGATCTTTACCTGTAAAATAATCTATAATCGTGTTACTGGATTCAGACCTTCTGGGTGGGAAAAGGCAGATTACAAAAAAATGGAACGTAATGCTGTAAAAGCTAATAACAATACAAAATTCAACTGAAATGGTGTCTCGTCTTGTTAAGTGTTCTCCAAGACTTCATCACATTCTTAGAAATACAGTTAAAAGGTTACACTTTCAAAGCAGACGTAAAGGCTCTGTGCATGGCTCACTCCACCTTAAGAGAAAGATCATGAACCGCCACATTTAAAACACTTAGTGACAGAATTAGTAGTTGTAATTGTTGTGTGTAAATACTCCTCTCACTGACAGAGGATGGTGTGGCCTTGCCATGGAGATCCTCTGCTAATGCCTCATGCCCAGTGGTGTCAGCCCTTCTCGGGCTTTGAACCCCCGTTACCAAGGATTTAGTGTCCCTAATCAGCTTACATATATTTGTTATAACACAGTTGGCCAGAATTGGAGACATGGAGCCATTGTTGATGTATCTGTCTTCCTCTGATCTCTCACCCAGTGTAGCCAAGGATAAATCCCTCTCACTCTGTAGTTGGAAATGTTTGGTACTGTAGTCCACCGACCTAATTATTTTTTTGTCTGTCTCCCTCTCCTTTTCTCTGTCTCTCTCGATTATAGCAGATGCAGCTGGATCCTCACAAACTAGACATGAATGGGAAGCTGGACCTGTTCAGTCGACCACAAGCTCCAGGAGTCTTCCCAGGGTTTCCGTACACTCATGACCTGGCACGACCCCTCTTCTCTTCCACAGGTCAGTAGGGTCTCCCAGCACCCAATGGGGGATGATCTCCATCTTACAAGACAAATTAATCGAAACACTGAAATTATTCGATTTTCAAAGCCTTCCAGTGCCATTTTTGTCTTTATGCAAATGTGCATTTATAGCCGCATGTCGAAATTGTTCCTTCACCACTGTAATGAAAAGGCATCGTTTATTTTTGTTCATCTCATGTAATGTTCACTTAATTATAGGGCCTTTGTTGCAAATGTTTTGCCAGTAAAGGGAGTCAGATATTCCTATGAATATGGATGACTCTCCGTTAGGTAATTGACTGATTTTCCCTGCGTTGGAGGGCAACAGAGAGGCGAACGGCCTTTGACTGGTAATTATGCAGTGGTGTGTCAGAGGCACTGCTGTAATTGGTTCTTTCATTAACAATTCATGGATTATGGGTGATGGTAACCATGTTTTGTGAAAGAGGCCAGCTTGTTGCACAGTCAGAAACTGACCTCAATAAGCAACTATAGACTCACACATTGACACAGAACAGCTGCAATAAAAGCAAAATGTCAATGGCTAATTTGCTCAATGGCATTACTCAGCCACCTCCAAATTCCTCTAGCTTACATGTATATTCAACAAGTTTGTGATGCTGTTGCAGAAAAAATATTTTTAATTCATTTACATTTTCAGTCCTGGCTAAATAAGGGTCAGAATTGTGATTGTTTTTTGATGGGTAATAATTTTGGTTATTCTCCGCGTGGTTAATTTGAATGTATAACTGTCTGGTTTGTCTGATTGGCTAATAATGACACTGTTAACATCCTCTCTGCTCTGATAGGCTCTGGTCACCCCGCTCCCTCTCCGTACGGCCACGTCCCCCACCCCAGCGGCTTCCTGCCTCCTAGCCATTTGGCAGGTAAGTGTAAGTAAAATCTTTTTATACACTTAGCTCCTCTTTCTCTCTGTCTCTCCCTCCCTCACTCTCTCTCTCTTTCCAACACATTACAAGCCACTAGGGTGTAATTTGAAGCAGAGATATTTGTTTTGATGTCAGGTTCATTTTAGGGTTAATATGGTGTCCAGTTGGCCGCTGTAGTCAGTCAGTTGCAGCAGTTCTTGAGCCAACTCGAGGTTCATGGTAATGGAGAGGGAAGCCATCATATAATCAGACAGTATGATTCATAACGGTCTTAAATAACTCTGTCTGGGTTGACTTAGCTAGCCTAGTATTCAGTCTCACTGGTACAAACTATACGCAGTGCAACAGCATATATGCTATTTTTCTATATGTTTGAAGTAATTCAAGTAAGGGAAGGTGGTTAATGATGTTGGATTAATTTGTGCATTTGATAATTTTTTATTCATTCATTTATTTTCCTCCATTCTATCTGAAACACTGTTTTGGTTCAGAGTGGCAAGTGGATTTCATGGAATAAGCCCTCGAGTCGATCCATTTTGTGCTTATGAATACGAGGTGCACTGAGGAGGAAGATTTAGCGAACAACATTTTCCTGACCAAGGAATTCATGTGTGAGGCCGAGGAGATTTCTTCATTGTTGTCTTTTCTAATATATTAACAAGCCCCAGAGCTGAAAATCCTTAAACCCTAATCTGTTGATAAGTCCTGCATTTCCTGATGGATTTTTGGTGAATTAAAATGACCTGCATATTATCAGTTGATGAATGTTGTTCACTGACTTCTCAGAGTAAATGTTTGTCTTATTCCAATAAATTTGGAGGCTCTAGTCTGCGTCAGTGGAGCCCATCACACACACACACACCAATTCTCCATTTAAATTATTGTGGTTTGTCTAGCCTAATTTTTACAGCTTCTAATTCCCCTGTCCTAGCATTATTTTCAGCTCAGCTCCAACAACTCAAAATGAATTTCCCCATCAAGCAATGTTCTTCCAATAGCCCTAGCAGGGTCAGGGACACTCCACTCCAGTTAGTGGCAGTGAATCCAGCATCCAGGCGACCTGGCTACTGCAGGATTACCAGGCAGAGAGCTAGGGTGGCAGCGCTAAAAAACCAGAGCTCGCTTGTAAGAGAAAAGCCGAGTGGAACGGGTTGGTGTTGGGGTGAGCACCGCCAGCCAACCCCCCCTTTTGCTAATCCCTGTTTGGCATTTTACAGATCCTTTCAGTCGCTCCAGTTCCTATGGCGGCCTCGGCAACCTTTCAAGCAGTGCCTTCGGAGGATTAGGCAACCCTTCGCTTGGTAAGCGCTGGCCCCCTCTCCTCCTCCTCCACCGCTCCTCCTTTCAATCTGGCCCCCGTGGCCAGTAACAGAACAGAGCAGGACAGCGTTAGACCACAGGAAGAGCCAGGAGGGGAGGAAAAAAAATCAAGACACTTAGCTCTAGTTTCTGTGTCAAAACAGCTCTAGCCCAGGGAGGCCCAACAAGGCAGCACAACACACCACAGCAAACCTCCTCCCTGCCTCCACTTCATCCACCAACCATGTCCCCAACAGTCTGGCTTTAATCTGGCTGTGCTGCTGCCAACAGGCACTCTCAGGTCCGCTGTTTGGTGGCAATTCATCTATTAATTATTTGACAAGCCCCCTCTGCACCACCGTGGAGGGCTTTCTCTTTTCCCCCTGCATCATTCTCTTTATGCCTTTCTCTCTTTCTCTTTATCTCTCCTATTTTTGTGTGCCAAATTGGTCACCCTGTTGTGAAAATGGATGTGATTGGAATAGACATGCTGTGGAATGCTAAGGTCTCCCTTGGCTTTTCACAGCCCTCAGCTCCAGAGGGCAAGTGAGACTCCCCTGTTCATCCAGTGCAAAAAAGGAGGGGGTGAGAAGCCCTTTAGCCCAAAAGCAAATGAGTAGATTTTTTTTTCTTTGGTGGGGGGAGCCATTAACCTCTACCTCTTTCAAACAGCTTCAGTGAGAGAACCTCCAGAGACAAAGACAAAAGCAGCTTTTGTTGTCGAGTCTTTCTCATCTTATGTGTCCTCAAGAAGGTTTTGTGCCCAATTAACTTACAGTGGGTCCCACGTCTGTCTCCCCCTTCTCTCCAGGGTCCAACAGCATGTTTGGCACCAAGGAGGGGCCAGGAGGACTGCCCACGTTTGGCAGCCCCCACCACGACACCTGGAACAGACTTCGACGCACCCCGCCATCTTTCCCCACTCCTCCGCAGTGGCCCAAAACCGCAGACACTGAGCGAAGCAGCTCAGCCAACAGCCATGAGCGAGAACGAGAACGAGAAAGGGAGAGAGAAAAGGAGAAAAGAGACTCGTCCATCGGGAAGGACGAGAAGGATAAAGACAGGTGAGTTTGAGGCAGATGCTAATTTTGCTTTTTTGTGTACTAATCGGAGGATATTAGATATAACTCCGTGAAAAATTATATTTCTGCCATAATGTGATTACTTCCCATTTTAACTGTCATCACAATTCAACATTTGACCTTGGACCTCACTTCACTGTAAGGACAGAAATGAGTGAGTGAATGTTTTTATACACAAAAAACTAACCTCATAAGCACTCAAATACATGATCACAACTCTAAAGACTTGGCCTCAAACATGATCCATTTTCCAGCTAGTATTAGCATATATATGAGGTGATTAAATTATGTTTGGACAAAACGAAAAACACTCAAATCACCCAAATCAGCTCTGGAGATAGAAAGATGTACTGTCAAAGACAAAAGAAAAAGTGTGACAGTCCATTAGTTGTGACCGTGGAAACTGAAATAAATTGAATTTGTGGATCCAACAAGGCCACAGACACAACTCAAACAGGCAGCAAGCAGCTCTGAGAAAAGTTATCTGTCAAAAAATAATTGGAAGGATCTCTGGATGATATTCTAGCAAAACATAGGGTTTACTCAAATTTAAAGGCAATAGACATTATCAGAGGACACAAGCATGGTAACCTATTGACGGAAAAGAAATTGTGATTCACATATTGTAGAAATGTAATCAACGTAAATCATCCCTAAATACAACCCAGCTACATGACGCTTGTTTTAACTGGCACTAACTAAACAGTTTTATTATGTCATTGCAGGGATTCCGTGGATCGTAATCGTCACTCCAACCGTTCATCGCCGGCCTCTGCACCAGTCAGCTACCAGATCAGCAGCCTGATACGCTCAAACAGCCAGAACTCCTGTGATTCAGGTCGACATCACAGTGGCAGTGTAGATCGGGTCCGTGAGGCGGAGAAGGAGCTGCTGGAGCGCCACAGGGAGTCTTCTGCGCTCGGTGATGTGAAGGTGAAGGAGAGCCGCTCGCCTGGCAAGGAGATGCTAGAGAGGAGATCCTCAGAAGACTCCATCAAACCCGCTCAACGTTCTCCTTCCCCATACTCCAAGGCAGTGATCAATGAGCAGGGCATGAAAATGGCAGGTGGGCCCCCGCCTACACTCAAGGACAGCGAGAGGAAAGAGCCCCCACCGGCAGAGCTCCTCCACAAGGTGAAAAATGACATGAAGATTAAGGAGGAGAGGAAGGAGGAGCAGGAGGTCATGGTGGTGAGTTCGGAGCCTGCCCCCCAACCACCAGCCCAAGCTCTCCCTGCTCAAATCAGCCAACCTGTAAACCCGCATCACCACCACCCACCTTTGTCCCACCAGCATCTTCCCTCACCACGCGGCAGTGACATTCCAGCACCTGGCATGCATGGTGTCCCCATGGCGCACTCTCTGCCCCTTTCAATGAGTGCCATGCCCCAGATGGGAAGCCTCAATGTGCTAGACCGGGCACGCATGGCTCCCTTCATGGGAGTGAGCCCACTGGCAGGAAGAGAGCGCCTGCCCCACCCGGCCTTCCCTTGGGACCCACTTAGAGAGGCCTACCGCAGCCTGGACCTGCAGCGGCGCATGGACTTCCAGCTCAGGGCCGAGCAAGGACATCGCTTCCCCAGTGTGTATGAACAGGAGCGAGCCTACCGCGAAAGGGAGGCTCATGACTACTCACACCACGAACACCTGTTAGAGGTGCGCAGGGAACACGAGAGGATGAGGCAGCAGGCGGAGGAGCGGGAGCGCCTCCACCTGAGGGAGGAGCTGGACAGAGCACGCCTCCATCAGCTGCACCAGTCCCCCATGGAGGGCCATCTACCCCACATGGCCCCCTTTATGCCCCACCTAGGCGGCATGCCCTACCCGAGACTCAGCCCCTCCACAGGACACAACGGCCCTCTGAACAGAACACCCCCGACTGCTGCACTCAGTGCGCCCCCGCCCCTTGTACCAGCCGGCAGTGCCCGGCCAACCTCACCCAGGAGGACTACCCCCCTCACCACCCAGGACCCACGGGACTACTCCCCATCTCGCAACCCCAAAGAGGTAGAGGCTCGGTAGCTTCTTAGAAAAGTGCACAAAGTCTTACTAGACGCACTCCACACAAGCCCCACTCTCCTAATCTGAAATTTTTTGTGAACAAAATGCACTGCTCTTAACCAGATAGGAGCAAAACTTCCTAAGGGAAAGGGTATGATTGTACAAAGTAAAGGTGTGTAAGGCTGATTAAGCACATGCCATGACTTTATTTTTAGTGGACTGGAGGTTGAATAATGTCGGTCAAGAGAACATAAATATGTGTATGTTTATATCCGACTTAAATATTTGATAATTATTAATATATTAATCAAATACCTTTTTTTCAGCTCTGTGCAAAAGGAAAGGTCCTGAAATGAGTTTGTACATTTCTTATCCTTGTTCCATGTATAGATATAATTTCTATGAATTTTGTGCATTAGTCATGCCTTTTACAATATTTATCCCAGTTGATTGTGAGACATATCCATTATGACCCACTGTAAAGACTGGATTTGGTTTCAACCTTCAGTAATTTAACCTCATGGTACCAGGATATCCTCAATGATGACAATGTACAATGTTACATTACCGATTTGTTTTGTTCATTTGTTTTGCCTTTGAGATATGCAGATAAATATATATTATGAGGTCTTTGTTCAGTCTCTGTAAAGAAAACTCATGTAAATAACTTGTTGATATTCCTTTGCTGCGAAATTACAGTGTAAATTTATTAGTCTTTTTAACCATTTCTAGAAAAACAAAATTAAATGAAACTTGGGGAATCACTTTCCTGTTGAATATCATGGCAACAGACATGCCTGGCCAATGGATGAGAAGTATGATGAGAGGGTGTTGTAGGGTGGCCGAGAAGGATCATCTGCAATCTATGCAAAGCAGCACACAGCACCCTAATGAAGAAATCACCCGGAGGGAGCAGACAATACTGGTGATACGGAAAGATACTTGGATTAACACTTGTTTATAAATAATGATGGAATTATTAAAAGACTTCCAAGTCAAAAACTGGACCAGCCCCAGACAGAAAAGAAGGACACTTTTTAGTGGGCGGCAAAAGGACTTTCTCTGTCAACCTTGTGGTGTTGTGCAGTTGTTTTTCTTAGACTCTTGTATACAAAACAAGTAGAGTTTTAGGCGTGCAAAAAAATGAAAATGAACATTCTTGGTTTAAAATGTACGGAATAAAGTTTGGACCTAATGTCATACATTTGTTGCTTGTCTTTCATCATGGCACTCATCATCAGTGCTGACTACAAGTACTGAATCGGTCTGTAAGCCAAATTTACTGAGTTGAATGTTGATGTTAGGTTGATAGTTTTGCCAATAATGCTTGTGCCTCAGTTTTCAGCATTTAGAGTATTTGCTCATCTGATATGAAGCTATCAATTTGTAATCGTACGGGCAGCAGAGTAGCCTATGCCATGAGATCATTTGACCATAATCTGTCATACATGGGCTGCAGAGCTCTTCAGAGGGGATCGATGAGATTGGGCCAAGGCAATACAGGGATGGACTAATAGGACATTGATTTTGTATAAAAGCAGGTTTTGAGTGTTTGTGTTGCAGGTAACCGGTATTGACTGGCAGCCCAGCCGCATATTGACGCGCGGTCTGGACTCATTAAGAGGAGCAATGCCTGGGAGGCAGGCTATCGGATGGTGGAGGAGAGGCTCCTCTCTCTCTCCTCATACACCCCCCTCTCATGCACACCACTCATCTGCTTTTCTAATAAGGCCGGAAGGCGCTCTGGAGTGGGCCGCGTGGGGAGCCGTGAGGCGCCCCGTCCTGTTATTGACAAGACCTCGGCTGTGCTTGCCGCCTGTCCAGAGACGGCCAATTCATCCTGATAATGCCTCGACTACTCATCTCGCTGCTGTGTGCTGTGAGACACACCAATCCTGTCCCATGGTAGCAGCCCATAATGACAGCGTGGATCAAACCGTGGCCAGGTCATTAGGGGATGTTATTGAAAATCAATGGCGCTCCTGTGTCTCACACACTCCGGCTGTTTTTTTTGTTTTTCTTAAAGGGCTCCTTGAAAAGACTGTTGGCCAGAATGAGGCTGGCGTATTGGGAAGACTTAAATCACTATCACTTTCAATTTAGGCTCCAGGTAATTGAGCCACATATTCCTCTGACGGGTAGCATCTGTCAGTGGCCAGCTTCACTTTAGCACTATGTGCTTTTAGTCCTAATCATCTAGTCAACAACGGGTACTTAACCCCTGTACTTGTTACAGCATAGTGATTTTTCCTGTAACTATTATTTACCAAGCAAGCTTTGGAAGAAGAAAAACACACACCTTACATTTTCCCCCGACTCAATCACTCTGTCCTGGGCCCCATCCATTTTACGGCTGAGTGTGGAACGGCCCTCCGGAGATGAAAAGCTCCATCAATTTCACTCATCGTCTGGCAAGGTCAATTTATTTCAACACACAGTCCATCATCAGATGGGAATCAATTGACACATTGCCTAGCATATCCAACCCAAGGTAGGTTATTACAGCTTCTGCAATTGTCAGCTCTTTTCCAAAGCTATTCTTCACATGTCCAGGCTTTTTTCTTTTTTTTTCTTGCAGCGATTGTTTATGATTTTCTATTTTTACTTGTTCATATTTTGAAACACATTTCCTGTTAAATGGAACATTGTTACTATGGCAGGGTTTCGCGTAACAGCATGTCAAAAAAGCGACTGTGATACAAGATTGAGGTTTTTACACATTTCTCCACTATAATCCCAATTAATAGGATACGGTGGTATCTGAGGTAAGACATTGTTTTATTGTTCTACTAATCCTCTTCATTTATCTGTGAAAAACCTCAATGCTGAGGGTTTAGGATTGAATTTTCATGGTCTCAAATACCTCCAAAAAGTGCTTGGCACAGAGCTCACCCCAGATTCTGCGAACAGTGGAACAGGCCTAAGGGGCTTTTATAGTGCACAATGGCAGCTAATAACACAGTGCCAAGCTAATAAGATGGGCAACAAATGAATGGTTCAGCCCAAGCTCCTTTTCTCTCTTGCTCACTCTTCCCCCACTGATAAAACATCTATGAAAGCGTTTTTGAGCCGCTATGTAGTGGCTCCCTAGACTTTTCCCCCAGCGAGAGCTAATGCATTAGTTCCCATTTGAAGGCTGTTTTGAAATGGAGATTGGTAATGAGACGGGAGGCCCCTGCCACGATCACATTTGGATTGCTTGGGCCTCCGCTGGGCCTGGTGATTTGGGAGATGGTGGCTCTGCTCAGAGTTCAAGCCCATCTCTCTGCAGGGGTTAGAAAACCCTGACGGAGCCATTCTAAACCACTAAACTAAATCTGAACTGTGAACTGAGGGAGAGAGCACCGAGTCAAGGGCTCTGGCTGTGGATCCCTGTCGCAGCGCTCTTTGTAGACAGCATGTTGTTTTGACCACCTAAAAAGGCTAGTAGCATACATCCTTCCATGTTGCCATCTTTTTTTAGCCCTCAATGTCAACAGAGCGGCAGCTGACAGAAACCAGGCCAGTCAGCAGTTAAGGAGCTGACTTGGAAACAGCCAAATGGTGTGAATTCCAGACCCTGGTGACAAAGTGCTGTCTAATGTCTTTGCACCTCTGGTCCTATGACAAATATTCCGGCTGTCTCACACCACTACCGCCAATATGGCTGTACAAGGAGAGCAGCCAATGTAGTCTTGGAGGAAGCATATACTGTAAATGACACACACAGGAACCTCAGAGAACCATGTGAAGCAGGGAGGAGTGGAAGAGAATTAACGGAGATGGAAAAGAATGAGGTCCATAACAGTCACCACCAGCCAAAATAAGTTTTCCACTTTGATTCAATTTTGAGGATTTTTCCAGCCTTTAGTGGAACCTCACAATCTCCCACACTGGCCATATTATGTACACAAACCATAAAAAATGAATAACATTTATGCAGCTGGGTGCATCTGGCAGAGATAGACCTCTCATTCAGGGACCCACAGGATGGCACCGTGCCGCCACACAACCCTTTCTGTTCTATGTATGGGCACTAGACAAGAGAAGACTTAAGGGATGGTTGGGTGGTGTAAAGGGAGGCTCTGAAATGCTTCAAATGAGTTTAAAAAAATAAGAGATTTCAAGGCAAATGGAGGCCATACGTGGCTCGTCCAATTTGGCACAGCCAACGCACATGATTAGCCGTAGAGACGTTAATCAAAAGTGGCTCAGTATTTGAAGGGGCGGTGAGAGGCACTGCCAGCTGGTGACAACATGGCTTGTATGCTCGGGCCAAGAGTGAAGTTTATTTGAATATGGATCTTGCCGTGACCGTATTTCTCCAGAGCTCAGTTAGCAGAGCGTTCCTTGGCTCATCACTGGGATCGCCTCAGAGCCGCTTGGCATCCGGGAAGGCGGAAGTTTTTCCAAGCCGCAGAATGAGAATTACGATTTAGTCCATCCCCTCTGGTGGTGTGGGCATATTCAGAAGCATTTATTCAGTTTGACGCTGGCAGAGATGCAACACCTAGTTATTGGCATCCATGTGTGAGGATTTCCTTTCCAATATGAAATTATGAAATTGACAAAAAGGTTGTTCTTACAGCCTATAAATTAATAACATATTTAAAAATAAAACCTCCTATCTTTCCACATAAAACCATGCTAAACCTCTACTGAAAACACAGAGCTTAAATATTAAACTGTCAGTGTTGTCTTAGAGCCGGGGCTCAAGATGGAATAAGACCACCAGTGGTTGGAATAAGACCACCAGTACTCTAAACCGGCAACAGCACAGCATCTGTATTCAGCTTTGATGAGTAATGGGGTGATTTCTGTTTGGTTTGAGTTGATAAATTACAGACTTATTGAACTATGTTTTTAGCTTGTTGATAGGGTAAGGCTAGGGTTTGGTTGGCGGTTGCAGATACAGTTGCTTTTAATATTAGAACTCTTTGTTCAAAATGTACTGGATACGTCCTTATAACTTCAGATGCTAACATTCCCTTCAGTCAGATCATATTCCACCACAACAAGCATAGTCAAAAACAGGAACAGCTCTTGAACAGGAGAAGCATGCTTGTGACTCAATCTCTGGACCACAAGGTAAAATCTGAGAGTGGAAAGTGAAGGAATAATACAAACAAAAAGTTATTATTAACACAAATGTTTAAAAGCAAGGTATAACTCAATAAATGTCTTGACTTATATCAAAAGATTTTACAGCTAACTTTTTTTAAGTAGTCATTTTTTCTATAGGCCTCAAAAGTTCTCTAAATACTAGCTTAGTCATTCATAATGAGTCAGTAACTTCTGACTCAATCATTTCTCTCACTAAAGTAAGCGTCCAAATTGTAAACTTCCGCAAAAAGTGTTTGTTGTTTCTGGTTTCATAATACCCAAATAATTTGTTTCTGTGTAAAATATTGTGGGCCCAAATATACATATGGCCAGCCAAGTTATGTCAATAATGTTATACAGACTTTCATTTTCATACAATGTTTATCTGGAACATAATATTTCTGTCAGTCAGTGTGGCACCACCACCAAAGGGAGACATTGTTAAAGGAAGTTCCTCTCCTCTGTGAACAATATATGAAACAATCAAAATAATGCTCTTATACACTTCATCTGCAGTCGCTATCTTATGAAATTCTATTTCTTTCAGTTTGATGCTGTATTAAGGCACTCAACATCCTTGTGTGTGGCTGTTTTCTTGATTCATATTGGATTATATTGCTTCTTTCAACAGAGGAAGGTACACAATGCTATGCCCAGAATGGCCGCTGGTTTTAGACTGCATTCTTCTCATTAACAAGTTATTACACTCTCTCACAAAAATACCAAAGGCGGTCAGAATAAGGTGGAAAAGGGCAGGGGTGTCATATTCTTCATGAGACTGGCTTCGACAGGGCTTCTCAGCATTCCAGGCCTTGCTTTGCCTGCCTCCCTTGCTTCTTTGGAAATTTGTCTGGCAGCAAACATGCTTTGAAGGGGTCTTATCTCCAATCTAGGCAGGAGCTTCATGCACCAAGATAACAAACCCCATCTTATCTCGCTGTGTTCGTTAATGTCACAGCTTAAGGGGCTTGTTCTTCCACTTGCAATGGGGCTTGCACTGCGGATTGTTTGCAGATTAGTCAACATTGGCCTCTGGAGGTCTTGGAGCACGTTCAAAATGTGTTCTTGTCCCACAGACGTTCTTGTATGCACACATTAGCGGTTGGCTGCCTCCCGCTTTCCTGTGTCAAATGGCAGGAGTAGCAGACCAACAATGGTTGGTAGGCATCATTACACACAATGAGATCTATAGTAATACATATCACATCAGACAAACAAGTTGTGCAAGCCAAAACAAAAATGTGCATGATAGCCTTCAAAGGCCAACTATGTTAGATGTTTTGAGGATGCCTTGTTATTATTCTGCTGCTGATTAGCACAGAGCCTTAATCAGCGATATCTTCTGAAACGTCTTTTGGAGCTTACCAACCTAGGAAAACATTCAGCCTGCAATATTTCATGTATTTTGTCTATGTGGCCAGATTCATGATCATCCCTTTGTGACACAAGAGACCAGGCAGAGCTCCATTGACTTCAGCCATCTGGCTATCACACACAACCCTTGGCTACACAGTGGCTCACTCAGCGATTGATTGGGGTGTTGAAGGCCAGCTATTTAACACATCAGAACAACAAGTACTGCTATCAAGCTGGCCCTTCTCATGCCTCGTTTCTGCGCCGCCCAAGAATGTCTCTTATCTCTTCCCTTCTGCTTGTTGGTTTAAGCCAGACAGCATATGCCCACATTCCCCCTGTAATACACCGTTGTGCTTTTGGTGCAACCCTGACTGTCAGACAGGTTGTAGCTGAGTTCTGATGGGTAATATAACCCATGTGTTGGTTGGTAAGAAGTGGGCCTTTAAAAAAAATACAATCTGCTTCCATATTGCAGCCTCTGGGAGGAATAATACAAAAAGGCATTTTCTTCCCAACATGCTCTCCTGGTGTTGCACCAAAAGACTGACAGATGAAAATAAAGCCCTGAGTTCCATATCATTAAATCCCGCTCTCTCACCTGATTACATTCTTATTAGTGTCTCCATTCTTCTCCCATTATTGTTACTTCTAGTGAAACAGGCCTGATAATGTGCACTCACTCACTCAATGCACAACCTGCTCATTCCCATCTCTGATTCTTTGTTGTCGGCGAATGGTTTTTAAATGAAAAGTGTGAGTGCGGTGTAATTATAATTCTGGGTCTATTATGAAATCAAATATCACAATGAATGTAATTTTATTTGCTTGTAATCTCTCTCATCCAGGCTAATAGGCGTTTTCAAAGGGCAAACTCGGGGGAATTTAAACGGCGGACCATCTCTACATAGAATGGCTGCTCTGCTCTCTTGCTCCCCGGCTCTGTTCTTTTGTCTTTGATATGCAGGCAAAGAGCTTGACAGTCTGGGAGATGTGGGAGATTTGTCGGCCTGTGATCTCCATGCCTCTCTGACAAATGAACGCCTTTGGCAGAGCTGCTGGAGGTACGGTTTCTCTGCCCTGCTGGAATCCTGATGAGACTACTCTGGAGCTGCTGGTAATGAAGTCAGGGCACAGGACCAAACTGCTGCCAGAAATGACCTTTAATCTGCACACATGCAGGTCATTTGTGCAGATACATACACCTCTGTGCTATTCAGCTCATACATTTTTTGTTGATATGTTACAGAAACAGCCGAAACCACAATGTACTATGCACATTATTATCAATAAATAATTCAATATATATGCTTCTTGTTATGGCGGTGGCAAATAGTTTACATTTAATATTTCCTGACAATCAGTTATGGTTGGTGTTTTATCTGTATTGTGGGGTAAATTAGGATGCAACCACCATCCAGTCAGTCTTCATTAGATTTGGACTTAACTGCTCCACCAAGCACACAATTGCTTGGCATTGATTTAGCAGATTCTTTCAGTCCATGTAATTCCTCATACAGTGTATAGTAAAGATCTCTCATTTGGTGTGTCCGTGCAAAGTAAGATGTTAACAAATTATGAGCTAAAATTTTGAATCCCGCCGAGGATAAATGCTCTCATTTCAGCGCCACTATGAGCAGGAAATAGCTGATATTGATTCTGGACGTTACAATTCCACACTGAGGAATCTCTAAACCACAATGCCCACACAGTGCAATCCAACATGGTTGCCTTTGATTTCAGCTCTGGGCTTCAAAGGGGCTGAGTAATGATTCACATGAAGAACAAGCACTACCCCTTGTGGCTCAGTTGGCCCAGTGCAGCGTGGGTAAATGGCACCTCCAGCTGCTTCTGGGCCCCTCCTGATAAGTTAACCTTGTGATAACATGCTAATGCCTGATTAATGTTGCCGTAATTAGACACAGCTTTTCACACTCAGTTAAGAGGACATCCTCCAGCAATTAGCCTGAGCCGGAGAGAGATAATTTCAGAGAGCACAGTGGAATCACGTTCCTCAGCTCGCCTGCATTCCCACTTGGCAACATTAAGGTTTATTTTCTCATTATTTCATTTAATTACTCGTTTGATGTTTTATACAGCTGCCACAAGTAATCTTTGATCCAATTAGGAAATGCTGATTGACAGCGTGGGTGTGGGATTCAATACCCTGCATTCAATTTGCCGTTGTGACCTTATCAGAGGATCTGCAGAGGATTCTGAGTTCAACATTGAATGACTTCTAAACATATAATAATTTCCCGTAAGAATATATTCTGCACGGATGGCACACCTTTGTGTGCAGGCAAATGTGTCTGCATGCATGTGCATCTGTAGGTATGAGTCTGTAAGAAGGCAGCATGTGTTTGTGTTCTCCTCACCAGACATCTAACAATGAAGAATGAACGCATTAGTGGGGAGAGGCCCCTGTATTCACCAGGCTCCACGCTGTCCATTAATAATGCACTGCCAGGGAATAGATGGGGGTTTGCAGGGATTAGTCCTCCATTAAGGACTCACTTGCTATTTCTATTAGAGAGACATGTTGGTCTATCTTAAACTAAGAAGGATCAGCCCACTTGCAACTGGACTATAAAATCCTATATGAAAAATGTCAGTGGTCCCACAAGCAAGCTTTGTAAGACCAGTGGGATCCACTATAATGTGTATGTGGACATGGTGAATGCAGCCAACATGAAATAGAAAGAGGTTTTGTATTATTGCAACAACTCAGATCACACTGTGATAAACATTTAACCTTGCGAATAATTGATTTCTTTGGCCACTTGGAGGCAGAGGTTGTGAACACAACACTGATATATCATTTATTTTTAGGTTGATATGGTGGACATGTTAGCAAACAGTTGCTTATTTATACATTAATACCGTTACAGAGCAACATTATCATTCATTTGGAGTCGTGTTTGTGTCCACTTGGTCATGGTGAGTCCAATATTCATTCTTTTTTAGTTCTGTTTTTGATCTTTACCGAATCCTGAATGAAATATCTGTCTAGCTGCTAAAGCTCCACTATGTTCACCAGTTAATTGCTAACTGTGTATGTCTGCTGTTTGGTGCAGGTAGAATGACATGGGATTGGTGAGGGTGAACCAAAATAGTAAAGTTGTGGCCTGAACAGTTAAACAATGAGCTGAAACTCACTTTAAAGTTCCATAATGCCGAAGGTAGCTGAAGATTCAGGTGGTAATCATCCGTAGGTTATTCACTAACAGTCATTTGTTTTCCATTGCCATTTGATAAATTGTTAAAAAAATAAAATATTTGTATGTTTATATATGAATGACTATGAAGTAAAACAATACATGTAAAAATGGGTTAGAAACTAAATTGGCATTTTAAAATGACAAAAAATGTACAGGGTTTATTTATTTGTCAGTTTACAGAACAGAGTTTCACAATGAAATAAGCTGTAAAATGTAATACCTTCACACTACGCACACATAGAACATATAAACAAATATTTACTTAAAATAGAATACAATGAAATTAAATTAAACAGTTTACAGTTACGTCCATACAAATCTACAAATCTAATAATGTGCAAAACCAACACAATTTTTTTTGTCTGCAATTTGACATTTGTCTGAGAAGTTTAGAAGGGAAATAAGTCTTTGGCAAAAGTGCTTGCAACTCATAGTTATCTAAAATGCTACAGGGGGCCCCAACTCCACACTGCTTTTTTGTAATAGGTCACAGCCTAAAAAGGTTGGATTTTTCAATGCGTTGTATTTTATAAGCAACATATATCTTATGGAAAACTACATAACTAACAACATCTGTCAGATACATATAGTGGATTAAAAAAATGGAGTTAAGTATGATATAAGTAGCATCAAATGGAAATACTCAAGTAAAGTCCAAGGACCCCAAAATTGTACTTGCCTTGGCAAGTGATTTACTTGAGCTGTTACATCCTGATTGTGTACATGATTTAAATGGTGTGTGAATACTAGTAATCTAATACAGATTCATTTTCTGGATATGATCATATAAAGAGCTACAAATGGATTCAAATGACATCCAGGGACACTGAATGGATGGTGTGTGATAAAAGCCTGCAGTCTGCCTCACTGTGCTAAAGCTGAAAACATTTCTCTTTCAATGCAGCTTTTGCTGTTGCCAGTGTTTTCTTTGCCATGATGATGTGGTTTTTTTCATCAGACACTGATGTAATGAATATAACAACATATTCATGATTATTTTGTCTGAGAAGCATAATTAGGCAGCTAAGTGTGGTCATCACTTGAATGCACATTTATTTGGTCATTTTGTTTTACTTGATGCACAGGTGAGGTGAAGCCAGTAGCGCAAGATGGTGTTTATATGATCACTTATTTATTAAGTAAACCAGAGGGACCCTGTTGTTTCTGTGGAGAGGCCAGCAACCAGATGCAAGCACGTGTTGAATATAAATAATTTTCAAAACTTTGTTTGACACAATTTGACACTAGGAATATAAAAATGCACATATTACGAATATAAAGTTAAAATGATAATGGTCACCACCTAAAATAAATTAATCAAAGCCGAAATTAACTTGATATTACGATTTGAGTTACATTATAAGAATGCAATAAAGTCATCTTTATATTTTAGAAGTAAGAGGAAGAACAACAACTAATGCTTTATTGACAATAGCCTCAAAGGGTCACAGTTAAAACACAGCAATAAAGGGATGAGAAGTCTTTCTGCCTGTTTTGATATTAACTGGCTGCATTTTACTTATTAACATTCATCCATATGACTATTATTAAATGGATGTAGTGAGACTCTTTTGATTTAGTTATCTTCAGGTGAAAGTGCTGAACACAGTGAAGCCCAGTGGGATGGCACCTTCCTCACTATGCTGCTCAGACGCTGCCAGAGGGAGTCTGAACAAAATCCCCATGAGGATGCCACCTTATTGAAGGAGCAGCTCCAGAGGAAATAATCATCAATTTCCTCAATAGTGATGATATGACGGAGGCAGAGAAGCGTGTGGCGGATCTGGACAGCACTTCACGGGCTGTCGGTCCCTGTGAGAAATGCTGTGGATGCAACTCTCAAGCAGCAGCTTTTCCCCAGATTGCATTATCCTGTTGCTCCACAACCTGCATGTGGCAGGGATGCTGTCCACCCTGCTGTATACCTGAACGGTCTGCAGGAAATCCTTGAGGTTGCAGAGTACATCGAGGAAGATGTACCTTAATTTTGGCTGCAACTTGCAGAGATTATCACTCCCTATCACTCCCAAGGGAGGCCTCCTCATGAGAACACTGTTTTGACCTCATGAGGGCCGTTGTGTCTCATGGGATGACTGGTGTGTTTGTGGCAAACATGACATTACATTACATTACATTACATTACAGTCATTTAGCAGACGCTTTTATCCAAAGCGACTTACAATAAGTGCATTCAACATTGGTAATCAAAAGAACTACTAGTCACCAGAAGTCATAAGTACATTTCCTTTTCCAAACAAGCATCTAAGAGCATGAAGCAGAGCATAACTCAGAGCCAAAGTACAGTGCAGAAACAAGAAAAACAGTTAGTGCTATAAGTAATACGAATACAATAAGTGCAACAAGCTAGTATGAAAACAATAAGCGCTAAGTGGAAGGCTCAGGGTAGCACTTCTTGAAGAGGTGGGTTTTCAGCCTGCGCCGAAAGATGGGCAGCGACTCTGCTGTCCTGACGTCAGTGGGAAGTTCATTCCACCACTGTGGGGCCAGGACAGAAAACAGGCGTGACTGGGTCGATCGGCCGCCAGGACCTCTGAGCGACGGGGCAACCAATCGCCCCGAGGCAGCAAAGCGAAGTGGTCGGGTGGGGGTATAAGGCTTGACCATGGCCTGGAGATAGGAAGGAGCTGTTCCTTTCACTGCCCTGTAGGCTAGCACCAGAGTCTTAAACTGGATGCGAGCTCTTACAGGGAGCCAGTGTAGAGAACGGAGAAAGGAAGTTGTGTGGAAGAACTTGGGGCGATTGAACACCAGGCAAGCTGCGGCTTTCTGGACAAGCTCCAGAGGTCTGATGGCCGACGCCGGGGCTCCGGCGAGTAGAGAGTTGCAGTAGTCCAGGCGGGAGATGACAAGAGCCTGGATGAGAACCTGCGCCGTCTCGTCACTCAGGAAGGGACGAATCCTCCTGATGTTGTAGAGCAGGAATCTGCAGGAGCGTGTAACGGATGAAATGTTTGCCGAGAATGACAGTTGGTCATCCAGGGTCACACCCAGGTTCCTCGCAGTCCGAGTTGGCGTCACCACGGTATCATCAATGGTGATGGACAGGCCCCGGTGCGGGCAACCCTTCCCCGGGAGGAACAGTAGCTCGGTTTTGTCTAGGTTGAGCTTGAGGTGGTGTGTCGTCATCCACTTCGAGATGTCAGCCAAACACGCAGCGATGCGCGTCTCCACTTGGGTGTCACCGGGGGGAAATGACAAGACCAGCTGGGTGTCATCGGCATAACAATGGTAGGAGAAGTCATGCGAGCGAATAACAGAACCCAGAGATGTTGTGTAGAGCGAGAAGAGAAGGGGGCCCAGGACTGAACCTTGTGGAACACCCGTAGTCAGCATGCGTGGTTCCGACACGGCCCCCCTCCAGGTCACCTGGTAGGATCGACCCGTCAGGTAGGATGCAAACAGGGTGAGTGCAGAGCCTGAGACGCCCATCCCCTCGAGGGATGAGAGGAGGATTTGATGGTACACAGTGTCAAACGCTGCAGACAAGTCCAGGAGAATCAGGACAGAGGAGAGAGAGTTAGCTCTCGCGCCGTGAAGCGACTCTGTCACCGCAAAGAGGGCCGTCTCTGTCGAGTGACCCACTTTGAACCCGGACTGGTGAGGGTCCAAAAAGCTGTTTTGGTGGAGATAGGAAGACAGTTGGTTAAAGACAGCACGTTCAAGTGTTTTGGATAGAAAGGGTAGAAGAGAAACCGGTCTGAAGTTCTTGACATCAGAGGGGTCAAGTGATGGTTTCTTCAGAAGGGGGGTGACTCTGGTGGCCTTGAAGGCCGTGGGAAAGCATCCTGAAACAAGAGATGTGTTGATGAGGTGGGTGAGGAAAGGAAGGAGTTCAGTCGCAATAGACTGAAGAAGAGGGGAAGGGATCGGGTCAAGGGAGCACGTGGTGCTCAATTACTAAGCCTAATTATTAAGCCTAATCATCCTTACATGAGGAGAGGCAACCACATGAGCCCCTACTCCTCACCCCTCGCTCCCATTCCCATCCACAACCACGCACACCGTTACCTCCAGATGCACACAAAAGGAGTTTTGGTAAATCCTACTTTCATATATTGAGAAGGTAATCCACATAGGGAAATTAAAGTGTAACAGTCACCACGAAAACCTGGAATATACATACATTATGAGCAAGTACTAAATTCAATAAGTACTACTTCATATTGTGTGCAACGGTTATGGCAATGATAAATATATTTATTCCAAACACACTTTCTTTATTTTCAAGCATGAAGTTTTCTCTCACAATCACTGATGGAACATAACTAAGTACATTTAATCAAGTACTGGACTTAAGTAGAAATTTGAGATACTTGAGTCTTTTCTTTTTAGGCCACTTACATCTACTGACAGAAAATTAATTGGCAACAGTCGATTAACGGAGAAAAAAAATCAAAACAATAATAAACCAACTTCAACAGTAAAATGTAGCTTTTACATTAATGTATCAGTAAAAAAAATCTAATGATATTATACGTAATACTAGTAATAATAACAGTCAAAGGAGGCATTTTTCCACATTAAGTACTTTTACTTCTAATACTTAATACTGATTATACTGTCACACTTTTGCTTTAAGTAACATTTCCAGTGCAGGTAGCCTAGAGGCCTATGTGTATTCTTACAGGGTAGTATTAGTATTTTTACTGAAGTAATATGATCTGAATACTTCTTTCACCACTGGGTGCAATAATAGCAAGTTGCACATGCACTTGAGCCACCAAATGTCGGCTTATGGGCAAAGATTTTTTCTCATGAACTTCAACATGTGACACTTTTATCAAACGTACTCTAGTGTGTGTTGTTGTGAGGATGCCAGCCTCAGCACACCAAACGGCCCCTCCTCCATCAGCTGGTGACGGCATCAACCCTGAGCTGGGCAGGAAGTGCATCTTGTGTGTAGCTGGAATATGAGGAGAAGAAGCTGTTTCAAACAGAGCTATTGGGACAGCGAATTACGCGTTTAACGGTAAAGTTTTAAACATAAGACAAGTGAGACGTTACTGGCTTTTCAGGCAGTTGCTGAGTGCTCCCGATTGTTCTCTTGGATACACACAGTCGTGTGGGTGGCTGCTAATGTTAGCAATCGCGTTAGCTTAGTGTTATTATTGACCGAAGTTGTGTGTGTGTTCGTGAAATCCAACAGCATGTGGATCGTGAAACATTCTGTCAAATTGATAGTTGACGATTGAAGTAACTTAACGTTTTTCCCAGCTTGTCAAACAGCAAAGCCAGCTAATATCGCTTTATAGCTAAACCTAGTGAGCTCTGGAACGTCTAGCTAGCTAGGTCTCGTTAGCTTGATGAAGAACTCTTTCAGTTTAACTAAGCCTGGTTTATTTGGCAAGTTGCATATCTAGCCTAACGTTGCTAATCATGTTTAATGAATGGATGAATTTCACTTGTGAATTTGCCATGCATAAAACATTATATATTCACAGCACTGGATTTAAACACTGGTCTTAAGAGAACTTGTGGGACTTAAAAACTAAACAGTTCATTACGTTGAAATCATATTGGTGTAGGTGCAAACATGTAAAAAGTAATTTATATCGTGTTTTTTTAAGGGTCTGTCTGCCGAGATCCTGAATGTCTTTAAAGTTTTTTTTAAGCTTAATTGGAATCTGAAATTCATAATCCATCTGAAGTTTGACGTTTAAAGTAATCTTACTTAATCAAATGTTAGGTTTTGATTTTACCAACATGTCACACTGATGGGTAATTTCACACTTTCTCTATACTACCATGAGCCGAATAGTGTATAAAAACAGTGCCATAAAGGTTAACCCTTTCCAAACTTGTTTTCTCATCGTTTCTTGTAGAGAAAACATTTGAAGATGGACAGTTATCAAAGAGGACAGCCATGGGGAAAGCTAGTCAAAGTGGACTCCAGTGAAACTATCCTGCTTTTCAGCAGGGAATGCACAGTTGGCAGGAAAAAAGGTTGGTTAATTTCTATATGTAACGTATTATGGAATGGACAATAAAGATATGTCTTCACCTTCGATCGTATGCGTTAAAACTTTTAGAATTCTTTAACCTGCTACCAAAGCTCAAGATGTGATGTCTATTAACAAAAGACAGTCCTGTCTGTAGCGTAGACATCGCTGTCAGTGTCTGGAGCCCTTAAAAACCTCCCCCTTGAAAACACAAAGCCTTCTTTAGTGCACCAAACTTAGACAGCCCCTTGTGATGATAACAAAAGGCGTCCATTGAGAACATGTGTGCAGAATATTAAGTAGGTTTTTTTTGTGTATGGGCTTTCGCTTAAGAAAAGGTTAGGCCTATATTTCCCCCCTATGTCTGCTTTGTTGTTGAGAGCTTTTGGGGGTCTACTTTTTTGCAATGCAAAGCGACTAGCCTTAATTGGTTTGCATATGTCTGGGCAATAAAAGGTTTAAGTAAATGTCCATGGAACACAGTTTCAGGTGAATCTCAATAGAATGAGTTTGAATTTTCATCATGTTTATTTTAATATATATATATATATATATATATATGCTGAAGATGTAAAGCTATATTGCCATATCAACAAGAATGGCTGAAAATTTGTTTTGAAATAGTCAGAGGTGGAAAACAGAAATTAACACATGTATCATTTTCTCAAACTGATGCATATATTACACATTATACTCTCCCAAAAGAGGCACTAAAAGGCTGAAACATTCATTAAGTAGATTCTGTCCTAGAGAGCCAAAGTAATATGTATCATGTCTACGCTGTGTTTTCATTGTTGTGTTTTATTATTTTGCTGCCAGGATGTTATCTGTCCTTCCCAGCCAACAAACTGGTCTCAGGGGAGCACTGCAAGATTGTTCAAGATGAAAGCTCAGGGCTGGTGTGGCTTGAAGACACGAGGTACCAGAAATCAAATCAAACAAACAAACCATATTTCGGAAACGCACAAAACCTTTTACATTGTACAGTGACATGTCCAATTGCATGTTTGTCTGTATGTGATGTAGCACTAATGGTACAGTGATCAACATGTCCAAACTGGTCAAGAAGCAAACTCACATGCTGCAGAACGGCGATGTCATCTACTTTGTATACAGGAAAAGTGAGCCAGAACAAAGTGAGTTTTTTTTTTTTTTTTAAATCCAGTAATGTTTATATGAATTTCTAAGATGGAAAGACGGATACCATCTTGTCTTGTCACCCTGTAGACATTGCCTACGTTTACCACTCAATCGAAATGGAACATGCTAATTCAGAACATAGTTATGGTAAGTAGCCAGGTAATTACCCACAGCTCTTTTGTCAACTGTAACCACTTTTATTCCACAGCACTCAGCTACTAATCCCCACCCTGTATCTAAACTTCAGACACGGAGAGGTCAGCCCACAGTCCTGCCTCTGTTCCACCTTCAGAGATGTCTCTCTCTGTGGAGCCTGTAATGCTCACAAAGGCTTCTCGTGATCCAACTCTGGAGGATCCTCAGCCCTCCACCTCCACTTCCCACTTCTGTATCGGGAGCCCTACCACTTCTGGTCCTGTGGCAACCACAGCTTGTCCTGCTTCTGGTAGGTTCTCTGCTAACACTACTGAAGAGGCGTGATTATTAGCATTCCCTCTGGAAATTCACTATGCATCCCTATACATTACACCCTTGTGAAGACGTAGAGGAATTTACAAAAATCCCAACATGTTGCCGTTGCATTTTCGTTTTTGTACCTTTTGGACAGAACGAAGCTAGCCTAAGCTAAGCTAACTGTCTACAAGCTGTAGCTTCATATTTAACAGACAGACAGGGGAGTGTTAACGGTCTTCTGTAAAGAAACCACACAAGAATATTTCCTAAAATGACAAACTATTCCTTTAAAAGCTCTATTAACAGTGTAAAATTAACCCAGGAGTAGTTTATTTTAATTGTCTAAGAGTGTAAGGGTGCTTGATGTTGCCTGAAAATACCATCATGATATTGCATAGTATTTGATATGATACTTAATAATATAACTGTAATAACATAATTTCAGCTTGCGTGGTTACATTTATCCAGCCACACCCTGTATTGTTTGTGTGATAGGAGGCGGAGTCACAGGATGTTAGAGGAGCAGACAGAGAGGCTGAGCTGTGACTCTTCTTCTAAATTAACCCCCAGATCACAGTCATTGGTGTAAACAGACCTGCTGATGTCAATTGATTGCAACTGATCAACACTGAACTTTAAACTTAAACTCAGACTGTGTTGGGCCTGTTGGAGGTTATTACACTTCTTCACACAACTTCAGCGAGTCTGCTCTCATCTACTTTATATGTTGACTTTTTTTTTTCCTTCTCACAAGTCTCTACCTGACAGCCATTTCCATCCACTTTTCCCAACATTTAAAAAGTCAGAAGGTTGATTTATAATTTACGTGACATTGGGACGTGCTGCTCTGGCTAATTACCCGCGAAATGACGGAGGTTTGATCAAGCTAAGATCAGTCACCTCCAACTTGTCTCGTAGTCAATGTACTTTCTAGAAGTAAGTGTCCTTTGTTCAATTCAATTCAATTTATTGATTAAAAAAGCCTTAATGGGGAGAAAAAGGGAAGAAACCTTAGGGAGAGCAACAGAGGAGGGATCCCTCTCTCAGGATGGACAGAAGTGCAATAGATGTCATGTGTACAGAATGAACATAACAGAGTTACAACACATTCAATGCATGTGACAGAAATTATTCATATAATGAGAGTAATACGAAGAATGATGGAAAAATTACGACTACTAATAATTACAGCAGTAGCAGTGGATATAGTTAACAAAACATTGATAACAAAAGCAGTAATGGTATCGGCAATAGCAATAGCAATGCGGCTACTAATAATAATGATATTAGCAGTGGGTGTCAGGCAGGACCACGGCAGGAGGCAAGACCGCGGTCCAGATATAACCACGATCTACGGAAACCTGTGAGGCGAGAAAGTACAAAGACTCCGGGGAAGAAGCAAAGTTAGTAATATGAATTAATGGGACATGAATTCATACAGAAGGAGATAAAGAAGAAGAGAGAGGAGCTCAGTGTATCCTAGGAAGTCCCCCGGCAGTCTGGCCTATAGCAACATATCTAAGGGCTGGACCTGAGCCAGGCCTAACTATAAGCGTTATCAAAAAGGAAAGTCTTAAGCCTACTCTTAAATGTGGTGAGTGTGTCTGCCCCCCGGACTGAAACGGGAAGCTGGTTCCACAGAAGAGGAGCTTGATAACTGAAGGCTCTGGCTCCCATCCTACTTTTTAAGACTCTAGGATCCATAAGTAGCCCTGCATTTAGGGAGTACAGCTCTCTAGTCGGGTAATATGGTACTATAAGCTCCTTAAGATATGATGGTGCCTGACCAATTAGGGCTTTGTAGGTGAGGAGAAGGATTTTAAATTATATTCTAGATTTTACATGGAGCCAGTGCAGAGAAGCTAATACAGGAGTAATATGATTCTTATCTTAGTTTTTGTTAGTACGCGAGCTGCAGCATTCTGAATCAACTGTAGAGATTTAAGAGACTTATTAGAGCAGCCTGATAATAAGGAATTGCAGTAATCTAGTCTAGAAGTAACAAATGCATGAACTAATCTTTCTGCATCGCTTTGAGACAGGATGTGCTTGATTTTTGAAATGTTACGTTGGTGAAAAAAGGCAGTCCTTGAAGTTTGTTTTATCTGGGAGTTAAAGGACAAATCCTGATCAATCACATCAAGCATATATATGGTGAATATAAATTGGTCAAAGCACAGAACCTTGTGGAACTCTGTGACTAACATTGGTGTTCATCAAGGTTTCATTGTTTACATAATACAAACTGATATCGGTCTGATAAATAGGACTCAAACCAGCTTAGTGTGGTTCCTTTTAATGCCAATCAATTGTTCTAGTCTCTGTAACAGGATGTAATGATCAATGGTGTCGAACGCAGCACTAATGTCTAACAAGACAAGTACAGAGACGAGTCCTTTGTCTGATGCATCAGTGCTGTGTTGTGTGTTGTAGCGCTTCTGCTCTTTTTCTCTGAAGGGATTTTTATCACACACCTTCAACACTTCCGAAGTAGCTTCTTATTGGAACCAACTCCTCCACAGTAGAGCTGGTATATGAAGCAACCCCTTGTCGAAACCTTTTCAAATAAATTCTTCCAGCGCCGTTTGAAGTATTGACAACATTATTTGACCCAAGTCTCCTTTTTCTCCATATAATCAGACCAGGCTAAAGATGCTGCCCCAGCACAGGACAAAGACATGGAGCCAGAAAGCAAGAGGAGGAAAACTGATGACAGTAAGTTCTTTTATTTGGAGATTTACCTGTTTTTCCTTGATTCCTCACATTAGATTTTACTGTTTGCCTTTGTCTGTCCGTGGTTTTTAGTTGGGAGGGTACGGTTCTAAGTTAAGCAGCGCCAAGCGAGTTGTTTGTATTTTGCGTCGTAGACTTTTCACTGATAATAGACATCTCGGAACCACATCTGTTTGTGGCGTAATCCAGCTGCCACATTGGGGATTTAACAAGAGCAAACTAAATACTAGAACTAATGCACAGAAATGACTAAAATAATGCCTAATATGCAAATTAACTATGTTAATTAAACAACTCCCCAGCCAGTAGATACAATTAAATCTGCAACATAAAATATAATTTAATGTGGGTACATCAGTATGCAGTCTGCCTTTATCAAGTAATCTGGTTGATTCTTACAGTATCTTGTACTCTTTCTTCTTGTATCTTCACCACACAGTTGCTTTATTCTGTAATAGGAGCTTCTCCTTCAGTTCATTAAACCCCTGCAGCCATCTGAAAGCAGCAGGACTGTTAAATATGCAGCCTCTGATTAGAGTGCCACGCTAACGTGCAGTGCCATCACGCATGGCCGTGCACTGTGTTTACCTTCATTAAATCACCTGCAAATAACAGTAAGCTGCTTCAGAATACTTGTTGTTCTGCCTGTTTATGCGTGAAACAGCAGATCACGTGAGCTCATTAATCCTGTGCTTCATAACTTACTCTACTTAAAAAAAATAGACTAGTGATGTGACTGGCTGAGACTGTATTTTTTAATCAGCACACTCTTAGCCCTTTGGCACTTTGTGCTGCTCCACATACATGAACCAAAATAGCAGGTGCACTTTAGATGGCCACACAGACCTACCACTTCACACTTGGACAAATATAATAGGGCCCTTTATGTTGTACCAGAGCTTTACTTACTTTTGTTCCAAACAAAACCTTTTTTTCAACCTCAAGCACAGTCCGGAAGGGTTTTGTAAGCCAAACTAGACACTTCAGTCTAAATGTAGAACTGATATACTGTTGTTGTGTTTACAGGTAAAGATTATGATTTGGACTTGCCACACACCTCCAGCACAGAAATGGTCTGTTCAACTAAGGGAGGCCTTATGTCTAAACCACCTGTGGAAGTGACTAAGACGGACAAGATGGAGGAGAGCCTGACATGTGTTATTTGTCAAGACCTGCTGCATGACTGTGTCAGGTAAGATTTAAAGGACTCTTCCATCTGCACAGAGATCCAAGGGTGGGGGCTTGAACCCTACTTTGTGGACTTGTAAGGCTCTTTGCATACATGCAGCATGTTACCAAATAACAATAGTTTGTTTAATCTCTTGAGTCTCTTGTTTTTGCTTCAGCTTGCAGCCCTGCATGCACGTCTTCTGTGCTGCCTGCTACTCAGGCTGGATGGAGCGCTCTTCTCTTTGCCCCACCTGCCGCTGCCCTGTGGAAAGGATTCGTAAGAACCACATCCTCAACAACCTGGTGGAGGCCTACCTCATCCAGCATCCAGGTTTGCACAGATAGAGAGCATTTTAATAGCACCTTTTAATCATCTCTCATTATTTTAGTCAAAATGCCAACACCTGTGTTGCCTTCAACTGAAAAGGTTGTAAGTAGATGTAAACACAGCCTTACATAACAAGCATTTGAAAATTGTTTGTTGCTGAGGTTTTTGTTTTCCACCAAAGCTGACTTGGTAGAGATTCAAACAAGAGAGATGGAATGGCATGTAAGCAAGACCTGCTTACCTTGTATGATATCCAAAATGGTATAAATTAATAGAAAATCTCAGTAGATACTGACTTTGTATTTGTCTGTGTGTCTCTGTGTGTCTGTCCCACAGAAAAGTGCCGCAGTGATAAGGACCTGAAGAGCATGGACAGCCGTAACAAGATAACTCAGGACATGTTGCAGCCAAAAGTGGAGCGCTCTTTCTCAGATGAGGAGGGCAGTTCAGATTACCTCTTTGAACTCTCTGACAATGACAGTGACTCCTCAGACATGGGGTACAGTCTGAATGTTTGTATTTGTAGGAAACCAGTGTTAGTTTTGGCACCTGACTTTGATTTTGTTTTATATCTCAGTCTAAATCATTTGATAAAAATGTATATTATTTTTAGTCAAAAACTACAGACCTTTTAGTCTTGTTTTTGTCAGATAGTTTTTAGTCTAATTTTTGTCCTTTTTAGAGGAGAAACTAAAGTGTCGGATAATCTAGTGATATTTCTTGTCATTTTGTCAAAGTTCTTGTTTTCAATGGTTACTTTTTGTTTTGTTAGAGGTAAATATATGGTAAAATAGGTTATCAACAAATAATAAATAACTTCTCCATGTGATGATTTTCTGTTGTGTTTTTGTCCCCAGTCAACCTATGGTGATGTGCCGACAGTGTCCTGGCTACAGGAGGGAGGTCAGTCAGGTGCTGTTTGCTACAGGTTCCAACTACTGGCTCCCTTGTGTGCCAGCCCCACCGCCGATACCTCCTCCACCCAAACCAGCAACTGAGGAAGGGTCTGCAACACCCACAGGGGAGCAGCCTTCAACATCCTCTGCCATCCCCTCAGGTGATTATGGGTGTATATTAGACGGGAAGATCAGTTGCTAAAGTTAGACCTTTTACTCAATGGCAAATTGAAGGGTACAGCATTCTGTTATAATCCTAATACCAAAAACTATATGCAAGACTTGCAGTGTGTTCTGTCATTGGTAAAATCATCTGAAAACCCACTTTAGCGTGACTAAAGATCCTCCTGCCTTCCATTCACACCTTCACGTCTTAGCTCCCATCGAAAACCTTTGTCTGCTCCTGTCTTGTCTGCAGCTTCTCAGGAGTACCGCTGCCCCCCCCAGGGCTGCCATCTCGTCTGCACCTGCTGCCTCCAGCCAATGCCAGACAGACGGGCCGAGCCAAACAGCGAGCAGGTTATTGCTCAGCGATGTAAGTGGTTGTTGTTAATCCCTCTGCAGAGATTTAATGTAATATGTTTGATACAATTATACTGTCATTCAAAAAACTGCATGTAACTAGAGTTAAATAGAAATGCAGGTAATACAAGACTAACTAAAAACGCATAGATCATATAAGCCAGATAGACTTTAATTTGTGTAACTTTGCCATGCATTCTCGTGTATGGATAGGTTGTCGTACAATTATACACCTCATGCTGTATGCATCATGTGCTGTGTGTTGGCAGGTGTGCTGTGCCAGCGACCCTTCTGTCACATGTACTGGGGTTGCCAGAGGATCGGCTGTCAAGGCTGTCTGGCTCGATTCAGTGGTATGTATCTGTTTCAGCAAAACAGCCCCAGGGGATCTCCACTGTTAGGCTTATTGCTGGTTAGTAGGCTTCGACCAGTATGGGATTTTCTTTTTTTACTGATGGCAATATACGTTTTAATTGAAGGAGCTGATTCCTGAATATTGTCCAAATGCAATATCTGTGTATTGTGATGATTTTCAGCCTCAGATTATAAGCACGGTATGTTTTCCTGTATATTTGTGTAAAAGAAATGTCAGCAGAATAAATGTAGGTGCTTTTAGAACAAGCACAGTATAGCATGTACACATGTAATCACTAAATATGCATCATATTTTAGGTATTCCACTTTCAGTAATAATAATGTAATAACAAGATACAATTTTATTTCAAAAGCTGAAACAGTTCAGCAGTGATGTACTCAGTGATTTATGTCCAGTGTGGAGGAAACGTCTGCTTTAAAAGCTGAGGTGAACTTAAGAGTCCTGCTCACGGAGCTCTTGAGCTCTGTAAACACTTTCTGTTTACACTGCTGTTCAAAGGTTTTTCTACTTTCCTTTAACAATGGCTATTGAAACAAAAGAAGAATCATTAAACAATTCTAACTTCCATTTAGTTGAAGTGGGAACACAGTGTTGCATGACAGGGGGAAATAATGTTGCAACTTTGATTCAAAATGTATTTTACAGTCCAGAAAAGTTACCCTTGATCATTATTGAACCACAATGGTGCAGTTGGGCTCTAAATATTTTGGGAAGCTGTCTTTCTTTGGGCTCTCTGCAGTCTACTCAGTGGTTAGATGGAAGCTCAGCTTCTCAGATGTAGTTGTACTGCTATTTTAAGTGTTGTCGTTTGCTAAATGTTTGACATTCAAATCCAGCAATTTTTCATTTTTTTAAGAGCTTAATCTGACAGATAAATGCCTAGATGGTGTGCTGAACAACAATAACTATGAATCGGAGATCCTCCAGGTAAGATGTTAATTGTATTTGTTTGTATATTACAATGTATTACATGTTTAAGTCATTGGTAAAGCTTACTATTTATAACATGGGTAGTTGATTCTAACTTCTGGCAAAAGTATTTACATGCATGATACTCTAAAAACCTACTCGATGGATCTGTGTAATAACAAATAAGATCTCCCGATTACAAAAATATCAACTTTATCAGCTAAAGCTTCTACCAGCTAACCGTAGACTCCACTTACAACCCATGCTAAGAACGTCAGATGCTTGAAAACATGTCTGCACCTGCCTGTTATACATGCAATGTTAAGATGCTGTTGTTTGTGTGTTTCCATTCTTCCACCAGAACTACCTGTCTTCCAGAGGGAAGTCATGGAGAGATCTGCTCCAGGAGTCTTTGCAGGCTTTCCAGCAGGGAAACTACTATCTGTCAGGTGAAGCTTCAGATCGAAACCCATGGAAGTCCACACTGTCATATAAAAAGAAAGACTGGTGATATCCTTGACTCTGTCTCTATCAGATTGGCGAATCTCTCCAAATGCCATCCTGTGCTTCTGCTGTGGTCTGCGAGCATTCAAGGAGTTGGCCTACAAGTACAGACAGAACATCCCTCTGCCTGAACTGCCAGGTGAGACAGACCAAAGTCATTTTTAATGCTATTTCAGACTTTTAGACAACTTATACATGTTTTTTCATGTTATATCCATGTAATGAATTTATTTGATGTTCTTTCCTCAGCTGCTGTAACATCTCGTCCCGACTGTTATTGGGGACGTAACTGTCGTACGCAGGTGAAGGCGCATCATGCAATGTAAGTCTTTTTAGATATAAAGAACCCTTAAACACATTTAGAACCAGAGGGTTGTGCTTTCAACTGACAACAATGAAACTGCATAATTGACCCCAGTGATATGTTTCCTCGTGTGAAAGATGTCTCTTAAAATGTTGCAGACAATATATTGCATCTCTCCTGTATTTACTAACTTGCTTTGTCTGGCTTCTCTGCCATACTATTTGTTAATCAGTAGCCAATGTCTCGCATGCACTAATCAAAAGTATCATCATGGTCATCATATGAAATTATTATAAATGTTAATATATATTACATGCATGTATGTCACTTGTTTTATAAAATGACACAGTTGTAAAATAGATTCTGAGCAGCAGTTTTATTTATTTTTGATCCTGTGCATTTACAGACATTTATTTTGAAAAGCCACACCTTATAGCAAACAGTGCATATTGTTCACTTACTTTACCACAAGAGGGAGTCCTTGTATAAACTGGGTCCTCTAGGCCCTAATGTTTGCTGTTTGAAGACCTTTATGATAAGCTTCCTCTCATCTCTTTGTTTTTTTGTTGTTGTTTTTTTTTACATGCAGCTCTTAATTTATGTGGTTTCTTTTTTAATTTCAGGAAATTCAACCACATATGTGAACAGACACGTTTCAAGAGTTGAAGGAGCAGAGTGGTTTGTTTCTCCACTGAAATGTCAAATGAAGATAACCGAGCATCTCGTAGAAACGATCTTCTTAAGTTTTGTTGTGTCCATTGTAGCTAAATGCCTTCCAGATGTTATGCAATAACTTAATGCAGAAATTACAATCATTATCCATTTACAATAGTGACCAGCGTCTGACTCAACACAGGGGCTGTGTGAAATAATGTTATGCACAATAACTTTAAAGTTCGGTGTTTACTAAAGGTTTAAACTGATTTTTAGAGTGAAGAACTGTAAGAGCATTTAACACCAACCATCATTTATATTTAGATGCATTTGTCAGTGGCTCATGCATTTACCTAGTCTATCAGGTAACCAGCAACCAAATTTTAGAGTAGTGTGTTAAAAATACTTCCTGATATGTCCTCCAGCCTATGTGACAAAAATGTTTTCTCAGATTAAGAGCGAGTGAGGCAATCTGTATGGATTAAGGCCATTTATGTACACTTGCACATGTTTGTGAGATTCTTTTGTATTTTGTCTCCTCCAGCCTTGGAAATTGAGGCTTTAAACACCTTGTGTACATTAACCTTCTTTAATTGTGATATATTTTAATCATCTGATGACATGTTGAGTTAAGAATTCAGGGCTTCCTACATCATGTTGAATTACAGTAATAGTGATTCTAGAGCTACAGTCTCGGGCCAAGACACAATCGAGTTCCAAGATCCAACCTTTGGACTACATTAAGTGTAAAAGTCTCACCTCTGAGAGACTTTACTTGTTTTGCCAGTGCATTACCGTGTTCCTAGACCAGGGCAAAAAGCCACGACAAAACCCTGCATACATACTAGGGTAGATTTATAATCCCATGTGATATTTGTAGAGGATTGGGAAGGGGATCAATGTGTTGTGACGGTGTCAGAGGGCATTGGGGCCTCTGTTGTATGCTTTTCTCTGGATAATCATCTCCAAGGTGATTAAGTTGTAGAAGGGACGCTTTCTCTGAACCTTTAAGTAAAGGCTGAGCTGTTACTCCATGTAGACTTTTGAGAGGAAAAAATAGGTAGCACTCCAGGCAACCAGTAATGGTTAAATATGCCAAAGGGGACAGTTACAACCAACCAATCTGTTACAGAACCAACAGTTTAGAGAATCGCGCAAATACAAACACAACACTATGTTCTGTAGTCATTTGTGTTCATTTATAGATGTTCTCGCTTACCTTGCCAGAATTTCAATAGGGGTTTATTCAGATAGGAGATTGTTCTATTTGGTTGGACTCTCTCTGGTTCCTCAGGTACACATAGCTGCTGTTTTGTTGTTTTGATTGCAGGTTAACTATTTTTGGTGGTTAAAAAAATCAACATGTCACTCAACGGTCATGTTAAATCTGATGGCCTCGTATTTATGACTATCATCACCCAAGTGTCAGTAAGTCCACATCACACAAACATGCACAGCGAGTATTTCTTTTTTTTTTTAAATGGACGAATCAGCCTTTTGGTTTTTTGGACATTAGTTTCAAGATATTGAAATGTGAGGCTGAAGTAATTAAAGATTTTTTGTATGATCACTATTGGTGTGTAGGAAATGTGTAGAATGGGGGACTATAAAATGTTAAAAGCCGGCCTTAGCTTAGGCCATCAGTTGTTTAGAAGAATACTAAATGTGTGATATCTGCACATAGCTTGTCTCACTCTTATTTTTAGTCTTCAGTCTTGAAGCGTTTTCATCCACGGTGATACTCTGGTTCATAATATATGATGTGAAATCATATCAAGAGTTTCATTCCAAAATTAGACGTTTATCATCAGGAAGAAAAATATAACTTTTTTTGAAAGGACATCCTTGATAGAAATTGTGCATTTTTTATTATATAGTATTTGTAACATTAGCCATAATAAATATGGATACAATTTGTGTTTTTTAGAATGTAGTTATTCATATTTTCATTCAAAGTGTCTGTGGAAAAATAGGATTTTGAATGGGCACTTTTCTGGCCTCTGCAAGTTAGTTAATTGCAGTTAATTTGTGGTGTTAGCAAGGTGGTTTAAGTGTGTCTTATTTTTTATTTTCCTACCCCCTCTGTCATGGTGGGTCCACACTGGCATTCCTTAGCGGCTCAGGCCCTCAGCACAAGCCCTGTCGATCCCCCGACAGAGTGGCTGGGTTTTAATTATTCCCTACCGGAGATCTAGGCACCCTAAGCCAACAACAGTCCCAAGCCGCTCCAATCAGGAATTGGTAATAAAGAGGCTTTGGAGGAGTGCTTTGCAATCTCCCTGGGGTGGGGTGTGGGAGGGCATGTTGTATACTAATATTTACTCACTTTTTGTGCAAAAGTCTGGACCAGGCTGCTCAGCAGTATGGAAGAGGCAGGTTTCATTCTACCTCATCACAACTCCCAGAAATATGGGAGACTGAACAGGCATCGGTCATATTCACATCAGTTCAAAGCTGGGAACACATCTCTCAATGTGAGTCCTTACTGATGATGCCTGTAAACTTAGTATGCAATGCACTATTTGAACAGTTAGTCTAGAGTACTTGCTTTCTAGTTGAATTGCTGTAGAGAAGCACTAGGCACATTTAAAAAAATTGTGAGGACTTGTGTTTAAGAAATATGTATGAGAGTTTGATAAATGCCTCTTTACCCTTTATGTTGTATTAGCAATGCTAAAATATTTTTGAAATGCATATGGATCGGATGTGCTGATTAGATTAAAAGACTGATCTATCCATCTGTAGAAACTGACTTGCTTTTGCCAGTACCTCCACTTAAAAATGTGTCTTATTGTTACTTTTTTTTAGCCTCTCTGTGTATCTCTCTATGTATGTCTTTGATACTAGAAGGCTGCTTTCATCTGCTGATGGTGGAAAGTTTCTGTATTCACATTAAATCAAGTTTAAATGGATACATCAGTATTTTCAGAATCATAATCCAGTCTATTGCCAAGTAGGTTTTCACACGCAAGGAATTTCCTTTTTTCAACCCTGTTTTCCCATGTTTTTGTGTCCAAGTGACTAATGGGGACAGCCTTTTAGAAATTGGTATAGTATTGAGCGAGAGTGCTGCAATGTAATCCTCCCTGGGAAATGCGCACAGTCGATGTACGTCCACTGAAAGTGCTAGCTTTTGCCGCTCACTGGCTCACAAATTGTTATTAGAAGTGTCTGACAACATTATGGAAAGGACCCTACAGAGAAATAAAAAAATGTCTTCAATCTTTTGCGGTTTGTTTGGTTTGTATTGTGTCTCACCAAGTCTTGCTCAAGGAAAAGTCTCTTCTGAAATTATCACGAGAGGGTTAGGCCTCATTAAACTTTTCTGATGTTATGACATGATACAATGACATTGTTGATTCACTAAAGTTTGACTTTTTGTGACATATTGTATGTAGTATGTTATACTATACCATGACATTTTGTATTACTTTTTTTGTGACATACTTTACTTTAATCACCTACTATACTATGATTTTTCATAAAAAAATACCAATTCAAATCATAGCATAGTACGTTGTGATAAATGTGATAAAAAGTCAAAGTATAGTTATACCTGGACCGTGGTTGTGCCTAATGCCTTGGCCTTGCATGATACCCACTGCTATTACTCGTAATAATTTTTCTTAAAGTCATAAGAAACCCATAGTATAGTATGTCAAAAGAAGTCATTAAAAAAGCCATAGTAATGTATGTTGAAAAAGCCACAATATACTATGTCAAAAAGCATCATAAATAAGACAGTATATTATGTAAAAAAAAAAAATCATAAAAAGATGTATAATAGTATGTCGACAAAAATCCTAAGAATGGCAAAAAAAGTTAGAAAAAGTAATATTTTAGTATGACGAAAAAGATTGTATCGAAAATAGTCGTAAAAATCCTTGGTATATTATGTCAAAGAAAGTAATACAAAGTTATTAAAAAGGCATAGTATAGTCTGTCAAGAAAAGCTATAGTGTGGTATGTATAAAAAATTCATAATATATTATGTAAAAAAAAAAAAAGTCATAAAAAGCCTTAGTATAGTGTTTTTAAAAAAAGTATATCTCTAAAAAAAGTCATAAATAAGCCAAAGTATATTATATTAAAAAGTAATATAAAAATCATAGTATACCAAGCTAAAAAAGTAATTAAAAAGCCATAGTATAGTATATCAAAATAATGTACGAAGTCATAGTATATGTTGAAAACAAATCATAAGAAGTCATAGAAAAGCCTTAGTATAGTATGTCAAAAATATATGAAAAGTCATAGTAAAGTATGTTGAAAAAGTAATAAAAAGGTCACAGTATAGTATGTAAAAAAAAAGTCATACCCTACCAAACTTTGGTATGTCGGATAAAGTCATAAAAAAGCCATAGTATAGTATGTCAAAAAATGTCATGAAGACATAATAGTACGTAAAAAACATCATAAAAAACAATAGTATATTATGTAAAAAGAAATGTCATAAAAAAGCCTTAGAGTATTTCGAAAAAACATTATACCATAGTATGTTGAGAAAAGTCAGAAAAAGACAAAAGTATAGTATGTTGAAAAAGTCATAGTATAGTATGTAAAAAACCCTCCAAAAAACAAAAAAAGCCAAAGTATATTATATAGAAAAAAAGTTATATAAAAATCATTAAAAAGCCATAGCATAGTCTGTGAAAAAAGTCCTAAAAAGTAATTGTATAGCATGTTAAAAAAGCCATAATATAGTATGGCCAAAAAATATCATTAAAAGTCACATAATTTATCAAAAACATCATCGAAAAGCTATAGTATAGTATGTCAAAAACAAATCATAAAGTTATAGTATATTATGTCGAAAAAAGTTATAAAAAAATCATAGTATACCGTTTTGAAAAAAGTCATTAAAAAGCCAGAGAATAGTATGTTGATAAGTCATAAAAAGTAATTGTATGGCATGTTGGAAAAAGTCAGAAAAAAGCAATAGTATGTCGAAAAGATTCATAATAAAATATGTAAAAAAGAAAAATCATAAAAAAGACTTATAATAGTATGTTGACAAAAATCCTGAAACGTCCCAGTATAGCATGAATCCTTGGTATACTATGTCGAAAAAAGTAATAAAAAGTCATATTGTAGTATGACGAAAAATTTATATAATAGTATATTGATAATAGTCGTAAAAATCTTTGGTATATTATGTCAAAAATAAAAAAGTAATTAAAAAGGCATATGGCGAAATAAGCTACAGTGTGGCATGTCGAAAAAAATCCCAATATATTATGTCCCAAAAAAAGTCATAAAAAAGCCTTAGTATAGTATGTCGAAAAAAGTGATAGCATAACATATTGAAAAAGTCATCAAAAAACCATAGTATAAGAAGTTAAAAAAAGTCATTAAAAAGCAATAGTCTAGTATGTCGGAAAAAAAAGTCATAAAAAAGCAAACTTTGGTATGTTGGATAAAGCCATAGAAAAAGTCATAGTATAGTATGTCAAAAAAGAAAATCATAAAATATCATAGTATATTATGTCTTAAAAAGTCATGAAAATGTCACAGTATAGTATATTTAAACAAGTCATAAAAAGTTAGTTTAGTATGTTGAATAAATTCATAGTCTAGTATGTAAAAAACCCTCCAAATAACTAGTATAATATATCGAAAAAAGTTATAAAAAAATCATAGTATATAAAGTTGAAAAAGTCATTAAAAAGCCATAGTATATTCTATGTATACTAATAAAAAGTAATTGTATAGCATGTTGAAAAAAGTCATAGCATAGTATGGCCCAAAGATATCATTAAAAGTCATAGTATAATACAGTATGTCGTGAAGCTTCATAAAAAAAGTAAGTATATTACGTCTTAAAAAGTCATAGTATAGTATGTCTAAAAAAAGTCATTAAAAAGCCAAAGAATAGTAAGTAGGAAAAAGTCATAAAAATAACTTGTATAACCTAGCATGTTAAAAAAGTCACAAAAAGTCACAGTAGAGATAAAAAAAAAAATCATAAATAGGTATAGAAGAAAGCAGAAGAAAGCCCAAAACATGCCAGTGTATAGTATGTTGAAAATAGTGAAAAATATTCATAGAATAGCAAGTCATAAAAATCATTAAAAATCCATAGAAAAGTATGACGAAAAACTCGTAAAAAGTCATAAAAAAAAGCCAAAATATAGTACACAAAAAGTCATTGCAGCGTATGATGAAAAATGTCATAAAAAGAACTTGAATAACAGCATGTTAAAAAAAAGTCATAAAAAGTCACAGTAGAGAATATAAAAAAAAAAATCATAAATAGGCATAGAAGAAAGCCATTAAAAGGCCAGTGTATAGTATGTTGAAAATAATCAAAAATATTCATAGAATAGTAAGTCATGAAAAAATCTGTATCGTATGTCATAAATTTCAGAAAACGTCATAGTATAATGTCATAAAAAGTCAAATTAAAGCATATCATAAAGAAGTCATACAGTGATAGTATGTCTTAAAAAGTCACAATATAGTATGCCATAGATTAGTCATAGTATCGTAAATCATAAAAATGTCACAAAAATTCACAGCATGGTATGTTGAGATGGTAAAGCATGTTATAGTCTCACTATAGTATATCATAAAAATGTCATATAGTCACAGTATAGTATGACAAAAAAGTAATGGTATAGAATGTCATAAAAATGCTGGATCAAAGAATAAGCATCCAATCCTGACTTTTGATTCTAACTTTGTTTGAGGTTCCTCCTCATGATTGTGTAACATCTTCCATCAGATTAAGGACACAACATGTGAATGACATAGCCTTTATTAAAACTTAACATTAATTCATAACTCATTTTAAATACTATTGTGATTGCTAGTTCTCTCTATACTACATACTAGTGAATATTAGTACACTATATGCTTTTACTTTATTTACTATACTATTACTATATTTTGATTTCCCTTTGATAATCCAGTATCAGCCTTAGGAGTACATACGGTATGGAAACACTGTTGCAACATTAATATCAACGTACGGTCTATGCTCTGCAGTACACTTTTGGGTAATAAGTATAAGCATTTGTTAGCTTGCGCTAAAAAACAACAACAAACAAACAAAAAAACATAAGAGGAACTACATTAAGGAAAAAGCAGAAAGCCGACACATGGCAGGTGTTGAAAGCAAATTGCAATGTTTAGAGTATTATAACTCACTGAAGAGCATCAAACTGGTTAATAAATCTGGTTATAAAGTGCTCCTAAGAGTTGAGGGTTCTGGAGTACTCACACAGAAAATACTTTTTTATTCATGTCTGCAATCAGTCATCTTTTTTTTTTTTTTAAACATAATACCACAGCACCCATTGCCATGGCACAGTAAGCAGCATAATATTCCATCTTTGTCCAAACACAACTTAAAAAAAATGAAAAACAACTAGAGTGAGAAGACTAGCTTTGCCAGCAGGAGGCTACAGTATACGTGGTAAACATTTTGTAAAAGTTGATTTCAGAAATTAAAGACATAGGTTATATGTTACACAAAGTGAGTTCAGAAATGCCAAACTGGCCCACTAGAGTCCATGCTCTTTTCAACAACTTAAAGCCCGTCTGGTCACATCTGGTTGGTCACACTGAGCAGCACTGTGGACTGACTGAGAGACGGCTTGCTGTCATAGACTGTGCTTGACTCGGTCGTGGTGGTGAGTGTGTCGGAAGAGAGTGGACCAACCCCTCCTGAGACCTGGCTCCCCCATGGCCTCCACTCTGGTCTGGCCCGCTGGCTCTGTGGGCTGAAGCTAGTGTTTCCAATGATGGGCTCCTTCCCCTCGTATTTCCCCTTGACCAATCCATTCATCACGGCAGACGCAGAGATCTGGTCCAGGTGCTCAGCTGAGACAAGAGGCTGCCGGTCCTCCTCCTCAGAGATGGCAAACACAGGCACGCTGATGTGGTCACTCTCACCTGGGAACTCACGCCTCTTTCCTGTCTGGCCGCTCTCAATCTGACACTGGCTGGAAGGAGAAGATCCAGAGCTGGGTTCTGAGGGGGAGCCCTGGGCATGAGGAACCCCGGAGACTTTAGCTGGGTCTGTTGTCCCGGAAAGCAGACCGAAGCAAGGCCCTGTGAAGCGGGAGCGCCGCAGGTTGCTGGTGGAGTTGAGACGACGTTGCCTCTGGGCAGGCTGCGAAAGGGGGTAGGAGGCATTGCTGATGGATGAGTCAGAGATAGTACTGTTGTCTGCATTAGCGCCCAGGTGAACATCCGAGAAGACCATCCTGCCGATCTCTCCTCTGCAGTCAGCTACCAAACTGGATGGAGCCTGGAATGGTAAGACATGAGATTTAGAAATTTAGATTTGTCACAGAAGAAAAAGCACAGATGTAATAATAATAACACTAAAGATGGTTTCATTCCATTCAAGTATCTCAGCTAGCCTCCCTAGTGAGCCAGCATGCACGATACCAGGACCATGTAACCTTTAAGATCTACATAGAATGCATTTTCATGCTATGACAAGTAAACATGTCTGCAGTGAAAGAGGCCTGTGTGACATAGATGTGGCAGTGCTATTCAAACTAACCATTCTGCATCCCCAATACAACAAGAACATACTGTTGTTTGAATACAAGAAGAGGAGACAACTTTAAATGTGTAAAAAAAAAAAAAAAAATGTGTCGTTTAAACAGAGGTGGTTAGAGTAGCCAAGAACTGTACTCAAGTCGTACTCAAGTTGTCATTAAAATAACTACTTGAGTAAGAGTAAAGAAGTTTTCACTGAAAAAAATACTTGAGTAGCAAGTCAGTTAAATAAAATAATGAAAAAACACCAGCCCAGGCTACTGGTCTTTTATTTTATGTGGACATGACTGGAATTATTTCAAGCACAGATGGTCTTCCTCAGGTAAAGGTAAAGCAGTGAACATATGCCTGAATTTATTGTGATGAAATGACAGGTCATCATCTTCTAATTAGAAAACCTAACAACAACCTACACTAGACAATATTCCCAGTCTAGATCTCTCAAGTGTGATCACAAAATTCATATCTTACTCTATTAAGTACACCAATAAGTAATGTTCCTATAAAGTAAATTATTTGCTTGTTGTCTCTTGAAATTTTATTATGATTTGACAAATAAATCGCACTTGCGACATATAACAGTCTGCGAACATGGATCTGTTTCCTCAGAAATGATGGAAGGTTGTAATTTTCTTTATTTCCATCAGACCTTCAGCTAGTTCTGTGCTTGCTTGCCTATGGAGGAGCTACGACAACGAGCATCCTGGGTTTCTCTGTGCCAATGTTCATCCATTCTATGCAAGATGCATCCGAGTCCTCCCTGACTCATTTAGTGTTTAAAGTGCTCGACAGTGCTCTTATGCATGTGTGGAGATAATGCTGGGATGTTTCACCAACAATGACCTATTAAATACAGGTGTGTTCACGTCTTGCCTTCGTGACCATTTGTGTTTTAAACACATGTCAACATGAAATAAAAGCAATATATTTTTTTAATGTGCATCATTTGGTCTCTATTTTGGTCTTTATACCCATATCTGAGATTTCTGCATCCACCTCAGTAATATGTGAAAAAATAAAAAAGTGTCTTTCCAGAGACCATGTCCTGGTTACTCTAGATAATGTTGACAACCTGATTTCAGTAGTACCACATGTATTACTTTTATTATTAATATTTGTACTTTTGGTGAACTGAACTTTAAGTCAAGTTAGAATACCTGATTAAGACAACTCTAGAGACAAAATAAACAAATTCATTTTAAACAAATTAACTGAATATAGCACTGACCACTCATCAACCTCACATGCCATAAATGGTTCTGGGTGTGAAAACATCAAAAGGTTCTAGTACTGACGCTGTCCACCAGCTTGGTGAAGGGACTGTTGGAGTTCCAGCTGCACCACTTCTTGTGCAGCTGTGGTAGTGGAGGGAGGAAGTCCTGGAAGGTGCGTACGCTCCACGCTCTCGGTCTGGCACAGACAACGCTGCCGTCCTTGGGAGACCTGGTATCAGTAGGTGAGGTGGTGGAGTCTGGTGAGGGCCAATCACCTGCAGAGCTGGGACCAGTGTCACTGTGACGCAGAAACCTCTCCCTCTGCTAAGACAGATTGAATAAATGTATAAACTAAACTGAGTAGTCTGGGTCAATTGCTCAGTGTCCAGGTGCATTTTCGTGGCTTTATATACTGTGCCATTTTAAGGTATTTTTAATGAAAGGCTATACTATGACATTTTTATGGCATTTCTAAAGACAATTTTTACAACATACTATAACGTGACTTTTACATTTTATAATATATATAATTTATAACATAGTAAACTGTGACTTTCTTAATGATATTGACAATAATAACTTTTATGACTTACTATACTATGATTTTTTTATGACATATGATGGCTTTTTTTATCACACACTGTACTAGGACATTTTTTACAATAAAGTAAACTGACTTCTTTAATATTTGTTATGCCATGCTATACCTCTGATTTATTAAATGACAGTTTTAGATATACTTTATATATAATTTAGATTTGTTATAAAATATTATAAAATTACTTTTATGACATTCTTTAATGATATTTGTATGTCATACTATACTTTCACTTAATTACTTTTTATTACTTTTATGTCATACTATACTATGATGTTTCATTAAATTGTTTTATGGTATACTATATTATGACTTATTTGTGACTTACTATATACTATGACATTTCAGATTTTTTTATGATATACTCCATCATGTCTTTTCATGATCTTTTTTTATGATATACCATGACTTTTCTATGACATACTACATTATGACTTCCCTATGACTTTTTATGGAATACCATACTAGGACTTTTTATGACATTTTTTATGCCATACTATACTATGACTTAATGGCATTTTTATAACACTATGACCAGACTCGTAGTGACTACCCCCGCAGCCCTTTTAGCTAGGTTAGTGACATGACGACTTAGGTCAGAAGGTCACAGACCGGCACGCCTGCGGCACATAGGTAGCTAATGTTGTGTTTCTGTTACGGTACTTCTTTTATGACATACTACACTATGACTTCTTTATGATTCTTCATGGCATACTATACTAGGACTTCTTATGACATTCTTACTTTTTACAACTTTTTATGGCATATATATTATGACATTTCTATCATATTTTGCATTGACAAGCGTCGATTTTATTGACTTACAATTTTCAATTATGGAATTGCTTTTTAAAAATAATGTTTCTCAACACAAAGGAAAACCTATCTTTCATGAAGGCAGGTGACCTGAAATATTTACCTACCACAGCAAACATTTACCCTGTATTTGGCAGGTGACTGGTGCCCATTTCATTCCCTGCTCTCAAAACAGTAAGAAAATTACTTTTTATTGCCTAACACTTAAATTGCTGTCAACCAGAATCAGCATTCACATAGTATCACTGCATGCAGCAACATGGTCCTTATGGTAGAGGTATTGGGAATTGACTGGCTGCCAGTCTGCTGATTGCAACTTCTACATTTCCTCCCAACACCTGAATTTCTCCCTGCAGATTGTGTTGTGCTCTACATTAATGGATTAACAAGAAGGAACTGTTCTTATTAGCTTGGCCAGCTCAGTCACACAACCAGCCAGCCAAGCATTTGTGCCTCACGTACCAATCTCAAATCATTATTTATTAGGTAAAGTAAAGCTATCAAGAGAACAGTAGGGGGTTTGCATTGATTTCAGTCATTTGTGCTGTTGTTTATGCACACCTCTTACCATCTGAACTGTACATTACAGGTCCAAACAAAATACTATTTGAGACTACTTTACTTGAGAGTTGAATAGTTCATATTTGCTTAAGCAAACAGGACAGGCTAATTGACTGGTTAGATGTGCAAAGGCAACGTTATCCTTCCTGATCGGTCAGCTGCTGTTGATTGGGGGAGGGGGAAGGTTTTAGGGGTTGCAACCATCAGACAGAAAATGAGTCCAGATAATCCGTTTCACAGAGTCACTAGCAGCTAGCTTTGTCTAGACAAGAATTAGCTAGGGGTTTAAATAAAATGTTCTTTTTGTCACTAAAGCTCTACAAACACAATGGTAACTTTTAGATTTCACACACGAGATGAGAACTCAGCCACCTAACACAGTCGCTTACAAGCCATTTTTCCAAAGGTGGCATCTAAGACCCTTAAGGGGTGCCTGGAAAAGCTTGACACTCCCCAGAAAAACAGAAAAAGTTGACTTAAGTCTGTTGAATTCAGGACAGCGAGGAATATACAAGAGCATTTTGATCCAGACTTCTCTTAATCTAGGTTTTCAAGTCTTCTTGTTGCTTTATTGTAACTAAATTAAAGCTCTCTTTCAAAGGGGTATTTTGCAACAAAATGTTATCAAATGGGGGTTCATTGCTTAATGCACATCTACATATTTGGTGGTGTGTGACATGAAAATATCAACCTGGAAGTCCACCTGGCAATGACATTGAGAAGATGATTTTGGTATTTTCCAGTGAACTTGGCTGCTGTTAGCCCAAGCAGCATTTCTCAAACATTGTTTACATGGACGTCTGCATCAAGGACACACACACAGGCAGACCACACACTGTGTGCCAAAGCGTGCATGACACACACAGACACACAAACACACACACACACACACACACACACACACACACACACACAATTGGAGCTGGGAATCTGGCTCTGTAGATAATACTCCATTAGCCTAGGCTGCAGAAAAGCTTGCCAGTCCTTCAAAAAGCTGCCAGAGCTGTTTTATGCCAACTCTTATTCCAAGAGAATACAAAAGAGAGCAGAGAAAAACATGTTTGGTTGAACTGTTTTTTTAACCCTTCTCCCATCTCTTTATTATACTCATTTCCAATTTTTGTCCTCATAGTTTTCATAGTTATAGACTACCACACCTATAAAATGGTTATCTTATTTTTAGGAACACTGGGTCAAATCAAAGCAATAAATGTCCTGTCACCTCTGATGTTCATAGGTTCAGGGATAATTTCTCCAAAGCGAGGAGATCACCCACTGCAAGTTTGGCCTTGAGATCAAAAAGACAGTTTCACTCTCCACTGTATAGCATCAAGACCACTTTCAGATGGAACTTGTGTTGAGATATTTCAGTCGGGACCAAAACGGTGGACCAAGTGACTGACTGAGATTGCCATCCATAGAGCCACGTCAATAGCATGGAGATTTTATGCCTCATGAATGTTTAGCTTTAGAGTAAGATGAGTCCTAACGGTAACAACATAGACAACTGTATTGAAACTGCAACCTGCATGAAACTGTGCCTTACTGTGTGAGGTGAGAAGGGTAGCCTGTTTGGGCTAGTGGCTGAAGATACAATGAAAACCTCATCTGCGCCAAGGTCGAGTTCAGTCAAACCGCTGCAGGAAAGGTCCACCTCTGCACTTTGAGAAATGTCACCGCCTGCACTGCCTGAAGAAACAGAAAAAAACAAGTATTAATGACATGGACATTTTTAATAGTGTTATTGAACTACAATGCTTATTGTGAGTACAATTAAACGTTGTACAATATAACAGCTTTCACCATTGAAATGTAATTTATACTAATGCACCACATTAATTTAATGCTCCCTACTTCTTTAAGAAAGAACTGTTTGCAATTTAGAAAAGCAGCAGAGCTTATGATGTTGTACTGCAATTTAAATGCTTCAATGAAACAACATGCAGAGTGGGCTAATCTCAACTCCTGTTTATAAGCAATGTGTTTTGGTGTAAACTCCTTACACCATGACTGGAACACACAGAGAGGGGGACTGTACTCCCCTGTTGTTCAAACTACTCCCAGGCTGCTTTGTGGGTTAAATGCCACAACCCACAAATCTCTCAGCCTGGGTTCAGTCCCACTGAGAGAGAGAGAGAAGCCTTTGGATAGTTCCAGGATCAAGCCTGCGTGCTGCTCCTAAACTAATGCAACTTCCCGAAAACTCTACAGACCCACCAAGAGTCCACAGAGGGTTTTTCAGTAGGTTTTAATTCAAAGTTATATCATACGACATATTTATAACGCAATAAAGATGGGAAGCCTGTAACGCTTAGTGTTTGGTATACCTTTCCCAGGAAAACTCCTGGAAGAAATGTCAGTGGCAATTTGCTTTTATTGAATAGAAGAAGAACTGGGCGGTTAGCATGAGTAGAGATAACCACCATCGATGGACCTACAAAGAAAGAGCACCACCTAGAGATACACGCCAGCAGAAAATCACAGCAATTGAGGCATATTCCTCAAACCTAGGCCTTCACTTTTAAACAACAGCAGTAAAACTTTAGCAGATCAGTGCTTTGCCAGGAAATTAATTAATGGTAGATTTGTATTTTTATCATTCCTAAAATAATTGTAGTCAAAAGTCTTAACGTGTTTAAAAATAAATCAAAATGTATGACATCCACAGTATTGTGCAATTTATGGGCTTTGGGTTTGCTGCAATGCCTCTTAGTCATACAGTCATACAGTATATCTTAGGAATTATTAGATATGTTCATCATCAATACCTCAATTCATCATCAATACCAAAAAAATCAGTACCTTTAATTTTTGCAACAGCAATCCAATATATCAACCGATCCATTGTGTGTGTGTGTGTGTGTGTGTGTGTGTGTGTGTGTGTGTGTGTGTGTGTGTGTGTGCGTGTCTGCGTGCGTGCGTGCGTGCGTGCGTGCGTGCGTGCGTGCATATCGTCCTAACCTGTGTGTGGCGGGCTGTCATTGTTGTTGTCCTGCTCTGTTGTTGCTTCCAGGTTGCTCTGATTCTCAGCCATCGGCTGCAGCTCGCTGACCTCAGCCCCGGTGTTCTGGACTCCCTCTGGCACCTACAACACCAGCATACAGCACAACACCATTCAGTTAATCCACCATGCCAAACCAAAGCAATGTCTTGCAATGTCTCATATAATGGCGTATGTTTTGTTATTTGGAAACATGAAGAAAATGTGCTTCACTGAATCCATCAAATAACTATAAAAGATTCTGATGTATTATGCTAGTAAGTGCTTATGTAGCCTTGAGCTACTAGCTTCAAGCAGAGATGAGGAGTTGGCTACAGAGGTCTGCAAAACTCACATCACTATAACACCCTCACCCCCAATTTTTTTAATTTTCAAACTTGTAGCTCTCTTTTGCCCTAGACAACCCTGACTCAAGCGACCCTGTGTCAACTGCCAAAATGTTCCTCCTCAGAGCATCATAGAAATTGATGTGTAGAATCTGAATGACACCAAGTACCAATTTCAGAAGTTTACAACTCATCATTTCATGATGTAAATCCCTATAACCTGCTTCATCATCAGGTTCATCATTCTTTGTTACCAAACTGTATGATCTGATGTGAACCTTAGGTGGTGCTGCTCTGTGGGGAGAAGAGGGTCAGTGCTACTGCATTAGACTTCAGGGGCAAAGAATATTAAATTAAATGTCCAGTGATCCCAGATAAAGCCCGGTTCTAGAGGAATGTCTAACTGACAAATAAGGCAATAGAGAGAAGAAGAACCGTAGGGGAGGTGACAGAGTGACATGTAGAAAGGACAAAGGGAGAAGATATGGGAAGAAAGAGGGAGTACACGGTAGTATCCGTACCTCAGAGCTGCTGGATGCACAGGAGCTTGCTCTTTTTGGACACAGTTTGGGTCTGAAAAACATACAGTACCACAGCAATTTAGTTTAGAATTAAAGACACATCCAAAACCACTCTTTGCAGAGTTTTCCCAAGAAAAAAAAATCCCTTTGGTGTTCACAATTTTACCAGAAATGTAAAAATGGACAATATCCCATACAACTGTACTGAAAATTGAGCATATTTACATAGTAACCACCTCACTCATAATCTAATAGCTCCAACATAACCGTGGCTATTTCCCCTAAATAGTTGCTCTATTGTGGTGTTGGACGATGGAGCAACATGCCCCACGATCTTGCATTACACATGCCACAACTCTTGCAGTTCACAGAGGTTGTTACTGGTGTTATTGTTATGCTTAATTTTTTCTTGTAGGGATGCACGGCTGTCACTTTTTTACTGCTGATAGCTATGTCAAGTATTTGCTTCTACAGGCTATTAATATTCAATTATTTTATAACTGAGAAACTAACCAATATCACTTGTCTACTATTACCATGCTTTCCTGTTCTGTTATTTAGTCCACATGAACCAATGAAGCATGCAGAAATGCAAGTACCCTCTTATTAAAAATTACTTACAGCTGAATGAGTTCATTACAAGCCGCCGGTCAACTGAGGGCAACCCCTGCTATGACTCGTCCTTTTTGGTCAGAAGGGTCCTTGGGAGTTATTGCTGCTTTAAACTTGCAAGATATTGCCTTGCACACCAGGCTAGTTGTTTTCCAGTTATTTTTTGTGAACTCATTTAAAATAATAGGAAGCAACTGGATGAGAAAAAAACAGCTACTAAGGCTGCTTGTGAGTAATACATTTCCTAGATTCTGAATGACTGGCTGCTAATTACACTTTCATTTTATTGAACACGTGGTTCCAATTTCCCTGTCATTAATAGTGAGAACCTGTGGAGTTATTGTGCCCAACGGATGAGTTGGAGACACTGAGCTGCATTTGCAATGAACACAAATCCTCTTAAACAGGGGTGTTTCTCACAACAAGCTGAATACTAAGGCTGACACAAATCTAAACCTTCCTGGATGTTAAATATATCTGGACTAGTAGGATAAAACAGTCTGCTTGTTAGAACAGATAGTATTACAAACCTCCAAACTTAACCCCTCAGCCTGTGTTCATTGTCCTCTGGGATGGACAAGAGGGAACAGCTTCTAAATTACACCTTTTGATTGTCGGACAATGCTATCGGTACCAAACTCACATTGAGTTTTAATTCTCCTTGTTGTCCCCGTTTCCCCGCCCATTCACTTTCATGCAGCCTCAGTGTTTTTGTGTGCTGGAATTAATGCCAGGTGCTGTACCTTGAATGCCCCGCTGTCTATGGTGAGAATGCTCCACATCAAGGAGGCCGCACAGTTGCAGCCAAACCCAACTAATCACCAAGGGTCACCACATCAGGGACTGACGCTTCCAGCTGAGTCAACATAACAAGGTGGTGATTGTGTATGTGCGAGTGTGTACACCTCTGTGTGCGTGCATTTACTGTTAGACCAGCCCATTTCCATTCATGGGAGGAATCAAAGATAAGACTTGTGAATTTTGTCAGAAGAGTAAAAGCTAAGGAGTCAGTTAAATTGAGTTTATGTTTCAAAAAAGCAAGAAAAGCATTTGAACGTATGAAAATGGACGGAATCACCAAAAAATAATTAGGCTTCATCCTCCTAGGTAACATAAATGTCTGTACCGGAGTTCAAGACATTTCAATCTGAACAAAAATGTCAACCTGTTGATGAAACTAAAGGAAAAGTAAGAGGATCATCAGAGTCACTAGAACTATACATACAAAATTTGCTAGTTTTAATTAAAAAAAAATTTAAAAACTAAAAATGCTGCAATACATAATAGCTTTCATATTGCTTTGTAAAAATGACCTACAATATCTCCAGGGGGTTAATTTTTATGAATCATGACTCAACAAAAGCTTCACCTAGTGGCTGAATTCTGGCTTTTATAACTACTTCTCAGCTACTTTGTTAGCTTATCTCTGTATTGCGAAAACATTTGTTTTATTTAAAAGAAGTGCGTTTAGTCTGGAAAATGCAACTCATTAGTGGCAAATAGAAGTCAATAACCAACCGTATTTTAGTTGATTTTATCTGACCATCTGGTTATTGTCCCCTATTTTTATCTTATCATCCCATAAATAAAAATATCATACTGCTGTTACCTGAATATGATGCAGAGGGCACTTGTAAGTATCATTGCGAAGAAGGCAGCTCCACTCACAGCAGCCAGCATAGAGTCTACCTTGCTGGCTGTGGAAGCAGAGGCACGGCGGTCCCCCCCTGGCTCAGTCAGGTTGTGGTAGTGGAAGAGAAGAGCGAAACCGCGGCCCCAGTGGGTGGTGGTGATGAGCTCCATGATGACCTCCACCATCTCCTGGCTGGAGCCGAAAACCAGCTGGCTGCTGGGAGGCCGGTTGGACCCACAGAACCTGGAGGAGAAGGTGATGAGGTCTGAGATGTAGAGAACATCGTGGGGGCAGGCGTCAAGAACTGAGTGCTGGGTTTCTGGGCTCACAGCTGGAGTGTCAGTGGAGTGTGGCGAGGCAAGGGTGGTCACTTGCACAACTGTGCTTGGGTTAGAACTGGGACTGAGGTCTCCCCTGAGGTGAAACGAGGAGACGGAGTTGACAGTCTTGTCTTCTGGAAGCACAGCCCCAGGTAGGAGCAGGAGAGAGGGGGGAGATGACGAAGAAAGGCCAGAGGAGGCATCCGTGGATCTTTTGGCAGAATTTGAGACTTCGGCAATTTCCATCTTTGTGGACTGTTCCTGGACCACTACTTGCTTGACCTCGCCATCTTCGGAGGACTGCTGAGTTTTTGCGACGTCCCCTACACTTTGAAGCATGGGCTCTTTAGCTTCTGATGAAGTTTTGTCTGCCGCTAAGCTGCCAGCAGTGAAAGTCAACTCTTCATCTGCCTCTTCCTCTGCAAAATTAGAGAAAGCAGAGTACTGTGCAGCGGAGTCATGGTTTTCAAACACATCAAAGTCAAATATCTCCAGAATAAGCTGGTAATCAACCGGCACAAAGAACTGCCAAACACAGTGTGTCCCAGAGGAGTAGTTGTAGGGGAAGCCAGGGGACAGAATGAGGCCTTGGACGTCCACCACATCCACCTTGGCACCACAGTCAAAGTATACCTGCAATATGAGTCACATTAAGTTAGTCGTGTCATCATTTTAAACCTGCTTTTAAGAAATTATTACCAAAGAATTTCACACATTAAGGTTTATTTCAGGTACTAACTGACACCCCTTCTCAGAGTGACAATGAATGTGATTTATTCAGCTGTACAGGAAGAGCTCAGCAAAAATACTACCAGATTTAAAGCTTTTGATTCCCCCTGGTGCCACCCATGCCAACATTCATGGTATTTAAAAAAGTGTTGACCAGTATTGTATGACATTTTGTCTAAATTCTAAGATGAGTCATGTGGTCAGATAATGGCCACTAAGTGATTAAGTTCTTTATGTCAAAGGAACCAACAACCAAGGTACGCATCAGCAAATAATACACTTGACTTGTGGGCTGATTACTCACAAACATAAACCAGCTTCAAACTAAACTATTCAACTCTGCAGTTCTGCCTTAATATCAAAGCCTGTGTTTTGCCTGTATTGCCTGCTTGGGTAACCCTGGGGAGGGTATTTCTTCAAACATGCTGGCTGTAATTCATCCCAGGTGTGTGGGGGACCTGAAATCTAAGCAGGGGCAGATGTGTGGCTGGGCCAGGGAGCTGAGGACCAGACCTTAGTAGGGGGCCTGTGTGTTTATGAGCTTTCCTTTTGGCCTCAGTTCTGGACTGTGGGAATGACCCAGACTGGCAGACCCCCATGCCAGACAGGTAACAAACCAACACCCGCGGGCGACACTTGTGCTCTGGACTGGGCTAAAAGTATAAGGGATATGGAAGGGGAGAAAGAGGGCAATGGGGACACAAGAAAAGCTGAAGTCTATTGGAGCCAGACAGGCACTTTGATTGCTCCATGGACCATCTATTCCCATCAGAATGCATTTATCAAAAGGCATTCCTCAGTCAGTAGATTTTCAGTAGCAAAAATCTACACGCAATTTTAATCATGACTGGAAGAGAAGACCACTTGCTCGGCCCTGCAGACATCCAAGATTAAACCAAAAGCATTCTCCATAGTTGATACAGCTGACTGCCTCACAGCCAGGCAACAGCATATAACAGACACACGGGAGGTCAGAGAGGGCACGGAGGGCAGCATGACCTACGTAACTAAAGAAAATATGCGTGCGTTCTGTCGGGTGTTAGAAGTTAGATGTTGTAATTTTGTATTCATATTGGAATTTCATTAAAGAAGAAATCATGAAAAATCACAATCTACCACCCAAAGCATTAGGGCATACTATACAGTAGAAATGTAAAGCAACAGGTCTACAGCTGAACTTTCTTCAGACCTCTTTAAATACTCAGTAATTGATTCAAGTGTGACATGTAATTGACATTACATAGAGAAATGCTCACTCTTCTACTAAATTGAAACTGCTACATTGAATATTATATTTTCCAAGTTACCACAATTGTGATGTAAATTTTGATCAGTCCTTTAAGATAGTTGTATTTTGCTGTTTTTCTCTCACTGACATTTGGAAGCAATTACTTTGGCACATGGCATGCTACACTTGCACTGCCTACTAGAAATGAATGTACTACAGCAAAGAATTACATGGATGACATTTGAACGGGCCAAATGCCATTCCTGCTGAGGCTGAAGAGAGTAAGCCGATTTGGGGTTCACAGCGTTTGCAGCGAGGTTGCGCAATGAGGGGGAACCACTTCACAATATGGGGGCATAACAGGGGGAAGAGAAGGACAGCGTGTCCTCTTTTAGGGCAAGAATGACCAGTGGTGAGAGAATGTATGTTTGTTCATACTGCTGCGTTGCTGGCCTTTTCTCAACCTCCCTTAAAGAGTTGTTGTCACCCAGTTTTCACCCTGTTTTTCACTGAATTAAACTTTAAAAAGTACAAAAAATATCTATTGCAAATAATGTTCATTTATGAATTAATAGTCTCTTGTAAGATGTGAAATCTTGCATCTGATGAAAGAGAACTGTGCCATAGGCAGAGACTGTGTCATCAGGACGAGGCGGCTGGGAGGTCCCCAGCACCATGGGATGTGCATGCTAGACTACACATGAAAGGGCCTCAAAGTGCCACAGTGTCGGATGGAAATGGGACATTCTTATAATGCCAAACATCGCGGTTCTGTTACATCAGAGGCCGCTCCACTGGCAGGTCGCTAATTATTCAAGGATACAATGGCTGCAGTGCCGTTTTGATGAGCCACTCCACAAACGGGGGAGGGCAGATAATATTTTAATGAAGTGATGCTAATACGTACAAGGCAAGCTGAAAGTTTATATAAGAGCCGGCTGGTCATTATGCCCCAGTTGTGCCACTGACAGAGGCTTCCCTGGACAGAAGTAGATCAACTGAGCACATAATTGTCTGAAATGACTTGTTCAGTGAAACATCAGACCAGCTGCTGTCATTACTTAGAGGCCCCTGACAAATTGTATTGTTCTATCGTTTTCACTCTGCGTCAGTACATCTTTAAAAAAAAACAAAAAAAAAACAGAAGGTGTTTCAATCACATTCCATGATGGGGTTCATACGTTTGTCTAATTACGACAGAGGCAAATTAAAATCCACTGAATGATGCGGTGGAGTTGATTTGTTTGAATAGCTCTATCGTATTAGAATATTATTTGTATTTAATTTAGACATTATTTAGTTAAAAATATTATTTAAAACTAAGGAAAATATCTTAACCAGAATATTTATCTATCTATATATATATATATATATATATATATATATATATATATATATATATATATAAAAAAGGCAGGATGGGGTCAGAAAAAAAGATGAGAAATAAACAGAAAGGAAAGTAGTACTCAGTGCTTGTCAGTATACATTTATTTGACAAAACAGAAGTCTGACCTAACTGTTGGCTGTAACATGGATATTTTAAACCACCCAGGCTGACAACACCACTGTGAAAACTCTGCAACACGAGCTGGCTTCTGCTGAAGTACTGTTAATACACACACATACACACACACTTTGCCTCTCATGCACAAACAGCCCCAAACTGGCTCATAAACAGGCAGGCGGGCCCCTCAAAAGGGGGCAGGAATCCTCACTAGCCCTGTTTACTGGAGAAGAAAAGTGACACTGCTTCACAGGGTTAGTGCTTGAGTAGCCGCAGTTCAGGGTGCTTTCTGATCGCGCCCAAATTCTCAGGTCTGGACTGATATCAACATAGCACAGCTTTGTGGACCAATAGTTTGTAGCCTGCACTGAATCATTTTCATTATCATTAATTTAATCAAAGTAGTCTGACAGGGTTTGAAGATCTGAGTGATACAGACCTGAAGAGACACAGTATTAAGAAAAATAGTCAAAATTGTACTAGATATTAGAACAGACATAAAATGTAAGAATGGAAATTAATGATGGGGATGAGACGGATCTTAAAAAATGTCCCCTCACGGGATTAATAAAGTAACCATCTATCTATCTCCATCGACCACAAATCAAATAAAAACTGGAGCTTGAATTAAACAAGGAAAGCCACTAATTAGAACAAAAAGCATGTTTTCTCAATGTGCAACAAATTAACAGGAATTGCACTACTAAAAGATAAAGATACAGACTTTCCCAACAGTAATGGAGAACACACTGACACAAGAGTTCAGGGCTTGCAGGGTACACGGAATACATAAAAAGTGAGGAAACACCCCTTTTCAAAAAACATTAGTTTCCCATATAGCGATCATAAACTGCAATATGCCGCTAAAAAGAAGTTTGGATGAGCTCTTAAAAGGGTTTTAGACAACCGAGTCAGCAGCTGCAACTCAATATCAGCGACGTGCCTTATTTGTTTTTTTCTATTTTGTACAGCTGCCTCCAAATGAACAGAAAAAAAGCTCCTTGAGGTCATTTTCCACAGCTGTAGAAAGCGCTAATACTGGAGCCCAGGATTTATCACATAACTCCCCTGTGATGTCAATGCCTCTCCTGACGGGCTCATGTCAGTGGCTGTGGTTCAGGCCAGAGTAAGTTTACAAACAACTGGTGCGGCAGCCTGATTAAGCCCAGGCATTTCTAGGGTCGCCCTCGTTGGCCACTGTAGTGCTGACTCAGCACATTTGCACCACTGCCTCGTGCATCATGAGTGACTTATGAAAGGCCTCTTTGAGCGATTGCATGTTTGATCAACATTTTATTTACAGAGCCATCATAGACACGGAAAAGTGGAACGCTATAAATTAAATTGTCACCGCTGTGGTCCTCGAACTCGCACAGATATGCGACTGGGTGAGCAACAGTACAGGCAAATGCAGGCTCTCTCTTCCGTGTTTGTGGTGTATAAACCTATTAACATATTTCCCCTAAAAAAGTGCTGCTGATGCTGTGGTAGCTGTTAAAGTGAGTCTGTGGAACCCTGTGGTGAATCATGACCTTATCTTCCCAGTGGTTTCAACCAGTTTGGAGAAATCATTTCCAGATTTTGGAATGTGATCCAGTGAATGCATCCATGATAATTAGTCTTTTCGGCAGCACCTCAATGAGTAGCCCAATCGTGTAGGCTAGCTAACTGTGTGACACAGTTAAACTGAAATCAATCAGAGTCTAAATGGAGACAACACCCTTTTCAAAGTAGAACAGAGAATTTCACCTACGCTGTTTGATACATGGAGCACCAGTGTCTCTCATGTATTAGCATTACATTCCAGTAACCAAGCTAAGCATCCGATTTTTCTTTTTTTCCCCCCATCTGGATGAAAAAATTATTTGCTCTGCTGTACAACAGGAACGATTTTGAACCTGGTTCTCAAGTTGCAACTCTATTTCCTTTCAAGGAAGCCGGAAATTACATATTTCATTGCTGTCTTGTTTTGCAACACAAGAAAAACATGAATGTGTTGTTTTGTTTGAAAATACAAAGTAATAGAAAGTAAAATCAACATAGACAAGCATAAGTGTTTTTTTTATTATTATTTTGGTTCACGTTCACGGCTACCATTTATGTTTGGGATAGAAAACAACTTACATTTTTTTTTTTTTATTTAAACTGAGGCACCATAAAAATACCACCATAAAACTCTAAATTGGGGCATGTATATTTATAATTATATAACATAGGCAGTATTAAAACCTACCACATCTGCAAATCAACCAGGGTAGGATGGCTTTCCATCCTATCTCCTCTAAAATCCAACAGCAGTGCACTGATACACAGTGACATGTTTATCTGTTGACAGAATGTGTGCATCCGATTGTCAGATAATTCATGGAAGGAGTAAGCGAATTCACTGGGGTCCCACAACTCAATACAATTACAGATGAATGTCCCCTCTTCCCATCGTAAATAAAACCTTCCGAAAGACAGAGCGGAGCAACAAAACAAAGATCAAATTCACTCTCCCTTGTCCACAGTACTGAATTGTGGACTAGGATGCCTCCCATTTTGTTCCTGAGGGGAATAGAATAAATTCCAAGCTTGTTTATGCTGTTCCAAAAATCAACTTAATACAAAAGGGGAGCAGAGGACAAAGACATCATTTACCGTGCCCCCTCAGGCAGATAATTGCAAAGATAGTGAGCACCCTATGCACACAGGAACTAAAGCTGGAGACGCTGACAATTCAATATACCAAAGGCTTTTGTTGTCTAGTTCCAAGAATTGTGCTGCTGAGCCGCCATTCTCCATCAGCAGAAGAGGATGACTCTTGACAGGGGGAAGCTTCTCCTAGCTGACGATGTGCTCTTGATGTTCTATAGGAGATCTGTCTGTGTCAAGGGTAATCCTTCTGTGTTATGACACCAGCCACTGCCCCTAATGGGGACATTTTTGTGCATGAATCAAAAACAGAAGAATATGGGATTGGAAGACTGACTGGGTGATGCTGTTTACAGTTTGGACGCTTTTAAGGAAATCACATAAAATATGAATGTTGTTGCTTACTTCCATTTCCAAGACCACAGGGATAACAAAGCATCTTGTCAGTGCAACAGCCATTTGCCTACGTATCACAATACATGCTCTAGCGATCATATTCAGTGTTTACTGCTCTGAGCAATGGGTAATCACTTTTCCTTTCTTCAAAAGCAAACCGAGGCCCCCCTCTGCCGCTGTCTATGCAAACATGACTGTTCAAGGCAGCTGACAATGTACATCAACAAGTACTGTCATCCAGCAGTTACTCATATAGTGCAGGTATCCATATATACCAAATTATAGAATGTCACAGGTTATGGCATCAAACTATTTTACAACTCAACCCATCAAATCTAAAGCACCCATACACAACTAAGCCTCACTATCCTGACAGGAGCTTTAACTCTACCTTAAGAGAAGCTAAAACATGTCAAACATTAATCACAGCCGAAAAACAAAAAGCAATTCCGGACTGGTTGGATTCCTGTTTTGATCATGAACTCCTTGCATGTCAGAGGCACAGCTTGAGAATTTGCCTCAATGAGTATGAGAAGTAAAAAACAAGGTTTACATGCTCTCAATGTGGTTCTCATTTCAGAAGTTTGGACTCTGCATGCCATTCTCTAACTCTGTGAGGAGCAGTAACATCAAAACATGCCTGTGTCATCAAAACATCCCTTTGAAGGATACAAAGTTAGGATATTCTAAAATATAGCTCAATACTGTAATTAATATCTCTCTCTCTCTCTCTCTCTCTCTCTCTCTCTCTCTCTCTCTCTCTCTCTCTCTCTCTCTCTCTATATATATATATATATATCTCTATATATATATATAGCAAAGGTGGACAAGAGTAAGTCAGCATGATGTAAGGTGATTAATAAAACTGTTGTCAAAAAACCACATAGGATATTAATTTCATAAAAATAAATAACGAGACAGAACGTGAACCTCGCAATGCACTTTAGGCTCCATGAGGCGGATGTGTTGGCTAAATGCAATGGACAGACGCTGTTTCAAATCACAAACTAACAACAGCACTTTGATAACATGTTTCATGCAATATATTTGGTTTCTTACACAACTTTCGCAATTTCAGCAGCAGCTAAAACTGTGCTTGGAGGAGGCAATGTTAGCCTACGTTCTATTCTGTTGTCAAACAGAACGTACACAAAACCCAATTGCAAAAATTGTACATTTAAAAGTAAGTCGCTATCTGCCGAACTTTTCAATACTGTAATGCTTGAACTTAGACGTTTTCCGAAGCAGAGTGGCATTCTGATACAGTCGGCATAAATGTTATCAAACATAATACATTTACAGTAGGCTGTTAAAATGTAAACTTTTAAAAGTTGGCTGAATATATACCTACCGCTTCTTGCTATCGCCTACTACGGTGTATAGTAAGTTATTTTGCTAGTAACGTTACAAAACTGTTGACAGAACACACGAACTACGTTTTAATTTAAAATGTAGTTGACGCAATTGTTTCTTTGTGTATCAGAAGTATGCCGAAATGAATGGTAGCACCTCACTTTTTCTTAAAATAACATGCTTTAAGTCCACTGGTGTCAGAATGTTTGCCGAGGAGCAAACATTGTTGCATATCACGATTTACCAACGGAGTTCGCTGCTTCATTCTCCATACATGGGCGCACGGTACTCAACAGGGCTGTAGGTAAAGCTTGTGAATAATTGTCAGCTTATTGTCAACAAATGTCAACTTACTTTCTGTGCAACGCATCCCATCACGAAGAGTAGGTATGTTGTCATAAACACATGGGCCCCAAGCGACGTAACACAACTCATTTTCCTCTAATTGTTCCTTTTTTTAGTGCGACGCACAGTGAACCGTGTCCCGCTCCTCTGCTTCCCTCTCATTCACCTGAAGTATCGGGAGCGCGCTTCCATCGTTCATGGGCGAACTCGAACACAGGGCCAGATCCCCAGATAAAAGCTCTGCTATTTATTCTTGTTAACTTTAGGTATATGACATGTATTTTAAAATATTTTAAACGTAAAATAAGTTGACAGTGTTTTATTATATGACTGGAGCTCTAGCCAGTGTAATTAATGATGACCATACACTTATATCATTAGGTCTAGCTTTTATATTTGTAAAGTCTAAATTCCATCTTTCTTCCAATCTAGGCTAACAGATGTTTTATTGTTATGTTTGTCTCATGCATTTAGCAATGTGAGATTGTATTATTTGTAGTAGCCTATAGTATTAGCTATATGACTAACTATTCAATCCAAATAAATGCATAAATATACGTGTGAATTTACAATATGTTTTTCCGTCTTTCACAGTTGCAGTCTAAAAGAGTAAACAAATCAAATATAGTCACTGTTACACAGTAATTTATAAAGACTTATATCTATATATAATTCTAAAGAAGGAGGGCAATTGGCAACACAGACTGGAAACCTTCACTCCTAGAAAAGTTTAGCATCTTTTATATCATTCTACCAGCACACGTTTTGGGTGGAAGAAACAATTATGGGGGAATTTGGTGAGGTTGTGTTGTTGTCGTTTGTCTATGACAGTGTCATTCTTGATACTGTCACTAGATGGCACCAAAGTTGAAATCTTTCACTTATTAATTTAAAAAAAAGATTTATCCTTGGCTTTATAGGTCTATTTTTATTTGCATTAAAAAGTGAATAGATGGGTCCTGCAAGTTTAACTATGTCATTTGACTGGAGACTCTGATGAAATAGGAATAAAGAGCCAAATACTTTACACCTCATCGTTGTTTGTTGTTTGCAGGTGTCTATTAGTGTACCCCATGGACACAAATATTGAATTCAGTTCAGACTATTTGCATGCTTATTACACGGATGAATATAAAGGTTAATTTATGCATGGACAAACAACAGTTAAGAGCATTGTTGTTTCACCGAAACAGTCAACATTATTTGTAGGCCCTCATCTTGCACACAGCTGCTGTGGAGTAATGCTGATAGCCTAATACCAACGCAATTCAGCAAATTGCGCTTATGGACGATAGTGACAGGATATTTTAAATAAAGGGCTAGTAGTTATATACCATTTGAACTAAATATCCTTTCTGTGAAATCCACTATAATATTATAGCATTGAGCAGTGGCATTATACAGCCTAATGATGTGCTTATTAATGCAATCCTTACATTCTGTGCAACGTATTGCGGCAGGCTCAGCTAAAACAGGCAGTAACCGCTTATGGCAGTAGTGGCACCTGCAGCGGCAGTTTAGCTTCAGGACCACAGATGAAAAGTAGGGCGCAGCTCTTTGAACACACCAGTCAAGCACAGTGTGCCACATCCGCCAGATTTACCAGAAGCCACCGTTCCGGTATTGTTCGTGTACTTAGTGTAACATTGCCATATGCATTGGCAATATCATTATCTCAAAGATTTTTTATTTATTATTATTGTATTCAAAACCCAAACATTGTGAGCAGCAGACACGCCATTTCTTCCTCCAGATGTGTTTCGTGTCCTCTGTTTCCCGTCGGACAGATAAGGGACGGAAACCAAACAGCCACGTAGTAAACGACGAAGCTCGCGAAAGGGTGAGCATTTATTCTCTTTTGATACACTTACTGAAATTGTCATTTTCTAATTTACTTATGGGGTTTTGTAACATACTTACGCGACAGACGGTAATTTGTTGATTGATTAAAACATATTTGAGAAATCCCTCCTTCTGCACCAGCGAACGTTAGCGAGTTAGCAAATGTAGCTTGACAGATTCCGCCGTAAACACAGATAGCTTGCTAGCTGCTGTCTCGCTTTAAGTCTGTCCTTCTTGTCATTAGCCTGTAGAGTTTTACTAAACCCAGTAGAGACATGAGGGCAATATATCAGCATTCATCAATGACTGTCTCGTTGTTATTGTCTCTGAATTGGGGACTTTAGCATGTGAACCCGTGCTGAAGTAACTCCGCTACCGCCTGATAGCTAACGTAGCAACACCACCTTGGAGTCAAAGGTTATCATCAATAGCCAAAGCATACGATGGTCGTATAGCTTTAAACATGCAGACGATTTTAATAATAACACTGTCATCGGACTTTAAGTCGACAGCTGCTTACACTCTGCTGTCAATAAAGAGATGACCTAATGCTTGACCCTTATTAAAATCCATAAATGCAAACCGACCGGGGCCTTGCGTGTTGCCAAATGTACGCAATTTGAAAACAGCATATAAACGTGTATCAGAAGCAGCAGCCGCTGATGCTCTCACAATAAAACGAAAGCTGAAATGTGACAGTTGAAGGTTTGGACGAGGCGTAACGTTATGTCTGACTCCAACAGCTTCTACAGATTCTTACAAAGATTTAATTTAGCCTTAATAATCAGCTCCAACTGGACATTAGCTGATAAAAAGGCAAACGTGGAACTGTCTGTTGTCGTATCTCTGTCTGTATCAAAGTAAAGGATTTCAATGTTACTTGCTAGTTTTTCTATATTTAACGAGACACAATCTTCTTAACTACAAGCCAGCTTATTAGCTCTTGACTCTAGCTTATGTTAGAGTTGTGTTGTTACATAACATCCTTAGTGTCAGATGGAGTTACAACTTCTTCTTTGCACATCTTTTCTCTTTTAATATACACGTGACACTTTAATGATATAGTTGTTTTAACATACTTTCATTTGTTTACCATATTTTATTGTACATTTTTATATTTTAAATCGTGTCATACCATTGCACTGTGTTTTACTGTTACGTACCAAATCACCTAGCCAAATTCCTTGTATGTGTCACGTACTTGGCAATAACCAGTTTCTGATTCTGTGATGTATTTTGATCTTTATAATGTGCCATATTTATTGGGTGTTTTCTTTCTTTAGTGCTGTCTGTGTTCAGAAGTGTTCCTGAACACTGACTCAGCTGGCCTGCTTCCTAAGAAGATGGTTTTGTGAGAGGTTCCTTCCTAAGGGGGACCAGCAAAAGTGTGACTGTGCAGTTTAATGGCAATGGATAGTAACCAATCAGAAGCACCTCAGATGGAGGCCAATGCTCATCAAGAAGAACATCTTATGAAATCAAAAATGGAAGGTGAAATGCAATTGAAACAACAATGGCTGGACAACACACAAAATGCAAAAGGGATTATTTATAATGGTGAGTAATGACAATGTCCCGCCCCCTAATCAAAGCCACAAGGATGTCAAAGGCTAGAAATCATCTTGTGTTTGGACCTGTTTGTAGTATATTCCTACATATATATTCCTGGCCTTGTACTGGGATTAGCTCATGTCCAGCTCTGCTCTCTGATCTGCAAAGTTTTTTCCCCTTCAGGGATATTACTGGTAACGCCTGTATTCTGCAATGCATGACCTGTTTTGGTGGCTACTACAAGGCCTGAGGCCGTCTACCGCTCCATGTTACATGGCTCTTTGAACTGATGTGTTACATAGCTGAATTAAACTCTAGTAGTAATCTTAAGGCCACAACATGCTTATAGGATTAAACAAGTCAATATGAAAATCACTGAAAATATATTTTTTTAGAAGAAAAAGATAAAAGTCAATGCAGCAGAGACAGTTGCCAACACAAAGTTTATTTTCTCAGACTTGACATCACCACCCCTACTCACAGGAAAGACAGAACTCTCCATCACTACTGTGCTGGATCTGTTTGTGTTAATCAATGATGTCGCCTTAAGAAGCATGTTGGTATATTTTTTCAGTTATTGTAGGCAGTCAGTTTCAGAGTAGTATTAATGTTTTCTCAAAAATTTTAACTATTTTGCTGCGGTGGGTGTAGTTTGATTTGTTTCACTGTGGCCTGGCAACACAAGCAAACAATCCCACAACTGTTATCAGATTTTTTATCTAAATTGTGATTGGTGCACAGACATACGTGACATTTTTCCAGCCGAGCCCTTCCCATTTCAAACCAGTGAGAAGAGCACAGACAAAACGGCACAGACAGAAAGTGTCACGTTAAATAACCAAAACATACGTGTTGTTGTTTGACCTAATTGCCCGTAGTATGTGGCTGATAAAGACAATAGGTTGTCAGGGCCTTTTAGATATGTTTGTCTTACAAGATGAGCCCTAAATGTGCGCCACATGCTGCATTGTTTCCTGCCACCTTTTTGACTTAAGCTATTGTTGTTTGACAGAGTTGCCCAGCCAGCTTGCCAGGTGGAATACCTTTACCCTTGCTTTGCAGTATAGTGCACAATAACTTATCATGACTAATTGTCAAATTCCTTGGGGCTTCTCTTCCTGCTTCTCTTTTAGGTCCTGTCAGTTCAGATGCGATGCCAAATGGAAATGGACTGGCAGAGGACTTTAGTGTTGCAGGGAACACCCATATAAATGGGTCCCTGCCTCTGGCATCCCCTCCCCAGAGCACCAGCTCCCCAGTCAACTCCCAGATCCAAGAGCCCTCCCCAGGTTTGGCTGTTTTTCCACCCATGATGCTAGAGAAGTCTGAGGGGGCTAGTGCTGAGATCACGTTTCACACGGGTGATTCATTGCAGTCGCTCAGACTCAGTATGCCTTTGCAGGAGACTGAATTGTGTAAGCATACACTTATGTGGAGTGAATGCCCCCTCTAAACCCCCCTGTATTTTAACCTCAGTTTGCTGTGGGATGTTTTGCTTTTTTGGTTTATGTGCACATCCATTTTAACTTATTTTTCTGTGTGTTACCTGAACAGAATGAGTCTACTCCCTTTCCAGGACTTGCATAGATTGCATTTGATTGTTTGATTAGAATTTGGTGTGGGTGCTTCATTTGCAACACTATTTGGACTAATGGCTGCGTTTTGGAACTAATCCCTCTTGTATGTCATCTCTTTGGCGGTATTTTAAAGTTATGCACAGTTACCTAGTTTGCAGTTATGAAATGTAATATTTTTAGGCTTGGCATAAACTGGTAATTTAGTTTGGATGCACATTATATCTCCCACACAGAATACATGTAGAAGCACATGAAGAATCCTACAGCATCTCTTTTGAATCAAATTTATAATGTATTTAATGCATGTATAGACACAGTCTTTTAACTCATTGCAATATTGGCAATTTTTGCTGCATAGCTGTTGCAGTCATGACTGAAATTAAGTTTTTAATAGTCTCATACACTAACCAAGCAAATGGAGACAGTGATAGAGCATGGGGCACACTTTAAATATATGGATGTAACATGTAGTGTAACACCCATACTGTCACTTGCTCTAAAGGTCTGCAGTAGCTGTCAGACAAAAGGGAGAATGTTGCAGTGCAATTTGTGACTTACTAGTTTCCTCCCCATGGATTAACATAGTAAACTCCAATTTGAATAATTTGTTTACTGTTACCGTGTGAGCAGTGAGGACAGGATTCTCGGCCTTTACAACCAACATTATACAGGTATTTACTTGGAATCAACATGAGCGACATGCAGCTCATTGCTAGGATTAAAACTCGAACAGTCATAAAATCTGGTCTTGTGCAAATAAAGAGCTGTAGTGTAGATATGCAGTATGTAATGATAGGGATCATTCTTTTTTTGGGGCCTTACATACTTTCTTTTTAGCCAACCAGAAGCCATCATTGGAGATGGAGAATGAGGAGAAGATTCGCCTGGATGCTCGTCGGCGTCTGGAAGAGCAGCTTAAACAGTACAGAGTTCAGAGACATAAGGAGAGGGTGAGTTAATGGTGTAGCTGTCAGGTTATGGACCGCAACAGATCTTCTATTTCCCCTCAAGGTCCTAATGTTTCCAAAACCAGTTTCGGCAGCTTCAGCATTATGTTAACATGAAATTTCTACCATTAGATAACTATCTATATTTGAGGCTGTATATGTGCCATTCATCTTGTGCGTGTGGGCTCACTCTCAGCTGATGTTGGTTGCTAAACATGCTATTTTCTTGGAAAATGTAACCCAGAAGATAAACAGTTTAAGAGGTGTAGAGGCCACAGCTTTTCACTTTCTTTCCATTCTTTATAGTTTCTGTCATTGCCATTTCTAATTTAATATGTTATACGGTGTGTTTCAAGCAGCCTTGTGTCAGATTTGATCATCAGGGTGGAAGTACCATGGTTCATGTCTTTTTATTTCTAGTCTCACCGCACCACCCCCAAGAGCAGGCCATTCAGCACCCTGGATCCAGAGCTCATGCTGCATCCCGAGGATCTGCCCAGGGCCAACACTCTTGCCATGACCACGGAGTATTCCTTCCTGAGGACCACTGTCCCCCGTGGTCCCAAACTGGGTAGCTTGGGAATTCCCCCCAGAGAGAGAAAGTCCAGATCCCCCCGTCCGAACAAGATCCACTCCTTGGCTGACTACCAGTCTCCTGAGAATGATGGTACAGGTAGAGGAGGAGGTGGTGGAGTTAGAGCAGCAGACAACACCATGAGCTCCCACCAGTCCACCATGAGCTCAGTGTCCACTTTGTCTGAGGTCAGTGTGATGTCGGTGGGCAGCACCTGTGAGACGGAAGCACAGCCTGGTGCGTCGCTCCAAGTTGGGGACAATGTGTCAGAAATGGACGGCAGTGAATCAGGAACGAGGCCAGGGAACGACGGCAATGACAGCGACAGCTCATCTTACAGCAGTGTGTCTACCAGGGGGACGTACGGGCTCCTCTCCGCAGCAGTGGAAAGGCAGCGGGGGCCCTACACGGTGGAGGGGAGGGAGATTGCCGCTGAGGCCATGGGTCAGTTCCCCTCCCTGCAGGAGGTGCTGCAGGCAGCCAGTGAAGAGCAGCACCTGCTTGGGCTCGAGCTGGAGCACGAGAGAGAAGCGACTGGGGAGCCTCGAAGCCGCAGAGACAGTTTCTCCAGCAGGTATTTGTCAACATCAGATAGGGAAGGAATACAAATAATACAATTGACAATTTTTGGTATTAATGTTTTGTTAACAGACAAATTTAAGCCAGTATTACAGTTCTCACATTGATTGCTGTCAATTATTTGCCTAATAATTTAAGCACTCATATTGTTGAAATTTTTTGCAGTGTTTCTTTGGAGAGTTCAGTGATGGGCCATGATGATATGCTGCAGGTTTTGAAAGAGAAAATGAGACTGGAGGGTCAGCTAGAATCTTTGTCTTCTGAGGCCAATCAGGTAAAATAACGTTGATTTTTGTACTCTTATTTCCGTTCTTTCTGCACAAACCACCCATGCTTGGGTGTCTTTTACAGTGCTAGTTGTGTTTGCATAAACAGTGGTAATTACAAATCCGCTAACACCGTAATGTGTTGTGTACCATGTTCAACTTCGCCTGCTAATGACTGCCAGTTCATGCATCACAGCCTCCAAAAAGATTACATTTAGCTTAATGGCTGTTCATTTACCCACCCAGATTACTCTATACTGGAATCCAAGAATAATTGGGCTTAAGAGCTGACCTCACTGTCATTTTCTCCAGGCTCTCAAAGAGAAGACAGAGCTTCAGGCCCAGCTCGCTACAGTGAATGCTCAACTGAACGCTAAGAAGGAGGAGGCTCAGGTCAGCCAGGAGAAGCAGAGTGCCCTCACCACAGAGGTCGGCACACTGAGGAAAAACTGCAACCAGCTAGAGAAAGCCATGGTGGAGCTCCAGGGTAGTCTGGAGAGCAAGAATGCCAGTCTGACTTCTCTGAGCAATGACCTGAAGGTGGCTGAAGACCAGTACAAAAGGCTGATGGGGAAGGTGGAGGAGATGCAAAGCTCTGTAACCTCGAGAGACAATACAGGTGTGTGACGGAGATCCAGAAAACTGAGTGTAACAATAACTCAACAACATCTTTAATTGTGCTTTGACTTAATGAACCACCCAGACCACTGGTTTGCATATCCAAACTCATGATTATAATACATGTTTTGGTGTTGGACTTTTGCAGTACAAGAGTTGCGACAGCAGTTGGGTGGTCTTCAGAGCCAGCTTCAACAGGTCCAGCTGGAGCGCAGCACCCTTCAGAGCCGAATGAAGACTTCTCAGGCTGAAATCGATTCCCTTCAGCAGCTCAGACAGTGGTACCAGCAGCAGCTAGCTTTGGCCCAGGAGGCCAGAGTACGACTGCAAAGCGAAATGGCCAACATGCAGGTTGCTGGTTGATGCTAATGCAGTTAGTTTTTCATCATGGCTCGACATTTGTCAGACAAGAGTTGACATGACACTTTTTATCTGTTTTTATCTCTCCCAGGCTGGACAGATGACTCAGATTGGTGTTGTGGAACATTTGAAGCTGGAGAATGTGACTCTGTCCCACCAACTCACAGAGACCCAACACCGCTCTATCAAAGATAAAGAGCGTATTGCTGTTCAGCTGCAAGGCATTGAGGTATACTTTCCAACATCCCTTTGTAAATATGCTATCATCAGGTTTGTAAAGTCTACATATCCACTTAGGAAATAACCCATACCTTAAGGTCATCATTCAGTCAAGGACCTTAGATAAAAGCAGGCTTTTCTAATTGACCACAACTAAAATGTTATTTTATTTGTTTGTTTTTTAGCATATTGTTTAAAAACGTTTACTGTCTGTGACTTAGGCTGACATGCTGACCCAGGAAGCTGCTTATAAGCAGATTCAGGATGCAAAGAACATGGTGGAAGATGATCTGCAGCACAAACTGGAGGAGTTTGAGGATGAACGAGAACGCTTAATTAAATTGGCCAACACAGCCAGCTCCCTGGAAAGGGAACTAGAGCAGGTAGTCAAGGCATTTGTTTCCCACCTTGTATGTTCAGTAAAATGTGTATTATATTCTGCTCTAAACTGCCTTTCACACTCAATCTTTCTTAGGCAAAGTTGATCCTTTCCCAGAAGGACATGCAGCTGCAGTCACTCCAGAAAGAGCATCTGGAGCTGATGCGCCAGCTGACCATCACTCAGGACAACCTGCAAACCAAAGAGCAGTCCATTAACCACCTAGAAGCCCGATACCTGGAGCTGGAGGCCCAGCTGGCTGAGCTGCAGACAGACGGCAGCGCCAAGGATGACAACATCCAGTACCTCCAGAACGAGAAGATTGTCCTGGAGGTAGCGCTGCAGGCAGCCCGGGCCGACAAGAGCCAACTCGACGAGGGCGCTGAACAGCTCGGAGAAGATGTTCTGGTGGCTTCAGATATCTTGGATCAGCTCAGACAAGAAGTCCAGATCAAAGCCAATCAGGTAGGGTACAGGTGGGAGGTGAACAAATTTAAACGGCAAAAGGAAACTTAAAATACTGGCATTGAAATATAACCACAAGCACGGTTGAAGCAGTGACTCAACAACAAATATTGGCATTCCCTTGTGTCCCTTTGGGCATCAATATACTCCCATCTACTTCTGTTGTGACACATTGAGTTACATATGTTATGGTCAAATAGTCTCTCATCCATGGTGAGCAGCAATTATTTAGGCATAAAGCATTGTTAGAATTGCATGAAAGGTGAAGGTGTGTGTTTTCCATTTGGCTTAAGCTGGACAATTCAAGAATTTAAACATAATTCAAGTAGCTTTTGATAACATTTTCGGGGGGGTTACCCCTCCACCACCGTGTAGTTAATAATGAAAGGCCTTTGCTTTGTTACAGATTGAAACACTTCAACAAGAAAATAGTTCCCTGAAGAAGCAAGCTCAGAAACTGAAGGAGCAGTTCCAACAACAAAAGGTAATTCATCCTCCTTGCTCTTACAGTACGTGACACTAAAGCTTTCTCTCACTGGGTAAAGTTTTTAGAAGCCAGTGTAGACTGCGTAATATTTATTATTATTACATTTATTTATTTAAAAAAAATCTCCCCACTGACGAAGGTTGATGCTGATGTTGTCGTGGGAGGGTGTATTGTAGAGCCAGATGGAAGAGTGCTGGTTGACACGGCTCAGTGGATTGAGCAGGGGTGGATGTTACTCATTTTACATTGACAGGCTGTCAAAAAGAGGGTGGAGTTCATTGACAGAATGACAGAAATATGAATTGTATTGAATTTCTTTCATAACTTGAGCTTTTGTAGACCCTTCAGACTCGAGCATTAACATTCATTTTGGTCCACGAAAATGTACTGGGGTATGCTAAATAGTGTACCTCTAGTGCTAACGAAGAGAAATCTGGCTGCATTATCGACAAACTAATATGTCTCTTCACTGCATCTGAAGTAACTATGTTAATGGTAAATCAGCGATGTGTGAGGTACACAGATGTAGCATGACTGATTAACTACTTGTTAAAGGTGTACAGGATAGTGGGAAACAAGTAAGATGAAAAAGCAAATCCTGTAGAATATGATTGAACTTCTTTTTTTGTTTTTTTGCTATAACCATGTGAGAAGTATCTCACTCCCTTATACTCCCTTCATTGATAAGACACATGGTTATTGACTCAACAGGTGATGGTGGAGGCCTACCGCCGAGACGCCAGCTCCAAAGACCAATTGATCAGTGAGCTCAAGTCCACCAAAAAACGCCTGTTGGCGGAGGTGAAGGACCTGAAGCAGGAGCTGCTGAGCGTTCAGGGGGAGAAGCAGAATGCAGAGCTGGAACAGGCCCGGCTTGCGAAGGAGGTGGTGAGAGTCCAGGAGCAGATGAACAACATGGAGGCCCATCTGCAAGTCATTCAGAATGAAAGGGATCAGCTAGAAACCCAGATCCAGGTAATTATAAGTATTTGTTTTTGTTCAATATTCCTTATCAAATTTACTTCACAAGTACTTTAACAATAAAACTAAATGTTGATGATTTGGGTGAAGTATAAGCATGTGTAAATAAACCTATTGTAATGTGAAGGATCCTGTTTTTCTCCCAATTCAGTCTTTACAGTTTGATCAGAGCCAACTAGCAGCAGTCGCAGAAGAGAACGAAGGTCTGAGGAAACAGGTGGAGCAATTGGAGGGAGAAGCCAAAAAGTGAGTCATCTGCTGCATAGAGATACGGAACCAGGAATGACTCCCACAGTAATGATTTGGACCGTAGCGCATATCTTTGTTATCAAGTACTATTTATAAATATAAGTAAAGGCTTTTTTATAAAGTTCTTATGCAATTTCTGATCCTATGACATGTGGTTTTAAAATTACATCCATCCGCATCATTTTGCTGTGTTTGTGTGCCATCTATATCTGTAAATGAAATGTATCTGTCAGCACACCACTTGTGTTCTTATGCTTTTATGGTCTGCTGTCAGAACAATCAGATTTCGTCATGGACATTTTTAACTTGATTTCTTATCTGCATCTAATAGGGCCATCACAGAGCAGAAGGTGCGTGTGAAGCGACTGGGGACAGATTTGACCAGTGCTCAGAAGGAGATGAAGGCCAAGCACAAAGCCTACGAGAACGCTGTGGGCATCCTGAGTAGGAGGCTCCAAGAGGCTCTGACTGACAAGGAGACAGCCGAGGCAGAGCTGGTCAAACTCAAGGCCCAGGTGTCGGATGGGGGAAACAGCCAGGCCTTACAGGTACTGTATACATCTGCCAGACCTTCTACAGTTACTTGAAAAACTCCCAGCTACTACATTTGTAAGCACAGTGTGCTCTCATCCATTTAGGAATTTAAATTAGGTTAAAGTATCTGCGTGACTCTTCTTACCATTTCACAAACATTAGGAAGCCTAAGGCAGTTGGGATACAAGGTCTATAAAACCTGTTTTTCTTGCACTGAATAAAATCAAGAGGTGTTAGTTTTGCGAGCAGAACTGAAGAATAAGTAATATTTTGCATTCCTATTTGAAGTTTAAGAGTATTCTTATAGCTGGTTGTACTATAAGTGCTTGACTAGTCTTTTTTTCACAGAAACAAAGACACCAGTTAAATATGTTTTTAAAAATGACTAGGATAGCCTTCAATCTACCCTGATGTTCATCTCACATGTTGCAAGCATAAAGATATTTGTATTTTCATTGTGAATAATGCTGCAACGGCAACGTATTGAAATACAGTGTGGTTTTATTTGCCATCCAGGACAAGATTAAGACTCTGCAGACTGAGCTACAGGCTGTGGCCAACAGCAAGACTATGCTAGAGAAGGAGCTGCAGGAAGTGATCACCCTCACCTCCACAGAGCTGGAGGAGTACCAGGAGAAGGTCATGGAGCTTGAGGATGAGGTGAACAATGATCATTTTGTGTTGATATGTTCAGGTTTTTTTAACAGAACTGCTCGATATTTCTAATGGGATGTGTTTCCTGTATTTTTTTTTCCCTTAATGATGTCGATCACATATGAGCAGTATGTTTACACTTGTCTAGTCACTCAGTTACTTTGTATTAATGACATGAATTGATTTCATAGCTGCAAGAGTCCCGATGCTTCAAGAAGCGGATACGAAAGTTAGAAGATGCCAACAAGAAGCTAGCACTGGAGCTTGAACATGAAAAAGGGAAATTGGCTGGATTGGCACAGTCCCACAATACACTGCGGGAGCATTCCAACATTTTGGAGTCTGCTTTAGCTAAGAGAGAGGCGGATCTTGTCCAGCTCAACTTGCAGGTGAAAAATCTTATAATGTTGATGTTTTGTTTTTTATTACTTCTTTATTGTAAAGTCTTGTGTTACCTGTATGCTGAAATACAAAAAAACATATACGTTTTGATCAGTTTTAACAAAACATTGTTGTCCCATTCATCTTTTTTACAGGTTCAAGCTGTTCTGAAGCGTAAAGAGGAGGAGGACCAGCAGATGAAGCAGGTGGTTGAAACGCTTCAGCTTGCCCTGGAAAAAGAGAAAACCAAAGTCAATGACCTGAAAGAACAGGTAGGAGCTCTAAGGACACAGTATGTTCTCCTTTTCTTTTTGCCTTTCAAATGATTCCAAAGGGTCTGTAATTTGAATGTATTTGAATACATACTTTGACATAATTTGTGTGGCACAAGGCACAGTAAGAAGCCTTTAAGAAATATAAAAGTTAGAAAGCGGATTTGTGACACGTATCCATCTTAAGTCCAGTAGCTTTTCTGGAGCATTTGGCTCTTCTGGAGTCTTTCGGATAGTACTAATGTGATGTGTCCTTTAGGTGGCAGCAACAAAGGCTGAGGCGGCCCACAATAGACGGCACTACAGGGCAGCTATGCTGGAGCTGTCTGAAATCAAAAAGGACCTGCAGGCCAAAGTGGACCTGGTCAAAGCTCTGCAGAGTGAATCCCACAAACTACAGTATGTGCATTTGCTTGATTTAAAGAATGCAGTGTCTTTTGGCAAGTTGCTTTTGTATCAATATATTATATCTTATCACTCATTTGTCAGTTTGTCATTGAATGTGGCTTACTCTGCAGAGCTCAGGATGAGCAGCATGCTCAGGAGGTTTCCAGGTTCCAAGAGGAGCTGACTGAGGCCCATTCACAGCTCCAGATCCTCCAGAAACAACTGGACGAGGAACTGGCCAAGCAGCCCCTCACTAACCAAGAGGTGAGAGACCGACTTACACTGAAATATTTTGCTGATGACTGTTATTTGAAAATCTTGACAAAGTGAACACTATGAACACAATGCTTTTTGTTATATTATATTGATTTTATTATGCTTTTTTGTGTTTTTAGCCTGAATTGATTATAATACAACATTTTGACCATGTACTCTTTTATCATTGTCCTGGGAAAAGAACTTTCATTGACACTGATGTCTAACATTGACTGCTTGTTCAGGTAGAGGACCTGAAGTGGGAGGTGGAGCAAAGGCAGAGGGAGATCGAGGCTCAGAAGCAGCAGCTGGAGTTGATGGAGCAGTGTCAGCACAGGGAGCTCGACAACCTACAGAGAGCTCTGCAGGCAAGTATGCTCTTTCCACTTGTGAAAGATGGAAACAAAGCGTGTTACCTAACTTGATGTTTAAAAGAAATAAGTTGTTTCTGTATTTACAAATGCACCAAATAGCTTTTACTAAAGATGATTCTCTGTCTCAGAACATCAAAGTGGAGCTGGAGTCGGTGCAGGATGAGCTGAGTGGCACCAGGAAGGACAAGTTCATGCTGCAGGCCAAAGTGGGTGAGCTGAGGAACAGTATGAAGACGGTCCTTTTGCAGAACCAGCAACTAAAACAGGACCTCAAACAGAGTCGTCTAAGGAAGGTAAGGCATGCGTTACAAAGCTTTAAAGTCAAATGTTGCAAGTATAATTCCAAGTAAGAAATGCCTGCTGGAGATAACAGACTAAATACAAACCTGAAATTATGTTGTTGTTTGTTTGTTTTTTTGGAGCAGCAGCGTATGGAGCTGAAGAGTGAGGGGAACCCATCCAATCCAGTGACACCAGTTAAGATTCCAGACTGCCCAGTGCCTGCCTCCCTATTGGATGAGTTGCTGAAACCATCAACTTCTGTCAACAAAGAGCCCCTCAACAACCTGCACAACTGTCTACGGCAACTCAAGTAAGCCTCTTGTTCTGACCAAATGACTTTGTTAAAGGAGCTATATTTAATATTCTGAACATTAATATTGCAGCAAATGTAAAGATAGTAGAGTACTTTCTACCTGAGCAGAGAATGAAGTCGCTTTGTTGACATATATGGGACGGCCATGCATGCTTCTAGTACATGTTAGTGCATGTGAACGTGTCCCACTGGTTAGCTCGCGACCGTTTTTTGTTGTGTACCGCTTAGCAGCTATTTAAATGCAAGATTCTTCTATTATCAGGGAGGAGATGGACAGCCTCCAAAGGCAGATGGAGGAACACACAGTAACAGTACATGAGTCAATGAGCTCATGGACAAACACAGAGGAGGGACTGGCTCAACTAGAGCTTGAAAACAACATCTCCGAATCGTCAACGCCGCTAAACAATATGGTTGTGAAAAATAACAATGAAGCAGAACAGCAGCAGTCATAATAAAAGAACTTTTCTCAGGCCATAAGAGGGAGAGTGGAGTTTTATCCACAAAGGCACTTTTCAGCCCCTTATTCCCTTTCTCTTTCCTTAACAATTGCAGCCAACATTTGGCATTCTCCCATCAGCACAGACGTGCTTTTTCAGAGAAATACTTTATATGCCATTGCTTTATTCTTTCCTCTTTATTTGACAGGTGTTTATGTTTTTGTTATGCTATTGTCACATTTATTTATTTAGAGTTAAGTAATTGCAACTTATCTGACAGCCTCTCCAAGAGGATCCCCCATCTTCAGTTGTGTTATCATAGATACAGATATGGTCTAGTATGGACTGTTTAACTAATCTTATAGGCAAGTTTTCCCCTCTTGAGTCGGCAGTTTTTCCTTAATGTATTTAGTCATTATCCTCCTCGTAATATAACATCAGTGGCTTTGTATGCTGCTTAATGGATGGTTGACATTATTTCAAAAAGTGTTATGGTGACAGAAACAAACCATTAGTCTGTCACCAGACTGGCTATGAACTGTTCTTCCATTTCTTTGTGCCTGTGTACGAGAGCAGTTGCTCATCTATGATTTAACTGATGTGGTTACATATCCACATGATTTCTAAGCAGTTGATGAAACGCCATCAATCCTTTTCATGATGTTAAAAGTCATGCGCAATTGTGGTCAGTTTTTTTTTGTATTGCCTCGTTAAAATGCAGTGTTTCTGACATTTGTTGTAACCATATCACTTTGGGTTCCTAAACTTAAAAACATTAATCTCAGTTATATATGGAGGTGTTTTGTCTCGCATGGACTGCAGTAATTTGTACGCAAAAAAGCCTTAAGCAATCTTTAATATGCTGTAAAGGACTAAGTTGGTTTGAATGAGCATATTTCTGCTGAGGGTGTGTAATATGTTATATTGTATGTGTGTGCAAATCCTTACTGAATGGTTTATTGTAAAATATGTGGGTCATGTCAACGGAGAAAGAAAGTTGTACGATGAAGCAGAAATGTTTCTACTTCTAATAGCAGGTGCAATCAGATGTGTTCATTTTCTGTTACATTTGGTAAAAAATAGGAAATTGTTATACTTGTTTTATGGGTGTTTCAAGTTAATTGTTTCTAGAGGTTAATATATAAATTTACTTTTTTGTATGATTGTAAAGTCATAATTGTTTAATAGTGTAACAAAGATGAAGTACAGAATATCAAATGCAAACCATAAATCAAAGCCGATAGTAATTCTGGTCCAACTGTACTAAAGTGTCAGTGTAGAGGGGCGATTGGATGGTACAGTGTAGCTTTCTGCAAACAACCTTGCTACAGCTGCTGTGTCGATGTTCATTTCCACATTAAAAAAATATTTTTAAACACCATTGTATGCATATGAATTTCCAAAGGGACAATTCATATTTTGAGGAGAATGCTTACTGAGGCAAATAACAAATGTATTGATATCCTGTGTTCTGAATTTTTGTGGGGACTGTATCTTCCTAACTACCTTTCACTGTAACGTTGGGTAGTACTTAATAACATTTGCTCTTCGGCACCTGCGCTCGTGTTGCTGTATCTGATTTTTTTTTTTTTTTTTTTTCAAAGATTGAAATTGATTCATTCCTACATTTTAACATTTGTGTTGGGAGATGTGATTGTATTTATCATAAAATTGCACTATTCATCTGTCGTTATAGTTTGTTCTCATTCATTATAGGCTGTCTACAACACCTTCCTAAATATGTCCCAAATTCTATGTCATTTCCCCCACGTTGAAGTCGTTATTTTTTTTTGATCAGGCTCTCTGTTAGACGGAACCGGGGTCCTCGCCCTCTTGCATTTTGAAACCGTCGCGGTGAAGAAGACACCTAGCAACAGTAGCCGGGGAGAGAGGAGGAGGTGGGCATGGCACTATTAAAATGATATGTTCAACTAGCAGTGCTTTGCGGTGGATAATTGTTTAATGTGTTCGGTAAGAATACAGTAACTGTGTTCTTAATCTACGTCATAATGTATGCTATTGCTAACCAGTGGCTTGGGTGATTAGCTTCTCGCCTTGCTAAATGGCTAATGACTGTTAGCATGCTTGTCAAACTCAGCTTCCTAAAAACGGATTGTTTAGCTAACGAACATCGCTCAAAATGTTCTTTGCTTCCAACTTTTAACTGTCAAATATCTTTTCTGGTAAATTAGGTTTCTTTTAGTTTTTTGTATGAATATCTTGAGAGCCATGTATTGCAGTTGTCTTGCCTCATACATGCCTGAACCAAGTTGGCCTGCATGGGGATTGTGTCAACAAATATATTCTTTCGTATTGCGTTTATACCAGGACTACATTTCCACCTATTTGTTATTTCGTTTATTTAAAATAGGTGAATTTGTTGTTGGCCAGAAGAACCTAAACTCGTGTTTGCTAGGTTATCGTTTCCTTGGATTAGTCACGTCTGCAATCGGAGAGTATGATGCTACATTCATGGCTTCGGGAAAAAACGTAAATTTAAGAGACGTCCTGGAAATACAATTAATAGCAGCTTTCTGATGTTCCTTTTATAATTGGCCAGCGAATATCCCAGAAAACCATTTTCCTGCACAATGCTTGTATACGAGCAAGCATACAATTGCATGCGATTGTAGGGTATTAAGATAATGTATAACTCCGTTTTTGTGAGAATAAAAGCCATTGTTATGGCACGTCACTGCCTGTGTTGTATTAACGTAACGTAACCGTGTCGTAGGTTGGTTGAGAATTACCTTGTTGATCTCTGTTTAGTGTTTTAGCGAGAAATGTGACAATTCACTTTCTATTCGGTGCCTATCACCCTCAGGTCCGTCCAAATGTTATGTTTTCCCACAGGTCTGGAATGCAGCGTGCGCCCTCCCTTGAAACTGAGCATGCGCAGAACATGTTGTAAACAATGAGACTATTCCAGACCGTCTCCAGCTTTGTGTCTATCCAACAGTTTATCTGTGCAAAATTAACAACGGTTTCTCTCAGCTCCGCGTATATTAAATAAAAATGTTCCATGGTAAGTATAGGGACACATTTGTTACCAGATGTCATCACGTACACTTTGATTTTTATCGACAGCTTCACCACTAAGACGTATCAAATGTGTTGCGTTACAGCTTGAAAACCCACCTCGAATGACATACTTGGGCGTGACAGCATGCGAATGAACCGACTATTATCGTTATAATGTTTCCAGTTTTCTATTTATTTGTAATCGTTGATATTTCACCCCAAAGTTGTGTACTTCACTCTTATCAGTCTAGATTTTCATCTGAGCAGCTTCGCTCATGCTCCCTGGCTGCTAAAGCGGGCTTGTTGGTTAGCAAGCAAGCTAGCAGATGCTAGTGGTTGGTTCTGATAAGATATAAAGTGTTGCATTCAAAATGTGGTTATCTGGGACTGCAGTAGCACTCGCTTTATTACACGCGCTACGTAATATATTTGTGCTGCCTGTCTGCAAATATTTGACACTGGAGGACAGGAATTTACTAAATCATTCTGTATTATATTTTACAATGTGTGGCAGCCTTATGGATGGCATTTACTATTAATATGCAGGCTGATGCCTTGCTAAACAAAGAACACTTTTGTCATTTATTTGATTCTCACCAATCTGACCATTGTTATGGTTCGTGCTAATATTACAATTTTATGAGTAATGGCCAAGCTTAGGCGTACACTAAATATTACCAAACTAGATGAAGTTATGTGTCCACACTGTTTAAAGGCAAGTATACATACATTTTCTGGATGTATGATTGTTATTCATTATACTTCCTGGAACTGACATTTTAAATTGGCGTTCACTAGTGGTTAAGAAACCATTCTGGAAGAATTTTGTCATTCAATTATATTTATAAGTGTGCTGGAGTATTAATTTAAACTTTTATTTAGTGGAAAGAAACCATTAAAAAGAGAGCTTAGTATCACATTTCTCTACATAGTGGTTATTACGTTTATCATCAACTGCTGGGGATAATTGCTGAGGTGTAATGTGTTTTGTGTTGTAGGGAGCTGAAGCATGGAGGTGGTTCTGAGCAGGCTGAGGGGGCTAAGTGCTGATGAACTGCGCGAGGAGTTTGCCCGAGCAGACGTCAAGTGTGGTCCTATTACCGCTACCACCCGAGCCACCTTTGAGAGAAAGTTAGCTCGAGTCCTGGCCGGGCCAGAGAGCAGCGCCACTGAATCAGACAACAGCTGCTCTTCAGCGGGTGTCTTGGGCGGTGCGGCCTCCAATGCAGATTATGCCAAACCTGTGTCGTATGCCACATCAGCAGTGGCACCCACCACTGCTGCAACAAGCAGCAAACTCGCTGAGGCATCCAGCGAAGAGTGTGACTTTGGCTACGGTGTGGGTCTCAACCCTCCAGAGGAAGAGGAGATCTCAGTAAACACAACCTCAAACAGCTCTGCGGAAGGCAGTAACTCTCAGTGCAAAACGGAAACTCCTTCAAAGTCAGCACAAGTGTCCCCAACCTCTTTTTTTGGAGTATGTCCACTGTGGGAAGATGTTTTGGCTAGAAATGGTAAGACAGACTCGGCTTGTTACTTGTCCAACATATTTCAGTGTTACATATAGAGTTTGCATCACAGTTCAGGATCACTTGCCAGTAATTTCACACAGTCAGAATGTTGAGAGGAAAGAGCTCTATTTTCTTTGATAAGTTAAACTTTTGGCTTCATACTGACTTAAGGCCAAAGTCCAGCCTAAAATATCGTGTGGCTTGCTTGTTTGTTTGTTTGTGAAACTTAATGTTTGTCCAGTTTCTGTATTTGTTTAGAGTACTTGCTGCTGTTGTAGTGTGAAATCCACATTTGTTTAGTGGATGAAAACATTAATTGTTATTTCTTTGGTGGTAAGCAAGCGGAATAGAGTATCAATCGAAATTAATCTTAAGCTAATGTTAACCTTTTTGTAGATCCCCATGAAAATATGATTTTACAGGCTCACTGAACAGAAGTTCAGAAAAGCTGATTCTCCGTGGGTTTTATTTGTCTGCAGAGAGAGCACACGTGTACACGGATAAGAAAGATGCCCTTCAAGCTGTTAAAACGATGAAGGGAGCCCGCTTCAAAGCCTTCCCCAACCGTGAGGATGCTGAGAAGTTTGCTAAGGGGGTCTGTGACTATTTCCCCTCTCCCAACAAATCTACACCTTGTGTATCTCCTGTCAAACCGGGCCTGGTCGTAAAGGGTAAGTAGATACATATCTCTGTTAAAAAGGGCCTAATCAATACTCTATTATTATTTTCTCAGAATCTCAATCTGGGTTTCATCAAGTTATGGCACTCTGCTCTTTTTGGTCATGTAGAAGGCCAGCACTCCTATAAACATCCACAATTTGTCTCATTTTCTGCAAGTCTGTCTTTTACTGCCTGATAGATCAGTGTACAGCAGATGTTTTTTGGTAGGACTACTCAATATAGCGGTGAGATCCATCATTCTTTCCAAATTTTTGTCAGGTCAATCGTAGCTGACACTAACAGATGCATGGGGCACACCAGCCTTGAACAATATCTGGAGTTTTTCACAGCCGTCCCTGTCCTTCACTTTCATTCTCCCTCTCCACTCCAGACAACATGGAGGTTGATACAATCAACCGGGAGCGGGCCAACAGTTTCAAGAGCCCACGCACCCAAGACCTGACCGCCAAACTGAGGAAAGCTGTGGAGAAGGGCGACGAGGTGGCCTTTGGCGAGCTGGTCTGGAGCAACCCACGCTATCTCATTGGTTCAGGGGATAATCCCACTATTGTGCAGGTGAGGAATTAATTTCTTGTGATGTTTTGGTGTTCTCAGTCTCAGATTGTATATTTATTGCAACTTTCAGAAACACAGAATTGATAAAAAACCTGTAGTAAATGATGAGGCAGCATTGTTTGAGCTCGTCTGAATAGTACTGTTGTGATATCTCAAACTCTGTGTGCTATTTATAGCGGTGCATTAGCCTTACTTAGAATGTTGTCGTATGTTGATACATGAACATCAGTGCAGGTCATTTTCAGGTAATGCCCTTGCAGTTGCTAAAATGAAAACAAAAATATGACCTAGTGTATCATTAATCTTGTATCTGTTTAAAGACACATTCAAGATATTCTTTTCTTTTTCTTTTTTTTGTCTAAAATTCAAAGTTTTAAATCAGTCTTAGAAATCAGTCTTTTTTTAACCAACATATTTGATGCTATTATATTAAAGATACCTACTGTTGTCATTAAATAAATGTTAGGTGTTAAATCCCTAACTTCAGCAGGTGATGTCGAGGTCAGATGCTGCTTTTAGGCTAAATGAAGCATTCTTTCCTGTAAGCAGGAGATTAAAGAGGATTATGTCTTGATCCATACAGTTGTTCCACTGTTTTCTCTTGTTAGGAGGGCTGCCGGTACAACGTAATGCACGTGGCAGCCAAGGAGAACCAGGCAGGAATCGCCCAGCTGCTGCTGGACACCTTGGAAAACCCAGAGTTTATGCGCCTCATGTATCCAGACGACCAGGAAGTTATGTTGCAGAAACGCATCCGCTACATTGTAGATCTTTACCTCAACACTCCAGATAAGGCTGTAAGTTCTTTTACCATACCAGCAAAATCAGATTAAATTAGATTCTAAATAATGTTCATATTGTTTGTCTTTATCTTCCAGGGCTTTGAAACACCACTCCACTTTGCCTGTAAATTTGGGTGCCCAGACGTGGTTAATGTCCTGTGCTCGCATCCTGACAGCGATAAGAACTGTAAGAACAAGGATTGCCAGAAGCCGTGTGATGTAAGGGAGTTTTATTTTTAACCCTTATTGAACTTTGTTACATGCGTACTGAGTAAGAGAATCTTCAGCATAGCCTGGGTTGTAGTTGCTGGTGGTTGTTACACAGAAAGATTTCATGAATGTGTACATATGGAAGCTGTCTAGCAGCGCCTCAGCCTTGCACAGTACTGCTGAACACTGGTGTCCTTGCAGTCGTTGCTGAGGGGAGGTACAGTTATGCTCACTCAGGTCTTGAAGCCGTGACCTTTTAGCTTGCTTTTTTTAATCTTTGGCAACAATCACTCACTGCACATTAAAGGCTAAAATTAGATGAGCATGAGCAAGTTTTTTCCCCAGTTAACCCAGCAACAGCTGTATGTTGTCAGGTGCACAAACTATATATCCCTAATTGTTCTTTCTTTTCCACAGCTTATTTGTAGCAGAAAAAATAAAACCCAAGAAGTGAAGCAGAAGATAAGTGACTATTTGGAGGGTAAGGACACACACATGTTTCTGAAAATATAGCAAGTCTTTGTTCCTCTTCTCCCCTGCTTCCTGGAGGACACAGGGAAGTACCATTTAGTGTACACACAGTGAATGTGTTCACAGAGAGACCTGATTAAGTAGAAGCAGCATGTTGCATCCTATAGTTTCAATTTGGCAATGTGCGTCAACATTGATTTTTCTTCTTTTTTTGTATCTGTTGTGTTAGCCATGGTGGCCGATATATAGAAATTAGGCTAAAAGCAACATTAGCAGGTTGAGGTGCTGTATAATTGGGTTAGTCCTTCAGAGTTACTTCAATAACTGGCTGTGGGTACTATTGAATACATTGCTAACCATTTTGTATTGACCCCTGAGAGTCAGCCTGAGCTGTGAAAAAAGTTGGATAATCTGACAATTGCAATGTTAGACTGGTACTGTACTGAAGTTGGAGAGAGAGCATGGCATTGGGCATGAAGTTCTGCATAGATGAGGTTTGATTCCCGCTAATCTCACTCAATGAAAATATATACGTAATATATGTCTTTTAATGTTGTCTCACAGACCGCTGCTTTATCCCTTTGCTGAGGGCAACCGACAACACCTCTCAGCCCGTCATTGGTGGTCTGTGGTCACCTGAGTCCTCAGAAAGTCTCTCGCTGACCCAGCGGCACACAAGAAGCCCAATGGATCCTGTGATGACTGTCACAGCCTTCGCTGGCCCACTGAGTCCTTCTAAAGCAAGTTCTCTACCCGATTACCAGTCCAACGTCTCATCATTGCGTTGCATTAAAAACATTCAGTGACCAGCGCATGTTGTTTCCTCCTGTAGGCAGATGATTTCCGTCGGTCCTGGAAGACACCGCCCAGAGACAGGGCGGAGCTTTTCCACCACATTCTTAAGTCTGATCCGGACCGTGGGGCAGAGAGAGTGGGCAGGTACGTCCACAACCATATTCTATATGTTGTCTCTATAACTTTCTATGTATTCTCAGATATATTGTGACACTACTGAAGGGTGATACTACTGGGCTTATTGCTGTAATTTTACTGCATTAAGGCAATAGTCTGGAGGTAATACTTTTTGAACTAGCAGAATAAACATGTTTTGTTTTAGGGGATTACAGACATGTTGGGCATTATAATTAAATAGTACCACATACTGCACCCTCCAAAGTGAGCATACAGTTGAATCCTCAACAACATTTGAATCACATTAGTACTGGAAATGGTTCAAAAGCACTATGAAAACACCCGTTTTTACATCTAAATAAGTCATCCTTTATCTACAGAGACCTGGCTCATGAGATGGGCCACCCGTGGGCGGAATACTGGGACTTTCTTGACAGTTTTGTGGATCTGTCATCAACTGACGGGCTCCGCAAGCTGGACGAGTACCTTAGCAAGAAGGACTTCAGTCCACGGGCTCACAAAGTGGCTGGAGAGAATGAGACCAGCAACAGGTTCAAAACCCCCTCTCCAGGTACCTTCACCTGCTCCATATTAGAGAAGCTGCAAGTGCTGAAACAAAAAATGCGCTGCACACATTCCAGATCACCTGGACATGGAAAAGATTTGACAAAGCTGCATAATCTCTTGCCATTAAGAATAATATGATAAGATTGCACTGTAATAATGACAAGTTGTTAAGTCTGTTTTGGTCATTCATCGTCCCTGGTTGCAGGCAAGCCCAAAAAGTTCTGCAACTCCATCTCTGTTGGTGCCTTCCTGGATGAGGGTGATGACATCAGCCTTGAGGAGATGAAGAACCGGCAGAACGCAGCACTCACCAGCATCACATCCTCTGCTGCGTCCAAGGACTGCCTGAAGGGAGCAGTGGGCGGCCACGAGTTCCACATCCTGCCCATCCCGCTGCACCACCGTGGGGCTGACCTGATCGAGACGGCGGCAGAACAAGACCTGCTGTGCTGCTGTGACGACAGCCTCCTGACGCCCGGCATTGTCTGCAAAAACGGGGTGTGCTCCTCCTCCAGAGATAGGACTCACAATGGAGACAAGGTGACTCCTCCTCGCACCTCTCCGTCCTCCTCCTGCCTGCTGTCGCCCATCTCCAATCTCATGGCGGAGTTTGAGCGCATGTCTCTGCAAGAGCCGCCGGACAGCCCCGCCAGCTGCAGGGAGCGGAGGAGCAGTGGCGGGAGCCGGCACAGCTCCTCCTCGGCCACAGACCTCAGCTCCGGGCTGAACCACCTATCTCTTGGTCACAGCAGTCAGGATGGTGAGACTGTGGAGGGGCCAGGCTGGAGAACGGAGGGAAGAGGGCCAGAGGAGAGGAGCAGCAGTGGCAGCTCAGAGGAGTACTTTGAAGCAGAGGAGAGTCTGGAGATGTTGGGCAGGACTAGGGGGTCAGTATCAGGGGGGCGCAACTTCTGCGCTCGGTCCAAGTCATGGGACCATGGGGGGAGGGACCTGAGCAGCTCTGGATCCTCTGGGTCCTCTTATAAGTCCCTAGATAACTCCAATGAGTTCCTACCCAGGACCCCGCCGCATATTAGAAGAGGACTTTTCATTGACGGGTGAGTCTGTCTCTGTGGAGGGCCATGATGTTGTCTTGAAAGAACTTTATAGTTGCTAAAATAGAAAATGTCTCTGATAATGTTCCACAAGATGATGTGACAAAATCTTAAGTAGCACATCTTGTTTAATAGTTTTGGGGTGCTATAGTCTCTAATACTAGGCCAGACAAGTATATTGCTACACCAGCTGACAACACACTCCAATTCAACTGCTATTTGAGGAGTGGGACAAGCAGCCAGTTACAAAAGGGTTTGATGATCACAAACTTCTGAGTTCCAATCATAATAATACATTAGATTAATCTTGTTAATTAATATTTTTACAGGGATTCACCGTCCAAGTTGGACAGAGAGGTCCTGTCAGCAATAGAAGGCTTAGACCTCGACCCCCAGAAGTATCCCAGCATTCACAAGTGGAAGAGCACAATGAAGTCGTACTCGACGTCGGACATGCAGAGGTTAGTAGGCGTAGCTGACATTTTATTGGAATGAATATTATTCTCTATTATTGGTTTCCTGATTATACTGTGTGTTCATGATGCTGCCCTGGCCTAAAAAGTGAGAATTTTGGTCTCAGTGGCTGATTTAAGTCTGATTATCAGATTATAGGCTAAATACTGCTGGGAAACATTTCAGTTTCAGAGTTAATTTTGGCACGAATGCATGACCTCTGTTGTTTGTCTCTTGACTATGATATTATTGACTATATTTACAGTCTTCATCATAAAAGCACATTTATGATAAGATTAGATAATCCTTTATTAGTCCCACAGCGGACAGTCTGTGTTCTCTAAGGTTGTTGTCTTTCTACACCATGACTAATAGGAAATGAAAAATGTAACTCAATATAGATTGTAATAGTCCTCTAATTGACAAAAATAATGGTCACATATTTTTACAAAAAAGCAGAGTAAGCATGGTTAGTGCAGTGTATATTCAACACAGATGTCTGGTGCAGAGAGGGCCTTTCTTTAACTTTTGCAGTTTTGTGATTACAGCCACAAGACATTTTGGGAATTATTTGAGAGGTGAAATGCCAGGGGGTGGAGTGTTTTCTTCCAGAAAATAAATATGGTGCTTTAAGACAAAATCAACAGCTTCAGCTCTTAGTAAAAAATGCCTCCACACTGGCAAAACGGGTTAAAGAGGCTCTTGAGATGCAAAAAGAATGTGTTTATTTCATGTGCGAAATGTGATGAAAAGAGGGAAAGTTTCAGTCATAGGACATAGCACCTTAGTTGCTGACAAACATGTGCGGTGTCTCAGTGTGTGGGAGAAGGTGTAAATCTCAGCACCAGGTGCAGTAATTGTTCAGTCAGTGTTTTTGATAAACAACCCTGTCAGCCCTATGCAGCTAGGTTGTGGTTGTTTTATGCTATGGGACAGTAAAATCTTTACTCATTGTACCTTTTCAGTATTAGTCGCAATATTGTAAAAGCAACTACTGACCGTTGTTGATGTGTGTTGTCTAGCTGGCCCAGCCCTGCGGTGGTAAAACCACGACTCAGGATGCAGCACCAGACTCTTGGGTCCCCGGTCAGCGGCATGATGTCTCCCACCGGTCGCTTCAGTCCTGCCCGGCACGCCGCCTCGCCAGACTTCAGCCCCAGCCGCTACAGCCCTGCCAATGCAAGCTACATCCAGCGCATCCGCCTCAAGCACTTGAACGAGCCTAACTGACCACTCTTCTCCCCCACCACGGCCATACCCTCTCCTAGCCCTAACCCCCAACCTCCATTTCCCCCTTAAAAATCCAGCTGCACCAGAGCTCAGAAACCCTATACCTAACAGAAATATGCACAAGTGTCTGGAAGATTTGTATTAATCATTTATGGTACTACTCCTATGTAATACAGGAACTCTCATCACGTTGGGTTGTGATGTACACTCAAGACTTTAAAAAGGAAAAAAAAAGAAACCTTGATAATTTATGTACTGTACGGATGTGGGCAATGTTGAATTGACGGTAATGTTATTTGTGGCAAGTGTGAAGCACCTGTATCATAGCCTGAGTCAACTTTTTTGAACATTGTGAATACAAGCCGCACTCCCCAAAGTTAGTTTGTCACTAAAACATTGGTGCGGAATCCTCCACAGGATTCTGTCACTGAGGATGTTCTTAAAAAAAAAAAAGACAAAAAAGTAAATTGTCTATTTTAAAAGTTATTTTTTGTATGTTGGTCAGTAGCACAAAAATGTAATGTTTTTATTAATGGTGTTAAAAGCGACTGCCATTTCCTATATTTTCCTCAGTTCAGGAATTGCCTTAATTTTCTGAAGTGATGGAACAGCTCTCTGTCAGTTCGGACACACTCTCTAGCTCCTACGTCAAATATCTGGAAATGGCAACCTCACTGGCTGCGTCATGCACAGATGATTAGGGCAAACATGGGAAAAACTGATTAGACTGAGATCTTCCATGTTTTTATTTTGTTCTTCAATAAATGCGTACATTTTCCGTCTTTTCTCGGTGGTTCCTGGACACGTCTTGACTTTTCCTTTCTGCCACAACCAGCGGCCTTAGACTGTGCAATTTGACATTTTTTTTCTCTGAAATATCTTTCATTCACAAGCATCTCCCACAGTGTGAGCGACAATATAAAAATCAATCTGGAAAGTGAAATTTCAAATTAGTCTCCACTGCGCTAAACCTTAAAATTGCCGCGTATGAGACCACCTTTAAGCTGTATTAAGCCATTTTTAATCACTAGGGGGAGGAAAGACTCCACAACTAAATAATGTATTTATTAGCTTATTATAGACCTCTTGTTAAAGAAAAACTGCCTTATGCTTACAGAGAACACAACTGATTAGGTGAGAGCTGCACAGAGTTGGATGTTGGTTCCAGCATTCGCAACCCTTTTCACTGTATAAACAGTTTGATACAGTGTTAATTTCAAAACTAGCACTTAAAAGAGCCCTAATGCCCAAAGTTATGTCCTGAATCTCTTCAATGGTTCAAATTGGCTTACAGTAAACTCATGTACACATGGCAGGTACTTGCATTTTTTTCAAAACATGTCTAATGGTTGAATGTGAATGTACAAAAACCTGCTGTATCCAAATTATTTTTTACTTAGGGATGAATTCACTGCTGTATGAGGACTTATCAGCTAAGTCTAGGACAAAAACAGCCAACCGTTTTAAATATTCAGATTGACTTGGGTTGAGAAAAACAAGTGTTCTGAATGTACATTTTTTGTTAACTAAACCTTTTATCCGAGAGCACAAACTACTTCACTGAGAAGATTGTATTGTTATCCGTGTGCTCTCAGGTGACAACAGATCTAATGCTGGTCTCTGAATGTTTATGAATGTGGAACTTTGCAAAAATGCACCTAAAAAACTTAAAACATGCTTCTTGTGCTTTTAGCATTCTGTGCTTTATCAAAAGTTAACTTTCATGGTGAATTCTCTTTCTGTATGTCTAGACCTCATTTGCTTTCAGCTAATCAATAAAACATCACTCGTATTTAATTGCTACTGCCTTATGTGCTTATTAGATATTTCAGGAAAGAAATGTGACGGAAACAGAAGAACCTATCATTTTCTTTTATTTACTACAGCTGCACCATACAACACTAATCTTCACACTTCAGCCTACTGTAATGATAGATGTAATGCTAAGAGCAAGATTTGCATTTACAACAGCTATACAAATACAACTTTTTTTTTGGTTTAAAAATCTGTCACTTGTGAAAAAAATCCTCAGTTACATTCAGGAGCAGCTGTTAATCACTTCTGCTGGCATTCTATGGCACGGAAGTAATCGCAACCACAGAGTCTCTCATTAGATGATGGTAGTTCAATTACAAAACAAGAACATCAAAAGTAATTTTCAAGACACTTAAGGAGAAAACTGAACTTTGACCCTGCAACCACCTGACCAGGCATCAGAGTCCCATAAACGTGCCGTGCGTTGGGCCGTCAGGTCCGCGTTAGTTTGTCCGGGGGCATGAATCCTGCGTCTCCCAGAGTTCTGAGGGCCACCCTGCCGCTAGGTCGAATGGTGAGCCATGTGATGCTGCCGTTATTCAGGCCCATACGTAACCAGCCCTCTGGAGGGAACTGTAGAGCCCTGAGAGAACAAAAGAAAGATATGAGCACTGGAGCTACTTTATATTTACACGGCACTTATTTAACAAAAGAATTTGATGTGTGATCTTGTCCTGTAAGTAGTCATTAAACCCTTATAGTTAACTAGATTATACTAAGTATATTAAAGTACTAAATGTCCCATCAGAAATGGGCAGTATTTCTATTACTTGTATTTGAAATGCGTATTTCAATTAGTTTAGAGTATTTTGTAATTTGTATTTAATAGGGCCGATAAAAAGTCTAACGTAATTTGTAACAAAATACTTTAGAGTGGAGTAATTTTGTATTTAAAATATTCAAAATACTTTCTCCATAAATTAAAAAACAGTTCACGAGATCAGTCTTCAGATCTTCAAGTTCAACGGATTGTCTGTCAAGGTAAATATTTTATCTGAGTGTGACAGATGTAAACTAGCTTGATGTATAATTTATGTCTGGGTCTGGCTACATAGCCTATTGTATGGTTATAATATCAAGCTAGCGATCGATGCTAACATGCCAATGACGCTAGCATGCTGTCTAGGCTAGTGCATAGCCAGTGTTTAGCAAGTTAGCTTATCAGTCGAGTAGCTAGCTATAGGAAGAGGGAGATTGGGAGCTTGTATGTTCATGATAACTTTATCAAGAGACGTCTGACCATCTAATCTTGTACTGTATTACAAGTTATGCTGTATCTTCTCAATGTGAATGTCATAATGCCATATCAATTGCTGGCTGATAATATAGTTCACAGTTAGCCAGGCTATGACAGTAGATGTCCATTTGTTAAAAAAAACAAAAAACATTAAATATCCAATTTTATTTAAAAGGCATATTATGAAAGTATTCTTAGTTTTATTATTCTACAGTTGGTCTCAGTACAGTCATTTATTTAGGCTCTTTACCTGTGTATAACTGGTTTTAATTCAATATTTTGCTTTTATAGTATACATAGGCCTAATCTGTGATGCTATTTATATGTGATGAATATTTTCTTGTTGATACAAAGCCAAGGTTTATGGGCTGTTAAGTCCCATTAATACACACACACATATATATACACATATATATATATATATATATATATATATACACATTATATATATATATATATATATATATATATATATATATATATATATATATACACACATTATATATATATATATATATATATATATATATATATATATATATATATATATATATATATATATACACACACACACACACACACACACACACACATATATATATATATATATATATATATATATATATATATATATATACACACACATATATATATATATATATATATATATACACACACACACACACACACACACACACACACACACACACATATATATATATATATATATATATATACACACACACACACACACACACACACACACACACACACACACACACACACACACACACACACACACACACATATATATATATATATATATATATATATATATATATATATATATATATATATATAAATAAATAAATAATCAAGTTGTTGTCTTTTAATAGCTTTGCTTAGTTATACTGACATTCTGTGACGGTTCACCAGAGCTTTGGTACATTATATAGCCCAAACCTGAATGCTCTGCTATACCAAATTGTGAGAAAACGGAAAATCCAGAAAAAAGTATTTTGTAAATACATACATGTTACATTATCTGGCACCAGTATTTTGTATTTTATTTTAATACATTTATTTGAGAGGTAATTTGTATCAAAATACATTTTGATGTATTTTTGCCCATCTCTGTGTCCCTTTTCAACCAGATGCACAGTCAACAAGAAATGCACAAAGCTGTATGTAGCAGCTAGAATATCAACATTAAACAGGAATTTCCTTAGAAGAATTCCATTAAGAGCACAAGGACAAGAGTGAAGCACATACTCAATAAAAATAATAGTTTATACACAATGGTTGGCAAAGCAAGAAGATCACACTCTAGCCTTAGCTGAGCGCAGATCGCCAGCGACACAAACCTGCAGACAAAGTAGCGGATGACATTGGCATGGCACACGATGATCTCGTAGCTGTCCTCCTTCTGCTTGGGGTCAGCCCGGTGGATGTAGCGGCGGAAGGCTGCCTCAATGCGAGCTCCATCTTCGTGGTACTGCTGGAGGATGGTAGAGAGGTTGAAAGCCAGCTTTGTCAAATGAAAGGGTTCTGTTTGAACCCCTCAATCAGAGCAGAGTCAATCGATGAGGCTGCTGTGCATTGTAGGGAATGTATGAAGAGTTTGGTTCCAAAATGAGGCCAACTATATGGAAAATGTTACTTCTACTAAAGCACTGAATCACTGAGGGCAGAAACTGTTTACATGAGTTATTTATAGGATTGAAATACAGTCCAACTATGTCTTTCTGTCATGAGGCTACCATGATCCAAGTTCTTCTTTTAGAGGGACGTTCCCCCGAGAAAGAAAACTCAACAGCAATGTTTCTTTCTAACATTAACATTTACCAACTAGTTATTTAGTAACGGATTATGTAATTTGTCAAATATAGTAGAAAGATTGATCATCAGCTGCCAGACTCCTTTAAACATAGCATTTTGGAAATTAACTCTTCCTACGACACATTCCTGTGATGGACTGGCTGATTTTTTTAACAAACACTCCACAGGCCACCTGCACAGACACACGAGCAGCAGAGAGATACCTAAACAAGGATGCGTAAATATAGAAAAGCAGTCCTACAACCCGCTCTAGAGGTAGAGTGCATGCATCTTCTCTCACCACAGCATCGGGCTTCCAGTGAGTGACGGGTGGAACGGGCTCAATTGGCGCCCCCTCTCTCAGCAGATCACAGCTCACGAGCTCCACTCCTAGACCCGTACGACATTCAGGGCAGGGGAAAATGTTAATATACATATAATAATATAATATACATTTGGGATGTTCGGCATTTAAAGCAGGTGCATTTCACAATGATAAACATGATATGAATAATGTATCAACAGTGGTATGTATTATCCAACAACTTGAACATGTGTCAAGCAGAAATATATTCCAAGTATGAAAATGTATCATTGACAGCATGACGGTAGCTAAACTACCTTAGCTGAAGACATAACAATATGTATGACGACTGTGGATATATAGCTAACAGAAAAGTAACATTACACCAGTACCATGAACCTTCTTTTTGGATTACTGGTATTGATCAGTGCAGCTCTAAAAATGAAGCGTGTCATCCATCCACTACCTGAGAGGTGTTTGCTGATGATATTGGCCGTCTCTGTGGCCCGGGCCATGCTGGAGTGGATCATGACATCATACTTGAGTCCCAACGCTGCTAACCGCTGGCCCGTGAACTCAGCCTGCTCACGACCTGGAAATGGAGACACAACCACCGTTAAAACAAATGTGGATAGGACAATCGGCAAGCAAAGAGATTGTTCTGCTGTCAGGGTGGTACAGTGCATGTATGTATACGCTCCACACTCATTGAAGCTGGTTCCAAGCGTCAATGTGTACTTGTGACCCTCTGTTTGACTGAAATGACTCTCCAGACTGCTGCCTCTTCAGCTTTCCAGGTGACTTGAGTGGAATCAGGTACCTAACGGAGTGAGGATCCTCTCCTTGTCCATGGTGCCGCTCAGGTTGTATTGGGAGTGTCTGATGAGGAGGATGTTGCGTGTAGCTTTTGGTTTACTGTTGTCCTGCTCAGAGCTGGGGTCTTCAGTTGCTGGAGTGGCCGTCGTCTTCTTCCCATTGGTCAGTGCAGATGGGTCTCTCCTAAACAAAAGGGTGAGATCAGGTGATCTTGAGATCAGGTGGCTTTGTCTGTCTCAATTAACTTGAGGGATGGGAAAGTGGGTTAACACAAAAGGATTTAAGATGATGATAAATATAATTGAACCTCTAAACCTCTTGTTTTTAAGAAACCCTAATCTAAACTCAAGCTATTTATAAATCAACCTAAATGTCACCGTGGTGGATAGCCAGCTATTAAGTCGATCACTATTTGACAGAGATTTGGCGTGGTGTATAGTCCATAAAGTGGTAGGAGGACAATTGAGGGGGTGAGGGGGGAATCAAATAACCAAACAGCAGAGAACCAGCGCGCGCAAAAGCACGTACTTATCCCAGTTAAAGTCCCACGCGTGTCCAGTCGATGCTGGTGTGTGGCTGGCAGGTGTCCACGCCGGCTGCGCCGCTCGAAGGACGGCCAATCTCGACCAACGACCGGCCGCCTCTCCTCCCCGCTGCTCACCGAAGTATCCGCGGGAGTCAGCGGCGGCTGCGGCGAACACTAGCACGGCAGAGCCTCCGGCGAACCCACAAATAAGTTTTAAAGTTTTTCTGTACGACATCCTGCGAGCCGCCGAAGAAGCAAACTATTGCTAGCTAATTAACGTTAGCCGAGCTTAACTGGTTTACCGTTAAGAAGGTGTTAACGCTAATGCTGTTTCCTCTTACAAATGTATGGCTTTCTAGTTACTCAACGGCGTTTGACTGTTAATTCCAACTCCATCAAGGGGTACAAAACACGCTTTCTGTGCCACGACATGTACCCGGGCGGTGGCTGTTAGCTGTAAACTAAAATTACCGTTTGCACCAGAGATAGCAAGCTAATAAAGGCAGCAGTTTCCTACAAACATTACGGTGACTCGCCCGAGCTTTCTTCTTCTTCTTCTTCTTCTTCTGCTTCTTCTTCTGCTTCTTCTTTGGGGTTTAATGGCAGCTGGCATCCTCAGTATTACATTACTGCCCTCTGCTGGAGTAAGTTAACTCCTACAGTGTCCGGTTTGTCACATCCTGGGGCCAGCGAAGGCCCTATTGAAACTGTGGCGTTTCTTCTTCTTCTGCCAAATTAATTGGCTTTTTAGGGGCTTTATCATGCTCAGAAACGTACCAATTTCGGCTTGCATATCAGGACTGGTGAAAAATGTTATATTTTAGGAGTCTCGCATTTGGGTATTGGCTCTATAGACCACAGCTGAAAACAAAAAGAGCCAAGACAGCATCAAAAAACAGGAGTCAGAAATAACCCATCTTAAGAAAAGTCTCTAACTCCAGGAGGAAAAGATGGAAGACAACCAGGAGAACTCTGATGAAAACAACCAACTCCTGGATGTCTTCAAGACAAATGAGGGTCTGTCTCAGATCCTCACAGAGACCAGAAACCAGCTGAGCAGCAAAGAAGATGAACTCCTCCAGAGTGAAAAAGCCTCCAAGACACACAGTTGTCCTCACTGCCAGAGCAGCAGTGTTTCCTCTCTGTACCTGTCGAACTAACACCGTAACATGAATAACCACCTGCATTCTGTATTTATAAGGTGTACTGTGTCCATTTCTACTGGAATAATAAGTTTACATGTATACATTCAGATCATGAATTCATTATTCAACAACCCAGAATGTAATTATGGTTTATTTTGAAATAGTAAAGAACGCTCATCATTATTCCCTGAAGCCCAAGATAACATTTTCCATATTATTTAACTTTTTTTATTTTTTTTATCAGAACAACAGTCAGATATTGAGTTTACTATCACATAAACAACTGGGAGAACTTGCCAATTTCTTGACATTTTTGCTTAAAAAACGGTAATCACAGTTGATGCCGATTAATCTTCTGTCAATTAACTAATACATTTTTGATTTCAGTACTATGGTTGGTTTCAGGGCATTCAGGTGAAAACTACATATTCACTTTTAAATCCGTTTAAATCAAGTTCCTTACCAAAGGCTAAGGAACAAACTCAATCAGTTGAGTTTTATGATGCTGCTGCTGAATTTCTCCCAGTTGCAGTAAATTCCTTAATTAGCCTTCACAAATTGTCCATTTCGCCTGTCTCTAAGTTTATTCTTTTGTCAGTATTTGTTGACAAATATGGCACAAAATCAGTTTTTGTTGAGGAAGTTACATTTTTATTTGGCTATTGTCTCATGTTCATTAAAAAAATCATTTCTTGTGGGCCCCCAGAAACCAGGGGCCCAATCGCTTATTGGATAGGACCGACTCTGCTTACTTGCATCTTTCCCCGGCTTCCTTATGGGGACAATAATCACCTCCTTCCAACTCGCTGACCCTCCTCACACACTTTATTGTACAGTACAAATAAACGCATTCAATCCTCCTGCCCTTTATTGTTTAAACATTATATAGCATATCCTTTCATGTCATTTCATCTTTTACAAGCCCATTTTTGACTCTCCCAAAATGAATGGAACACTCTGCTCATCTTTAATATTTTCCTTCTCCCTTAAAAGCACAAACAGTGAGATTTTCCTAAAAAAACAAGACTCATCCAAAAAGAATCCCTCTCAATCATCACTTATTAGCCAAAAGAAGTGTGTCTGTATCTGCAGAGACCATGTCCTCTGCCTGTATTTCTTATTTTGCTGCTGGAACGTTTGGGCATCAACCTCTATGTAATACAAATACATTATATCGTTTTTTTTACATACGACTGGACAATAGTCACTACCTATAGTTCTTCTTGGTATACTTTCCAATCACACATTGGAGCAATGTTATGAATTATCCATCATTTAAGCACACTGAATTCCCCTCATCTAACAAATCATGAATGACACGACCATTGCCATTAGTTTTCCCTCTCCCTCACCAGCAGTGATGTTCCAACACCACACACTGCTTGGTCTTCTTTGTCCTTTTATGTATTTTAAGTTTGTTCGACTCTCTCTTACAAGGGTTATAAAACACAACCACTAATGTCTTCCATTCAGCCCACACTTTTACCACCACATAATTACTGCAGTTTATTTCCTATACCCAGTAGCCTACTCGACAGGGAGTTCCTTGTCTAACAAAGATATATAACTCGCTGACCCAATCCCAATCTCCACACTCACGGACTCATTGAGTCTGTGAGGGTTTGGGGCTGTCCCACTGACAAATCAGCGAGTGTTTGAGGGCTCTCTCGCTAAAAATGTTGAGCCCTTTATGAACACTTTCCGTAAGTCTCCACTTTGCCTGAGGAAAGTAACCACAATTCAAAGCAATGTGACGTTAAACATGGAGTGACCAGTGGAAGCCAGAGACGTAAAAAAAGGTAAACAAAGAGGACGGCACATGTGTGTTCAGCCATATCAGAAATATTACGGATTAAAGATGGAACATAAAAACACATGAATCAGAGGAATGGAAGCAGAGATAATATTACACAGATGTATTCATACAACATTTAATTTTCTCATTGAAGCTGTTTTGATAAAAACGAGTAAATAGATTATTTGAAATGACCTCTCATTTTGTGAGGAAAGAGCCTGGAAGACGTTCAAATCAGGGAGTTAACTGTATAAAATAAATACACACAATTGTACATAATATTTGTAGACGTGATATGCTGCAACAAAGTGCTGTCCCATTCGTATTTAAACCATTTCAAGGCCCTTACAGTCTCTCACGCTCAGTAATTCCTGAGGTTCAGTGTTTAAGGCTTTAGGGGGGACTTTTGGGATTAGACCACTGTCTCTCCTCCCCCCTGACACTCCCACCCATGCTCCCATTTCTTCCGCCTTCCTTCTTCCGCAACGGTGACGACTTCCGCTCCTCACCCCCGCCCACGGGCAGTTAGCGTTTGCAAGTGTGCGCAGATCCCAACATGTGCCGCATGAGGGCGCTGTAATCCGTAAATCCACAGTAGTAACTACAGATAGAGTTGCCCTGATTATTATTCTCTCGCTACTCCCTGTTGTAGCGCCACTGTGTGCTAAAATCCATTCAACATGCAACATTTCAATGGGGCCAAACTAATGAGCTTATGAGACACTGGTTTACATTGTATAGCCGCACAAATTGAACCAACAGTTACAGTAACATTTCAACTCTCTTGAGGACACATGGACGCGCTCAAACAAACATTAAACTGCAAGATTCTAAGTGAAGTTTGGTGTTTCTCTCCGCCAAGAGAGCGCTGCCTGTCATGACCAACATTAGACTAGTCCCCCTCAACTGTGAGAGACATTTTGATTTTCCATTAATCTAATATAGATGATTATTGATCGAGTCGGTGAGAATTTGTGAGACAAATATTATTATTTTAATTTGCGAGATGTCCGTGTAACAAATAAATCGTGCAGAGCGGCAATCAATATTACTGCTCCGATCTTTTACTTCTGAAGACACTTGCACGGTTTGCACGGAGGCTCCACCTTTTCAAGCGGTTCAGTGACCTCACCAGTGGGCTGGATTGTAAGGGTGGGATTTCCAGGCTTCCAGTGAGTGAGCGCTGTGTATTCCTGCCTCTCTATCTTAGGATCTATGCGGCTTCAACGATAGCAAAGAGGTACCTTTAAAAAGCCACAGAGAGGCCTATATATTGGATCTTTTTTTTCTTCTACATGCGACTCCAATCGGAATAAATAATAGAGGAATGTGGAAATTACAGAATGCCCAACAGCGCTGGAAAGAGATTTAAACCCACCAAATACATCCCAGTGTCCACTGCTGCCACACTCCTTGTGGGATCGACCACTTTATTTTTCGTCTTCACGTAAGTTTGCATCGCTTCTTGTTCTCATTCGTTGCGTGCCGGGGTTTTCCTACACTGTGTTGTAGCCACAGATTACACAGACGAGAGTGGATTTGCAGCTCGGAAGTTTGCATGAGTGGATTCAGTCACTCAGGTAGAAGAAGTGATTATGTAGGAGTATAACGTTATCTATCCCAACGGGGAATCTGCTAGCGGTTCTGAAATGGGGTTTTGCAAAACGCAGTGCCTTCATGAGCAGCCTCCGACAGACCATTCAGCCATAGGCTAAGACCTGCGAGGCAAACTTCCAATAAGCCATACAAGTTTAACGCCGCTATTATCGTGCAGGAGACCACAGCTTAGGCCGCAGTTACTCACTTTCCATTGAAGAAATGCCGCAGGCAGTTGTTGATACAATTAAAATGGTTGCATTGGCTCAGCGGGCGGTTGTGTTTGATTCATGCTCACTCGGTTGGGATAGATACAGTGTCACACAACCTATCAAGAGGCATTACAGTCATGGTAAGCCTGGCGTCTCCACAGTGGGAGTCCTGCAGGAGTCCTCCACCTATAGGTTCTCTTGCATCTACCACCATGTGTCACCATATGTGTAGCCAACACAGCCATTTAGGTTTTCCTTTGAAGGAAAAGAGGGATTATGGGCAACCCCTGAGCGAGTACACACGTCCTCAAATACAGATATTAATTCACTTGTAGTGAATTTCTATGTTCTGACAAGCCAGGTGACAGTGGTTTATCCACACCAGTTGCAATCAGGATGATAACATAATCACTCACCCTATCAGCCAGCCTCATCGTCCCGGACCCCTTCCATCTGTGGAAAGAGGTAGTAAGTGTCATGAATTTAATATAGAGCTTTCACTGTAGGTTGGGAGATAACAGAGTGATGTGTCTGGTCTAAATCATCAGTCCCACATACATGTTCCTCTAGTGCTGATCCCCAGGTGAATTCCTTATCAGTGAAATTATTAGCTCGATCGAAGGAATCAAGCTAATAATTTCACTGGGGGGGGGGGGTTAAAATCATGTTGGAATCCTCTGATCAAGACTGAGGACTATTGGGAAACATCATCCAACCTTTAGCCTATGCAGTCTTGTTGTCTGCCAAAGTATAAAACTGCAGAATGTGATAAGTCTCTCTCCAAATGTGGATGGGTTTAACATTGTTTTAAAGACCACATGTTATTGTGGCTAATGGGAACATTATGGATGTGTAGGTAATGTGTCACTGTTTTCATAATAAGCAATTTCTATGATTTATAACATATATTTTCACTTAATATGTCTCCAATTAACAGCTGTTTTTGATCCAATACTGTGTGTGTTTGTATCAGTAAATAATTTATTGCTTTTTGACACAGATCTGTGTTAGATGCAAAAGTGTGACACCAAATGTGTTCTTCACTTGCATGAACGAGAACAAATGCAGGAAGACACAGAAAATGCTTAAGCTGCACCCTAAGTGGTTTTGCATTCTCAGTCTCAGGTCAATGACCGAGACTGAAGGAGACATATGGTGTTTGCGGGTTTGCGTCTTTAGGTCGGATTTTAGCTTTAAAAATCCCAGCACTCCTTGGTGTAGTGGCTCGGGCTTTGTATAAACAAATTACCTGATTTACAAGCCTTGCAGTGAAAATAATGTGTTGCGATTTAATAAGAGATCTGCATTTTGTTTGCAAATAGCAGGAGTCAGATTTTTTTTTTAGTAGCTGCTCTTTTGCTGGGGTTCACGTCAATCTACGCATCAAGGTCCACCCCCCCAGCAGATGGTTCAAGGATGAGGATTAAGACTTTACTCGGTTGCTCCTTCATTTCCCAGTAAAAGGTCTGGAGGATTGAGTCGCACATAATGGAACCCCCTGGGGAGCAGTGCACATCCAAACTAGGCCATGTCTCCTCATTCTCAAACAGACATAGAGAGTCCATCATGTTGAACCCAGTCTAGCCGTGTCTTTGATTGGAGTACAAAGCTACACGTACAAACCATAAAACAGTGGTGTGGTATCTACATTTTATTAACCAGAATAACATACAACAAGTGCAAAAGTAGGAACAGTTTACATTTCTATGTTGCCAACTTTGTTTGGCAACCACAAGCTTAGACATGCAGGGGTTAAAGAACTATACTATACTAAGTCCATCATATACTCTCATGTGCAGCAGAGTGCCAGGGACACAAATCTTTTTTTATTTCTAGGCCGCAGTGTGTTAAAGGTCCTGCTGTTGCCAGCAGGCCACTTGGTGTCATATGGGCAATGGAGGATGAGACTTGGGGCCAGCACTGGCTCACACACACCAGCACACTGTCCATAGTGTGTCACTGTGTTTGGCTTACTAATGCCTGACAGTTTGTGTTTCTCACATGGATTGAATTAGAACACATTAGTACAGAATTATTTATATCTCCACAGCATGACCACGACAAAAAAAATACTGATGATAAATTAAGCTTTTAGTCAAGTTTTAGCCACCATAATATTGTCCCAGCCTGGTTCTATAACTAGATTCTATTATACAGTAGCTTAGACCTGTCACTGTGTCTAAATTTGTCCCAGCGCTGTATGGCTGCACTGAAGAAGCTTTCTTTTACCTTTAACTAATCCCTCATTATGGCTTCATCACTGCCCTTGACCATATGCCAAAATGATAACCTGTTCAGGACACTGAATTGCCAGGCAGCCTATTATCATTTGTTGCCAAGCCTAATAGTCCAAACTTTAGAGTATGTATGGATAAATGTGTGGAAACTATCAATTGATCATCTGCACAAGACCTTGTTACAGCAGTTTCTGCTGCGTGAAGGTGAATTACGAGAGAGGTAGTCGGTGGTAGAGCCATAATCACCAGGCTGAGAGCAGCGCTGCACATAAGAATAAGCCTGTCAGGAATCTAATCTTCAGCTTCCACATCTGTTTCCTCCTTTTCACTGTATATCGGTTGAGTCGTACTTCATTCAGATCCTACCCAATGCATTGTTTTTCATTTGTGCTCCACTCTGAGGTTCTTGAAGAGATTTTTAAAGGTATTTTAAGAGTGCAGAGTTGTCGAAACATAGGAAAGAGGGGGATGATGCACTGTTAAAACAAGTGCTCATATATTTAACCCATTAGGTTATGGTACATATATGGTTAAATTTAGAGCCATTTACAGGGTTAATTATATAGAACCCCTGTATATAGTTACCCCATTTACACAGGACAGGATCTCGCCACCACATCCTCCTTCTCTGCCTTAGCGGTATGGCCAATTGTAACTAGTGTTAGCTTAGTGACTCTCTTGAAATAAAATATCTTTAATAAAAACTGAGAGAAGGCTTACTTATCAAGCCATTTCTACATTAGCTATTATTCTATGCTGTTTTTGTGAGCCACCTAATCTATTTACAGGGAAATTGACATTTCAAGTTGGGGTCATCCCTATATTCCTAGGGTCCTCGTTGTAAGAGAGGGCTAGCTTCACAGTTCAAAGGGAGATGGATGTGTCAAATGCAGTTTGAATGGTAAAAATCAATTAAGCCATTGTGGAGATATCGATGTCGAAAGTCAGGAAAACTGTCTTGCTGGCAAATTTGAGGGCATAGGTCATAACATCAGCAGGTGATAAGCTGTAGGTGGGTCATTTCTACCTAACTGACCCAGGGAAACATACATGTTGAAATGCTCATGCTAAAGAAACAGTACAAGAGAATAGTGTAAATGAAATAGAGTGGAAACTGTGCGTTACTGCAGACTGCCTATAGGCACAGCAGCCGTGTAGCTCTCCTCACCAGTAGCTGAGAAGCCTCTTCTAGTTTCTGTACAGATATAATTTTGAACCTTTTTGTGGCAATATTTCCGTGAAATATATTTGAAATGCATAATGTGGGCTAACATTTTATTTTTTACAAGTATGTAACTTATTTTACATTCAGCAGATGGCCAGAGTTGTTGGTAATGTCTCTTTGTTCACCTGTCCCCTTCTCCCTTTGCAGTGTTGTGGTTTTTTGCGTCTTATTCATTGAAAATCTAAAAGCATAATTGAATGCTGGTTCATTGATCTTAATCCCCGCCCCGTGTGTGATTATGTATGCGGAGCTGCTGTTGTGTTTTTGTCAAGGGGTTCAGTAAACAAGCTTGTAACCATTAATGCTTCACTGCTTGGTATTAGTATCCATTAGAGCCCGTTTGCCTTCCTTTTGTGTTGGTTTAACCCGCGCTGTTTATGCTCGGTGTGGGAGCCAGACCGTCTTGGCTGCCTTTGGGTTTAGTTTGTTTATTCAAATGTGTGATGAGGATATATTGCCAGGTTTGAGATGTCACAAAGACAGAGCATGTCTCAGGAGGAGGAAATTACCAATTGACATGTTATGAATGTGCCCTTGTAGCTCTTTCTCGGCTCATGAACAAGCATCTATCAAAGCAAGAAACCAGAGAATCTCAGCCTCCCTGATGTGATACTCATGTGCAGCATTATGAGAAATGAACAGGACCTTTGTGTCATACTCACACAACTTTAACCTCCAAGTGAGCTTTACAAAAAATATATTCCATGACTCCCATGAGAGCAGCAAATTTGAGCTCTTAAGGCAAGCTCATCAGTATTCCTCTTCAACTCCCACTCATCTTGCCATCAAAAACATTCGCTTGAATATTACTATTCTGTCCTCACACACTGTCACAGCATTAGGTTTCAGCTCCTCAGCTGAGGTTGATAGGGAACTATCCTGTCTTCATGGCACACAGAGGATAAAACTTGATTATCTTGACAGGGCCAAAAGTAGCCCATAGACGCACAAGCTCACCAGGACAAAATATTCCCTCAGCCTAAAATCCACGTGGAGCAGACTTCTGGTTTGTTGAGATAACTGGGGATAAAAACAGTAGCAGGTCGGTGCGGTGTGACTAGCTTCGTCAGATTAGATAAAGATGCAATTTCCTCTGTAGGTCTTCATCCATCGGCACCTTGAGTGATGGACTGCAGATTGACAATTGCAGTGCAGGTGACAGCCAAGTAGTCTTATTTCTCTTTGAGCTAGTGTAGGAGATAAGGCAAGTCTTATTGCTTTTGACAGCATATTCTAGCCTGTGTGCTGGTTTATGTTTAATTTTCATTCTTATTGTCATTTATGGTTTACCACAAGGCACGTTTCCAACCTGTAAGATCAACACAGATTGTTCACCAATCCTCTACTCCTGCAGCCTCACAGCTTTAAAGGATAACTACGGTATATTTCCCATAAATGCGGCAATTGTGTGTCTATGAGTTGCGCTGACTTTACACCCTTCACTTCTTAGCAGAGGTTTAAGGCAGTAAGGGCTGTCTTTGTTTTTTTACACGAGTCATTTCAAACGCTCATTTCTGAATAAAAGTAAACACAGAAAGAAGCCTCCTGGAACGTTCATTATGGCTAAGTGCATAGGGATCTACATTGGGATCAACTTGCACATTGGTCTGTTTTACCAATGGGCTGTGAGAAGCTTTCCATTTAGTGTCTGTTTCTTCTAGAGATGTGGTGGATAATTAGTCGCAAAAAGCCACAGTAGCCACATTTATGGGAAATGTGCCAGGTGGAAATAAATGGCGAATTTCCTTTTTAAAGCTGATACATCAGCTACATGGTATGGCAGTCAGAAAATCCTGTCCCACCACGGTTACGTCTAAGTGAATGTCCCAACCGCCAGTGTCCTGATTTCATCAATACAGAAACAAAACTCCTTTGAAGCTTTGTTGCTTTGATACCATCATGTAATACCAATCTGAGTTACTTTCTGTTTAAATCCATCAGCACTGTTTTTATTCCCATTGGTAATGTAGAACATTACTACTCAGACACTGAACTATAGTTAGAATGAATGTAGAGACCGGTGGGTCCTGAGTGGTGTTCATTGGCCTCAAAGGTCCTTTAGAGAATTCCAGGGAGTCTCTAAATGAGAAAGAGTCCAGTGTTACAATTCATTTGATCTTGATTGATCCCAGTTAGTGCACTCTATTTATATGTTTTAGCTCAAGGTGTGATTGTACCTAATCATAGCCGTATAGAGCCACTATACGCAGACTCGTCTAGTTTTTAGTCTTTAGTGGTGAATGTAATTCTCAAATGTTTGGGCATCATTATGAGCAGCTTTAACATTCGTTTAATTCATCCTGTGATAGAATTAAACAAAAAGGGAGTGAGTTTGAGGTGGTTGTAGCACACGCAATGACTTTGATCTATTGTCATTGTTGTTTACATGATGAAATTACAAATAGAGATAACGTTGGAAGGATTCTTTTGGATGTTTTTAAAATGTAATTTACAAAAAAATCAAAGTCTCATTTCAAACAGTGGAGACAGCAGGAGAACTCATGGTGTTACTCCAGCGGGAGCTTGATATGTCTGAATCTGAACTCCATTGCTCATAGTATTTTTAGCTACTGAATGTTTGACAGTGATGTGATCAAATGGGAGTTTTAGAGAAATGTTTGATCTACTGTATCAATGGTCTAACAGAGTATGTTTCTGAAGGGACTTCTGAATGGGACTCATATGGCTAACCAAACAGCTAAAACATGAAACGCACACACACACACAAACCAGGCATGTCTGCCCGGTCAGGGAGCCGCCATATATCTATATGTTGGAGCCAAGGTATGTCCAGCTGTTGTGTCTCCTCAGAGTAAAGCTCAAGAGTAGTGCTTGTTATTGGGATCAGGAGTCCAACAAAGGTCCTTTTAAAGAATCCTAGGGAGGCAGCAGAAACATAACATCAATATTATTTGTTATCTCAATAAAAGAATTACTTCTGAGTTCACTTTGTGTAGACCATCACTTCTCCTGCTTGCAGTCCTAGTCAGACCCAACATGAATTACACTGTGGCCATAGTACAAAGGCAAACTTACTCTAAAGAGAAAGGTAATCTTGAACTGCCACCTCGTCTTCCCTCCATCATGGTTCATGTAGGCCTGAGCAGCAGGCTGCTGGCAGAGCTTTCATACAGTCAGGGCAGACTGCCTCCATCGGTGTTGATGAGTGAAAGAGGCCCAGAGAATAATAGGCCAGGTCTTCTAATCTTATTCCATCCCAGCCTTCCTGTCACTGCTTGACAACTAGGTTAAGATAATGCTGACAGATCCTCTTCCCTGGCTCTCAACATGCATCCTAGAGCAGGGCAACTGTCTACTCTACATGCCACACAAACACAAACCAGTGACAACTTTAAATTACCTCAAACTTCAGGTCAAGGCAAGTTTACCTTGATTTGGGTCCTATGTAATTTTCAATAAAATCAACATTGCTGTCACCTACTCTACAAGATGAACACAGTTATTATGTTGTAAAGCTCCATTTTAATTATCATGTTTGTACAAAAAAAGCAGTTTCCTTTGTATTGGATGTTTTTTGAAAAAAGGTTACGAGACTCCAAAAATGCAAAGTACTGTTACAGTGCTGTGACTGAAACAAATGCATTGCATAATTCTTCACACTATATACAATGTTTGTTTTGTGGATGAATTTAAAAGGAGTGCTAATTTCAAAGAAAAATCCATCTGCATAAGACCGTATGTCTTTAACAGGGTGAGATCATTGTTTGCAGATTTGCATAATTTATCATAAATGAATAAAAGCACAGACATCCTAATCTGCAACAGCAGGTGATAAGACAATCAAAATTTGAGCACGTCCTACGCATGATTTTCAAGCAAATGCTGAGTTTTAATAGAAAGCAGTGCTTTCTAAAATTAGCCTGTCCTCTTTCTACCAAGCTCTGAACTGTTTTTTTTCTCTTTTGTAATATGAGTGAATCTGACAAATTTAATGTCTTTAAAAATGTAGAGGAACAGTCTTTAATTTGTCTAAAATCAGTAGAGTTAGATGAATATTTAGATTAATTTCTTTGTCCCACTGCAGTTCGAGACAGTGTTCTTTTCTCGCTGTCTATTTAAAGTCCTTTTGGTTTCTCTGAAGCAGTGACTTTCTGGAGCTCTGGTGCTTGCCAAAAAGTAAATTGTGCCTTGTGATGCCATAGTTGAGCTAAATGGATCCATGTGGATTCAGTGCAGAAAGCAGTGTGTGGGCGAAAAGTGCGGGAAAGTGCAGCGAGGTGCTCTCAAAGTTCGCTGTACTCCACCAGCCGAGTAAGCCGAGGCCGCCTGCAAAGTCTCCTCCTGGGGAACATGTGGGATTAATTTAGACCTCCAGCCTCTCCCTCCAAGGGTGTCTCCACCCTGTTCCCCTCATGTTGATTTGCCGGAGAGAGACCATGACTGGTAATAAGTAGAAACAGAGGTCTATGTCTTAACACCCTCAGCCAGAGTGACTTTCTGTGAGATCAGGTAGTCTGTTGCAAGTCGAGGCTCCCAGTGTTTACAAGAGTGAAGCAGTGTCCATCTCTGGGACACAGATGAAGACAGACATATAGACTGTGTTTATAAGGGCAGGTATTCTGCATTTCTGCCACTTTTGAAGTTAGTGGCTTTAGAAGTCAGTGGAGATGAGCGGGCACAGCAGACAAAGCCACTACCCACTCATCTGTGTAGTAGAGTTCACCCATTGAGCTATAGGCCCATCCAGATATCAACATTTTTGACTTGAAGGCACTATGTGTAGAATTGTTATGTGATTATAGCCACTTTCATATTGAATATTCTGAAACATAAAACTTCAAGCTGATATTGTTCTTATATAGCCATCCGATGGGTTTGCGTGAGGTGACATTCTATAAATATAAGTGGCCGCTCTCGTCTTTGAAGCCACGGATCCAGGGGGCTCCAGCCAGGCTCGCCTCTGTTAGACTCTCACCCAGTCCCTTTGTAGTTCACTGTAGAGGCGACCTTATCCTGTCACATCTGTCACATGCTATTATTTCACACCACTCTGGACAGTTTATGAATAGGCATCAGATATATATATATATTGATATTTATTGGAGCGTAACCTGCCAAATATCATGTACTTATAGATATGTCCTTTCTTGTTCATAAACCCAGGCATTAGCACACGCAGCTATAAGAATACAGTTTGGTATATTTTTGTGACATCCAAGGAATTGTGTTTTTGTATAGCTTTAACAGCATGCAAACTATTTTATACATTTAGTGGATCATCATGTTTTGCATTATCTGCTGCCGTCCATCCAACCCTTTTTAGCTTTCACCCACTCTCCATCCTCCACTCTCATATCTGAAAGTGTAATGGACTGCTTTGGCATCAAACCTCATAAGGCAAATACAGCCTTGTCATTTATTGTTGAGTTCATGCTGGTCTAAAGAGGTTTGTTTGTCTATTAAAACCCTGCCAACATGCTAAGCTACAGCCAGAATGCAGAGACAGAAGGTAAACCCCAGTGAATCAGTTTGGTGGGGAGCCTCTGTACTCCAGTCAGTTACTGTGTTATCCTTTTGCCAAATGTCTATTTAAAATGAATGGCATCATGCTTGACAGTGAGGATATTTTAGAATGAGGTTAGATTCACAATGCACAAATGTATTCAGGCCTTAGGCCTTCACCATTCTCTGTGGATTCCAGGTCCAATTCCACCTAATAGAGTGTCTGAGTGTCATATGGAGAGAAATATCTGCCACAGTTTAAATCATGGAGCTAGTTTTCAAAGGTCAGAATGTGGACTCAATTTGAAGTTCCACGTCATCCAGTTTCAATACTTTAATTGACTTTATTTTTAGTTCCATGGATTGTTTTATTTAGCTATCGTCGCAAACCAGTAAAAGACCCACTCGTGCAGCTATGCTATTCTTATAACCCAATTTGTGAAGTGAATTAATACCCTTGATGATGGGGAAGGAAGTTGTTGACCACATCTGTGACAGAGGCAGTGCTCTGAACCCTCTGCTGGAGAGCATCACAGCCAGCTATAAGCTGTGGATTTCCTCTGCTAAACTGTTTTCTTTGGCCCAGCTGTGTGCAAAATTCTTCTTTTTTTGTGAATTTTATCCATGTACAGCTGATGAAGTCATAGTTGCTCTATCTTTGACTGAAAAACAAGGAGAGGAAGCTTCCCTTCTCACTCATACTCCTTTGGAGATAGTGAAACACATACAGGAACTACAGTAAGCTGTTCACTGGCTCTATTATTGTTATGTACTTGTTATTGTTATAGCACTTTTAACATTTTAATGTGATATGGGTCAGTCAAGCAATTTAATTGGGTGGTCTGGATGTATTTATTAGGCAGTGGGCAGTGTGGTTTTGCAGCACTCTCAATATGCCCACCTTATCTCTTCCAGGGTGAGGATGTTTTCTGTTTGTTTGGTCTCCTGTCTTGGGGGAATAGTCCTCACTACAGCAGTAACCTAACCCAGCATTCATTTGAAGGCCAAGGAACACATCATTTACGAACAAGGTTAGATTTAGTTTGTGGGGTTACACGTTAAGTCATAAAAACTCCTGTTCATGACTACCGTATCAACGTTTAGGCTAATGTTAACTTGTTAATAGATTTGGAGAAGTTCTCATTCCACAACCCCAGCCATTAAAAGTGAAAACTAAACTACTAAAAGTTAAAGCCCAGCAGCCACACAGGGTTTTTCCTTATCATACATATAATAATAACACTAACTAGCTATACACAGCAATACAAGAACAATGCTGAAGACAGTGTTTTGTCAACTAACTCCTGGAGCTTACGTTAGCTTAATTAGTTAGCTAGCTACAGCTTAAAATTACTGGCTAGAACTGAGAAGCTTGCTCTTGTGTATGGAATCAAGAACCCGTTGTTTGAGTGGTTTGCCACCATTATCATTGTAAACTGCATACGTGCAGAGATTGGAAAGCTTGACACCTGTAGCAACTGTAACTAAGATCGGCGGGTCTTAGTGACTGACCTATTGGGTGGTCTGGATCATGTAAGGCATTGCGCCATGTCGTTGTGCAGCCTCAAGTGCTTTAAGTCCTCTAACTAACTTAAAGTCCCAGGTAAGGAGCTTCATCCGAGCTTATCTCTTTCAGGCTGTGGAGGGTGTTTGTTTTGCCTCTTGTCTCCGGGGAATTGACAGAAATGATCCATCTTGAGAGATGAGCTGGAACCTAGAGCCTGACCTTTTTAGTAAAACAGTTAATGCAACCTCAGACCTCACACACTGACTATACTGCACAGGCCAAATTGTGCTCTGGCTGCAAAGTGCAAAATATCAACAGACCCGAAGCCAAATAAGTGATGAACTACAACAGGGCTCTTGGGTGTCGGTGCTCAGAGCACCATGGATTCAGTGTCACACCACAGTGCCACTCCAAATTTGGATCTTAGTCGGAATCTTAATCTGACCTGCACACGGCGTTGATGTGATTTAGTGACCTGGCTACAGATAGTTCAGCAGTCTAAAACCATTTGATAAGAACTGACATCAGCAGCAGACTTTGTTGTTCTCAAAGTCTGTTGCACAGCACCCCGCCCCCATCCCTACTGCCGCCATGTGCATTCTCAGCAGTGTGAATAATTGCTAACGTCCTGATTAAACTGCCGGGGAACTATTAGCCACTCTGCCAAATCCAGCTGATTCCTCAATTGTTTTAACAGTATCATCAGGGCCACCCTGCTTAAAAAGAGTGCTGATCGCCAACTCTACACTGACACCTACTGCCCCTATGTTTTAATGCCCATGATATATTTCTTTAAAGTCTCAAAGTAATGACTCCAAATAACAGATCTGACTGGAAAAACTTCATCTTTAGTTGTTAGGGTTTGACAGATTCGTGGTTGGGCAAAAAGTTGCACAACTCAGGGTACCGTCCTTTCCAGCTGCGTGTTATGTGATGTTCAATGTCTGTGAATGTGCAGTTTACCAGATTTCTCCAAGTGGACCATGTTGAAGTTCCAGTCAAATATTTACTTAGCTCAGTATCTCAAGACCTCCCCACCCCTCTCTCCGACAGAAACTCTTCTTCAGGTCCACTTTTAATATGTTTAATAATGCAGCAGTTATGATGTACCTCTTTGCATTATTCTCATGCGCATGCTGGCTTTTAGCATTACTGCATATCTGGCAGGATAACCTGTGAGTATCAATTGGTTTGTTTTATTGATCTTTGTACACTGTACACACATTTTACATTCTGATCCTGGACATTTTCCTCTGCTATATGTTTCGTGAAGATTTCGGCTCGAATCAATTCACACTTTCTCCCAGCGTCTGTATATTCACCTCTCTGGGAGTTCTGATCTGCCATGGTCTAAATGACGAGCGGACGACTGCAGGCAGGTTGGCTTCACAGTGACAAGTGCTGCACAAACACCTGTGATTATTCATGTCCCAAAGCACGATGCCATGATCGGGTCTCTGCGTTCAGTTTGTGACAAGGGAAAATGTCTGAGGAGACACATATGTTTTCATCTTCTCACTGTGGCAGGTTAAAACTCCCCTGATGGGCCTGTGGGTTTAGCCTCGCTTGCACGATTTGTCTTGCTCCATGTTAATGAAATCATTCATGGTTGGGGCACTTATCTGCAATGGGCTCCAGCGTTCCTAAGCACATTTCTGCCGCCACTAATGCGCTGGGCAAATTCAGAAGTTCCCCTTGAGAATGTGTACAGAATGTTATTAGGGAGTTTTAGGTCTTCCTTGGAACTCTCTGTCGCGTTTTACTTTACAAGTTTTATTTCCTGATTTGAGGAGAATCTCTGGTTTTTGGATTTATTTCTTCAAATGTTCAAAAACAAATTCCAGCATCACAGTATTATTTTTAATCACTTTGGGTTTTTAAGATTTCTGAAATTACATCATCCCTGAGGATTTTCAAAAGTAAAAGGGATTGCATTTATTCATCAAGATAAAGCTCAAAGTAATATTAATGCATTAAATAAGATGGATTAACTACATACGAATGCAGTTCACAGTTGGCCTTGCCACAGGAAGTAAACCGTGCAATTTGGTCTTTGGCGTTGGTGACTGACATATGTAATTATTGTTTGGGGAGACTTAACGAAGCCAAAAGCAGGAACTGCTTGAGAGATGACCATCCAGGGAGCCACAACTCCCATGAACCACCTTATGATTGATTTGATGGAAAACCCAAATGAATAGTTTCCAGAAGATGGAGGAGGTAGAGCAGGAGGTGGAGGAGGAATCACAAAGAAAGCGCTGAGCAGTCAGAAACTACACCTGGCTCTGGGAAGCACTGATAATGTAAACAATTGTTCAGGATAGTGCAAAAAGACAGGAGTACAGCTGTCTCAACCTCTGAGCTAAGACCTTAAGGAGCCCATACGCAGTTGTAGCTCACATGTCAAGTTTCAGTCGGAACCCTTGAAAAACATCAGCTCAGCTGTGGCAGTGATGGGCAAGGAGTTAGTGTTGTTGTGTCTGGAGCGGCTGAGAAAAGGTCGATCCTTCAGCAGGGGGTGACCGGGAATGTGACGACCCATGGAGCCTGCTTTCATGCCACATGGGTTGAGGTCTGGTGGCAGTTGGAACAGGAGAGCACTGGTACAGATATGCAGAGCTGAGGCTAAAGAGAAGGAAACTGAAAAGACCAACATGCCTCCAGGCATCAGCCTCCTGATTCCCACAAAATTATATTTTTAGACCATTACTAATACAAGTCAGGGCACAATGTCAGGAGCCTGTCATGGTGTTTAGTCAGGTCGACTTTAAAAAATCTGTAAAATCTTTGTAATGCATGATTTGTTAGGGTAACAAGCAGAAAGGGACTTTTCACATGGGTGAAAAATACAGTAGTGTACTGTAAGCATGTACAAAAGTGGCCAACTATGTATGTACAGTCGATGCATTATTTGAATAATAGCCTATTTAATTTTAGTGAAATCACCAAGCAACCAAAGGGTAGAAGAAGACTAATTGTCTTACATGTAAGAAGTGCAATAAATGTATCTGAATAACAACATGAACTTTTTTTTTCCCCCACTAGTAGGTTCAATTTTGGTAGGATTTTGGATTCAGCTAAATAACAATTTTCATGACATAATTTCTTGGCAGAGAAGGTTCAATATCCAATTTTCAACCCGGTGCTGATATCAGCACTGGATGTACTTAGACATCAGAGTAACATTAGCTCAGCCTGCAGCACACTATGTGAATCAGGCCAATTGAGGCCAAATGGCAGCAGAGAAGCAGGTCGAGGCTGCTAATAGACTCTCTGGGTCAAGTCCTCCCATCAACCTCCTAGCTTGGCATAACCTTGCACCTCGTATACACATATACAGTACATCTACAATGGCAAAAAAACACAGCTGTGTAAAAGACTTTGACGCTTTAGACATTAAAGGCCTAATCAGACTTTTTTGTTCCCCAAAGCCTGCAAACTTTCAAGTCTTTTTTTTATTTTTAAATAGCTATCATTAGCAAGGACGTTAACCATGGCTGCAGGAAAAGTGCTATATACCGTGACCCTCTGCACCTCTATGCATTTCATTAGTATGATGACTGTATAATCACTTCTCCGTGGCTCGTGGGCTCAAAACTCAATGTGACTTAGCCTGTGGGTTAGCAGGAGCAGCCAGACATGTGATCCTGTCTCCTTCTGAAGCAAAGTTGTGTTTTGAAGCAGAGTGTTTGCGGACATGTGGCTCTCCCCTGAGAGCGCCGTCGAAGAGGAGTGAGGCTGGTGGTACAGCCAACACATTATTCAAGGCCTGTCGAGGTGATGCCTTGTGGTGCGCTTAATGAAGCACAGGCAGAATGAGCAGGGCTATTGATCTTCCCTCTGATGAGTTATGCATGAAGCAGGAGCTAATTACGTTGTGTTATAATCTGAGGCTATACAGTGGAGAAAGTCAGAGTGGTATGGCTGAATCTTTGTTACTCTGGGTTCATGTCAGTAGCATCCAATCTCAGATTGTATGCAGCTGCTTTTTTTTAAACTTAGTCGATGGCGACCAAAACAGAGCTAAAAGGAGAGTACATATCAGTTTGGATGCAAATAGGTGCAGTAAGCATCCATCTGTCACATTCCTCATAGCCCAGAGGAACCACTTATAAGGCTTTCTGCTTCAAGCTTGTCAATCTGTAACCAGTTTTTTGTCATTTTTGGGCACTCATCATCTGTCAAACACTGAGAGAATGACATGTCCTCAGCTGCTTACGTGCCTCCAATAGGAGAGCAAATGTCAAGTTTTAGTGTAGAAGTGCAATGAAGATTTTAGTTATAGGCTGTAATGTCAGTGCATCTGCAAAGAAGTGTAGAGGTCTAACCATACAACTAAGCATCTTTTCTTCTCACACTCTTTCAGAACAACAGGGCCGCTGTTGTCCTTATCTGCCCTACATACAGACCCTTAATGCATGATAAGTGTGCTTGCTGCTCAATCATGATGAGTGTGTGTTACGCCTTTACATTCAGTGTGTGTGGGTGTGTGTGGGTATTTGTTTGTGCGTGTGTCAGAGCCCAGAGAGCCAGCATCAATGGCTGCCATTCAAGCACTTCACTGAGCTCATTTACAATCTGCTCTTCACATTGCCAGGCTAAGTGGTGACTGAGTGAGACCTATTTTTACCCCCCCCCCCCTCTCCTACTGAAATGGCTAGAAGGCAGTTAGTTGTCAATCAGCAACTAGGGATGCATAGTTGTACTTTTTCCATCTACACAGACAAAGTGAATCAAAATGTTTTCTTTTTTCATTTAAAACAATGGTGTGGCTTTTCTGGAACCTGCACTTTACTATGAATGTTGCTACTTGGAGCATTTAGGAGCTTAACTTGGCTGTGAGACTCACTGAGCTGACCGCCTGCCAGCCCTTCAAATCTTATCTTCAAATCATATCCAGACATTTTTTATCACCCTTCCATGTGTACAAACCCAAGAGCTGGACACGGCCTGGCCAGTTTACTGAGCAAACAACTCTGATGAACTTTTTATCTTGCTCCACTTGAACATTTCAGCCAAATACATCATCAGCTATAGGAAAGTGCAAACATTAATAAATCTTGGGACTCTTCAGCGTCTAGATGGAGACATTTACTTCTTGGCGATATCACTAGCTGATAAATTTCGTAATCACAGAGTCCTTCCTTGCATAAGGGCTGAGCACCTGGTGATCATCAGTTGACTCGTAATGCCTGGCTGTGGCTGTGAACCCTCTCCACAGTGACAATGGAACAGATGGGCCTGGGGCTTAAGTGGAGATGGGATTCTGCTGTTGACACCTGTGCACCACAAGTGCGCTTCATGCTCTTGGAGCTGCGTGTGCACAGGTACAAACACTGATCTCAGATTGTAAGCTGAGATCAGATCAGTTTTAGCCAAATTATACATAGGCGATGTTACCTCTGAATATTTAAGGATAATGTTGGCAATGCTCATAGCTATACATTGTTGCTTTTGGTGGTTTCATAGGAAAACCTGAACTAATGACTTGAGCAAGTGTGCGTCCCAGGTGGGTACTCAACCTCAAAAATGCTAATCAGTTCAGTAGTAGGAAAACTATTGCACACCATCAAAGCAAACAAAGTCTTTGCATTTGGTTGAAATATTGCTGACGCGTTTCCTCAGAGCACAGAGGAAGGCCGGTGGTGCTCTTCTACTTTTGATCTGAACTATAAGGCTGTTTGATAGAAAATGATAATGAATACATCTTGTAGTAATCTTCTACTGATCAATGTGACTGATTTCTGAAAACTGCTATATGTATATACGTATATTATTGATTCTGGGATGCTGAGGCAGTAACTCATCAAATAAAGACATAAAGAAGCTGTGACACATCACAGTTTGAATCAATCTGCGTATTCCTTTATTAGCCTTTATCAGTCCTCTTGTCTCTTAGTAAACCTGCTGCGTTTCAGAGGAAATGGAGTGTCTTAGCCCCACTCTGTTGCTCCGGTTCTGCTGATCTCCTTGATGCCAGGGCCTAATGAGGCTTGTGTTATGCCACAGCTGGCAGAGGCTCAGTACCAACACCCGATAATCACTCGGAAGGTGAGGATCAGGGCTCTGCTGGAGGCTTGTCTCCTTCTAGAAACCACCTTCCAGGCTGGATTGTGTGTACCAACACGCACACACCTGTTCCTGTTTGTGGATTTATTTGAACTGGGATGTATATTGGGATATATTAGCATCATCACCACATATTCATAAGAAAATATCTTTAGTACAAGTACTGATTCTTTACTGAAAAGTTTGACTTAGTGTTTTGATAAAAAACCTAAACACAAGATTTCTAGCTTTATCCAGAGTTTCTATGTGGTTGGAAGCTCTAGAAAAATCATGTATCAGTCAATGGAAGGGGAAAGAAACACATACATAAAGAAACACACACACACGTTGGCAGTGGCTGGTTATCATGTATGAACTGAGTGTCCTGGAAAAACAGTGGCAGCTGGTGAAACTGGATGCTGCTTTACTAAGCAGGGTTCAACGGTAAAATGCAGCAGGTTGCCCCATAATTCACCCCATGAATAAGATAATGATGCTCCGAAGTCAACACTGCTCTCCCTCAAGGTACAAAAGAGCAGTTCAAATCTTTTACTATCATGTTTAATATGATGACACCATATAAACAAACACCAAGAGACTGTCACTACAGTTTGTCTTTTCCCGTGTGGTAAAAATATAACCTCCCAGCAGGCGTTGAGCTGGAATGATGACCTTTTGTTGCTGCTACATAATATATTTATTTTCCAAAGCACTACACTAACGCCATTTAAAGTGATGATATTGGATGGGTTTCAAATAATTTATTGGGTCTTTAATGAAGCCTGGTAATGTTGCATTGAAATGACCGTTGCTATTGAAACAGCTAATTGATTGCTACTAGCATCACTCCTTGCAAATTGAAAGACTTTTAAACTGCAGGTATCGCTACCTTCTTTTTAATCTGCTGCTTTTTCATTTAATAATGCAGAGAGATTGACGCTTGCTTTCATGGGTCTGAAATGGATTAAGTGTGTGTGTGTGTGTGTGTGTGTGTGTGTGTGTGTGTGTGTGCGCGCGCGCTTCAGCACAGGTCATCTGGCAACTGGTTGAACACCAGCTCCTCATATTTGCAAGCCCTGGACATTTCCTTAATGCCTTTTCTCAATTCTTTCGTCAAGTCAACCTTCTCAGCACGAAATTGTCGCACAAAATTGTAAAAGTGTCAGCAGGCCTGAAACGGTGACACCCCCCTTGTTGTGGGGTTTTGGGTGTTTTATTAGATTGACGGGGGCAGAGGTGAGTTTCGAGGCAAACAGAGAAGCAGAGTCAGCGTTATAAGAAGAAATGCAACGCACCATTCGCCTTGTGCTAAACTCCAAATATAGGCATTTAAACACAAAGATGCACTGACATTTCTCCCAATGTGTGACCTGACAGCCTGAATAGACAGAACAAACTGACACAGGAGATTACAAAACAAGCTGTTTGCACACAATGTAGGGGCAAGCTGAGGGCAAGGTGCTTAACTGAGGCTTTAGCTTGTCATGTTTTTTTGGCAATGCAGCTATGCGTGTGTGTGTGTTTGAACTGTGACCTGTCACAGCTTTAAAAAGGTGTGAAGTCATCGCAAGGTGAAAGTGAATTCGAGGCCTGGTTTTCCCTGACTAATCCCTGCAGAATGGGTTGCCTGGTTCCACATTATCACAGCGCAACAATTATGTCATTACTGCCCATTGCATCTGCTTCTTTATATAATATGATCTGCTATTTAATGGGCGCTTTTATCCGAACTACCCACACCAAATATGTATGCACTCTGCTGGTGCTGTAATGTACTGCTTTTATCCAAAGTGGCTTCATTAGACGGCGTACATATTTAGTATGGGTGGTTTCCGAAATAATGGAAACACTATCTTTGGCAGCATGAAAGCAGTGTAAGATAAACCTACCTAAAGTTAGTTTGCAGCATTTCAACTGGAGAGGCATCAGTCCAATTTGACCTTGTTGCCAAGAAATCAGGGTGTAAGGAAAGCATAGCTCATCAACCTGGCTGCATTGAGCTGCTGCAAATGAAACTTGGTTTAGTTCTAACTTAAGTGTTTACTAAGTGAAGATTTCACAGTCTATAGTTCCAAACTAGTTCTTTGAGACACCTCTTTAAGGAACGCAACAGTGTATCGCTCCAATACACAAGAGTACATGTGGTGTGATGTTTCCTAAAATCAATTAATATTAGGATTATTTCACTGTGTGCACTGCGTCACTATGTGAGTCACACCACTAACGCATGTTAACACAAAGCATGTTAGAGTATAGGAGTGCAGTCTGAAAGGGTGTCATGGTACACAGGCACCTGAATGTGTGCTGATTACATGTTGTTAAATGGCATGCCAGCAGTCTGACTGAAATAGAACAAGTTCCTCTTACATTTGCCAGCTATAAATATTTCACAACCTTCAATGGAAAACTCTTTTTGTCTTTGTTCTGCACAATTGCAACACGACCAGGCTCTCTGTTAGATGGGGCAATGGCTGAGATGAAGGACAGTTTATAGTCACACGTTGACGGGTCACTTTAATGTTAGATTGGTAGAAGGAGACAGAGGGTGGGGGATCCAAAGCCTGTCAAGCTGTTTCCTCCACCATTTCTGAAAAAGTAATTTGCTTTTCTTAGCGAAGACGGATTTAACTGTTGGGGGAGATCAGTAGCCATAGTTTGAGGACGCTAGTTGATGCAGATATAGTGATTGAGATGAATGCAGTATTTCGCAGTGTAGTGTCGTCAGCGAAGCCTGACTGAAATAATCCCATTAGCTTTCAATTATGCTAAAAATGGCACATATAAATTCAACCTGTTGATAATTTATACTGTTTAGTGTGTAAATATGTCTGCTAATAACATACATTTTAAAATCTGACCATTTTCAGCCCTGCTTTGTTGGCCGTGTGGAAAAGCCTTGAAACAGCACTGAGATGATGGGACATTAAAATGTAATTTGGCTGGTTTTTAAGAAAAAACGCTTATGTCACAAACAAATCAGTCTAACCTACTTTTTTAACAGTCAAATGTTTTTCCTTTGTGCATTAATTACTAATAAACGGTGCAGTCGGGTTTTTTTGGGTTGTTTTTGCGAAAAATGTGTTGTGCTGTACTCTTCCAGTCAAAATGTCACGATGCTTTCTGACCAAAGAACTATTTCAGTGTAGAGAAGTGAGACATTTGAGGCGAATCCTCATTGCCTGACAAATGTTCTCTCAGCCTTTGGCCTTACGGCTTGAGTGTGTAGGTAGGTGGAAAAAGAGGAGAGAAAGGATAGAAGTGGAGGAAGACAAGACAAGAGACACTGTGTGTTTTCCTGGAAGCTGCCTGGAATCAGAGTGACTGCTTGCACTGCAGCTGTTCATTACCTGCAGCAATTGTTGTCATGAGCTCTAAGTTAATACCTTATATTGATTCTGTTGGCTGCTAAATTTCATTCATAATAAAGTGAGAGAAGCGAAAACCTGCAGTTTTTCTCTCACCAAGCAATTTTCTGTCATTATTGAGACATTTTTGGGAATATTTGTTCGACAAAAGGTATGTGTGTTGCAGCCATAACCGTTTCACTCTTAAAGCAGGCACCTACTAGATGCAGCTTTTTTATACGGACACCTCACAGTAATGGGCATAATTTGTATCTATCTTCAACATCCCTGATGAAGCATGGGAGAAGTAGGGTTTGTCGACCTTTTGACAGCAGAGGGGAGTGATTTTTTTTGAAAGATTTTAGAATCATTATTTCTAACGTGACAATTTATCAAATGACAATGTCTAAAAAGTTTGATAATGTAAATGGGGTTGCGCGTAGTGATGAACATACAGATAATTATCAACTGAATATGCAATTTTTAGCGAGTTTTAGCTCATCGTTTAGCCGTCAGGCCCACGACTTTGCTGTTCTGGTTCACTTTTGCGCATATTGAATTGTCCCCCACAGCACCTTGGCCTTGCCTGATGATGTTTTGTGGCTGTTTGGAAAAAGTTGAGACAAGTTAAACTTTTTTTCCAGACAACCCTGTGGAGTTGTTTTTGCTGCACCGCTGGACTGGTCTCATTCAAATGTATGAGTGGGCTGCGTTTTGTTCATGCAGGGCTGAATCTGGATGTGGCTTTATGGCTAAAGAGACAACACCAGAACAAGGCTCTTCTGGGGCAAATGGGGGTGATGTTTCTGAGTTTCTAATATGACCTAATATGCACATGTCTCTTGTTGCCTGTAGTCAAAGAGCAATCAATCAATTCAAGACAAAGCTCGACCTTTATCCTTGGAGTCACTAATAATAACTGTCAGTTAAACATCTACAAAGAAATACAAAGGTCTGTGTGTAAAGTTGTATTGGTGGTGGGTCCTCCCAGCCATCCCAGAAGCCTCTTTCTCCTACCTGCTGCTGGGTCGTCATATTTTCCACTGTGGGTTGAAGCAACAGACCATCCAGGCTCAATAGAGCCTCCATTCATTCATTGAACCGTGAGAGGGAGGTGGAGGCTGCACCCAGCAACGGCTGCTGCTCTCTTCTCCTTGTGAATAGGTGTGGATGTAAAAAGGTTCTGACTCATGAACTGTTCGTTTCATGGCTCAGGAGAGACCGGCGCTGGTCATAATCCAGACTCGAGGGAGTTTTTGTGGAATGAAAAAGAGAGGCAGCATTGTTGTGTGGAGAGGAACAGGCTTTGCTCTGTCTGTGGTCCTTTTTTAATGAGATCCTGCGTTAACATACGTGTTTACTGTAAACCCTTCCTGCCAGTTAGTCTGAAATACACTGATTAGCAAGGTGTTGATCTACTGACGAGCTCAAAGAAACCAAAAGAGAGAATATTACTCTGCTGATCCAATATTTACTAGCATGGGAATCAAAATGTGATTTTCCTAATCAGATTCCTCGTGTTACAAATTGCTTTCATGCATATGTGATTTTGTCCATGCACCCTTTTTCTGCCTCTCACTTTATGATTCATAGATCAGGGATGAGATGAGGGCCTCTGGCTGACAGTGGAACAATTAATACCCCACTCCGCTGCTTTTCTCTGCAGACAGAATGAGACTGAACCCCCCACCACGACCTCCCAGCAAAACTGTCAGAAAACTGCTGAACACTCCAATACAGAGCCAGTAAACAAGATGAATAATCCTCTAATTAAATCTTTTTTTTTTGACTGGGAAGTGGGCATGTCATATTATATATTTAATAGCGCAGCCAGGTAGCCGAAACAGATCAAGAAAACTTCTGTTTCAAAGGCTTACAATCGCATGACATTTTACAGCTCTCTTAGCCAATGGAGTAGAGACTCCACAGTGTGTTTGCACAAATTGAGCGAAAATTTAATCTCTTTGTCATTTATATACTCCCTGAAAAGCTGCATTACTTCACAGATGCAATTTTTACGTAGTTATTCATTTTTGCATTGCTAAAGAACTATATTAACACCCCATCTGTATTCCACATCCTCTACCATTGACTTCTGACATGAAGCCAAAAGCTCACTTCCCTTTCTTTCGCTTCAAGGAATCCCTTTTACTGATTCAATCTCCTTGAAGGAAAATGAATTGCATTCTTGCATGTTGTGCAAGAAGGGAGGTGGTCCGAGACAGATAAACAGTCTGGCTTTAACTGCAACATTTAAGGCGGTGAGCTGATACTTTAACCGTGAGCAAACTACAGTGAGTGTTCAGCACCTATAAATCAAGAATGCCAGACTTTAACAACTGGAAATATCAGCGGAAGATGGAGAGGAGGGATGTGATCTCACAAGATAGATGGTGTCATAAAGAGTTCACTGACAAGATGAGGAGCTTTAAAAGAGATGATATCGAGACACAGTTTGCTCTATGAAGTCGGGGGGAGGGGGACAAAGCAAGGTAAAGTCATGGCCGGGTTACTGCAGGGAAGAGCGAGCTAGTAGAGTCCTTAGCGTAGAAGAGCAGAGTACAGAGTTGCATCAAACTAGGTCGTGTGAAACGGTTCAGTGTGTTTCAGCAACACTGAGTTCACAGGGAGGAGAGCCTAGCTATGCTCCTTTTTGTTCTCACACACTTGTTGTTATTGGTTGGAAACCTTTCTTTGAATCATAAATAGGTGCTTTAACCTCCCGGCTATAAAACCGCCACTGTCACATAACATGTCCTATTGGTTGCTCTAATCGCTTCCCATCAGAGATTCAGCCCGCTCATGTGATGTCATGGGACATGTTGATGGTGTCAGGCCTGTTGTAGTTCTCACAACAAGTGTGCTGTTCAGTCCGTGCAGAGTGTCAGATGTTAGAAACTAAAACAAAACGTGAATTCATAGTTAGCACGGATTCAGAAATATGGCTAATGTATTCCATATTAACTCCAGCTCATTTAATCTTTTATTGCCTTGTTCTAAATAAAATGTTCACAGAATGTTGACTCGGAGAACTAACAAACCTGGATTTAATTGTCACTTGACAGTGTCTTAAACTGAGACACATTATCTTCCATGGAATATTGAGCAAAATGTATTTTTTTCTATTATCATGCTGCCTGACTAGTTGCACCTCAGAAGCACTGAGTGTGAAGTAGACTATATCAAAGGGTCACTGTTTTGTTGCACTCTCAGGTTGGAGAAGTCTCACCACACCTGCTGATACCCAATGACAATATGTCCACTCTTTCATATCCCACCTAGAGCATCACGCCACCTGTTTCCTCTCCGCCTGGCTTTCTCTCTCTCTGTCATCTCTGGACTTTTTCGTGGCTTCTGTGTCACTGAGTATCAGCACCAGGAGAAAGAGTATGGGCACAAAGTGCTGAGTGTATCTCTGCCAAGCCAAGAAGGCTGCAGTGCCACACTCTTCATCGCTGATGAGATCCATTTTTTTTGATCTCCGAGTGAATTGTCAGCCCCTGGAATGTTGGGATGCATTTGTCTTCAATAAGTCCCAACTTTTCCCTCCCAGGTGGTTCTTTTAACTGTTAGACTGTTAGGATGATTTTATCAACCACACTTCATAGGGTGCATAGAGTGCATGCAGTCTATGCAGCCTCAGCATGGCTTAATTTATCTTTTTAATGGAATTATATGGTATGTCTTGTATTGAATATATGTATCATAAATGACCACAGATATTAACAAGCTTTAGTTTTTTGCATATTTGATTATATGTATTTATTTTATAATTATGTCGTTAGTCTACCACCTACCGTCCAGACTGAAATATCTCAATAACTATTTGGTCGATTGTCATAAATTTAGTGCTAATTAGCAAATCAGCTTGCTAACAAGCTTAACTAGGATGGTTAACATAATGCTTGCTAAATATCTGCATGTTAGCTGACTGACATTAGCATTTAGCTCAAACCATTCCTGTGTAGGCTCTTAGCCTTGTTTCTGCATGACTTAGTTGCTCTGGGTTTCATTTATGGGTCAGCTTTAGTGACCCATGATGCCTTTTAATAGTTGTTGTTTTTTTGTCTGATATGAATAAACTTTTGTGGTAAATTAATTATTAATGTATGAACATTAGGTAATAACAGATATCTGCCTCATTACAAGGAAACGCATTGTCTGGCTACCAAGTCCCACGTCATTTAAACCCAAGTTATCACTACTGCTCTGTTTTTCATGGCGAACTCATCAGGCCCGGCCACAAAAAGAAATCAAGGGCTTTTAAGAAAGCCAGGAACACTGTCCCACACTCAGATACCCCCGGCCTTTTCCTTCTTTTTGTATGTTGCTGAGCCGACGTAGCCGATGCATGTCACATTGTGTCCGCAACAAAAGCCAAGATAGCACAGGCTGCCCGAAATTCATATTTAGAAAGGTCGTGATTGTGCTCTTGTGAATAGCTGGCTCCACTGACTTGCCCGGGGGGCCTGTCAACCTTATTCCCCCTTATAACAACATAACACATTTGGAAGACTACAATAGAATTCATGTCCCCTTGCTTGCTGGCTCTTTCACCTACTTAAAGCGATAGGCAAGAAGAGGGATTACTCTTTCTGCAGTTTTCAAGTCTGAATCCAGACCCCACTGGTTGTTACTAGAAAAAAATGTTTTCATTACAGCTTTTTAAACAGTGCCCCGAGCCATTCTGTCAGCATGATAGGGGAAACTTGGTGGTATTGAAAAGGAGACAAATTGGTTCCTGGCCCAGGGGGAAAATTATAATTAGCATAGCTCAAACTCGGGTGCTTTTATGAGAGTTTACTGTGCTGTGCTTTTGCCATGATCGCAGGGTGCCATCAATCTGTCTTGTGGCTGCTGTCAAAGCCAGACTTGCATCATATTCTCTCGTCACTCAGTGTACTCCAGGTGTTACGCAGCCGGACAGGCCTCTCATTTTTTTTCAAGTGGCCTTGACTTCAAAGAAAACAAAGGAGAGTCTAAAGCAGATCATGTAACCCTTCTTTCTTTCCACTTCTTCCTCCCACTCCTCTGATTCAAACTCGCTAAGTGCCTTAGCACTCTGTGTGAATTTTCCTAAGATGTACCCTCAGTCTGGAATCAAGGAAATCTCTTTGCTGCCCTGAATGTTAATGACTCAACTTCTCACAATAGGACTAGAAGTGCAGATAGTGCAGAATTATAGCTGAGAAAAGCCTGTTCAGAAATACTTTGACTAAATCAGTTCCTTCAATAAATGCTTGGCTGAGAAAGATCCTCCACATTTGTCTATTCCTGACATAGGAGCCACTGAGCTGCTTGTTAACAAAGTCCAGCTTTGAATAAGGGTTAAAATTGGTTCCATAGATGCTCTGTCCTTAATACTTTGGCGACTCCTGGTCCTAATAAAAGTTTAAAATCCTGATGTATATTTATGCAATGCTATATCTATTCTCATTTTACATTTGTATGGTCATGTTTCTTGGACCACTTATGTATATTGCAGTGCTTAAAGTATTTATGGGTGTACTGGTTAATATTGGCAATCATCTCTAGGTTTTACTGACACGACACAAAGACAAATGTTATACTAAATTGAATGAGAAGTGCCAATTTACCATTGTATTTGAAAATAGCACGCTCAGTCAAACCCTTCGGCACTCTCTCAAGGGGAAGGGTGGTGAAAGCTTCTTTTTTTGGGGGGTTTTCCTCATGCACATTTCCACAGCTCATTCAGGACTCAATGCTTTTGTTCCTCTGCCCATAATCCAGGAAAGGCAGAAAGAGGGAAGAAAAATAGGTGGGGGGAAACATACAGTAGACTTCAGTGGGAGAGGAGAAATAGGGTTGGGATTCCATTGGGTGGATTGGAGAGGATTTGGTCCTTTAAATAGAAGCACCTGTTCATCTTGGATTAGTAGGAAGCAGAGCTCTATTTTGGTTCAGTGTGGATGCTTGCCCATCATGCCCTGGGTCCTAATGGCTGCCTGGGTGTGGAGCGGATTCCTGGTGCTCTCATTTGGGCTTGTGGTGTGTGAGAACTCACTATCTGGGTTTAAATTGTGTTACCTTTGGACAGTGTTTGTGCTATTGCTGGTGCAGATGCCTTGCCTTTTGCTGATTACTGGCTAACAGCAGAACAACTGGTCAGCTCCCAGATGCCTCTCCAGATGTCACATAATTGTGTTAATTATAAATGCAACAGTGCTGTAAAAGCATGCATAATCTGGATGAATCCAAGGTAAAGAAGGTTATGGATGTGACTGGCCTTCCAGAGGTTGTGCCTCAGGCAAGATGTTGTGATAATGAGGCAGGTTAAAAGGCTGGGAAGGTGTTGGTTAGTGCAGACCACACAAATCACAACAGGTGATAATGAGGTCAAATGCTGTATAAACACATACAAATATATATAAGTTGTGACAATTGCAGTTGACACCTGCCATAAATATGCATTTCAAATACCTCTTGTGATCAAATTTAGCTTTTACAGTTGGTTTTATCTACTAGTCTCAAGTGGCCATCACCCTGGCTAAAAACTTAAAGCAACAGTTTGACTTTTTGGCAAATAAGCTTATTCACGTTCTTGCTGAGAGATAGCTGAAGACTGCTACCACTCTCATGTCAGCACAGTAAATATTAAGCTACAGCTATCAGCAAGTTATAGCTTAGCATAGCACAAAGACTGTCCAAAGGTAACAAAATCCTCCTACCTGCAGCTAGTTTAGTTCGCACAAAGATTTAGGTCTAAAAATGACGATTTGCCGCTTTCTTGACCCAGTACCAGTTACCAAGTCATCTGCACAAACTCCAGGAAGTTATTCCAGTTATATATTTAAGGTACAGGCATGAAAGTGGAATTGATCTTATCTAACGCTCAGTAAGAAAAGGAATAAGCACATTTCCAAAAGGGCATACTATTCCTTTAAGCCAATTATGATGTTAGCGGTTTAATTGTTTTTCTTCTATTGTTTGGTTTGTTGGTGAATTTGAGCTTCCACCTTTCACCCATGCTGGCTTCCTTACCTCAGCTCATCAAGGCCTCCTTCCTTCTGGTCAAATAGGGATTTTCTGGTTTCAGTATTATTGGGAAAAGATGACGGCATATGGAAAACCCCCAAATCCACAAGCTTCAGAAAACTTCCTTTAGGGACCCGATAAAAGGATGCACATGTGCACTCAGCCATACAGCTCAGGAGTCCTTCTATGTGGCCATTTGGATTCACAACATGCAGTACATACATATGACCACCTCAAAATATGGCTTGCGTGAGTCCTCAATGTAGTTTGAGTGCACTCACATCTGCATTTAGAGGTGATTGTATTTTGTCAAGGTATTTTACCTCAGAAAGTCCTTTCCCCCATTTGTGTCTGGTTTTAACCCGAATATGTAAGTTTTCACCTGCAAGAAAATGTGAGACGGTAAGTCAAATTCTTCTGCAACATACTAAAATGTTTTTTTTCACTGTTTCTTTAAATATCCAGCGAGAATTGTTTTCAGCATATTGGCTTGCCCCACCCAGCCTACTCAAGGGGATTTGTTTTGGCTGGCTTCAAACAGACTAATTCATAGATGAAACTACTCCACCTATAATTGGGTCAGCATGTGTATTTATAGAAATAATCTGTCTTTCAAAACACATTAAACACAAAACAGAGCTAGTTGCACTAAATGGCCTGAATAGTGCTCTATGTAAACACCAGCTATGATCAGGTTCTCTCATTAGCATCCTGTGAAACAACCACTTAGAGCATCAAAACGCTCAGCTTAAACTGCAAGAGAAGAACAAAAGGAGATGCAGTCAGTTGGTTTTTGCGTTACTCTGCATAGCAGTGGACTAGCAAACAAATCGTTATCCTTCTCATCATCTCCAGGGCTGTGCTTTGAGTAACGAGTTGATGTGGTGAAGGAGCAAAATACATTTATTTTAATAAAGGCCATCAGTCTTCATTCCAGAATGCCGCCAACTCGCTACTCTCCATTACTCCGTTGAGCCTTTCGGCAAATTATATGCCCAGCAATGGCTTAACAATTCAGAAATGAAATCTCACACCCTTAATGTGTAGATGTTGTTATTGTAAAAGCCTAGCGGAGTAGCCCTGGAGAGTCCCCCTTATTAAATCAACTGTGACCTGACATCACCGTTTATCCCTGCATATGGCTCCAGCTAGGCTCTGACACTCCAGCTCTTGCCTGCTGCGGCTGCAGGGGGAAAGTCCTCAACAGCCCCCTAAGCGGATCAGACCTTACATATTGCTCCACAATTTCATTAAGAGTCACAATTCGCCGGGCTGTCAGGGCCATAGTAAACTCCCCAGTGCAGCCGGAGCAGATGGCGCGACCTGAGCGTCAAGGGAGAAGCCTCCAATGGAATCCCCTTACTAAGGGAAGTAGGCCAGCAGCAGGCGCTTTAAAAGATAACTCCTACCTTTTCACATGATATTCACAAGATCCTTTGGTGTGTTAGTTGATCCAGATGAAACTGTACATCCTGGTTTGGCTTTTCAGGGAGTCAGCGGGCAACGGTTTTCATTTTCTTGGTGAAAATAGCTGTAAATCACTTCCATCGCAAATAACTGAGCTTACATCCAAGCATTTGTATCTAAAGTCTAATATTGTTTTGTCCCATTGCACATTCAAAATTGTCTTTGGACAATGCTGTCTGTAAAGTATCACTCCTATGTATTGTTCCTGCTGTGCTTATGTGGATGAATCCAAAGCTTGTCAAGCCCGCAATGCCTTGTTATGGTTGCTGCTGTAAGATGTGATTGGACAGCCCCAGCAAACGGTCAATTATTGTTGTCAGAATTTAACCGTAATTGGTCAGATCTGATCTGGAGCAGAAATTTTGGCTCTGCAACCCTTGAACTCCATCCTCCCAAAAACAGGGAACCACTTACACATGTAATAATCGGTTGTGAAACTGTTCCTCCTTTCCCTTTTTTCTTCCATGCAACCTTTTGTGCCACAATTTATATTGCTAAAAGGCAATTTTTCTTTTTAGCCAAAGCACTTCCAACTGCTATCCACCCCTCTTATGTTTCATTCAGCCGATTTATAAACAACATTTATAAACCCTTGGAAAGAATGGATGCTCAATTGAGTTTGCGTCACAAGAGAAACTCTTCTTTTGGGTGCTGGGGCCAGGACGATGTAACCGTCCCTCTGAGAGGTTAGCGTAAGCAGCCTATATTTACATCTGTCGGCTGGCAAAAAGTTGACCAACTATGCAAGGCTCACTGGGCAGTGGCGTGTGAATTGGCATTTGATGTTCTTAGTAAAACGCTAATGCTGCTGTAATATCAATTATGCAACCGTTCACTGTAAGCGTGAATGTGCCCAGTCATGAATGTGCCGTAATGCCATTCTGTGATGTGACTTGCTGTACGCTGGAGCTCTAGAGCTTGCATTGAAGACCGGTCAACCTAGATTATTGACCCTCCCACCCCTCTGCCTGTCCCTGTCTTTGTTCCCAGAGAACACTAGTGGGATTCTGCCCAGTGATGCCAGTCTCTGTTGCTAAAAAGAATCATTTGTCTTGTCTTGTTGCAGCTCGGTAAATCAATGGGACTCATTGTTCACTCTGTAGGATGTGGAGAACCGGCCCTAACTGACGTGTCATGATTGCGGCTTGCCGAGCGTAGACTCAGCACATCATATTTGTGTGTCTTCTGTGCTTTTAGAAAGGTTGCAAAGGGATCAGCAGACACATTTCATTCCAAACCCTGAAGCTATCCAAACAGGGAAGGAACGGGGAATGATGATATCACAGAGCTGCCATATTCCATCTCCTCAGAGATTTCTCATTTTTTTTTAAAATTCGGAATGAATATGTGCTAGAATGCTCCTACATACAGTATATACTGTATATGTGATTTGTGTGTTTTTGCACATTCATCTATGAGCAAATGTGTTCATCCAAAAATTGTGTGTGGATGTTCATTAATTTTGTGTGAGTGTGTGTGTGTGCGTTCTCAGCCTCCCTCCAGTCCCCCAGCTGATCTAGATCACCTCCCTTGATGGATAAAAAAAAAAATCCTCGTTTGACAATATACAATTAAGATTCCTGCAGATGTGAAGGAGCCACTGATGAGTTCTTTCAGTTGGAGGGAGGAGGCGTGGCGACAGAGATGAAGGGTTGAAGGAAGAGGACGAGGATGGGGGTGAGCTCTTCAGGGAGGTTTAGTGAAAGCACCTGCCTCAGCTCTGGGGCTCATGATGGATGAAGAGGAACAACTGAGAAATTGAAGAAGGGAGGGGGAAAGAGCAGCTTTGAGTGTGAAGTGAAGGACACTTTGTCCTCCTGCAAACTCTTCATGGCTGTTCAGCACATACATTAATGCAGTGAAGACACAATGACACTGGGGAAGGGGTTTATTCATGTTAAATCCTCACACATTTTGGAAGGAAATTCTTTTGAAAGGTCCCAGGATGGATTTCCCCCCCCGCCCCCTTCCCCTGAAAATGGATTCATCCTTGCATGTTAACTGGCTATGATTTATACAAAAAAAACTAGCCTGACAACCTCACAGTGATGACAAGCACATAATCCCCCATAAAACCAAAAGCATTTTGACATCAGTTCATACCATGAGCTTACAGGTGATTTACAAAATGTACTGATATTCACAAGGCTACAACTAGTACCTTTACAATGAAATACACATATGCACTCTGACGTTAACCATAGCTATTTTACACCTACAATGGTGTAGTCAGATCAAGACCCACAGGGAAGCACATCTGGACATCAGTGGTGGGAGAGTGGGTCTAGTCCGAAGCCTAGTCTGTCATGATGGTATGTGGGCTGCTGTGGAGGCTAAGCTATTATGGAGCCCACCACCACACCACAGAAACCTCCCTTCAGAGTCCGAGGCCGTGCACTACACATGACACACACACACCATACAGTTGATGGGGAAAAATAAATCGTCAACTACACTTTGAAAGTCCTGCGAGGCAGCAATGTTTCACACAGTTTCCTGAACAAAGGCTTCTTGTGCTGCAGACAAACTATCTCTATTAAGCATTGGCCTCTTACTTTACTCAAACCTAAGTTGCAAATTTGAAGCACCTCGCTAACTGAGACATTTTCAGAGCATGATGAGGATGATTCTTTAAGCACTAAGGAAATAATATAAGGAATGAGCTGTCCCTTTTATGTTTTCTGTTTTAATATAACATTTGAAAAATTCAGCCAATTTTTGTCACTATGATGCAGCAGGCAGCCACATCGCCCCAGCCTCCCTCACAGTGCACCATGGTATTTTGTGCTAAATATATATTCAATCCGACTGTGAATTCAATCTCTTCCCACATCGTTTAGCGGCTGTATTGAATTGGAAAGTACAGCATTATGAGCTGCATATGGACAATAACTTAGGATTAGGACTTTCATATTCCAACTCTGAATATCCCATATTGTCTTTAGGGAAAGTCAAATAATGGCTTTTTCCTATGATGTCAAATCTGTTAGAGGTGAGCGGAAGGCCAAATCCCTCCAAAAGAAATAGCCCGAGGTGTCAAGTCTGGAGATTGGATTTGACTGAGCACATGTTGGAACTGAAAGAAAGGTATTTCAGTTCTGGTCATTGTGTGTGTGAGGAATGTTCTTAGTTTACTATTAACTGTGTGAATCTGGGTGTATTTCACTTCTGTTGCAGGTGAGTTGAAAGAGCATATTAGAGAGTTCTGGCTTTACAATGCCAAGCTTTAGTTTTTGAGCATGGATGTGGCCCTGCTCTGCGACTATAACTGTTACTGATTTTATGACTCAAACTATTCAGTTAAACTAATTTTACTCTCACTTATGGTGGAAGTGAACATCAGCTAACATAATCCACCATTCAGAGGCCCAGAGTGGACCTAAAGATTAATATGAGACCACAGTATACAACATATTATTCTTTTACAAATATTAAGTTGAAGTCATAAGTAATAAGACACACCCCTGCTCAGTTCAAAACATGCAAGGGTTTTCCCACAACAGACTTATTCGGTCTGATATGACTGGTAGTTTATGGTGGCTAATTGGAAGCTATTGTTGTGGGCTGTAACTGACACTTCTGTTTGCTGTCTTTCTAACTTGTCTCTACTTGTGCTACTGTTACATTTTATTGTTTACATTGAGGCCGCAGTGGCTGCTGCTCAGCAAAAATACTTGCTGTTAACAACCTAGTGCCAAATTGCAGGGCGAACACGTTTGTCTTTCCTTCACTGATCTTACCAAAAATGAGAACTGAGGCTTTTACGGCAACAGTTTTACTTCCCATTGTTCCCATGATAAGGTTTTTTTTTGTTGAGTTTCTGACACTTAGGCTTTTGCTAAGTAGCCAGTTTATATCATTCATACATAAACTCAGGATTCATTAGTAATGGAATTATCTGTGCCCAATTAAATAATGCACATAAATAAGCTATTATTCCAAGCTTTTTTAACAGCAAACTGGAAAGCTTAGAAATATTTTTGTCAGTGATGCCTGAAAGCTGTGGACCTTGTACACGGCTGCGGCGGGCCTGTCTTAAATTTAACATTAGCTGAAAGAAACATGCAATATTAGGCTTGTTTCTTTTCTGACTCTGTCAGGTCATTTTTTATCACACTGTCAATTTCTGGCAGTGGTTGCCTCTCAAGTTGCATCTATACGGGCCTCTCCAGGATTATTCTGAAAACTCTGTCTTCTGGTATCTGACTCAAAGCTTTGGCTGTAAGGGAGACCGAATATGTGTCGACATCTCCCTTTGTTTTATTACCAGTCGAGTCTTGTGCCATCCATCTCTGCCAACCTCTGTACCAGCCAGGTCCTGTGTGTGTGTGTGTGTGTGTGTGTGTGTGTGTGTGTGTGTGTGTGTGTGTGTACATTAAACTGATTGATGAACAGTTCATTAGGCTGATGGGCTCTGCAGGAGCAGACATCCGGCAACAAGAAGTGGTTTAAAATCCAACCAGAATTTGCTGTGGCTTGACACCGGCTGCATCAGCGTTTTAGCGTAACTCTGCAGCCTTTGTGATATATTTTGTGCTGTGAGGACAAATTTTTGTATGGGAAAATACATTATTATTGCTATTATTTATAAATGTTGCTGAGGTTTGTTTACATAGTGACTGCCATTGTGCTACACATTATTTGGGTAATTTATGGGATTAAATGGGTTAGCAGAAAGGGCATGCTTGAGTTGTGAAAACGTCTGTTTGCTCATCCCGCTTAATCAGTGTTTTTTGGAAAGGTAGGTAAATGTTGTACTGTAAATATCATGACCAGAAGGCTGATCCACCAGTGACTGCCAGCAACATGACTGTGCATAGCTTGGCCTGAATGTGTGTGGTGTGTTTAATCTTAATTTATCCAAGTTTCAATCAAAGATTTACTTACTCAGACCAGTTATCAGTTCTTGTCCTAAAACACAGATTTGTCCAACCCGAAACACAGGGCAGGTCTTCTATGCACGCAAGTTAAAACCTGTCGTGGCTGTGTGTGTCATTGAACTCTCCAAAATCTCCACATTGTGTTTGCTGCACACTGAGATTGCTCTGTTCTCTGTAGGGCAGCTTGTGTTTGTGTTTTTGTGTGCTTGTCCAGTCCCAGCTCAACTGCGGCTTCCTGCAGGAAGTGAGAAGAGAATTGGACTGACCTCACTGGTGTGGATGGAGGCAGCTTGCAGATGGCGCTTGCTGATAAATAGCCAGAACATTCATAATTGTGCCGGAGAAATTGGGGTTGGAAGGGCTAGCTGGTTAGAAGGGCCATTGTGCATTAAGGCGTGGACTTGTCTCGTTTCTTAATACTCTGTCAGGGCTTTGTGTTTATTTACTTAGGTGTGTGTGTGTTTGTGTCTATCAGTAGGCTATGTATGTCTGTGTAACTGTCCACCGTCTGTATTTATGGAGCACCTCCTCAAGTTTCAGCTCAGTTCCTCTTGGCTCTCTTTTTCCTAGAACTGCTGAATCTTCATCGTCCTGGTAGAGGGGAATAACCCTTTGCTTTGGCTGAGAATGCACTGACTGGCTGTCAGATAGATGTGTGATTATTAGCTGTGTTCCACCTTTACATGGTGCTGTTCTGTCATAGTATAAAACGCTCCAAAAAGAGGCATTGTCTTCTCTCAATTACTTGCTTGGTAATTGACAGTTAGCTAGCTCGCTAGCTTGGAGAGATGTTATGATTGACTAGCGCTAGCATGTTCCTGGCTGGCTAGTGTGTTAGCGGTTAGTTGGTGGACTGTGGTTCGCTAACTAGCCCAGCACATATTTTGAGAAAACTCGCAGATTCATTTTTGCTGTGCCACTTTCTGATTTTACTGCAATTGTCCATTACCCAATTACCTGAAAAAGGCTGCCAAGGCAGACTGAAAGACTGTCGCCTCTTTGAGTCATAACTCGTGAAGTTGCCAACAGTGGCCACACATGCAGGCCGCAGTGCTCGGGAGTCGGGGCTTAGAAGAAGAGTGGCTGGGAATGTAACACAGGACAAGCCAACTTTTGCAGGCATTGCTTTCCCTCTGTACACATTAGCCTGGCAACTAAATCTCTCTCTCTCACACACACACACACACACACACACACACACACACACACACACACACACACACACACATGCCAATTTCAAGATTGGGTTACATGCACATGCATATTGCAAACTGGCAGAGCTTAACATGGACACACACACACACACACACAGTCAACAGTTGCATCGGCAGAGCTGACCGTCCTTGCTACTGTGGTCTAAATATCCACAGATATTTACTGTACTTGTCTAGTTAAGCCTCAGTGTCTTTGGACGCATAAGCCTAATTTAATCCAACTGACCCATGGCACTGTACTGGTTTCCATTTTCCCACAGGGAGCTTGAGAGACTGGCAGCACATGTATCATCATCACTTGGGGAGATTACTCTACACAAGATTCCACACAAGACACTGTTTGTGAATGCATGCACATGGATGTGTTTGTTGAGCCAGTACATTGACACATGTCAGTGCAAACTGTCTCATCAGGAAAAGTGATTGGCATTTGTTTTATTGGATTATAAGCGCATGACGTTGTTGTTGTTTTCTGCTTTTGTGGATTCCTTATCAGGGAATTAAACAGAAAGCGTGTGTGTGAGTGTATTTCTTTTAATATTACAGACGGTGAGTAGGAGGATAGGGGGAAGAAAGTTGACACTAACCCCCTCCCCTTGACACACACACTAACGCATTCCTCTCCCATATAGAAATATTTGTTTTATCACCAAGTGAGAGCCGCATTTGCAAAACATGACATCTGCTCCCACAATATGTTAACCCACATTAAAAGGAGCCTCTGCAGGGGATATGAATGAAATATTGCTATCCGAAATCATATTAAGTTATCAGAAAAAGTTGACAGACACTGCCAGTGTTACAAGAAACATTGAGAATCCGTTTCAGTTGCGTGACCAGTAATCACTCATTTTTAAAATTAAAATTTTAGATCTTAAATTTCTTGAGCTGAAATAGCCATATTATGTATCGGCTGCACTTATTTCTTCGGAATGAAACAGTTCATTTAAACATTAGCGTCATAGATACAGAGCCAAGCTGTATTCATAATAGCATCAGTGCTCACTGGGCTTATTTATAATGTTAAGTAATTTACCGTGGTGAGCTGGCTGAACTACATTTTGTAGCTGAGGGAAATAGAAATGTTTTACTTTACCGGATAGATTTCCTGCTTAACTCATTCTACAGACCACATAAATGGGGTTATGAATATGTAAATTACAAAAGGACACAGCTTGTGGGGGCAAAGCATTTTATTTAATTTCAAATGGACCCCTTGTGCAATTATGAATATGTAAATTACACTGAGCTCTGAGCTGAAATGCAGATGAAATAGTGGAGCCTTCCCTGCAGCTGAACAGGTTCCTCTTCTTCTCAGTTGTGTTACAGTGAAGCCAACGGTTCCTCGAGGCTGTCATCAATAAACAAAGCTGAAATGGGACCTGATTTGGTGTTTCCCAATGTCTAACATTTCTGTTCATGCATAATAAACATTTTTATAATCTTTAAGTCCACGTCCTAGTTTGACACAAGAAGGCTGTTTCATGTGTATTTTAAAGGGAAAAAAATTCCACTTCAAATCTGAGTTTAAGACAAATGCATGCAAGCAGGATTTTGTGACTTCACAACTAATTTGGAAGCAAATTGTGTGGAATGGGCTCTGAGAGCTTGTTATGGACATTACTTACTATTTTCTGAGATTTTATAGACTAGAGACTAAACTAAATGTGAATACACAACAAAGAATTGTATTGCTGTGCAGTTTGTAAAACTGAATAACTAACTTGGGGCTTGAGCAACTGAATTTCATGATACCCAGTCAATCAATGTAGCGCTGCCTCCAGCTGTTCTGCTGCACACCTCCATCAAACATCAACATCCCCATCAGCTGCACTGACAACAGGCCTGCTGCGTGTGCTTGTGTGTGGAATGCTAAATACCACATATGTGAATGCAGAGCCTCAGGGGTGTGTTTGGCAGGTCCCTGGGGAGTTGGTGAGCGGTGCTGCCGTTCATGAATCCCACGAAGAGTAAAATAGCGGTTCAGGACTTCTAGGGGCAGGTAGGACTGAACCTAATCATCAAACCCTGACCCACATCCCCTCTTAGAACGATTCACATTTTTTACCATAGTGAGAATTCCCTTCCTGGAAGGTGAAATGACACCAGCCTGGTACAGGATCAGTGGGTCTCAGCAGGCAGTCTCCAGGAGAACAGACCTTCCATGTGTGTCCCACTGGGTCCAGCGTTAATGAACTAATCAATAGGATGGTGTTCTCACCATGCGCTGAACACATTACTCTAAGTGCTCCCAGTGGCCCTGCAGCATTGTTGAGTGTTATAGATGTCACTCATGCTCACAGGCATTGCAGTCAGATAAGGCTTTACTGACATAGCTGATTGTATTGTTCCTATAGATATATATAATAATAATATATTCAACTTTAAACGATTGAATGCCAAAAAAAGCTGAGATATGTTATGTTTTCTGCAGAATACTCACCTGTACTTAAATATGTTAGTAGTCAAACAGCATTTTATGAATAATGGTGGCAGGGGATTACATAGGTAGTAATAAGGTCATCTGACTGTGTGAAAATGAAATGTATTAAACAGTCTTTAAGCAAACCTTTTAGGCACAATTCTCAAATATTCATTATCTAACTCAAGTAGTAACTGATATTTGTTTCTTTTCATCTGGATTCTAATTTTACTTTAATAATCTACTTCCTCTCCTATCCTCCTTCACAAGCAATAACTGAACTTAACTGTAACTTAATACCAGGCTGTAAAACAGAGTTTGATATCATCAGGGTTGTCTCAGCTTGGAGTTGATACAAATTTATACTGCCTGCATTACAACCTGAGGGTGTGGACATGGAAAGACATGGGCAATTACCAGCCTGGGAGTGTCTAATGAAATGATTCTATTGATTGCATTATGGGAAATGTAGGATCCAGCTTATTGGGAGCTTGACGTGTCTTTTGTGAGTTCCCCAATTTTATGGAGGTGAACACTAAATAGCTGGAGTAGCCCGTTAATTGTCATATATGACTATATGTTTCTAGATAGAATATTAAAACAGTTCAACAAGAGCATGGAACATGTGAATCTTGAACAAGCAAGTAAACAAGTATTTAATTTGCACCCATAGTAATGGTTTTGAGATCAGCTGACTGACCTTAATGTCACTGAGCAGCAAACCTATATTCAACACCTGAATGAATCAAACACATACAGTATTGTGCTTATTAGTCCGTCTCCCTTCATTCACAAAGTCTAGCATCTTGTGAACCTTCATGTTGGACAAAGGAAAGTGCCGCCCGTGAGTGTCTGTGCCAAAAGTTCTCTTGATTGACTCAGTTTTCTCTTTCATGGTTCTTTAAACTCTGCCCCCCTCCCAAAGCCACTAAAAGAACAGATAAGAGAAACTTCAAAGGCTGCTCCAATCCAAAAGCAGGCAAATGAAGGACAGACAGATTTGAGTCGTCAAATAGCTTTGGGGTGTGTAGTGTAGAAGGCTTTTCATGGTTGATGCACTGTTGAAGGAAGTATTCAGTTTAATTTACTGAAGTTAAAGTACTAATGTCATACTGTAATTGACAAGAATTTCAGCATAATTAGGAAAATGTAATTCAATTAGTTTTATAAGCCCTTTGTATGATTTGTGCAAAAGTAAAAAGTACAATCTAAAATGTAATGGAGTAGAAAAGTGGCCTGAAATGAAAAGACTTCAAGTACCCTCAAATGTGTACTTAAATACAATATGGAGTAAATGTACTCTGTGGTTACTTTCCACCACAGGGTAGATGTGATTGATTATCGTAGCCCTATTTAAAGCTGCAACTGTGCAGACCAATCCTACAACCTTCAAAAAGCTTCTGCAGTTCTTCAGCTAGCACCGAGTTACTTTACAAAGGCCGCTGAGTGGTTTATCCCTCCATAAGGTTGGGCAGCGGGATTAGAGGGCTCATTTCAAAGTGTTCCACCCAGATTTTGTTTAATCAACAGACTCAAGCCTGTGTTTTTAAAAGTGGCAGCTGAGGATTTGTGTCCAGGCTTTTTTTTTTTTTTTTGAAAGGCAGCTGGGTTGTCATCACCCGAAAGCCTGGTGTTTTCTCTAATCTTAATACCCAACCAGAGACACCCCTACTGCTGCAGTGACTGAGGAGGTCGGATACCCAAGGCAAAGATTCTGTCTGTCAGTCCATAAAATGCTGCTGGATGAAACTAAGTGTGTGGATGTCTGCGTGTATCATATGATTTCACTATGTCTCAGGGGTTGATATCAGATGCAGCATCTTTGTAATCCACAAATGAGATGAGGCCTCTGAGAGTAGAAGGATACAGAAGGGGAAACTAGTGTTTTACAAGTTGGAGTGAGTTAAAGCTGCAGTTTAGATTAAACTAATCTCATTTTGTGGTGGTTGCAGATAAACACAGATTTGTACTGCTCGGTACACAACGTGACTGGCTAAGGAATGAAAGGAAATACATTAAAGCTGCATCAATTTCTTTATTTTTGTATTTGTCATTATTGTTATTATTGGCCACTCGGCCCAGTAGATCATCATCATCATTGACATTTGACATTCTAAAGTTATTATGGTTTTATGCAAAGAGTTATGTCTCTGGAGACCTGACAAATATAATTCCTTTTTGGTCTCCACCGACTCCTAATGGAAACATCTCGCTCTTTAGCTGCTTAATGCTGCGGGGCTGATAATTCACTGTCTATTTCTCACTATGAGCAACTCCGCTCACATTATGCATTGTCATTTGATACACTGTTAATAATAATATTGCATAGCGCAGCTTTAAAAAGTACATACAGTTTGTTGTAAATATCATTTGTATATCAGAATGCAAAAATGTGACTGTACATATGATATGAGTGATGTTTTTTCCCTTGTGTATTCATCACAAATCAAGTGCCTTTCCCATAATCACAATTTCACAAATTCTCAGTTAATTATAATAAAACAATACACCTCAAATGATATACTTGACAACATACTGTATAATTTATATTTATATTATAGCAATGGTTTGTGGCTGGACAAAAAATTCTGCAGAGTCATACTTTGCTGCTATTACTTTAATTAACTATATTTTATTTCATTTGCATTAAATCATAAACCCTGTACCACACATTTAAGCATTGGCATATGCCAACCTAAGGCTTTTGGATAAAAATGTCTACCAAAACACGAGTCATTTAAATGGAGTAAACTCTGCAGAATGAGAGTCCAAACTCATTTCCACTTTAATGATGCTAATTTATGAAGACAAAGTGAAGGCTGCTGTGTTGGAAAAGGTGTGCCAGCAGTCTGCTGTCTCATATTGATCTGACGGAGGTTAGTGTTGCTCTGCCAGCCTGAGGAGCAAGCTGAGGATTATTCCTCTTTAATCCTTTGTTTTTATCTTGCTCTTTTTCTCATTTCAGCCAGGAGATGAAATGTGGTTTTCATCTTTTTTACTCCTCTGCATAAATGTTATCTTTACACCTCTGTCCCAAAAATGGGCATATTGGGCATGTTCAGTGGCTTTTGATCTGCTGTTTTAAATTCTGATTGGCTGGAGGGTGCCAGCGTTGTTACCTCTCCAGCTCCTGTTTGCAGGCATTTTAATTACCACAGAGATCCCAAGCCTTTCTTCCAGTTTGGCCAGCAAGGACTCACTGTCCAAACTCATTACATTACTGCAATTTTGGCAGCAAAAGCCTCTTCAGCTTTATAAGATTGGTGCAAACTTTTTAACAGTATCATGGTTACACAAGCAGTTAAAGTGGCTTGTAAACAGTCTTGATAAGCGCTCTGTGGTTATTTGTTACTCCTACACAATTAACCAATGTATGTGTTCCTAATCAGGCTTTCTCTGTCACATTTTCCTCCCCCGCTGTCTGCTCCCAGACTCCTAAAATGGTTGCTGTCAGCTTCACTTTTTTTTCTCTCTTCCTTCTGGCTCGACTGTATTACACTATAGGCAAAAACACACGATCCTTTGACAGAAGAGTAAATTGGGATTTTGTAAGACGGTGGAGCTGCATGCTTTTCTTTGATCACTTCTTTAAGCGTTTGTACCTTGTCTACTTGCTGGCAAAGCTGTGATCACACAGCCCGGTACTACTCACTACAGGCCTCTGCGTAAATGGCAATTCCATTGAAATGTACTTTGAGGTTGTTATCTTGCAAAAGTAAATATGTGCCATACTAAACCGCTGAAACTGTATTCCGAGAATAACCAACAAAACTTAAATGACCAACCTTTTGGTATATTGCTTTGTGACACAAACATATTTTTTCATTTTTAGTTTGATACGTAGTGTGGCTGAAGAACTAAAAATAAATGACAGACAGATAAGATATTTATAGTCTCATTGCATCTACTGACAGCATGACTTAACAATGAGAACGGTATCACAAACAATACCTGGCATTTGATTTCCCAGTGATGGTCACATTATAATAAATATTTTACTCTAATGAGTTTATAATGTGCTTGTAATACAAATATTACCATGTAAGCTACATTTTCATGTGACGTGAATGTAGTCCCCCCCCCCCCCAGCATGGCCTTGATTTGGCGCAGTGATGTCTTTTGAAGAATGAGTCAAGCCCACCCCACGCTAGCCCTCACAAAGCTGCGGACCACGGACCACTGGTTATATGTGAGAAGCCACCTCATCCCCGTTAGGGTCTCTCTATTCTCTGTTACTGGCTCCCTACAGCCACGGTTGTGAATAATTCAACAAAGCAAAAGAGGACTGGCGGAGCGGGAGAGGAGATATAGATTGAAGATGATCTCGGGGCCAGGGTAGCAGGAAATTGACTTTTTTGACGTCAGAATAATCTAGAGAAGCATGCTTGAAAGTGACAGTGTGTTCTGTTACGTGTGCAAGTGGGCGTAGGTGTGTTAGTCATCATGCTAGGAAACAGAGCTGGAAACACAAGTGAAAGAGAGTCTCTCTCCTCCCTCTCTTGCAAGAAACTTTATTAATTCATAAAATTCTCTGACCTGCAGGATCTCTGCAGTATGCATAACCATAAGCGTCACACATCTGGGTGTTTCATCTCTACAGAAACACGAACAGTTGGCTTGAATAATATCACCCTATAGGACACACGCAGTGTCCTGACATTTGAGTCCAGGTGATTGAGCGGGGCCGTGGGTGTGATTCAGATGTCTCCTCAGTTGAATATTTCACAGCACTGACTGAGTTATGACTCGCAGGCAGTAGAGAAGGTCAGTCTTGGTGGAATTTAAAGGATGTTTTCTGCTGATAACCTCGGTCTCTGACCTCTCCATTGAGATGTGAAACATAGTTTACCAGCACAGTACAGAGATACATTAGATGCATGTGATGGCAATCACCATAAAACTAGGTTGAGCTACACCAAGGAAGAGCTGATAAGACCTGAAATAAAAGCTCATGCATGTTTGGTTAGCTTCATCTTTCGACATGCTAGCAACAAGGCTCTATAGATGTGTGTCATCACTTTGGTCCAGACTGAAATATCTCAACAACTACAGGATGGACATACGGATACTCAGGGTCCCTGGATGACAAATCCTACTATGGTGATCCCTGACTCTGCATCTTGCGCCACCGTGTGGTTGATATTTGTGGGTTTTGACTACTATCTGATAGTTTGGCACAAACATTCATGTCCCCCTCAGGAGTAATCATAATAACTGCAATGCTAACTTACCTTTTCATGTAGCTGATGAGGTCATCAAATGTACAAGTATGTGGTTTATGACCACATACCTACAAAACTCCAATCCTCTTCAAACAGGTAATTCTAAAGGAGCCTTTCAGGCTAAGGATCAACCATTCACTTACTTAATTTCACAGTAACTCACCTGGTAATTAGCAAATAATTACAGTACTTTAAAGATTATTCTCTCCAGCTGGCTAGCTTGGTGCTCATTTATTTTCAGTCACAAGGTCTGGCATCCACTGTTTACCTTGCTCTAATTCACTCTCTGTAACCATGTCTCTAATTATGAGTATTGCTTCAATTTAGAATCAAGACTCATAAGAAAAGAATGAGAGTGCTCATTTAAACATGTGCAATTGAATATGACATGGTCAGGGTCTAACGGTTACTACTAAGTCTCGAACATAAACACACCTCTGATCACAACGTGATGGTGGTTAAATGTGTGTGACTAACCTAATCTCTGTCCCCTCATTTGTGTCTCTAGGTGCCCCTGGTTGACAAAAGTAATCTCTCCCGCCGTGCCTCTCTACAATGGCCTGGTCTTCCTCTTCGTCTTGGCCAACTTCAGCATGGCAACCTTCATGGACCCTGGTGTATACCCCAGAGGTTTGTATGCATGTCTGTGAGTGTGCAAATTAGTTTTAGTGTCCAATGATGGTGTAAATGAGGTTTCTAACGTCACCGAATTCTGGGGAAAAACACATTATTGCCTGCAATATTCATCCGACATTTAAAACATTAGTTTCATAATGTACTATACATAAGTATGAGCTCTGTTTCCTTCTTGTTGAGTCCTCATGTAGAGGGTACACCTTTTAAAAGCACCACATTTATCAGAGTATCGACCTACCTAATGTCTCATTACTCTATTATTCGCCTTGCTGTTGCAGTCCACATGCTCTACATACGGTATCCCTCAGCTGCTTTGTCCATCAAACAAGCTGCACTGACTTATGCTCCTGATGCAGACCTCTTGTCGTCAGTGCTGGGTTAAGTAATGATGATTGAACTCATCCCCGGGGAGGTTTGTAATGTGCTTGTAAATGATAAGCACCTGTCTTGGGCTTTCTCTGCTCATAAAGGGGTAATAATCATTAGGTTGTATAAAGCTCAGGTTATCTGCCTCCCCAGAGGTGACAGTGGCCTTCTGCTGCCGCTGTCCTGTTGGGTTTAATCGACTACTGAGGCACTTTCTAAGCTTGTGATGTTATATCTCACAGGGAGGCGACCCACCAGTAAAGTTTTAATAAAAAATGAAGAAATCGCATCTGTTTTGAAAATCACTCCGTCATCCAGATTGTAAAAGTGAGAATGAAAGGTTGGAGTGTACTCAGGGTTTTTTCAGTCAGGTCAGTGATGTATGGCACGGCCATATATTGTCATTTTCTTTTGTTGGGAAACTGCAATACAGACACATGAGAGAGATGGCTCAGTAAGTGCCATTTGACATTTTCAGTTTCTCTGCTGGCTTAAAAGGTGTTTTGACATTATTCAGGATCTCAGCAAAATGTTCATAGAATATATGTATTTCTTTAAATATTACTATCATAAGTGGAGAGTGGGATTTTTGTTTATTGTTTATTTGTTCAACATACAGTAGACACTAAAAAGAAAGTGTTGGCACTAATCAATATATTTCTATTAACAGTGGGTCAATGACCTGAAGGGCGGTAATCGAGACAGAGCCGCATCAAATTATCATTATGTCTTTCAGTAATTGCTGTTGTACATGTCAAGCTGCTCAAAAGAAGAGACTGAACCCTACTGTTTGTTACCCTCTGCAACAGCTACAATATTAGCCATGTACATGTAAAACATGTGTGGATGAGAGGATTAATTAATAAAAGGTCAATGATTTGATCCCCATAAATAACCAGCCATGCCTGTCAAACTGATCTTTTGCACACTCGGTGTGAGTTGCCTTCTTCATATAAATACACAGTTTATCCTTTCATAAGGGACGATACACTCGTGATCAATTGCAAATATCAGGCATACTCAGTATCGATGATGTGGTGGGTATAATTGCAAAATCTCTCCTGCTTGTAGATAATGTCCCCAGAATGCTTCTCTGTCAATCAGCAGTCAATAGTAGGATTAATATATACATAGTATGATTAAGCCTAGTATGTATTTGGTTAAGATTCTGTACATACATATATATATACAATAGTATAATACAATAATATGTTCATGCTAAAAATAATTTTAGGCAAATAACTATAATTTCAGGCAAAAACTGATTGTAAACGAACTGAAAGCTATTTTTAAAGTGCAAATGTACATTTGTATGAAATAGGCCACTGCTTTGTCTGTTGAATGCCTCTTGCATTGAGCATTTGTAGATGAAGAAGCTGTCAGGGGAGATGGAAGCATAACTGCTGTTTGTGTCTGTTGGTTTGGCAGGCGGTTTACTTTTAAAATCTATTTGAAGAGACTTGACAGCCATAATAACAGAGCAATCTCTGCTTATGGAACTGTTTATTTCTGTGCTCTACCTTTTGTGTCTCTCTTGTTTTCTCTTTTCACTCTCTTGCTTTGTGTATGTGTGTGTGTGTGTGTGTGTGTGTGTGTGTGTGTGTGTGTGTGTGTGTGTGTGTGTGTGTGTGTGTGTGTGTGTGTGTGTTTTCAGTTACCTGGATCTCCCTGCAGTTATTATTGTACTGTGAAATAATTTTCTCTGGTTGGAGCTCCATGTAGATCGTTTGAAAGTGCCCTTTGATCAGCTGAAAGACATTTTATTTTCCACTGCAGCTCCACAGCAAAAAGCTCTCAGTCGTAGGAAAGCAGCACAAAGTACAAAGCTTCTCATAAACAGTTTGATTGACTGCAGTGTCGCACCAAGTGCAGTGGAAATGTTGGTTATGGGTTCAGTTACATGTCAGGTCAGATAGATTAAGGCACCATCTCTGTCAGGGTTAGAAGTTGAATACCCTTAGTAAAAAAATTATAAAAAAAAAAAAAAAACAGCTTCTGTTATACAGGAGTGACAGTGTGCTTGTTAATCAGTCTTAATGATAAAAGCAGAATGAATAGGTCATGTCTACAAAAAAAACTTTTACAGCAGGGGAGAGCTTCATTTAAGGTGCTCCCCTGTTGTCCCTGTCAAATGTAATCTTAAATCAAAACCGTGTTTGTGACAGTTTTTCTCACAGGCCACCATGTGCATCTGTGCTCTGTTAATGTGTGTGTGTGTGTGTGTGTGTGTGTGTGTGTGTATATCTGTATGTTTCCCCACAGCCGACGAGGACGAGGACAAGGACGATGATTTCCGTGCACCACTCTACAAGAATGTGGAGATCAAGGGCATCCAGGTCCGGATGAAGTGGTGCGCCACCTGTCACTTCTACAGGCCGCCTCGCTGCTCGCACTGCTCTGTCTGCGACAACTGTGTGGAGGTGTGTGTGTGTGTGTGTGTGTGTGTGTGTGTGTGTGTGTGTGTGTGTGAATACAAATGTGCAGAGAAACAGTGTGTTAAGTATACATGCAGGCACTGAAGTCTAAATATGCATCAAGGTTAGACTGATGTATCAGCTTTTAATCAACAATCTGATGCTATTCTATTGACATTGGGCTTGTTTGATGTGATATAAGATGCAGTTTGTTTGTACATAGTACATATGTTAGGAGTTTTTTTTCTCTCCTGCCAAGAATTTATATTCGAAATATATAAGTAACTTCTAAATATCTGTGTTTTTTTTAATTGTCCTCATTAAAAAACATAATTACTGGCATGAATTTAAGCATTTGGCAGCTTCAAGCGTAACATACTGGTATCAGTAATAGCTTTCAAATCCCCATTTTGGTCTTAAAACACACACACACACACACACACACACACACACACACACACACACGCATCAGGACATAAACACACAGCTACACACATGATGCATAATTACACAGGCTGTATTCCTGCAACCTGTTTCCTTTCAAAAAGGCTGAGAATTATATTTTTTAGTGTTTGTAAAAGCCTAGTAAAAAAATGTAATGAGGGTGTAGATTATCATTAATACTTCAACTGATGAAAGTAGAAAGAATAAAAGTGGTATTGGATATTTATTGGAGTTTAAGATTGATTGTGGATTTTTTTAACCCTTGCAACCAACAACATTTTGTTCCTTCACTTGTTTTGCCTTAATAGTCAAGATATTTAAACTAGTCCCCTCCCAGAGAAAATAGGTCAAAATTCATAAACCTGATTTTACAATCAAATTTAAAGCGCCAACCCAGATTAGCTGTTGGTCATATAATTGTTTGCCTTATGAATAAATTACATAGATTTCAGAAGTGTAACTCCCTCCCTCTCTTGCTCCTCAGGACTTCGACCACCACTGTCCCTGGGTGAACAACTGCATTGGACGGAGGAACTACCGCTACCTTCCTCTTCCTGCTGTCGTTGAGCATCCATATGGTAGGCGTTTTCTCCTTCGGCCTCATCTTCGTTCTCCACCACCACGAGAGACTGGCAGCACTGCACACCACTGTCACGTATCCTTTCACTGCTTGACTGCAAAGCCTGCTTTTCTTTTGAATGGACGGTTGATTTAGTTTTTTTAGAGTAATGTTTCCCGAGTGGGAAAGGTTAGTAGCTTGACTAACTCTGAAGGAGTCAATGAAGTTATTCTTACAGTACATGTGTTTGTGTTCTTGTAATCCCTTATTGTTGTTGTTAAACTTGACCTTTGTGTCCAGTCTGGTGGTGATGTGTATAGCAGGGCTTTTCTTTATTCCAGTCATGGGACTCACAGGTTTCCATATGGTGCTCGTTGCTCGAGGTCGAACGACCAACGAACAGGTGAGTGTAGGAGCTGCCGATGTGATTGTTCTGAACGTACACACACACACACACACACACACACACACACACGATTTAGCCTGTTATTTATCCAGCGAAAGTCAACAGAGCTGTGCCGCTCTGCTTCACACAGACTCAAACATTCACACCTAGGGCTGTCTGACTTTTGGCAACCGTGCTTGCATTAGGGAACCTTTTGAAATAGCTGGAGAATTTCTACAAGCAAACCTCTGGCCAGGCGAATAATACAGTCCACTAAGTGTGGACAGAATTAATTCCCAAGCATCACATAATTAATCCCCTATTTTGTATTCAAGCACTGGACCTCTGTGTGTTTATGTGTGTACGTACTGTGGCCTTCCTTCTCTACCTACTCTAAACAATGCGTTGTTTTCCTCAGGTGACGGGCAAGTTTCGTGGAGGAGTAAATCCCTTCACCAAGGGTTGCTGTGGCAACGTGGAGTACGTCTTGTGTAGTCCCCTGGCACCCAGGTAAGATGCTTTATTATACTGCGTGTGTGTGTGTGTGTGTGTGTGTGTGTGTGTGTGTTTATGTTTATATACAGTAGATGCTTTTCAGGGTTTTCTTTCTGTCAGCACAGATTTAACACATTTTTAATGAAATGTGCTGTATTCCTGCACTTGAGACAATATGTTTGTATGGTTATGCAAACAGAAGGATTGTGGCCCATTAAAGCCTGGGACAGCCATGCAATAGCACCAGTGCAGAACCATGTAACTGCAATAATAACACGAGTGGCACCTGTGTGTGTGTGTGTGTGTGTGTGTGTGTGTGTGTGTGTGTGTGTGTGTGTGTGTGTGTGTGCCAGAGAGTGCATGCACATGCTCTGAAGGTGGTTGCGGAGGTGTGTAACCAGTTCTGCCTGAAAGCAGCCAGCAACCCAGGGGGAAGGCAGATGGCTGAGAGAGTTGAATCACTCTGTAGAACAGTTAATGGGAAACAGAGCGCAGAACTAGTCAACCAGTTTTTTACACACACACAAACAATCGCTAAAAAGCCTGAACACCAGTTTTTACAATCTATGAAGTTGCATTACAATCAATCAGGTGGGGTTGAAATGCTGTGTTACAAGCATCTGCTGTTAAGTAGTTGTAGAGACCCTGATGGATCAATTCTGATTCACTAAACCATTGACTCAAAACATGTTGGACCTGACTGATACCGAAAAAAAATAGTATTTTTAAACCAGTCACATTTATTTAATGGCATGTTTTTTTTATGTAGGAGTTGATTACTAAAAATGTATAAAGACTGCTTGGATAATATACCACACTCAAGCCTCCATGCCATTAAATATTAAAGCAATTACACTGACAGCCCCTTTAATTATTAACAAAAAACAACTATATGATTCATTTAAATGCTGTTTTTCTGTCAGGAACTTGTGTTTGAAATGTCTTTTTTAAACTGTCTCACTAGCCAATAGGGATTACACAAAGTGCTTGACTAATTGAATCATTGTACTCTGCACTGAATATGGGTTGATAGTGGAGTATAAGGTGCAGTGTATCAAGTAGAAGAGGGGTACTGAAATAAAATGAGTAATATTAGCCTTTTTTGTGTACATTTCCACGTTTTTTTCATAGGTGTACATACATATTCAATGCATACATCTGGTTTTATATCTGTACAACATGTTTACAAGTTATTCTGTGTTATCATGAGATACATGAACCACAGAGTATTTCTCATGTAGCAATAAAGATTCAATTCCAAAGGTTTAGTGGGCGATGAGAGTAGAATAAGAAGCGATTCCTGAAAAATGAATTCAGTTTGCAGCAAATATTTCTCTACTGAAGACGAAGCTAGTTCCCCCTTCCTTTACATAAGTGGTGCATACTTTGATGTGAATAACTTTAATAGTACACTGTGTGCTGTTTTGGCTGTGTTACAGAGTTGCATACTTGTCATCTTGGTTGCATTCAGTGAGGCACAGTATCAGTAAAGATGGCAGATGTAATGGCGACTCTGACTGCCACGACTATACTGAAAATTATAAATCGGGAAAGTACTGTCATTATAAAGAATGTGTTTATTCTGAGAGAGAGCCTGTTGCTCTTTTTCTATGCAGGTACATGATGGACCCCAGGAAAAAGCCCCATGTCAAAATTCAGCCCCCATTCATCAGACCTGACCTGTCAGAGAGGCAAATCACCATCAAGCTCAGTGACAACGGCATCCACAGCACCATCATCAGCTCCAAGGTGAGTTCTTCTCAATTGCTACAGAGCTTTTTTTCTTGTTATTTCCCTGTTGCTCCATCATCCAACTGACCTACTTTTTTCATACAGAGGGCAGCATATACAAGGATACAGTAGCTCACTAGAGTCACATATATTAGGGGATTTCCTCATTTCTAAAACTTCACATCAAAGCGAAGGGAGTCACAGATTTGAAAAATGAATTTGACTATTTTTCACCCTAAAGGGATATACTGTGTCTGTGAGGGTGATTTTAAAAGCAAACATATCTACAAAAAGTAAACGATTTAGAGACCATAGCCAGTGGTTTCAATTCATGCCATCTACCATGAAAATCATCTTGCAGAGTGGGGAAATGTTTGATATAGGTAATTCATGGTCCTTTAAGGAGGGATAGCATATTTTGTTTGTACCTTTTTTATAATACACTCATGTCATCTTAAAGGACAAAGAGGGGCTCCAGTGAAGAAAAGCGTCCTATTCCCTTTTAGAGTAACCCTACAGATTTAATTAATTTCTGATGATCAGGTTTGGTCATTGACAACTTTTTTGCAAACTTTCACTAAAGTTAACTTTAGGAGCTTCAACAATTCAACACATCAACGTGTGTTGACAGGTCTCTGGGAGTACTACTACATATGTAAAAACAGCTGTGGCTCCTGAGAGAGCTGCATGAAGTCTGATAAATTGCTTCAAGTGATGTCACTAGAATCAGCGTCAGTTGGGACTAAAGACCAATCTGAGGGTGTGGCGTTAGAAAGAAGTGAGTTAATCAGACCCCTGTAGCCCACTCCTCATCTCTGCTTGAGGCTACATTAGCTGCTACTAGCATAACACACCCAAATTACTGGAGAGAGTTGCATTGTGGATAATCTCTTGTTCTTGTTCTGCATCGATTTTGATTTTAAACTTTGTGTAATGCTAAAAAAAAAGTTGGCTACTCTTTTTTTAAACAAATAAATGCTCTTTTGTGTTGTTAATGTAAAATGTTAATCCAACACTGACATCTTTTCACCATTTCCACTCCATTAGCCACAACAAAAAATGATTTAGCTCAAGCAGAGCAGCTGCCTAGTGCAGCTTTGCTACCCTACAACCGTCTGTGAGAGTTGGTTGGTGCACCCCTACCTCTAACATATGCTCTTCTCTATTTCATCTGCTGTTCCCCCACCTGTCCTGGATGTTATCACACCCTGCTCTCCTCCCTGTAGTCCAAAAGCAGCCTGGACGGCCTTGACGAGAAAGAAACCCAGCCGCCGCTGCTGCCGCCCAAAGTTGACAAGTACAACCAGCTGAAGAGTCAGCTGACGTCCAGCGAAGGTAAGAAAACGCAGGAACAAAGTGTCCCTGTGTTCAGCAACAACTGTCCCCCTCTCCTGTCAGTCATCATCAATCCCATTTATCTTTGTTGCCAAGCAGCAATTCCCCAAACTGCCTCTGTGCATCACTAGTGTCCCAGTGTGTGTGAGACTTGCCTCTAGTTTAGCGTGATAAATGTCTGTCTCAGTGGCAGATCAATTGCCTTTTTTATGCTGGGCTGGACAATAGGTGTGATTTGTAATAAGGAGGCGAGTCCTGCTCACTGAATCGGCACCAAATTGTTGCTACAATGGAGAGATTTCAGAGTGAATTATTGCAACATGAATCACCACCTTCTTTTATCCTGGTGGCGTGTAGCAATGAAGCCACCTGGAGGGATGGGAGAGGAATATGGTCGAGAATCGGGAACTAAAAAATGACTGACTTCCTTTAGAAGTCTGTGCGAATTAGGAACTGGGACATATCCTGTTGTGGTGGTGGTTTAACAGCTAAGAGCCTTAACCAGCGTTAACATCTTCTTTGTACTGTTGCATTCAATAGTCAATCAAATATAGTGTGAGCCTACAACAGCAGGTTCCCTCCAGAGGATCTCCAGTGCCATGGCGCATTAAATCAGGGAGTGAACGCATTCTGCTCTTCAATGGAGCACTATCACTGCCTGGTGGTACTTCAAAGTACTGCAGCCTGTCTAAATGGATCGCCTCCCTTTTTAATTAAAGGCAAATTCGAGGAAACGGAACAGGCTTTGACCGACTACCAAGCCACTCCGATTCATTTTCATTCTTGGTGATGGTGTGTGGTTCAAAAACTCATTCCCTACAGCCTTCTTTACTGTGATGATAGAATTCAGCTCAGGTCTTGTCTTTTCTCCCAGAACTGACTTTCTGTCAGTACTGTAAAATAGTGGCATTTCTATTACCTGCACAGTGTTAATTCTGGTCTTCTTCCTCTGTGTGTGTTGTAGATAGTTCTCTTTCTGGAAAGACCCACCCTTCCACTCCAGCCATGTACAAATTCAGGCCGTCCTTTGGCACCATGCCTAAAGTCCACTACCACGCTGCTGGAGAGAAGGTGAGGCATGATTTGTTTGGCACTTATGTAAGATATATATTCTTAATATAGTATAGTTATTATGTTACTATGATTATTAGCTCTACCATATAGCCATGGGTTTATTTCCTGTTGCAAAAGCCTCAGTAGCAGTTGTTAAGTACAATGACTTCAATCATATTTCCCCTTTGATTTGACGTGTTTTTCTGCTGTTTGCTACTCAGATTGTCATGCCAGATGACCGGAAAACCTCGGCCATCTTGGAAGAAGGTGTCCGTGGTCATGACTACCGATCTGAGCCAAACCTGGACCTGCCTGAGTACACCAATACTCCTCTCCACCGCACCTTCCAGTCATCTCCCCTCCAGCTGGACGCTGACCCCATCAACTCCCACTCTCTCAGCCTGAAGCAGGGTCACCGTCGGCCAGAGAAGGGCCAGCTCTCAGCCCTGCAGCCGCAGACAGTCACCTCCACCCCATACAAGAGCGTCTTTTCGCCCAACACGCTCTCCAACCGTAACGGCAGCTTGTCTTATGACAGCCTGCTTAACCCCAGCATCTCCCCAGCCACTGCGAGTGAGTGCATGGCCCATCGTGGTATGCCCACTGTGGGGTTCCACTCGCCCTACCTGCCCACCAAAATGTGCCACATCCGGGAACCTGACATGCAGAGGCACCAGGTCACCCCCGCCTACAGTCCAGTGATGCCACCCAGGGCGGTGGGTAGGCAATCCCCTCATCTTAGGGAAAGGGACCCATCCCCGGTGCGCTACGACAACCTCTCCCAGACCATCATGGCCTCCATCCAGGAACGAAAGGAGATGGAGGAGAGGGAAAAACGGCAGATACTGCATGGGCGCTCCCAGACCCATATCTATGCCCAGGACTCTGGCGTGTTTGATGGGGGCTATGGCCTACCCCCCAATGCTTGCTACCCAGATGGGCCTCGTGGCCCTGGCTCCAGAGGCCCAACACCCCCAGCTTATGGAGGCTCCAGGGACAACCTGATGGGGGTCGGCCTGGTGAGCTATGGGCAACGAACCCCTGTTTTGCGCCATGCCGGCTCCACCCTGGGTCGTGCTCCTAGGACTTCGACCACCTCCCTGCACACAGATCACATTAGCAGCAACAGCAGCCAGAGCAGGGCCACTTGCGCTGAGGGCCTTTATCGTTCCCCAGCCCACCAGCCCCACTCCCCTGCTATGCCCCGATCCCCCTCCTACTCCCACCAGAAACTCTCCTACATCAGTGCCCATGAGAGGACAGACTCCCCTCGCCTGGGGGGTCCAAGGTATGAACCCTAATGTTACACCTGTGGGACTGCATGCATTGTACTGAGCAAAAAGGGGGACTGGTGGGCATTGAATGTATTCCCACTGGAAATCCTGCTCCTTCTGCTGGCGGCATTACATGGGCACTAGTATACTCGCGCTTACTTAGACATTGAATAGCATTTGTAAAAAGTGTATGTATTTGTTCAACTGTAATGTCCATTTATTCATGTTAAGTAACCGTCTGGTGTGAATTATTCTGTTCTGTTCTAATTAATGTTTGCCTTTCTAGTAAAATATCCATTTTTGTATTATTTTACAAATTAATAAAGTTGTGTAATTCCTCTCATTTCTTTTTCTTTTGCATGCTTTTCTCCTACTCGTCTAACATTTCCACGCCTTCTACCTCACTAACAAGTACACTTTAAACTAAATCATTCATGTTGCTATTTTGGTTTGGTAGTTTGAAACGACACAACTGATCTGCATGTTGCCACAACCTTTATTGTTTGGTTTGTGTTTTATGCCTTTGCCTCTTTGTGGTGAATACTTATCCTTGTTCTTCTCTTTTCACTCAGAGAGGCCATGAAAGTTAACGGGCAGATGGACTGCCACCCCAGTGCCCAGGGTTCCACCATCAGCCCCAGTCGCCACAGTAACGTCAAAAAGGTGACGGGTGTAGGAGGCACCACGTATGAGATATCAGTGTGAGCAGGGACACAGCATAGACCTCCAATGACAACAACCACCCTCCTGCAAAGAGATTCTCTCCTGTTATTTTAGTCAAGAGGCACATAGCGCTCCCTGTTTTGGATTTATTGTCCAATCAGAGGACCTGTCTGCCCTTGTGTGGGTCCGTCTAGCCAAATGCCTGTGTATGTTCGTACCAGAGGGGTTGTTTGTCAGTTGATACCGCTGCCGGCTGTATGTGTGAGGAGTGTCTTGTCGTTAACATTTTGTGGGTCATCATCTAGGTCGTAAGAGAGGAACGTTAATGGTATTACTTTTGTCTCTCAGCTGTGGGCATGAAGCGTTTAGTTGTTCCAAATGTCACACTAACTTTTCTCTAGAAAGCGCTGAAGGCTGAACAAAAACACTACAGATGAATTAAACACTGACATCCTCGCTATGGAGAAGACTAAAGTCCTTTCCAAGTCATTTGACCTGAAGAAGTCAAGGTGCTTCACATTCACTTGTACTGTTCATGCCATCTCCAGCGTAGCTTTGAGAAGTGATGGAGGACCGATCCGTTAGATCAGCAACAACTGCATTTGAAGGCAACACAAGATAAAAGAGTTGAGAAGCGTTGGGAAGGGGATATCAAGAGAGGGAAGTCATTGTATCAGGTCTGGTGGTTGCATTCCAAATTCATTGAGAAAGGCGAGTTGATTAAAAGTAAGATACAAAAGAAAAATTGAATTCCTTCTTTATCAAAAACAAATTTCTCAGGAATGAATGCAACCAGTAGAGATGCTAGTCGATATGAATTCATAGGCTATGATTGGGTCCTTGTTTGTCTCAGATTATTAGTGCTGAATATAGCTTATCCCCCTTTATTCACTTCACAAAGGTGCAGTGCATCATCATAGGCCTCTGTTTCTCTTAGTGAAGTTCAGTTCTGTGCTGGTAAGATATGTTAGCGTCCAGAAAGATTCAAATACCTCATCCCAAGAGTTCAGAAGGAGTCCAGCCTTGCACAACCAAAACAACTTTCTGTTTATGTTTTGTCAAAAAAAAGAAGATAACTTGTTTAGTGTGTAAGTTGTTTGTGTTATAATCATAGGAATAGAAAGGTGTAGAGAAACAAGCCATTGTCCCATGTTGTAGAATGAAGATAACTGGTCACCCATTTATTATTTTGTAGTTTTTGTTTTTTTTAAATGGGTTTTTTCCTTTTTATACAGCCAGCCTTTCAAAAGCTATGTTTGATAAAAAAAAAAAATGTATAGTTAATTAAGCCAGGAATGAATGTCTTATTTTGAGTGGAGTTTTTTTGTTGATAAATTATAAATTCAGTTAATAAATGAGGTCATTATATTGGGTAGAAATCCATAAAGTAAATATAGCTTGTTCTCCCTTGCAGTGTAAAGAAAAGGTATGATGAAATGTAATTACAAGATATATGATTTGAGCAAGTGAAATATTTAAGTCAGTCGTTGACTCGTGAACAGTCAACGACTTGCCAATGTGTGCTGTACACAAGACAAGGATTGGGCTTTCAATAGATGCTGCTTTGAGATTTCAGTGCCAAAAGTGGCCACACACCCCTTCATTTCTCAGAGACAGTAGATGGATGACATTGTTACTATGTTGCAGTGACATCACGAAGACTGAAAATATCAAATCAATCAATTTGCAGCAGCTGTCTGGTACAGCTTCAGTATTACCCGACACTCAGAGATGCAAGACTTTTTTTTATTATTGTTTTTACTGTTAATTGAAAAAAAGTTACAGAACATGTATTACTTTCGACCATAAAAATGAACTGATAATATCCAAGTGGACGGTTTTTATTTATATTTTGCACCAACTGGATATGAAGAAAAGAAAAAAAGAAAAACATGCCAGAATTTACATGGATGTAAATTGGTAGATTTGGTCCAGCTACATTTGCATGAAGAATAAACCATTGTTGCCTTTAAAGAGGAAAAGCTACCTTCACACACAATGACGTGGCTCGGTGAAACACTAGTGTACAATAAGGGACAATGAATTAACATTTGTGTTGTGTATGGAGCAGAAAATGGCAGGAGTGACACTTAAGACTGGGTAGGAAAGTTCTGAAAGAAAGGCCAACATACAAGGTAATGAATGATCTTGCTTAATTATGAAACATCACTTTTTACAGGATCTTTTTTCTTCCCATTTATGGTGCATTCATAGATTCCCTTCTCCCGAGTGTGAAGGCCAGTAGCTGTGGTAGAGTCAGATGTTATCAACACTTGCTTTAGTAACAACCGTCTGGCTAGTCTGGTCTCCCTTCTAAGGTCTCACTCAGCTGCCTTACCATGAACACAGTAATGTGAAGTAACAGGATACTCTATTCAAGTCATGTTTCTGAACGGTTAAACATTGTTTCTGTTTTAAGGCTGTGGTATACAGGGATACTTTTTTGGCAAATCTGATGGGTGGTTGACAGCGCAACGGCTAACTGGAACATCTTGAAATACGTGAAAAGAATGTTAGCTAAGTTGCCTGAAAACACCCCCATCTATCACGACCACATAAAAACACTATCGATGTCATTCCTCCTTAAGATGACTGCCATTAGTCCAACAACCGTTTTTTGGGGATGGACATCACTGCAGGTCAGGGACCCATTCCTGACAGTCGGTAATGAATCTGTTTTATCAGCCATGAGCTGATTTTGTTTTCTGAAACATATAGAACATTCAATATGTATTAAAATATAGAATATACTATAAATGTACAAGTTCCTATTTTTGTGAAGAGGAAATATTTCCCAATGATCTGAGCAGAGTAAATAAAGTTTCCAACTCTTTGACTGATTCTTGTGAATTAAAAAGGCACAACATTGATATCAAGGTCTGTCTTTAATATGCAATAGATAGTTACTTAATGCAAAGCAGTCGTTTGCATATAACCAGTCACGCTATCTTGACTCCTACAACTCAACACAATCGTGTTTTATTTATACCTGCACATTTTACCATTAGCTACAAGAGATTTTTACATGAATGCAAACATGGTCTTTGACAGCTTTTATTCGAAGGTGGAGGAAACATTTCCAATCATTTGAGTGCAAATGAAAAGCAACATTTCATCCATATACATGTATTTACAGATGCACTGGCACTTTAGAGGCAAGGTTAAGAACTCAATTAGTGGAAAGAAAAGGAGAGGGTGGTGAGCACACAGATCGGATAGGGCACACTCTGTTACATATACTCTACATGCTTTAAGTCTGGGAATGTTATGATCTAAAGGAGGAGGAACTTAAGTCAGAGCATAGCTGCACCAAACTGATGAACCGTTGACTTTGGACTTCATGGTTTTCAGATAATTCAAAAAAAATAAATGAAATGCTTCTCTAAGTGCATCTGATCTCCTATCAGTTAGCCATCAGTGGACACTGCGATCTGCAGTACACATCTGATGCCACTCAACAGTCTGGAGTGAATTCCTCTTCTATTCAGTTCCCAACAGAACTAATCAAAGGAGGAACCAAGAAAGAACTACTTCTACAAGGCATCCACTGAACAGTCTTCACCGTACTTGTTTCTAGCAGTGGAAGCATAGACAGTGGACAGGGTAAGAAGGCCCACTGAGATGCATCATGGGATGTTACATACGTATAATGCACCTCCACAACGCCTGGTCCCTGACTCTGTGATGCTAACAAGCAGGCTACATGATCCTCTCCCCTACAAACAAACTCTGCTTCAGAATAACAAAACAGAAAAATACCCCAATGTGGGAATTATCACTATCACAAGCCTCTGTTCACAGTTTGCTAAATGTAACATAGAACTGTTGATGACAAGGATGGAAAGCGGTGCATTCCACGGTGTGGTGCAAAGAGGGAAAGGGGTCGGCTTCTTTTTATTTATTTTTTTTATAAATTCGCTATCTTGTATTTTCCCCTCAGTGGCATCAAGGACTTGTGATCTTGAGGCAAAACAAATAATAATAAAATTAAAAAAAAAACTAATAATATGCAAGTGTCCAAATTCAGTTCATTTAGAGTCTATTGTAGAAAAAGACAAAAACTGATAAATTGAAGATCAGCAAAGCAAGTTCTTGGTTCTCAATTCTCCTCAGCCTTCACCTCCTTTTTCTCATCTTCTTTCTTCTCCGTCTCCTTTTTGACCTCTTTCTTTTCATCCGACGCCTTGTCTTTTACAGAGAGTTCCTCCAGCTTCTCTGCCACTTTGTTTGCGCTATCAGTGTCGCCTGTGGCAAAACAGTGAAACGTACAGTCAAATAAAAAGCTGTCAAAGTTTGAACACATTTAATTTGCTTAGCTTGTACATTCGTCTTTACAGATCACATTCCCAGTGTTTTACTTTGTTTAAAATTGTTGGCTTGTGAGGCCAGTGACGATTCATACCTGTTGTGTTAACCTGTGATAAATCTGAATTGTAATGTAGCAGAACATAAGGACACCAGCCTTTTAGAAAGGTAGTAAAGTGTTACATTCTGCATGGTCATGTAGCAGTCACAAAAAGTTCCAGGCTGGAGTGAACAGCAAAGAACAGAGTAAGTCTGCATTCTTATAAAACTTGTCATACAGGACATGTTACCCCTAGTTTGAATTATATCAAAAACAGTACTTAATACACATCAATCAAACCCGAGTAGAGCAGTGTAACTAATAACAAATAGCTTTAGTTTCATGTACCTGTTCCCTCCAGAGATTTTCTGGCCTCCTCCTTGCACTCGTCAAACTTCCCCTTGAACTTTTGAGCATCTGTAAACAGAACAGAGTTGGTGAACATTCACATCAAAAGGTGCTGCTGTATGATTGCAAATGTAGCATTAATAAGCAGCCCCACTGGCCAAACGGTGGACCCTGTTCGAAAGTAGCTTCTGGGACTTAGTTGCCCAAAGTTTAGATGCAGAAAATGGGCTTCTTACGGGAGTTTGGCACGTCAGTGTGATGATCACTATACTACTTTCAAGTGCAACATTGGACTAAAATGTATAAATACTTACTTTCGGCATTTAAAAAGCGTATTGCCAGGAGTTCAGGTTTGGGGCTTTCGTCGGCATAATCTGCTAGTGTGTTCCACACCCATGCCCTGTCACTGCCAGCATTGGGCTTCAGCTCCATGGTAGGTACAACTGTAATTCACAAGAGGGAAAATAAAGAAACACATTGAAGGCACAGATGAAAGCATTTAGAATATATGAGGTCATCATATTAAGTGGTTGCACAACTATTAGCTGGAAATTGTTGGACTGCCTTTGCTAACAGTATAAGCTAAACATTTTGATTAGTTTGGTACCATTTCAGTTGTTACCAAAACTACTGTAAAATAGCAATTAAATTATAATTTTTCAACTTGACTCACTGTGATGATTGGCACAAATCTTCAAGGTTCGGTCTCTCCTCATCAGCAGGCGGATTGTGCCCTTCTCTTTGTGTTTCAACAGCTTGACGTCTCCGGTTCCTCTCTCCTTCCACTCCGGTGGGTCGTTCTCAGAGGCAAAACGATACAGTTTAGCCCGCCTGGGAAAAAATATGGTATTGCTTTCATATACACAATGTGCTGGCTGCTCAGCAAAATGTATATAAGATTACAGCAGTTGATAAAAATAACACACGAGGGAACAAAGGAGTCAAGAGTGTATTAAAACAACTTACATTTTAAAGAGTTCCTCCTCATCCTCCTCTAATGTTTTCACATCCTGCTCAGGAAGGGACACGATCGGCTCAAAGTGGGGATCATGATTAGAGTCTTCTACATTTTCTGCAGTGGCCTCATGCTCTTCCTGGTCCTGGAAGGAAAAGCAACGAATGCGTTAACTTGAGGCAAAAACAAACAACAAACTTCCCCTTATCTGTGTCAGACATTCAGAGAAAGTTAAAGAAATTAGGGATTGTGGATTAGGTCAGTGTGATTCTTTAAACATTCACTGGAACAAAATGACTTCTGACAATTGACCAACAGGCCATGAATGCTTCAATGGAGGGATTTAAGAGCTCATTGGTTAAGTAAAGCTTTTGTATGGGAACTGGCAGAGCCTCTAGTAAATCACTATTGCTGAGCTCAGCATCTTTAATTCAATTTGGGGTTGCATGTTGTCACGTTGATGTGCATACGACTAAACACACGACAAATATGGTAACAACACATGCTCTTCATACAAAAAAATCCCCGACAGGTTAAAGATGGCAAACTTAACCACACAAAGGGAGAAGTTCATGACCTGTGGTAAAGTGTGAAAAGACCCACTGCGAATAACTGTTTAGTGGGATTTATAAGAAACTGAGCAAACGCGGGAGACTTTACTTCCTCGGGGTGGCAGCCCTACTTCTACACCATTATGATTTACTAGCTAGCTGTTAGCAAGGTAGCTACATCCGCTGCGAGGTATTTAAGCTATACAAAAGCCAGTGACATTACAAGAGAATGCAATAACGGTCTAATTTATTTAATATAAGTCAGTGTATAATGGTGATTACATAAAAACGTTTTTTTTTGCCGCAGTTGCATTTGTACCTCATTACTGTTAATAAATAGTTGTTCAACTTTGTTTTTCTAAGACAACTCATTGTGTAGTTGCCCAGCTAACAGTAGTTAACGAGGCCTTTCGCTAGCAGGCTAGTCAAGAGCTAACGGTGATCGGTTGACTTTTCACACCGCGGTGGGTTTCGTTATCCAACACCACAGTTAATTTGACAATATTGTCAGGTGACACGAGTTTACGGCTAACTGACACTCCACTCAAAGTAACATTGTTACTGCCAACTGCCCGATAATACGCAGTCACAGGCTCCAGCGCCCAGCTTTTAAAGCTAACGTTAGCCAACAAATGTTAGCAACTTGTCGTGCTTGGCAGACAAAGACAAGAAACGCAGGGATCATCGTTGTCTTTGGCCAGCTGGTTACATGTTAGATTGTTAAATACTCCGTTCAAATTGCTGACGACTCCAACAGTAATCGTTGTCAGTTGTGTGCACATCGCCTCCATAAGCAGCTAGCTAATGACAAATATATGATGCTAATGTTAACGTGCTGACTAGTTGCACACTTCAGGGTGCTTTTGAGCTCGTCAACATTAACTTAGAAGAAATGCGTACGAGTATAACATCTAACACAGGGCATTTCTAGTTGCGCTTACAATTTGCATTACATCATATGTCCTCGAAAACATTTAAATCAACGTTAGCATCACGAAATACATCATTGTCGGCATTTCTCGCTCGCAGCTTCCTTTACAAAACTTTGACGCATTTCGACATATTAAATACCAGGTTTGCCATTAAATTCCGATTCAAATGCGAAAATAGTGCAATGGATGACCTAAAATGCGTGACCTCACCTTCGGGTCTGCCATATTAATTTAGATGTTTGTAGATTATGGAAGTAGTTAGATAGATTCAAATCCCAGACTGGCCGCCTTTCCCCCTTAGCTGCTCTCACTTCCTGCTACGGCTTTCGCGCGCCGAATTTCCTACGTATGCCCGCGCGTCCACATTGCGAAGGCGCGCGCGCACCGTCTCTCTAGTCTCTTTGCCTGTAACACAGATCACACTTGAGAACATCTTTTTTTTTTTTTAATCAACAATACGTACTGCAAAAATTATAGGCTTTAATACATTGAAATGTAACACTTTAGATGGTGAATCTTAGGATATTCTATGCATAGAGAGAAAAGTCAGACTAGATCAGCATAATAAATTAAGCAAGGCGAGGATATCAGTAAAACATTGTTGTGCAATGTCTTCTAATTGTTGTAATATGTTAATTAAGTAAGCTATGAGTCCTTACTGGCCCTCTTTTCACACCATCTGCACATTTATTCACTAAAATGCAACATTTGAGCACAGCATAGTTTGAATAATTAATTATTTAATAATTTCACACTGTATACATTACAATGACATGTAAAGTACCAAGAGAGCCGATCATTTCCACTGAAGAAGATTGACCTTTTTTTAAAAGACGACTACCACTTTAAATGAGTTCACAGTTCTCTCCGCTGCACGTGGTTAAATCAACATGGCAGCGCCCAGTACATTTCTGTGAGAGTGGAAGTGAAAGTTGAATATAAGAAGGTAGGTACATGAAAAACATTTGTCTCGACTTCAATCGACTGTGACCGTTGCTAATATTTAGCATGACTGGAAACGGTAAGCTGTTAGTTATTAAAATAGATAACGGCGAATCTTTAAGCAAGAAAAAACGCAACTTCAGTGTATGTTAGTTGCCACCTCAGCCTTCATCGAACATAAAATACCTCTTTGTGCAGTGCAAGTGATGAAAGCCGGGTAGCATGACATGCAGCCAAAACTCAAGTCCGTAGAAGCAGTTAATGCATTCACAGAAAAGCAATTTTAAGTTGTAAACGTTAATTTTTTCCCTTTTCAACGATACATTTAGATTTTTAATCTCAACCAATCTGTCCAGCTATCGTTTGATTGTAAATAAAAACTAATGTCTGGTACTGTTAAAAACTTGTTTTCACATATATTTATTCTTTCTGAATGTAATATCAGTATCAGTCTGCTAATCGGATTATTTTCACAGCACCAACAGAGTGATGGCAGATACTCCAGCCTCACACGAGGAGAAGCCGGATGACCTCCCTCAGGTCTCCAACAACGATGACGTAAAGTCTGACGACAAAGCCGAAGGGGGGAACGAGGCCGCCTCTGACCCGGGCATGTACCGCTACATCAAAGAGGACCTCTTCACGTCCGAGATCTACAAAGTGGAGATCAAGAATCTACCCAAATTCACTGGTTTCAACGACCTGAAGAAGTTCCTGGCCAAACACGGCCTCAACCCACACAAAATCAAACTGTTTGGCAAGCAGACGTTCGCCTTCGTCACCTTCAAGAATGAAGAAGAGCGCGACAAGGCCATGAAGATGGTCCACGGCATGCAGTGGAAGGGTCAGGTGCTCAGCGTCAGGCTGGCCAAACCCAAAGCGGACCCTATCCTGAGGAAGAGGAGGCAGGAGGAAGGAGTGCTTGCGGGAGGGCAGCCCCCATCCAAGCGAGCAGGGGGGGACGAGGAAGAGGAGCCGCTCAGTGTCCAGATAGCCAACGTGGTGACTCCTCTGTGGAATGTGCCGTATGAGGAGCAGCTGAGGAGGAAGGAGCAGGAGGTGGTGGGGGTTCTGCAGAGGCTGGCCAAGTGAGTGATTCATCCATCCACACATGTGGTACCGTGTGTGTCCACAGCAGATCTGCTGCAGGTGTTGTACAGTATCAACACTAGAATTTGACCAAATGTTCTCTATTGAAGGGTCAATGCCATATTTGTGGAAGCTTCTAACAGCCCTTGTATTAAACACTTCAAAAATAGTATGTAGAACATCACATTAAACTCCTCCACGCACACCGTTATTGCTTCAGGTATTGCAAAAAACCTTCTGTGTGTGGGAATTGTGCAAATCCGAATATACGTCAATCCAACGCTGTTCCTTTTTAGAGAGATCGGCAGCACCAACAAAGCCATGTTGCCGTGGCTGTTTGCGCAGAAAGGGAAGTACAACAAAATGTGTTGTTCTCTGGAAGCTATCCGACCGTCTCCTACTCAGGTATATCTACATGTCGAGTCGAACTCATTTCACATTTTACTGACAAACGCATACATCACACTATTATAAATACATACTTTTTTACTATACATTTGACACCTTGTAATGCAGCGTGTGTCTAATACCTCCTTAATCCTCTTTCATATTTCTCTACCTGCATCGTGGCAGACGGAGTACAGGAACAAGTGCGAGTTCCTCATTTCAGTGGGTGCAGACGGTGAGGATAAGACCATCGGTTTCCGCCTGGGGAAATATAAAGGCGGCTCCTGTGCTGTGGTGGGGCCGGCTGAGACGCGCCACGTCTCGGCCGAGGCCAAGAGAGTGGTCAGCGAGTTTCAGAAGTTCATCAGGTATCATTACATGGTCGAGATAGTCCACAGCAAGGAAGGGATATAACTACATTCACATGCATTATTTATTTTTAGGGTTTCATAGACATGAGACTTAAAGAATCAAGTCTTCAGACATCGGACACATTTCTGCCATTGCATTTAATCTCGCTGTTATTTTTGCATACAGGACAACATCGTACTCTGTGTACAGTCCTGAGACGTATGAAGGACACTGGAAGCAGCTGACTGTAAGGACTACGAGGACCAAACAAGCCATGGCTGTCGCGTTCTTCCACCCGCAGGTGAGGAGGAGGACGACATGTTCTCTTTACGAACGATGTGCAATCCTGTTGCTGATAATAGTCACACAGTTAGAGTTCTTCTTTTGATGGCTCTTACTTGTTTTAATCTCTCCCTAGAAACTCGAAGAAGAGGAAGTCAAAGCATTAAAGAGCTCCATGAAGACGTACTTTACAGAAGGAGAGGGGAAAGACAGCGGAGTAACCTCTCTTTACTTTGTCAGAGAGGGTCAACGGTAAGAAAAGAAATCCTGATGCTCAATTAGTCAAGATGCAGGACAAACAGTGGAGAGCAGACTATGAAAATATATAAGTACTGCACTAAATTAGTGGGGTTTTTTTTGGCTTACCAGGACTTCTCCTAACCTAGAGGACTTGCCCTGTGAGCATGTGGCTGGAGAGGGCAGCATTCATGAGGAACTCCTGGGTCTAAAGTTTAGAATATCTCCTCATTCCTTCTTCCAAGTAAGAAAGATTTACCTCAGAGAAAAGTCCTTTTGTGTTTACTTGTATTGTGTTTTACAACGCACAGATACATTATAGTTCAAGCTGTGAAATGTGTCTGTGTTACCTGGCAGGTGAATACAGGAGCTGCAGAGGTGCTGTACTCTGCTGTGGGGGAATGGGCCCAGCTGGATCAGGAGAGCACCGTGCTGGATGTGTGCTGTGGGACGGGAACCATCGGCCTCTCTCTGGCTAAGGTGACGTAGCTGTCTGTAGCAAACACTTAATTCATCTGTGACTATGTTTTGATAATGACAACTGACAGGAGTTGGTAATAGACACTGTAACAGTCTGCACATGCACTTGCTTAATGACTTTCGCATCGCATCCTTTCCATGTATACATATTTTTTTTTAAATGCCTTTATTAGGGTTCATACAATTATTGGCAAAGATATAAAACCCATTTTGAAATGTTCTATTCGTTCTGGCAGGTTTTGACATCTTTGTTCCCTTTTGTCTTTAGAGGGTGAAGAAGGTGATTGGAATCGAACTGTGCCAGGAAGCCGTGGAGGATGCCAAAGTTAATGCAAAGTTCAATGGTAAGAGGCCAGATAACATCAAATTACCTCCAGTGATTTTATATATGGAGTGTGAATATTCATAAATGCAGGACGGTTGGTAATTAAATCAATAGATGTTCATGCAACAGTTTCCCTCGGGATTAATAAAGATCTTTTATATTCTAATTTTGTGCTTGTCTTTTTTGCCCCCAAACTTATTGTAGAAATGAGAAAGTATTCGGTGTTTGACTGGTTGGCAGAGGCATATAACTGCAAGGCAGTAATTCTAGCTCTTCATTTGTTTGTATTTGAGGTCTGAGTAATGTGGAGTTTCACTGTGGAAAAGCCGAGGACGTGTTCCCCAACATCCTCAATGCTCTTGTGTCGCCCAACGTCACAGCCATTGTGGACCCACCGAGGGCAGGCCTACGTGAGTAAACAGCAAAAAATTAATGTTACTCCACTCAGGATTTGTCACATATTACATTTTTTGTCTTTATCAAACAGATTCCAAGGTTATACTTGCCATCAGGAGGGCAGAGCATCTGAAGAGGCTGGTTTATGTAGCATGTAATGCTAAGGCAGCCATGAACAACTTCATTGAGTGAGTCTGTGTTTTTAATTTGGCATTTTTTAAGCAGCAGAAACGATGAATTAAATTTGTTTGTGAAATTGAAAACTAAAGCCTGAATACATATTTCCACTGTCATATCAGATATATTCTGAAAGGTGGCCAATTCTATGAAATGGTGAATCTTTTTGTCTTGTAGTCTGTGCAGAGCCCCATCCAACCGAGTTCATGGGGCTCCATTTCGTCCGGTGCGAGCCATGGCTGTGGATCTGTTCCCTCAGACCATGCACGTCGAGATGCTTTTGCTGCTGGAGAGAGTGGACTACGACTCCCAGCAGACCAGCAAGCAATAAGGAAGAGACATTCTGTGCCTTCTAATACCCACACTACCATACTGTTGAGTATGCCAGAAATATCAGGATGTTCTACTGCATCTGGTTGTATTTTAGTAAGGATGTGATTTGGAATTGTCATAACATTGTACCTTGACCTGCCAGAAAAGCATGCTGGCTTGCAAACTGCTCAATGCGACCGGATGCAGTAGGACATCCTGGTATTTTTGGCACATGGAATTTAACGCTATGTATTGGAAAATACGTACTTTTTTTTTTTTTCTGGCACACTGAATAGTATCGTAGTATGGGTTTTGGGATGCTCAGAAGGTCTTGCCTTTTTTAAAACAGGCTCTGTCCTTTGATAGGTAGTATGGGCTTTCCATACTAGAAATGTAAGCACACACACTCAGAACTTCTTTAAAATACGTTACAAGCATTTTCTCCACTGTTGAAGTACTCTGCAAGGCCTTAGTCTTAATTTTAATGGGTCAGTTCATTCAAATATCAATTTAACCCTCAGCAGTCCTCTTTTGTAATGAAATATTGATTCATGCTTCAAATAAAGTTGGTGTTAATACAGTATGCCTTGCACTATTTGGTTAACTGAGTGTTATGGATTGTCCCTTGACTTGTTATGCTTTTTTAGTTTGAGAACTTTTGTCTGAAAATTACAAAGCTATCTTGAATAAAGTTTTAGCCTTCAATTCCTGATGCTCAATACCTTGTTCGACTGTTGTACTGTTAAGTGTAAAGCCGGAGCAGTGGGTACTATGGAATAAATAGCATAACCTATTAAAGTGCCACCTCAGTTTAACTTCTCTTGTTTGATAGTTTCATCATTCTGGGACTGAATAAAAACAGCCTTCCTAATCATTAGTCAAGACATTTTATTTGCATAACAAATATCGCTAAAGTCATGGAGCTCAGGTTGCAATACATACTTCATTTTCTAGGCAGCAACATCTCAAACAATTCATTGGTACAACTCAACAGAAACGCATGGAAAAGCAGTACTGTTTTCTTCTCACACTGACAAACGCACAGAGGGGAAAGCACATTCTTCAAGCGATTCACAATATCACAACAGTCTCGTGGTTAAACTGATGTCCTTGAATATTTCGTAGAAAAAAGAAAAACATAGGCCAAATACTTGACAAAAGATGCACAGCAGTTTCTATTTTGTTCCAGCAAGTAATGGGTCTATGTATTTTCCTCTGATGTTTCTATTGTACAGTTTGCAGCAACATTAACTCTATAAAATGCATAAGACTGTATGTAAGCTTTGGTATACACACTTTCATCAGCTTCTGTTGGACTAAATGACTTGACCGCAGTTTGTTCACGTCAGTGTACCAAGTAAATTTTAAAAAGGCTGCAGTTTGTAAAAATGCATTCTACTTGTGGTCAGAAAATACTGTAACAACGATGGCAAACACACAAACAAAATACACAATCCATTAAGACGAGTCTTAATAAAAATCTGCACATGCTGGAGGCATTTGTCCCTCAAGTATCTGACATTTTAGAGGCCGTCTTCAGTCAATTTCTAATTGGCTAAAATGCTTTATCGGGTAAAGGGGGCTTGGTCTTTCCACTTCCTGTTGAGGGGTGTTTTAGGTCCAATGCATTATACTCTAAGCCCTTCATGAAATGGATTAACTAAGGCAACATGTCATCAACATGACTTCTTAAGGGCACCGCAACTAAATAAGCGACTGAAATGTACCGAATGGTTAGTTGGTGTGCTTGGCATTAGTACTTTAATAAAAAGCTAGCAAGAACTAAGAGCAGTAAAGAAATTAACATATTACAGTACTCTGTGCTTGGGTTTACTGCAGTGTAGCATGGGAAGCAGGACGTCTCTTTCTAGTATTACCAATGCAAAAGAGGGGGAGAAAAAAAATAAATAAAAGGCAACAAGTACCTCCAAATGCAAGTCACCTCAAATATCCCCAACGCAGTCATTCCTGTACCAACAGCATGATCAGTCAACAAAAATATGTGACAGGACACAAGTGCATAACAATAGTTCTCAATAGTCATCACTTCACAACGCATGTTTTTAAATCATGCAAACCAAGACAGCAGCTGTCCATTCTGAGGGGAAAGTAACTTTGTTTCCTAATAAAATGAATGGTATAAATTCACAAGTACTAGCAGTCCCTTTCAAATACTTGCACAAAACAAAACTAATAGGTGCTGGTACTCTGTGACTGTTGAAAACAACACTTCCAAACAAAACAAAAAGGTGTGTAGTGGTTGTTGCTGTCAAAGAAGCATGCATTTCTATTTTGATGTGGTTCATGTATTACCTTCTCTGCAGCCCGGGGGATTTTTTTCCCCCTCGAGTGCCATAGCGAGGCTGCATCTAGAGAGGTAGAATATATTTGCTCTAACGTCCGTTTGTGCATTTACACCTCCCCTTACATTTACCAGCTGAACCAATAAAACACGGGCGAAGGATGCAAGCAGTTCTACCGGCCGGGTCAAAGTGTAACTACATCGCCGTTAGATGTCAGTGATGCATAATTAAGGGGTTCGATGGTGGGGGTGTGATGTCTGACAGTGACTGGGTTTCAGTGCCGTGGTTCATCAGTGATTTCCAGACTCAAACGTCAACAGTGCAGAGGGGTTCACTCCCAGGCTGGGCAGACTCCATTATGGTCATCTTGGGTTTCTTCCTCGTTTCCTCCTGGTAAAGAAATACAATAAAGTTACCATATTGTGAGGGTTTACATTGTAAAAAATAAAAGTAAGCTCATTCCATTCTCAATTCTAAAATATACAAATCTAGGCAGTGGTAATGTAATTTTGACCACCGGAGACTGCCAACTATGCTCGTAAAGACTGCAATAAAGAGGACTAATTGAGACCCTGCAGATTTACCATTTGCCCAAATAACATTCTGGGCTTTATCTGGATCAAAATTACAACCTTGTTTTTCCCTTCAATGAGCTCTCTGGTGACAAGATATCTGATGTACAACAAGTAATCCTAGTCGAGGAAAGAGAGGATGAACAACAGTAAAAATAAACAGTCCTAAACTTAATCAAGAATTCCTGCACTGAAAGAAAATAAAGGCTCATATAGTAGGCAGCGTAGGAAAAGCACAGGTGTAAATCATTAAAATGATGATGGCTGAACTTTATTTAGCTGCTTCAGTTTCAGGGTCCTGCTTTTGTGAAGGCTGGCTCACAGTCACAGCTCACTGGGACAATTAGATCCATCATTTTATTGTTATTAGTAACACCTGTGTTTATAACACAAAACGTCTGCTTTGGCCTGTTACTGTACTTTTATTCATATTTGAAACCAACGTCAAATGAAAATCTAAGCACAGTTACAAAACAGCTAAAGAAAGATGTGATGGGGTAGTGGAAGATAATATACACACATGTTTAACACTGGGTAGAATCAAAATCACATTTTTTTTTCTCTTCATATTAAACAAAAGGGAACAATTCTCACCCTCTGCTTGGCTAGTTTCCTCATTTCCTCTTGCAGTTTGTTCAAGATATGAAGGTTTGGCTTGTTTTTTTTGGCATACTGCTGGAGCTCGATCACACTCTTGTCAGAGCTCTCCTGCAAAAGATTGGTCCTTTTAAAAGTCATTGAGATGTGCCATCTTCATTAACAGGATATCATAATCATCATAATTCATATTTCACCTGTTGAAGACAAGGCAATGGCAGGCACAACTGAAGTAGTCTGATTATTCCTTATTTAAAGTGGCAATCCTTAAGATGTCAGTAAGGGTTGATTTAGAAAGTGAAAACAATGGGAATTGTGTTTAGAGTTTAGCCATCTAGATTGATACATGAGCTTCAAGTTTTTAAGAATTGTGTGTATAGTTCCATTGTGCATTTCACCCCCCCCAATAATGTCAACACAGACACCCAGTTTGTAGTACTGCACATGAATATTAATATAGCAATACTATCAGTGGGCCATAGGCTCAATCAACATCGAGTTACCTCCTTCAGTGATAGTGACTTGAGACACTTCTTTAAATGAAAATCTTAAAGACTGCCACTGAAAAAAGCCAGTAACTACATTGAGAGGGTTTTATGCTTCAAGACATTTTAATTGCTTTTACGAGTTTGAGTGTTGACCTTAATGCGTTTATTGGCAAGCAGCACTATGAGAGTTTACACAATGTTCATAACCAAATCTCTTATCCCGTTAAGATACTTAAAAATTTATATTTATTGTAAAAAAGAGCTCAACATCGAACAGAAAGATTTAGAAAATACTAACACTTCTATTCCAAAGTTTTCGATGAGCACAGCTCGACAATACGTGTTTAAGTACTTACCTTCTTGACCATCTTATTGCTCTCTCTGCCGTACATGCGCAGCAGTGAGCCCCAGTTCTTCACATGGGGATGAAGCATCTGCAGGATCTTCTGAGACGCTAGTTGTTTGCCAACCCTTTTGTTCTTGCCTGGTGGCACATGTACGAAGTATGTCACTGAAAGCTACATGCATGTTCGCGCCACAAGGTAACTAAAATCAAACACCAACTCTTCATATGGGTAGATGAGGATTAGGGTCCACTTACACCAGCCTCGCACGGTGTGCTTCCCACATGTCATCACATATTCACTCTTCTGGTTTTTCCCTGGGATCACCTCAAACTTGATGCTTGTGTCTCCCATCCCATGGTTTCTAAATGAAAGACACAACAATACATTTTAAATACATCTGCAACCCGGCAGGGCTGTGACAACAGTGACAGAACAAAGCAATGTACTGATATTTAGAATATTAATTTATTGGTGGTATTGTGCTTTAGCTCTTACCTTTTAAGGCACTCATGAAGAATCTGATATGGTGAAAGTAGTCCTGCTTTGTTGGTCAGCTCATACACCCTTGAGTCTTCTATATTGATATGATTAAAATACTGCGGAGCAGAGTACACAGAGTGTTACATATTCTACCTTTGACAACAACTATTTTCCATTAGCTTCTGCTGTTCCACATAAATGTTGACAATAGGGGGGAAAGTACCTCCAGTTCATCGCCCTCAACAGGCTTCTCCTCCGAGGTCTGCTTCACAAAGTCAGGGATGAGGATTTCCAGTGTGGCTCGAGCTGAAGTTTACCCCAAATTACCAGTGAGAGCAAAAGTAGATTTACGTTGTACAACACACACACACACACACACACACACACACACACACACACACACACACACACACACACACACACACACACACACACACACACACACACAGTAAGAATATACCGTATATTGTAATCTTTGTCTTGGAAGGTGCCACAGAGGTGACTGTCTGTTAGTAATAGGAAATTAAGTCGGTGGGAACAACAAAGTCTTCCACTTACAAGTATTCTTGTGGCCTGACAAATACCACAACAAACTAGGTAACAGTAAGCATTTCGTACGAGTCAGCTGATTAAAACTATAAATCACATATATTCCATTACAGTCGGTGTCATCTACCTTTAACATGATGTAAAATACAGTTAGATTATTACCACAACCAAGTTGGTTCTTTATGGGAAGCCCTTAAAACAATTTAATAACTGTACATTATTGTAACAAAATATGCGATCCAGAGTAGTACTCTGAGCTAACAATGTATATTCAGTTGTTAAATACACAAATCAGTCAATCACAAGGCCAAGTACTGGAAATAAAAGAACTTACCAGCTTTATTCTTGGCAAGTTTTTTACTGCTTGCGGTTCCTGTGCCGTAAGTTACTCCATCTATAATGACCGACGCTCCAAAAGGCTCACTTGGGTTCTCTATGGGAGACACAAAGTCAGTTTTGATATCTCGTAATTGTCAACAACACATTTTTGTATGTATAAGGCGGTAATAGCAATATTTGTGTGGACATTTCTGTGACTACAAAGAGTGAAGGAAATGTGTGTTTTGGGTTGTAGATAACAAAATGAGCAGAGCAGATTTACACATCCCAATAAATACCAGTTCCACCATGCTGAATCACTTTTTGTTTTCTTGAACAATTTATTGCTGATAAGGCAAGAGTGACATAGGACCACACACACACACACACACACACACACACACACACACACACACACACACACACACACACACACACATCAATTCAAAGAAGAACTTACCACATTCAAAAAAGTTGTAAACAGGTCGAACCTTTAGGACACGTTGCATATATTCATGCAAGATGCAAACTTCCGACTTCCCGTTAGGGTTGATGACAAATTCTGTTACAACAGAAAAAATGAAATACATCAACAAACACACTTTGAATGGACAACTTTGATAGTATAGACATGTCATACTCACAAATGACATATATTGACATAAAGGCTTTTTAAAAGATAACACTTTTTAAAACCATTTTGCTAAAGATCTTAAGTTGACAATAAGCAAGTTTGTTTTTATTTTAACTACACTGCGGCTACGACCACCGTTTGACAGGCAAAAAGGAATAAAAATGAAACCCTGGTCAGGTTCATCACAATGTAAACATATAACACCCAAACACAAATGCAGTGTTTGTGTTTCTGCAGTGCAGGATATTGTTGTTTTGTATGGTTTCATTGGTTACTGATAATGAAAAATAACACCGGCGTTCCTCTTAAAGAAAAACGAACATGAATCTATATCACCGCCACCTTTCTTAGTGGGTGCATCTTGGACCGACAGCGTGATGAGTTTCTGGTTCGCAGGCAGGATCGGTCTCTCCGACTCTGCCTGCTTCCTCTTCATGTCTCTGTTGAACTGCCTCCGCTCAGCCCAGGTACGAAACTTCTTCACCGTGACTTGTTCAAAGTCAAAGCATTTTTCCAGGTACAGGCGGAACTCTTCAATTTCTGCGAGGAGGTTTTTATAAAGTTATATCACTCAATGAAATGCAGCCAGCAAAAACACAACAACTACCTTTTTAGAAGTGTACCACTGAACAAGTACTCTGAGAAGCCCTTACCTATGGACTCATCCTTGCACACCTCCACTTTGGCCTTGACTTGTCCTAAGGCTCCGTGGGCAAAGTCACAGAGGCGGGACTCTTTACTCGGCAGGCTGTTATTGGTTGCATCCTCTCCATTTGGCTCACCGTCGGTCACAATGGCAGGAGGGACGATGTCCCGCTCCTCAGCTGCAGCATCGGACTTGTCTGCCGTCTCTTCACCGTTGGCCTCCTCGCTGGGCTTGACAGGAGACTCCTCTGCATTGGGCGTCACATCTCCATTGAGCTCCTTTTCCTCCCGATTCTTCATTTTCCTGTAGTGTAGGCAAGGGATGCTGCTGGTAGGAGGGTCATGTTTCTGTATCAGGAAAGAACATGGTGCGTAACAAAAATGTTAGCCGTATTTTTAAGAACTGATTTGAGGCAGCTGCTGAACACTGACCAGCAACATAAACTGGTGGCAGCAGCTAAATGTGTAACTAAGAATTCTGTTTAGAGTACTGACACAGAGGTTCCTTCAACTAATAAGAAGATCAAAACCCTGCAAAAAAACTTACACAGTTCACATCCGTGTGGCAAATTAATTAGACATGACACTTGTGTTGCATCTTACCCTTATACTACCAGTCCCAAGGAAGTAGGGCCTGGACCAGGTAACCACCCTGGTCTCTCTGTGCAGGTAGACGGGAATACCCGAGTTATGGAATGTCATGATCCATCCATCTGGTAGAGGCTCAGTGGGGGGACGCCCACGACCTGGCATAGGGGGACAGGGGACGTTAATGCAGTCACTAATTACTACACTATTCCCTTTGTGGAAATTTTTTATGCATTAGCGCAAAACTCAATTGTGTGACAATCAGTCGAGAGGTTTTCAGGCTTGGATTTAATGTAAAAAAAAAAAATACTTTTAATCCAAAATTGGGTTTAGGTAAGATAAGAAGGGTTAGGAAAAAACATGCAAGTAAAATGTTACTCATCCAAAACATATATACATTCATATATATATATATACACATTCACACACACACACATACATATATATATATATATATATATATATATATATATATATATATACACACACATATATATACACACATATATATATACATACATATATACACACACATATATATATACATACATACATATACATACATACATACATACATACATATATATATATATATATATATATATATATATATATATATATATATATATATATATATATATATATATATATATATATATATATATATATATATATATATATATATATATATATATATATATAAATAATATCACACACACACACACACGCACAAGGATTTATGTTTTTTGTTTGTTTGTTTATTTATTTTTCATTGTAATGTCTATTCACTGGTACTGAAGAGGTGCAGCTTTTTATATTATAGACTGAGGATGCGCTGTATTGACAATTGGCCTGTGAAGATCCCTACCTGTTGTGTTAACCTGTGATAAATCTGAATTGTAATGTAGCAGAACATAAGGACACCAGCCTTTTAGAAAGGTAGTAACGCGTTACATTCTGCATGGTCATGTAGCAGTCAGAAAAAGTTCCAGGCTGGAGTGAACAGCAAAGAACAGAGTGAGTCTGCATTCTTATAAAACTTGTCATGTAAGACATGTTACCCCTAGTTTGAATGATCTAAAACAGTACTCTAAGGAATGCATGTTGTAGGTCAGGCCACACACCGTAAACAATTATTTGATCACTGATCGACAGAGTTATGAACATGACCCTGTTTGAAAAAGAAAGAAACTTTCAATTTGGATACTCATTTCTAAAATGTCACTTTTCAGACTCAAGTTTATTCATTTACCATTAAGATTTCAAACCCGATTAGTTTAGGGAGTCCTTGCATGTAGTGTTTCACATCTCACCACCTGACCAACACCAGTGTGCATATGTAACGGTGCCCATCAGCGTGTGCTGTTTGATTGTGATACCATGTCAGAGCACTACAACTCAGAGAGGAGGGTTACTTGGATGTCCATTATAGTTGTGCAGTTCTTACCACTATTGTTCACCAATTTACCAAGTAAACCCTGTATTGTCCTCTACAGCAGCAATGCACACTGTTGTGTAAAACTAGTAACAATAATAAACACAATACTATCCTATAATTTGTATCTATTCACTTGTAACAGATGTAACACGTATGTAGCATATACAGTTAAATTATATTGCATTGTGCCCCATAGTACTAAAACCACATTTCACAATTCCTAGTTAGTACTCAGCCCTAAAACAGACCAATCCACCACTCACTCTTCAAGACAGTCTTAATTTTGGTCATCATGGGCTGAACACCTCCTTCACCATCCGACGGGTGATCACTGTCTCCGTCATATTTGTCCTCCGACGGACGCATCTTTTTTGGGACCGGCATGCCCTCCTCCAGCAGAGCATCGACATCATTGTCAAACTCCTCCTGGAAGAGTCAGTGGTTAAGGCCGGGAGAGAAGGATGGGCTTTGCCTGATGTGATGCCATAACGTGAACCATTGAGAGAAAATAACAAAACCGTGCAGGACTCTACCACAATAAAGAAAAACTCATCAGTGCTATTTTAAAAAAAAAGGCATAAAAGTAAAATACTTCTGAATTTAGAAACAGATTATATTGAACCTATATATCAACTTCTACAGCAAATTAAATTACAAACGCTTAGCAGCTTTGATCTATCATTTTTATTAGTATTGCATCAACAGGAAAGCCAGCATTTAATGGGAGACATTAAAAATGGCACTAACCTCTTCCAGCACCTCACTTGTCATTTTCAGTAATAAAAAGCAAAACAATAAACAAAAAAACAAACATTTCTCAAAATGTCTGCTGCTTAAATTTGATCCTGACGCAACAACTCATGTCTACTCGTGCAGAAAAAGATCTTATGTGTTGCAATATTAAATCATTACAACAGTATTTTTTCTCAGTTCTAGTTACACTTAATCTACACTACATGATCCCCAATGTCCTCTTCCACTTCATAGATACCCTGTTTGTACCATTTCTTCCTGTAGCGAATGGCTTAAACTGTAAACGTACAACCCAGCCTGAGCCTATAGCTACCACAGTATTGCAATTGTAAAGGAGAAGCCTGCCAACTGTCCTACTACTAGCATCAAATGTAACATTTGGAACTATATGTGGGTTGTACTTTGATAAAACATTTCTCAATGTAAGCATGGCACGTCTGGTGATTATTTAAAATCATATACAGTTACCAGGAGATTGTTTCTGGAAAGTTTAGTGGCTGTTGAGTTTACTTTTTACTACTTTACTTAAATTTACTTTTTATGCTTCGAAGGCCACAAACCCAATGCCATTCAGATGCATTGTATTAGATTAGGTAGAGGTATAAATAACACCAAATAAAACTAAAAAGTATCTGCATGGCTACAGGCAATTTTTATTTTGACATCAGTTAATATTATGAGAAAGCTATAATGAGAATGTTATTACGGCAGCTGTAATTTCCTCCTCAATCTAATTATGTGACATTTATAAGTGATGTTGCATGTTATTCTACAGAGAATAAGCCCCTGCATATATGATTGGCCCACACTGCATGTTGCCGGATGATGTTGCATTGCTTTTATTTTTACTGAACAACCTTGTTTTTGTTGTTGCAATGTCCGTTTTGCCATAGTAGTGGTGTCATTGACAGGAAATGAATGCCTGTCTCTTGTTTTGACTGTATTGTATGCCTATGTTATTTCGGTTTCACAGGCAAAATGGGTGTGTAGCTGATAATGACAAAGGTTACTGCAGACATAAGAACAGACGTACCTCATAGGAGAACGCCACGGCCTCCTCATCCGCTTGCTCCTGCTGAGCTATGACATCAGACTTAAAGCCACCGTGCTCTGCGTCGTCATTATCCAGGAAGTTCTCATAGAGGTCGTCCAATTCATCCAGGACAGCAAACTCTACCTTATTTTCCAGGTCTACCTCTGCCTCCTCTGCTCTTCTGTCTGCTATGTTCCCTTCTCCAAAGCATCCCTCACTTGCTTCCTGCTCACTAGTCGAGTCATGCAACTCACCATTAATGTTGTCTAAGCCATCATCACTTCCTCCCTCCTGCCCTTCGCCCGTGTACAGAACCTTCCGGTCTTTGCTATTGCTGCTTTCGGTGAAGCTTACACGGATCTTAACATCTCTGAGCAGCTTGAGGTCTGGTAGGAACCCGGTGACCGGGGGAGCGTGGCGGGCCGTTCTGGGGCACGTTGGGTTAGGATTAGCCTCGTCTGAGAGGTGGCTATAGAAAGTTATAGAGCCCGTGCTGAGGGGCTGCTGTGGCTCGGCTTCCCCGTCCCCTGGGGTGTATGTGTATCCATCACCACCAGAGCTAACGTCCATTACCTCTGCGTCACTGGACGTTTGCAGGGGAGGTGGTGGAGGTGCTCTGCCCTCATCTTGGCCAAAATCATCAGGTGGCTCCAAGGGGAGAGGGGGTAGCACATCATCTATCTCCATTTCCTCTTTCTAATAGACTACGATTTATACAAACTGATGTATTCTTATAAAGCTGACCTGTTCAGAGATTCTTCTTATCTAAAACCAGAATGCATGCAGAAGCACATCCCTGTAAAGACCACGTACCAGAGGTGAAAATGCTAAGCTGACTACATTGTTCTTTTCATTAATGTAGACAGCTTTCAGAATCACTGTCTCAATTATTGGAAATCACAATGCATTCAGCTTAATATGGGATCTAGGCACTGATCATCCTCCACTGGTATCTTCTGGAAGCTAGGACAAAAGACCATTGAGAGCAACTTTAGATATCAGTTAAGTTAGGTCAACATTAGGACTAACGGTATTGGCGTAAGGCTTAAGATACTTAACACAGGCTACTAACTAACGCAACTACTAAGAAGCTGGGATGAAATGACTTCAACGTGACACAACAGTTCATTTTGCTTAGGAATATGACTCATGGTTATCCAAGTACAAATATGAAAGGAAATGAATCGTAAAATACAATAGTGAGGGACCTCGTTTTAGCGCATCTGTTCAGTCTACAGCTGCACATCGGGCCGCTGGTAACGTTAACATCTATGCTAACATGCTAGCAAGCAATCGTAAGGCTGTAACGTTACAGATCTACGCGGCTGCAAAACTTTTAAGCTAGTCAGACAACAGGTTATTGCAGAAATACTCACCGATAAATATGACACGACTGTCTTATATTGGGCACAAGGCTACCTTTCTAAATTATTATATTCTAGACGCGGCGCCATACTGCCTCAACTGCAGCCCCGCCATCTTGAAGAAAACCACAGCGGCAAACCAACTCAAGTCCCGCCTCCCAGTACCGGCGTTTTGTAAGCGATCGATCAGCGGGCCAATCACAACGTCCTTTTTGTCGACAGCTACTTGTATGATCCAAGTAGAGCCGTGTACAGAAAGAGTCGCGTCAACGGAAGTTTAAAATGCTTGACATCCAGGAAGTACGGCTAATCTGTCGGCTAATTTGCATGCGTAGATATTGGTTGAAATCGGTATTAAATAGAGAGACAGGATTGCGAATTGTGCTAATTAGTGGTCATTAAATGCATCGATTTACAATATTCAATAAGCAGATTTAGATATATCAATTTCAATGTCAAAATGCATAAATGAGATCCACGAAATTAAGCAGTAGGAGCTGTCTCAAATTGTGGCAGTGGCAGGTAGCACAGGCACTTCCTGTTGCAAGCTCAGCCGCGGCAGTTACCACTGTTTGTGGCAACTGCCACAACTCCCCTAGGTAGTTGCCACTGTTTGGGAGAGGTACCGTGCCAGTTTTTAGCCTTTATTTTTCGTTATTTGACAATATGTGACAATGCATTAAGGTCCTTAAGGGTATGATTGTTGGTAGTTGTAATTGGTTTAGTAAAGAAATTCCGAATTGTCACAGTATGGCTAGTCGTTTTAATTAAACTAAGCTAATATAGGCTAACATCAGTTTGCACTTGTTGCCGTGGCAACGGTAAACACTTTCAGTCAGTTGACTGGAGGAATGTAAATTGTAAATATGTACAAGATACATTGTACTGTTTAGAACGATGACAACCCATATAACCTATTGGGCCTTTCTCAATATGCGTTCTTGTCGGTACTTGTGTTGTCGTGGACTTGTGAAACGTCATGAGTCTCAGCCCAAGTACTGTTCCAATTCAAAAGTCCGCATCGAGCCAAGCACAGTCCAAATGCCCGGATGTGACTTCTCCGCCCATTTTACAGGGGATGCATTGGAGGTGACGTATGTACTTGGGACAGCCAAATATCCCAGAATTAATTTTGCACCAGCAACAGGGAACAATGGCGGAGGAGAAATTTCGATTTACTACTGTTGTTGAGTCACTGAAAGTAATTTTAGGATGTTTTTAGGCGAGAAGTTAGTTGTTTAAGCATCACATCTGTGGTCAGTTTATTACATTACATTACTGTCATTTAGCAGACGCTTTTATCCAAAGCGACTTACAAGAAGTGTATTCAACATAAGTATTCAAGAGAATTACTAGTCACCAGAAGTCATAAGTGCATCTCCTTTTTTAAACAAGCATCTAAGAGCATAAACCAGAGCATAAACCAGCGCAAGTACAGTGCAAAAACAAACCAATACAATTACAATAAGTGCAAAAACTAATACAAATACAATAAGTGCTAAGTGGAAGGCCCAGGGTAGTATTTCTTGAAGAGGTGAGTTTTCAGCCTGCGCCGAAAGATGTGCAGCGACTCTGCTGTTCTGACGTCAGTGGGGAGTTCATTTCACCACTGTGGAACCAGGACAGAAAAAAGCCGTGACCGGGTCGATGGGCCGCAGGGACCTCTGAGCGAGGGGGCACCCAATCGCGCTGAGGCAGCAGAGCGAAGTGGTCGGGCGGGGGTGTAGGGCTTGACCATGGCCTGGAGATACGAAGGAGCTGTTCCTTTCACTGCCCTGTAGGCTAGCACCAGAGTCTTAAACTGGATGTGCGCTCTTACAGGGAGCCAATGTAGAGAACGGAGAAGGGAAGTTGTGTGGGAGAACTTGGGGTGATTGAACACCAGACGAGCTGCAGCTTTCTGGACAAGCTCCAGAGGTCTGATGGCCGACGTCATGGCTCCGGCGAGTAGAGAGTTGCAGTTATCCAGGCGGGAAATGACAAGAGCCTGGATGAGAACCTGCGCCATCTCGTCTGTGAGAAAGGGACGAATCCTCCTGATGTTGTAGAGCAGGAATCTGCAGGAGCGTGTAACAGATGAAATGTTTGCTGAGAATGACAGTGGGTCATCCAGGGTCACACCCAGATTCCTCGCAGTCTGAGTTGGCGTCAGCACGGTATCATCAATGGTGATGGACAGGTCTCAGTGCAGGCAACCCTTCCCCGGGAGGAACAGTAGCTCAGTTTTGTCCAGGTTGAGCTTCAGTTGGTGTTTCGCCATCCACTTCGAGATGTCAGCCAAGCATGCAGCGATGCGTACATCCACTTGGGTGTCGTCGGGGGGAAATGACAAGACCAGCTGGGTGTCGTCGGCATAACAATGGTACAAGTGCGAGCGAATAACAGAACCCAGAGATGTTGCGTAGAGTGAGAAGAGAAGGGGGACCAGAACTGAACCTTGTGGAACACCCGTAGTCAGCATGCGTGGTTCCGACACGGCCCCCCTCCATGTCTCCTGGTAGGATCAACCCGTCAGGTAGGATGCAAACAGGGAGAGTGCAGCGCCTGAGACGCCCATCCCCTCGAGGGTGGAGAGGAGGATCTGGTGGTTCACCATGTCAAACGCCGCAGACAGGTCCAGGAGATTCAGGACCGAGGAGAGAGAGTTAGCTCTTGCGGCGTGAAACAACTCTGTCACCGCAAAGAGGGCTGTCTCAGTCGAGTGACCCTGAACTGGTGGGGTCCAAGAGGCTGTTCTGGTGGAAATAGGAAGATTTGGATAGAAAAGGGTAGAAGAGAAACCGGTCTGAAGTTCTTGACATCAGAGGGGTCAAGCGATGGTTTCTTCAGAAGGGGGGTGACTCTGGCAGTCTTGAAAGCCGTGGGAAAGTATCCTGAAACAAGAGATGTGTTGATGAGGTGGGTGAGGAAAGGAAGGAGTTCAGTCGCAATAGAATGAAGAAGAGGGGAGGGGATCAGGTCAAGGGAGCATGTGGTGGGGCGTTTAGATGTAACAAGGTTGAGGACCTCGTTAGGGGAGAGGGGAGCCAGATAGGGTAAGATGGGGCATGGAGAGGGGAGGGAGAGCTGAGGGGGAAGAGCTGGAGAGGGTGGACAGGGAAAAGGGGGCTGAGAGAAGGAGGATCTGATATCCTTTACCTTCTTGTCAAAGAAGTTGGAGAAATCATCAGGGAGAAGGGAGGAATTAGGAGGAGGGGGTGGGGGTTGGAGGAGTGAAGTGGAAGTTTCAAAGAGTTTTTTAGGATTGGAAGCAGAGGTTAGGATTTTAGAGTGGAAGAAAGCAGCTTTAGCAGTAGATAGAGAGGAGGAAACAGTGGAAAGAAGAGATTGGAAGTTAAGAAGGTCCTCCGGGAGTTTGCCTTTTCTCCACTTACACTCAGCCTCTCTTAGGCTCCGTCTATCAGTACGCACTGAGTCCAACAGCCATGGGGCAGGTGGAGTTGGCTGTCCAGGCCTGGAGGTGAAGGGACAGAGGTTGTCCAAAGAAGAGGAAAGGGTGTAGAGGACAAGATCAGTAGCAGTATCAGGGGATAGGAGAGAGAATGATTCAGGGTCAGGGAGAGCAGAGGTAACAGAAGAGGAAAGATCAGCGGGGGAAAGCAAGCAGAGGTGACTATGGGTAGAAACCATGTGGGTAGGTGGAGGAAGTAAGGGGGGAGAGGAAAGCGAGAGGGAGTAGGACATGAAGTAGTGGTTAGAGAGCTGGAGGGGAGTGACAGAGAGGTTAGCAGTAGAACAGTGCCTAGTGAAGATAAGATCCAGCTGGTTGCCGGCCTTGTGGGTAGGAGGAGAGGAGGAGTGGTAAAGGTCAAAGGAGGAGAGGAAGGAAAGAAGAGGTTCTAACTTATCAGTCTGGATGTTGAAGTCGCCGAGCAGGATGAGTGCCGAGCCATCGTCATGGAGGTGCGAGACTAATGTGTCAAGCTCCTCCAGGAACTCACCAAGAGGCCCTGGTGGGCGATACACAACAGCATTGGTGAGCTTGACTGGATAAGTGACAGTAACAGCATGAAATTCGAAAGAGGACGGGGAGGACTGTGGAACAGAGACAAGAGAGTATTTCCATTTGGGGGAAATTAGCAGGCCAGTACCACCACCCCGCCCCGCAGCTCTGGGAGTGTGAGAGAAAGAGTACACATCGGACAGAGCTGCGGGTGTGGTGGTGTTTTCTGGTGTGATCCAGGTCTCAGAGCAAGAAAGTTGAGGCAGAGCAAGGAAGCGTAGCCTGAGATGAACTCAGCTTTCGGCACTGCCGACTGGCAATTCCAAAGCCCCCCTGCCACCACTTGCTCGCCATGAGCTGAGAGAGTAGGATAGATGAGATTAGTGAGGTTACGGCACCTGGGAGTGACCCAATGTCTATGTGACCATGGACAGAGGAACGGACAGAAATAGGATGCAAACACATAGTAGTCAATAAAACCCCCGCAAGTACACGCTCGAGAAGTCTTTGCTTGACGAAGTCGAGTTTGAAAAAGTCGCCCTGTTGCCTTTGTTCATGGTAATGACGAAACTGTCAGTCACAACCAGTTTACATTAAGCAATGTGTTTGCACAAAACCAACGCAAGATAAACTGTAAAAACTCTTTCAGAAGGTCGACATAAATTGGCATTACCTATATCGTGGATCCAGTGATCCGAGGACAAATGATGGTGGGACCTGATTTTAAAAGGGAGCACAGTTTGAAGACCACAACATGACCAGCTTTGTAAAGTCAGGTGCACCCAAAGTCACCTATCTTCACTCATCTCATCTGAGGATTAGTAGTCATGTACGCACAACCACCTGAACCTGTGTAAAGTTAGTATGTGTTTGTTTGTATGGAGGCGTGGGTTCAAATCTCACTTCTGACTGCCAATGATTTTAATTCACTGCCGTGTTATTCTATAAACTGCCTCTGAACAGCAGATCAACCACTTTAATTGACTACTAATTGATACACAATTGTATGTATATATGTATATTCTGAGGGGTAGGGTAGTTGGTGGAATCTATGTTCCAGTCAGAAGGCTCCACCCCAGCATTGAGATCAGGTGTGGGAAGTTGTTTCTGAAGTGTGTTTAATTAAATATTCTTAAAACCTGCAGAAGTGACTCTGCCTCTGATTGCTGCGCTGCCACTATTATTTGTGTCCTCCGTACCATTCCTGTTACAATATACATATATATATATGATATACAATATGATATATATATGTATATATATATGTATATATCCAAGTCTCTAGGTTATATGGGTTGTCATCATTCTAAACAGTACAATGCATCTTATCCATATTTACAATTTGCATTCCTCCAGTCAGCTGACTGAAAATGTGTATCGTTGCCATGGCAACAAGTGCAAACTGATGTTAGTCTATATTAGCTTAGTTTAATTAAAACGAGTAGTCATACTGTGACAATTCGGCATTTCTTTACTAAACCAATTACAACTATCAACAATCATACCCTTAAGGACCTTAATGCATTGTCGCATATTGTCAAATAACGAAAAATAAAGGCTAAAAACTGGCAACTGCCACGGCACCTCTCCCAAACAGTGACAACTACCAAGGGAAGTTGTGGCAGTTGCCACAAACAGTGGTAACTGCCTCGGCTGAGCTTGCAACAGGAAGTGCCTGTGCTAGCTGCCACTGCCACAATTTGAGCTTGCCCTTTCTCAAATTAAGGGAGCATATAATGACTTGAAGAGGAGTTTTTATTTTGCAATTACACAAATTGTACATGCTTTTGTTTTGCTTGTTGTTTAAATGCTGATTCTGATATTTTTAGCCATGCTTACATTGTGGCCCCGAGTCTGTCAATTAGTACAGACTATAAGATCTCAACTACTGGGTGCCATGTTATTTGTATTGACATGAATCCTAATAACGTTTCCTCTTGTGCCGTCATGAGGTGAACATTTCAACTGGTTTGGAGCCACAAGCCTCTCTCGGTCAAATAAATATGTGACGTTATATGTTACGTTACTCTCATTAAAAATGCTTAATTGGATTGAACGGAGAAGAAACGACCCATTAAACAGCTCAGGATTCAACCAGAGCCTTCTAAGAATTCAACCAACCTACCAAACAGCATTTACTAGCTACTATGAATGTTTTTGTACTTTATAGTAATGTCATATCTTAAAGTGTTGAGGGGCAGACTACATAAGGATGTGCATTACAATATCTCCACTTGCCAGTTGGGGTCACTGTTTACCAACAGTAGTGGATCAATAGCAACATGTGGCAGCCCAGTCAGTTAAATTAATTTATTTCATTTATTTATATAAAGTTAAATCAACATAACATTGATTGACTTTTCATATGTTTTACTAATAACATTACTGTGGACCCAGAAACCAAAGAAGCTAAAAGGAATTCATCCATAATTAATTTAATTATTTGCACCTGTACATTTACTACAAAGCGCCATATGAGAAAAAGGCCTATTTGATTTTTGTAGCGGATGAAGTGTGCTGTACACTGCCTGGGAAAGCCCCATGGCTATACAAAAGCCCAAAACCTGACAGTAGATCAAATGACATAAAAAAAAGTAATCAATTGTGGTTTCCTTTGCTTTTACAGGCACCTGAAGACTTGATTAAAAACTGATGCTGAAACTGAACTCTGAAAAATAGAGGGATACTATAAAATGATAATAGATATTACATATTTGCACAAAACCTTTTCCAGTTTGAGTTTCTAAACCACTTAACAGCTTTCTTCAGGTTAGTAAGTGAGACCTTTTCCCCCTTTGAATTAGCATCCCAACACCTGTATGAGTAATGTGTGGAGACATGGCAGAAACACAGGAAGTAGAAGTAAATACAAACAGTAAGAGGAAGAACATGTTGTTAATGAACAATGAATGAATGGAAAGACAAGTGTGAGTGTTTTGATTTTTTTTTTTTTTAATCAAACAGCTGTAAAATGCATTATTCTTTTTTACCATGGAAGTGGTCAGAGATCCCTTGCCTGAAACAGTTTGCATTAAACATGTCTTGTAGCCAACACTGAGGCTACTCTTGTGCAGTGTTAGGGCATAATTAATTACCTGCAACAGGGTTACAGTAATCCAACATTTAAAAAGTAGTGATAACTCTAAACTATTAAAACTGCTGCAAATTTAAATCAGATTGTACATTCTCTAGAAATATACTGATGACCCAATGATTTTCTATAGTGTAAAACAGAAAATAACTTCAAATTCTAGTCCAGAAATTGTGCGTTAAGTGTATATTTAATAATAAATAATCTTGTGCATGACGGTATTGACTGCATTTCAAAGCAGGTTACCAGCAATCTGTTATGCATTAGACTTTTTGAAGCAACCCAACCCTGCTGCTTTGTGTGTAGGTAAAATATTTTCCTTTACAAAATGTCATCTGTTCTTTGGCAATCTTAAATTAGTATACATTTTCAAAAGATGCATTTCACTGATGTTAATGAGGCAGCTAGTATTAACTAGCTGAAGAGAAAAAGTGCAGACGAAATCTTCATTTTCACATGGCTGCTATGGTGCAGCTTGAGGAAGGGGAAAGAAGGTGGTGGGGGGGGGGGGGGGGGGGGGGGGGGGGGGGGGTGACGGAGAAAGGCACAGACTGGGTTTCCTCCATCATTTCTTCACACCTGCAGTTTGAACTGGAAAGAACTGGTGCTCCATTTGCTCGGGTCACAGTCCAGCATGGTGCGCTCTGTGAAGGACACATTACCTTCTGCGTCTATCAGGATAATTGTATTGGTCCTAGATGGGCAGAGACACGGGATACAAGCAAACAAAGACCAAACAAATTAAAACACATGACTGAAAATGCGAGAAGAAAACCCCAAAGAACACAGGGAAGTGGCAGGAGTAACACTGTGATCATTTAAAAGTCACATTTGCGGTATTTAGCATGTATTAAAAGTGAGCAAGCGGTGGAAAACAGTGACCCTCAGACCCTTTGGGCCACAGGACAGTCTCTGGGTCTCCTAGTGCAGACAATGCACTGTCATTTCCTCACTGTGCCGTTTTGATTATTACACTAGGGATTTTTGTGGACCCACAGTTCTGTGTTCTCTATGATCCTGCAGGTCAGCACAGCCCTGTCAGTCCCCTCCGGTGAAGACAACCAGGAGAGAGAGACTTAGCGGAAGTGGAAGACACTGACCTTGTGCCATAATGACGGCTGCGAACAAACACTGCGGAGTGAGCCTCGATCTCGGGCTTGCTGTAACCTTCACCGTGGCTCTCGTGAAGTGGATCAGGTGTGTTCCTGTTAAACAAACCCACAATACATCTCTTTGAGAAGCTTTATAGACTTTATCCACTGTTGTGACTTACTTGCTTGGTCCTGTCCGTTAATTTCTGTCTCAAACCTAAATGAACATGCTGGTTTGTAAACTTTCTCTTATAGACAAATTTCTCCATAAAGGTTTGAGAGTTGACATACCAGATGCTCCTAATGAATGTAAAGGTCAAGTCTAATATATGCTTCTCTCTTTTGACAAAAGCACAATATGATATTTGAAACTCTGTTGCAGTTCTGTGCTTTCATTTCTGCAACCCGGGGCTACATTTTGCAGGATTAGCCATCGTTTCTATCAGGTATGAAAATAAATTATTCTAACATTCGCTTGTAGAGATGCATGGCTGTCAGGAGTATTGACTATTGACTACATGCCAGGACCCAACAATTTCTTGGGTTGGGGGCACTTATTTCCTGGAGTCTCGGTTTTTCACTTTTTGAGAGGGGTATCGATTTTCTCATCAAAGTTAATTAACGTAAAATTTCTAATTTTCCTCTGTTTGTGCACGCTGAATTAATCGTTTTACCCCACACCTAACCTGCTAACATTTTGCAATGTTCACCATAAACGTACTATGTATATATACTGTATATATACAGTCAGGTCCATAAGCATTTGGACTGTGACACAATCTTTCGAATTTTGCTTATTTACACAACCCTAATGGATTTGAAACTAATCAGTCAATATGTGGTTGAAGTGTAGACTTTCAGCTTTAATTCAATGTCTAAAACAAAAAAATCACAATGACCGTTTAGGAATTACAGCCATTTCCACACAGGCATCCCCATTTTCAGAGGCTCAAAAGTAATTGGACAAACTAACATAATTGTGACTATAATAATTATTTTTAATACTTGGAGGAAAATTCTTTGCAGTCAATGACTGCCTGAAGTCTGGCTCCATAAACATCACCAAAATGGTGAGTTTCCTCCCTTGAGATGCTTTGCCAGACCTTCTACTGCAGCCTCCTTCAGCTGCTGCTTGTTTGTGGGTCTTTCTGCCTTCAGTTTTATCTTAAGTAAGTGAAAAGCTGCTCACTTGGGTTGAGATCAGGTGACTGACTTGGCCATTGAAGAATATTCCATTCCTTTGCCATAAGAAGCTCTTGGGTTGTTTTTACAGCATGTTTTAGGTCATTATCCATCTGCACTGTGAAGCGCCATCCAATCAGTTTTGCAGCATTAGGCTGGATCTGAGCAGATAGTTCAGCCCTAAACACCTCAGAACTCATCCTGCTGCTTCTATCAGCTGTGACATCATCAATGAACACCAGTGACCCTGTTCCATTTGCAGCCATGCATGCCCATCCAAAGCATTGCCTCCATCATGTTAGACAGATGATGTGGTATGCTTTGGATCATGAGCCGTTCCTTTCCTTCTCCACACTTTTCTCTTCCCATCATTCTGGTACAAGTTCATCTTGGTTTCATCTTTCCAAAGAATCTTTTTCTGAAACTGGTCAGACTTTTTCAGATGTTTTCTGGCAAAGTCTAATGAGGCCTTCCTGTTCTTCAGTGTTTGCACCTTGTTGTAAACCTTCTGTAATTAGATTCATGAAGGCGTCTCTTGATTGTAGACTTCAACAATGGAACGCCTACCTCCTCCAGAGTGTTCTTGACTTCAGTAGATGTTATGAAGGGGTTTTTCTTCACCACGGTACACCAATTTTTTAAACCTAATAATGGCCTCCTTCACTTGCATTGACACCTTTTTGGTCCGCATGCTGAGAGTTCCGAGGACCAACTACCAACTGCAAATATAACATTTTGAATCCTATTGTTGGCATCATTTGTCATGAAATAGTGACAGAATAGGCCACATCTGGCCATGAAACCAATTACTTTTGAGCCTCTGAAAATGTGGGTGGCTGTGTAAAAGTGGCTGTAATTCCTAAACGGTCATTGTGATTTTTTTGTTTTAGACATTGAATTAAAGCTGAAAGTCTACACTTCAACCACATATTGACTGATTAGTTTCAAATTGGGATTGTGGGGTTGTGTAAATAAGCAAAATTTGAAAAATTGTGTCACAGTCCAAATACTTATGGACCTGACTATATATATATATTATATCATGAGTAAACGTAGATGTAAATAACCTCTACATGTCAACATTAATGTCAATTTATTAATATTAAACCCATAAAATAGTGTTACATCTAACCCAAAGCCTTTAAAATCAATAGAAAAGCAAGTATTTTTCAACGATTATTCACAAACTAAAATGAATAACATGTTTCTTTGCGAGGGAATGTCTAAGTGGGTGTTCACCACTCACAGTTCCTCATTATTGAGGACGTTGAGCAGCTCTTGCACCAGTCCATCACAGGACAGGGACTGGTCGCTGACGACGCTGGTGAAGTGGCTTTTGCCTCGCAGCAGTTTCCTCCACGGAGTGTCCAGCAACGAGTTACTCAACCCGTAGATTCCTGTTGAGGAGCATTTGAAGGACACAGACACAGACTCATGAGCTCTGCTGGAGACCTCGTGGCAGACAATTAATTAATTAATTAGACACTCTGAGAGCGAGATCAACATGGACACATGAATGGGCCATGGGCCGAGAGGACAGTTTCTACAGCAACCATAGTAAAAACACAGACCTGGTTTTAGATGGCTGGGTTCAGGGCTGCCTCTGTTTCCATAGTAACACATACTGTCTTGTTTGGCTCTACATGGGACACAGTAAGATGGAAAATTACAGATTGCATTTAGTGATGATTAAAGTTGTTCAATTATGAAGGCTGTGTCACAGTCGCAATGCTTCTCTGCTCTTAAAATAAACACAAACAGAAAATATATCTACTTTGTAGTATATATTTTGCATAGTACCCCCTTTCTTCTCATGTATTTATATCTTTTAAACTAGTTTTTGTATCTTATTATGGGGATATTAATGCACTTTATATTTATGGTGTCCTATAGAAATATATGCATGTTGGATCTACTACTCATCCTCTGTTGTACTGACATTAATTGTATCTCATTATCTTATGGAAATAGAATCTTTACATCTAATTTTGTACGGTAGAATTATATTTGCCTTATTATTTATTTTGCCTATAATTTTTGTGATTATTTTATTGGGGAACCTGTTGGATTCTCCACTAATCAGCACCTGATTATTTAAAGGCACACCTGATGGAAAGCACAAAGCGAATGTGATGAAGCAACATGTGAAACACATGGTTTGCTCCTTCTTGTTTTTAATGTAATCTGTTAATGAAATAGTGTCTATCCTGGTATACTTTGATTCTTTTTTGTTTACAGCAACGATGATGTTCAAAGAAGTACTCCTGAGGGGATCCTGTAAAATGAGAGCTCAGAAGATGAACAGTGCAACCTCCAACTTTCTTTGCAGTTCTGGAAAATAGGAATTAAGCCTGTTTCATTTGTAGAGGCAATTCAAATGGGAAAATAGCTAACAGCATAGTTAATTGCAGCATTAAAACCCTCCTAAAGACACAACTGGGTAAAAAGAATGCTTCAAAATACAAATTAGTGCTGCAAACAACTATGAGTAGCACAAAACCATTTAGTTATGGTGTTAGATTTCTTTGCAAAGTCCTCAGTTAGAGGGAATTTATTCAGTCTGAAAACTCTGTCTGACATCAAGGGCATCTGTGACGGCTTTGGTACAGGAGAGTGAATAATAAACTATGACCAAATCCTTTGAACCAGCAGCGGAATTCATTTTTGATGTCAATTTTATGACAGCCATACCAGTGGCATTAGTCATCTGAAATGTGGCGCAACACTGCTTCAACATCAAACTTGGAAAGTTTCCCAGTGAAGAGCTGGCAGGACAGGAACAGAATGTGCTGCTGGGATTGTCGCTCTGACACAAACTTCATTGGACACTTTTAAAAGTCAAAATACAGATCGGCCTTTGGTCTCTACTGTACATCAACATGAGCAGAACATGTTTACCGTAAAAAACCCATCGACAATGATTGTATATCTGATGTTTGGAGCTGACACTTATTCAATTAATTGAGATGTTTATTGACAGAAAATTCACCACCCACTACTTTGATAATCAATGCAGCAATATGATTGAGTTTTCAAGCAAAAAGGGCAAACGGTTGATTGTTCCAGCTTCTCAAATGTGACCATTTGCAACTTTCCTCTGCTTTATATCACTGTAGATTGAATATCTTTGGGTTTTGAACTGTTGGTCAGACAAAAGAAGCTATTTCAAGATGTCACCTTGTTGAATTATGATAGGTATTTCTTTGTGTTACTATTTTTCTGAGGATTTATAGACCACAAAATTGGTCAATTATCCTTGGAGCCAAAGATTTGAACAGATCTTTTAGAAAATTGCTTCAACCCAGATGACTACAGAATATGAAGAACTACATATGAAAAACACAAACTTCATCTACGAAGTGGCTTTAGTGTTTCAAGAAGCTATTTGAGATGTATTTATTTGGTTAGAATTATTACGCACACAAAACATGTAGCACTTTATGTAAAGGAAGATTTCCGTATATTTTGTTTATTTTCTTATCAAAGTGAGACTACTGAGAAATGCCTCTCGTTTTCCTCGGCTGAAGGTGATGGAAGAAGTGAGGATCATTATCTGAGACAATACAACAAATGATTAGTGCTAAACTCTGCTTGTCTACAAACAGTGTCCCCTGTGCAGAGGTTGTCCTTTAGTGTTTGCGCAAGCACTCCTCTGTCCAGTGTAAATTTCCTGGAGCAGAGCGTCTTATAAAAGGCTGGACAATGTGTGTGGACAAAGACCTTAATATTGATTCCAAGTTTAAGGCAAACCCAGTTGACCAGTCTGAATAAACAACTGCTGCTTTTCCTGTGTTCCTATGGTGACTATGAACACAGCAACACTGGCCAATGTTGACTCGGGTGACAGCAGTCACCCCTCATACATGCATGTACACAGTCGCTGCCCAGTGGGAACCAGATGGTGCTGTAACCTGAAGGAAAACTGTAGAATCTATAAAGCTTTTAACCCATTGTCATTTCTTCTGTGGGCAAATGCATATCTGGAATACTAGCTTGAGCTCGGCACTGAACTCAACGACACCTTAAGGGCACGGTGTTTATGTACACACTTTGCCCGTGATATGCATCAAATTGGCCGTGGTGGTAACAAGTGGAGGATTTGCAGGGAGATAGCTCTATTCTTGCTATTTGATACTGGCTCGGATATAGAAAGTCACATCAGGTGTACTGTGGGTTGATTTGGGCTGAGATGAGGGAACAGCAGGAGGTCAAGGCCACTGGGCAGAGAGAGGACGCGCGTGTGTGTGTGTGTGTGTGTGTGTGTGTGTGTGTGTGGGGGGGGGAGTCGAAAAGCAGGCTTTTTCAGATCTCAGTAAGAGAGGTAATCAGTATGCTGGCTGGGAGACGATCTAATGAAGAGTCCTCTATACTGAGGCTTCGAAGCAGTTTCCCCATCGCCAGCTGTGGTGGAGTTGCCTGGAGATGGTTGGATGAGCTTTCGACATTATCAGTTCTGAATGTAGATGGGCATGTTGGTGGGGGCTCCTGGGTAATGGCAGCATGTACCCCCATATCCAAACACACACACACACACACACACACACACACACACACACACACACACACACACACACACACGTGTGTGTGTATATCCACACGTGCAGAGACTAAAGACATTGTTTGGTGCATTTTGAGCCGTTCTAGCATTATGGCTCTCGACAGTTATTTAATGGATTACCATAAAATTGGGTTTAGACATCCATAGTGCCCAGAGGATGAATGACTGGAGATTCCCCGACTTCTCCTTTAGCACATTCACAAGACTGACATTTGTAGCTTTAAGTAAAATGGCTCCACAACTACGGGATGGGTTGCCATGAAACTTGGTATTGATATTGACATCCTCCTCAGGATTAATTTCAATAAATTTGGTGATCTAATGACTTTTCATCCAGCTCCTTCATCAGACCAAAACTTTTACTTTGTCCAATACTTTGGTTTATGGCTAAATGCTTTCAAACTAGGATCTTTACCGTTATAGCTGCTATGTTACACACATGCCATCGTGAGGGAGTTAGCATGCTGGTGTTAGCATTTAGCTCAAAACACCACAGAGACACTAACAAGGCTGTTGACTCTTAGCCATGTCACGTTAAGACACAAATTAAAAACTCAATTAAAACTTGAATTCATTTAAAATTAAATAATATATAATATATCATTTAAATTATACTGACTTTTTCAAGTGATACAACATTTCAGCTACTGTTTGTGACCTTAAGGTGACAGCAGACTTGAATAGAATACCATAATATTCTTACATAACTTTGGTAATGAAATCTTATAACTCATGACCTAGAAAAGTTAGCCTTCATGGGATCAGACAGACTTTCATGTAAAGATAACTGCATGTAAATGTAGTAGCATTCAAATTTGGTCCTGATGTTAAATATCACCCCATACTAACAATTATACAGCCAAAATTAACAGTATTTCGATTTTTGTGGCACTTTTTGGACATCTGGATTCACTCTATGAACAAGGCAGGCTATTTGAGCATCTACTGCTAATTCTATTCAGTACAAAATCATGTTCTACTTTACTCAAAGACAATAGTATTTCCCAATAAGTAATATTAATAGTGGAAAAACAAATCTTCATAGCGGCTCCTCTCTAAAATGCTGAGAGTTCATCCACCCCTGATACTCTGGAATGTGCGTATCTGATCCTCCACTGTTTGTCTTGTTCAGTTCAAACAAGTTTCTGGCAAGAATTACAACACAGAGATATTCAATAAAATTAATAATATCTGGGCTTTAAAGTGAGAGTGACAAATGTATAGAAAAGTCAGATGGAATGTTGGATATGCAGCCTTGAGAGTATAAAGCAGAGAAGATCCTAAAACTAAAATTGGAATATATACAGTACGGTTATAGCTCCACAGAGGGAAGGTTAGGACCAAATCAATCACATGGTTATAGATTATTAATCAAGGCTATATTGGATTAACAAGCATCACAATTAAAAAAGGAGAAATACTTAAATCATGGCCAGACTGAAATATTTAAATGCCTCTCTGGGTTGTGTATTAAGTGAACACCCTTTCTCCTCATTGCATCTCAATGAGTGTGATCACACACTCTCAAAAATACAGAGTGAATACAGACAATGCTTTAAAAAGGTGGGCACATCGTACGCCCCCCCCATCATAAATCATGAGCTGGTTCAAGATGAATGAGAAATCCTCTAATCGTAATATAGTGCTACTCTCTATCCACCAGATGTTGTTATTGATTCAGAAAGAAACCAGACGCCTTGTTTTCATCCGAGTTGCCGGGCACACTACGGTGGAAAACAAATAGGCTGGTAACAACGGTGTGTATTAGGAAGACGCGGGCTTTCTCTCTGTCTGTGAGTGTCATCTCTGTCTGCAGTGAAAGCAGCGCCCATCAAATGGGTATTTAAGAAGAGAAACAAACACAGTACATATACAGCATGAGGCTCTGGTGAGTGAGGAGACAGCCCAGTCAAAGAGGAAGAAATAAGGTATTTCCTGGTGTCACATGAGCGTGGGGTGACACCTTATTCTTTAATTTAAGAGGACTGTTACTGGGGCAGTGCAGGCGTAACTACAGCACCCGGTTTTAACAAGGACATTTCAATGTCTTGTCAAAGACACACCAGCAGAGCAATCTAACTGCCGTTTAGTCCCATGTAAAGAACAATCTAATCTCATATTCTCCTCATCATAGAAGGACAAACTAAGTCTACACTGCAAAGCAGTAACAATGTTGATTCTTAATTTAATTTCTTCCACTTTTCTCTGACTTTTTGTCTGGGACATGTAGCATTAGCTTCAGTCTTTTAAAATTCATGTGTGTAGCCAATCAAGTCCATAACTAAGACCTCATGGTTCTCATCTCACAACAAGTCAAGTTAGAAACATTAAAAGTCAGCCAGAGAGAGATTTCAACCAACCACTAGAGTGAACATTAGCTCAACTATTTACTCAGCTACAGCTGATTAAATCTGCCAGAGACAATTGTCATTTCTGTCACCTCCGTCTGAAATCAAGGACCAATTGTTTCAATAAAGTGCATCATATTGGAGGTAGGTAGCAATGACTAGCGACATCATTTATTTGATTATGTGTCTCATACAACAGAAAACCAATGTGTTTCTGTCTAACCTAAAACCAAGACTAACAAATGTGGAGAAAGGCTGAACGAGCGTAAGTAAATCTGCCTTGGGAGGAGATCTTGGGAAACCCAAGGTTGACATGGGGCGAAAAAAGAAAAGAAAAACCCCATTATTTTTAATCCCGTCTAGATTTTCTTCATCTGAAACCGAACTCTGAACCGGTTTTCCTTTAGAAATGTAATGCTGGCTGGGGATTTTTTTTCCAGTTCTGCCTGTTTGGCACACAGGAGATGAAAAAGCAGCCTTTCTGGTTTATTCCAAGGTAAGGCCAGAAGTCGGAGGAACTGAGTTACAACCCATTCTCAACAAGTTTTAAAAGAATGTCGATACTTGTCTTAACACCTGACGGTCTTAGGTGGCCATAATTTGTTTTCAATTTCTTCAATACCTCTGGAATAAATTTCAACTTGAAAATGAATAATGTTGCGAGTGTGGCTGCTTTCTTGAAGACAAATGTGTCGTTTTGCAGCCAAATCTCAGTACTAAAGATTCTCATGACGTTAACACATCTCTGACTCAGCCCCATCAGTTGATGGACCACACCTTTCACTCACTTGAACTCCGCCGTGAGGAGGTTGAAGCCATTGTACAAGTGGCTTTCTGCTGACACCTTCTTTAGGTAAGAGTAGCTGTCAAGATCTTTTTCCGTAAGGTAGTTACACACAAGAAATCCTGCAGAGCAACAAAGGTAAAAACATTAATTCTTAAATGATGCACTCAATGAAACCAGCCTAATCTGAAGTGTAAACAACACGCAAGATACTTGTGTGATACAACACTAGGCATTTGATCAGCAGACACATATTTGGGACTTTTTCATGGCTGGCTCACCTCTTCCTTGTGCATCGGGATTGGGACGCCCTTCCATGTAGTTGGTGATTACAGCCAGCTTGCCCCTCTTGCTGATCCCCAGCCATGACCCTCCTTCCTTTCCACATTCAAGGTCCAAGCCTGGTCAACACAAACGCAGTGAATGTTTATTAAACGCAGCTCCAATGTTCATCAGACTTCATCCGGATGGAAAATATATTGCACACTTTTAATAGCCATTCAAGGTACATGTAACTCTTGGAATGACGACTATCACAATATGTCGAATGACCAAAAATATTTGTTATTCTCACATTGAATACCCTTAGTATCCTTTCCGTTGTTTCTGCAGATGTTACACATAATTAATTGCTTGTGTTTTTAGTTACAACACAGCAGATCATATTAACGTGTAAAAATGTGAAATTTGTCAACAGGTGAGCACACAAGTCAACATTTAAAAAGTAAGGTTAATAAATAGTAAAAAAAAATGAATAACCTGCATTTAGATACATCTTATGAAACACTCCATTGACTGTATTGATATTCAAAAAAAGACACAAATTAGAGACAGTTTAGAAGGAGTATATCCTTTGATATGTCTTCTGATTTGGACTACCCTCATGTAGCTTGAGCAGTAATTAAATAAACTCAGTCCATCAATAAATCTGTTGTTTTCTTTCCACATTCCTCCTCTGCAAATGACATGGAAAAAAAGGTGGACGGCATGTGCGCCGCACTTCCCGGTGATCAATAAAGACAGGTCCACTTCCACTGACAGAGACCGAGAGAGCCGGATGGCCTCGCTCCTCTGGAGACTGAATGGAAAGCTAGCCCGATCCCACCGGGAGCTATAGCTTACTTCCCTTCTCGTCATGTTATGTCTCCTTTAGGGCCCTGCCTCCCCACCCCTCTAGACCCGCCGATAAGGCAGAGCCATTTATTCCTGTCACGCCGCATAAAAGCAGCCATCAATAAAGAGCCCACCACTGGAGTCCTGACCCCTCTATTACAGAGGGGAGACGGAGACGGATGAACAACAGGGGCTATCTCTGCGTTTCCTCCTCCAGGCAGAAAAAAAAAGGATGATTGATTTTCTCTGCTTGGCTATAATGTGTATTGGACATCAGTCAATTAAATATAGTTTACTGGGTGGGGAGACAGATTTGCCCTTGATTATTGAAAGCCATTTAGCTTTGAATAAAACTGTAGTCAAACACGGCTAAACAGCCAACATCTGCTGCTTTGTCACAGAGTGGCAGAGCCAAGAGAGATTCCCTTACACATATTCCACTGTTCTAGAGTTAAGGCAAGGAGGTTTTCATTCAGTATGCGAGGCAGTGAAGCGGTGAGCTGGACTCAGATGTACAGCCTTACCGCTGAGGATCTCAGTGTTGCTCCCCCAGAAGTCTGCAGCTTTGGACGGCCGGCTGTAGAACTCATCTCGGTTTGCAGCCAAAATTAGCCTGGAGAGAGAGGGAGCGAGAAGGGGTTCAGAAGTTGTCCTCTTATTTTTGTTCATTCAGTGAGTCTTGGTTATTTGCTCTTGTCGTGATCCAATGAGGTATTAAAGAAGGCAACTGCTGGTCTCAAGAGCAGATCCATCATCAAAGACTCATTCATAATGTCTAAGAATAACTCACGAGCTGGTTTCCAGGATTTCGTGTTACAGATTTGCTTTAACAACCAGAGTCTCTCTCTCTGCCTTCATAAAGGCCTCAGATGTGTCCAGGAGTCTTGCAGTATACGGTTATATCGTAAGTGGATTGAGCATGATGCAGAGGATACAAGAGGGCAAGGTTGCAGGGAGGAGGAGGTTTTGATGAGGACGAAGAAGAGCGGATCAAAAGGAAGGACATGCCAATATAAAAGTTACAGACAACTTGTCTTTATACACAGAAAGTAAAGAGGAACAGAACTTGGAATCAAAGTTCAGCAGTTTCTGTGTACTAGCCGTGTCAGCATAGTACAGTCAGCTTGGTGCATTTGCTTTTTATTTCCTTTTCAGTGCATTATAAAAATCAACTAAGAGAGGGGTGGCTGATGTGGACAGAATTCATGATAATGTAGCTATCACAGTTATATTAACACTGATGTTATATTAATTTAAGCCTTCGCAATGTACACAGTTAAAACTCATTGTCATAGAACATTTTATGAAATATGAAGAAATGTATTTGTTCAGTGTCATGATTTGATAATGTTTAGAGGCAGCTTCTGCGACATATTTATTGTAATAAACGTGTATTTAAGTAAGGACAACTGAGGCTCTGAGTTAATCTTTTATTCATCAAATTGAAGATTGAAGTAAAAGTGTTCATGATGAGTCAAGTGTTCTAATGTTCTTTTCTGTTTGCTGCTGCCTTTAATTGAACCAGATTCAAGGATATTAATCAATTTCCTGCATTTAACTACTGTATTTTCTTTTCTTACACTGCTTTTTAGTGTTTTAATGACTTTTTTTAATGTTTCAATCAATGTTCTTAATTGTTTTTAAATCTCCTTTTCTTTTGCCTGTTGTTCTGATGCTTTAAAATGGTTTTATGTGAAGCACTTTGAATTACCTTGTTGTTGAAATGTGCTAAACAAATAAACTTGCCTTGCCTTGATCAGAATCTCATACGTTCTCACGTTTACGCTGTTTGTCTTAAACCTAAATCATATGTTTTAACCTGGAGTTATTTAACATTAAACCCACAGAACTGTATTTGAAGTTATAGTGAGGAGAACTTAATAGATAATAAAAGTCTGTCTTGGGGAAATTTTGGGGAAATGCATATGAAATGATGACATCTAGAATATATTTGCTAAGAACAAGCCAATACTTTAGATGACAGAGTGGAATAAGACTTTTTTTCTAAACTGCATGATAAGGAGTTAAAACTACTTAAGATATGAAAAATGTATTCATCTGACATGACGGATCTAGATAAACCTTCTCATCTTGCGAAGCTGCTTGTACCTGCCTTGCGTCAGTAACCTTTCCAGGTATTTTATCAGTTTTTATTGGCTCAGCAAGGCCACTACCACGAATGAACAGCCTGAGAAGTGTCAGACACAGGCTGCCTGTCAGTTAAGCGCTGCACTACACTTTGACCTGCATTATTAATCAGGAAGTCAGTGGGTAACGATTAACGGAAAAAAAGAAAAGCACCAACATATTACAAGCTGTGTCGATTATACTAACTGTTGTACATTCATAGAATTTGAGTTGAGATGTGGATTTAAACACTGCAGAGCAGCACTCATACACTCATTGGGCAAACTACACAGGCCAGAGAAAGCAAGAAAAAGCAAATGAAATGTATTGACCTGTATAACAGCTGTAGGTTCTTTCTGAGCGTACAACGCTCCCCTCCTATTAATCTTGTGTGGGAGCTTGGATCTTGTTAAGAGCAAACGGATAAACCAAACCGGCCTAATAGGGGTCGACCTCTGTGCATTAAGTGATAATGATAGCCTGTTCCCGTGGCACTGTGTGAGCCACCACTGCTCCAGAAAACAAAGCGAACACTAATGATGCCACACCAGAGAGAGAGCATCTGCTATCGGATCCGGAGGGGGAACAAAATAAATAAATAAATCGCACGCGAGCCGCTCTGATCACAGACAGCCAGCTGCATCATGTTAGAGGGATGGTGGGAGGCAGAGAGGTATCAAAGCTCTTCATGAATACCCAACTCAGATTCTTTGTCTATTCAGTGAACACGGTGGTTTGTGGGCTGGGCAGCAGCCACTTCAGGTTTGCTGTGGAACGATGTATTTAAGGATATTCATGATTCTTATGGGATCACTCCATATTATTTTTGTGAGACCTTGAACCTTCATTTTGCATTAAAGTCATGTTAATTTTCCACTTGAACAATTTGCACTGGTACCTGGTATTTTGGAAGATTCTATGACACTGGCTAAAGAGGTTTATTGTTAGATTTTGGTGACTGATCCAGTGGTCGTCCGGATTTTAACCTCATGGATGCGCTAGAGGAAAAGTCACGGGATCACCAAAAGTCGGTAGGATTTCTCCTCTTGGGACCATGAATGTCTCTACAAAAAATTATGTCAATCCATCCAACAATTGTTGAGATACTTCAGTCTGGACCATTGTGGTGGAATGACCAACAGACACCGATATCCTCAGAGCCACACGTGGCTAAAAATAATAAAATCTTACCGACAGGCTGCCGTGATATATATAATGATCATATTCATGTTCCCGCAGGGCTCAACCTTTCCTCTTAAGCCAGCGTTTGGGTCAAAATGTCAACTTGCTTACAGCATACACATCATCATTTTAATTGGCAGATTGCCATAAGTATCATCATGCTCCTCAGGGGATAAACACTTTTTGCTGTTTGTTTATTTAATCACTTCTAAAGGAAGTGCTGAAAGTATAAGCTTAAATCATATTACAGTGTTTGTTGTTTGATTGCAGCATTGCTTTGAAATAATAATTCAAAAAAACAAAACAGCGCAGGCTGGAAAAATGACTTTTGAAATACAGAAATCTCAGCATGTGGGTTATCATTGAGTCATTCATGCTGAACATGAACACATTTAACCCCCGGAGGTGTATTCCTGTCATTTTGTTCTGTGTCTTAATGTAACTGAAATGTTGCCTCAAACCCAATTTAGCCAAAGTATTCTGAACATTCCTTTTGATTTGCACATCACTGCAGAAAAAGAAAATTCCTTCTGCAACTAGTAGTCTATATATAGCACTGATGTAACCACATTAGGCCACAGTACGTTTCACCTTTCCCCAGGTTGAGCTCTGAGTCAGTCCTCATAGCACACACCTCTGCTGTGATCTCCTTTGACAGAGTCAGACTCCCAGAGGGAAGGACAGAGATGGACTAAGGCCAGGCAGAGGGGTCACTCTTAAGCTTAGCTGGATTATAACATGCTGGACTTGACATCACTTTATAACTCACAATGACTGCACACGGTGCACTGGTCTGTGCCGCCCACTGAAAGAAGTTAGCAGGGTTAGGGCACAAGGAGGTTGTACAAAAGTCACTCAGTGCTTTAAAATGGTTACATTAGAGCAAAATATGAGCTGTATTTTCTATAGTAAGCAAGTGCATTATTTGCCTAATATTGAGGGTTATTCGTGTAAAAAAACAACAAAAACAAAACAAAAAAACAACATGAGCAAGACTGACGCATGATGCAAACTAACCTAAATATTCAAACTTTGTACGTGTTTTTTTTTAATAGTTTTTATAGCATTAAAAATAAAAATATCATGCATAATATTTATACACACAGCCTATTGGATATCTTTAGAAAAACAGCCTCACAACATTGTTTATGAAGATTAGTGGGTAATTCAGGATTTTAAAAGGTTTACATAAACACACTGAAGTGCCAAAAGCAAAAGAGCACAGGTTATAACAGGTTATAATGGTTGATCCTAATCATCGTGTTTCCCCACTTGCTGCTCGACACTTTCCATTTATGAAATTGTACATAAAGACACATTTGTCCACTGCTCTAGCAGAGAGAACTCTACAGTTAGCCATCGTCTCCGTCAAGAGGTTTGGAGGCAGCTCCCTTGTTTGCTCATGAACTTTCTCATTAGGATAATGTGAATGTTGGCAACAATGTTTGTTAAAAGGCTTAAACTGCTCACCTGTAGGCACTTTTGGATGCAGGCCGGGGGTCAAACTTGAAGAAAATTATACACATGGGTGGATGGATTTTGGGATTGATGAGAAAATTTCACTCAATCCTCGCCTGCCTTCAAATCTGAGTCATGTCTGACAAAGAGAAAAACAACATAAACCAAAGAGTGTTTAGTGTTGGTGTATTAGAACATGGGTGTGTGTGTGTGTGTGTGTGTGTGTGTGTATGTGCTAACAGCAGAAATGAGACAGTGGTTGTGAAACAAAGTGTTGGAAAACAGGGTTGGGTGTGTTGAAGTTTTAGCAATAAAATACAGACTGAGATAACAGCCACTAAGGTTGTCTTAGTGGCTGTTATCCATGGAGAATATATGTGGATGAAGAAGGCTTGGGAATGTTTATGTCCATATCTTAAGAATGCACTCATCACGTTACTTCACTATTGATCACTGCAATACTTACACAGTGTAGTTAGCTGTAGGACAACAAACGGACCCTCCAGAGTGCATGCTTTGTGCTCTCCTGTGCACATGGACAATGTGGAGGATAGCAAGTGTTAGGCATCACAAAAGGTTTATTATCATGACCTTCTTTTTAATTGTAATGACAGCAAAGGTTGCAATTACACGACTCAGCCCCGTCCACGATTCACAATGTTATTAAATGATGATACTACCTCACTAAAACGTTTCAGCACAACTTGTCAACCTAAGCAATAACTAGCGAACGTTAGCATTTCTGCAGTCAATTACGTAAAGCTGAACAACGAAGGAAACTTTAGCTAACGTCACCTAGCTAACCTTAATTAAGCACATAGGACTGCGAATAATAACTTGTTTACCTGCTGTATTCAACACAATTCACTGCTGTGTAGCGTCGGCTAGTTGTGTTCGTTACACTTGCTGTTGAAAACTAAAAGGAAGCGTACACACATAGTGTCCTCGATTTGTGTCTCCAGTCGTCTCGTTAGCCACTCCAGCGGGCGTGGATAACTATTTTGAGTGCTTTGGCTTGATTACCGCCCACCTTGGCACTGCCAATGCATAAAACGTGTGCTCTTCCAACAAGGCTCTGAATCACGCTGTGATTGGTCAGTTTATAAGAAATAAAGCTGACATGCTAACAGTAAACAGTAATAATTACATTTCCGGTTTATTTAACAATAAAAGCATTTGTATTAATTTGTATTATAGTAGTATAGTGTTGCTTTGGTAGAATTATTCAAAATATTAGACTTGGCTTGTTGAGACCAGAGCTAAATTGGAGCCCACAGCTTTTTCTTTATTGACTTTAATTCGATAGAAGGATCAACCTTTCAATAGAATATGCTCCAAAGAGTTTCCTTTGACTAAAATGTACGTACTGACTTCAGTCCCAAGGCTGAAGAACAACATTGAGTGCAGAATGACTATAGTACAGTACAAAAAAAAACACCAGCAAATGAATACATGATTACTCCAATGCTTAACATATGGCATACTACTCGGAAGGTTGTCCACTATCTTGAAATGTAAAATCAAAATAACTGCTCTTTGCTGATTTATTCTGCACAGAAAAAACTATATTGTACTGTGTACGTTTTACTCTTATTTGTGTGACTTTGAGAACTTTTACTTTGAAAAATATTCAATAGACGTTTTCTTTGCATTTGTGCTGAATTGACAATACAACAGTACCAGTAAACATAACAATAGAAGCATAGAATATAGAGAAAAATATAAGGGAACAGATGATAAAATAAGATAAAATATAACTGATGCATATGAGTGACTAACTGATATTCTGTGTTTTGTATCATTTAATTAGCAAGTTAACGGAATAATGCTTTTTCAATAAAGTATAGCATTGACTACTTACCAAATGAAATAATTTAAAGTAATAACAAGAGTAAATTATTTAATAATTCTGCAGATAAATCATCAAAAAGTCAAATCACAAATTCCCTCCAGTACTCTGCGAGTGGTGATGGGGCGGAGACACTCTGTGACCGACAGTATCCAGAGGGATGAGAGGATAGAGGCTGCCCTGCCTTTCATACAACACATCGTCGCAGTCACTAATGAGTGATAATTAACGATACTCGCTTCGAATAACGTTACAATAAGTAACTTTTAAAATCAGTTAGGATAGGCTTCTTCGTTTTTGCATGTGGCGAGCAGCAACCTGACAACTACAGTGTGAGATATCGAGGGTTTTAACGGGCTACTATAACCCTGCAGCACACATTGCATGCACAACAGCGTTATTTAGCCGAGACTCGGACTACTGCACACCACACTGGAGAGTCTCCTCGCCTTCAACAATAAGGATGAACAGAAGAAACTGAGGTAGGCTATAATATAATATATAATATCAAAAGGCTTCAGCTCTTTGCTTTCTCTATATGGTGAATGGTTATCGTGCAACGCCAAGTTTTATCCTGTGCCATTACAACTCAGACAGTCGTATAATAACAATAATATAATTACAATGTCAATCGAAATTTGAAAAATAAACTATCTGCTTCCTTTCGGGTGAGTGAGCAGGTGCTCGGATGAGGTATATTGATTAGGATGCACGGACCCGGTGTGTTAGAACAAGATTTACCACGCTTTTGTTAAATAGTCGGTGTTTTTAATATGATACGTCGCTGGGAACTAAATTACTAGCGTATTATATCAAATGCGTTGATTTTAAAAGTAAAAAATATGCGGTGTATATGTTGTGTTATTGAAAGCTCTTATCGCTAATGAATGCAGTCAAAGCCAGCGAGCGCGAGCTTCAACGAGCTGTCAATCATCTCATCCTTTCTAGTCCATTGTTTAGTCCCTCCTGTTTGTGAGTGAGTTACCATGGAGAGTCTTCCGGTTCTCTCCTCTAATTGCCTTATTTGGAGATGGGGTGGCTGTCAGTGGCTGGACTAATGGTGTTGTTCGGTTAATGCTTCCGTATTCATGTCCCATGTGAGTGACTACAATGACTGAACGCTTCAAAACAACGACCTGAGCTCAGGCCGTTACAGAACCTCAAATAGAAGTTCTCAGTAGACTGGGATTTGGTTCTCACCTGGTCAGCTTTTTCACACCTAGAAGCACTAAACGGCCTCAGCATGTGGTTGGATGCAATAATGGTCATTAACTGTGCACATGTGCAATTCATTTGCATTGATCTGCATCCTGCTGTAAATTATGTTTAATGTTATTGTGGCAATTGTAAGCTACTTAACGTGGAGAAGTGGCAGTAGCCAAGTAATAATTAGTAATATATATAATATATATTTTTTAAGAGACCTGGAGTGGTTTACAGATTTAAGAAACTTAATGAGCATGTTGGTCCATAGATTAGTGTTTACTCTGGTCACTGCATATAGCAGGTTTGCATCCAGTTGCTATGAACTGCTGTGTATTGAAGATGGTGGACTTAATTGACATATTTATAGTGGTACTTAATCGATCTTTTATATGCAAGGTGTGTTAGTCAGTGGTATAGTAAAACTGTGTCTGTGGACGGTGTTGTGTGGGGTGTATGGAACTAAAAGCTGAGCAAAACCAGAAATGGGGTTGCAGGTACAGGGAAGAGACAGATGATCACTCAGGGCTTGTGAGCACTGAGGCCAGGTGTTCCAGATTTCAACGGCCAACTCACCTTCATGATACATATGTACACCTGTAATTTACAAAGGGGAAACCATTGCTGCGAAAACCTATTTTGGATCAGTTGTGTCACAAAGATTTCTGTCTTATGATGTTGCACTGATCACATGCGCACCTTAGAATTTAGGCCATTCAGGCTCTTCAGACAGAATGAGAATCACAGTGCGACAGCGGGAGCCACACTGCCCTGGATGGTTTTAAACCAATGCCAAATTACACCACAAGCTTTTAGAATGCTGATATTATTCTTGATGCCTATTGTTGCCATATGAGCTACACTAGAATGGATCAGTATATTCTAAATTCAGTCTTGGTTATTACAGGTTGAATACTTACCTGCACCCAACATTAGAATATGTTGGAGGATCTTCCCCTCCTGAAAGACTTCATCCATTGTGAACTGTAGGTCTAAAGGTGTAAATGAGTTCATAACAGGAATATTCAAGGCCTCCTCAGAAGCTTCTTTATAAGCACATCCCCGTGCTCACGGAATACATTTTAGGCTCATTGGCAACCAGGAAGTAGCTTATTTGGAACACAACATATTTGCAACTCAAACACAGAGCAATCTCTGGACAGGGCGAGAATTTCCATACCACCTGTTACTGGGCTGAAAACTGAGAAATGCTCCGTAACCGGGGGAAAACTCGAAGACTTTCCATGAATGCTAATGTTAAAAAATACTATTTCATCTGTTTGCGGCTTTAGATATCACACGCTTTCTTGTATGCTCACAAAACATAACAACATTGTCTTGTCCCATATTATATATTCTGTTTTTCCTGAGGCAAAAAAGTTGCTAGAATTCACTACCATAATCACCAGATAACAAGCCAATTAATTACCAACTAATAGCTGCATATTGTGGCAAGCACATAACTGTTGTTGTTGTTGTTGGTGAATGTTAAAGATGTATCTTTTTTTACCAGCATATCTCTTTGAAATAGATTTAGTATTTTGTCCATGGGACTAATTCTTGTATCATCACTTGAAGATGTTAAAGGTTGAAATGTAATTTTTCTAATGGACTTGACAAGACCTAAGGTCAGCTTTAATCTCACGAGCAGTTCACGCTTTGATGCACTAATTTATAGGAACTACGATGCCTGAAGAAGATTTCTTATTCCTAACTGTCAGCCCTGCAGCGTGTTGACAATTTGGATACAAATGTAGAAGCTGGTTACTGTCAGATCCAGCCTTTATCTCAAGTCTGTAGGAACTGACTTGCCTTGGCACAATTTGAATATGATTCCCTGGTCTTTCCCTCCATATATCACTCCATTTTATATGTTGTCATATTGTTCAGGACTGTGGGGGGCGGGAGCCTATACCTACATGCATTGGGCATTAGACAAGTGGAATCACAGATCAATAATTATGTTTTAGTGCTCTTGCAGAAAATAAACTAATAGTCAAAGAGCAAGCTTATGGCTAAAATGCTACCAAACCAGCTATTTTACCATACCTCTTTCAGAAATGTGTAAGGCAGAAATCGATTTTATGTGATACTAGTCCTTACAAAAAAACCCATCTGTACATGTTAATGTGGGATAATGGTGAGCTTCTTTGCTGCTAGTGGGAGACATGGCGGTGTTATCTGCTGCCATAGATGTTGTAGCTCTGTGTGACGGCCTCATGGTACCGGAAGAAGACAGTACAGTGTCTGTTCCATGAAGGGATACTGACTCGCCCTGTGCTCTTACACCTGTGTGAAATGTGTCTGTGTGTGAACCAAGCTGGTAAGACACATCTCTCAGCAAGAAGGTTGTTTCATTTGTAGAGGAGTATAACATTCTTGGATTTGTCACAGTCCAGTGTTTTTGAAAGCTGATGAAAATATTAGTGTCAAAACAACCAGTAACTTTGATGTAATTCTTTACATCCAAAGTAGAAAAAGAGGTCTCCGTGCATTAATTGGTTTTGCAACACACTAATAACAGTTGCAATGCATTGCAACAGGCCGTTGGTATATTAAGGCCAAAACATCCAGGATTGAGTATTCAGAAACAAGAGTGTTCCCAACAGAAATTCAGGATGGATGTTGGATTTATTATGTCTTTTAAATAAAAGATTAATCCAGTAAAATGTTTTAATGAAGAAAACAAGAAAAACAAGTTTAAATGATATACATCACCTCACAGATTATTCAGTTTGTATTTATTAGATATGCTAATGTACCATGCCAGGAAGGTAAATACGTATAACAGTGAAACGTCCTCCCAACTCCTTTGGCTTTTTTGTGTTTATTTTTATTTCACCCAAACATTTGTTAGTTGACCTAGCAAGCTATTTTAACCGCAGCATGCACCCGGGGAATGTTCTCCCGCCTTCAGTTGTCAAGAGCCTTATTAACTGCACTTGTATATTTTGTCTTTTTTTATTTATTTTTTAATTGGATGGAATATTTTGGTCCATAAATCAATGGTTTTAAAACCTTAATTATATGGCCCTATATTCTTGCAGTATGCAGTTGTACAAGAACTGGGATTAAGGGACTTCAAGTGCAAAAACAACTTAAACCAAAAAGTGTGTATTTGGAGATTCTGATTCACATTTACATAATGTAAGTAAAGCATACAAATAAAAAAGTTTGTTTAGTTTAATAGGTATAATTAATAAAGTCTCTGTCCCACTGAAGTCAACAAAATAATAGTCAGACCCTGAAAAGTAAAAGTAAACTTTTGTTTATAATACTCATTGCAAATGTGCTTTTATTGTGATGACATGACAGCATGTGTGCCTGTTTCTAAGTCTTTACGATGAACTTCCACTCCTTATTGAGAGACGGTGTGGATAGATGGCTGTTTGTCTTTTTATATGAGCATTTCTCATTTTAGTTAAAGACCCTGCAAATACACCCACCCACCCAAACAAGTGGAACAAAACAGTGATAGAGCTGTCAATCAAGTACACTTGACCCCATGCAGTGTAAGCTACAGTGTATCCTTCTTGGTTTTGACCATGTGCCTTTCAGTATGAGCAATAGAGAAGAAATTACCTGTTGAAATTCCCCTTTGTAGGTGAACATTAATATATTACTGCTCACACTCTACATGGAGAGCCGTTGTTATGTTATGAATCATATTAGCCTTATACCTACCTCATTATTATTTCATGGTCAGTGTAGCATTTCATTACTTGGTGTGCATGGGAATTATAGAGCAGCAGCAGTATTTCAAAGAAATGGTACAGATGAAATGATATGCCTAATGCATAAAGCGGAAACCGTGTTCAAAAAGTGAGCAGTATTCTTTGACTGAGTTTCAAAGAGTGGTAATTATCAGCAATGCTATCATAGTGCACATGAATTATTTCAGACGGTCTTATTCCTGTGTGTTTATGGAGACTGGAACATTTGTGATTCACATCTCTTCTGCTGTGTTATATCATGCATGAGCTGTGTTTTTGTGGCTTTTGTGAGCTGACCGAAGCGGTCTGCTATCAAGGAGCATGGGGGGAGCCGGCCCCGACCCGGAGTGAATGGTCCTTTTGTGGGACAGACACCTGCAGAGCTCTGCCTCCTGCTCCTGAAGTGATTAACATGCACCTCCAACCTCCCTAACCCTTCCCACTCCCCAGTTCCTCGGACACCCATCCTGGCTCTGCTGTGTTGTCTCAGCACCTGTTCTACATCGCCCACCCTGCAAAGGCTATAACTCATGTCTTTGTCTGGGCTGGACAAACACAGCAGGACTACAGAACTGTGTTAGAGTTGTATCAATTGCTACTGACAAGGTAGATGGTGTGGCTTTTTTTCTAGCAGGGGATTTTGAGATGATGTGTGCAAAATACCTGTATGTCTTTAATGCCAGTTTTAAAAGGTATTTCCTTTTTTTCCGGTGAGCCAGTGGAAAGACAGCAAGGTCCCAAGACATGAGTTACATAGCTTATTTTAGTCTGAACAAAAAGGAGTTCAATTAACTGGGTCCTCTTTGCTCTTTTACTATTGTGGCAGAATAATAAGCTAACAGTATACCAGGCTTCAATACATTCTGTCTAAAAAAAGGTGTAGGTAAAAATCTGTAATAAAGCCACACGGAAAGCAAAAGTTTGAGTCGGCAAATGTAACTTTATCCTCAGTCTTTTAGATTTGTTTTAGCAGACAACCTTTTAACGTAAATGTGGACGCGAAAAAAACGGATTGTGGGCTGGACAACTACAATGTTGTTTAAAGGAGCAGCGTTTGAGATTTAGTGACATTTAGTGGTGAGTTTGCAGATAGCAAAGCAAATACATAACCCTCCACTCCCCCTCCCTTTCCAAGCATGTCAGTGAAGCTAAATAAAACTTAACGATTCTTAGTTTCAGGTCATTTTACACTAATAAATAAGTAGTTATGCATATTATATTCCTATTCTGCCAATTAGTCCCCCTACATGTTACACACTGTTTCTTTTAGAATTAGCTTTGTGTACATGATGATGTTGTGTTTGTCACCAAACTTATTGAAACATTATAACTTCTTATCTTCAGCAGGAAGACGCTTTATTATTTTATGTATGTGTTTTCATGGTAAGTATGTTTAGGCACACATAATTTACTAAACTCTAACAATGACACAACACGAGCAATTTATTTATGTTCTCAGTTTTATTTCAAAGGATCTGTTTCACATTGTTTTATACGACTAAATGTTAACTTCTTCAACAGGCTAACATCACCTGCACTTTACCATCAGATTGTATTTATTCAGGTAATTTAGTATACTTCTTTCACAAGTAGGTGTCAAAAAACACAGGGTTTTCACCCAGGAGACTGCTGTTTGTGGCCCTTGATAAAAAAAAAGTACTTTCGTTGCCTAAACCTAGAACTTTAGTTGAATTCTTGTTTTGTATCATTTCAACCGCGTAGTCATGAAAGCCAAACCATGATGTTTTTACTAAATCTAACAAAGTAGTCTTGTAGCATTTTTTGTTTTGTTTTAATTTACATTAATCATGGGTTTCAAGCTGAATAAAACTGTGACTGTAATCTGGGACTCTAATGAAGAGTGAGTGGCTACCTGCTTGGCCTGTATAACACCATCACTAATGTTGTTTGTGAGCACTCATACTGTATCACCGATTAGATATATGATGGCATTAAAAAAAAAAAAAAATTGGGGTGACCGTGGCTCACTGGGTTAAGAGGGTCGTCTGGTAACCGCAAGGTAGGTGGTTTGATTCCTTGGCTGGTACATGTCCTGTGTTGAAGTGTCCCTGAGCAAGACACTGAACCCCTAATGACCACCTGTCATGTGCAGCCCACTGCTCCCTATATACAGGGATGGGGAATGATGAATATAGTGTATAAAAATAACCAATTTAAAATCCTCAAATGTTACTACATTGCAATACAAACCAATATATAATTCTAAATGCATGTTGATTAAAGTTAGTAACATTAACAAGAGTTATTCATTACTCCCATCACAACTTGGTTTACCAGCTGAGAGTTTACATATTCTCAGTAGGTTTCATATTTTTCTCAGTCTGATGCTGTGCTGTGTCCTTAAATGCCGAGGTCAGGGCAGGCAGCTCGTCTCTGCCAGACACGATGACGCTTGTGTCAAAATTGGTTTTAAATCAGATTTTCGTGGCATCATCTCCCCACCCCATTGTCGGGACCGCGGGCTGCGTTGTTATTAGAATATCAGCTGGCCTGAGCTTTGTAACATGCTGAGTCGCTGATAATCCACTCCCCTTTCTTGCACCCTCTCTGTGTCCTGATAATAAACAGAACAGTGAATGTACTGTCTGTCTGTCCATACTCTGACACCCCCCCCCCCCTCCACTTCCAGACTGTGGGTCTTGAGGATTAACCCTGCCCTTTACATTCTGGCCGGCCTTGATTATGTCCAGGGATAAGAGCTGCTTAATTGTAATCACTGGAGCTGTCCTGTGCAGCGTAAACACAGGAGCATGGATGAGCCACGGCCACACTCTGGAGATAAATACACAACATTTTCTCACTAATTGACCATATCTGTAAAGGAGGTTATGTCAGTTAGCAGGAAGGTACTTATCATAACTCAATGAAATTCATTAAAGAAAAACAATGACGCTTGCGTCTATCCGTGGTATGGCCTATGTAATATAAAGTGTCTTATTAACAGTCAAAGTGAGATGACACATCAACTCCAAGTGTACCTATTAATCACTATAGCATTTTACAAAGAGGACGTCGCAACAAATTAACTTCAATTCAGTGATTATGAGTATGACTCACTTTTGTTTCATCATTCATCGTTTTATATGATGCCTCTGGATTTTATTCTTGTAAAGAAAAGCTCTAACAAGCTCAAAACTTGTTCTGATGCTCCTCTTTTTGCATCTGTTGCACTCCTCCCATACTTGTCAATTGATATCGCAATGACCAAAAATTACATAAGTTGTTTTGAATGAATTGACATATTTCATAGTTGCAAATCTTCAGCGTACTGATTTGCCTGCAGCTGTTCTCGCTGATCATTTGTGGCTTTGTTCCTGTTTGACGTTTGCACTGGAGCTTGAAAGTGTGAAATGAAGTTGGCACATCATTAGATGGTTCAAGGGGGGATAAGGCACTTGAACAAGCGGTGATTTCTTTGCTTTAGAAATGTAATTGCTTCACAAAGAAAGGTTGGGGGGAATTTGATGAGATAGTACAACACGTAACTATTTCTCCGCAGCATCAGTAGTGAGAATGTCTTTACCTTCCAGACCATCTAGAAACAGTATACTGAAGTGTTGGGTGGTGAGCCCCAATGGCTTTTTTTTTTACTATTCCGATTTGAAGTGACTCTCTCCACATGGCTAATTCATAAAGGTTTTTGAATCACTCTTTGTCAAATGCAGTCTTAATTTGACTTTGTCAAAGCTGTATTTTGGTTAATTTCATGGCAAGAATATCTATGTTCAGCTGTAAAGTGGACAGCATCCATGTTGGTGACCTCAGGATTGCGTCTGCTTTCTTCTGCTGGCTTCTCTGGACTCATGGGTGGACGGCCTGCAGTGAGATGCAGTGTGGGAAAACCATGTCCTCTTGAACTTTCTACTCTGGTGCAGGCCCAGCCCTCTGGAGAGTACAGCTTGATGTCTCTTCCACTGAAAAGGACATCTTTATGCCAGAAAACCATCCAATGAAGACTTTTAGCGTGACAAGTTAATTGAGAGAACTCTCGTGTTAAAGGCAGTGTAGCGGAAGAGGTTGGCCATCTGGCATTTTGGTCGTGTCAGAGCTGAGGTCAAATCTCAGGCGACCTGTCCTACACTAGACCATCAGAGCCAATTACTGCCCTCTTAGAATCCCCCTTCAATGCACTTTGTCCCATTTTTCCACCACAGTGTTAGGATGTTAATACTAGGAGTTAAGTTGCATTGAGTTCTGTTGCTGTGATATGATTTTTATGTTTTTATTTATGTGTATCACCCACTTTATATAGCTGAACAGTTATGAGTCCAATATTTTGGGAAATACACCTATTTACTTTCTTGCCCGGAGCTAGATGAGAAGATTGATCCCACTCTCCATGTGTGGTAAATAAATATGAAACTACAGCCAGCCAGGAGACAGTTAGCTTAGCATGAAGAATGGAAACAGGGAGAAACAGTAAGCACACAGCATGATTACAAGCAAAGCCGTACAGAAAGGTCACACTATAAAGCAAACACTGGTTTTGGGAAACAGTCATCAGATCACTTTTTGGCACCAGAAGAGTGATTTTAAAAAATCCCTCAAATTTAAAGGAATAGTTTGACATTTTGGGAAATAATTAAGAAATGAATTAGTTTTCTCTGTGATTGATGTCATTGTCATATCTGTCCAATCAATATGAAGCTGGAGCTATCAGCTAGTTAACTTGAAGGGTGGAGGCAGGTCAAACAGACAGCCTGGCTCTGTCTGAAGCTAACAAATACACCTACTAGCTCTCAAGCTCAAAGTCAACTCCTTTTAACACCTTTTGACACTTGCTTAACTAATCTAACAGTCCAGCATCTTATACCTGTATTACGTAAACTTATGATAATGGTATCGATATTCTCAACTAACAAACTAACTAAATAACTAGATAACATAATCTAATCTAATTGAGCGGTATAAACTTAAAATCATTTAATGTGCAATAGCTCACAGACTCCACTCTAATCTAATTTAGATAAGAAATGGAAGGCCACCTAACTTTTTCCTTTTGTTTAATTGTTTGAGATTTAAAGATGAACATTATGAATGTTGTTGTCATTTGCAAAATGTAGAGGCACACAGCCCCCCCCCCCCCGACAGCATGGGATTCCTGAAACTGAATTTGAAAGGACACACAGAGAGGCAGCCAGCCACAGTTTTAATTTGGAGAGAGAGAAAAACGTCTTCATGGGTGTAAATGTATGCACATATATGTAAACCTCATTAGAGATTTAGATACTGAAGGTCTTTTCTCTGCCTGCATTGATGTTTGCTGTCCTGCCACAATTAGCTAAATAATTTAGTTTTCCATAGCATTCATAAGAAGTGTAATTGAGGTGTGGAAGTTAAGAGAGAAAACAATCAATTTGGGAAATTTTACTGAAAAATCACAATTACAGCTTTAAGAGTATAATGAGATCATTGTTACAGATTTTTTTTAAAAGGGTCTTTCTTTTAATGAGCTACAATAAGCATTGTTTTCTCAGTAATAACTTAAATGTTCATCACTCCCTGAAACAGATTCTTTTGAATTCAAGTTATGTTCATGACAGTAAGATGTCTCCTACATATTGTGAAAGTCATAATTGTACACTTGTTTTCTGAGGGGTGTTGCATTGTGGGAATCCAAAAGTACCATACTTAAAGGAATGGTTTGACATAGGAAACACATTTATTTGCTTTCTGGCTTCTAACTCTCCTTTAAGTTGAAGTAATCAAGGAAGGCTGAGGGAAGTACCTGAGGTGGCATTTCTCTTTACTTTGTTACAATTACAAATTACATTTTGAACAGAATTATCACTCCTTTAAATGAATTAAGACATCAGCAATTAGTTGAATTGTAATGCTTGCACACAGTTAGTAGAAAAGGAATACACATTCTGTGTCCTTTTTGTTGCTCTGGCCAAGCAGCGACGTGACCGCTGACTTATGTGGCGGTAATGCGAGATGCCTCATGAAGAGGCTGTCAAATAAAGACAGGAAAATGTTTTTCTCCCCTACTTAAGAGCTGGCAGCAAATATAAAGGGACACTGTCAGAACATGAATGTGGTGGAGAAGAAGCCGGCGTATTCATCAATGCCGGGCTTTATGTGGGGGAGAGTTTTTGATGTGCAGGGCTCGCGCTGCAGCGCTCTTCTGTTGAAGGTGAAAGCCAGGAGCTCTGCTCAGCTGGGACTGAGCGATTGTAGATGCAAGCTGTCTCTCCTGCCTCCTACAGCAGAACATTCTCCTCAGAGTCGAAGAGAAATGACTAGAGCGTGGAAAGTAACAGCCGACCGTCCCATTACAAGGGATTTGGGTGATTGGAAGTGGCTTGTTTTGAGTTCATGACAGCTTAATTGGAAACCTCTCTTAAATATGTTTTTGGGTGCAGGGCTGGCTCATTAATAAAGCATGTTTTCCCTCTTCCTATCTCCCTATCTATTTGAAGTGTAGATTTCTCAGATGCTGAGATCTGGGTATCATGGACGAGAACTGTAAATGAGGGTCTCTGTGCCACCCAATGTTGTGGCTGTGCTGAAATCAGTTCTGGCTGCTGTAGAGCTTTGCAGCACAGAGGGCAGTGCTGCAGTGTGTATGAGGCTCTTTCAGCCATAGAACCACATAAACGGCACTAACGTTCATGCTGCACAGACATAGTAAAAAACAGCAGACTCAGCACTACAATCCAGGAATTAGCCTGAATTCATTGGCTAATAATTCTCCAACAAGTAGTGCATGGTGAAGATTTTTTGTGCCCTACTTTGGAAAGTGTGTAAAAATTTAATAACTTCACATTTCCTTTGTTGTTGCCATGGTGTCTGCACTAACTTGTCATCATCACATCTGCGGGACACATTGTAATCCTCTTATTCTGCTGGTATCCCCATTGCAAACTAGAATTCAGACAGGGCCTGACCAAGCTGCAAAAAAAAAAAAAAGCTGAAATCAGAGATCAGGCGATTGAGCCGTTTCCGCAGACGCCCTCTTCTTCCATCTCAGCGGAGCTCTTTGATAGTGCTGCAGGCCCGCGGGTGGGTGCTGTTGGATGGGTGATGGGTGCTCACTGTGTAGCTCCAAGCCAGCCGCACAGAGCGGGCAGGAGGCCTCAGCTTCTGGAGGTCCATAGGGAAGGAGGAGAGAAGGAAAGAGGGAGGGAGCATGAACGGAAGAAAATAGAGAGAACACTTAGCATTACCGGAGCTCGGATTGATTTAAACATTCAGAGCATTCGTTGGGGGTTGTGTAGTGTGTGTGTGTGTGTGTAGTGGGAGAGCTGACTCTGGGAAGTAAAGGGTTCACTAATAAGGATGAGAGAGGCAGTCTCAGCCTCCGTGGTAATCGAACGTCTAACCTTGGCAGAGTTAGCGCTGTGATCGCTCTGCTGCAATGCAATGCAGTGGATGTAAGCCTTAACTATGAATGAACTCCAGTATGCATTGGTGTGATATCTTGATAAGTAGCACCTCTTTTTTTGTGTGTGTGATCTGTGCAAGAAAATCTATTTTAATGTTCTTACCTGTCATACATTATTAAAGTCCAGTGAGGAGAAGGAATAATTTATGGTTCAGTTCCCATTTAGGCACTTAAAATAGCCTACATGATCTATTGTTAACACACAAATATTGCTGAGTGGAGCTTTAAAAAGATGGTACATTTAAGGTGGTTTACCTTCCACCACATCGTGGCTTATGGAACTGTGAGGCCTTATGGATGAAAGTAAACCCTTGAAGAGATGTCTCACTAAAACAAACATTTCAGTAAATGGCGTTATCTTTCAAGAACACTGCACTCAATTTCTTTTTGGCTGTATGGAAAAAAATCAAAGCTTAATAATAAGATTGATTCAACAGCACTTACTCATCCTCTGTACACTGATATCATTACAGTGTGTCACAAACACCCTCACCACCCCCATCCCCCCTTTTTCCATCACTGAATCACTTTGAACAGATGCTTGCACCATGAATGACAGTGAGTAAAGGAAGGAGTTGGAATTCCCTGCTGGAGTTGAAGGGAGGGAAAGGGAATGGATGCAGGGGCTGATGGGATTGAATGGTAACTGATCCCTGGTTGTTGCAGACATGGCATGGCAGAGGACGAAGCCATGATATCCCACAGGGACCCAGTTAGGCCGAAGCATTTGTCGAGGTGAATGATGTAACGGGCTTTGTTAAAGGATTGTGTGTGATGATTTGTTTGTTTGTGTGCGCTGACATACTGTAGGACATATGCACAAGCACCCCTAGATCTCATTGCTGCATGTCCACAACGCTGTTCTGTGCTGGCTGTGGCTGAATTAATTTCAGTTTGCATCAGCATTGCTACTCTCTCTCTCTTCCTCTCTTAATGTTCTTATCTCACTATGAGCCTGATATCGTATCCCTATATCTATAAGATGTAAGCAAAATGTGTTCACTTGCCTTGTCTCTCAGTGCAAGCCATCATGGATTGAATGACAAGAGACGTGTGTAACCTTAGACTTAACAACCTCTAAAGATTACACTCATGGAAAATCTGCTTTCTCATATTCACTGGCTTAAATTAGATCTCTCTCACTCTGTGTTTGTGTGAGGTGAAGGGAATGTTAGTTGTCTTTCGTTATATTAAAGTTGCACTAATCAATATTCATTGTACTAACAAAGGGTTACATGTGCGAGGTGAAAAGGGAGCACATGTACTCTGCAGTTCCCTCATCTTTATTGAGTGTTTAATTGTCAGCTAATTGTTTTGATTTTATGGTGAACAACTTACGGTTTTGGTCTGTTTGCATTTATAACTTCGCCAGAAACATGACTCCAAAGAAACGCTGACGTTGGTCAGAGTCTGGTGTGTAAAGAGTACGGTGACCAAATTGTCAAACCACCAAACCAGGATCCTAAAGTGTAGCCTACCACACGCTCATGCACACTAACATGTATGCACGCAAAACACAATGATTGCATTAGTGTAATATAACATATTTAATCAGATCAGTAAAACTAAAAACAAGGTATTTTGTCAGTGTGCACAAGTGCAGGCTGTGACACATTGTCTACCAGTTATTGTATATAGCTGTCAGGCCATCTTATTATTTTGTATATTAGCCTTTACACCGTGCACGACCAAAAATGAACTCTTGCGGTGTGTGCAGAAAGCAGCATTTTCGTTGCCGGGTACTTTACGAAGGAAGGAGTAAGCCTGGTGCAGCTCTCACACTATTCACATACAAGTAGATGAAATAATAAAGACAAAGACTGGATGGTTGGATGAAGATATTAAACTGAAGAACACGGAAAAAAGGAATCCTACACCAACCAACATCGGACTGGCTCTCTCCTGAGAGTATGAGGGTGATTCCGGAAGAGAAGTTTAGCCGTGAACCAAACCCGCGACAAATCCCATAAAACACCAACGTCCTTTTGCCTTTTCTTTTGTAATAAAATTATGGTTGACCTTGCCATCCTGCCCTGTGCTGATGTCTCTGAGCCTGCCCTCATCAACAACATCCTCTGTTATTAAAATTAAAATTTTTTGTTTTCCCCCCCTATCTTTTCTCTTTCCCTCTTTTCTTTGTCATTACTTATTAGCCGATAGCCATCCTCGTTAAAAACAAACCTTGCCAATCCTACATGTCACATCACAAACACTGGCAAAACGCAACCTCCCAAAAAACTGTGTTGGTGTGCTGTACTTGTCTAAATGTCCTAATGTCTTTATGTCTTTTTGTAATGCTATATTGCACTAATAAAAAACAGACAGCCAACTTTATGTAATAACTTGCAGCAGACTTTGTCTAACAGGAGAATTGATTTAATCAGGGAAGCTGATTTGATTTGAGACTGTGATAAGGCTACTTTGCCAACACTTTTTCAGTCCTTTCAATCACACAACTCAAAACAAATCAAACAACCTTTTCATAAATTGTGAAAGCTGCCTTATTTTTCACTAATAGGATTTAAAAGTCTTTTTGGCCTAATAAGAAGCAGTTTCCTTCATGAATGAGAAGAGATTCAAATATGATTTTAAATAAACTGTCACAAAATTAATTACCACTCTTTGGGACTTGATGATGGATATTAAAGGAAATGTAAGCTATTTCTTTGGAGTGAGTGAAACCTACTTGCAGTCTATCCATCAAACTAATGTGTGCTTTCCGGTATTCTCAGTTGTCTTAAATAGTTTTCTATTTAAGACATTCTTTTTGGAAGTGTAACCCATTTTTTTTCAGTGTGTTTTAGATTTGCGTGACACTTTCAAGTCAAGGTCTCTAACTAAATAGAAGAGATTTAACTAAAGGGGAGAAAATTGTGATTTTCATGCGAATGTGCCGCTCTTTGACCTGAGGGAATGCATTTATTTAAGTTTCACAGTTACAATAATACCCCAAAGACTGGAATACAGCTCACTTCTATCACATTCGTACATTTCACCCCATCAGTGTTTAACCCTCAGATGTTCTCATGCCAGCGCTGTTTATTATGCAAAAAGAATCTGAAAATAATTCAACTTTATGACAAGTGATATGACCCCAATTACCTCATTCCAGCTGTGGTAGCAGTGTGGACAAGTGCTGCATTGCACTGTAAGGTTTGGGCACTGCAAATATCAGGATCTTTGCAGAATCACAGCATGTTTCCTCAAATAAGGATTATGCACTCCGACGCACAATATGTAAACAGCTCATCAGAAAGAAAAAAAGTGCTCTTTTGATGCGTTGCTAAATAATTTTTGTTAGTCCGTCTTTTATTGCCCTGCAGAGATTGTAGCTGGAGTACAAGATGCTGTATAGATAGAGTGAACTCTCTGAAATTACAGTGCAGTCAACTGTTTGAACAAGTTTGTAAATACAGAGTAATCCTTTACACTGTGTCTGTGTAAATTCTTTCAGGCAAGAATGGTCACAGCGTGAAATGGCCTCAAATAATCTCCTGTCTCAATATAATGGTGTTTGTTAATCTGTCGCTCCCTGTCTGTACTACACTACCCACAAACAAGCAACACCGTTTGCATCAGGGGGATTTAGAATGTATATTACAGCACTGCAAATCAATTGGTTGACCGCAGGCAACGCAGTTATCTGAGTGCAGCTTGACACCAATTCCAAATGCCATGCCATCTTCTTGCACGTCTCTCCCCTTTTTTGTAACCGCTCCCGCTGGGCCTGCGATCTGCATTCAGCTGTTCGGGACAGGATATGAATGTCCTGAGCAGTTCTTTTGCATACACAGGCAAAGCAAAGCAAAGCGCCCTCCAAAAACATTCTTGTTCGTCGTGGCATTTGTTAAAAGATGCCGAGAGGCAACCAGTTGTCAGAGAGCTCGCTTCGCAAAGAGATGGCCCACATTGCACACCCATGTGGCGCCTTCACCCAGGGACCCGTGTCTCTGTGTGAATGATTGACGGGTCTACAGCACTGTAACAGCAAGGCCTTTACCATGAACCATATTTGCGGTGAAAAATCACCCCCTTCGTCCTCCCCCTTCATCTCCTCCTCCTCCTTGTTCCTTCCTAATCTGCTCTTATGGGTCTCAGCCCGTGGCGTTTTAAACCCCTTCGTCTCCAACAGCTGCTGAGGACAGGGAGGTATAGAGAGATTAAATGAGTCTTTGCAGCCCCCTGAAGGAATCCCACTTGCCTCTCTGCCTCTAGCCCCTGCTAATGTCTTTGATCCACTGTGTTTTCCAAATCAGTCAAGTCCCACTGGGTGCATGGGTATCCTACACATGCCAGCCTACATACAGACGTCTTCAGACTTCATGGTGGCTGTTGAGCTTATGAGTTGTTTTGTGGCAGATAAAAGGCGAACAAGCTTTCAAACTCATGGTACTGGAGGAAAGCAGCGCATTGAGAGAGTCTTGCTTGTGCTCCATGCTAAGTAGAGTTTTGTTAGCCTTTTTCACTGTAGTATATGCCGGTGGTTATGGACCTATCGCTCATGGGTGTCATTATGTTTTTTTTTTTATGGTCTCTCATTTGAAGCCTTCAATCCAACTTTAGATACCAGTGCAGGACACAAATAAAGCTGTAGAATCAGTGAGATCTGGATGGATCGGCCATGATGATCAACCTCTGGGGAATGCCATCTGAAAATATACAATTGCAATTTGACCTGCGATGGCCCTGGCTAATGCACACACATATAAATGAGTGTGGATTTTTTTCTTCTTTCCTTTCTTGTAGTACAGGGCAATCCACAGACCTGTTCAACAGGAGACCAAACTTTCTGCCTTTCATGTTACCTCTGTTGAAACCAATTCAATGTTGGCCATCTCTAATAGTCATGTAAGACCTCTCTGCACATAAATGCATCCAAGTTAAAACCTAACTTCCAGATGAGCGTGAAAATTCATATCAAGCTCTAGTAATACCAACAGAAGTCAAAAATATACGACCATATTTTTGCACTATGATACATTTCTACAAGATCAGCTAACGTATTCATACGAAGTCTGGCTAGCAGGCAATATACAACACTGCAATCTATTCTGAAGAGATGATGTTTAAGCCACGCTATTGAACAAATGTCTCCTACATAGGCACCTTACTAGGTGGCGCATGATGGAAATTGAAGCAGTGCATGTGAAATCTCAGGGATGCTGTAACCCTGGTAACGTTCAGAGGGAATTTGGAGGATGGGTGATAGATTATTCTCAGTGAGCATCCACTAAGCTAATACAGTTTGTCCCTCAAGTGTGTTTAATTTTCACATTTGGTCCCCATACAAGCCTCCCATGGCTTTTAATTTCAGTTTACCACTGCTGAAGTGAGCCTAGATAACTGGGAAATAATATGTGGCAATTCAGCAGAGAGTGCACTGTAAATCCTGCCATATGTGTTGTGTATATTGTCATATCTTTCATCTTAGCCTCCCTGACTACATTTGATATGATGCATTTCAAATCTTTCATTTCTGAATAATGTTTATTTTGTAAGCAATGTTGTTGATAGCTTTAATTCTGCTCAAGTAGGCTACAGATCATTTCCTTCAAGTACCCCTGGATGAACCAGTGTGCTGGAAAATAGTGCTCTGCCACATGTTGCGTGGGTGAACATGTGTAACCATAAACACTACATGGTTGTGCCAGGGGTATCAGTAAGGAAGCTGCCAATGCTACTGCTTTGGTTTCATATTAGGTTCAGTACCTTTTATTACATTATATTTGCCTCTTTTACATTTTCTAAACTTTTAGACAGCTTTTCAAGTAACATCAACTGCAGGATCTCAGTATACTTTAAACAAAATATTAATCCAACAACTTTAATCCAAGCAAATTAATATCAGTATTGGTTAAAAACTATTTAAAGAAATATTTGTAAAAATATATAAAATATGTGTATATATTAGTTGTCAGCATGAATTTGAAACAGTATCATTAATTGCTGTGGGTTTATTATGTTGCCAAATAAGATGTTGGGCTAAAACAATCATTACAATTTGCTTGAGTAGTGATACGTACGTGTTTTGGATAGTTTGAGTGGTTTGTTTTTGTACAGGACACACGACTTTATAGTCCTGAGGATTTCCCTGTATAGAGGATTACATGGACGAAAGGCCTCCATTCATATCCTTTGAGTTAACAAGTCACAGGAACCACTGACCTAAAGGTACTTTCCATTTTTTGCCAGATCTCCCGATGTTAGTCCGCAGACCCCAGAGTCCCATTCGCCCAAGCTATCGTGACCATCGTTACATTGAGTGCAAAAATACATTAGCTCTTACTAGGAGCCACTAAGCTCACGCCCATCTGCTGCTAGCAGGGGATTAATTAAAATATTCTGCATGGCCTGTTGCCTTTTTATACTTTTTGTCATCTGTTTGGCGAGGATACACAAATTTGAGCATATACATTTTTTTTCTTGAATATTTGTGTTACTAATAGGTTACATGCATTTGTGGAGGATACAGTTTGCATTTCATTTGACTTGGGCTTGTAGGCAAATGAATACAGGGTGTCTAGGAAACCATTACTGAAGGATAGTGTGATTCATAATGGGCAGTCATTTATTATAGTTTGCCGTTATGACAGAGGCCTTATGGAAGTCAGTAACAATCAGGTTTGTATATTTGAGTACATTATAAGCTCCATGTCGCTCTTGTGTACTCTGTGCTTTGTTCCACCACGCTGTGAGGAATACAATCAGTCATCATTATGTGCAGCAGCCATGTTCTGCCAAGACTCAGTGTAAGATTGCATTATCCCAGCACCGGTGCATGTTTACAACTTGATGGATGTTATACAGGAGTGTAACTAGTACTCTGCTTACTGCAATTTCCTTTCAGGGTTAGGAATAGGCTGTCACACCAACAAATTGTTTCCTTTTGGTCAGTAGTTTACGCTAATGTTTTTTTGTACTATTCAATCAGCACAATTACAAGCAAAGCAGTAAAGAAAGGTCACGTTACATAGAAAACACTGGTTTTAGTAAACCGTTGTCAGATCACTTTAAAGACATTTGGGGAAATAAATAATAAATTAATTTGCTTTCTCACTGATCGATGCCACTGTCATATCTGTCCAATCAATATTAAGTTGGAGCTAGCAGCTAAGCTTAGCATAAGGGCTGAGTGCATGGCAATCAGGTTGGCTCTGTCTAAAGGTAACAAGCTTACTAACAAGTTATATCTCGTTTGTTAACCTGCACAAAAAAACTGTGGTAGAAAAGAAACAGGCTAATTGTTTCTTTCTGTTTCCAGTCAGTATGCTAAGCTAACAGGCTGCTGGGTCAAGCTTCTTCTCTCTCAAGTTATGTATCATTATATCATTTGGTTTAGAGCCCATTTCCACTCCTAAAAAAGGCTCAAAAATCCACTGGGCTGATATCAGCATTTTGCTGCAGTTATCAGGTGCAATAATATGGCATGTTTACACATGGTTAAATAAGCAGACGTTAAGGACATCTCCAGAGTTTGCATATAGGCCGCTTCATGAGTACCTACAAAGAAAACATTCCAGCCTCCGTCAGTCATGAGGCTGGAGGAATGAGACAGGAGGGCTGACAGCGGTGCACACAGGAGAGAGGATTCTGGAGGATTCAATCTCAAAGCACCTCGGGGGCATGGGCATTATTCAAATGACTTTTACGGGCTAGTGATAAGAGAACTTCAAGGGTTTCCAATTAGCACAGAGCCTTTCTTTTTGAAATCTTGTGATCAGATAATGTTGCTCTTTTTGACTGCAGTCACTTGGTCAAAAAGAAGAGGATGATTTGAAAGACAAGGTCCATTTCATTTTTGTTGCACCCTCCATGGGTGTGGGTGTTCTTTAAGAGAAGCGTATTGGCAGCAGATCTATAGAACAAAATGTTTTCTATTGAGCACATCATTTCTTTTATATTCAAATGACTGAGAAAATGGTCAGACCGAAGGGAGAGAAATATCCTTCCGAGGGGAAGGATGTCCTTTGAGGAGTGCAGAAACCCAATTTTACAGTGATGGAGCTCAGTATTTAGATCCATGCATCAGAATGCAAGCGTGCAATTCTAATTTGAGCTTAATTTGATTTGGTTTGGAAGTGCCACTGCTCCCCAGTGACCGTGTTACTGAGCTGCCATATAGGCAGAGGATGCTCCCAGCCTGCTCCTGTAGACCTCACAAAAGTCGTTATCGTCTCAAGGAAATTAATTCAATGAATAGCTGATTGGTTGATTGATTTTGCAAATCTAAATAGATTAAATGTTGAGTGCATTTTCTTTATTGTTTTTCAGCTGTTTCTTTTCTAATGGATTAAGCCCTGTGTCCTAGGACTTACATGTATAGTCATTATATGCATCTCATGATTTATGTCCACTGCCAACATTCAGTGCCAATGGGTTTGTAGCATATTGTAGCATAACTGTCATGCAGGAAACTGGAGACCAGCATTAATGTGGCTGGTTTATTAACCAAAACCTTAATCAGATGTTGCCTGTCTAACCCTACACTAACTATTTTATATTGGGCTCCATTTGCAAATATTGTAGAAAGTGAGAATTAAAGAAATAGTGGTATTGTATGTAATAAAAGTAAAAAAAAATTGGCATTGATCTCAATCCATGGTTTTTTCCTAATAGTCCAATCCTCACAAACAATCTTGTGTGCTGATAAAGTTAGAGCAGTGTGCCTGACTGAATGTCTTTCTGGGGAGGATAGCAGCTCTCCTGACCAATGGACCAATGGAGCCGCCACTCTAATGCCCACAAACCTACATACATATGGGTGATGAGTAAGGTGGAAGCATTGTATTGTAGGTGGTTTAGATATGATAAAAAAAAAAAGAAATCTAGACAAAACTCAGCTCCTTCATGAAATTTCATTCATGAATTTTTAGTAAATGTGGCACTTGCGTTGGTCACGTGCACACGCATCATCTCTGTGTTTTAATGTGCCATTGTGTGTGTGTGTGTTTGTATGTAAATGAGAGCTGCTGTCTAAGTGTTAGAGATTAATCGGTTTAGTGAAAAGAGAGCTAATTATAGCAGACTGGGACCTGCACTCAATGCCCAGATCACACACACACTCACACTCTCTCTCTCTCTCTCTCTCTCTGTCTCATACAGACACGCACACATACACATTACATTACATTACATTACAGTCATTTAGCAGACGCTTTTATCCAAAGCGACTTACAATAAGTGCATTCAACATTGGTAATCAAGAGAACTACTAGTCACCAGAAGTCATAAGTACATTTCGTTTTCCAAACAAGCATCTAAGAGCATGAAGCAGAGCATAACTCAGAGCCAAAGTACAGTGCAGAAACAAACACCCACACCCACTGTACATATACAGAGTAATTAAATAACTAATTGAGACCTGTAAGCCTTCTTCCGTGTAAAAGTAGAGCTACATTGGACATCAGTGTCGCTGTGCCAGTCACATCGAAACCAATAATGCCTGCCACCTGTGGGGCCCCTCTTTGTTTGTATGGCAGGATTGCAATATGCACTGAGTGAGCCATATTAAAAGCTTCGACTGAATATAGATTCAAAACGCCTATTCAAATTCCAATTGAAGAGAGAGGCAACTTGTGTAAGCATCATAACCAACAGAGAAAATAATGAAAACCGAAGCAAGGTGCTGAACAACTCCAGCTTTTACTTGTTGTGATTATGGGATTGTATTCCTTGTGTACTGTCTTGGTAGATACTTCAGTTAGAGAATTGTTTTCTCCAAATGCATGTTTAGTCTGAGTCTGGCCTTTGTACTCCTTGGAGCCCCTGAGGCCATATGTGTCCTCACTTCTACAGCTGGACTGTGTCCTCTTGTATTGGCTAAAGAAACTCTCCAAAAATACAGCAAGCTTCTCAATAAAACACAGTGAAGAAGTGCTACCTGGGTGTTTGGCATTACTTTTACCTATTCCCCTGGGGGAATAATCAAGATACTTTATAAAAAAATCATAAACTACAGTACAAATTCTTGTAAATCTAAATAGGGGCTACATGTCTGAAATGTATGTTAGTCTAGAAATGTAATAACAAAAAGAAGCATACTGGGATCCAGATTCTGTGTGAGCAAATACTCCTTTTTTCCAGTATTGGGCTACGTCTTTCTGTGTGACCTCTGTAATCCTAAAGCTGTTGACCAATCCCCAGCGTGGCTCAAAGCCCGCTCCTTCGCCTTCGGTGACAAGTTGTTTAACAACGCTGATTCTGACTGCGGCCCTCCTGTTTGCCCAGCAGCCATCGATGTGGCCTGTCTGGAAATATCGAGGTCAGGCTAAGCCACTCGGCAGCGGTTTCTAGGGCACGACACACATCAGAACTGCGGTAGAGTTGAAATCTAGTTCAAACAGCAGCTGGGGGAGGTACGTGACGTCACCTAAGCCCCCCAAATATGAACGCTGCCGCCTCCCTCCATCCCGCCCACTTCATAACCAGCGCGTCGGCACAAATGGCTCGCCCTGGTGGGGTTATTTTCTGAAACGTGCCCATCAATTGGACTTGCAGGAGGCTGCGTGCTGTTGGATAAGTGGTTAAGCTGCACTGTGGTATTGAACCCGTCACAATGCTATGTGATAGCACCTACAAGTGCGGGGGAGTGAAAGCGAGCAGCCAGGCTGAACCCTCTTCGGGTCCACATAGGGACAAGTTGTGTTTTGCCTCTGTGCATTAGCCACTCAAATTGTTCGCCGATTAAAGCTCCTTATGTCCCTGCACGCACTTCAATCCGACTGCACTTTTTGAATAACACAAAATCTGCTTATTTTTTCATGAGCAGGAGTTCTTACGCCGTCAGCTTTTTTTATGATAACATAAAGTGTTATGTAAGGAACTTAACTACAAAGAAATATGGTCTTCTCCCTCGCTGCTATTGCCATTTTTTTATGAGAAAATGAAATGGCTTGACACTTGTAAAATGCCTAAATGTGACTACCAGCCGGAGGTGAAAATAGAGAACACTGTGGCGTCCTCCCTCTTTTTTTGCTGTCAGGCCTTAAGGGACAGCAGCTCACAGGTTATTATCACCCTGTGAAAGGTTACAAATCAATACTTGTCATGACAGCGAAATCCTCTTTTTTCAAGTACTGCTCGACTATAAAATGAGAATCTCTAATCTCTTCTTTCTCCCCTCCTCCTTCAAAGATTTGGACATTATAATCTGACAGAGAGCCTCGGGGGTATTTTTTTTCTTCTTTTTGATACAGTATGTGGATTTTTGGATTTGTGATATAACTACAGTCTTGGTACAATATAACCAGGACACTGACAAAGCAGATCTGTCTATCGGGTGTAGTGATTATCTGACAGATCCGGGAGAGTGTGTCAGATGTGTTAACATACAGGACTAGATATAATTTAGACATCATCATTTAGGGAGGACAACCAGAATTATGAATATTGATTTTTAATTTTTCTATCGAGTAGTTTTTCCTTTTGCATCTTTCTGTCACACTCCACATCGAGCCCCACCAGGTTGGATTAGAGCAATGATTTTAATCATCATTTATAATTTTTTTGTGGTTTCATTAACCACCTGGTCTGAAATGTCAGAAAATGGTGAACAATTTTACCAAATTTGGTCTTTCATTCAAAAATACAATTAACAAAATGAATGCTCCTCAAAATGAATATACATTGAAACAAATATCTATATTTCCTTTACCCAATTGCAAACATGCAGATATTGCTATAACAATGTAAGAATGACTTTTACGTCTTCTGTGTCTGTCATCTTCTTCATGTTCATGTCCTTTACCCCTTCCCCTCTCTTTCTCTCCACCTCCATTGTTGCCATAGCCACACTATCATCTCTGGAGGAGCCTCTGACATATGGGAGGTTGATCACGTTAAATGACTTATCTCACTCAGATGAAATCTTGCTGCACAAGGATGTTCTTCTTAACACAGCGCAAGGATTTGCTTGCCTGTACATTTGACACTATGTTCCCGCCTTTGCATTTCCGATTCCTTTCTATCCGTCTCACTGTAAATTCGCTGAGATTCTTTTATCGCCCTCCATTTTCTCCATCTCATTTTTCAGCTCTCTCACAGTGAAGAATGTGATGTTCTGAATGGCGTTACGTCCTGGCTCATCGAGGTTAGGCGATGTGTTTTCATGTCAGGGTTTATGTTGAGCTTAGCCGGCTGGCTGCAAAAAGCAGGATTAAATGACCAATGCAAAGAAGAAATATTTAAAGGTTTTAAATTGCAGCTGGGATATTTTGGACATCATTTATTTTGGGCGATATTTTCCAGTTTCTTTTAATAATCTTTCCATAGTAATTTCCTCTCCAGTGGAGGTGTGATGATTATAGCGTTGGTGCTCGGCTGAGAGGCAGGCCAAACTGACAGGTGTAGGAGTGTTAAGGAGAGCCTTGGATGAGTTAATTTGGATTAACCTCCTTGGCACGGAATGGGAGGCATTTTCACTGAAGGCTTTGTTCAGGGGGGGGGGGGGTAGTTGCCTGACAGGCAAACTGGGCAGGACTGACTGAATTCATCTTTACGGTACATTATCATTTATTGTGCATGCTCCCATATTTAGATATATGAACTTGCCTGCCAAATCGACACCCCCCACACTCATAATCAATTGTTTTTATTTTGTGCTTTTTGCTTGTGAGGGACTATAGAGCCTCAACAGCTTCTTGTCCCTGTTCGTCTCCTGACTCACCTCGCCTGCCTCCTCTCCTATGACATGTCCACAGTTACTTTCACCTGCATTCCTTCTGGCTGGGTGCCTGTTTGAATTTGGTGGTGCATGGGACTGTTTATGGGCAACTATTTTAGGAGGTGCCTTCCTGAATTTGTCATTATTTGGAGCTGAGCGATACATCAGTTACTAGACTGGTTGCTGCCACATGCAAAGACAATAGCATGCAATCTAAAATAACTCTGAACAAGCAGTTAAACCTTAATTAATGTATGTTTTTGGCCAACAGAACAAGCTAAAAACACAACATTCACACAATATCACCTCTTAAAATTGACAAGGTGGATGTGTTAGCAAGTGCCAAGTTGCCTATACATCCAACAGACACTGAATAAATTAGCAATCATTTGAAGTAGTGTTTTCGCCCATTTTACAAATTTAACTCCACAATACTTACTCTCTTTTAACTCTGTTTTGGCCTCCAGCTTTGGAGGGGAATGTTTTGCTCTGTAGCAGCTAAATGCTTCTCTATTTTCACCAGCTAGTCGCTAGCTGTTGTCCAGTGGTGGACCGGTAGCCTACAATGTATTAGTCTTTTACTCAGCTTTTCACTTCAAGGGTGTGTTAAGACCAAATGTGAATTAAAACACAGTTAGATGATATATAAAGCGACGGTGAAGATGCATCCATGCAAGGTGAAAATCTTTGAAGCAAATAGGGACTGCATGACCCTAGAATTTCTTCTCAAATGCACATAAACAAGAGGAAAATCAAAGAGAGACAGGAGTAACATAAGGGAAAGATTGAGTTCCCGGTGAGGTCTGAGATCAACTGGAGACTGAGCTGCCACACAAACGCATACAGTCGCTTGTTAGCCAGCTTCCTTCTAATGTCTATCCAGTCAGTACATTGACTGAACATCTGGCTACTGTGGCTGAACAATGTTAAATCAAACCTGAACAGTACAGTTCAGGCCAGAAAACCAAAATAGTGCGTTAAAAGACAGAGTTGGGTGATTCTCTGTGGGTTCATCACCAGCGACACCATTTACATTGCACATAGTTACTTAATCCACCGTTAACATGAAAACATGGCAACTTTTAGGTGAAAGGCTTTCAATGGACAAGTGTGACAATGATCAACTACATTTTACAGTCAATATCAAATGAAGACTATCGTATCAGAAGTGCCCCACTGACTTTTTTAAAGCTCATTATCAACAGATGATTTGCGTTTTCAATTACATTTAACACTTATGCCAAATCAGCCTGTCTGATTAACTACTTAATTCAAATTGTCACATGGTTTACCAGCAGTTAAAAGTTAAATACAAAATGAGTGATTCATATGGCTATGACTCCACCATCGATGAATCTGAATGAGTTTTGCTCTTGGTTCTTTTTCCCCTCTGAACTGCTCTGCCCAGCTGCTCTTGTGTACGCTGATAAATGGCTGTACACGCTCAAGACATCTGGCAGCTCAACAGGTTCAAACCCATATCCACTGTATACTATTCTTGTAAAGCTGAAATGCCCTAACATAAATTACCCTTTCATGCTTTCGTCATCTGTTTCTCCAACGCTCAATTTGTTCTGGTATTATGTCGGGGCAAGATGCGCTAACAGGTTGCAAATCAGTCAACCAGCATTAGTGTTGGAAAACCATGCAAGATCTCTGCCATCTGGAGGTTCTTAGTCACAAGCAGAGTTCTTCAGTTGCAAACATGAACATTTGTAGTATTCTAGGTCAGGTATAAAACAGGTGTTCATTGGGCGTTCTGTTGTTGAGCTTAGAGAGAGGGAGAGAAAAGATAGAGACCAGAGTTAAAAAATAGATAAGACAACCATGGGTAAGAAAAAGAAAAAGGTGTGTGTTATGTGTAATTATAGCATGGTTAATTGGTCAATATTGTTGATTTAAAAAAAAAAAAATTCTAGAGCTCAGAAAGAGTAATGGTAATTTTCTATAATCTTTATGTAAAATTATACATATCTAATATTAAAACACCATTTGTATTAGAGTTTTGGGTTTATTAAAATATTAAAGAAATGTTGGAAATGGGATGAAACTTCTGTGTAAATGGATGATTTCAATATTGACGCTGAAGCCTTAGTGCCTTTAGAGATTTGAAGGGTTGATTAAAATGTCATGAAATATGAAAATGTAAAACCCTGGAGGTTTTAGACGTGGTGGAATATTTGCAGGATGACTGTTTTGACCTCTTCCAACTTGATATTTTAACTGTTGTCTTAGCCACCAGCTTTCTCGGAGGATATACTTTCCCTGTTGAACTTGGAACGGGCCTCTGCATATTTCTGAAAGAAAAATAAATTGGATGTATGTTTTTCTAGAAGTAATGTAGTGTAGGTCATTATATTCGTCGTAGAACGCAGGGTTATGTTGTTTTTGCATTTAAGATACTGGCTGTAACATTAGGTATGTTTACATTTAGATGGTATCTCAGTGATTTAAAAAGCAAAGTTGTTTCGATTTGTGCTTCCAATTTTTCTACATATGAAAAAAAAAAGATCTTTTTTACTGTATTTCATTTTGGATGATGGTAATGAAGACAAGGCAGCAGTAAACATGTCATCTACCACCAGCGATGCGTTTACCCCCTGGGCTGTGTAGGGAGAGCTGTTTTTCAAGGAACTGAACATTGTGAGATCGTGCAGAGTACAGTGATAGTCCTGCATATGCTTTACAATTGAAATACCACTGAATCTCTCGGGGGGTATTTGACCTTTAAATAGAATGCCCTCTCAAGTCCAATCAGTGCTTTTGTTTTGAAAATTATTGTGTGACTTATGGTAGTGAGATCCATCACTCACCTCAGGTTGTATTACCACTTGGTCAGAGGCGTCTGAGCCTGACAGTCATTTGGATAAACGCACAAACGTGCAATGAATGGACACCTGTACATCGTCCCTGTCTGGGTGTTAAAGTGGTGTCAACACACGTCAGGAAAATAATTGCTGCTGCATCCTCACAGCTCTCTCTCTGGATGCCTGTATTGAGAAATACTACAAACAAATAAATAAGATGTTCTGATAACAGAAATAAAACAAGACATTCCAGCAGAAGTAGTAACATGATACAACAGAAAAATGACAATAACTATATTAGATTCAAACATAATGCTGCAGTGATTTTGTGTTTTTTGTTTTTCTCCACTTAAAGTGAAGTGTATTGGTTGTCCCCCGTCTGCCTTAGTGGGTCACGTTCCCATCCATGTACCTGTCACTCATCCTGATGAGTTGTGTGTTGAGACAGTGTGTAGCCAAGGGCTGAGGTAACCTGTATAAATAACAGACACTGAAGCCAACACTAAAACTGCAATAAAAAATAAATTATTCAATGCTCGGCATATTTTTCAAGCAGGTTAGTTTTCTTCATTCTTCACTTTCAACACTGTTGCATGGCTCCCTTGTGCTGTGGCCTTTGCACTTCTCCCTAACCAGCATATATAGTTCTGGTGTGTTTTTCTCTGTATGAAGACCAAAACCATGTCTGTAGCCAATGCTTGATATGTTACTCCTCTGTGCCATAGATCTCCATTGTTGTCCAAAAACAATTAACACATCAATGAGCCACACAGTTGCACTATTGTTCCTTCTTTACAATGAATACACACACTGTAGTCTATTTAGATTAATCCTGTGGGTACCTATTGTACCTAAAGTATTCGTTTAGCACATGGGGGTTTCAAATAAACCAACCTCAATTTAATAAATTTGATAGCAAATAAGCATTTACTAAAAACAGGTAAATGCTGTTTTCAGCATGTCACACATGTGCTGCAATAACTCAACATCAACAAATATGACTGACTTGCGTCATTTATGTAACAAGCAGCTTCATTGGAAGAAACATCACACAGCAAAAAAATTATGTTCTTTTTTTTTACTCAGAAGTTGCATGTGGGCTTAATAGGGACATTTACCCTAATGAACTGTGGAAGTTCCATGGTGATATCTGTTAGTTAAATACCTATTCACCTGTAATTTCTTGCAAACATATGGAATTTTACAATACATCTCTTTAAAAGTCGTCTTCTCAAAATTAGTGTTTTTGTTATACTCTGAGCCAGACACCTCAGCTTCAGTACATACACCAAACTTTCCAATTTCATTCATATCTATATTCTACATAGGTGTTTGTTCATATATCATTCATAGTCTGATTTATATCATATTTTATTTTAAAAAAGCATGGCTAATATAGAATTTCTTTTAAGGGCTGTTGACAGTATTTTCTTATAGAGTGAGGCAAAGAGAAATACAAAATTCCCTCTGCACAAACCTTTGTTTCTAATATGTTGACAAAATGAAACTTTATCCAGTGTTAATATTCTGGAAATGTATGCAAATTAGAAATTAGCTAATTAGATTTAGTGAGATAATGGATCATTTGCATATTTAATCATAATGTTTCAGAACACTTGTAAAACAGAAGAATAACTGTTTTAATATAAGTAATCAACTGGGGAAGTTTCATGATGATATCTGTTAGTTAAATGTTTACCCTATTCACCTGTGTCTCCCCTTCATCCACCACTAAAAATAGTCCTCAATAAGAGTGCTGTTTAGAGGGCGTCCGTGACCTGTTTTTTAAGATTTACGTCTTCAGTTGGAACGAATGGGGTGACTAAACTGTTTATATATATATATATATATATATATATATATATATACAGTGTCAACAAAAAAAAAGTGTTTCTAGCGCACATGTGTGATACTTTTTCTGGGTCTGTTTTTGTATCTGTGCTCCTATAGAGGTATTGTGGGTATTGAGTGTGTATTTGCATGTATCTGTGTGTGTTTGCGGATGAGTGAATGACGAGCAAGCTAGTGAATGAGAGAAAAAGCAAATGCCTGAGCGAGGGACTTGGTTGAGTGTGTGGGTAAGCGAGATGAGTGTTTGAATGAGTGTGTGAGTGAGTGATTCATTATTATTGATACAGTGTGTTTTCTCTCGGTGTTGCTGTAAGTGTTGTTGCAATGTGGTTAATGTTGTCTCGCAGCCAAAGGTCTGCAATCCAGTATAATAGAGCATGTTGTTGCAGTAACTGGTGCAACAGTGTGAGTAGCTGCTGCTCTCAGCCTCACTACACGCTGCAGTGATCTCTGCTCACACTCCTCCTCTCTTCTGAGAGACGCTCTGGGAGATCTTCGCCATGGATGAAGGGGCAGGAGGTGCACCAACCAGGGCAGAGCGTTGTTCCGTTACCTGACTCTTGCAGCTCTAATGGGGGAGTTTATGCAGCCTTCCTGACACTGGTGGAGGGAAAATGCTTAATTTCTGCTCGATATGCAAAGTGGTCTGGTAAAGTGCCAAACTGTATTTCAGTATTATTCGGGTGAACACAGCATATCTTCAGTTTCTTCTTTTTCTCACTTAAATGCACTCTGCTACTGTTATTCTACGCATCATAATAGAGCTGTAATTTATATTCTTATCTGTTCATTTATAATTTGATACAATAATGTTATGTACAGTTCTACAGGGTCACAGCATGTATTTGCCTTTATTGTAAAGTAAAGATGCAGACAGGAAATGAGGGAGGATGATGATAAGATTGGCAACGTTGTGGTTATATGGCATGTGCTGTAACCAATTGGCTACCAAAGCTCTCTAAATTATCTTAATTCTTAATTTTGAAATGCAAGTTAACGTGTTTCCATTACATTTGAATTATGTTCACAGTTTATTGCAGTCATTTAACATCTTTATGATCTTTTTTACTTATTCCATTGGGCCTTTGTTAGTTGTTGTTTGTTGACCTTTGTTCCCAAAATGGAAAAAATGGAAAGTATAATTTGAAAGCTAGAAATTTCAGTTATTGTTGACCCAGCAACTATTTCAGCCGGTTACAGATATATTATGGTAAATTTGTGCTGAGGACAATAAAATCACAATTAGCTTCATATGAACTTCAGAAAGCATTTTGACACAGAATGTTTATATGACTTATATTGGAAGCAAGTTGTGGAGTGATCTCTTACTGGTCAATATGAAAGTGAGAAATGATTACACAGCAAACAAAACCTTTTTCAATGTATATATATGCACACCTGATTAACAGACTTGAAAAATGGTGAACCTATCCTTTACGTATCCTATTCTTTCTTCTGTCTGCTTGCGACTCACTGTTGAACGGTTCAAAGGTCTGGTGCCCATACAGTCCGGTGATTGAGCCACCCATGCATTGATGGGCTGCCATGTTGCATAATTTAGCTCTCAGTTTTCAAGTAAGGCTTTTTAGGTATTTATCTAATAGTAAAATTTACACTGCAATATAGACAATTTTGTACCCGTAAGTCTGTATTATAGAGAGTAATATGGAATTACTTTCTTTGTGTAGTCTCTGAACTCAAATTCTGGTCTGAGATAAATGGCAAGAATGGCACGTCAATGTTCAATGATCAGTTTAAAAAAGCACATGCAGCACCACTGGTCTTTTGAAATAACATTGAAGTAGTAGCTGTAGTCATATTCCAGCTTTCTTGGTCTTCACTCTCTAAAATCCACTGACGTGTTCTTTCCATTAAAACACATTTTCTCTGAAAACCACATCTTGACCAGCTTTGACATGGTAATGAATGTTTGAGAGATGGGGATCTTATATATTCCTTTCATCCTCTCACGTCTTTGCTGGATCACACATCACAGTGTGTTGAGTGTGATCAGGGGGAAGACCTCTGAGTCACTGGGAGGATTCACATCCAGCCTCCCTCCAGAGCTACATGCTCCCTACATCTCTAGAGGTCTCTGTGGTGCAGAGGAGAAGCCAGCCGTCTTTGAGATATGAGCTGCAGCCTCCTCTGGCCCTTTTTAAAGCTCGGTCATTGTACACACAGACCCATTTGTTTGGCCCTGCTCTATAAAAAATATATCACCAGTCCAGTGCTGTGTGTTTTCACCTTGTTTTTTTATGGTTTGTGTCCTCAGCATGGGGCAGCGCAGCGAGGACAGAGCTTAGAAAAACATTCCCTTTCTTTGTGCTATATTGAACTTGGCATACGAAAGCACAGAATTTGAAGCTGGAGATACTAGAGCCGAGTGTGGTGGGGGTTAAGAGTATATTCCACAAGAATAAATGCCTCACATTCCAAGCGAGAAAACTATGTTGTACTACACTGAGAAATGCTCATTTTCCATGCTGCAGGAGCCACGTTTTAATGACTCTGCAACATTAGCAAGATAAGCTGACTAATTAGTGTTTGACACCTAAGCTCCAACATTCTGTTTCTTCCAGCCACGATGCAGCAGCAGAAGAAGAAATCAGAGCTACCTCTCTCTGCCAGTGTGTGGAATGTTTTTACACCCATAGAGGGCAGCTGTGCTCTCCACATTCTCCCCTCTCGGTCTAATAGATTAACATGCACAGAGAACGGGAGAGATAGCAAGTTGTAGAGGTGCTATGTTTTTCTGTGTGACTGGCCTGGCAAGCTCAGGAATGTCCATTTCTTCCATGTTGTTTATGGCTTCAACCTATTGGAGTGTGTTTGTGTGTGAAGCAGCATGCAAGTCCCTAATGAAGTCAGGCATCTGCCAGAGACGATACACAAGCTTGTTTTGATGCTGAACTCTCTTATACCCACTTTGTGTCACCCTCTGTCTCCCCATATCTGAATCGTTCTCACTTAAAAGCTTTTTAAAAGCCATCAACATGGCGAGGCTTGCAATGCCGAAGAGCAACCATTGATTACCGCTGCCTTAAACTGACTTGGGGTAGTGAATCATAAGAACAGTGAATGGTTGGTCCCTAACACTGAGGCATTCAAAAAAAAGGCAGCTTCTTGCAGACAGTAGATGTAATATGTTTTTGTCAAGCAGCCATGAAGAGAAAGAGAGAGACAGAGCATAAGCTGGCATGGAATCAGCTCTCTGTAGCTGTAGTCCGGGTCCTTGCACACACTGGATTGTAATAAACTAAACAATTTCACATTAACACTCAAGGCCCGACATTAATGGGCACAGCTTTGGCCAGCAGACGATATTACTTACACACACATGTGCGCGCACACTCTTAGTGCCCACTGTCTCTCCACTGACTGTTTAATTCCGCGGCTGATAATTATAACTGTTATCTGTTGCCTCTGAAAAATTATCGAGCTTGTCAGCACCCATTAATTTACTCTGTATCATAAATTAAGTGGAGCGGGCTGTTTTATCCCCGTCTTGCTGGAGTAAATGGAGGCAGTTTTTCCAGAGGCTAAGTCTGCTTTACTGTACTGTACGTCACACATGACAGACTTTTGTTCTGCTTCTCCGTTGTTTAAAAGCCTGGAGAAAATGAGTCGGAGATAAATTAGCCACAGTCAAATGTATGTGCATCTCCAAACTGGAATGAGGATGTGTCATCTAAACGGAGCGTTGGAGCTGTGGGTTTACATGCAAATAAAGAAACTGTTCCCTTGTTAACCACATATAAAGCACAAGAACAAGACCTATAACTGTCTGTTTTATGATCTATGTTCGGGAAATTGTTAACTATGATCGCCTTATTCTGCCGTGTGTTGTTGTCCAAAACCTAAGCTGCAGGAAGCATTCATCAGCAACCAATCTCCTGCCGAATATCGTGGCTACATGTCCTGCATGCCTGTTGCTGCAACAGGATGAATCGTGTACCTCAAATCAGCCATTGAACAGCAGGAGAACCATGTGGCTACCAGCAGGACAGAAAAAACATGATTTATAGGGTCCTATTGTGTATTCACCGCACTGTGCATCCATCCACATCCGTCTCTGACAATAGCTGTCAATCAAAAAGCTAATGCTTACTTCCATGTACATGCTGAGTGCCTCTGATTGGGAGGGGACAACAATCCTGACCTTTTGAAACTTCAAAAATGCCCAAATTGTTTCAAATGCACAGTTTCTATCTCAGGGTTTTGCACATCAGGACAACTCAATGTACATGTCTGCTTACTTGCTGTGCCACCTCCGACATGGAGGTCAGTCAACTATTGAGTTAATAGAACTCTAGAGACCTACCCATTAACATTTTAGCAGGATTAAAACTTGTAGTGAGTGTAACAACTTATCCCATTCTCCCAACTGTGTGGGTCTCATCTCATTGTACTATTTAGAAACTAGAATGATATATTAGCTTATTGCAGAAATATCTGTGTCTAAAAACTGACAGTAGAGGGGTATGTAGAGCATCATAGTTTGCAGCTTAAGGTCACTGTCCAAGTGTTTGTACTGTATTTGATGAGTTAGAAGTCAGAATTTGTTTTATATGTCCATCAATAAATAACAAGAAACCACAGTAACTACAGAAATGCCAACAATATAGTCAACCTGTGTGTTTAATGTCTGCCTGCAAACCAAATTTCTTTCGGGATAATGATAAAGTTGAAGTTAAAGCTGAGATAATCTAGAAACAGTTGGTCAACCAGAGAGCAATGACAAGTACGTTTCTCAGCTGTACATCCTATTACTAAGAAATAGAAATCCCATTCATTAATTACAGTGAGCATCTATGTGGATAATAAAAGTGCATGGTGCAAAACTTAAGCTACAATTTTGTGAACATCTTTTGTGGATTTACTTTGCCCATGCAAGCTAAGGCAGTAATATGGCGAATATGTTAGATTGAATGGATTTTCCTGTGAAATGTTACGGTTAAATGCTGGTGTGACCTTATCTTAAATCTATAATTGGTGCAGTCAACTAGCACAGACCCATTTAGCATTGCAGTTACCGAATATTTAGCAATACGTCAGATATCTTTTAAATGTGTGCTTCTTTAGGGTTGAGAGTGAGTGAACAGTCTTGAATGACTTAGATGGATAAACAACCACAACCCTTGTTTCAAGAGAGAAGGAGAGCGTTGATGCTGTTTGACAGCAGCACAGACAGCCTGCCACAAAACTCTTTCACGAGGGAGAAGCCAGAGATGTCCACTACTACTACTCAAATCCCTATCAACACGTATCCCTCTTTATGTACTTATTCCTTCTCTCCCTTTTTCCCCACCATTGTTTCCTTTTCTATTGTTTTTCCTCTACTCCTGTCTCCATCACTATACCCTCCCTTCCCACCTTCTCTTATTTTCCATCCCCTTCTGGAAGCCTACAGAGGCCATTTAATTTGGATGTAACTTGTGTGGCTGACAACACCAACAAAACTGAAAGTCTAAATATTTATTTTTCCGCCTCCAAACAGACACGAGTGTCACATCCTGGCTGCTGTGGGGAGATGCTGCGCTGTTAGCGGCATGGTGACTGGAATAGGCAGGTCTAAGTGCGCGTGCGCATGCTGGTGTGGTCCTGTAACCGAACTTCTGAAGCTCATTATCTGAGTAATGTGCTATGATTTCCGGAAAAAGGCTTGACAGCCACTGCAAGACATCGTCTACCACACATTACTTTACATTTTGGTCCGCTTTCCTACTCAGCAAAGGAAGGCATTGTTGAAGACTTGAAAACTTCACAGCTCACTTTGAGCAGCTTGGCCCATTTTCCATCTACCTCTGCCATCTTCCTGTTCCTGCTTTCTTATTGACTCCTCTTTGTGTTTCCATCTCGACAGCGCTCGGCCGGTTCTCTGCCACAAATAATAAAACCAAAAATCCCATTATTATATCATTTGATGAGCAGAGCAGCCTCAGTCAGTTTATCCACCTGCTGCAGTACAGAGCTGATATGATTTGGCACTATGTGGTTTGTTTACCTTTATGTAATAGTTTGGGCTATTTATGCAGCTTCAACTTTGGAAGCTGCCACTATGAATACCAATCTGTGTTGCTTTGCAGCACCGCTGCCTCTGCATGGGTATTTACCGCTCCTGGATGGGTCCCAGACTCAGATATATGGCTGAAGGCTTAAATAGATGTCAGAAAGGTCTGCACTTGCACTTCTATTGGGAGAATTCAATATGGTGTAACTTTGTTTGGTGAAGTGGGGCCGATGATATAAATGGACCGAAATGCTCTGAATGTGCAAAATATTTGGGAGATGATACGGCATTGCTGCCCCTTTTTGTGCAATTTAAAAATCCAACTTCCCTGCCTCTCTTTTGTGATAGTATGGATTTTGCAAGGGAAGTCTATAAGGAATAATGGCTTTTACCTGAGCTCACCTCATCCTTGTACTAATATTTTGTAAATGTATATATTTGACTCAAGACTATCACGGCTGCTGCGTCCAAGTGTTTCCAATTCCAAATTCCAATCAGCAGGGGTGACATGGCAATTAAATCTTAAACGTAGGAAGCCAGACAGCCTGTGAGCAAAACGAGGGTTTGGTGTGAGTGTGAGAATGAGTGTGTGTGTGTAAAAACACAAGGACAATGCAGTTGATTTTTGTTTGCATTTTTAAGTGCCACAGATAGAGGGTCAGTGCGGGAAAAAGAGTCCATGGAGCATTAAATCCGACTGAATGGGTTTACATTCTGTCATCGTGCTCCAGTTTTCATAACAGTGTTGAATCATCATTTCCATTTCTCTAATTTTTTCCATCTTTTGTCTCAGGCAGCAGACTTGGCAACTATTGTTTGACACATTGCCTGTGTCAGAGAAAGCTGTTTTTGTGTTTGTGTGTGTGTGTGGGAGAGAGTTGCGACTGGCTAATCCATAAACTATAATAGGAGACTTATTGCTTTTAATGCCATATCAAGTGGAAGTGTCCACATCTCTCTTTGCCTGTATTCATTTTACATCAGATTGGAGGTTAAATGGAAAACATAACAGTACTCAGATTTATTCAAAATAAGTAAAAGCATTAATTTGGACAATCATGCATTTTGTGTTTGTTAAAGAACTATGTTAATTTAAGAACAGAAAAATTAAATGAGTGTTTGAAGATTTTCAGCAACAGCAGCAATAGGCTTTTTATTAATCCGTGCGCTGAGGATAAATTAATATCTTAGGAAGGAGCAGGAGACAATAGGTCATAAAGCCAAACGTAGACATACCTGTATTAAATCTTTTCTATTGTTGAAAGATTGGATCCACAGTCTACAGAGAGTCATTTTTACACCGAAGGGAATCACGGCAGAAACTTTTTAACTTCAAAACCATTGAATCCAGCCTTTGAGGCGCTTTCACTAGTTTCCATTATGCCTCAGCTGAATTATTTTTTAGGAAAATCAATTCCATCAAGGTGAGCTTTGGAAGAGGTGCTTTAGTATTAACATTCACAAGAATATCAATCAGCCAGTGGGTGAAAAGACAAGGGAACAAAAGTTCTGATGTTTTTTCTTCAATTCTGTTTTTTTCTCCTCATGGAAATCCAGTAAGACCCCCCCCCCCCCACACTCACTATCCCTTGATCCCATTAGCAGTGAACTCATGGGACCTCTGATCAACCATGCTAGGTCACCGAGTCATTGACAAAAGACTCTGGCTGAAATGTTTGTTTCTTGGCAGCAAAGGTCCAGTAGCCTTCAGTTAAATGACGGTATGAAGTTGTGGAGCCTCATTTGTAGGCATATAATGGAAATGAATAGTCCAACATTTTAGTTAGATGAATAGGTAAATATTCTCTTGTCTGTGTGTTAAAAATTAAGGTATAGAGTCAGGAGAGTGTTTGCTTAGCTTAGCTAAAACTCTAGACACAGGTAAAAAGAGCTAGCCCTCTGAAACCCCCGGACTTATTGATTGTACGCTTCGGTTTTTGTACGAATCACACAAGCAGGATAATGTGTTGTGTGAGCTGATTTTGTTACTGTTGGTCAGACCAATGCTAGCTTAATGCTTAGCTAAGCTAAGCTAAGCTAAGCTCCTGACTGCAGCTTCCATTTTAGCATACAGCCATGAGACAACAATCCTCTAAAATACACATATTTTCCAAAATTTTTGAATTTTTGCTTTTATACTGTCATATCATCAAAAAAACAGATCTGAAGTACACTATAGTTAAGCTTGAGCTAAAAATGAAAGGTGATAAGTCCCACTTTTGTATTACAGAGAATTAGCAAAGTAAATTTTCATAATTTTCAAATTGTGGCATGGATTTAGTCATTAGCCCTCTAACACATGCGCATGTGGGAACGAGAGCCTTCTGGACAGAATCACATCTGTCAACTCCCTCCCTACAGTCTGTGTGTGTGAGGAGTGCCGTCATTGATAAAGAAGCCAGATCTCCCGGTAAATGACTTCCACGCTACGTCATCTGTCAGTATCAATTAACCTCCAGCCGCTAAGTCTGAAGAGGTCTGAAGCCAAGCTCTGCCGAAGCCAGGAGCCACAGACAGTGAAGATAATCAGGGGAAGTGTTGCTGAAAGGCCAGAGAAGTAGACATGCTGCAGGTTTGAATCCAGTATCACATGGGAATATCAGTGCCGTGAATGTGGAAGATGAAAGGCGTTCTGTCTAGTAATCCGTTTAAGTGGTGTCTTTTTATTTGGCCTGTAAATTCACACAGTTTAAAAATGGCCACTGACTGTGTGTTATTTGCTGTACACAGTCTCCACCACCACCACTTGTGTTCCTATGGTAACGGGGAATGTACCCCCTGGCACTATAAAATAGTGTTTATGTTTTAGCTCTGCCACTGATGTGCCTGGTGGATCTGGATCTGACATTTCTACAATTAAACAAGCTCCAGCTATAAAACTAAAGGATGTGCAGCGTGAAGAAATGACTTCAAGTCAATTGACAGGGATGTTGTCCTTTGGTGTGAGTGCAAATCTTATTTACAATACATTTTTATGAATCTTGAACACTCAGTTTTTAAGATCCGTCAAAATTTTTTTAATGGAACATTAACTTTTCTCTTTTCACTCAACTGACTACAATCTGGGAGACACGGATAATTTTGTAGTCTGTTATCAGTGACAGGAGGATCGCCACTGGGCTAATCTCGCAAAGACTGGGCCAAAATATGGTTCTTCCTCCTATATTATCTTCACCCACGCCTCTGTTCCCAGCAGGTGATCAGACTCACTCATTTTAAGTTGATAAAGTACTTCTTCTACACCACTAATTATTGGAATACAAATTATAGAATAATTTTTTACTATCACATACCACACTCTTCCACAGCATCACAACTTAGAGCTGAAAGAATATTATATTAGTCGATCTAAACTGTGTTTTGCAGTAATAGGTGTTGGTCCAGCGCACCCTAACTACTGAATCAAATTCCTGATTCTTCTGTGTTTGTGCTGTGTGGTGTTCTGTTCCTGTTTGTCTTAACCTGTCCTCCTGTCTCTGTTTTAACTTTCTCAAAGACACTGTACGTTAGAACAAGGTCTTAAGTTCTCTGTCAGACGAGCAGGGGCTGCCTGGAGATTTCTGCCTGGTCGCCTTCCAAGTGCCCACCAGACTGTAACCAAGGCTCGGGCTTGGGATTGGAGACTGTGTGTATGTGTGTGGTTGGGAGGCAGGCTCCTCCGACCCCTCAGAGCTCCATCTGGACTGTGGGGGGGGGGGGGGGGGGGGGGGGGGGGGGGGTGGGGTGGGGGTGGGGGTGGGGGGTGGGGGGGCTGTCATTTAGGAGTGCAGGGGCCTGAGCGGGGGAGCAAATTGCTTTTTAATCGATCATATTCCCAGTAAAAGCCACTCCCAGCAGCCACTTGCCTACTTTCCATTCTATTTATGGAAGCTGCCTGCCCCTGTCTTCTGTATGTGTGTGTGTGTGTGTGTGTGTGTGTGTGTGAAGGAGAGGGAGAGGCAGCAAAAAGAGAAAGTTAGGGTGAGTTTTGTTGACCGCTTCACGTCAGAAAAAAACGAATCATGTTTTCCACTCTTCTTTTAAGTCGAGCCTTGTTCGTGGATGTATTTTTGCTCATTAAAATCAGAGAACTACAAGGACCTTGCAATACTCATGTGGTTATGGATGACATGAAGGCTGATAGCAAGCTGTTCCTTTGTATCTGCATAAGGCAGTGCTTCCAGGGCAATGAAACATGAGCATCAGACAGTGCTCTATTAACAACACAAGGAAAAACCTCCCCACCATTAGACACTGCAGAGCTACAGTCAAATATGTCATGTGCTTTCATAGAAGCCCAACAATGCTGTAATGTGATCGTTTTCCCAGCTCCACTTTCTTGCATCTATTTTCAGTCTGATGCCCAGTGTCTCACACTAACAAGTGCTACTGTGAAGCGTGCATGGGTAATAAATTATGACTCAGCCCAATGCTGCCGCTGATTGTTGGATCCATTTTCTAAGATGCCGTTGTTTCCAACTAATCTGGCCCTTGGGGCTTTTGAAAAGGAAGTTTAAGTCTGTATTTGCTTGCTCTGTAGAATTTTTTTTTTGTCCTTTTCATAAAGCACTGAATCACTCCCTTTGTAAAAACAAGAAAAAAACGTTGACACTAATGGGTGTCACATAAAAAGATCTTGCAGAATGAGCAATACCAATGAATAAGGCCATCGTTTACAAGCCCTCCTGTCACGTTTCCTTTGCAGGCCTCCCAGGAATTGTACGACAGGTTTTTACTATCTGCTGAAAATTAGTTTTTGGGTGTGCTTCGCTTTCTCTGCAGTGCACCGGAAAATGTATGACTATTTAATCTGACTTTGTAGAAGTTGCAAAGACAGGACCTAAATTAGATGATACAGTTATGAAATCTCTTCCAATTGTTTTGAACCTAAATGAAGAAAACGACTGCACCAATTCAACAACACATGCGCAGCCTTTAGAAGAAAAATAACTGCTGCCAATAAAATGGGAAAATTGTGAAACAATTGCTTTATATGGTGTCAAAGTGACGGAGATTGCCGAGGATTTGTTCTTTTGCTTGTGTTTTATTCATTTGCTTCTGTTTTCTGTAGTTGCAGTGTGTGTTGAGCTCTCGGGGTTGCTGTTGTATTTCACTTCATTGTTATGGATTTCTGCAGCATCTGCCATGGATTCAATCTAACTGTGGCCTTGGTAGTGAAGAGAGAGAGAGAGAGAGAGAGAGATAGAGAGAGAGAGAGAGAGAGAGAGAGAGAGAGAGAGAGAGAGAGAGAGAGGGAGAGGTATGTCAGGTACCCAGCAGGAAGTCCTGCATCCTCTCTGTCAGTATCTTGTCGTGGTCTCGGCCCCTGACCAAACAGGACATGAGCCTCGCTGCCTCATGCTGCTGTCTGGCTCTGCTGCTGTCCTCATGTACCACTCAGCGCTTTTATTCAGGCAGTTCTTTGTTCTTTACTGCTCATCGTCCCACGCTGGGTGTGTATTCTTCCATGATTCTTAATTTATAAATCTGATGGCTGCCAGTCAATACTATCAACCTCTGATATGCTGGAGCGTCTTCCGTAACCACAGGTTGTCAGCATGTTGGTGTTATTATTAGTATAACATGTGTCTAACGTGTGTTTTTAGACGTTTAACATCTGCCAGGAAAGTAGTTAGTTAGTGCCCACTTTAAATATTATGTGTAAATCAGTCAAATTAAAGTTCAAACAGGCAGAAATGACCATTTATTGGTTTCTATTCATGGCCTAAGTGATACCATTAAAAGAATATGATTCAGATGTAAATGTAAGATATAAATGTGTCTAATCTTAAAATGTAACAAACAGAACAGGCAGAAATAGTAAACTATTACTTTCTGTGCCAAGAGGTCACGACAGAGATAGTTTTGCTGAATATAGTCGACATCTGGTGTTTAACCTAGGATATGCAATGTACATAAGGTTTATAATGTATAAGAAATATTCTCAAGCCATACTCTGGTTTATTTTTTAAAAATCCCTGTGGGCCATTTAAAAATGGGCAGCGGGCTGCAGTTGCTCAGCAGCTTTAGGATGTAAACCGTGCAGTGAAACCTACCTCACCCTGCCTAAAGCCAACAGTAAAACAATTTACTGGCTTAACTAAATCAAAGTGATAGCTTTGATTCACTGCTTTTAAAATGAATTCCAAATGTGAAAAAAGTATCCCAATGGTCATGGAAATTTTCAAACCACACCTGCAGCATAATTCTCAGTATTTCCATACCCAGGGTATTTTAATGCACTGTTCTATCCAAGCACACTCATTGGCTTAGTTAACTTAGTTAACCCGCCTCCAGCTTGAGTGTTGAGAGAGAGTCACCATCGTAATCAGTTGGTGACCTTTTAATTTTGCCCATCAAAAAGCCTGAGTCAGTCACTGTTCTATGCCATTGATTTGTGTTTCCCCCATAGGTGTGCTGTGCAATAATATGACTTAATTTCATAATCACGATACAATTGTATTTAGTATTGATCCTGACTTTAAATTTAGAAGAAAATGACAACATTTTTAATAAAATTTAATTGGATAGATATTTCTGTTTTCATTGTCCATACAGTAGTTTCCTTGTTTTTGTTGGTAGTTAGGTAGTTGCTAGGTAGTCACGTTATATTCGCCACAAGTGTTTTGGACTGCACACCAAATAGCAGAAATGGAAACTTGACTTTGATTCTCAATAGTAAGGAAGTGGCTACAATTGGATCACCGTTACATGAAAGACTCTTTGCCATAATGTTAACATACCTGTATGCTTAATTACATTAATACAGTTTGTATTTTCCTCTATTTAAAGGGAAAGTTTGACATTTTCGGAAATATGCTAATTTACTTTCTGGTCTGGATGGGAAGATTAACGTAGTTTAGCTCAAATACTGGAAATGGTGGGAAACCCACATACCAGCACCTCTAAGGCTCACTAATAAACATGTTGTACCTTGTTTTTTTCATCTAAAATTGGAATCCGAAAATGACAATTTTACCTTTTTAGGGGGGTTATATACCAGAATTTGTCTTGGCCAGTTGCCAGGCAACCAGCGAGGCTCCAGGACGTTACTGGTCTCACTTCCCTTTGGACAGAACCAGCTCTTGGCCCCTTTTTCCAGTCTTTGTGCTAAGCTTAGTTAGCGGACTGCTGGGGGGAGATTTGTATGAAAGTGGTATCAATCTTCTTATCTTACTCTTGGCAAAAAAACAAATAAGCATACTTCCCAAAATGTCAACAACATTTCCTTTTAATACACATATAACACACACATATAATTTACTGGGGTGACACAGTTTTCTAAAATGAATTCTCTCTGTTTTTTAGGTGTAGCATCCTAAGTGTTGTGGCTCTGCTGTGATAAATGTCAGCCGGTCCTAATATTTGTATGGGTCTTTCTCCTCAACCGAAGGTGAGTTCATCCTCTTGTGTGTGGTGTGTTATGGTTCACTGTTACCAGTGGATTATTGAACTGGTGCTACACTAACTACTTTATTCTCAAACACGAATCTCATCTGCAATAGTCCCCAGAAAGCTGTAAAAGGCAGCACATCAAGAGTCATGATGATGAATTACACCCACAACATGTGGTTTAATGACAGGGGAATAGACAACTTTGGTGTCATGTTTTATAGTGTGGTACATTCATGGGTGAATTTCTAAATACTTGAGATGTAGTTGACTTCTAGCTTGGAATATCAGAGTTCCTATTACCCGTTTTGGCACGATGGATCCTTGTCTGCCATTGAGAATGCAGTGAATCAGTTAGTTCCTTGTGCTGCCCTACTTAACATCCAGATTAAAAGGGACAGTGTGTAGGATTTGGTGGCATCTAGTGGTGTGGTTACAGATTGAAACCGAATGAATACCCCGCTAACGCTGTCTGCCTTGCAGCCATCTTCAGAGGCCCTTCATCCCCTAATATCTACTTTAGGCGCAACAGAAGTCCGATGGTTGCTGGCTGTTTGGCCTTCTGTGGTTCACGTGACTGCAGTTTCACAAGTGTGTCGGAGAACTACGGTGGCCTTCAGGTATCCTAAAAACATGAAAAACTAGAAACATGGCAGTGCAACATGGCGGGCTCCGTGGAAGAGGATTTGTTTCTATATAGATATGACGGGCACATTCTAAGCTAATGAAAACACAACGATTCTGGTGAATACACACTAAAGACAACATAGCTATGAATTTTATATTCCATTTCTGCTATTAGATTCCCAGAAATGCTACACACTGGTACTTTTAAAGCAAAAGACACAATCTCCATCATTCTATTTCATATTGGGATTTCTTAAAGCGAAGTAACTGCTGTATGCACCCAAGATCTTTTCAACAACTTTCCTGGGTTGCCCTTGCTTTCACTGTCTTCCAAAGTACTGATGTTCTTCTTTCAAAGAGGAAAAGTTTGGTTGCCACCTGACAAACAATTCAGCCTTGATGTTGGTTGCCCGGGAGCTGTAAACTGAAGTTGAACCTATTTGTGGAAGCTCTGTTTCCCAAAAAAAAGAAAAAAAAGTTCAGCAAAACAGTCAGCCTTTTCTTTGGTCACTTTGACAAGAGGGCTGTCTTTAGCCGTTGATTTACAATAACGCTGAGTCGCTACATTATCTTGTTCCTTTTTGCTACTGAGGTTAATCTTGTGTCTGGCAGTTAAAGCCGGCCATTTACGTAGTTTGGCTGACAAAAAAGTGGATCCCAACTCCAGGTCGTGTTTTGTTTCTGCCTTTTTTGTTTGATGGGACTGAGCTACTGCGCTGGCTGTTCTTGAGGGAGCAGTACATCACCAGAGCTGCATCTACGCACCTCTACCAGGAGTTACGGCCTGGCCTCGGATGAGATATCAGCTTTAAAATTTGACATGAGGGGTAGATTTAAAGACCTGCAAAAAAAATCCTACAAAATGGTAAAGACAGCTAGGCTTTGACATGCAGTTATTGAAAGCACTGGTAGGGGAGATTAACCCAACTCCACCACCTCCCTCAGGCTATGATTCTCCCCCGGATGGTGCCTTCCCTGATATTCCACTGAGAGGCAGGGCTGCTGGGACAGAAACACACTCCCATTTGCTATCAAATGCTGCTTCACTGCCTGTTAGCATTTTAAAGTGTACAGCTAAAAGTACAAATGTTGTTAGTTTGCTTATGATCTCATATTTGTTTTTCTACCTATCCAAAGCCCTAAAGATCCTGCTTTTAGGATTAACCAAGGTGGGAATAAGTGGCCATCTGTGGATGGCTATAAGAGGGGTCAAATCACGGACATGTGTGCAATTACTCCTTAAGCAGCCTACTGTTCAACCAGGAGTCATTCCATGGATGATGCTGGAAAACTTTTTGAATTAAACCCTGGTCAAATTATTTATCCAAGCATTTGTTATTCCTTTCTGGAGACCTGCTGAAAGTTCTCCTTACATTACTTACTTTGCAAAGTAAGGTTGTGATTGCAGAACCTACATATTTGAATATGACTCCATCTTACTCAGGTGAGTAATGTTTAGCAACATCTTCTATTTTACTCTCTGAAAGATCAAGCAGAGTAATCGCTTTCTTTTGTCCGTATTATATGAACTTTTTCATAGTTATAGAATATATAATATTGCTCGTTGTGACCTTTTAAGCTCTTGTTAAGAGTGGCCAACACACAGCTGCTGTTTGTATTTGAGTGCTGTATGTTTCATCACAGTTGTATGGCATCTTACCCAGGGAGATTTTTCTCTTTAAATACCATGCATGTTCAGTGTGCCCTTTCTCAGGAAAACGTCTGCAGCAGCCCTTCAGTTCTATATAATGTTGACATCAGGGATTAACAGGTTCAGCTTGAAACCCTTACCAAGTAAATGCTCGTCAGAAAAGGTCAAGTGCTCCAACATAAGCACAGTGCGGTGTTCCATCCACATTCCCCACATCGAAATTCAAGGCAATTTTTTCCCTGAATCCTGGGCCTTCCAAAATGACATCGGTTTAATTAACTCTCTGGAGCTTCAATAAGAAATGGACATTTTAATAGAATGGAAATGCATATTAATCGACTGGCAAGGGGCCAATTATAGTTGACTGCCACTGTGAATGCATGCGTTGTGATTAAACTCTCATCTTCTCAGGTTTCATGTAGTTAAACTTCAAAATATAAAATATATAAATATAATAATTTTAAATATAGGAATGCAACTTGTTAAGTATCATGAATGAATATATTTCAGACTTTTATTTTGCCAATTTAATGTACATTTTGTATAAATGTAACATGGCATAAAAAAGCCACTACTAACTAACAGCAGGGCAAAAATACACAAAATTCGACCAAACTGAGAGCGGATCAAAGTAACACATATGTTATAGTCTTCTTGTGTGGAGTCGACCTGTAGTTTGTTAGCCATCTGTGGGTTTGTGCCACTAACCGGGGGTTGTACGATCCACTTACATTTTGATAATTTGTTCATTGCACTGAATTGAAAGTGGCAGTAAGTACAGAATTACCCACACCTTCATCTTTTCCAGTAGACCACTCAGTTGGGCTCTGAGAGACGGACCTTCAGTTAGCGGCCACAGAAACTCAAATTCAGCCAGCACAAACCCCAGCACCACGAGTCTAACCTTTGTAAAGGCATCAACAAAAAGTTTGCTGATCTGGCAGGGCGTCCAGCCCCACCGGATCAGACCCCTGGTGCTGTGGTTCGTACTGGCCAAACTCGAGCAATGACTCTCCAGGTGCAAGTGGTATTACAAGACAGGACGGGCTGGAGCCAGCTGGTTAGCATGTAATGCACTGACGTCTTTGACATAACATCAACACTGTAACCTCTTCACTTTCTGTTGATAATGTTTGAACACATATTACACATTGTACCTTTAACTAGTCAGTTTCGGATACATCAAGTCAAGTTATACCTGTAGATAATATTGAGCAGAACAATGTTATGCTAACAGTAGCTTGCCAGACTTTCAGTTACCGCTGGGGTCACCCTTGCTTATTTTTATTTTGGATAAAAGTAATCACCGAACAACATACAAAAGTTGGCTCAGCTCTGTCCTGCTCTTCAGCTGAATGGAAATGAAAATTGTTCCATACAGTTTTGAAGAAACTTTTCCTGAGATTGGTGTTGAATGTGCAGAGGAGGACTTTTAATAAGGCAGCTTCAGCCAGGAGTCGCACAGACTGTCTCCAAGGGCCAACAGGCCCATGGCCATGAACTACCAGCTTTCCCACTAAAACTCTACTTTATTCTCTTTCTCTCTCTGTCTCCCTCTCTCACTGACACCGTTTTGAAGAGGTACCACTGGCCCGCAGCCCAATGAGCCGCATTGGCCTGTTTTCAAAATTATTAAGATAGATGAGAATTTATTAAAGCTAATCAAACTCTTTGATTCGATTTTATTTTGGTCCCCTTCCTGCCTATTTCACATTACATTTTTTAACATGATAAATAAGAGCCATTCCACAAAAGAATTGCTACCAAGTGACATTTAGGCCATGTCACCTTTTGAAATAATTTATTGTCATCCAGTCTCTCAACTTGATAAAGTCTTTAGATATTGTTTAGCACTCATTTTGATTTATTTAGTGTAAGAATGAGCCAGAGGCCACTGTTTATCATTTTAAGCACTGAGGGCATATTAATGAGCCAGGGAAAACGACTTTAATAAGTTAATGTACAACAAGTGAGAAGAGCTTTTTTACGACTGGATCTGGCACCGTGAATTGGTTGAGACAGCGGGTAAAATGGGTTTGCAGCCGTGCAGTTAACTCTAGTCCACAGTTGAATTTACAGGAAATTACAGGTTGTAATGATAAAGCCTTCATTACATTACATTACATTACTGTCATTTAGCAGACGCTTTTATCCAAAGCGACTTACAATAAGTGCATCAACATTGGTAATCAAAAGAACTACTAGTCACCAGAAGTCATAAGTACATTTCCTTTTCCAAACAAGCATCTAAGAGCATGAAGCAGAGCATAACTCAGAGCCAAAGTACAGTGCAGAAACAAGAAAAACAGTTAGTGCTATAAGTAATACGAATACAATAAGTGCAACAAGCTAGTATGAAAACAATAAGTGCTAAGTGGAAGGCTCAGGGAAGCACTTCCTTGAGCCTTCCACTTCAAGTTCTTCCTGGCTATATTTACCACAGTAATGAGTCTAACGCAACTTGTAACATGCCATTTCCAACATTTTATCTGCGGCAAAGCACCTACAGTGCAAAAGAGGTTTTAAGCCTCCTTAGAAGATTGCATGTTTGAGCTGTAGGTGTGGCTGGTGTAAAGCTGATATTTGCAGAGGCTCCAGACATGGATGTGGTCGGGTTCACTTGTAAGTCTGAACCAAGGTTTCTGTGTATTTACCACACAGTCAACCTGCCACTTTGAATAAACTCCCTTTCTGTCACTGGCAGCACATTAGTTGGACTATAGAAATGCTCTGGGACCAAATGGCCCTTTCAGTTGAATTATATTGTATAACATTGAGGCATATGTTTACAGCTGCTCTCAGTAATAATTACATCCTCCAGAGTTGTGGAGAGAGACTGTGCACTAAGCTCTAGGGGGCCTTGCTTTGTGGGGGACAATCATGGGTGTTTCTATTAAATGCTCCCAAATTATGGTGCGACCCCAGGAGGACCGCTGTCTTTAGTTTGTGACATTGCCACACTTTCTTTGACTGTGTTGCAGAAAAGAGAGTGGCAGTGTCGGGGATTCCCTTCAGCTTTTGTCTTGTAGTATTGGTATGGAGAGTTGGAGAGATTGTTAGTCTGGTGGCAGAAAATCATCGTCCAACCTGACTGTTTTTGTAATTTATTCTTCCTTCAGGGCTTTCTTCAGGCAGCAATAATAATAAAACGGAGCAAATAAATTGGTTATGAATACAGATATAGAAAATGGGTTGCACTGAAAACAATCCAGCTATAATTTTCCAACAGATCAAGAGCATATTAAAAGTCTGCTACAGTATTGTGAGCTGTGCGCACATGTAGGGGGTCAAAAACAACAGTTGTTTATGTTACTTAACCTGCATGTATAGCAAAAGTACAGTACTTTGTGGAAAATGTCAAGTAAGAAGTGGAAAATATCGATAAAGAAACCTTCCTGTTAGCTCAGACTGCATAATTAACTATTAGCATACACCTATATTTCAATAAGATTATGGAGAGCGGTTGTATTATGACACAGTCTTTATGAATAATGCATGCTTTTGGCTGTTTAAAGAAGACTGCAAAGTTATGTCAGACAAGGCTGTGGTGACATGTTAACTTGACATGCGGGTGTCAGCTGATGAAGGTGGCAGACTGAGGGCTTTGGATGGAAAATGCGTCACGTTGACAAAAATCACAAAGAGGTGTGCAGAGTCTCTTCAATGATCATAGTGTGATCTCTGTCTGTCCGTCTATCTGTGAGTAGGTCCTTCTCTTATCACAGGAACCAGATATATAAAGTATTATAGCTATGATTCCCATGGGGTTAAACAATCGTCCCGCTCCAAGAGTTAGAGAGAATTTCCTCATACAAAGGTCTGGAACATCACAATAATGTCTAATTTGCATTATGATTTAGTGCCATAATTATTGAAGTGGCAAACAGTTGTATTAACGTCTGTATGTAGTCAACAACTAACTGTCAAATCAAATAAAGAAAGTTCAATTTAATAATATCTAAACTATATTTATTGTCAGATTTTAAATTGAACTGGATGAATTATAAATAGTACATACTCTAATGATAGATGAATGTTCTCATTTCAAGTAAAATAAGGGCTGGATTTAAAAAATAAAATACAGCTTTAGAAAAATGAATCTAACTGAATTGTCTTGCAGCATTGAATTCATTTAATTCAGGTGTGAGGTGATGTCATTCAAAAAAGCCACGATATCCGTATTATTCTCATCTTCTAAAAAGAGAAGATTGATGGGAGGTAGTGCAGCATTGCCCTTGCTGTGGTGTTGTGAGACTGTATTTGGATGCATGGCGGTGAAGCAGCAGAGGGTGGCAGCGTCAGAGAACCGGCGAGCGTGACTAATCTGGGATTCTCCTGTGTGGTGTGTACGGCTGGCCGTCCTTCATGCCTCACTCCTGCCTGATGGGGGCCGCACACCCACTGCCTCACACGCCAATAGAGGGAGGGTATGGTACAATTTGGAGGTAGCATTATAGATCGCAGTGCATTATCACCACATATAGTGTAGTTTAGACTTTCATTAAAGGGTCCAACAGGTCGTCTAGAAAGTTTGAGGTGCTTTTAGTGACACTCTACTTATATTTATATCCATTTGTATTTTTCGTTTGTTCTTTATAGTCAGTACAAAATGCACCTGCTATTCTGCTCTGGTTGCTATAACTAATTTGTTTGCACATGATTAGGGTATATCTGTCTTTGTGCTTGTGTCCCCATGTTCTCACATAGGCTTTTTAAGGATTTTTAGCTGGGTGCTGCTTTTGGGGGTGGTCAGAGCAGGCTAAGGGATCACAGTTTACTGCCATTGTAGCAGCAATTCTGAGGTGCACTTTTTTGGCCTAACCAGATGCTTTGCCAGTTTCTGTAGGTTGTTGGGAAGCTGGTGAGGGATTGTGTTGAACCTGTTTGTCTGTGATGCCCTCCAGGTGAGTCCATTATCCACAAAAGTATAATTTAAAACAAAATGTAAGGATATTTGAGATGATTCATTTTAAAAATGTATGTTTTAATGTGACATCCGTTAGATTCATTATACCAAGTCTGTAACTCCTTTTGACTGCACAGTCTCCACTTTATATGAATTCACTATTATAGTACAGCCCTACAGAGACCTGCTAATTCTGTTTTAATGTCGCAGTTTTCATTTTGACTGTCATTACAGAAATGACAAAAATGATGAATGAGCACTCTGAACACAAATCCTCGCCTTCTTATGTGCCAAAGGAGAGAAATTGGGAACGTACAGTGCCTCTGTATTAATAGGATTGAGAAATTCAAGTTGTCTTCTTCTGATTGCCTCCCCACTGGCTTGAGCTCCTCCATGTTTTACACCAGTGTGGAACTACTAATATAATCATTGCTTGTATGTGAAAGGGAAAAGAAACCCAATTCAATCCAAATTAATCAAAACTTTTGGCACAAACTGTTATCGTTGCCAGAGACACTTTGTAGTGCACAGAGAAACAACAGACAGGTAACAAAGATCCAAGGCTCAGTTCAAATCCAGGATGACAGTTACCTGGTATATGCATTTAATCTTCTGTGTCTTTTCTTATTTTGTTATTTTGTTGTTTAATCTGAGACATCTTTAAGGCCAATTTTCAAATATGTTTCACCATATTAAATAACATGGTGAAACATACATACAGTATGGCAGCATTCATTGGAGTTTTGATTCTGGCCACCTGATGAATGTAAGTCTAATACTTTCTCCCCTTTTTACTCCGTTTTGGTCAGAAAAATAAACAGTAATAGCAAAGTTGCGGGTCATAAAACCAAAACAATGAGTAGGAAGATGCTAAAACGCACCGTAGACCTGAGGGAAACTGCTGATCTGATCTGCTGAGTGTGATGATGATTCTCTTGTCACTACGATTGACATCTTTAAGTCGTTTAATCCATTGATAATATAAAACGTATATAAACGTCAGCTGTAGATTACAACTTTATCTCCATCATATTAGGGGGCTCAAACTGAGTGACTGCATTATTTGATGAATTATTTGATGAAATACCATATTTTCTTCTGAATCAGTCAGTCACCCACTTAATTAAACGTACGAGGAGTTCTCAAAGTAAACACACAGATGTCTGTAGAAAAAAAAACGTGTGAATGAGTTTGTTGCTTTTTCTCGGTCTCTTTTAAAACCAAACTGGCCCGAGTGCCCCCACCGGCGGGGGCGACGCATGCATCCAAAAATTAATCCACTCATAACGTGCACTCATCAGTAACGAATATAATGATGCCGCATACCTGCTCAAACTGCAGCTCCTGCGCTACAAAGTCATTTCAGCTGTTTGTACACACTCCAAACACAACATATGACAAAGCTACGTATAATACTAAGTAAAACAATCGATATAGTGCCCCCTAGGCAGTCCCACTCGCCACATTTATGCCAATAACGTTTTGAAAAATGAATTCAATGCCAACACCCGTTAGCTCCGGAGATCGCTAGCGACCAGACGGTCGCAGCTGCCATTTTTTCACATTCCGCTACGACACAGCCTCGCAGTTTTACTTACAAAACAAAGCCATCATCATAATCCGCATAATCGATCACATCATAAACCAGCTCCTTACTTTGAGATGTTCTGCAGCAAAAAAAATGAAAAATCTGTTCATGTTTACTGTCCATCTGTTCAGCTCATCATCTTCTATGTGAATTCAAAACTGGCGCTACCGTTGTGTGCCTCGTGTGCCTGCTAGCGGAAGGGGCAGGTTTATACGTCTCAGCAAATTGGATTTGAGAAATTTGACACTCGGGTAGTTTTTATTTTATGATTGGCTAACGGATTCTGTTATTCAAAGTCACGTTAGGTTGTTTCAACAGAGCAGGCTGTGACGCCTATGGAACGTTGATTGGGTCAAATCGGCCCTTCACACTGGCTTTAAGGCTCTGGAGGATAAAAAAACTGGAATTCAGACGATAAAATCCCATGGATGACAAACATTAACAGTCTCAGAGAGGATCCAGGCTCTCAAAATGATGCCAAACTGCTGCATATGGATAGTTTGAACACTATTAGTGATACAAGAAGTGAAATATATAATTATATAGTATATAAAATTACAATGAAACAGCCGGAACAAAATTATATTTTGGTTGACCTCATTTGACCTCTCCGTACTAGATCAATATGTACAAGATAAAGCTTCACTTTATCAAAGTAAAAATCTGTTTAGAGACCCTCAACATATAGTTCTATGATCTGGGAGAGCTGGAAAGCTTGGACCTACATGATTTCTAATAAAGAAATATCCTGAAATTGCTTTTTTTTCCATTCAAAAATTAGAATTTTCAATTTGTGCTGTGTGCCATCTTAATCTACTCTTAACCAGTAACATATATACTGATATTTACACATATCAACACATCTCACAAGTGTTAGGGTTAACACTTGTTAATAGCCCTTACAGTTGCAACGCTACACTCATATTGTATGGGTATGCTATTTTCGAGCTGAGGGCCGAAAAATCGGTCTAGGGTCCAAATTAAAAGCCTATCGCTCCATATGTTCCTCTTTTTCACTGTTTCTTAGTAGACAGAACAACTGATTGAAGCCAGGACAGAATAACTCTCTCTGTGCTAACCCTGTCCATGTCGTGCTCCAGATACAGCCAGCCACCTTAATGCTTCTTTATATTGTATATGTGAAACCCAACGATCAGTTTCTTGCGACAGCTGAACACTGTGTGCTTTCATCTCTCACTACAGGCCTGCGTGTGTGTCTGTGTGTTATAAATGTACTTTTATCATGGGTATAATTAGCTAGTATTATGTTTGCTCAAGCATATACATTGTATTTAAATGTGTGAATATGCAGTGTGAGTTGGGTATCATTTGTTTCTTTTAATATATATGTGCTTTCAAATGTGTGTGTGTTTGTGAGAAGGAGAGAAAAGGGGAAGGAAGGAAGTTCAGCCTGCTGTTCTCTGGCTGCAGAAACACTGTACTGGAATGTTAATTGGTATGACTGGTCAGCCTCACAGATAACACACAAGGCCGCTTTTAATAAACCAAAGATCAGGATGTCCCACTGTCTCGCCCCGCTGAGACGAGAGAGAGGAAGAGGGTGTGTGTGGATGAGCATGGATGTCTGTTGGAATCTCTCCTTCTCCTTTACCGCCTCTCACCCATGCATCTTGCTGCCTCATAACAAATAGAAAAACAGAAATATTGCAGAGCGTGAGGTGGTTCACGGGGAGACTCAAAGCGCATGTATTATTAAGACTGGAGCATCGCGGTTTTGAAGTTATGCTAATGAGAAGCCTTTTGGTGCAACAAATCTAACCGTCACTTGAATCATTTCTCTGCCCGTCCCTCCTCTTCTCCCTCTTCTCATCCGTTCTTTTTCTTCTCCGTCTCATATCCGTTCAAGGGCGCAGCGTTGGCATGAACCCCTGCACATGCTGTTTAAGGGAGGTGACGGTAGATTAGACTACCGCTACAGAAAGTCAACACAGACCTCTGACTGGAGGCTTCTCCTCCCACACGCAGCCTATAATAAAGAGCTCATTTTTATTTTCACCTCCTCCTCATTGACATATATACATTTCTCATACAGAAAGCATTAAAGAAATAGAGATCTGTTTGTAAACTCTGTATGCACAACCATAACCCCTCACAATCATCCCATCGCTCTGGAACGGAACAGAATCACAGAAAAAAACACAAATAATGAATCTTTATGATTCTGAGGGGTATCCATCATATAATACTGGTAACATTGTGGCAGAAGAATTTGCATCTGTGTGATGTTGCATGTGTGTTTGTGTGTATTAATATTTAACCAATAACTCAGTAGACACCAAGTAGAGACTCTGATATCGTGAAGTGAAGCACACTGAGAATTGCAACACATTACAACTATTCACTGTATGTACTCCAGACTTTTATTACACTTAAACGCTTCAGGATGATGCCACTACTACTACTGAATTATTCATAAATACTTCAGCTTGAATTGAAAAACCGCATCATATATATTTGATCAGAAAAGGTTGATGTTGACTGCCTGAAAGTTATTATTTAAAAAAAAAAGAAATCTACAAAACAACAGGTAGCCAGTGCAGGGATGCCAGGATCCGTGAAATACTGCATAGTGGTATCTCTGTGTTCTAGTTAAAACCCTGGAGACAGAGAATGAACTGTAAACAGCATAGATATTGTTTGCAGATGCCAGAGAGCAGGGAGTCCCAAGAGTCGCTAATAGGTGAGCCGGTTTCAGGTTAGAGTGAAAAGGTCTAATCTTTTAAATGTTTCTAATACGTAGAAAACAGCATTGCACTTTTAGATTTTATGTGTTTGTTCTGTCTGAAGCTGCAGTCAGTGATGACACCCTGAGTCTTCTGATGTGTGGTTACAGATAGCCAGGGTTGCATCCAAATGTAGCACAAATTGTAACCCAATTTTCAGAAAATCTGCAAAAAAAATGTGTGCATGTTTCCATTCACCGCTGTTATGCTAGTATTAGGCGTTGGTCTATCGAGAAAAACAGTGGGAGGACAATGGTGTGCACGGTCACAGCTTAAAATAAAAAGTTTTCATACAATCCTACATAGTGTGTAATGTGCACAGGAACAAACGTACCAATCACCCCCCACATACAGCCAGATTCCTGCGCTTCAATAGAAAGTCTGTAGCCCAGTCATGGTGGTTCCTATATCATTACACTTCACACACCCAGAGGCAGAATGCAATGAGTTGAAATAAGAACAAAATAAATTGTGTTTGGACTCTGCAACCTTCCAGTGCTTCCAGTGTCAATAAGCTTTCCCACATTAGATTTGGTGAGCTCCACAAGTTGTTCTGAAGCACCGGCACTGACTGCTGTTATTGATTTATGTGAAAGATGGCTAGGGATTATACTGTTGTAAACACAGTGTAAACTTGAGGCATGGGTGAGGTGTGCCTCGATTGTAAGTGATAACTAAAAATAGCTGGTGCTTGTTCACAGATGCTGAGGTGCATTCTGTGTGTTTGTGTGTACTTATTTGTTCATTCAGTGTTTTTTTTTATCCTACTTTATCTTTGTGAGACCAATATGCAATATTGCTTGTAATTTACTTCAACTTGTCTTAAATTGCTGCTAAACTCAATTTGGAGAATTCTACTGTCCCACGATGAGACAGCTGAATGCAGTTTCAGATGCTTTCCCACAAAGCTGATCATAAAATTCTTTGGAAAGCTATTGAGGGCAAAGTATGTAATTTTAGTCCATAAGTATCACATTTTAAAACCCTCTTTAAAATTATATTGCTTTTTACCCATTCCAGATGTCCATAAAACAGAGGGATATATAGAACGTTGTTGTTGTCTTTGTCTTCATTTATTTTAGGGGTAGTATTTAGTTTCAGGTTAAAGGAATATTGGTTATGTGAGTGTGTGCTGAAAAGACGGAGGCCACTCACCTGTTCATATGTTAAGTATAGGGCAGACGGCTAGCTTAGTTTAGCAAAAACACTGGAAACATGGGAAAAGAGCTAGCCTGGATCAGTCCAAAGTAGGAGTGTGTTAATTATTAAGTGTTATAGTAATTAGTGAGTGTTAGAGATGCTGGTTGGTAGATTTCCAATCTGAGTCCAGTGCTAAACTAAGCTAACCGGCTGCTTGCTGTAGCCTCATATGTAGCCAGTGGAGACATGAGACTGGTGTCGACCTTCTCATAACTCTCATCAAGAAAGCAGATAAGCTTCTTTCCCATATTGTCAAACTATTTTTATTAACTGACATTGTTATTGCGGCATCAGTTACCACAAGGACATGAAGGTACATTAGTCAATCTGCATGTAAATATACAGGTGTGTGAGTGTGTGTTTGTGAGATGTGAAATTGGCAGTTATTTGTCACCCTCTCATAGCTGTAATTGTAGAGAACAGAGAGGCCCCCTCAAGTACATGAACTCTGATTTCAACAAGCTCAACACGGAGGTGACCTGCAGAAATATCCTCAATTATGTAGTGGAAGCAACAGAACAATGCAGATGAAGTGCACTTTATACATAAGGGCACGCATATGGGTCAAGAATGACTTTCACACTGTCATGATGATGTAACTCACTGCGATTTGGCTACACACCTTAGAATATTAGATGTAGATGTATTCTTTTGTATTAATGTATTTACTTATTTACATGAAAGGAACTGACCAATACAAGCATAGTTTTACTAAGCAGTGCCACTGTTGCAGTCAGTTGGTTAAGTGCTTCAATGAAGGATATCTTAACAGATACAGAGGGAGGTGAGAGTATTTTTAGTCTATTCCTTTCCCCTGATAAATTCTTCAGTTATTTTCTGCTGTCTGATTTCTGGCTCGATGCCTTTTTTTTAACAGACAAGGGAGGATCAAAATGTCAAACCGTGACGTTTTCCAGGCAGGAGCTGATTTAGTTTGATTGCTGACGGGTGACAATTTCTCCCTTCACTGACTCCCAGTATGGGCCCACAGTGAGACCTCCGGGCTCCAGAGAGACCACACATGGAGGTGGAAAGGGGAGGTGGAGTCTCTGCCTTACAGTCATTGATCTCTGTCATCCTTTTCAGGTCACGTGTAGGCTGTTGGTTTCATTCCCCTTGGCTATAGTCATGTCAAACCACCAGCTTAAGACACACTGACAAGAAAATGTAATCCAAATGGTTGTAATACACGTGCACCAGCAGTCAAGTTAGAGCTATGATGACCAAAGACAGCCCGTGTCAAATTCTGATAGTGTCAAAAATTCATTACTAAATTCTCAGACCGAGTGCTACATTACATCCAACACCTAACAAAATGACATCATAACAATCATAATACGGGATGAAATTTAATAGCCGAGCAGAATGCAGAACTAGTTGATGCTATTTTTTCCTATTTACATCCAAACGCTTTCAACCACAGGGAATACACAATCCGACTGTCTGCCAGGGGTTGCAACCAAGATTGTATTAGACCCATCTCACAGACTGTGACATGCAATGAACATTCAAGATTGGTGTTATTGCACAGTATAGGGGCCATCTCTGAGGTTATATTGGTCAGATTTAGCCTTAAAGGTCGATCCGCGTTATTTTACGGGTTTTTGAATTGGAAAAGCCGATAGCAAAAAGAAGTGACGCAGATTTCAGTGCTGATGCACAGAACCTAAGCAGCAAAATGTATTTTAGCCACCTAAAAAATGGACTACTTCAAACAAATCAATTTCAGCTTAAGTGTTAGCTGTATAGAATATTGTCACTGCTTTATCTTGCTGTCAGACTGCCCTTTCCATTCCAATTACACAGAGACACATCACAACATGTGCAACCGCTTCAAAAACGCACTTTGGCAAAGCAAGTCGGGCAAAGCAGATGATGAGCCATTGGAAGGTGGGGGGGGGGGCTGCTTGGGGACGGTTGCTCGCCAAACAGTAGAAAAGTTTGCATTTCTGCAGATTTATGTTCTGCTTGTTGGCCAGATGTTGTGATAAATTGCTGGTATTACCTCCCTTACTTTTGAGGGTTTTATTGAATTTGTGACAACGAGAGTTCTCAGCATCTACTGGAGTAAAATGTAGCCACACTTCAGATCTTTTTCTTCTTTCTGCCATGATGGAGTCGGTGTCAGAGTAAAGCACGACTCCGCCCCACATGCACAGACAAACACAGAGACAGATAGAGGACGTTTACAATGCCGCCATTTTACGCGGAGATCTCATTCTGTAACCTCTAAAGTACCAATAGAAGAACCATTAACCTTAATCAACCTTATCAATACTTCAGGTATTTACTTCTGGGTATCGGGGTGGGGGGTGGGGGGGGGGGGGGGTGGGGGGGGGGGGCATCCCTATTGATGACATCATCAGGGTTATTTTCTCAGACTTGACAAAGGTCATTTAGAGCCACCAAAGGCATTATGAAACTGTTATCACAAGCTGAGTAGTACTGCCAATGACGAGTAATTTGATCTTATATGTAAAAATTGGTGGAGGACAAAAAAGGAATTACCAGAGACAACCAGTGTTGTGATGCATCGTATCCATTTCAGTGGTAATATCCAATATATGTAGAAATGCCAGATGATTTCTGTTCTCCACAGTCAGATGATTCAGAAAAGTTAGAGTGCAGGAATGGCTGCTGTGAGTTAAATAGGGTAAATGAGACTCTGACTTAAAAGACCCCTCTCCCATTCTCTGTCATTCTCTCTCCTTCTCTTCTTTTCTCTGAATAAGGAAGCAGAGCCGGGCCAGGGTTGACCGCTCTTTCTGTTCCTCCTCACCTTCATTGTCCTCCCTTTATTCTCTCGTTAAACGCCACTGACGGCATCACCGCTCACATAGATCCCCCCTCTGTTCTCCTCGTCCCTAAAGACCGGGAGTGGGCACTGAACAACCGGGTCGTCAAAAGAAGAGGAAAACAAAGTTCGGAAGTATTAGTGTTACTTCCCCTCATCTCCAGGGATACAAAGGGAGAATCAATAGTTTTTCATTAACCTGTCTTCCTCCCTGTAAACGAGTAGGTATGGCCTCGGGTGCCACAGTAAATGCTTATAGTGTTGGGGGGGGTATTGCTCTCTATTTCACACTCACACAGATGCAGTACACACCCGTCCAAACGTACATATTTTTACCTGAATCTATCTCTCTCTCTCTTTCCCGCTCTCTAACAATTCAACTCACTTTCATTGAGACGAGCCAACCAAACCGGTTTAGCTAATTTGAATTTTCAACTAAAGTTTATGCATTCCAACCATACTGAGATCATAATATCATGAAGAAATACATTTTATACATTGACTTAACAGCTCTTCTCTACCACAAAGACGTGTAAAATGATGACAGTATAATTAAGTCAATTAATACATCCCAAAGACCTTATAGATTTTTCTGAAGTGCAGATGGGATTAAACCGAATTTAGTCTTGTGATTACAAGCCAAATCAAGTAGAGATATTTTTGTAACCAAATGTGAATCTTTGCCTATCGTCTATAATGATGTAAAAAACAAACAAGAGAAGATAATAACAAACCATCAAACCTAGATTGGAGTTAGCAGTGTCTCCATAGAGCTTTGTGTGTTGCTTTCTCATTGAGTACATTCCTCCGTCTCTCCCTGACAGATCTACAGTATCTCACATCTCTGTCTCTAGACACAATGTAGCCAGTGTTTGGGAATGACCTTGCTCCTTGTACGGTGCCAACCTCCGCTCTATAATAGATTAATCTCTCTTTTCCCATGCGGGTTTGCACACTGTGTCCCATGTGTTGCAAACACAAGGTGAGACTGTGCTGCTTTATTTTGTATATTCTCTGTTAATGTTGTGTGTTCAGCTCAAGGCTCTCCAAGGAACGAGCGGTACGTGTTCGAGAATGGCATCTGTCGTACCTGAGCGTGGGGAAGTGGTGTGTTTTGTTCATGCACACCTGCCGTAGTTGTTGCAGCTGGCATCGTCAACAAGTGCTGAGGTGCAGCAGAATGGGTTTCATCTGTGTATGCATGGCCACCCCTGCTTTTCCTGTCATCTGCCTTGTAAGCATGTTCCATAAAAGCGAGGAGAAAAAAAAATAAAAACACTGAATCTCACTATGTTGAGAAGCCAAAGCATGGAAGTGATGCAGAGGCCCAATCATTTCTCACAGAGAGCAAGTGGTGAAATAATGAGTTCACATCATACAAGATGGAGAGCTGATTCAGAGGTGATTATCTCAGCCAATGAAGGCTGAAATTGAGCAAATGATTAGGAATGAATGCATTATTGATGCTTATACACGTGTGTGCAATACAGGGAGTTATGCTGCTTGTACAAAACCTTAGTCTCAGACCACAAAGGCAACCGCAACAACAAGGGATCAGGGAACCTGCTTTGACATGGAGCCCACAAGTCAATAGAGAAGGAAGCTACACTGACTCGTCCTGCCTTCAAAATGTAACCAAAATTTTTTATATTTTGCCAATCAACTAGATTTTTTGAATAGAAGATAACCTCTGAATGAGATTGGTGACCTGCCACAGTGGCTGGTAGAGCAAGCATATTCACTGGCCGCATCCACAATTTATCAGCATTTGGCTGGTGGTAATTTGCTGCCCTGAAGGGGAGATGAAAGCAGGATGACTGCCATGGTATTGCCTGGATCCAGATGGCTCAAGACAGAAGGGGATGGATGCAAGCACTTTATCAGCAGCCTATGTTCCATGAGCCACTCAAAGGCTCAAGTACAAACAAAGGCAACTCTCGATGTGCCAAAGTTTCACCATTCATTTTAATTTATGCACTGCTGCCTGTTTGACAATAGAACAGTGCCCATTGAATGGTTGTGTAGTGTTACTTTGTCATATTGCCATGGGGAATAAATTAACTTTCAGAAGTACATTGTGCATCCTTTATCCCATTTTAAGGGCAGTTTGGGAGACATTTATTGAACTATAAAGTAACACATTGTCTGAAAACTAATTTGTTCTGCTGATTTTTACTACTTAATTTTGTCATCACATGCTTCACTTATTTCCCACTGGTGTAAACGGGTAATAGTGTGTACAGAGGAACAGTTGGTTTCCCACCATATCGACACACCTCTCATCTACAATACACAATACTGGTCAATGTTCATGTTGACACAGTTTTAAATTTTCTACTGAAAGTTACATGGTGCCAACATGAATATTTGACATCTCAACAAGTACCTTGAGAAGAGATTTCAATGTAAAAAGATGTTCTAATGATCTGTTTATTCTTCATTAATTTCACAAGCATTTTAGGAATGTTCGAGGCAAGGCAAGTTTATTTATGTAGCACATTTCATACAAAAGCCTTGCTTACATATCACAATATTTCGCAATATAATGAATCATAAATCTGTATCGTGATATGTATTGTCGCACCAGATTCTTGTCAACACACAGTCCTACTATACAGTTCTATTGCATGAAATGCGAGGAACTGTTGTTTGTCAGTATTAGCTGTAGCTGTAATGACCCTGAGACTCATTCCTGTATGTTTACAGTGCTTGGTGGTTACAGTGACTCATGTTTCTATTTTAAACGTGTGATGTCATGCATCGTGGAGAGCCAAGGAGTCTCCTTGTTTTAAGGTATTTTGGCAGAAAGAAGGGCGGAGCAGCCTGACTCTGTGGGGCATCTTCGGGGATCACATGCAGCATGAACTCACCTCATAGGTCCCAGAGAGATCAAGCCGGTGTGAACCAGACTGCACATCAGTATGGGTAATCTGACTTCTCCAGTCATGCACCATACTGCTCTGTGCGGTGCTGTGCCCTGGAGGATGCCCCAAAATAAGACGCCTGAATGTGGAAAACAATCGCGGGCGTCTGCATAACTGGCTAATGCATGCCAGATTCAACCTTGCTCGACTGATGCTGCGAAACTAAATCATCGCAACCTCCGTTGTTTCACACAGCCTCTATGATCTTAACGCTAATTAGGAGTTCTTTGTTTGTATCAACTTACGTTTGGGATTTACGCAGTCTGAGAAGTCTGTTGCAGGTTTAGCTGTCAGCACTTTGATCAAAGTGATTAGAGTGAGGCCTCCTGTCTAAGCAAGCGGGCTCTCACTCCTTCCCAGCTAAGACATTCAGACACAACCCTAATTTTTGTTTTGTTTTGGTGAGCCCTACAGCTGCTGTCTCTCAACCAGCCCAAGAGCCTCACAGTAACGGGCCATTCTCGCTGTGGGCGTCAGCTGTGATGAGGATGCTGTACATACATCATTTTGTAATTGGATGGCCGTGTCCTTAGTTTGTCTTTATTTCCCCAGACAGTTCTGTAATTGCCATTCCCAAAATGCTCTTTGATTACTGCTACCGTGTCGGGCAGCTATGTGCTATTGACTCCATGTCAGGAATCATTTGGCTCATTTACTCTGCAAAACAATACAATCCCAAATTCCAGAGCATATTGCCTGTTGTTTTTGAAAGCATGAAGCATATCTATCTTTGTTCTGATTTGATTGTGGTAATACGATACAACAATGAAAGCTGATATCCATTTTAAAATCTGTGTTTGAACGTTATCTTTGTTATCAGGAGAGAGATTCAGCTCATGTGATTGGTTCTGTGTGAGACTTGAATGACGCGTTATCTCTGCTCTGTTAGACCTATTTCACTGACATTTGCGCCACAAAGACGCCCTGATCAATACAGTACATTGTGTGTGTGTAAGCACGTTTCTTGTAAAACATTGTCACAGCGCTAAAAAAGGGTTTTCCAAATCCAAATGTAGCAAATGGCTTCCTTAAGATTCTGTCAATACTCACTATGCACCTGTTAAGTGTAAATCTTTGATTTCTAGCTTTGTTTTCTGCCGTTTTGCTTTATGTTATTGTGTGATTAGAGCCTTATTGCAGGGTTTTTCACAGATGTTGCTGGGAAAGCATGCCAGCATTTCTCATCGTCCACTAGTGTGTCGCAGGTTATCCTTGTTTATGAATGAGGGCGGACATGTAGTAGTTCAATCAATGCCTCTTATGTCTGGGGCTAATTTCTTTCTCCTCCACCTCCTCCTCTTCCGCCTCCTGCGGGGTTTCTCCTCTTCCTCCTCCTGCCTGTGCAGGATAACAGTGGCTTTGCTAATACACACACAGTAATCCAGCTATTGGCCATACTTCGGTGAAGGTCTTATTTGGATTATGCTGTTTACACGTATCTTTGATACTATGTAGAGTCTCACCGTCGCTAAAAATATACCAATTATTGCCGTCCATCCTTCCATATTTGAATGTGTGGCTACCTATAACAAATAAGTAGAAGAAAATAGAGACTTACACTGTAATCTGTCCGAAGTTATTTTTTCACAATAGTCATTTTCTAAATGCATCAAGTGTGCCTTAACACAGTGATGTTGTCAATAAAAGCACGCACAAGATTCCAACTTTCTTAATTAGCTATAATGTGTGTGCAGCTTCACCTTGATTAAGGTTGTCTTGAAGCTTCAGATTTAACTCTGAAGGTACACTTTTGCAAGCTACACAAGCTAAGTATGTTTGATGCAGTAATTACCCTGTCTCCCAGAAATGTACACTACTTTGCAGCAGCAAAAATATTACAAATACCCATGACATTTTTTTTTTAACATAATGAATAAGGCATAAGGAAAAGTTTTAATAAATGTATCCACAAGTTCTAAAATGTGTTTACAGAAAATTACGTTCACTAATAATGTAGTTTTCAGTTACTTTCAGTTACTTTCAGTTTGCTCTTGCAACATGTGAGGAGGCTGTGGCTGGGAAAGTGGTAAGAGGCAGATTCCAGAAACTTTGTTCAGAAAAACAAACTTAACTTAACTTGGCTTCACTGAATAAAACTCAACTCATAATATAGGTAACTTAGCTTAACATAACATCCCGTGCACACTGCTACACACTGATGTACATCCCCTGTAACAGCCAGAGGTATTTGCTTAGAGCCTTCCATCAGCAGGATCTAGTTCATACTATTGACGCAGGCAACACTAATTATTTCCTTAAACAGGTAGGTGACAAAAGCTAGTCATTACTACAAACTTCAAGTTGAAAACACTTTCAGATAGTTAACCATTTGTTATACAATTGCAACCAAACATAACGGATCACAACTAACCTAAATACATGCCTTAACATAATCCCCCCCCATACTTGATCTAACCCCATGACATCAGCGCTGACGTCATCCAGTGTATAAATAGAGGAAATGATTCAAATCCTTGTTTGCTTGAGAAATATGTTGCAGTAACAACCGGTAAAGGAAAATAAACACCAAACAATGTGTCAGTTCTATAACATAATCATGTCAAACACGGGTCCATTTTGTTGAAATGGAGTTCCTATAAATCGGTCACTTCTGAAATATGCTTGTAACAGGGAGCAATGCACACTGTTTAACATTCATTAGCTTAATTCATCTAGAGCTTACTTGGGATCTTGGTAACCTCAGATTGCATATATGTTAATGTATTCACTTTGAGTGTAACTCCATTAATTCTGTGTGCGTGCGTGTGTGCACATGTGCGCACGTTTATATTTGTTGCCGGGGAGCCAGTCCCTTTGGAGAGAGCAGTGAAGCATTTTATTCCAGGAGGGGGCAATGCTCTGACCCCAGAGGGGAGCCGAGGCAGTGCTGGGTCAATCGAGATGTACCACCTCAGCTGCACAATCTGACAGACATAATGAAGCTATTTGTAATGGTATTCTCTCCCTTCAGCTACGGCCCTGTTATCAGTGGCCAAGCAAGCTTGCTGCAGCAGGGCTGAGGCCAGCTCATCAGTACACCGCTCTGTATCTTCTGGGCGCCGAACAAATGATCACATTAGGCTGACCGGATTATGGCTGCAAGACTGTTTGTTACAATACCAGATAGATTATTTGTAAAGAACATTGCTGTCAGTGTTATAATCAATCAAGTGGTAAATGACACCGTATGGGGATGTCTTTCAAAGGAATATTTAGCCATTTGGGGTAAAACACTTTGCTTGCTTGCATAGAATGAAACAAACTGAAACTTCTCCAGTGTGTCAAGCATGTTAGAGGACTATGGTGGCAGACGCTAAAATGTGAAAATGCAAATGGCCCATTCTAGAGCCAGAGTTTGGTTTACCTGTTCTGGGTTACTGTAGAAACCTGTCAGCTCTGTGAAGAGGATCAGCTTGTTCTAAGGTAAAGAAAATACAACGATTCTTGTTTTCAGGTGATTATAAACTAAAGAAAACAGACCTATTAATATGATATTCCATTTCTGCCAATAGTTACCCCTAAATGCTACACATTGTTGTTTTAAATGAAAAGTCTCACACAAGTAATATTGGATTTGTCTGTTAAACAGCCAAATAAACAATTTATTACATCATTATTGTTATGACCACAACCGCCTATGAAATGTTCCTGTTTTCTGTTTTCATCACCGCTGACCGGGTTTATAGTCGTGTGTTCAGGCCTTTGTAACTTTAAATTACGGTCGCTCTATATACTGTACTACCTCACTTGCTCTGACTGAATACAAAAATGACGACATTCAGCGTAACCGTGGTTTGCAGAAACGTACACATTTTTGGTTTTCTCCAACACATTTATCATGCCGTGAGATTGTTGAAAGTGAAGAAATAATCTGCTCTTCAGTAACTCATATCTAGCAAAGTCAACTCCACTGAAAACTTTCTCACTGCAATCACCACTGTCAGTAAATAAGATAACTTAAACATGGCGCTTGCATGTTGGTAGTCTCTTATTCAATAGTGAGAATGCTTATGATACGGCCATAATGTAATTATTAGATCAAATTTAAAGTGTAAGTGCTATGCTGCTTTGAAAGGATGTTTTATCTCTCAAGAATACAATTCAATATTTAATAGCTTTGAATACTCTGAGATGCTTAGGAAGTATTGATTCACATCAACAACCCCCCTAACCCCTTACAATAGTTTGAGATTTGAATGTTTGTGTGTTTCCAATATTCAGTTCTTTTTTCTGTGAGGTCCTTGCCCACCTTCATGAGGCTGTGCACATCTTTGAGATTAATTGCAGCTAGTCTGCTCAACCTCATTGTAGCCGAGGAACCACTTTTTAATCACCCAGATAGCGCCGAGAGATTCTTCCGGGGCATTGCACAGATTAAGAGGACATTACCTCGAAATGAGGGAGAGAAAATGGTCTACGGGTTTTTAAATACTCACTGGAGAGCCTCAGTTTTATGGTCTTTTATTTTGGCAATTTTACTTTTGCCTATGTTTGTCCACGCATACTTCATATACAGGCTTTTACCCACACTGACACCTCCGCTTCAGAGAAGATGCACTTGTGCTTTAGAGGTTACCTGCCTTGCTTAAAGGAGTTGTTGAGACAGGAGAGTGTCACAGTAAAAAAGCTGCACTCTCTGGGCCTTCATCTCACTCGGTTGAAACTCGCAGTAATGCGCCACAGCTGGAGTACAGTAAGATGTTTTTGATCTTCACACTGACAAATTCACTGATACACTTATTTTGCCGCATCGATTTGTTTTTGTTGAAGACTGTTAAATTTAGGATGAATTTCTGTCATGCACTGATGGTGAAGTTTTTTTTCGATTCAGTGCTCGAGGTAACTTCAGGTCTTTCCCATCACTGTCAGTGGGTGTTGGCAGCAGAAATTACGCCTGCCCGCCTCTCTCTCTTTCACTCTTATTCACTTCTCTTTGCTTCTCGGTCTCTCCTCTCTTTCACGGTCCGTTGTTTGTCAGCGTTGATGCATGTTTGTCATATGATGCCTATCGCGCAGCAGCGGCCAGTTTTCCATCCGGCCCGATAAAGCTGCAAACACCAGCCAGAGAGCACAACAAAGGAAGAATGCAAATCCTTACAAAAGAATTTTTTTTGGGATAGATCCCTCTGACTCTGGTAAACACTATCAACAATAGCCTTTTTGTAAACAAAATAGCCGGTTGTAGCTTTTCTACAGAACAGAGTGATGCTTTCTTCCAGAATAGTTAATGATTCAGTTTGGTAAACAAAGATTTAATTGTCTCTGTGTGCAAAGCCCTGACACTTGATGTTAAATTATAGCTATAAAACTCTGGGCAACACTGAGGTGCATCTCACTGCCAAGGTGGCAGAGACTGTGGGACCTATTCAATTCAAATCTAGACTGGATGGAGGTAAGGCATGGTCACATTAATTTGAGACATCTCAGAAGGGAAGAGCGTACCACTTATTTTGGTTTTAATTGTATTATTTTAACTGGAGGGTTATGATTTCATCTCATAAATGTGAAAAACCTGTACTATAATAGACATTTTTATTCTTGAAAAGCTCACACATCACCTTTATTTGACCGCAGTGACATTTAGATTCAGCGGGTTAGATTGATTTGAGGTATGACCCTGCAAACACACTCAAAGTTAAAAAGGGAGTAGATGCAGGATATGGTCTGAGACTTTTTCATCAATAATGGAAAGAGCAGAGCAGAGCAGGCAGGACTGTGCTGAAGAGTGAGGAGTGATGGATTGTGGCTCCCTGTCTTGCAGAGTGACGGCTCAGAGACAGCGTGTGTTACCCTTCCATCAGCCCCGCGCTTTCTCATTGGCCTTCCTACTTCCTGCCACGGCATGCCCCAGCCCCAGCATGCACATTGAGAGAAAATATCGATGCAATATAAATGAGAAAGTCTTTACAGGTTTTCCACAGTTTTCCTCCCCTCCATCACCTTCCACCTCTGTGGAGTGTGCATAACAGCATAACGATAACAGTCAGAAATACTTTACAAAGCACATCTCAACGAGCCTTCAGAGCTCAATTTGTAGCCAGAAATGTTGGGATTGATTCTTTAACTCTCAGTATTGGACAATTGGGGAAAGTAACATTCACACCGGTACTGTTGAGGAAGCCTATACTTTGCTTTAGTTATTCCATTTATCGCCCCTTTGTCTAAAAGCTATTGTTAGTTGTTATTGGAGGGAGAAAAGATTAGAAAAAAATCCCTTTTTCTTCTTTTGTATCAGATTAATCACTCTCTTAGATGAGAGGATACCTCTATATTTTTAAAGTAAATCTAAAACTACAGCCAATTAACTTAGTTTAGCATAAAGTTTAGAAACAATCTCCAAATCGTCCAAAAGTAAAAACCAGCCTGCCAGCCTACGGCTGAAATTCACTTAATAACATGTTTTATCTTGTTCGTTTGAGCCATTCAAAGAAAAGTGTGAAATTGTAAAAACAGTAATGTGCCAGTCAGTGGTGGACTCAGGCTGTCTTCAGGGCAGGGGCGAAAAAATCTAAAGGGAACGAGTTGCATGCTGTGGGAAACCAGCACGCAGAAAGTTTTCTAGCATCTAGGGCAGCCTTTAAGGCACAGCATCTTGTTTTCTACACTGCAAGGATACATAGATGGTTATCATGAAGAAGAAGAAAAAGAAGAAGGCACTTTTACTATGCTTTTTGGACGTAGCCAGGTTAGCTTTTTCCTATAGATTTGAGTCTTTAGACTAAGTACCACCAGTGGTAGCTTCCTCCTTAATGTACAGATATAGAGTAGTATCTTCTTATTGAACTCTCTGCAGGAAAGCGATTACACATATTTCCAAACATGTCGGACTGTTCATTTATTAAGATTGTTGAATTGATACTTTTACTTGAGTAATAGAAGTAGAGAGCACAACTGTTATTTCAGCAGGTCTTCATATAGGCCACCACACAGCATGTGGTTATTGTGGTACCAACTATATTAAAATAATCCAAAATGAAATCTGTCATGGTGCCCATTTCCATTTGAACTCTTCTTTGAGTCCACTTTCTTTGAGTACCTTTTATATTTGCATTGCAATACTCCTCGAAAATATGCAGAAGTTAAATAATTGAATCAAAGACTGTATTTACGCCTCGAAGTGTCATGAGAGGGCATGTGGCCCTGCGGTGTAATCCTATGTGACCAACAAAATAGACAAGGGCCTCTTGTGAGAGGCTGTAGTCGTTTCTTTGGTATGTTCGTCTCCAGTGGCCAGTTTCACTCCAGTTGAGCCACCTTTCCGTTCCAAATTCAGGAAACTGGGCCTTATACTCTGGTTTCCAAAAATAGCCCCTTTAGTTTACCAGAAATGTGGTAGTGGCCAATTACAGTTGGCTGAATTCCCTTCCTGCCCCAAGGGAAAGTGCAGTCGTTTCAAGAGCCAAACTGTCACTCTGTCACTGTTAGAGGCTTCAGCTGATTAGTAATTGAGTTCTCAGTCCAGAGCTTTCTGAAGTTTGTTAGATGTAGATGTTATATTTTGAGATGCAATTACCACTTCCTTTTTTGGAGCAGAAGTTAATTATTGAGGCTGACTTCATGACGGGAGATGTAACTGTCAGTGTCCACACCAGTGATGACCTTCATGCTGGAAGTCCGCTCCACACACACACACACACACACACACACACACACACACACACACACACACACACACACACACACACACACACACACACACACATGCAGTTTCAAGCCTCACTTCGCATGAATGGCTGTGTTGTTGTGTTTTTTCGCCAGTTAACTGCAATTAGACTTAGGATTGTCAACAATTAATCAGTTGTTCTCCCCTGGAGTTTTTATCCGCTCGCTACTGGTCACAATATGTCCTTCTTGATTACACAGTAATGGGCATAAACAAAGTGTTTATTGTTGTGTAATGAACTGTGGCTTATTGCGGGGAAAAAAACAAGAAAGGGAGGCAAAGTGGAAAGCATCTCGGTCACCTTTAATTCAGAGTTGTTAGCAGGGATGTAACGCGTCACTTAAACACACCTCGAGTCGATTTTCAGTCTTTTTCACTTGCAGACTATCTTTTATCAAACATCGTAGACTTACATAAATGTGAATAGCGTAAAGCTTCTGTATATATGATTTTAAGTCAGGGTCCATTAAGATAATTGTCCATAAATGTATGCTTCTCTGACAGTGTAATCAATTTCTGTCCATATCAGTGTTTGCATTATGATTTCTTCAGTTCATGGTTTAACATATTTTACATATATATTCAGTAATAAGGGTCTAACTTGCTTGGTGTGACGGTGCTTCTCCTCACCTCCGCTGTAAATAGAGGCAGCTGATAACATCCCAGCACAATGTTTGATCTCCTCACGGCTTTGACATCTGCAACACACACACACACACACACACACACACACACACACACACACACACACACACACACACACACACACACACACACCTGCCTCCTTCTCTTCCCATCTCACCGTCCCTCTCTCCCACTTTTCATTCTCTGATACCCCGGATAAAGTCTTCCGCTGTCTTTGTGGATACCGATGAGAGGCGAGGGTTTCGTCAGACTGTGGTGGAACCCATTACATAATTGACGAGTGCAGGGTTGAGGCTGCCCGTCATGCGCAAATCCCAGCATGGATCTTTTATTCAAAGCAACAGTGTGTAAAAAAAAAAACCCTCCTCCTTAGCCAGTCTCTGTTGTTCCTTCAGGGAGACTGATCCTCCATATGTTTCGTACGATGCTGAGGGTGATGGGGTTGAATTCACAATCACCAGCCCTGTGTTGGACCTGCACACACACTAAAATCTATACTCTCAGCTTTAATCAATCATCACCTGAATCTTATCGTTCAATCCTTCTAAAACCGAGATTATCCGATATGTCAAAGTGTTATCATTTAAGGGATTTACGTTACCTACCATTCATCAAACTGTGACAGGATTTGTTTTGGGTCGGTGCTATTAATCATTTTGAAGGAAAAGGTGTCAGCTTTTTTTCCACCAAGATTGGATGACTTCCTTTGTAAGCTACTTTCAACGGCAGAACATTATGTTCGTTACGTGGAAAATGATGATGACTGATTTCCTGACTTTGCAGACCATAAACAGCGAAGAGCAGAGAAGCAGAGACTCAATGTAAACCTGCAGTGGATACGCCACAAGTTACCTGGCATGTTTTTGTCCCTCAGCTGACAGAGTTATATCTCTGTGTTAGAGGGGACACGAGTGAACTCAAGCAGCAAACTGAGACGGTTCAGGTGTAACAGATTTCTCAGTGTGCCAGAGGTCTTATTAACCTCTCTGCTCTGATCAGGGTGTCAGCCCCTGCTGAGATGAGAGGCAGAGAGGTAGCTCTGTATACAGCAGGTTATTGGTTATTACTGCTGTCTTAGGTGACAATCTGACACAATGGAGGTGGGCTGGAATGAATTGCTTCCATTTATGTTGTCATCAGCATGATGATCAAACACCTTGTGGTTTCTAGTAAAAATGAATGAATGACATACTGATATTGTACCTACAGGACAAACACCCCAAATGTTTATCAACCAGTAGTTAGAACAGATATAAAATTGCTTCACATCATTCTCTGTTATAAATGAAGTCAAAATGAATTACCGCCAGTCTATCTATAACAACTTCAATTGACTTCACTTCTGTAAAAATAGTCACATTCAGACTACTGACTTCAGTTGAACAATTTAACAAGCTAATGTGTTTCTGCAGGCATTTTCAAACCATTGTGGTGAGCTTAATCGAGGCTGTATGCACTATTGTGGGATATGATTCTACTCTAAACAGAGAGGGGGCTGTCTTTTGTTTCCCTGCATCTCAAAAGACTGTGGTATGAATAATATCAATATTTCTTTCTCTCTGGGGAATCTATTATCAACTCACAAGGTCAAGGAGTGCTGTGGGGCAGGATGGTTCCCCATGCTGGGTTTGTGATATGCAAGTCATCATTAGGTGATGATACCAAGGTTGTGGCTTGCAGATTGCATTACTGATCATAGTCTGCCTGTAATGAATCTGTGACAAATTCAACTTTCAAAGCAAGTCGCTTGAATATGTAAGAAAACCTACTCTGCACAGTCCAAAGAACAAACAGGCCAATCAATGTCTCATCCTTCCCCTTGTACCCTTCAAACTTCTCAGTGATCTCTGCTACTTTGTTTTGGCAGGAAATCATTCTCTCTTTGCCAGGCCAATCACACTTTCTTTATTAACATCTTGAGAGGTGGTACATTCTGATGCTTTCTTTCTGCCTTCAATGAAAGAAGCATGAAACAAGGTCAGCTCTCTGGGATCAGTGCTAGAAACTGAACCATTCTCGTTTTTTGGGTGACACAAGCCTGCCTGTTTGTCTGGGCTAATGATGATGGACTGTAATTTTTCTCTTGGAATACACAATTAACTACTGCTCTCTGCAAACACAGCCTGCACACACAGGAGGAGCGTTTGCAGTACAATGTGTCTTAGCTCTGCTTTCAGCTGAGCAATTACCTGGAAATACAGAGCCGTCAGGGGATTCTGTCGGAGCACAGAGTGCTCCAAACCAGCTGCAATAAGTTGCAACTTTCTCTGTTTTTATTAGACTGCATACTGGGGAGAGCCAGGTGAGAAAAGCACAGTAAAAGAAGAGAGAGAATGGATGACATTGAATATGAGTCATATGTTAACCTGAGGCACAACAATACTATACGCTGTTCACAGTGGGGCTTCCTTGTGGCTCAGTAGGCTAGTATACATGCTAAAGATGCTTTCATCACCTCTGTTCAATTGTTTTTTGTGCACAACTCTGAATACCTTTTTTAAAATTCATTAAAACAGAGTACAACGTTTCCATTTTTTGTTTTATCCTGTAGTCAACCAACAGTCAACGGTGGTTTCTTTTATAGGAATAGTTTTTGGGAAATGTTCCTATAATATATTTCATCATAGTCACTTTGGAAAGCTGTGTCAAACAACCAGCTTTGTCATTTTGCTTGGGGGATTTGCTGGAGATTGATCCTCATGTGCAGTAGTACATAGTAGTAGTAGTAGTAGTAGTAGTAGTTACATAGTTAATGTGTCCACTTACATTTTACTTCCACATTCACATTTAGCATTAAATTGACATAGTTGCCTAAACAATTATTCAGGTTGCTCACTGCAGCTGCAGGTAAATTAAGTTTTGCGGGAAAAATATATATTTTCTCCCAGTTTTGCAGTTGCAGTGTTAAAATCATTGTGAATTGAAACAAAACCAAACTACTTGGTTATGTTTATGCAACAACATTACTTAGTTAGGTTGGGTAAAAGATCATGGTTTGGCTTAAAATAAGTGTTTGTTACGTTTCATACGAAACGTTAAATGTTTAACTTAACTTTAAAATAAGTCAACATTGACCTGTTTTTACATGGGACATGACCAGCTGCCTTCTGGGTGACAATACAGTGTTTCCCCTCTAGGTGGACTTTGATTAGAAACATATTTTTATTTGTAATAATTTATTATTTTCTCTAGAGTCATTCCACAATGTTATATATATATACAGTATATATATAGGAATATGTGTGTACATGTACAGTATTTGTGTATTTATGTGTTGTATCCCAAATTACTACCTAACCTCAATCAACACCCCTCACTCACCCATTAACTGAATCTCACACACACACACACACACACACACACACACACACACACACACACACACACACATGCACACGCATTTTGCTAGTCCTCCGTTTCTCACTTTTATACTCTTCAGCCTAAACCTGTGTTATTATCCCCAGTTTGCTTTTGTCCCCTTTGTTTTTGTCCCTGTCTTACTTTGTATAATTCCTTGGGTCGTATATGTGTTCATGTACTTGTCTGCACTTTTTTTATACTCACTTTTCTACACAATAAAAAAAAACTGTGATACTTAAAAAAAAATGCGAGAGAAAATAGATTTCTCTCAAGATGTAATGAGACCGGTTGCATGTATACACATAGAATGTATAAAATTACATCTCTATGCATGAGCAAGGTCTGCTTATCCAATCGGTCATTTGTATGTGACTGCGGCTCTTCTGTGTGAGTGTGCAGAGGCACTGACAGCTGAAGAAAGACCTTCATCAGTGTAGCATTCTCCAGACAGTCAGCCCTTCAGTCAGTCAGTCAGAGAGCAAACCCTCACTCTGCATTCATTATTAATCACAGAATTACACTGGGGTGCTCTCCAAACGATGTGGGTCGAAGGGGGACAAGTCTTCATAGAATATGCAATTGTCTGCATAATGCCCAGCAGGTGAGGTATAAGGCGCTGATATGAAGCGCAAATATTGCAGGAGGGCTCTGCAGTTATTACTGTCAAATGACAAAGGCATATCAGGGGCAGTGGTGAAAAATGGCAACACAGAACTAACAGCAGAAAAAAAGAATCTGACTGGGTGCTGTGTAAATAAATGTGATTGGATGTGGGTATTGGGAGTATGACATTCTATCAGCTTGAGGCATGGCCACTGATTCTTTTTCATATCTTCATTTACCCACGGAAATGCTATGTTGAACATTCACAACAATGTCTTGTTATCCACGTCCTCAGAGCTGCACAACACAGGTCCCTGAAGCATTATGACATCCAATATTTGAGCAACGTGTCAGCACTGTCAGATTTGGCCATATACCAACACCACTTTAGCCACAGGAACCCTCGTCTGTCGCCCACAATAATCACAGACTCCCACTTCTGACCTCTGATCAGCTCCACAGGATCAGGAAGGTAAAATGCCAGTAGCTGAGGGTGGCGGGAGCATCATTCATTCATCTCTGACAATCACTCTCACCGTTCCAAAACCAGCCTGTTGTCCTGCTGTCCTGTCGAACCAAAGGAAAAACTACAAGAGCCAAATCGAGAGCATCGCATCACATTAGGTAGAATAAAATGTGTAATAATCAAGCCGCTGCTGTAAACTGTGACGTCGAAATAATCCCCATTCAGGAGCAATGCAAAGTCTCGTCCAAAACCAGAGACGGAGAGAGACAAGGTGATAACTAATGCAGCCAGGCTTAGCTTCACCTTTGATGTTTGTACCATGATCCAAGGTGCTCAGAGCCTATCTGTCCTTGGAGTAAACACACCCAGGAATCCCTGGAGAGGGAAAAATATTCTAATCCTAGAGCCAGTTTATACCCAGAGAGGAAAGTTGACTTTGTATTGATTTTTCTTTTTTCCCGAACTCACTGTGGGTGTCTTCTGATCATAGTTAATGAAACATTACATGGTTTCACTCCTCTGATGCATATTTGGCCTGAAGTCAGAGCTGCATCTGGATACTTATCATGTGGAGAGCTGACTATACACTAAAACTTAATGCAGTAGTTCATGTTTCTGATCTAAAGCAGACATTCATCCAGTTCAAACTCAGTGGGCATTTGCTTCTTCAGGCTTCACAATGATGGTGTCTTAGTTTCAGTTAAGGGAAATATGAATGTAAAAAGGAAATAAGAATATTATAATTAACTTTTGTTCTTTCATATTTCATCTACTCTATAAAGTAACTTTTGCTCTTTAACATCATTATCAAGAATCAGTCTGAACCCCAGTTATATCTAAGCATAACAGCTAATAATTTGAAATGAACTGCTGTTGACCTCATTTTGGGAATTGTTGTTTTTCAAATAAATATTTCACCAGAGCGAAGTGTTGCTTTAAGTATGAGGCAATTTTTATGGAACAATTACATCTTATTAAACCCATATTCATGAAATGAAAGTTGGCTTGTGAGGAAGCGTGTGTAAGGACGCGTTTGATTTCATCATCAGTGACACCTTCAAGGGTGCAGTCGATCCAGTGGTTTTGCTGCCAGGCTTTTGTTTCTGCAGCCATCAAAGAGCCACTGGACAGGTTGGTGTGTGTGGCAGAATGATTCATCCCATGGTATGAAGCATCATAACCCATTTGTGCTGCAGTATTGGACACTGGTCTCTTTTTTTTGTGTGTGCCTGTGATGTCTGTGTTTCTGAGGTGGTGCAGTGTGAATACTAAGGTCAGGCTGACATATTGGTTTGTTGAAGGTATCGAGTAAGTGTTGCCTCATTGTTAATAATCAGATATTGACCAGACAAAAAGTGATAAGTAGGCTACATCTTTACGTGAAGCTCCTAGGTGGAAATTATTATTTTATTGTAGCAGCAGTAATAGCTGTTGTGTCTTTCGTTGCATATAATTGCATATTTGTATAATTATCCTGGGTTTCCTTGGAGAATATTAGTGTCTAGAGAAATATTGACTTAATGTTTGGATTTTGAACATCAGCCAACAGCACATGAAAATGCCTGTCTGAAGAAATATGTATTAAGCAGGGACTTAAAGGTTGACACAGAAGTAGCTGGGAAGCCGTCACACTGAAGGTGTGTCCTGTTCATAAGGGGCCAAAAGTTCACAGATGCATTTTGGGGCTTGAATTACTTCAGCCTTTGATGTAATAAGTCAAATTCAGAAATTAATTCTGAGATGAAATGAAGCCAGTAAAGGGAAGATAAAATAGTGGTGATGTGATCACACATCCTTGAGTCGTTAAGATTCTTGCTTCCATTTTAAGACCACCTCATCATGAGAGAACTCTGGCTTAAACAAATAGGATATAAATGAAGGCAGGAATAGCTTTCTCCAGATCAGCAGGAATAGAAAATGTCTAATTTTGGATATGTTTTTATGCCAGCATGCGGGCGACAGCTGTGGCTGGAGGCATTATGTTTTGGGGTTGTCTGTCTGGTCCATACTCGAGAATGTGATATCTTAGGAGTATCTTGAGCAAATTTCTTCAAATTTGGCACAAATGTCCACTTGCACTCAAGTATTAACCGATTAGAACTGTGACCTCAAAAAACATGTTTTTGGCCATAACTCAATAACTCATACGCTAAGTATGACAATGTCACACAAATGTCTATTTAGATTAAATTATGTGTTAATAAGTATTGATTTTGGATGGAATTTTGGATTTATTGTAGTTAAGTAGCAAAAACAGTTGGACATTCAACAGTTAATGAGAGTGACAACACTGCTATTATTGGCAGGTGTTATGAAAACATGCAGCAGGGTGTCGTAGGCATGAAAATGAAAACCACGCCTCTTTTCCACTGCAGATACTAGAAGGTGAAGTTAAATCATGCAGACCACAACTTGTGCGTGTAATGTGCAAATCTGCAATTTCTAAATGGCCAGCTACCATCAATAGCGGCAGCATTTTATTTGAGAAAAATGGCCCCAAAAGGAAGCATGTAAACATAAAGCAGTCATGGACCTAAAACAGAAACGTGTGGTACACCTCGAGTGATCAGCAGGAGAGGATGAAACAATAGCTATTGTGTATATTATATGTGTCTTTGTTTTACATAAGAGCCCTTTAGTAACAATGCAGTGTCATCGGGTTGGCTCAATACTTATGTCTTTGTTTTTTTGTATCCACAGATCTCCCCTGGCGGACTGAACAAACGAGTCGACTATAACCGAGCTACGCCTATCCTCAGCGTACTTGTGGTCTGACGGCACTCACCGACATCAAAGGTACACCAGCCTCTCTCTCTACACCTCTAGCCTCCTTTAATCACTTTGTTCAGCTCATCATTGCAGTAATTACATTTCCTGACAGTTTTTTTCAGACTTCACTTTCTCTGTCATATCTCCTCGAGGGAGCTTCACTTTACTTCTCTTCACTTTGTCGCTGAAGTGCCTTGTGTGATTTTTATTTCAATACATTCAGGAGCTTTTTCCTCCAGGAAATGTGCGCTGATTTCAATAATTCTCACAGTTGAATCAGCTCAGGTAAATGTCAGTTGAAAGGCAGCCTTGGTTCTCTTCACAGTTTTTAGTATTTTTTACAGCTGAACAGAAGAGGATGTTTGTTCTGGTCCAGTTTCTAAAGACAGACTCAACTGTGTAATTGCCTGTTTGAAGTCTGTCACCTGTTGAACAGACAACCTGGGCTCCTAATTGTAATTTGGATGTCTTATTTGCTGCAAAAGACTTGTTCATTTTGTTGCATGCCTTCGCTGTTTTTTAAACTTGGAGACACTCTTTTGTGCCTTTTCTCTCTTTAAGAAGTAGTTCAGTGACGTGCGGTGAGGTTCGTGGCTGGCGAGGCACTGACACTACATAAGTCAGATTTACAAATATATGAACCCAATAGAGAAGCTTAAATCACCATTCAATTGGCAGCTTGCACATTGACTACTGGTTGTTTTTCATATTGGCATTCTTTACCCACACATAGGTAAGGCACATATTTGATTCCACCGGGAGCGTTTCAGAAGCGGAGAGCTTGCGGGCATCACCCGCGAAAATCGTGAGATTCCGCGATAATCTGCATAACAACCCCGGATGTATAAAGAGAACAACAAACACATAAAAGGTTACTTTACCTGTCCGACGTTGAATTGCTGTTGATTTGTTCATATTTCCTTGTTTTTTGAGACATTTTTAAGCTTGGATATACAGTTGTGGTCAAAAGTTTACATACACTTGTAAAGAACATAATGTCATGGCTCTGTTGAGTTTCCAGTTATTTCTACAACTCTGATTTTTCTCTGATAGAGTGATTGGAACAAATACTTCTTTGTCACAAAAAACATTCATGAAGTTTGGTTCTTTCATGACTTTATTATGGGTTAACAGAAAAAGTGACAAAATCTGCTGGGTCAAAAATATACATACAGCAACATGAATTAGCAATTTTGGTGACTTAGAAAGTTGTGTCAATGAAATGAGCTTCATAGCATGGCCTCTTAACTTCTTGTGAGTGATTATGAGTGACTACAACTGGTGACTTCTCTGAGGCCATTTAAATAGGGCTCATTGGATACAATCGCCCACAAACGCTACAATGGGAAAGTCAAAGGAGCTCAGCATGGATCTGAAAAAGCGAATCATTGACTTGAACAAGTCAGGAAAGTCACTTGGAGCCATTTCAAAGCAGCTGCAGGTCACAAGAGCAACAGTGCAAACAATTGTTTGTAAGTATAAAGTGCATGGCACTGTTTTGTCACTGCCACGATCAGGAAGAAAACGCAAGCTATCACCTGCTGCTGAGAGAAAATTGGTCAGGAGGGTGAAGAGTCAACCGAGAACCACCAAAAAGCAGATCTGCCAAGAATTAGAAGCTGCTGGAACACAGGTGTCAGTGTCCACAGTCAAGCGTGTTTTGCATCTCCATGGACTGAGAGGCTGCCGTGCAAGAAGGAAGCCCTTGCTCCAAAAGTGGCACCTTAAGGCTCGACTGAAGTTTGCTGCTGATCACGTGGACAAAGATAAGACCTTCTGGAGGAAAGTTCTGTGGTCAGACAAAACAAAAATCGAGCTGTTTGGCCACAATGCCCAGCAATATGTTTGGAGGAGAAAAGGTGAGGCCTTTAACCCCAAGAACACCATGCCTACCGTCAAGCACGGTGGTGGTAGTATTATGCTGTGGGGCTGTTTTGCTGCCAATGGAACTGGTGCTTTACAGAGAGTAAATGGGATAATGAAGAAGGAGGATTACCTTCAAATTCTTCAAGATAACCTAAAATCATCAGCCCGAAGGTTGGGTCTTGGGCGCAGTTGGGTGTTCCAACAGGACAATGACCCCAAACACACATCAAAAGTGGTAATGGAATGGCTAAATCAGGCTAGAATTAGGGTTTTAGAATGACCTTCCCAAAGTCCTGACTTAAATCCCATTGAGAACATGTGGACAATGCTGAAGAAACAAGTCCATGTCAGAAAGCCATCAAATTTAACTGAACTGCACCAATTCTGTCAAGAGGAGTGGTCAAAGATTCAACGAGAAGCTTGCCAGAAGCTTGTGGATGGCTACCAAAAGCGCCTAATTGAAGTGAAAATGGCCAAGGGACATGTAACCAAATATTAGCACTGCTGTATGTATATTTTTGACCCAGCAGATTTGATCACTTTTTCTGTTAACCCATAATAAAGTCATGAAAGAACCAAACTTCATGAATGTTTTTTGTGACAAAGAAGTATCTGTTCCAATCACTCTATCAGAGAAAAATCAGAGTTTTAGAAATAACGGGGAAACTCAAGAGAGCCATGACATTATGTTCTTTACAAGTGTATGTAAACTTTTGACCACAACTGTACGTGAAATACATTACCTATTCTATGGTAAGAAAGGACATATAATAAAAGTGTCTACAAATATTACAGTGGTGACAAACAATGAGAAAGCAAAAGGCACACGCTCAACCCAGTTAGTGAGGGATTCACAGTCTGAGGTGAGGCACAGCTCGTCGCTGCCTCACCTCACTGTCTCCTCTCTGTTTGAACAGGACATGCGCTAATTCAGCGATTTTGATTATACAAATGCTTGGAATGATTGGAATCATACATAAATTACATTTATAGCACAGATCAGTAGAGAAATATTAATATTTATTTTATTTTAGCATTATTTGTTTTTTACTTGTCATGATGACAGACAGCTGTTTGCAGAAGCTTTGCACAGCCCACTATTTTGTAGCATCTGTTATGGGGAAGTATATGAGTTTCAGTCTTAATGGAATGTTCCATCTCTTCAAAGAGACTAACAAAGACATGTATGTGCTTGTGTGTATGTGCTTGCATATCTGTTTGTGTGTGTTTGTCAGTGTTCCTCTGCATACGATTCAAAGAAAAAGGATGAAATAAAATATGGAGGGTAAACAACATCTACATTTCTTTTCTTCTGGCTGTGAAAGTGATCAGCTATGGGCTCCCCACATCACTCGCTAAGCTTTGCTTATCCTTATCCTGGCATCACTCAGCAATACCCCTTTGGGAATTAACACTCACTATAATGTTCCTCAAAGCAACAACGACTGGAATACTTAATTGTTGGGAGGTTCATTCCTGGTGACAGTGCATTTCATTTTTATGTGTTGCATCTTGTTAAAACATTAGTCACTAGTATCAGTCCAGCGCTACTGAGAATATTAGATTTTAATTGGAAATGACAATCATCTTCCAGTAACCATTCATTATATTGTAGCCTGGCGAATATAGTGATATTAGCTATATCACTAATATAGTTAGTATAGTTAATATAGTTACTCTGGGGTAAAGCTGCCGCTTATGATAAATAACTCTTTCTAATTCTTTCAAAAGACTGTTGAAGACTTTTTGAAACATCATAACACGTATGTGCAGCTGTCATGTCTGTCATCCAGTGATGGTGTTTTTCTTCATATATATATATATATATATATATATATGAGTAATTCAATTCAATATGACTTTCTTGTTCATGAGAAGCACTTATAAAGAGTCGCGCAACTCATGAAAAACTTCCTGTTGGTGAGCAGAATTTCCCAACACAGCAGATTGACATTATGATGAATCACTTCACTGTCAGTCACTCTCTGGAAGAGCTTTGACATATTCTCTTCAGAGCCTTGAAATTAATGGCTCTGAAATGACAGTTTAAAGCAGTGCAATACCCCCTGAAATCGGCAATCTACCTTCTGACTTTCTGACTGTATAATCCTCAACAGCCCACGCGGGTAGATTGAAGACCACCACTTCCACAAATGCACAGCAGGAAAAGGAGCAGGTGTTTCTAAGTACCCAATTGTGCCACTGAGAGCTGCATCCTCAGATGGGCATATGATGGGTTTAGACAAGGAATTAATTTGAGCCGCAATTACAGCCTCTGGAAAGGGGCAAATTGGACGGTGAGTGGGGAAGGAAGGACCCCACCACCCACCTATAGTCCCTAATCAGGTGAAGGCTTCTAACTCGATATCGGGCACTGATGGTCACACTCAATTATCCTCATCCTAAACCTCCCAATCTGTTCCCCCATCCCCCTAATAATCCAATCTCAAACCCCTCAAAACACGCTGCTACTTCTGATCTGGACGGCCTCCTCAGTAGTCCTCTTTTGTCTCTTTGACTCCTGATGTAAGATTAAAGTCAAAGTAATAGTTTGTGTTTTGGTAATTATGGCAATTTGCTTTCTTGCTGAGAGTTGGAGAATGTTGATACCCTTCTCATATGTGTCCTCTAAATATGAATGCATTGCATAGCTTAGCATAAAGAAAGGAAAATGCTAAACTGCCTCTATCCATAGGTCATGAAACCAGCACCTCTGAAGCTCTAAACATGTTAAAACCATAAATTGACATTTTTAGAAAAGGTTGTAGGCAAATATTATTATCTTCAGGCACACCCAGACTTGCTGTTAGCAAAGTCAGCTAAGCTAATTGACTGCTGGCGATGTCGGTCATTCCAGCTTTCTCTGGTCAGTGCCTGCATGCTGCTTGAGGCGGAAAAGTTTCCATACACACAAAACAAGAATTTCATCTTGGCAATGGGGGAATCACCAAGGTCTCAGTTCAGGACATTAGATAGGAAATTGTTCTCCCTTGAAGCCCTATTTTCATGATTCAGTTGTGTTGTCACATAGTGAGAAAACCAGACCCCTATCTGCTGGTTCATTTAAAGATGTTCTTGAGAAAAACGGCACTTAAATGCATGCCAGTTTATTACAGAGAGGGTATGATGGCAGAGGGTCTTGTCATTGGAAGATTTGTTTTAGGGGAGTCCAATGGACCTGATGAATAAGGAGCCAAGGATTTATTACTGGATTTTCCAGCGAGCCTTTGAAGTGTGCAAATGCTGCATCTCATCTGCGGATCCACACTCAATTGTGGCCGTGTGTGTATATATTTATTACTGGGCTATTTTTAGAGCTGATGATTTGTGCTGAAGTGCATAAAAGCCATGCAATAGCAAAAGTGAAGCAGCCAGTGCTGTGCTGCGTCCTCTACAAATGGAATATGAGACTGTTTTTCCTTTTAATTAAAGATGTTTACGTCTAAAGAGTAGTGCAATCTAACACTTACCTTTGTGTAATTTATTAAACATTCTTATTCTTTAAAAAAAAATCGAATCTCTTTAATCAGAGATCTTCTCCTCCACTCATAAAGAAGCATCCACCAATGACTTTCCTGCCCTTTGAGTTGTACTCTGATATGTTTCCATGACATAAAGTTGAGACTAAGTAGGTCGTTCCAGTGTGTAATTGAGGACAGGGTTAAACGTGCAGACCTCGGCTATGTTTTTATCCCCTCTGACGCAGATCATTAGCAAACATCTGCTGAACCAAACCTTAAAAAAACAGGGCTGTCATGGGGGCAGAGGGGAATTCTTCAGAGGCCCCTCCCTGTGCTATTTTAAGTAGTGCCAGAAGTTGGCGTTTAATGATAAGCTGTGTACGTAGCTCACATGCCTGCCATTTTATTCCATTTAGGACTCAGGAAGCAATGGCCACATTGCCCCCCCAACTCTCCAGGGGTGGGAATCACTAGACTCTGTCATCAGGTATGTCCAATCAACATGGCATGGTTCCCTGTTGCTTTCGTTTATCTCAAGTAGTGGACAGCTTTGGAAATAGACAAGGATGGTATTTTTGCAAGTAGTCATTGCCCAGCAGTGTTTCCATTTTGAGACTAAGTTACCAGCTGATGACTGTAGAATCATTCCAGTCAGACATATTTTAGGGAGAACACTGTTTCAAAATGGTACATTGCTGATTTGATAATGAAAAAAAAAGGTCTAAATAATGGGAGATCATGTTCCCATACAGAGGTAAAGCAACCAAAGGAACCTTTTCATTCATTCACATGGATATGGAGACTTTTAAAACACAGGCTCCTTAGCATATATTCCTTTGGGATGAAGAGTGAAGGAAGAGTTGTGTCAGACAAGACTCCACTCCAGATAAATAAATGATCAGCGCTCAACAAACATCAAAGAGAGATTGTGTGCTTCAAAGGGAATAAAGGCCTCACTTTCACCAGGTTCTATATTGAAGAATGAATCCTGTGTATGCATGCACACACACACTGTGTAATCCGACCTGTTTAAGATTCTAATGATTGCATCTGAATTGATCATCCCCCGCTGAGCCAAACCACCCTTCCTGAATCGTTGTCTGTTTCGGTGGCAAGATCAGCTGGAAAATACACAAAATGCTTTAATGTGATGTGTCTCCTGACTTATTTGTCATTTCTTGGTTTTTGTAAAGTACCTTTTCTCTTCAACCTTTGGATGTCTAAAGGAGCAGTTCTTACATGTTTGTTCTAAAGCCCTAAATATTGGACAGAAGAATTGTCCTCACCACAGTGTTTTTTAAAATGATGCTGACTGGCACAAGTTCACCCTGTTGTGATTTTTATTCAGCTTGACAAACATGTCTTTCACTCTGTGATAGAGCAGTCCAGTCCAAGGCCAGAATATTATGTTACATCCACATACAAAACACATCGCTCGTGCTGTACCTGAAAATATTGCTTGTAAAGTGAAATGTTTTGTAAAATAGACATGTCCTGATTAACCCACTAAGGGGCCCTGTGGCAAAAATTTGCCCCTGGTTCCTTCTTCTCTATGCAGTATGTATTCTATCCTCTACATGCAAACATGTAAATTAAATGCAAATGTATTTTTTTAATATGTACCACACACCGTTGGCATTGTTTGCTTTTACAAAATGTTGTCATTGAACATAATCTACAGTTTTACTCGTCATTTCTGGCGATAATTTAATTTAGTGGTAAATATTTTCAAGCAAGTATTTGACTAATTCAATTATTACAACTAAACTAACGTACAGTGAACTTTGGGATTTGGGATCCGCGGTAAAAACTGTCATGTACTTTGAGTCATGAAGATTTATGAAAAATGTTAATAATTTTCAATTACTTTTTGCACCTGTTTCATCCAACTTGGGTCAAATACAACCCAGCCAGAAGAAGCATATGTTGCTTGTTGCTTTTTATTTCTGTTTTAACCTCTGGCTTTTTCTCTTTTGTCATCCCTTTGTCTTTCTTTCTCCTCTCCCCCAGCTCTCTGTTCTTCTTGCTGTCTCATCCTTCTGCTTCTTTTAGAGTGGGGGATGTCTGTTTTCTAACACCTCTCAGCCTGCTTATCTACTAGGTCTGTATTGCTGCGGTGTGGTATTTCCAACTCCATTCGTTATTCTGCCGTCAACCCCATATCACGCCACTATCAGTTATGAATATTGGGGTGTGTGTGACAGTGATACACATTGTGGCTTGCAACTGTTATCTAGAAATCATGATTGTTTATGATAGGCAGTGTATGTGTGTGTGGTACCAAGCCTGAGTGTCCGTATGGGTGGCTGTGGGAAGCTTGCATGTGTTGGATTCGTGCCTGCAACAGTGCTTGTGTGTCAGACTGTGTTATGGCTCTGTGCATGACTATGTCCAATGACAGTGCCATTCCTCCACGCTGGCTATGATTGTTCATTTGTTAGGGGTGACATCATTCCCTTCCGCCTTTTGGATGTCCAAAAACAAGACTCTTTGTTTTTGTGAGTGTGCACTGTGCCGTTTCATTCCCTTTGTTGTAATTGGTGAATCATGTTTCCATTTTGCAGCGCTGATGTTACAGCAGAACTGTATTGAATTGTACATGTAGTGCCAGGATTGTCTTAATTACAAGAAAGGCTCAAACTTGTGAAAGCAAAAACATAATTGGCACCCAGCAGAGCATCCTCATTAATGTCTTTGCTATGCTGGGCTTGGAGTATCAGAGACTTCCCCATGTAATCACCCTTTGTGGGGAGAATTTGAGCTTGTCTCTTCCGGGTATTGGTTCAAGAAAGCATAGTCGAACTTAAACAAATTTGACTGTTACAGACCTTCTGTACTATGACGCTGCCTTCCCAATCATTCAGTCAGCCATCCTAATTGTTCCATTTTGATGTTGGTCTTTTGATCATGATCATCATATAAAGCGTGTGCTGTGTGCCAAATCATCAACGTTCCATCTTGGCCCATAAGTCTTGTATTTGACTTTGAACTTGCCGCAGCCTGTTGATGCCGCTCGCCCCGCCTGTTGGGTCAGGGTGTCTATAATGACCTGGTGCCCCCTCCTCCCCCTTCTCTTCCCTCCCTTCCCGACATGGAAGATTTGTACAACTACGACTCAACACTGGACATGGAGGACTATGATGTTCGCTCGGCCGCCAGCATCCTGGCCTCCGTGAAAGAGCAGGAGGCACGTTTTGAGCAGCTGACCCGAGCCCTTGAGGAGGAGCGGCGCAACGTCAACCTACAGCTAGAACGTTCCAACATTCCTCCCAATCCCCCCACCAGCCAACCGCTAGCATGGCAGCAGGTGGTGATGCAGGTAAATGATGCCAGCATGCTGGCCAACCCCCCATCATTTTTAACCAACTTGTGTCTGCCTCACTGCCTACCTCTCTAAAGCAACATTCTCCTGCCCCCGCCTTCAATCGGACCAAAATCATTCCATCACCATGTTTGCTCACGGTCATTGCTTTTCATCGTTGGTGGGACTCAATCTTTTTGTTCAACTTCTCTGTGATTTGGAACACTTGTTCCTGTTTGTCTGAACCCACTGTCCTGGATGTTGAAAAATATTCTGCTCTGTGGTGACTCATCTTTAAAAATGAGCTGATGAGATTCAACCTCTCGTTCTGTCTTCCTTCGCCTCCTCCTTCTACGCCACAGCTTACCATTCAATCCCATCTCATTTTTCCTGCTGGTCTTTGATATTGTCTTGTGGTGCTGTTGATTGGATGTGGCATTTCGCCCAGTTCTGGACAGTGTCTGGGGGACATTAGAGTCCTGGCCAGGGCTCCTGACAATGCTGGCTGATTATGCGGAAGCAGGAAATGTAAGATGTAGAAATGAGACAACTGTAATCCCCTAAAAATGTCAGCAATCACAACGGCCCATTGATTTACACAAGAAAGAAAGAAAGCCTCTCAGGCTGTACATATGTTTTACTAACCTGAATTTGAAAGCACAATTTGGCGATGCAGCACCTGTAGCACTTGGATACATCACCTTTAATCACAGTAAAGGAGGCAGTCTCATGTATTATTGATATAGCAAGACTTGCAGAGATGAAACTGCTCTGCCTACATTTGCCTGCATGCGGTTGTATTTGCCTGCATTTACATTTTGTCAACAGTCGTGTCAGTGTTCATTTGTAAAAGGCTTGCTGCCAATTTGGCCTCATGAAGGGATAATCAAGAGGATGCAGGGAAGGTATAGCAGGGTAAAGTAAACTCGTCATCCCCTCCCCCACCACAGGGGATAATCTACTGCTTTTCTTCAAGAATCCTTGGAAATACTAAAAGTAGACAAGCCGCCGCCGTCTCCCTACAATCAATATATATATTATATATATATATATATATATATATATATATATATATATATAATATATATATATATATATATATATATATAATATATATATATATATATATATATAATATATATATATATATATATATATATATATATATATATATATATATATATATTTATTTTTTAATTTAAAAATCATTATTTAAATCATTAAGTCCTACAAGTTGTAAAATGCCAAATCCAGCATTGTTTCCTTCCATCTGTTCATGCGAGTGAGTGTGTGATCGAGTGACTGATATGCGTGTTTAAAGGAAACACTAGTGCACTTGCTCTATGGGCCCATTTGTGCAGAAGCAGTACAGAAGATCCACATTTTATACTCGGAAGTTGAACTTTTGTAGCTAAATGCGCCACTGAGATGCTTTCATAGGAATGAGAGGGGCCCCTCCTCAAACCTTGTATCAAATTGTCCTTATACATTGATGTCTACTGCTTTTGAATGCAAGCTGTCCTAAGAAGTGTCCAATTTTCTTCTTTTACCTCGTCTTTCTATGTAACATTACTTTTGACAACAATGTCTATGAGTTTGAGAAGAACCTGTGCAGTTCTCAGCTGCTCCAACAGTTGATGCAAACTGTCTAGGGTCTGCCATGGTCCCACAGAATAAATCAACTCAATCAACTAACTCTAGCTGTATTGTGAAACGTGATTTTAGTTGCACAAACTAAGGCAACCTAATAACCACAAAGTAATCATCATTCGGTCGGCATCACAAACAGAACACATAATGTTAGTCTACAATGGTGTCCGTTGTGCTGGTGACTCTCTGCCAAATGTGTCGTGGTTGCTCGTAGGGATGGCAGCTGTTGAAAACAAGAACAGAATATTTAGGTGTCCTAAGCCATCAATTTTACTTTAATCAATTTTAAATACATACCCATCTGTCTTTATTATCTACGCCCACCATTTAGGTAAGTTACTATGAGCAACCTCGGATGCGTTCGGTTGAAATTCACCTGTTAACACAGCTGGCAGACACTGAGTCACTATGACTTGCCTCCGCATTAATGGAGGTGCCGCTAGGTTACTGATTCGTCTATGTGTTTGTGTGTGTGTGTGTGTGTGTGTGTGTGTGTGTGTGTGTGTGTAAGACAGAGTGAGATATCCTCTCCTCCTCATAAACTGGTCAATGATTTAGTGGACTGTGCTTAACATGACAGGCAGTGAATTAACCCTCTCTCTCTCGTGCTAACACTCCCAGATCAGACTCATAGATAACCCCCACCTTGCCTATTTGCACACTGGGGAGTCAATTGGGAATAAGAGAGTACCGCCTCATGTTACATCACTTTGGGGCATGTGTGCTCAGTCTTTAGCCAGAAGGTGCAGTGTTGTGTGTAAATGTCTGTGAGACCCACTCCATTCACATAATGAGGTTGTATGAGCGATGAGAAATGCATCAGGTTGTTCTCTTTCTCATTTTTTCCTTGCTCAGTTTCTACCACACACTCACACCAGGCTGCATGATGGATTAAAACGGATCATGGATCAGTAACTGAGGGCTCAGATTCACAACCCAAGGGCCAGACTCAATGAGGCCTGCCATTATTTAAAGTTGGGGTCAGAAAAGGAAAAATGGACCAAGACTGATTCATGAAATCAGATTCAAATAGACGTTTAATGAGAGTGATAAGCCACTGATCTAAATAGCGCTTTGCTACAAGGTGCTCATTTCAGAACAGATTGGCTCCTTACACTTTAATCTGCCATCATAATTTAGATATGTATTGTCAGCGTATTAACACAGGCGACCCAGAGAGACAGAGCAGGCCGAGTGGGTAGCGAATAAACATGAGAAAAACAGTCTTCAGTTCACAGAGCTTGATGCAGATTACTTACATATCAGCACATCACTTTATGATTGGTCTCTTCAAACAGTACTCTGAAACTCTCGACACTACTTGCATTTTTTCATCAAGCATCCAGGCTGAGTTTCTTGAGTTTGACACTGCAGCCTCTTCTGTCCAGACCAGCCTGGATGTGGAATGAGGCATGGGCCTGGCATGCAGCCCAATGACGCAAATAAATCTTTCACTGATGGTTTGACAGTATTATACGGAAATACAGCAGTCATACAAGATTTGTAGCCTCTCGAGTTGTTGAGTTTGGTGACAAATCTTCCGGCTAATGTTCATGTGAACATAAATTTGTTGCATAATAGGAAATAGCTTTTAGCCAATCCAGGGATCGCAATGTTGGTTGGTTCACCACTTTGGTTCCAACTGAAATATGAAATATGGTGAAATCTCAGCAAATACTGGATGGACTGCCATGCAATTTTTTTTACACATATTCATGGTCCCCAGAGGATGACATCTACTGACTTTGTTGATCCCCTGATTTTCCTCTAACACCACCATGAGGTTGAAGTGCTGGTGCCAGCTGTGGCTGGAGACACTGGGTCTCTGGCTTATGATTTGGAGCCATTATCAGGTCAATTTGAATTTGTACAAGGCTTTGTTATTACAAAATACCTGAAAATGACATTTGTATCAGCCTCAGCTATACATTGTGTTTCGTGATAATTAGCAAATAGTATGCTAATATGCTAAGCTAAATCCATGAAAAGGGCATTTATGGGCATTTTGCCATGCTGAAGTAAGCATTCAGTTTATAGCATCACTTAGCACAGACTCATACACTGCTACAATAGTGTGGCTGGACACTATGGTTATGGTTGAAGCTTTTCAAGAGTTCCATGTTGTTTTCTTTGGCTAAAATTGCGGCATATTCTCTGTTTTCTATGATTTATATTTGTCCTAGAGTCGAGACAACATAATAGTCCCAAACACAAATAAATCACCCTCTGATATGAACACAAGTCACCTTGTTTAGCTGGAGAGCACACAACTAAATAGGATTAAAGAATATTGTGGCTCAACGGGTTTCAAATATAATTTTAGGATTTTAGATTTGGCCCTGCATGATGTTAACACAGGCTCTACAAAGGTAGATCACCACAAGACACTTTGACCATTGTATTGGGACAATACGTGTGGGAGAGGTTCATGTAAACAGCCCTGCCCTACTTTCTAAGACCTTATTAATTCAATTCTGATCCTCATTCACTTCAATATTACACTTTATGAATTGCAGCCAAGGAAGAAAATTAGAGTGGTTACACTGCGCCGTCCTGTGAGGAACATCAGAACAATGCTGTCGGACACTCCATTAGCTTTTCTGATGAAATTATCAGTAGAGATTCAGTGACACGGACCGAGGCTCCTTTCAATCTCCATCCTTCGACGGCCCCAACATGTGGCCACTCACATGCTAAGATCATACCCTTTCTTCATTGGATATTGCGTTGGCCTGTGGTAATTGATTTTTGCCTGAAGGAGCGTTATTGCAGAGGCTCTGAAAGGTCAAATGGTGCATGGTGACAGTTGTCTGTGTGGAGAAAGGCAGACAGTGCTCAGACAACCATGTCTGGTTGGAGCTAAGGGAGAAGGTGACCTCATTTCATATACACCAGACACCTAATCTATCTACCCACGGCCGCTGCCCGGCACGTGCACAAATTCCATTTTGTGGTGCATACAATCATCTGGCTGCATTGACAAGCAAACTCAGGATAATTTCTTGCACTATGGGTGTCATTAAATGTTGGTGTTTGGTATTCAGATGCCATATTCAGTGGGCTTCTAGCATTGCAGAGGCATGTCATTGCCTTGTGCAAATGTTGTTGGAAGTTTTCAAAGGCTTGTGAGCTTTTGAGAGCGGGAACAGTGCAGCCTTTGATCTGTGCTGCTGTCTGTGGTGAAGAGGTACAGGCCCGGCTCTGCGATGGCACAACAGCACTCTACCAACAATCGCTCCAGCCGCCCTCCACCCACTTTCATCCCCACAACCCCCCCAGCCCTGTCTCGGCACAATGGAAACAAAGGACTGAGGGTGCTATAGCGACAGAAGATCCATCCTTCCACTGGCAGGGCCCGGGAGCCCCTGTACCCTCGTAAATCACCTGCCTAACAATGAGCCTTAGTTAACCCCCTTCCCTCCTCGATCTTCCCCTGTCTTCATCCCTCGCCGTGCCATCAGGAACCTTCTCTCCTCCCACAAACACCCTAATTACATTGGTGTGAAAATGCCTCCTTTGTTTATCTTTGTATGCTACACAATTCCTGTGCCAAGCTACACCACTTTTCTCTGATATTGTAGCTTCATGGAGCAGCCTGCAGAAAAGTCACCTTTAAAGTCTAATGTTGGTGCTTGTTTCGCATGTTTTCTGATGGAGCACCTAATCGTGTTATGTAGCAGTTTGAAGGTTACTTGGTCCTCTGGTGTTAAGGCATACCATTTTTTTTTTTTTAATTGATCAGCGTCTATGGCTGGTTGTCCGTCACAATACTGATTTCCAGGTCAAGACTTTCCTTAATTTCCTTAAGTGACTTCTTGAGCTCAACTTTCATAGCTTTTTTTCCAGGACCCATGCACGATGTCCATTGAGTCTGTGTTTCAGTGCATTCGATCTTTGTTTGTAGTAACATGTTTGTTTCTTTGTCTTCGCCCTTGTCTTGTGTCCGGTGACGTGTGTGAATTGATTTTTAACTAATTAATTACGCAATTTGCCACATCTTCACACTACTTCTTCTCAGGGTCATAATTAGCAGGGCTTGTCTTTATGTTAATATTATTATTAATACAAACATAACATGACTTTTCCTTCAGTGTCAAAAGAAAACATTCTTGACCTGCAAATATTTCTGCTTTTTAGAGGTTGTGGTGGAAGAGGTTTCCAACCTTTTTTCACGTGTGACCCCTGAACATGATGCAATATTTCCCTGTGACTCCTTGTCACGGGTTGCATGTCTATAATTTATGAGTACTTCAGTCAAAGACTATTTTTTTCTTCTCTGATTGTTTCATCTGAATTTTCAGAAGCCTGAAGAGGTAAAGCAATACAGTATTTCATGTGAAATGTGCAAAGATTGTAGAAAAGTCTAAAAGATTAACATCATTTTTCTTATTTTCTATCTGTCAAAAAAAAACCTGTGCAGATCCAGAAGCCCAGGTTGGGGAGCAGACCTGGGGCTCTGGTGGAAAAGTGGATTGTCCAACAATTGTGGGCATGTCAAGGTCTCTAAAGGCAATGCAATCCATTTACAAATCTAATAAATGTTTTAAACATTTAAAGGGCTAACCCCACTTGCTTCTTGTTAAACTTAAGCAGAGCTGTCATTTATGTTCTAGGTTATCTTTTATTCAATCCACTTCAACATTAACAGTCAAGATTGAGGCGATGGCCCATGAATCACACTGCTAACTGCTCAAGGTGGGGAGTGAGTGTCTGCTTGGTCCAGGGTCTAACATGGAAGGACAGGAATTTTTACTCAAGGTTGGGGTTGTGGAGACAAACAGGGAGAAAGAGGTTTGAAGGGGAGGCAGCCGAAAAGCCTTTTGTACTGTGGGCTATTTATATTCCTCTGGGATGGCTCAAACATCCATCCTTCAAATCAGCCCCGACGCTGTTGGACTTAATGCCTGTCCTGGTGCACCTCCCTACCATTTGATCACAATCCATTAAACCATTATGCTCACTAAAAGCACTAAGAGGAGTATCTGAACACTGCTCCCATTTCCTTCACCAGACACCCTCTCTGTGTACTCGCATAGGTGAACAGAGAAGCTCCATAACTTTGAAGGGCACTGCCTTACTCTGAACGTTTCTGGAAAATGTACTTAAAGATGACCATGGTATTCTGAATAGACTGTTTACTTGGTCTAGTCTAAGTTCAGAGACTAAATTATAGCACATGTGTTTACAATAAAGCCCCTCACCTTCACAGCGCCACCAGAGGAATGTGACCTCACCCTTCCAGTGTCCAGCAGGATAACCAAACAGGGCTGATGCTGACCCCTTTCAACTGGCAAAAAACTCAATTGAAAACAGACTTTGTAGTCGGGCTGGAGGTGTTCTTCAAAGCCTTGATTTAATTATCCTCATGAGTTTAACATACTGCTGCGACAATTTTACTACATGACTTACAAGCATATAAATACTCATCAAATGAGGAACAGAATTGGCAGCCTTGTTTTGGGAGGTGTGCAGGAGTAAATTCTGACTTTATTGGACAGAACATTCCTTGAGACTACAAATGCCTTAATGGCAAAAGGGACTTAGTGCTGAAGGTTTCTTTTCAATTTCACCCCAGTGAGTTCTTTAATAAAGGTTACTACAACGTGCTGCTCTCCACAGCATAAACTGAAAAACTGTTTCCCATATTGTTGTCACTCAACAAATACATGCAAATACATTAGATGGCCTACAGATCTATTGTTAATTAAAAAAAAATGCAAGTAGACTTGAGTGAAAAGTGTTTGGATACCAGAGTTGCATTCACAATTCCTGGAAAGCTCAAGCTCTGCATCTAAAAAAACAGCTAAGGCAGTCCAATCAGCTATAGTCTGAAATAGTCCCCTAAAGACCCACAAACTAAATAATAGATGAATCAACTCCGAAGGGGCAGCTTTAACCCTCAGCTTGGTACTTTACCTGGAATTAGCCTCAAATCTAAGTCCTTGATTTAATGCTTACAGAAGGAAACATCGGGGTATTTGCAAGTTCCAGTAAATCCTCTCTCTTCAACCTGCATGTGCATTGGAGAGATTATCAGCACGTGAATTCTTTGCATCAGGCGTATGTGCAGCAACAGTAGGTGGTATAACGATGGACTGTATATAAGAAGCAGAGGTAGTCATCGTAACATCACCCGCATTGGTTTATGGACTGCCATGTTGAAGCCTTGAGTTCGGTGAGAGAGTGACGTAGAGAGTCACAGTAAGCCCGCCCTAAAGCATACCCCGCTATATGGTCTGTTTTATTCTAAAAGGGACTAAATGAACATCCTGCTGTATTGAATAAGACTTGAAACTAGCAGTTGAGACCATAAACTCAAGTTTACAATGGGAATAAATCAAGTGAGTAATAAATACATCATTTTCTCATAGACTTCCATACAATCAGATTTCTTTTTGCAACCGGAGGAGTCGCCCACTGCTGGTCCGTAAAGAGAATGCAAGTTTTGAGACCCTTCAGCATTGGCTTCACTCGGCAGAGCTGGAGGTTGCTGCCTGGGTATACGATCAGATTGGAGCAATTCAGTCAGAAGCGCACACACTTCAATTGACTTTGCAATCTGGCTGACTGTATGAGCTCTGCCATGGCCCAGAGGCTGATTCACATTTCACTGTTGGACAGACTGTAAAAAGACTGAACATCACAGAGTCTGGAATTTACAAACCTTTGCTGTTTTGTGTCATAGAGTTGCACACACACACTTTGTCAAAAGATCATGTAAATTGTCATAAATTGAAGCCAGGCTGTGGAGCCCTCTTCATATTTTGGTGCAGTTGAAGACGGTGATATGTTGTGTGAACTGTCTGAGTGTCTCAGAGTGATTCTCTTAGAGAGTGATGGTTAATAGCGCAGGAATGTGTGAATAGCTGGGCTGGGCACTGCTCTCAACAGTCCTCTCTCCAAGGGCCTCGTTCAAGCTGAATAATGGCATATATACCAAGCACATGTGCCATATATGGTAAAAAAAACACTTTAACATTCTCAAGTTGAATCTCAATTATAAATGCAGATGACCGTCATCGCTTTTGTCTATTAATTTCCGAGCAAAATGACACAACAAGCAGGATTCCTGAAGCTGGTCATCAGATGCAGTGGCTGACAAACCTGCCAATAAACTGTGGATCATCACCCAACATGTAAACATATTCTGAGGCATATGAAAAAAAATTTACCTCTGAAAGGAGTACCAGTTAGATGGCCCATCTGTCAACGAGAAATCTCAAAAAATAGAAAAAGAGTCACTCATGAAAATTGGCGTGAAGGTGGGTTATCAGGTCATGGAACAACTAATTAAGTAATAATTTTTTTATGTGTAAAAGTTGATGATTTGCTGCATGCTCAGACTGGTTCAGATTCTGTAGTTTGTCCCTCATTCAGAGTCCCAATTATGCGTGACAAGATGAAAAAACTAAGAAAAGCCTAATCCAGTCATAGTTGAATTAAAAACGTTGCTGTGCAATCACAGTATTGCAACATAAAAACAGAAAATAGAACCTTTTGATCTAAAGTGATGTCATTTTAACAGAGCTTTATGTCCCTTAATGGAGGGAAAATTGCCTTTTTGCGAGACAAAAGCCCCCAATAGATTGGACTCTAATCCTCTGCATCGCTGAGTAGCCATTTTGCGAGGGGAAAATAAAATAAAACATGATAGTAAGACTCATTAGATGAGGGCTTTTTTGCAAGCTGTGCCATTGTTAGAATAAACAGCAGTCAGCCTGTAACAGAGCACATCATCCTGGTGCTATAGATTCTCACACATAACTTATTTTTTTGTCAAGGCCCTTACACTTTGCAGTGATTGCCTTAAAGAACTTAGAGCAGCAAAGTCAGTATTATCTTTAAAATCACTTTTTTTTAGTAGACCTGCTTTGTGCATCGTGTAATATTTGTTGGAACTTACTGACCTCTTTGTTAAAGTTTGAAGGTAAAGTAGGGTTTCCAAAGAAATGTATTCTTGGCAGAGTTGAGAAGCTTTTGAAGTACTGTTCAAAATGAGATGCCATTAAAGTCTCCTTTGAAACTGAAGATTATAAAAACATAATTTTTTTTGTACCGAAATGCCATATATACATACACAAGCTGCTCCTGCCTTCATTCTGCGTTTGGAAATACTTTTGCTCCTCGCGCTTTCTCGCTGTGTTTTCCATACATCTGGCCTCTTGAATGGAAGTAAAAAAACCTGATTTTAACAGATGCAGCTTTATTGGAGATGTCTGGCTGTCAAAGCACGCCTTGTTGCTGAACATTAACCTTTCTACCATCTGTTTCACGCCATACGTCCTGACAGAGTAGAGCTGACTTCAGGAGCTTTGAGTGTAACTCCTGGATTATTCATACACCTTGTACATTTATGGTACAAGGCCCAGGCGTGGGTTGGATATACTCAAGAGAATATTGCTTTCTGACAGTAGCAGGTATTTCTGGAAACTGTATCACCAACCTGTGATGTTGAACTCATTCCAGGAATTATTTTTAAAGGACATGTTGAATATACTGTTTTGAATATTCAGTTTACCTCAAACTGTCCTGTCTATTTTTACTTTATTTTCTGTGTGTTTTACCTGTCTGCATATGAAAAGAGCAACAGCATTTTGGTTGTTTTAGTTCTCTGGGTGGCAGTGTCTGTTGGTCGGTCCACAACTTTGTTTCAGACTGAAATATCTCAACAACTATTTGATGGATTGCCATGAAAGTTAGTACAGACATTCATGGTCCCCAGGAGATGAATCCTAGTTGCTGATCCCCTGATTTCTTTCTCTTGTACCGTGATGAGTTTGACATTTGTGGTTTTGAGTTAAATGTTTTGACAACTATTAAATGGATTGCCATGAAATTTCCTGTCCCGCTCGGGATGAATTGTAAAAACTTTGGTGATCCTTTAACTTTCCATCCAGCAGCATCATGACATGAAAAACAAACCAACTAATGACATTCAGCTGTGGTTTGTGTTTATTGGTAAACAGTAACATTTTGACATGCTAAACCAAGATGGTAAAGGGAAACAGTACACCCACGGAAAATTTGCATATTTCCATTGTAAACATGTTAAGCATAGAGTGGTGCTTTGAGCCAAACACTAACGCTAAGTACAGCTAACCTCACTGCTATGTGGCAGTAGATTTATTGTGTTATTTGAGTCTAGATGGTTTGAGATTTGGCAAATGTTCCATAAAACAATAATCACAACATAAAACTATGAATTTGGACACCGGCAAAACACTCATGCACAGAGGAAATAAAGAGTACCGCTTCTTTTCTAATCTGCTCCCATGAGTATACCAAAGCACTTAATGGATTTTTAAACAGGGTTATGAAACTCACTCAGTGCTTAAATGGCTTAAATGGAATGTGATATTGCAAATCACATAAGCGAAAGTAATGCACCGCAATATAAGTTATAAACCTTTTGTTTAAAACCACTTTTTGGAGGTAATGTTTGTTGGATGAATTCTTAATGGTATTGTTGAAAGTAAATAGTAAATGTAATGGTGCATGGTGGGCAAGTTCTTTCATTAAGAACAAATGGAGCAGTAACATTCACATGAAATACCAGGCTTGTGGAATGCGAAACCTCAGCCATTTCCCCTCCGTTTGGGATTTCGCCTTTCTCTGTTTTCTTTTTTTAAGTCGAGTCATTCTTTTCCTCCTTCTTCCTTTTCCAAACGTCTCTCAAAGTTGTCCTTAGTTAAGCTTCAATTTACGTTAGTAGATTAACATTCCTTGACAGTCTTGGTCACAGTCATAGATATTTGAATGTGAATTCTTTCACGTACGTCCCACCCCTCCCTTATATCAAGTGCAGTGAGAGGAACGGGACAAAGAGGTGAAGAAAGGGAGCTGTGTGTGTGTAGGGTGTAAAAATGTGCAGCGTATTGGGTGCCTTTGCCTCAAAAGGGCCAACTTTTGTTTTTTTGTGAGTGAGCCCCTTTCCCCCCCACCTCCTCTTTTTTTTTCCTCGTCTCTCTCTGTCTATGCCAACAAGGGGGAGGGGTCGATGGATTGACAGACGCAGCTGGAGTGCATAGAGGGAACTGGTCCCACCCCACTAAAGATGCCAGACATGGACCCAATGAGAGAGAGAGAGAGAGAGAGAGAGAGAGAGAGAGAGAGAGAGAGAGAATGAGGAGGAGAGAGAGCTGCTACACTTCCAGCTCCTGCTGCCTGTCTGGGAACCCCCCCCCCCCCCCCAGCCCCTGAGGTTTTTGTTCTCTCTCTGGCTAACTTTTTTTGTTGAGTGAGCGTGTGTGCGTGCAAATGCACACAGTTAGGTTGAGCTCCATTCCTATTCTTGGACCTCTGCTTTCGTTAGCGAGGGGCCATTCTGCTGTGGGTAACGGCCGCCTTTGCCCCTCCATCTCTTTCTATTCCCTACATATGTACAGCATCTCTGGAAAAGAGAAAGCTGGGTCCCTTTTTTTCAGCTGTGTAAAACCAGCCTAAAATAGCCAGGATTGCACTGGATGTAGGTCGATTTTACTTTCAAAATAAAAGCATGACTGCTTCCTCAAAAGAGCCCGTTGCAGTTCACATTTGTCAACCAGTCTGCTTTCATGTCCTATGTGATATACAGTATATTATACTGTATATAAAATGTATAGAGTATTGGATGCCTTTGCCTCAAAAGGGCCAACTTTTGTTTAGTGTGTGAGATGTTTCACTGAATATACTTGGTAGGAATACTTTATTATACTATAGGTCTATGTGTTACCTGTAGACCTTCAATATGGCCAAAAGCATTATGCCACTGTTTTGGGAGAATGACCTGGGCTTATACTTATAGCAATACAAAAGTTAATAATGACATTTTTTTTTCAATTTGAGTAAGCTTTCATTTCAAAACACACAACTCTCTCGAGTGGCATCAGCAGTTTTGTACAAAATCACATCTCCTAGCGTATGATCATAACTGTGCCGTAACCTAAAACAGACCCTTTTTTGTCTGCCATATGTTCGGTTACACACAATGTACTAGGCTAATCGCTACTACAGTATATTAACATCAGCTATTATATGATTTGTAAATCTTTGCTCTGTTATCTTGCGGAATATGGTTGTATGGTTGGTAAGACATAGATTATGGTTGTTTCAAATGTAAGCCAACCCTTGTTTTGTAGTTGCTAGCAGCTAATGCAACACATCCGTAAAGCTGACTTTTTGTGGGCATGTGCAATAGTTGTGCTTTTATTGTGAAAGGCACATCGCCCCACTTCCGGTACTCCTGTCGCTAACTCCGTCTGGCTCGACACAGCTGAGCAGAGGATGGCTGCCTGCGTCTGAGCTGCTGCCTCTGCGCTCACAGAGGGAAAACTCAACGTCAATAGACAAGGAAAGCGCGAGGAGACGAGAGGAGGAGAGGAGGGAAAGGAGTTCTCCAAGACCAGGAAATAGTTGTCACACATTTATTTCCCCGGGAGGTTTTTAATTCTTGTCTGGAGCGAAGTGGGGATTTTTAGACCATGCCTGCTGAAGTGAAACAGGTTAGTGTTGCTGTGTCTGCCGGTCTCCTCTCATCGTATCTTCAGCCTCTGTGACTCGTCTTGTCTTTCTCCTCCTCCCAATTGTTCCACTCATTGTTTGGATTTTGTTGCATTCCTAACATTTTTTTCCCTGGATCATCACTCTTTATGTCTTTTATACAGCTTTTTTTTTTAACCATAGCCCTTCCCGAGATTAACACATGAGAGCAGCTATTCTCAGATTTATCGATGTCCTTCAGAAGGATAGTGCGTGTGAGCGTGTAATAATGTGTGTGCACGTATGGATGTGTGTATGCAATATGCATGAATGGAGGCGGCTGCATGACATCAGATACAGTAAGGACGAGTGAGTACTTCTACCACTTAGTGACCATTTCATGCTGTAAATAGTCATGACCATGAGATATGTTTAGTGGTGGTCCTGTGTGTGTGTGTGTGTGTGTGTGTGTGTGTGTGTGTGTGTGTGTGTGTGTGTGTTGGGGGGCTTGTCTTGCAGGAAAGCAGTGCTTTGACTGATGAGTTCCCTGACACATTCATGGGCTCAGACATGTCAGTGCCACCTATAAGAGCGGCTGGTGTGATCATTGGACAAGCAGTGAAGTATTGGAAGTTTGTCCCCGATCAACGCCAGCGACGCTCTGAATGAGCCCAGGCCAGGATTTACAGCCTGCTATGGGCTGCAGTGCTAAATGTGTGAGAGACATGGTATTAAAGTCTTTTGTCTTCCACTTGCACAGATTCCGCAGGAATGTGCTGTTGTTAGCTCTTGAGAGTGTGTCTGTGTGGGTGTGTTCGTACCAGACCATGATGTGCATACATTATTGGAAGTGTTTCCTGTGTTTGAAGCGCATCCACAGGCATCCTACACCATCGCAACGCTTTTTTCTCCCCCTCCGCCGAGCTTGGCAGCGCTCAGAAGCACAAAAAAGAGGAAGAAGACAGACATCCAAAAAGAAAAAAAATCTGATTGAATAAGGTCAACTTCCCATCAGCGCCGCTCTCCTCCGCTGGGCTGAGAGGGGTGGAGTTACACATTCCCTGTTTGGCAGACAAAAACATTCTGTCAGCTCTCCACGTTGCTCTGATAATAATACATTAACAGTTGCCCCCATGGATGAGTGCCACCAGATAACTGAAAGGAGCCTCCGCCAAAAAGAGAAGCCTTTTTTTCCTCTCCCTCACACACTCTCAGTTCTTTCCATCCCTTGGTTTTGATAAGTTTGAAGGCTGTGCACCAAGTGGGAGAGTCGATGGATCAAAAGCAGGGCAGCAAATGTTGCCCGTTAGAATCCTTGCTTGGATTATGTGAATGGGATGAAATGCATGTCAACAACCTTGTGTCCGTGACCCCCTTAAGACCGAGATAGTTGGCGTGCTTGGGGGCAGGACGGCATCGTGGCGTGACCTTTTTTAACTCAGCTGGACATTCCTCAGCGAGGGAGCACCTGCTTGGGCAGCGCTGTGTGGGAAAGGCGGTTCAACGCCTGTCAATGTCACACTTAGCCATATATGGATCAATGTGGATCAATGTGTCCATGCTCTTCTCCTTGCTTTTGCTCAGTTATTGCTGACAGGATGATAGAAGAATAGATTGGAACAGACGTTGAACCTCTTAGCTGCCACATCTTGCAGTGATATTCCATGCTGCACTCTATATATGTCCTTCTGGGTGTCCAATAGCTTAAAGACAGTTTTTATACTCAGAACAAGAATGTAGATATCAAGGGAGGAGAGGAGAGAGATGCTGATCTGGCATGACCTCATCTTAATGCTGCAGCAGAGCTTACGGTAAATGAGTTTTAGCCCACTGAAGATTACTGCATAGCCCTCAATTAGTGGGGGAGCCTGCACCAGACCACGTCTGAGTTAAATATAAATGCTCCTTTTTATTTTAAAACTCTACACCAGCAGGGTATCGCCCCAAATCCTCAGAATTTAGTTGCAGCATCTTCCGCTCATGAAAAATAGAAAAACAAATTTGTCGTGAAGGAGAAAAGAAAACATTATGAATAATCCAGCAGTCATCATTTTTGCCAAGGTCTATAAAAAAAAAGACTTTACTTTTCCCCCGCAAACAAGAAGGACCCGTCTGAATAACAAAATCATTCATCAGTGATTCAGAAAAAGGCTAAAGGAGGTCTTGTCTTCAGACTGCGGGTTACTGCCAGATTCTTGACAGCCAGCTCCCCTCCTATCCGATGATATTTGATTTCTTACCAAAATTAAAAAATCCGTCAAACTTTCTTTTTCTGTGGGGCTGTTTTTATTTGACAGCCCGACCTTCCCTGCATACTCCTTCCCGTTCATTTCCTCAGGCTCCCCTTTTGTGACTGCACAAGATGTTGTGCAGATCAATATTTGAAGACATGTAGAGCATGAGGAGGGGCTTTGTTTGGGGGAGTGGAGGCCATACAAGAATAGTGCCAATGACCGGAAAACATAGCTAACATCAATAGCTGTGGAGACTTCGTCAATGCAAGGGGCATTTACGGGGGGGGGGGGGGCAGGATGGGAGAAGAGGGAGGGGGGGATGGGTCATGAGTGAAGGCGAGAGGGTTTCGGTAGAGGCGTGATCCTATGGTGGTAGGTGGCTGGTGACACCAGATGGCCCTCCCACCACACAGCCTGGCCATACTCCCCATGTTTCCCATACCGTTCCCATGACCGCCCTTACAGCCTGACCCGTGACACAACATGGCTTGACATGTCACATTATCTGCCACCATCCGCCTGCCGGCCGTCCTGCCCCACCGACTTCTCTCACTGGATGCCTGTTTTTGGTTTTAAGTAACCTGAACTGTATCACCATGTGAACAGCTGAGACACCTCAGTGTGTGCACCTTCACATGATCACTACTGCTTCAGCGTATAAGAGCTCAGTCTAATAGTTTGCAAATACTTCTTTGTGTATTTGTTCAACTTTGATGACAAAATCGTGTCATCATGCATGGTATTGTAACTTGTCATTCTCAATATGAAGATTTTTATTACATTGTTATTTTAGAATATTGTATCTGTTTGCTGTTATCTACCACAGGGCTGCTCCCTCTTTGATGATTAGTCGATTCAATTATTTATTACCAAGAAACTTATTAGCACATCTCTGTTGAACACAAGATTTATAGTGGTTCAGTTGTGTGACTCTTTCTGGAGAAACTCTTTCTTTGGTTGAGGACAGCCTTAGTATGGTATTCTCTAAATATTAAGCAAAAATGTTCTTCCGGCTTCTTTTATTTGTTCCTTTATTTATAGTATTTGTTGCATTTCTCTGATTCATGTATTGAACATTTAATTTATTTTGTTGACAATTTATAGACGAAGCAATTAATTAATTCATGGTAGCAGCTAATTTATTTACTAATTATTTCATTATCGAGTAATCAGCAGATTATTTTCTTGATAATCCATTAATTGTTTTATCAATGGACTGTAAAAATGCTCTTTACAATTTCCCAGAACCATAATACATATTTATACTGCTTGTTTTATCCGACCAGCCGTATTAAATCAGAAGGCATTTAGTTTACGATCATAGAGGAAGAAGAAAACCAATATTCACATTTGAGAAGTGTGAATCAGTGAATTTCATTAATTTATTAGTTGGCCATAATTTCAGCTCTAAACCAGATTATTTATGGTCCAAAAATTGACAATGAAAATTATTATTGCACCCCTATTTTATAGTGCATATTGTGATAGTCGTATACCATATACCACACTAATCCAGACAGCTGGTCCACCAAGTGGCTTCAAACAAACACTAAGAAATATGTGAAATATTTGACCGCGGGAAGTATTACACTTTACTATACATAGTCCACTGTACATTCTTGCTCTGTATCACATGAACACACCCTCAGGTATTTGGTGTTTACTCTGTGGTCGTGTTCTGTGGGGAGCATTAGGGGTCTATGCCACTCAACCCGTTGGTACTACAGATCCCCCCCCCACCTCCCCTCTGCTTTGGCTTCCCCTCTATCTGTCCTAACCCATTTGGCTGGCTGACAGTGTGACCGACGCGGGCCCATGCACTCGCTCACTCACTGTCTGACCACTGGCGAGGACCATAATGCTCTCTCAGCTTTCATCATCACGCTGATGGAATTAAAAAAAAGGGTGAGTGGCAGTAAATTGGAAGGCTTGAGGGAGGTTGGAGATGGATGCTTTCATGCTGCTATGTTTGGAAACGGCAGAGGGGAGAAGAAGCGGCACATTAATGAGATGGCAGCTCATTATCTTGCTAGAGCTGTTGGTTGTTTCTTTTACCTATTCAGCATTACAGCACGCCGGTTATCAAAAAATGTGTGCAGGGTGCAGAGATTGTGAATCACGTATGGATGCATATATTCATACGCATCCTTGAAGACGTTACATTGTGTTTCCCTGCTTCACATTTTGCATAATGTCCAATCACTTGTTAATGACTTGAGTTTGTGCTTTTCCTGCTGCCAAATACATTAAATTCTCCAGAGGTGAGGTGTGAAGATGGTGTCAGCCCGCTCTTTCTTCAACACACAAATGCGTGCGCACACACACACACACACACACACACACACACACACACACACACACACACACACACACACACTTTAGGCTACAAAGGAACATCAATTGGATCCCCGACTTATTTACTCACTGTTTGTCTGCAGGCTACGGACAGGATAGCCCCGTTTATAAGGGAGTGGGATTCTTGGTTTCCTTGGCTGTGTTCAATAAACACCTTTCTATCTGTGCTGCTGGAAGCCAGCAACAAGATCCATGTTTTTTCGATCAGGTAGATAAGAAAGCCACTTGCCTCAGAGAAAGCAGAGGCGGCTCAGTCACACAGGCTGACCAGAAAGCTGGGGAAGTAGAACTCGCTACACTTGAAATAAAGCCACGCTTGCGGCCACATCAGGGCTGTAATCGTTGTAGTGACAATATTTACATGATGCTCTCCTATCCTAATAATGGTGTGATTACACAATGGCAACAATTTGTTAATTACACAACATGACGCTCTAATTCAAGAGATTTAAACAGCACTCTCCTGTCAGGTCTGACTATCCTTGATACAGGAGTGGACTGAGCAGGGATGCTGATCATGTTTTTTTGCTTTAATTTGAATGGCCAGGATCATTAAAAGTTATAGTTATTAACAACCTTTCACACACATTTTCAAGTTTCTCCTTGGGTTTTTAGAGGGTGTTAGGTTCTCGTCCGGATGCTCTCCTCGTTATATCTACGACATTACATTACATTACATTACAGTCATTTAGCAGACGCTTTTATCCAAAGCGACTTACAATAAGTGCATTCAACATTGGTAATCAAAAGAACTACTAGTCACCAGAAGTCATAAGTACATTTCCTTTTCCAAACAAGAATCTAAGAGCATGAAGCAGAGCATAACTCAGAGCCAAAGTACAGTGCAGAAACAAGAAAAACAGTTAGTGCTATAAGTAATACGAATACAATAAGTGCTAAGTGGAAGGCTCAGGGTAGCACTTCCTGAAGCGGTGGTTTTTCAGCCTGCGCCGAAAGATGGGCAGCGACTCCGCTGTCCTGACGTCAGTGGGAAGTTCATTCCACCACTGTGGGGCCAGGACAGAAAACAGGCGTGACCGGGTCGATCGGCCGCCAGGACCTCTGAGCGACGGGGCAACCAATCGCCCCGAGGCAGCAGAGCGAAGTGGTCGGGCGGGGGTGTAAGGCTTGACCATGGCCTGGAGATAGGAAGGAGCTGTTCCTTTCACTGCCCTGTAGGCTAGCACCAGAGTCTTAAACTGGATGCGAGCTCTTACAGGGAGCCAGTGTAGAGAATGGAGAAAGGAAGTTGTGTGGGAGAACTTGGGGCGATTGAACACCAGGCAAGCTGCGGCTTTCTGGACAAGCTCCAGAGGTCTGATGGCCGACGCCGGGGCTCCGGCGAGTAGAGAGTTGCAGTAGTCCAGGCGGGAAATGACAAGAGCCTGGATGAGAACCTGCGCCGTCTCGTCAGTCAGGAAGGGACGAATCCTCCTGATGTTGTAGAGCAGGAATCTGCAGGAGCGTGTAACGAATGAAATGTTTGCCGAGAATGACAGTTGGTCGTCCAGGGTCACACCCAGGTTCCTCGCAGTCCGAGTTGGCGTCACCACGGTATCATCAATGGTGATGGACAGGTCCCGGTGCGGGCAACCCTTCCCCGGGAGGAACAGTAGCTCAGTTTTGTCTAGGTGCAAAAATGCGCTGCAATGGCAGGCAGAACCCTAATATTAGAAAAGCAAACTTGAATATTAAGATACCGTATGTTGAAGGAACTATACAGTCAACAACACGCAGCTAATGCATGGGGACTGCGAGGAGAGGAAGTGTATGGATGACCCATAAACAGGTGTCTAGTATAATATAATGCAGGACAGTGAAGGTACAGCCATTTCACACAGGAGACGTGAAGATCTAGCGATGCACGTTCACCCCGAGACTGATTGTATGAACAAATATTTTGATAATATCTATTTTTAAAATTTAAATTGCAGTTAATCATTGGGCCTACAGCACCCTCACTTCCCACGCCGATGGGAGGGTCACTTCTTCTTAATGACCCAACCTGCGCGTGTGTGCATGTGCCTGCGCACATTCTCCGGTGCATAAACTTGTGTTGTGTGTGTGTCTACATGTGTCTGCGGTTAAAGCTGCAGATGTGACAGTTCTTTGGGCAGCACCATGGACAAATAACGACCCCGGTGATCCTTAAAGTTAGTGATTGATGACACCGTGGGCGGCAAATTAAAATTTTTCCAGCATCATAGAAAAACAGCTGGTGAGGTGATTGCTGATGTTTTGAAGTGCTGTAGCTGAAGTTGATCCAAATTGACGACCAGACTGGACCGTACTTGTCACTGTACTATTTTGATTGGAAAGATTTCCCCCAGAGGAAGAAAAGAATCGTCCAAGTTTATTAGATGGACTGCAGAAACAGAAACATTACTCAAGATAGCCCATAAGATTAATGTATTAACTGATAAGATACTGTATGTGTGATTTATCTTGAATGGAACATAAGACCATAAAGTGTCCATGAAGAGCGTACATGGGGAAGTTCTTTCCTCTTAGTCCTTCCTTCCTATTCCCTCTCTTTTTCTGCGCTGCAAGCTGGGAACACTGGTGCCACCCAGACCTTCAGTCCGAGAAGAGTCTGGTTCTGGGGCCTTTACAAAAGAACCGAGGCTTCTTTTACAGTTATGTATAGTTCATATAGGCTCCACCCCCTCTGTCCTGCAGCTGGGGACCTCTTCGAGGGGCCCTGAGGGGGAAGGTCAAAGTCCTCATAGAGCTTCCCTCAACCAGAAACGCAGGAACAAACGCCTCCCTACTTCTCCCTTTCTCTTTTTAACCCCCTCCGGTACCATCCAGATTGTACTACGTGCAGCACAGCCGTGGGGGCTGGGGGAGCTGGCCCAGGCTCCTTTTTGCATGTTTAGTCTGGAACTTTCTTTTGAGGGATTAGCCCACTTCCTGTCTCTGGGCCGGCCACGAGAAGCAGTCGTGATGCCGCGTAGAGCATCGATCCTCCATCATCATACCATCTGTCTCATGCAGCCTTTTGGGATTAATGATTCCCTCTGACAGCTCTTTAGTAGGGCTCTATCAGCTCCGACTGACCATTCAGATTATGCTGACATGTGGCAGTACGAGGAGCTCGCATGAGCCATCTCCGGTTTATTTAGTTTAACTGCTGTAAGGAGTCATCACAGTCTTGAGTGTTTGAGAACTGAAAGCCATGGCAGATATTTTTAAATGGAAGCTACCAGCTAAATGTTTCACTTACTTTTATCAAACATTTTATTTGTTCAGCACACTAATTCTGTCACAAAGCTGGAGAAATGTAGTATCCCACTGTGCAGTGTATATGAAGTCTGTGTAAATTCACCACACTCAGTCTTTTAATTGACACATCAAAAAACATTCATCAGCAGTTGTTGGAATCATACTGGCCAGAAACACTCTGTGACCTCACTAAACAAAATCAATCATAAATCAATCATTCATATTCTAATTATGACAATTCCACACAAATGTCTAATAGGATAAAATGATGAAGTGATGACATTTTGAACAGACATGGATGTAAATGTGTACTTGATGTACTACGGAGGCATGCAACCGCAAGGCGGTAATTCTTTTCTTTTTTTTTCTAAAATTGGGATTCTGTTGACTGGATTAACTGTGATTATTGCTTTAACAAAAGGCTCATATTATCCCATTGTATGTGGAAAAAAACAGTATTCATCTAACCATTGTAGATCCATGTTTTGCTTACTCAGAGCTCAGTCACAAAGCCTGTAGGGAGTTTGAACTGAGGACTGGCTGTTAGTGACCCGCTGGCGGTTGAAGTGCACTGATGAGGTCTGGCACTTCATTAGAATGCTGCTCTGAACCTCGCAAAGCACAATAGTGGCTGTTACTGCTGATGGCTGGGATCCAGGGAGAAAAATAAAAGAGAAGGATGGAGGGGGAGAGAGTGAGAGGGAAAGTCCAAACCACTGTAAGCTGACCGGCCTTGGGGCCACACAACCCCTGCTACACACAACCTCTGCTGTAGCAGCCACAGCTCCGGCCCCAACGCTGCCTGCACACAAACATTATGCTAACCGGTGGCAAGAGTTCAGCCAAACCAGGCGCAGAACCTCCTAAAATGGGAAAGATAAACGAGTTCCTGGCATTCTCAACGCTGCCAATTCTCCACGCAGACAACGGTTTGCATAGTTCAGTGGTTTCTACAATAGAGGCATCCAGACACTGGGCCGGCTGTCATATGCCATTACATGTGATGGCACAGCATTGTTACTCATCACCTCATCTTCTCTTGATATGTGCTCAACCCATTCCCAGAGGAGCCACCGGTGAACAATGGAGTGATGCGCCTCCTCGCACATTCCACAAGGCTCCATTGAGCTGTCTAATGAACCTCTACCGCATACGTGGCCTGCTCTGGCTGCCACGGCTCCACCAAAATACTATCTTGCCCCATCACACCCCCTTATATTTAATTTGTTTGGAATGTGTAATAGGCTGTGAAGTGGAGCGTGGCGCAGCGTTGATCTGTGCCAACCAGGTCTGCGGATAGGGAGGGACAGGTGCCAGCCATCAGTGAAAGGTGCTGTACTTAACACTCTGCGCTGGACCGGAGTGTAGAATCCTGGCCCTGTGGTGGAGGCTTTTAGAGCTGCCTGCCAGTGTCCTTTTGCTCCAGCCAAACAAGCTTTTAGTTTGGTAATAAGACATCATAGCTGTGGGTTCTTGTTCTGAAGTGGGGGGCAGCTAAAAGTTTTAGAGAAAAGGTTGTGTTGGGATTCAATTGCATGCCAGTAGAGCCACAGCCGACATGAAGCACAGCACGAGTTACTTTCTTTGTGCTGTAACTCAATCCTGCACGATAAGAGGGAAATCCCACCCGGGGGCACATAGAATCAAAGGCAAACGAAATAAATCTATTTCTCTATAGGGGTCCTATTTTTATGTAGCCATTATACTCTGCTATCAGAATTGATTTGTAAATGCCGTATTGCAATATTCTACATGAAGCAGCTTAAAGCTAGTGTTGGTAAACTCGAGAAACCAGGTAGAGTACGCAAGATTTTATACAACTGAAAAACCCAGCCAAGTGTTGCCATATCTTTCCCAATGAAAATAGTTCGAAGCACTAGCTCCAAAAGTAGATACTGATATAGAGGGAGAGTGTCTGAGAGCGAGCACAGTCATGACCTGGTGGTATAGGAGGTACATTAGCTGCTGAGCACCACGTTATCCATCATTATTTGTGCTTTAACAAGTCACAAAAAGGCAGACAGTGACATAAATAGCTCTAACCTCTCTGCGTCTGCCATAGTCTGGTGTTTTATCTGTGCTTGTAGACTTTGTAAAAGAAAAATACAGCTCTGAAGATACCTGGTGCTGTGCTGTTTTCCCAACTGGACCTTTGCCTGCCATCACCATTAAAACTCACATGGGTATTTAATTCCCTATGGCTGTTTTTAAGTTGGTTACCGCTCTGTTTTCCTGGATCTTTAGAGATTCAAGAAAGGTCTCAATTTAACACGGTGGTTGGTCAGCAGCTGTACTGAGGCATGTTTTTTTCTCTCTTCTACCTTCTTAGATTAGGATATGTGGAAAAGAGTGCGCTAAACACCACAAAGTTCTCAAAGTTAAGCAAACAAGACCTGTTGACACAGACCTCCTTGAGTTCCCAAATTCTTTCCATCATATTCTAGGACAGTTAAGAGAGGCTTATTCCAATAAAACCCACTCTTCGCCTGTTTTGTGCTCTGCCTCTCTCGAATCCGGTTCTGAGTGTGTGTGAGGTGGGGGTGAGTAGGAGTGGCCAGCTGCAGCCTCTGTTGTTCAGGCCACAAGGGAACACAGGGAGTGTTTTTGGGGTCATGGAGCTGCTACATTCCAGAATCAAATGCTCAGATGGGAGCACTCATTTCTCAGTCTGCTCCAGGTCATAATCTATCTCCACTATTTTGCCTGTGTCACTTATCCACAGTCCTTCAAGCATAATGTCCCTGAAACACTGGTGCTAATTAAGGCTGCTGGTGTCTGTAACTGGGCAGCAAAACATTTATCAATGCCCTCCTTGTACAGTGCAGAGGCATCACTTTCCGGTAAGCCAGAAGTCACGGGAGACCAGACGGAGTGCACCCTTCCTTTGATCCTTCATGTTCTCACGCCGCTCATGTTGTAAGTTTAACAAGGCCTTGTTATGGTCTCGTACTGCTAATGGTGATGACAGTGAAGTGCACTGAGTGCTTTACTACCTTATATAATTACTTGCAGAAATTAACTCAGATGGTAATTTCTACAGTCAGAGAAAAATGTTATGAGGGAAATGAAAATTGATTCTATGAGTGAGTTCTATGGTGCTAAGTGCAAGACACACCGGCAATGACATGACGCATTGACCATACAGCCAGGTGAAGTAGCCCAGGTGTGGTTGTGGGAATGTGCCGATCTGATCTGGGGAGCGTTCTAGAGTGTTGCTTGCAAGAAGGACCGTACTGTATCCTGTCACACAAGTGTGTAAGTGCACACCCTGGTGCGCATAGGTTCTGTACACTCTACAAACTGCCCACGCCCCATTTCAGTAATCAGGTGTCAACAGACAAATTCCCCTGAGACCTACAAACAGCAGCAGGACCCCACGATCAGATCTCAAGGGTGCTGGGCCTCACCTTTTATGAATGTGCCTGCTGGTCCAGTGCATCAAATACCTGACAAATAAATTTACGTAAGCACATTAATGCAACATCTTGTAAATGTAATATCATTGAGCTGCACATTGATTGAACCAGTGATACTAAAGGCTAAAATAAAATACTAAAGTTGAAAAGTCTCTATCATCTTAACATTTAGCTCAGCTCTACCAGCAGTTAAAACAGCATTGGCATTGTCAACCAACTCGAGGTGACCTAAAGAATTAACATTCTCAGTGCCAGAATATGGTTAGTGTACCCAACCATTGCGAATGTCCCATTTTAGTGGCTCACAAATTATTTATTCCTGATTTATTTATTAAAAACACAGTGGGTTTCAGTCTTAAATAATTCATTGCTGCCGTATTTTTTTGTACTGCTACAGTTTTACAAATGATGAATATGCAAATATCATGTTCTGCTTTATTAGCGATGACAAATTGCCTGCATTCTCCAAAGAGTCCAGAATTATTCCAACCAGTCTCACTGAAATATGGTGCCGCAGCAGGGGCCGAGAGTTGGCTACTAAATCTGCGGGACGGCCTTCAAAGGGAAAGCTATTGTGTCCCCTGCCACATTGTAGTGTGAAAATCACAGTGGGCATGTGCACAGAGGCCGATCTGAAATTAAAGGTCTCCATCCACGCTCTGCAATCTGAGGCTTGCAGGCAGCGGGACTGGCACGGTGTCCCCCAGACCTCCGACCCTGGAGCCCCACAGCCACAAGCTGCTGCCGCGCTGTACTCCAGTCTCTGTGGCAAACAAGCCCCCTGTCTTCACCATCCAACATACACCAACAAACCTAATTAACTGTCCCTCTTGGCTGAACACCCCTGCCTCTCCTCTACCACCACCACAGCTGTGCACTCTGTCTGCACTACTTTGAATACTCTCTCTTCCTCTTGATTCCCAAACTATGGCTAACCGATGCCAGTTCACGGCACCTGATCTCTCACAGGTTTGTTTCAAAGTCAATACAATACTAATAGCAGGAACTACATGTTATGTGTGGGTTGCCCTGTTTTGGGGGGTTTTGAAGGGTGCAGAGGTGTGCAGTGTCTGGAGAAGGTGCTGCAGAGGAAGACTTTTCTCTGCCTTTTCACTGCAGTGAACCTCTCCAGGGAGGAGCTGACGTCTGCTTGATGGAGTTTAAAACTAGGTTCCTTTAGTGTGTTTACTATACAGACGCAGCATCTTTCTGTGTTGATGCACATTGTGGATGCTGAGTGAATGTAACAGATGCTTCAATGTATGAATTCCTGTGTACTGTGCATATTTGGCAGTGAACTTTGCTAGCGGCAGCACTGCAGTGTTGTGTGCGGAGGTTCTGAAGTGGGTCAGCCTCTCTGTAGCGCTGGAGCTCCTGTTCGCTCTCAGAGGAGCATGTGAGAAAAAACCCCCAAAATGTTTAGCCAGGAGAAATCTGTTATTACCATCGCCGTGACTAGACACATTGCGGTCCGCTGTGAACACAGACAAGCTTAAAAAAATGATATAAGATACCTGCACACTGGATTAATGCTCCCTTAGTGATTTATTCAGGAAGTTCTCCATCTGTCTCTGCCATGCTTTTCAATAGTTTATTGTGCATATGCTAGTTCGTCACTTCTCACTGGTGTCTCAGTACATCCAATTGGTTCAAGTGAGGCTTTCTTTTTATTGGAATTACAATATTGTGTTTGAGTTGCCTATGAGCATGTTTCATAATGAAGCTATTATAAATGTGCAGAAGAACCACTGTAGTCTGTATGATTTCTTGTTTGTATGGATTATTTTCTCTCTCTCGAAGTTACATCGTTTGGCTTTGGGTTTCAGCTTGGCTGCTTTTGAATGATGAGCGTTTGGCTGCTCACGGATCCTTCAGTCCTCCCTGGCAGGCAGAGCTGCCTTAATTGTTGCATGCCTCTGGAACGTGCTTCGCTAATGGGGCTGTTGGAGTCCCAATCAGTCAGTGCAGCTCCCCCCCCTCCCCCCTCTAATGTCTCGGCAAGCAGGGCAGCCTTGATGATGCAACAAACTGCTTTGGTTTGGTGACGCCACTCAGGAGGCTGTGGCCTGGAGATGACATCTCTCTTTCATGCCTTCTTTCAGGCCGTCTGATGTCAAACCAGGATCCAGCAGAGATGACGTTTTATGATAATGTCTGCCGGGTACGTTTTTGTGTTTGTCGCCTGGCTGGAAACAACGGATGTGATGAAATATGACAGCCATTCCCTCAGATGGTTACAGCAACTAATTTCTCAGACTCTGACAACCTAATTTAAGCAAAGGGGTGGGGTTTGATGCCATTACTGATGCCACTGTAAACACTAGATCATATCTGCTAATCCTCTTCGACATTGCTGAGCACTCACACAGGTAAGAGGTCCTCACAGATAGTAGTCAGGGTGGGGCTTTTCCGATAAAACTCCAGAGATTTGCTTAAAAGGAGCTTATTGCTCATTTCCTGAATTCATTGCGGATTTAATCGGAATGCCGCCATCTTTTCATTGAAAGTGTCCAAGGGCTGACTCATTGTGTGTTGTCCCACAAGTCTATAAAGGCAATTTGGGAAACTGGAACAACAGTGGTCTAATGCCTCAAATCAGTCATGATCCTCTCTCTGTCCTCCTTTACCTACTCTACAGTCTGGGGGCTACTCTTGGAGCAGCCGCTGAGAGGAGGTTGAACCATTCAGACCAAACAAAGAATTATTTCACTCTGCTGGTCTTCTCTTTGCTCCCCTCTTTTGCTTAATCTTTATTTTGGCTTTAGAACAAGTGCTGAATCTCCTGGCAAGGAAAGGGAACCTCTAATAGGAGGAGATGTGAGCACCTTGTCACCATATGGGGCTCGGAATTCCACGGAATTGCTCTCTAATCTCCACAACATGTTTGGAATTTGAAGCCCTTGTTTTTCAGGAGAAAATAGCAGTACACTTACCACGTGTCTTCTCTTTGGGCATGCAGTGTGCAACCCTGTAGCACGTTGACTTTTGAAACACGCACATGCACACACTGACATCCACCATGTCCAAGTTATTGGTCGTGGGACGCTCCTCTTTAATGGCCTGGCTCAGGTTAAACCCTTTTGTTAAACATGAACACATACAGAGATTTAACTTTCATTTACTATTGGTTTATTCGTTCATCAGTCACAACTGAAAAAGATGTGCAGCCACAATTTATAGTAAAGTACCAATTGGGCTGGATTTACAGATTGGGTAGGAAGTGACGCGTGTTGTTGTTCCTGTGTAGCGTAAATGAGCTGATAAATGATATCTTGATATTGGATTGGTGCATAGTCTCACATACTAGTCAATACCCCATCCAGCATTTCAGGCTGTATCGGAGGCATTTTCGATACTGGTATCGGTATCGAAACAGCTCTTGAAGTATGTATCATTGAGGTGTGATGCACTGTCAGGCATCTTTGCTGTAGTTTTTTTTTCCCCCAGTTGGCGACTGTTAGGAGATTTGAAGTGGGGTGGAATGGATCAGAACAATGTATAATGTTACTAGGCATCATTTTTAAGTTTTCACACATCATACTTTGTTTTGTATTTCAAGTTTCCTTACAATTTCTATAAACATTTAAACTAAAAAACATTAATTAAATTGTGTGGTGATTAAACTAGATTATCTGCAGACATATTTGTTGTGTGTGGAAGAAACATGACAATGTTGTTTTCCCATGGAACAGTCAGATATGACTTCTGTTTGCGGTACTGCCTAAAGTCAATACAGATGACTTCAGTTTATATGACTCGCTGTCACTCTCATTGTGAGATGTTATTCGTGTGGGCATCAGATCTGGAAGAGATATTTCTCAAGGTTGTGTTTGTGTGGCTTTTAGGGCGGGGGTCTGTTGGCTTCTTATTACACGACACATTTTTGTCTCCCAGTGTGCGGAGAATCATTTGCGGTGGTGTGTCGCATAAAGTTTCTCTTTGCATCCTTTGAGCCATAATCTGGAACAGGCTGTTCCCTGTATGATACATTCCTCAGGTTTATCAAAGGTCTTCGGATATCATCCCTCTTCAGTCTTTGTTCACTGCATCACTGGCCTGAAAAAGTTGTTTTCATCATTTTGAGATATTGCCTGGTTCCTTCCTGAGGCCAGTGGACTAATGGGCTTTGGTCTGTGGAATCCACTCCAGTGTTTTCTGCCTCATTGGGCCATTTGCTGAGGCCCCAATGGGGCAGACAACAATAGGCTTCATATGAAATATGCACCATGACTGGGACATTCCAGCGAGCGGTCGATCTGTTCACAGCAGTTTAGTGGTTAGATAAAAATCTGCTCCGATTGAAGAGAAAAACTCCAATGCTTCCAGGGATCCGAAATAAGATTGAGTGTTCATTTTGTTATTGGATGGTGCCTGTCTGCTATCTATCTAACCACTCTGTGGCACGCAACGCTTATGGCCCTGTCTTGTCTCTCTTTGTCTCAGTCAGAATATCCGCCTAATGAAATGAGGGTGCATCCAGAGTCCTGAATTAGAAGTGAAACAATTGTTACATATTTTATTTATTCGCTGAAATTGCCATGGCAGAAAGACTTGGCCTGCAGCTCTGCCAGTCTCAGTGAGGGGGCGATGCTCCAGAGTGCTCAGGTGCTTGCAGCCTGGATAGTGCGCAGCTGCTCAGAGTAATTGCAGTGAAATCTGGGGATGTCTCAGGTTGGGGAAATGGTGCAAGTCCCTTTCCAAGCTCAGCTGTCAAACACCAACTCGCTCTGATTAAGGAGCTGCCTGCATGGCTAAGCTGATGCAGACCAGAGAAGTCAGGTGTTGAGCCAGTGCTCATAAATGCTGCAAAAACACTGCCTGCCGGCTTTGATGCCAAACCCTCTGACTCATGTGGCTGTGACGGCTTTAGGGGGGAACTGACTTTTAAAGAAATCGGCTCTGTGTCGTATCAGAATGTGTTTTTGAAGAGGTAAAAGGTTGAGCGATAACTCAAAAGTTTTGTTCCCAGCAGGGCACAAACCATGTGAGCCATCAACATATTGATGGGTTTTCAGGGTAGAAAAGAAACAATAATAAGTAGTGAGTAGTAGTTTTGTGCCGTAAACTGCACGAATTGAAAACGTAATGGGTAGAAAATGTTCAGTATCCCAGGAAGTAAACATCCCATTAGCTCAGAGTGAGTCATTAGCTGGTCAGAACCCAGAATGTTACCACAATAATGGATTGTTTTGTATTGCTAACATAATACAAATATATTTATATAAGTAATATCCAGCATGAGGGGGCATCTGTGCTGTAAACTTTATAATAAACTATACATTTCACATATTTATTTTTGTGTGAGGTAACTTCTGGGTTTCAAATCCGTGCTGCGTGTTAATGGTTTGGATCACATAACAAAAACTTAATTTTTTATTACCTGTGGCTAGTGCATGTAGTGCGTGGTAGCATTATCACTGCCACTAGCTGCTATAATTGCCATTAGAATTTCATGTGCCATGCTCGCAAGCATGATGCCATCAAAGGGTGATGTGTAGTAAAGAGGTTTTGGGAGTTCCACATACAAATTGACCTTTAACAGAATGTTTTACTGGTTTACAGCAGGTTGCATCATTTCAAAACACTGAAAATGTCCATATGTGAGCTATCATGATATTACAGGAGTGAGTTTTCTACCCTACTGCTGCAGGCACATCCTCAATCCTTTATCTAAAAGGTAAAACCTGTCTTTTCGCAGTCGAATATGGACAGTGATTTATCTTTGTAACGTCGCTCAAAGACAGCTTTTCGTGCACACCATGTATTGACATATGTCACCTCAAGAATACAATATGTCAGTGGGTGGTGTTGTTTCCTGGACGGTTTGCAGTGTGTCACAGACCACGCTTGTGTATGAACTTCACATTCCTGCTGAGGCTTAAAGGAAGAGAACAATGCCCAGGCCACAAAAGCACAGGATGTTTGCGTGTATTGTAGTTAATGCTGTCTGTGTCCATCCAGCCCTCCAAGTCAGTTCCTACGCAGTGCTTTTGTAACCTCTGCAGAACTGTGTGAAAAGCTGACTGGGACCTTTTGAGAAACTTGCATATCTGCCTCTTTTCCAGCAGTGTAAAGCTGACAAAAAGCCCTGTGGTTATGTTCCGTTTTCCCAGAGAAAGATTTGCTTTCGATTGTGTGCCTGCTTTTCTTTTGCCAAAGCTGGGCTTCTCACAGCTCTTTCTCAACGAGGATTATTGGGAAAGGCTGTCACTGTCCAGTAATTTTTTTTTATACCCGCAAAAAAAAGCAATGTGGTAGTGTGTGTGTGTGTGTGTGTGTGTGTGTGTGTGTGTGTGTGTGTGTGTGTGTGCGCGCCTCTATTGTAATGTGCTCGGGCCCTGGCTGTGTTTTTTTAAAGAAGACAGCATTGCCCTACTGTTTGGCTGCTGTTGGCAAGAATATCTTGTGAGAGAGGACATCAGTGTGTTGGCCAATATATTTACTTTGATTTGAAATTAGATATTGGCCATTCAGCCATGTCCACCTCTGATATGATTCCTCTCTGACTACACTGTTTGTATGTCTATTATGATAATCATAAGAAGCTTTTGTGTTACAGGGCAAAATATTTTTCAGTGTAGTGTGATTTTACTCAGCAGCTTGAGGAGTCTGGGTCTGTGAAACCAGCAGTGAAAGCTCACACACCCTGCCCAAGGAGCTCTTAACACACCTTAAACAATTTCACGATTCTTGTTTTAATAGAACATTTCATTGTCGCATTTTGCACATGATTTTTTGGAAAGATTTTCCAGCCAGTGCCGCTTTAACCATAAAACACTTGTGTGTGTCTGAGCCTACATGTGTCATTGTAGTGAGTTATTTTTGGGCTCCACTTGCATGCTGCAGAGCTCATTGCACAGCAGCAAGAGTTGTTGAATGCAGCCCCCCCCCCCCCCCCATCCCCTCCTCTTCCTCCCAACCATACCCCCCCTTCTGACAAAAGCTCTCCACACACAGTCAGTCTGGCTGCAGTCATCTCACACCCTCCACTCTATTTTAAGCCTTCAGACAGAGGCCCTGCTCCCCCTTGAGTGGACCCCTCTCTCTCTGTGTGGGCCAGAGCACTGGGCCTCTGCTCACTCAAGACATTCACACACGCAGCAGCTACTTGCCAGCTGGTGCCAAGGTAACAGCAGAGGTAAACTTCTGGATGGTGCGGCCTCACTAAACCCCTGCTCTAGCTTTACACTGAAAGTTTGAGGAGGATGCTCATTAAAGTTTCCATACTTACAGGAGAGTTGACATGTTTGTTAGGGCTGTACGAGTGGGTCAGCACACAGCAGCCCATACCATGCTCTGAACAGTTTTGGAATTTGGACTGAAATCAGCTAAACTTATACTGATTTCCTATGGTGGAGTCATTTTGTGTAGATACTTTCACTGTATTACAAGGTAACTGTTTGCTAAAGACAATTGGGTGTGGGGATTATCTCAGTCTGTTTTTCCAGGCATTAAAGCACCCATTACTGTAGTAATGAGAACACCAGCGTTGTATAACTTTACTGTACCAGTTTGCCCCTCTCTCTTTATGACTTCAGCCTGCCCGGCTGGATTCCACAGTGGGCAGACAGCAGGAAAGCAACAAGCAACCCCGTTTCCTTCCTGTCTGCATACAGTTTTCCCAGCTCCCACATTGTGTATAATGCAATGCCAGCAATACGCCACTTACCATTACAATAAGACAAACAAGTACCCAGGGTTAAGGACATTGTCTAACTCTGCTGAAATTAGTACAAATTGTCACAGCCTTGGTATAATATCAGTTTCACACTCACAAGCGTGTTTTAAGTTGGTGTTCACCCTTCATCAGACGATGTTTAACCGCTCCAAATGTTGGTTACGTGCATCATTAAGGAGAAATTTAGTAAGTGAATAAATCTAAAGTTTCCAACCACAAACACACCATAGTGAGTAATGTACCGCGTCCTGGTTTTAGCTTTCATCAAGTTTGCCTTGGTCATCGACCCTGGAAAGTACCTCTATTCCGGTCAATTAGGAGAGGGAGACGAGTCTAACCTGATTTGGAGCGGCTGCACGGCATCAGAATTGTGGGTAATCAGAGGGCTGGCGCACACCGGACATCCTCTGTCTGACAGAGACAAAAACACACAAGCTCCTCAGTGTTCCTGATAATCACAGCTGTAGACAGGGAGGCGCAGTGGCTCTATCAGCTGCTGTTGCAGTAGCTTCTTCTGGTTGTGGACCAGCTTCAAGCACCACTCACTGATGTGTGCGAAGATTACTGTTGTTATTTTACATAATTACTTTTAGATTACCCATGTTCCCCTGGGTTGAAATAATTGTGTTGTGGATCATTACGAATGGGAGTCTGGAGATCCCTAGAGGTCCTTGAGGAGGTTCCAGGGGGTCCCCAGCAAAATGAGCAATAGTTCAATGTTTTCATTACTTTCTCTTAAGTATCCACAGTACAGTAAATGTGACTATTATAATCATGTATATCCTTTTCCAACTGTCATCCCATAATAGGCAGTGCAGAAACTTCACCAATTGGGTGTGACACAGAATGAGGGTCTGTAACGCGAAAAACGTTAGGGCTCTCATTTATAATGTGTTCTGAGCTCCAACATGATACAGGTTAGGGGCCTATTGAGGTTGGAAAAAGAACTCTTTGCCTGTCTCTGCCGTTTCATTTACTGTAGAATCCTTTGACGATGTTAATTTACAGGGAAAATGTTCATCTCTTAAAGTATAATCCTGGTTTATTACAATTTGGGTGATATTGTTTTAAACTTTTGGACATATTTTCTATCTTCCTCACCAAAGTTAAGGCCCAGGTTTTGGAATGCGACGACATTGTGGGGCCAAAACGAGACCAACAGAATAGCAAGGTTATGGAGACAAGGAACAGTTTGGGCAATTATATTGCCGTTGGCCTTCATTTTCTCTTCCAAAAAGATTTGGCCAACCTGAGGGGTTTGTTTAAAGTCTGACTGCTTGGACTTCCTGTCCTGCCCAACATCTCTTAGCAATGTTGATGCCTTTCCAGATCTTAGCTGATAACTTGGCGAGTACAATGCTATTATGACTGCTGGTAGAAACTGCATAAAATAACACCTATGTTGTAAAAACTCTGAATCTTCCTTTAATGTAAGTAAGCGATATCTAGAGGCCAAATACCACACTCTGTAGAGCTGTGTGGTTTTAGGTTCAGGGCAGTTTTAGCTGATGTCCCAGAGAGCTCTGAAGGGTTGGGCTGAGCCTTCCTTCCTGTTGGGAGTCATGTCTTTTGGATGATGCCTGTCATCCAAACTACCCTGACCCATCTCTTAATGGGACAGTTTACAGTCTGTGGGCTGTCAACACTCCTCTTCCAGCGATCGGCTATTTTGGGTCAAGATCCTGTTTACTGGATACCTAAATCTTAAGAAGTCAGCGTTTCCTGCACAGAGCAGCAGTAGCTGAAGAAGGAGGGGGAGGTGTTTCATCATGGGGGTAGATGGATAGAGATGTTTGTGAGTGTGTATGTATTTGATTAAAGGCTGGGGGGGGGGGGGGGTTAGCAGCCAGATGCTAGGCCTGCAGCTGGCTGGCTGAGTGGGAGGGGAGTTACATTGAAAAGCAGCGGTGCCAGCAAAGTGGGGCTTAGCCAGACACTGAGAGGAGATAATCCATATTTCATCTGTAGCCTCCTCTTCCTCCCAACCACCTGCAGAGCAACACAACACGGACCCAGAGCATGAATAGTGCATGACACAGAAATAAAATTTGAGAAGTGCTATTGCTTGAGTGGAAGTAAGAGACGCCCTTTTTTATATCCAACACCTTGGGGAGCTCTTCAGAGCCCGGAAATTACTCTATTAGACGGTGAGTTTCAAAGTTACCCCACCCATCCAAACAAAGCCCCCACCCACCCACTTGCTCATCCATCTAATGCAGCAGTGCAGCATGCACCTCTTCAGTTTGGATCCAGCCAAAAGGTTTTATACTGCATTCAAAATATATACTCTCCTGATCATTCAAAATGCAGTTTTTCTGATATTTTATTAATTCATCCAACAAATGTTTCGATGAAAAAAACACACTTCATAGTGAGTAAGCTACGGCTTCAAAGAGGCTATTTATTTTCATACCGTGGCTCTTGCTTGAAATGTACTCTCTGGTAATTTAGCATGCGTATAAAGGCACATACCAAAACTATATTTCAGATATCTGCGTAGTCTTAAATATTCATGATCGGCTTACAGCTTTGAAAGTAAGCTTAAAAGACTCCCTCGCTCATTCAGCCTCCCACACACACACACACACACACACACACACACACACACACACACACACACAGCACCAGAACGAAGGCCGTGTCTGTTGTGTGTCTGTATTTTCATCCCCTACTCAATATTCAGAGGAAATCAGGTAGACTTGTTTCCATTAGCTTGTAAATGAGCTGTTGTTCTGTGGCGCTATTAATCTCTGATTAAAAATCTTAACTACAACACAATGTCAGCTGTAGCAAACCAATACAGATCCTGTTCAAATCCAATTTAGCCCTGTTTACCTCTTCTAGATGCAGTGCAATACATTAGGTGCAGATATGGCGGCTTTGCCTTTCTCACTCGATTTTATTACTATTATGAGCCTTGTCATGAAAAATGCTTTTTGTTCACACTCCTAGAAGTGTTTCACTTTCAACACTGCGAGAAGAGAGGGAGCTCTGTCGTTTTGCAGGGATGTGGGGGACTTGGTTTCTGTGTACTCTGGTTGACCCCCACATCTCAGATCTGTGGTAGTGTTCAACAGTCTGGATCCAAACTGCTGAGACTCGTAGGGACTGTGTTTGTGTAGAGGCCTGCTCCAGTCCTAGTCATTAACTAACTGGAAACGACTGGTTGGCAGATGGAATTCTTAATCATGAAGTTAACGTTTAACATCCTAATAATGGCCTTTATGGTATTAGAAGGTTAAGAATATATTTGGCCAGTGAACATGGTCTTCTTCTGACATGAAGGATATGACAGACAATACTACAACGCATGTTAATTATTAATATGGTTATTATATGTAGTGGATTGTATCTATACGATGACTTGGAAACAAAGATCCACATTGGTGCTTTGTAGCAGCTTTTTAAAACATAGTTGCAAAGTGAATTACAGAGAGAAAAAAAGATCAACAGGTTAACAGTTATCAGATTGAATATCTTTCATCGTTTTTTTTTGAACATTTGTTTTGTCCAGCACTGCACTGACCTGATGTATGCACCTATATCCACACCTATTAACTACTCACCCACACACACCCACACACACACTACACTAGGCCTTTTTAGCAGAGCAGGACCGAGCAGATGTAATACCACATTTCTTTTCATCTGACAGAGAGGGAATAATAAATAAAGTAACTGGGCCGGTAGCTCAAGCCTCCTGATAGATTTATCCAGCTGCGCAATGGCTCCTTTATGGGACACATATACATCCAGCGTCACCTTATCTCATGACCCGTTGAAGGTTAGCAGTAAATTGGCAGGGATTTCTCCATTGCCCAGAACTCGCAGCTTGTCCTCCGCCACTGGCTCTGACGCCACGACATTGCCCGCACAATGAGCCCAATCCTTTACCAGGCGGTTGGCACAAGGCCGTAAAAGTATCCCCAGAGGGGGGGTCAATCACGTTTGACTGAGTGCGTATTTGAAAAGCAGTCGCAGTTATTGTGATGGACTGCGTTAGCTCTGCGAGGTGTTATCTATGTGTGCTTTTCAGAGCAGAGTTCTGGCGACGGCGCATGTGCCTTAGGGTTCTGGGGCTCCTTTAGAAGGTTATGGTGGTTTCCTGTCAAGATGAGGAGTAGTTTAATTTGCTAGAAAATGTCCTAACTAGAGAACGCATTCGAGTGAAAGCATTCACAACTTTCAGCCTTACCTCTATTACCTCTCTTGGGGTGGTGTAGACAATTATCAGCTTGGAAGTAAATCAGTTTGGAAGTAAATACATAAAAGCACACCTTTTGCCCAACAAGTTCATAGGGTTTGTTTTGGAGTTCATGACATAAAACATTTTGAGAACTCTTAACTCGTCTTAAGAAATATGGCACGACTTTGATGACACCCTGCCCTCTTCCTGTAGAGTTCCCCGACTCACCCCATCACCACAGTCCCAGAAGAGGACATTTAGTAGCATTCCTAAAACAGCGAGAGCACCGTGCTAAGACTGTTAGTAGTCCTCCATTATAACTGCCTCAGGCTTTACTGTTTTCTACACAAGAGGGACAAAGACAGACAGAAATGGAAAGTGTGTGGTGGGGAGGGGTATTTCTGTTAAATGGGACACCCTGCGGCTGCACATGCAGACAGATTTTGAAGAAATAATTTTTAGGGGGACAATAAGTGTTTTGCACTGGTAGTTAGACAGGAAGTGGAACATATGTCCCCTTTCCAACTCCCTAAATCTCCAGTAGACCTCATATGAACTGAGCTTCTGGCAAAGTCTGTCTCACAGCCTCCTCCACACACTGCGAGCCCCCCCCCCCCCTCCAGTCAGCAGTCCTCTGACAGAGTCGGGCTGACAGTGATCCAGAGGCTGACGGGAGGGGTGCTGCAAACAACCCGCCCTCCAGGAGACTCTGTTACGCCATCAGGACAAACCTACCACCACCCTGCACTCCGCCCACCACCAGTCCACCGTGGCTACTGCTGCTCTGGCTTTTCTCTATCTCTATCATGGTCGCTCCCACTGTCCAAACAAACAAACCCTGGCCAAGAGCGCTGACCCCTCTCCAAGACTCATTGTTTTAGTTTTACTCTACAGGCTCCATGTGGCTCTCTTCCTTTTGTTTTTTATTCATGATCCTCCTCCCTCTTTTCTGTCTCTTTGGCTGCTTACTGAAAATCTGCACTGCTTATTTATCCTCCTGCTGCTCGAGTTGTTGAGTGCTACCACAAATTCCATGTTGAGAAGGACTTTCTGCATGCTTCACTTCTAATGTGACTCCAGGCCTTGAATTGTGAGGAAAACATATGTGGTATGTGACTCCGTGTGTGCAAGTGTGTTTGTATGTACAGTGTGTAATTGATGGCATATGTTAGAAATTACCAAAGGTTTCAAAACATTTCTCGGCCAATTTAAATGGGAATATCTGCCATTCCAGAGATTAAGATGGTGTCGAATGTTGCCGAGAGTTGAGCTGGGGTTTCCGTCTGTCGCTAGATAGTCGGTTCGCAGTAGGTAAATGTGGTAGCGATGCCCCGTTGGGAGGCAATCTAGCTTTAGCTGGAGGTTTTCCCTTGACTGAGGCCTCTGTCTGTTAGGGTCTGAGCCTGTCAAGCGGTCTGGCTGACTCAAGTTTTGTCTAGGCACTGGTGCAAAGGAACAAAAGGGCGCGCCTGATGGAGGGTGGCGTGGCGGGTTAGTAGGCGGGGGTTTCAGGAAAGAGGTAGAAAAAACAGGAGTGGAATGGGGAATGATGGAGGCGTCTGAAACCAGGAGGCCAAGCGTGAAAGAGATGAGAGGGAGAGAAGCCCAGATTTGGCTCAGCATCAGTCGCCAGTGAAGGAGAGATTAAGGTCCCATCATTCCCAGCTGCATCATCAGGACTTTGGCCCTCCCCCCTACAGTTATTTGTGTGCTAGTTTGTGTGTGCTTTACCCCTTGAGTTGAGTTTAAGGATTTCTAAAGCACGCACATAAAGTTGACAGTGTTCACCACCACACACCCCAGCACGAGGTCAGCTGGACTTCCAGTCATTCAGAGAGTTGGGACTTCTGCGCTGGCTGTAACTGAGATGAGTCCTGGCTGGCCTCAGAAGTGACTGAATGCCCCCCGTTTTCCTTTTCACCCTGAGAGAGCATGCTGTTTGGGACTGTGCCACGCATTGTCAGCCTCTTTAGTTCCCCTTCCTCTACTTGACTTCCCCTCAGCCTCTGCTTTATCCCACAAACAAATCTTGCTTTGGCTGGATGTTTGGATCACACGGCTGCAGTTCACAGTTGTTGTTTTTTTACGGGTCACGCTAGTGAACTGCGTTCTCGAATGCTCCCTCTTTCTCTCTCATTCTCTTTTGAAATGCATCATGTGATTCTTCACCGGGCAGTGCTGCCGAGAGGGCAAGTGGTAGTAACAGAAGGGGCTGATGGGAAATTGGACGACCCAAGGTTAGCCAGGCGATCTTTGCTGGAGGATTAATTGTGTAAGAGCCGTGTAATGATTGCTGGCATGTCTCTGGAGTGAAATCCTGTTAGTCACTGCACAGGGGTCAGGCTAAGACTGAGCATGTCATGTATGTGTGTGTGCATCAGGAAGGAAGGTGACTCTGATCATGCCGGTATGCATTACCAGGTGGCGATCTGACAAGTTCTGTTGTCTCAACCTGAAAGTAACCGCAGGCTCCCTCCCACTGTGTTCAGTCTGAGACACATCTAAATTCTCCTCACCGAGGTTGTGTAGGGCTGAGAGGGAAAGTTGTCCTCATGTATTCCTGCATTCACTGACAACGGGAACATGGGGTGCTGTTCTTAGAAACTCCACAATGAAACAACTAACTCAACACAGCAGGGAATAAGGAGTGACGACGATACCTGCCCACGAGGAACTTAGACTGAGGTGGATGCTGGGGCTGGAAAATGCTATATAGTAGTAGTCAGGTCAACTGACACGCATGGCAGGAGGTGGTAGCTTAATTTCACTGTTTGGTTTGGACTACTTTTTTTAGTGCTAAAAAGGAGCCCTTATGGTAAACTGGACGAGAGAGGGGTTGGTCATGGTCCCCTGCCAGAATCTAATGGAGGTTTTGTGGTTGTACTGTATGATATGCGTCTTAACCACTAGGACCCTACTACTGTATTCCTCCACGTTGCTGTCTTTAGCACCAATACTATCACTATAACATCAATAAAATGTCTGTGCCAAGTTTACTGTACACCTTGGACACCTACTGCAGGAATGACTCATTCTCTTAACTCCAACTGAAGTTTTCTTGCTGTGATTCTGTCCCGGGGGAATGAAAGCCCCTTATCTGCAAACACTCTCTCCCTTTCCAACATTTTACTTTATCTCCCCATCCACTGACAACACTGAGCAGCTTATTGAACACAGATGATTAATGGGTGTGGATTGATGGCAGATAGCAGGCCGCTGCTAATTGACACCCCTGTATCACTTCATCTCCTGCCTTTGTATTCCTCCTCCTCCTCCTTCTTTTCTTCCCACAGCACAGCAATCCATTACGCTTCAGATTAGTTGCTCTTAAGACGCCGCATGTCCCTGCATGATCTATTGTAATGAAATATACTCCACAGGAGAAAACTCAAGGGCTCTTTTCAAGGGTATTGTTTTTTGGAGGTATTGATCGTGTTGTATGTGGTTGAGTTATGGAAGAGCACGAGTCTCACCTCATTCTTGGCCGGACGTACTCAATGCTTTCATGTACTTTGATGTAATGTAGCAAAAGTAGCTATAGAATTTTATTTTCTTAGTACAGTACAAGTGCACTCCAAGCCTCATACCTTCAGGGTTTAGCCAGTGTCAGACCAGGAAGATGAGGTTTCATCATCCACCAATCAAGTTCTCCTTCTTATACTGCTAGTCAAAGCCAAATACACCAGATTGAAAAAAGTGCAGGTTGTACAAAGCCTCAGGCCTTCTTAAGAGCCAAATCCCTGTCTGTTTGAGACCTCAATCTCTCCTCTACTGCTGACTGAACAGAAGTGATCCAAATGGCAAAGCTCTTGCAAGCTCTTTTCTCCTCATCAGAAGTGGGGTCCAGCTCTTGGCAGAGCGTTTTAGGCTAGGCAAGGAGACAATCCTGTTGCTTTGTTATTTACTTGGGCTCAGGAACCTTAAAATGTGTTTATTTTGTCTGGTTAAACCCGACCCTTAATAGATAAGATTGCCTGGGTGTATAAAAGCTTGTGTTTTGTATTCTTTCCCAGGTGCTCTTAATATGTTTGTATCCTCTTTATCCAGGTTTGACTCTTGCTGACTTTCACATTTTCATGGCAGGCTGTTCAAAATAGCAATAGTTCTTCCAGATGAACAGATGAGGTGAGATGCTTTGCTCCATGGACGCTCGGTTTCTCTTTAGCTGAGAGGCTTCTCCCTTGTTTTCCTGATCCAGCTGATTGGGAATTTTAGCCTGCAAACATCGGATCATAAGCTCACCTGAACCACTTTTCCACTGGCTTATACAAACCATTTCCACAAGATTCGAATGTGCTGGAACTTCGTCCCCCTCCCTTACCACATTCTCTCTCGTACCCTTCTTCTACTTTATCATTCATCTCTCTGAGGTCAGCCATTAACTCACTGTGCTCCTCTCCTCCCGCTTTCAACTTAAGGGTATGCTTTACGGAATCTACTCGACTCAGAAACAGCCTGTTATTCCCCCAGGACCATGCAGAAAGGCATGCTAGCCCACAGCCAGACGGCTTTTAATAATTTATTTAGGGGCTGTAATGTTGAGTTCAACTCCACTCTCTCACTTAGTGCACGCAGAGACGAGAGGAAAGTGAACGAGAGACGCTGAATTAAGCTTCGATCAAGAAGCCAGTTTGTCAGCAGGCCTCCAAGGACCTCTCTGTCCACTATGTGTTTTAAACTAGTGTAAGATGGCGCTCCTTTTTTTTTTTTTTTTTCCCATGATGCTGTTTTGACAACGTCCCCTCTGCTTTCAACCAATCAAAGAAATTAATCATCATAGGAATGCAGTTAAATTGTCCAGATTTCATTAGCCAAAGAGGTGGAACATTCACAGTGATTGTGCTCAATTTGTAAGGAAGAGTAAACATACATACACAGCAAAGATACATCATTTAATATTCAAGTTGGCACACATGCACATGGCTTTAATTATCTTAATTGAATGCCTTAGACTATTGTCTTTCTTTAACAATATTACGTTGTTTGTTCATGGAGTGTTCACAAAGAGACGTGACGCTAAGAAGAAATGCTTTTATGTATTTCAAAGGAAGTATGCGCTTAGCATTCTTCAAAGTAAAAAGTAGAAAAATAGTTCAACTTTAAAGGCTGCTAGATTACCTGTCAAATTGCAACAGGCAGCCAATGAGTATCAAGGGACTCGGCAAGACCTTGGATTTTCAGTGAGCCTTGGGTTTCTGTGTCTGACCAAAGCTGTATTTTGGTTGGTAAAGGTGCTAAATTCAAAATGCTGTGCTTTTATACCAGTGATAACGTAGCGCCCAGCTACCAGTTTCCCCTGGGTTAATGCTGTTAGCTACTATTAGTCAGTACTGTTTCCGTTGTCTGTGCTTTTCATGGTGTTAGCGCCGTTAGCCGCTAGCCACAGGCTCAGCCGTCACCATGTTGAGTCGTGTGGAGACAATGCTTCAATCTCTGAATATGGAATTTTGTGCCTTTTAAATTGATTGTACATTTTTAAACATTGTACATTTTTAAATTACTGTAGTACTGTACACACTCAGACTTCAGTTTTCTTACCTTTTTGTTTTCATCACGAGGTGCCAAGTCATGAAGGTAATTCACATTTATGATTGAACAGAACAAGGGTGTTGATTAGAGGCAACTAATCAGTGCTCACCTATTCTGAATACCATTAGAAGGCCCTCCCCAGCCTAGCTGAGCTGTTTAGCCTGAGGTCAGTTGTAAAGAATGTATTTTCCTCAGCTCAGCAATGCTTGTGTGTAAATAAATGTGTCTCCTTCTATGCAACAGAAAGCCTTCCCAGTCATTAACCCTGATAATGGGACTTCAGAACCTTTCTCCGAGGGTAATGACCTAACTCAGCTTGGTTCATGGTGCAAATTGACTCTAAGTTACTGGATAGAGTGGCGCAGGTAAATAGAGAAAGTTTTCAGTGTCTTGGTGTTGCTGAAAGAGGCTATGCATACACCCAAATCAAGGGACCAGTTTCTTTCCAGCAGCCAGCCAGAGCACAGACCAATCAGCCTCCTGTGAGGTGCGAATGATAGCTACGTTCGTACGACTGTTGATCTAAATAACAATTGTGGCTCCTAAAGAGGTTAGCAAAGATGCTACAATAGCTTCCATTATATTAGAAATGGAGAGTAAAGACCGGCACTGAAAGCTTTTCTTGATGGAAAAGATGTAGCTCTTCTCGTGACTGGCTTTGGGAAGAGTTTGATTGACGGATGGTTCATCCAATCACATGTCAAGTATTTTTGAAAGTGCCTGCTTTTTTCCAAACAGTTTCCAATGGTGTGTTCTCATTTGGCAGATCACGTTAGGAGGCTGAAGGGTTGTGGGATTAGTCGAAAAGATCCTCAACAGAAAAAGTGCAAACTTCTGTCTGATCAGCAGAAAGGACTGAAGATCAATGGGGACTTTGTGAGGCTTTGAAGCCTGAGAGGAGCTGGCCAATCAGTGGAGAACTGTTTACTTGTAAGATTCTTCCAAGAGGTGAAGAAAACAAGCAGTCTCCCACCATAAGGCGTCGCTTGTAGTGTTTCAACCAAACACAGTGGCGAACAACACTCAAACTTTTCCTCTTGCTCTCTCCTTGGCCTTCTGTTTCTCCCTCCAGCTTTGTGTAATTGGTCGACAAAAATAGTCTGCTTGGTTCAGTTGTTTTTACTGTTTTTCTACGTGAGGTGAATTTGCAAATGGTTTAAGATATTAGGGGGGGACGCTGAGGGAGATTTTTTTGTGATTCATAGCTTTGATCTTTTATCTTTGGATTAAGATTAATGGTTGTCAAAGGTTTAATTAAAAAAAAGTATTTTGGACATACATTGGTGGGTGTTTTTTTTACTTTATGAATAAAATTACTTTTCCCCCACGTAGCTAAAGGAACAGTGCAAATAATACAAATGGCTTGTCAGACAGAACAAAATCTTTGAGGTCAGTTAAATCTATCTAGTACACAACCACCTGCTTCATATTTTTCCCCTTTAAAAGAAAAACTCCAGTTTCTACTACACTGTCCTCCTACTCTTTCCCTCTCCTCCCTCTTCATTACGTTTGATTTCCTCTCTCTCTCTTGGTTTTGTGCTGTTTGGTTATCAATGATTGCCTCAAATGCTTTCCTTCCCCTCTCCATTACGAGAGCTGTAATGGTGTCACACTCATGCACAGCAATGGGTCGTGCCAGGGCGTTGCACCTCCGACCACTGACTTTATATCATCTTCCATCAGCAGGATGTGCAGCAGGAAGACTATATTTCTCACACATTCACACAGGGTCAGGCGGGGTATGAGGGACTCGCTTTCATCCTTAGCCCATGGACACTTCTTCTCTAAATCCATGGCCTCCCAATGAAATATGAATCAAAAGCAGTGCTCCAGGCTTTTGCTTGCCTTGAAAGAAGCTTTAACTCAATTTAAAGTCTCAAGAGGTGAGGAGTTGCTACCCTGCATTGCAGTGTTTGGATATAATATCAGGGCTAAATAAATTATGGATTGTCAGGACAAGAAACAAACTAGAACATTATTGTTGTTTTTTATATAGGCATTGTCAAGAGTGTGTGCTTACGGATGTATTATTTAGAGTGCTGGTTTAAGCTGTTCTGTGGAAACTAGTCTTGTTACTACGTAGGTTACTTAAGGGTGTGGAGAGGGTAGTGGATGTGCTTGTACTATATACTTTTAGTTGTCTAACCTTATTCCTAGTGTAAGTAATACTGTATTTGCTATGTGCAGATATTGATCTAATAAATAATTCTGTTAACATTGGCAGCAAAGTTTCAAAAAGGTTGTTATTGAACCGCATGGGCATCTTGGTGCCATTTCCCAGTAGTGTACATACAAATCTGCATGACCTGTCCATAAATAAGCTGGTATTTAATTAGGTAGATTGAATTTATTAGACAAAGTAAATCAGTAAATAATTTATAGTGATTATGTATTATCTAAATATTTCCAAATTTGAAATCACTAGTTTTTAATTCTGCACACGTCATGTTTGCTTATTTTTGTATCATAAACACTTTTCATTCATCGCTGCGTCTCAGTATATTTTTGTGCTGTTATATTCTACACATTATTATTTATGTACTGTGTTTCACACTTTGCATCTCCCTAGTTGCTTGAGTGTTGCATTGCAAATTGTGGGTGGCATTATATTTAATACCCTTCATTTGCAATGTTCTTATTTATGCTCTATTTCTCTCTGCTGGATTCTAATATCATTTGTTACTGCAGTGGCCCAATTACAGTTCCATCTTGCCGTATGTCTAATGGAAGATTACCTGGATGTTGTGCTGTTTTTCTTGCCGTCTAACAACTAAATATGAAAGTCTGTTAACTCTTGATGACTTGTCCCCCCGCCGTTTGTGCAGGAGCAGAGCCCCAGCAACGCCACATCCCTGGCTATGATGCAGGAGCCACAGGAGGTGGTGGAGGAGACGGTCACCATAGAGGAGGACCCTGGCACCCCCACCTCCCATGTCTCGGTGGTCACCTCTGATGACGGCACCACACGGCGGACAGAAACCAAGGTAAGACACCAAGGTGCACTCAGCCGAGTTGCAGTGTATATACAGTATGTAGAGGGTGGCACTGATCCTGTAATTGAATGATGAATAAACAGTAAAAAGAGTTCTATGAACATGTGTTGTTTTTTAGGGTGATAATTGACCGAGTATTTTCCTATTGTAAATCTTGTTAGATGCTGTGAAAAAAGTTCAACTTTGCAATGATACTAAGCAAAAAGGTAGACTTATCTGATTCTTCTACGATCTGCTGTACAGAGCTGATAGTCAGCCTGGTACCTACTATCACACCTGAGCAGCACACCTCAGAGCAGTTGCATTGTTTTGGCAAAGAGATCCCATTGTGCTCATAGCTGCAAACCCCCCCAAAGTCCTTTTGATCCATTTCAATATTGCTTCAAATTATGGTTATGGATTACCGCTTCCAAACAGCACAGCACTGTAGCTCCTCTCCCAGACTTCCACCCTGAAGAACTCTAAATCCCATAATCCTACAGCCCAAAGTGGTTTCATCTCCCTCTCACGGCTTCCATTATTTGATTATTGTGTTATTATGAGCCAACTCCCCTGGTGTTCTCCTAGTTGTGTGCTTCTTAAAAGCTCTTTTGTTGATTCGTCCTCTACTGTGTTCTGTTATTTCTTTCTGTAAGGATATCTCATCTAACGTGAAGGTGAGTGGACTTTTATACCAGTATGGCTTTTCCCACCACGCCACCATTTATATGTGTGCCCATACAGGCTACAGCAGCAGTATGCAACACAGTCTGCTTCATCACAAGCCAAATAATTCTCCAGTCTATACTCTACAATACTTCTCAGTTCACTGCTTGTTGCTTCCACCTGCTGGGATGAGACCCATTCTCTCTCTCTCTGTTTTCTTATTTCTTTTGCATGATCTTCTGTCTCTCTCTCTTTCCTTATTTCTCTCTTTTAAATTCTGTCTGACAACATCCCTCATTGACATTATAGATGGTACAAAATGCCAGTGCTCAGCACCAATAACACATTATACAACCTCATACGTAGTGATGTTGATATGAGATGGAGTGAGAGACAATCCAGGAAAAAACATTGTTTTTCATGCACTGGTCAAAGTTTTGGATTGTTGACTTTTTTTTTCTTCTTTCAGTCTAGTGGAAAGAAAACATCCCAAATATACATTTTGGTGTTTATTTTACTACTTTGTTTTTTTGCATCTGTAGATTTCTTATACATCCAAAACTGTTAACATTAGATAAAATCACATTTGCATATTTAACATAACATTTTAGAAAATATTGGAAGTTTTGTGCCGATCATGGTCATCTATTCGTTAAAGATGTTGACCTGCAAAATGTAATCTCTGAGCCAGAAATACTGTATCTTCAGTTGCACTCACATTCACCAAACTTTACAGTTCAGATTTTTTTTTGACTGTTCATAGTATTTTCTGATTTCTCGAGTGATATAAATGGATATCCAAAATTCTGTCTGTAAAAAGTCTGTAAAAACATTTGACTCCAAATTTTTTTGCATATTTAAACTTGTAATACACAAATTAATTGCCTTAATGTAAGTAATCAACTGGGAATGTTCATGACGATATTTGATGGTCCAAACCCTATTTACATGTAGGTGTTTTCCTTTAATTGGTATCTATAATCTTGCAACTATCCTGAGGAAACACTATGAATCCCTGTCAGGGGTTAGAATTTGAAAGACTTTTTACTTGTTTTTTCCCCCCAGATGTAGCCTTGTGATAGTTTTTATTTTTGAATGATATGAATTACCATTTTCTTGTACACTGGCTCCCCAAAGTAATTTGCTACCACTTTCAAGACCCCAGTACTGAAAAATACATTTCAAGTGGCATCAGTAATCTGCAATTGCTCAAACTAGAATGTCCTCCTCTTGGTGTCAGGTTGGGTTTTTGAAGAATTTCAAGTGTGTGCATGTTCATTGTGTTTTGGGAGACAGTGTGCATTTCACTTCCATGTTTAAATTCATCACTCTCTGTGCATGGAGAAGAATTCCCACCAGAATCCACGCCAGATTTCCATTTGAAAAAAAACAAAACTCTAGTGGGGTTCAGAATCTCTTCCTTTTTACTTCCACACTTTGAGACATACCTTCAAAATGAAGCTTATATTGCAACATTTTGCTTGGGATTTGGTTGTAAACATAGGCAGAGTCAACTGCTGCTGCTGCTGCTGTAGGCTTCCAGTAGAGTGGAGAGCGCCGTGTTGAGCTCCTACTCTGGGGACTGCGAAACTGTAATTAAAAAGCCTGGTCTAATCCCTCATCAGGGAGAGCCCATTCCCCTCCAGCCTGTTTGCTGCGAGGGGATTGGCCACACACACTCACTCACACCCACATGATTTTATGCATTCATACGTAGACCTCCTTAGCAATAACACACACAAGCATGTGCAGTAAAACATCACACTAATCAAGGGCTTTCGCTGCTGAGGAAGTGAAGAGGAAGGACGCTCCTTTAAAGAGGCCGCCACCCTGCCGGGAGGAAGGGATCAGTTGCTCCCTGGAAGTCACTTTGAGGAGAAAAGCAGATTAATGTTCAGAGTGAACTTCTGGAAGCCAACGTCTCAGTGGCGGCAAATGGATCCAAACCCAGCCGAAAGTTTACCCAAAGAAACCTCTCCCCTCGTCTTCCTAACTTTCCTTCTGTATTGTCGTCCTGTCTGTATTTCCTCTCTCTAGCTTACTTTCATGTGTTGTTTTTCACCCTCTCTCCTTTTCTATCCCTCCCGTCATCTCCTAGCAACTCACAGTTTTATTTATGTGCTTATCTGTTCTTTTGAACCAAAGTCTTGCCATACCATCTAATGCTAACACATTCCTTTCCCTTGATGGTTATCCCCCATCTCAAGATGAAGATGAAACACGGAAGCTTCTCCCATCTTCCTGATTTAAAGTTTTTCTGGTGGTAAACCTGTCTCTAGCTGTTTAAATGTCAGCAATATTGCTAGTTAGAATACTTAGAAAGATACAAAAAAGTTGGCACTAAGATGGAGCTACTGCATTTGAAGTATTTGTCAGAGAAAAGAGGCTCAGTTAATGTCGGGTTTAATATGTTTTTAATATACAATTGGCGAACAACCACAAACGGCCTTTCAATAGCAGATTAACCACTGGTTCTATTTGCATTTTCAATCAAAGTGAATTGACAAGTCCCTGAATGAGTCTGAGCTCAATAACATCCACGTCCGTCCTCCATTCCCAGCATGCCATGCTTTACTGCTGTCTTCCTGCTGGCACACCAGTCACGTAAGAGGTAGAGCCCAGTTGGGCCAATGAAATCATCTTTACTCCTTTCCTCTAGATATGAGCTAATGAGACTTGAGACAGACCACACAAACAAATAAAATCACTTTCACTACGCTGCACACACTGGGGAGTCAGCTGTGAGTAGGTAGGAGTTAGTTCATCAGTTACAGCTGTTGTGAAAAAATGAGGTGCCACTGTTAAATAGAACAGAATATAGAACAGACATGTTTTCTACTCAGAGTGTATTACTTTCTTTTATTTCTGACAAACACACTCTCCTCCCTCAGATTGCATTCAGCTGCTGTACATGTACCTTAAAAGTCTGTGGCACTGTGTCATTTTTGAGCCATGTGCAATACAGAGCTAAAACAACCGGTAATGAAATCTAATGTGGTTTACTGATGGCTCTACCCACCCATCCCACCAGCTGTAAATGACCAAAGTGGTCACAACAATCACCCGCTGCACCTACCACCCAGTGATGGTGACTTACAACTTGTTAGTGGAGTCCAGGCCTGCCAGCCGGACCCCCACTTCGTCGCAGATAGAAGCAGTAAAGGATGCTGAACCCTGTGTGATGTTTGCTGTTTTCTCCCCTCCCCGCGTGTCTCCGTTCCTTTAACATCATGTTTTGAAAAGGCCCACATTTAGATGCTTCTATTTCTACTTCGGCCATCCTCGCAAATGCTCTTTTAGATGAGCTGAAAATGAATGACGGACGTCACTTAAATATCTGAGTTCCCACCTCATCCTCTCCCAGAACCCCCCCGGCCACCTTGTCAATTAAAACTCTTAATAAAGTGAATGCTGCAGAGGTTGTGAAACCTCTTACAGAGCTGTAAAGTGGACAGTTTGACGCTGGCTGCCTTTCCCTCCATTTAACAGTTTGGTAAACAGTTAAGTCCTTTGTCTAACTGCGTGTGGTTGTTTCAAACACTTTTCAGTACGGCATTGCCTTTCCATGCATGCACACGTACAAATCTGTAATATTTCTACATGTGCACATGCTCACAAATACTCGCACTCTCTCCACCATTTTAGCAAGTCTCTTTTAGCCCTGTTTACCCCACTTCAGCATATTTCAGACGCCCCTTTTGAAATGCAGGTCCCTCGCCTCCCCTCACTTCCCCTTAACGCCTTGTGAACTTGAGCGTACATCAAAGAGCGTTAGAAAACTGTGTGGTGGCTCCCTTTGCAGCACTTGCAAATCGCCTAAAAAGCTGTGTTGGTACAAGGCTGCTGGGCATGTCAAGGCTGGGAAGCAGCAGCATTCACCGTGCTCTCCTCTCAGCTCTGACAGAATAGGACAGAATAAAGTATGTTGATACATAAGTTGTTATAAAATTACCAGATCTGTAGAAAAGCATTCTGACATTATACTCTTTTTTTATGTGAAGCTATGTCTCTTGGGAAAGGGAAGTTTGGGGTCCCCTGCTGGAGCTGTTGCCCCCGCGACCCGATCCCGGATAAGCGGTTGAAGATGAGATGAGATGTCTCTCAGGAAAATCAATAAAGCTTACCAAAAAAAAATCATAATGTTATTTAATACATTTTCTATATTACTCCTACGTAATCACTTCATGCATGGAGTGACATTCAGCCTCTGTAGTCCCCTTGTGGCACAGAGTTAGCATTAGGACCCATGCTATAGACACCAGAACAGCCAGTTTGTGTTCTTAACGCTGTGAATCAAGAGGATGAAAGCGAGCTTGTTATTCCAAGGTCATACATGTGCTGCAGCTGATGTGAATCAAGCAAATGAGCTCTTTATTTGTAACTAGCGCAAAGCCAAGGCAGAATGGCATCAGAAACAAACGTAAATTACTCAGTAATTACTCTGAACATGGAAATGAACCTTGGCGTTCCTGAAATAGGCTTTGTTATGTAGCGCACAATTGGGGTGTCGGCCACTGAAGATTTCTACTTGTTTGAAGCAAGTTAATGAGGACGCCGTGTTGAACAACAGATTTGCTGTTTGGGCTTTTGCACCTCTGTAGCGAGGGTTAATGCTTCATTGTGGTTCCTTGATATTGTTACATGCCTTTGCGCGCTCCTGATTAAAATCTAAATCATAGCATTGATGGGAAAATAAAGAAAGCATATTACAATTAAGAGGGCTGGTGTCGAAAATTAAACCCATCAGATTTCTTTTCTTCATTTCCCCGGGAAAATCTGAACGGCAGTCTTACGCACGTCAAGTGGGAACGAACTGCAACACCTTGTCAGGCACGAATTGCATCAGACCTGCACCCCTGCGGATGACGATTAATTTTCATCAACCTCATTAATTTTGAAGATGAATTTATAGCCGTGGACAAAATAGCCAATTATCGTCCACAGCAGAATTCACTGGGCAGCAAATTGGTTTCTGTATGGGCGGAGAGCCCAGGGAGTGGAGTAGCTGTCTGTAATTCTCCAGTCAGACAGCCTCAGAGACAGCAGAGGAAGTCGAGTTATTTAGCTATAGGATGAAGTGAGCAATAGATGCATGCAGGTCTGGTTGTCACAGAGTGTGATGCTACTCTGTTCCCTTGGGGACACAAAGGATTCAAGGTCCAGTAGAGCTGTAGCACTTCCAGATGTCTCTGTTACAGCACAATCCAGGAGACTCGGTGTACTAAGGCAGCCACTGTGTATATACGATATTTTGGATTTAGATCGGATTTAGATTTCATGTTTTATGCCTACTGATTTTTTTTTTTCATTTCATAATTCAAGGCAACACAAATTGATGACACGGGCCTAACAGTTTCAATTTTCAATTTGATGAACAGAAAATTAGTCCCAATCAACTTCAGCATTAAAAAAAATCTGCTTCACAAACCCATTATTTTATGAAACATTTTAATGCACCACAATGAAAAATGTAGTCACACCAACTCCAAAGTTTGATTGAATTAAACCAAATTGAGTTTTCCTCTGCATTAGGTTTGAAATGCATGTTTTAATGTGGACAAAAATAATCAAAATTTGCATTTATTTTCCATTTATCAAGTTTATTTGTCTGCCTCTTTCTAACAGTGTCCTAATTGAACAGCTGGAGAAGCCAGTCTTTGTTTAGTGGAGAGCATGGTTTGCTGCATACCTGCAGCCTGAATTTAATATCACTCTGTCACGCTGATGCCACACTGTCTGACGGGTGTATCTGTTCCCATCTACAGGTGACTAAGATGGTGAAGACGGTGACCACGCGGACGGTGCGTCAGGTGCCCCTGGGGCCCGACGGCTTGCCCCTGCCTGAAGGCTCGTCCCCACTGGGCAGCTACACCGACTCCATCGACCGGCGCTACATGAAGAATGGAGGTGACCGCTTCATCACCCCTCAAGCAACCTCCACCCTGACGCGCTCCTACAACAACTCCTACAACGATTCATATGGAGAGACACCCGAGAGCCAGTACGTCCGCCACTACGGCCTGCACGATGGCTACGCCGATTTGACTGACAACTATGGTAGTCTGTCACGGGGCGTTAACTTCCGGCCGCCGCGCTACCCCTACCTGCCCAACAGCTACCGGCCGGAGAACAGCTACACGCTGCCTATTCGCAAGGATGACTACGGCCATGTGGCCCAGCCCCAGGTGCCCATGGGTAGCAGCACTGTGGATCTGAACCGCTCGCAGCCAGAGCGCTTCCAGGCCGAGCCATATGGCCTGGAGGATGATCGCCGCAGCTTGGGCCCTGAAGAGGAGGAGCCTTACGAGCTGGAGCCTGACTATTCCACCGCCAACCGCCGCACCCTGCAGGGGGCCAATCGGGGTCGCACCCACCGGGAACCCCTTCGTGATATGCCCCGAGTCAGGTGAGGATAAACAAAAACAAAATTGAGAGAGCAAAGGTTTGCTTTTAAACAGGAAACAGATATTACACAGATGAATCTGCATAAAAGTTATTTGTATACACCAGTATAAACTTATACTTAAAAACCTGACAGATTGTGTTGAAGGATTCAGCCTACTGGCAGGAGATAATGGTTTTGTGAAGATGTGCAAGTTCCTACAGTGTGCATGTTATTCTTTTTAAGTTGGACAGTGAGTTCTTATGCACAAGCGCAGGCTTTGCCTTGATATGAGAGGAGATCATCTTGTTAAGATTAGAGAGAATAAAGAATGCTTGTCTTGCTCTCGCCATGAAATAGACTACGCTACACTGAGCGCAAGTAAACAGATGTCTCTTCTCCTTGAGCAACTTGCTTGAGAAAGGAAGCGAGGAAAAAACAGTCTTTGATTGCCATTTTCCTATAAAAGGATAGTGAACAAGTGTTTGTGTCAGGGGTAAAGAGGCAAATGATTTGAGGCGTGAGGAGGGAAGGAACAGAGGATAGAAGGGATGGAGGGAGAGTGGGAGAGGATGGGAGGCTTTTGTCAGTCATCTCTCAAAGCCTTTTTTGTGCAACCTTTGTTGAGATGAGTATAACCCCTGGCTCCAGCTGACAGAAAAGAAAAGCATGTTTGCCTCCAACAATAATTGTCTCTTAATAGTTTCCAATCATTTCATTGCTGCCCAAAGGGAGGCCTGGAAAAAATGTCCACCCTCAAGTAAATTGAAGCAGAGATTTGAAGTTGAGCTGGTGATCAGTGCATTTGAAAGCAGAAGGATGTTTTTAAAGGTGCAAAATCCGAGATTGGGAGCATCTCCATTGCCTCTCAGTGACACAACATGTTGACGGTGAGCCAGCAGCTCATAGCACAAAGTGCTGACAGAGCTAACAGTGTTTACCTGAGGGGGAACCGGAGGGTGGGTACTACACTTCTGCAGCAACGCTGTCGGTCGGGACGCCGTTATGAGCTGTAACTGCTGTACAGCTTACCAGTGGGGCACGCTCACATTTACTCACATGCAATAAAAGCATGCATGGCCGGCCCGGCTATGTCAACAAAATAAGGAGAAGCTTGAATAACAACAGACAGAATGTTAAATATAGCTCCTTTAATTTATCGGAGCGTTTCTGTCCATCTCAGGGCAAAAGGTGTGGGCCTGAAGCCAAATGTAAAGGAATAGAACAGAGGGAGTCTAGAGGCAGGAACAAGCAAGACAGGAAATAGTGTGTGTGTGTGTGTGTGTGTGTGTGTGTGTGTGTGTGTGTGTGTGTGTGTGTGTGTGTGTGCTTTTTGTCATGTGAAAGGTGACAGTCTATCCTGGCCTTCCGGCTTCATGACAGCGTGCAAGTTTAGCTTTTCAACCCTTCTTAATTCAGGTTATGTACAGAGTCAAGCGTTCACAGTAAACTGGGTTTAAAGGCCCCTGGATTGAGGTGCATGTGGAGAAATGCAGATGCCTAATCTGATTCTGTCTCTACACATTTTTGACTTGGCTCTGACACTTACACACAAACAGTATATTCCTCTCTCTCTGTCTCTCTCTCACACACTCACACACACTCTCTCTCTCTCTCTCTCTCTCTTTCTCTCTCTCTCTCACACTCACACACACACACTCTCTCTCTCACATACTCACACACTCACACACACTCTTTATCTCTCTCTCTCTCTCTCTCTCTCTCTCTCTCTCTCTCTCTCACACTCACACACACACACTCTCTCTCACATACTCACACTCACACACACTCTCTCTCTCTCTCTCTCTCTCTCTCTCTCTCTCTCTCTCTCTCTCTCTCTCTCTCTCTCTCTCTCTCTCTCTCTCTCTCTCTCTCTCTCTCTCTCTCTCTCTCTCTCTCTCTCTCTCTCACACACACACACACACACTATAAAAAAACACATTTTCTGAAAATGAGTCACTCCCCCATCCGCCTAGTGAGAGGCGCTTGCTGTGACAGGCAATTTGTAGCCTGCCTTACATGTGTCACAACACAGCCCTAACAGCCATATACACCCCTTCCGACACACACACACACACACACACACACACACACACACACACACACACACACAGACACAGACATGCACACACTGACAGCCGCTATCATGAATGCATAAACACAAACACATATGTTTGAAGCCACTCTTGACTAGCTGTTCATCTGCCTTTCTAATTACAGCAGGAAATAAATCCCAAATATTTCCTTCAATCTCCTCTCCTCCTGCACTCAAATCAGTTGGCATGAAAACATCAGCAGAATGTAAGCATTTTTTCCACTGACAATCAGCCCTCCCAGAGTGCCCGGGCTCTCCTGTGCACTCACACTGCAATTACTATACTTCCAAGAAGGGAGCGGCAACTCCAAAGTGCTGTAATGAATCTGGGAATTAAAGCGGTTTAATTACAGCTTATCATTGCATTGCAAGCCCTCAATTATGCTTCAACAAAGAATGTAGACGTTTAGTGCTAAAACGGCTTCCTGCATCGGCAGCAAACACTCATTTTGTCACCGCCACCAAGTCCATCGTGTCTCAGGAATGATGATGTGTCATTTTGTGATGGACTTCTTTGGATGTGTGAGCATGCCTCATCCTTGGATTTTAGTGTCAACATAGCTAATGTACGCTAATGTCTAGCTCTAATGCAGAGGCTTCCATACAGGTCACCAGGGGTCACTGCATGGTTTCATCAGTAGGAAAATGATGTGAGTCATACTCAAGACTCTCCACCAAACACCAAGTGAGAATATCTTTTAGTCACAATTTCTGAATATATGTTCTGATGTCTTTGTCATAAATCTAAATGCAGATTATAGTCCATTTCAATGTCACTTAGATCGTTTCTTCTTGCTGGACCTGTTAGCAGTTTCGACATGCTGCAGAGCATGATAGGATATTATAATGCAGCACCCTTATTTATTATGTATCTCAGGTTTTTCCTTTATCGCTGTCTGTAATAGGGTAGTGCAAATGATTGGAACACATAGTGTTACTACATCAGAGGTAAAAGGTGGCAGTGTTTCAACGTCCTCATGAGTATCTCTTTACCACTGTGTTACCAGACAAACACTATTTCTTTAATCTGTTGACTGTGATGCAATGAGAAACGCTCGATAACGATGGCAGGATTTGATTAAAAAACATTTGACAAGGCACTCAAAGTAGATATTTGTCCTTCTTTTCTATTTAGAAGAAGTATCTATTAAACTGCAATGGAATACATGTTTATATGATATAGACTGCTGATTTAATAACCTGCATGTCTTGGATTGGTCTTTTACAGAACTTTTTCATTGGTCAGCATTCATTTTCCTTGGTATAAAACCACTCAAAAAGGTGTGACATCAAAAAGGTTATTATTTACCTTAATAGTATATTAGTCCCTTGCTTAAAGGCAGCAGGAATGAATGAATGAATGTGAGTGCATCTTACTCCCTTTCCCCCGATCCCAACCCATCCCTTATGTGTGTGTGTCTGTCCATGAGAACTTTCGTGTGTGTGTGTGTGTGTGTGTGTGTGTGTGTGTGTGTGTGTGTGTGTCCTAATGCCAGCGTGATTAATAGCTGCTTTTGAACTCTGCCAGACTACAGTGGCGTCTTTAAGCCAATCTCTAATGGCTCATCTCTCCTTGGGCGACCTGTTCCGCTGCACCTGTCCACCTGCATTCAGGGGTCACCACACACACACACACACACACACACACACACACACACACACACACACACACACACACACACACACATAGACATATAAACACATAAGTACTCACATTTACTCATCCCTTAATTGAGGGGGGGAATCTCATTCTAATTCAGCGGTGTCTTGTGGAAATTATCCGGCCCCGCTGTTCATACCCAATCCTGTCAAGAGACTTTCACTGGGAGCCATGTAGACCGTTTTATATAATACTTCCCCCATGTCATGTTTGAGGTTCCTCAGAAGCATCCCTTAATTACTAAATTATAGAAGAAACTTCTCCTCTAATTGAATGAAAACAAACAGTGGTGGCAGTGGATAATGCCATCGAAACAGCCCAGGAAATTAGAAAGTGGCAAGACATAAACTCCCAAGCTTTGCTGTTTATGTTCTCTCTTCTTTCTTCTCTGCTCTGCAAAGGCTCTTGTGTATCATAAAAAATAATATTGCCAATAATTCAAAATGAGCAAAATGCCTGGCAGGAGCAGTCAGCCATAAACGCCACAGAAATGTAATGTGTACATTTGAGATGCAAACATCTTCTTGCGAGTGTCTAATCCTTTTCAGTTGGCCTCCTTTCATGGGCCTGCAGCAGAAGAGGGTCAGGCACGGCCGCGATTAAAGGATGATGAAAATAATTGACAGAAGATGAAGGGAAGGAAGAATAGCGAGGATGTGACAAAGTCCGGATAAATAAAACGAGTGCTGAAGTTTGCCGACATGCACACATCTTGTGTCTACTGTATCTGTTTATCTTTTCTTCTACTCTTTGTGTCTTAGAGCAAAACAAGCGCACACAGATGCACAGAAATAGCCCGGACATTTAGCAGCTCGATTAACATGAGGAGAGTGATCTGCTGTAATCACGCTCGGCGCATCCCGTCTGCAGACGGAGAGCCCTTTCACATCCTGTGAATACACCCCTCCCTGTACACACAATGGCGCCAATTTAAATGCAAATCCTGACATTCCCATCACTCAGCTGCACGACAAAATGCTTTACCAAAAGCCCCGGCCGCATTGGTCCAGATCTAAATGAGTCACGATCTGCACAACTGTATATCTCATCTGTGTGTTGAAGTGTGTCTGTGAGAGAAAGTGTGCGAGGAACATAATGTGACAGATAATGAGAGAAAAGTCAAAGAGAGTGAGTGAGCACGAGATAGATGGAGTTTATGTATTCAGCTCTATTCGAAGGAGATGATGCAGAGATTGTGTACTGCCCTTTCTTTAGGAGGGTTAGTCCTGCCTCCTTGTCTTTGTCATGTCCAATATCCCGCAGCTCGAAGAGCTGGTTGACGGCCTGCGAGTGTGTGTTTGTATCTCGTGTACACAAGGAAGCATTCAGTAACCACCAGCACGTGCAAACATACTCGCAAATTTCCATCTCTTTTCCATGCAGTCCGTCATGCAGCTCAGTGTTGTCGCCAAACCTCAGAGCTGCAGTCGTCCTCCAAATGATGTGCTGTAATGAGGTTTATCTGGCCCCTCCTTCCATACATTGGTTACATGCTGCCTGCAGAGGTTTGTGGCTCTCCAACATGGTCCACAAAGCTGGAAAAAACAACTTTTAATAGTCAAATGATAGGTTAAATGTTTTCGTCATGAGGAACGCCTGTGTGTAAAGACATCAGACCCTCAGAGTCACAGCTGTTCTTGACATGTGCCCACGACACCCAAAGCTTGTCCGGCAAAGTTTGCCATTCAGCGTCGGGGTTCTTTGTACTTGCAGCATTTGGACACAGGGCTGTATTCAACTGCGGTGGTGCCTCGCTCTATCTCTATTAATCCTCTTTCCGTCCATCTGAATAGGGGTTTTAGTATCTTGTTACATTGCTCGGGCAGGACTTTCATTGTGTATTGATTTCCCTGGCAGTAAAATGCACAAAGTTGTGCCATTAAAGCCAATATGTTACTGCAAGGTTTGTGTAAAAGAATAATCAACAGAGGAAAACACCAGAGCCGAGGCGAGCCCCCCCCCCCTCCCCAGCATGCCTGGGAAGAACTGTAAAAACAGATAATTAACATAAAACTCATTAAAATTACAGCTCGGTCTGGAATTCCCTGCCAACCGCCGGCGTTGGCCACCATTTTGTTGCACCACCAACCACCATACATCAAAGATGGTGAGAGGAGACCAGCTGAATTATGTAACGAAGATAAACAAGTCTCAAGCTGTGGGGTGGGCGGGGGGAGGGAGGATATGATAAAGGCTGTGCATAAGTACACAACCCTAATTAAATTCCTCTCCCCATGTCATAACTTCCCCCACCAAATATTCCACCATCCTTTTATACAACTCGGTGGTACAAGTTCAAAAAGAATCTTTCTCCGAGCAAGTTTCAGAAATATTCTTTGCAACTTTTCCGCCAGTGTAAAATGTGACTCTCCTGACTCCATCCTCGGGGTTGGCCCTTAAAGTGAAAAATCGTTGCTATGATTAAAGAGTCTTAACTAAAATAAGTAGCCTGCACTGTCGCAAGCAGCGACAAATGACCTGTCATTGGAATTGAGCGCCAATTTTTTCCCTCATCACTCGAAAAGAGAATTGATGAAGATGCCGTCAGAGTAAAGAACCCTAGAGAGTGCAGATCATAGACTCAGAGATTTCGGAAATAGAGATTTATTGAAGGGCACCCTCTATGAACCCACAAAAAGAAACTCCCTTCTTCCTCCCCCAGAGGACAGCACTTATTTCCATCACGGAAAATGATAGATCTCAATGCAGTACCCAGCCCTAACGCCAGTGATGATAATGAGGCTAATGCTAGCAGAGAGGTCCCAGAGAGATGGTCATTGACATTTTAGCAACTGCATGCTGGTGTTCAGCTTTGTGAACAAGAGGGAGCCCTGGGGGCACCACAAGTACTCACAGTCCTCCCTGGGGGGACAGCACAGCTCTTTTCTGTGTGTTCCCTGTGGGAATAGACATCAAATCCCTTCTCTACTCTATATGGTGGCTTCCTAAAAAAATTAAATCTTCACAAGACTTTCTTTCAAAGCTTTATTTTGGTGTTGCCTTTGTCTCCGTTTCTTTGTGAACTGCCTGGTTTTTATTTGCGCAATCTTTTCCTGTCTCTCAATCACTCCCTCTATGACTTTATGTTTGTTGATGTCTGACATGTTTGCTGCTACCACCTGACAGGGAGAAATAATAAGCGGAATGTTGCTCACCTTATCACTGTTATTGCAGGGGATTGCCACCGTGGTCCCTTTGACAGACCGGTTAATAACAGATCCAAAGCACAGATCACCATGTGTGCCCCTCACGATCTGTCCTTCACTCCCTCCCTTTTTTTTCCCCTCCATCGCCTACAACTTCTCACCTCTCACTCACCCTGTCCTCTGCGTTCCCTTTTCTCCTCATTAGTCTCCGGCTCTCACCTCAGTTGGCTTCTCTCAAAAGTCTTTACCCCAGCTGTCTAATTCTTCTCCCAGACAAATCTGTCTTCACTTTACCTCGTCCATCTCCCTTGTGCTCACCGTCCTCTCCTCTTTCGTCTTCCAGAGGGTACCCAGACGAAGCCATTGAGGCAGAGCTGATTGATGAGCGCCACCCCTACATCCATGGCATGTATTCAGCGCCTCTGGCCCTGCCGGAGAGGGGGAGCATGGCCAGTCTGGACCGCATGGGCGGCCGACGCTCACCCTCCATTGACAGCATCCGCAAGGACCCGCGTTGGCGTGACCCAGACCTCCCCGAGGTCATCGCCATGCTGGGTCACCCCATTGACCCGGTCAAGTCCAACGCCGCCGCCTACCTGCAGCACCTGTGCTACGAAAATGACAAGATCAAGAAGGATGTGCGTCAGCTGAAGGGGATTCCTGTTCTGGTGGGGCTTCTGGACCACCCCAAATCCGAAGTCCACCGCAAGGCTTGCGGTGCCCTGCGCAACATCTCCTACGGCAAGGACAATGACAACAAGGTGGCCATCAAGATCTGTGACGGCATCCCGGGACTCGTCCGCCTGCTGAGGAAGACCAACGACATGGAAGTTCGAGAGCTCATCACCGGTAAGAACAAATATTTCCATATTAAACTCTCAAAATAATGTGATGAGGCTCACCCAAAATGACACAAAAAGTATCCTTATTAAATTGTTAATCAATACAGATGATTTGTAGAAGTACCTAGTCATCAGGCAGTAAAACCATCTATTTAAATGTACGATTGATTTAAAAAAAAAAAAAAAAAAAAAAATTCTTTATGAAAAGTGAAGTGAAAAAAGCCCAAGCACATGATCGTCTCCACTTTACTCCTGATGAAAACATTTTCTGAATGTAGCAGGAACAAACGCACTTTGAGAGATGAAATTGTTGCATGGCTGGGCAATTATTATTGTTTCCTGTCTGGGAAGAATGTCGTGGTGATATTATCATATCATGTTTTAGTTTTACACATGACAGTTAGGTGTCATTTTGCCTACATTTTCCATCTTGTGTTGATGTCTGAAAAATACCTACGAAATAAAGTGCTATGGATATGTTTGATTGCATTTCACAAGTCAGAGATCCTTTACAGTTATAGGTTAAGGATTCTTATATCATGAGAAAACTGCCAGCGTAGCACTGTTGCAGCCAAGGCTGCTGGCTGTGTTCTCCATTAACTGTAGGATTCCTCTTTCTGTCTGCCTAATTAGTCCGACTCTCTTTCTCTTAAAGCAAGCATAAAGTGCTGCTTTGAAGCCTTTTAAGCTGATATGATAGTACCTTAGTATGCCAGTCCTTTCCAATCACTGGCAGCATACTTCTCATCACTTATATATTCTGTCTGGGAATATACAAAGTCGGCTGCCATAATCCCATACTCTGCATAGTAATGCAGGGCTGAGTCATACTATATTAAGAAGAGTTTTTTTGTGTTTTTTTTCCACACATCATTATTTTTTGCAACCGTTCACAGTGAACTATTTTCTCATCTCCCACCATTTACATTACACGATTAATTTGTGCCCCGGCATCCCATATGGAAAGATACAACTCTCGCTGAATTAGCATTGGACTCCCCATATACTAGTGAGGGGAGATAACAAAGCTGTAATTCAAAGCTTTAATTAGCCATTCTTTTCTTTTAATTCTAGTGAGGACACATTTTGAGTAAGTTGTCTTGGAGATGGCTCTTTTTACCACTTGTAACAAATGTTAATGAGCTAATTAGTCGTCATATTGTAGAGCCATTTTATTTCAATGAAGGATCACAAGGTTCACAGTTATACAGAATATAGACCAAACATTGTGATATTCCATTACTTTACTAGTATTACACTGCACTGTAAGCACACAGAGATATATATAAAGTGGAAAGATTCTCCATAGAAAAGCAGATGACTTATGAGCATTGATTAGGAAAAAGCTATTGGCTGCAGCGTGTCATGAAATATGTTTTAATGCCAAAGAGGAGCTATTGATTGAAACGCCATGATGGGATTTCTTCTCCTTGACCTGGTAAATGTCAACGGGGGACTATAGTGGTGTGTGTGTCTTCTCAAGTGCTCAGCTAATCCCCAACATGATTGCTTTGACCTGACACACTTTGGCTGGTATGCACGCTCCGCCATTGGAGAAGGGGCTTTTGTTTTCAGTGCACACGTATGAAAAATGAGAACTACTTTAAAGTGAGATGCTTGATCTTTTCGAAGTAGCCGCTATATGTGAAATGCAGTATATGTACCAACCCAAGACATAAAAGGGAGTTACTTTTTAGGTCATTTTACAGTTTAGGGAAGGGATAGTTTTGGTAGCTATCAATGGTTTCTAGCTGGATGTCATTTTGTGAAGATATGTTGCTTTAAAGAGTGTATTCTAATATTGACAGCTTCAATCCAGAGGTAGTGATAGTGATACCAGTCGTTTAAAAATCACGCTTGTTGAGCTGTAGTGTGCATCCATGCATAAGTTTCTCTGTGTGTGTGTGTGTGTGTGTGTGTGTGTGTGTGTGTGTGTGTGTGTGTGAAGCTTTCCTTTGCTGTGACAGAGATGTCGCGGTGAGCGATGACTGTGCCGCAGCAGAAATGATTGCCTTTACAGCACCATGTTGCTCCCCATCGTAGCTAAAAATAACCCTGCACCACAAGACAAGGAGGACAGAATGGAGGGAGGCTTTTTTATTTTTTCTCCTCTTTCCCTCCCTCACTCATTATGCACCCTCCTTCGCTCAATCTATTTTTTTCTTTACTTCTTCATTCATTATATACACTCTGCTTCTAGGTTTAGGTTTCCATTGCCAGGGCTCTGGCCCCAGTAGAAACAGGCCAGTCACAATGCAAGCTCAGCTTAGAGCCTCAGCCCATGTGGCTAGAATTGGTCGTGTTTTTCTACAATTAACTATGGGTTTTAAATATAGGCCCCTTTACTTAGTCCATGTGTTTTAAGAGTTTTCTGTTGGAGTTTGTAAAACCACAGAGAGCTCTGTTTTCTGCAGGGGGAAACTGGTGACGTGGAAGGAACCAAGTGGTTTTATTTTCCAACACACAAGATAGACAGACCAGTCGTTCATATTTTTAGAGCTTTGTTCCGTTCAGAGTAATTCTATTTTCCCTCCTGGTAGGCTCTGGGCTGTTTGTGCCCTCCAGCAATTCCCTCTCTGGAAATGTAGATTATTAAGCGGATTTGTCTCCTGTTTTTCCTGCCGGAGATGTCTGAGTTTTGTGGACTGACACTGAGGCAGGTGCTTGCTTTGTCGTTTGGATGAAAAATGCATATGGAGCAAGTTGGCAGGCCTTTAAAGCTAAGAGAGATGATGTCTAGACACACATGTGCCAAGATTTTGTGGGCTGAGGTTAACATAATATATACAGCAGTATTTAGAGGATGTTTTGGTCTAAAGAACCTAACCGTTGTCAAAATACATTTCAGTTTTAACACTGAAGGGCTCAGAGAACTGAAACCGTACACAGGACATCAATGGTCAGGTGTGGGATTAAACAAAGCAGCAAACAATATGTTGCACAGACATTTAATGTTTTAAAATGTTACTGTCTTGAAGCTATGAACACTGCTTTGTTATATTATTACCCTATACATTTGTAATGGCTAATACGTTGCCTATTTACACATGCATCAGATATTGTACGGATCACCACTAGAATTCATTTGAAGTTGTCTTGGTCTACACCAAACAAGCCGCATCGTATCAATCATGCTCCATTTGCCTGACACTAACTGGACCTTTTGTGATTTTTAACAACAGGACAGTTTTGGCTCAGTATACCAGCCTCAACCCACTATCAACATCTTTACACTGTTTTTATTTGGTGGGCTATTACAAAGGTAATACACACGTAATGAATAGAATAATTTCTTAGAAGGGCGACATACCTGAGGTCCCCCAACAGGATCCATGAAACCACCTGCTGAGTTCATCATTGGTGTATACTGTATATGTGCTTGTGTCAGTGTGTATGTATGTGTGCATATTGCACAATTCGCCTAATCCTTCCTTTTAATCAACTTCTTCCTCTGGATTGACTTCAGCACCCTGCCTGATTGTCCCTACCAAACACACACACACACACACATACATCTTCCATTTCTCTTATTTAAGTGGTTGTTTGCCATAGGAGACAACAGTGAGTTCACTTACTGAGGCCTCCTCTTCCTCCTTCTTTAGTACTAAGAGTGTGATGGATAGCATAAGGGTTGAGCAGGAGAAGGACAGGAGGGAGGAGGTGAAGGGGGAGAACAGTAATAGGCAGAACTAAATGAATAGCCCTGCTAGAAGAGCAACATATCTGCCAGTGGTGACTGGAAAATTGAATTAGCCTTAGCCTCAGCTCCAGTCCCATTCCCAGTCCAGGTCCCAGTTTCTCCAGCCCTCACATCCGTACCATGTATCAGAGGAGAGGGGGATGTAAACGAAAGGAAATTGAATAAAAAGGGAACCAGGAGGTAACATTTGGTTAAAACTCAGCTCACAACTTGACTCTTTTGCTCCCCATCTTGTCATTTACGTTTTAATCTAAGCGTTGTTAGGATTTGTCGAGTTCTTACAAATCAAAACGGTCTGTTTGTGAATGATTGAAGAGGCAGTTAATGATTTTCAACTTACCCTCTGGCTGGATTGGATTGAAGACAAAGGAAACAGAGGCAATTCACAGGTTGATGGGAAAGAGACAGATTGTTGTTACACACATATCAGGTTCTTCATAGCCTTTCCTACGCATTTTCCTCTTAGGAATAGAAGCATAGCGTCGGCAATGTATACACGCTTTCTCAGAACTCTTTGGGAATGTTTTTGTAGCTGAATGAGCTCTGTTTAAAGGAATATATCACAATATATTTTACAACTTATTTCACACTTTCTGCTCCTTAGATGGTTTCCTTCACGACCAGCTAAACCAGAATATTTACCCCTTTTAGAACTTTTCTCAGCAGATAAACAACATGAATAAACCAGATAGGAATAACATTTTAAGATCTTGAAAGCAGTTGGACTTAGTTATTGAAGGTCATGGTTAAGTCTTGGACTGTTTCATTATGGCCCTGCTGGGAATCCTGACTTTACTGGATAACAAACTTGTGAGAAAAGTGACAATATAAATTAAAATCATCCGTATTATAACTTGTAACTTGTTTTTTTCCGTGGGCAATAACATCCTGGATGCATTAAGATCTTATTGCCAAAGCTTCCATGCAGATGGACGTGAAACACTATTTACACTTGGTCTTCTTCTGCTCAGCAAATGCTTACTTCCAGCTATGTACTATGAATCTATACTTAGGTCAGATTTATCATGCAAACAGTAGAAAGATGTAACACAATGTTTTTTAACCGGCTCACTGAAGTTTGACACGAGACAGCGGGACATTCCCAATCCACCTTCCTCCGACAAGCTGACAGAGGACAGCAAATAAACTAAACCTGATATAGAGCCACTGGCCTGAAACAATGGCGGGATGGAGATCGTCACTTCCACAGCACTCTGTCATCTTAAATAACGTTGTGTCTGTGGGCTGTATGCCTGTCGTTCTTGATGGATCACAGCCACCCACAAAGACATGCCTTAGCCTCCCCTCTGGCATATGTGATCAGTGTAGAGCTGACTGAATTCACGGCATGAGCAATGTTTCAGCTGTAGTACCGGAGGTGATTTGGCCTCCCTGGTGAAAGCCGGGGGGGGGCACAGAGAAAGTTTGCATGGTTGTGTTGTACTTTTTGCATCCAGGCTTAGGTTTCTTACGTAGGTACTGAGGTGTGTATGATCTTGTTCGTTTTTGAAAATTACTTTTTTGACAAGTAATAGATAGATGCTGACACATTTTACATTTTATATACAGAAATGCATTTACAACTGTGTTGGATACGGGCTGTCTTTTATGATGATGTAGAAACAATACTCAACACAGCTGTAAAATGGGAAAGGTTTGTGACCCGGCTGCCATCTTGTAAACAGTCGAGCCAAAACCAAACGAGACAGCTGCGGTCGGACTCCACGGCTCTGATTGGTTGTTTTTCTTTGGCCGCAATTATCTGTGTCTATCTGTGTCTGTATGTACTACTCTCAGGATATAGTGACAATTAGAGCAAACCAAATGTGACTTTAATGCACTGTTCCTAGGTGTAGGTATTTCCCGTGCAGTGTATGACACTTAAGACATGTGTTTTCTTTATTCACTGCTTCCCTTCCGTAAGCTCACATCGCTCTTTATGTGCTGACTGCATGTTGAATGTTGCTCGTCACAGGTAAAGCTGATGCTAATGGGGGTGATCAAGGCATCAGCCTGGCAGGCAGACATGTCATCATTAACACACCACAAGAGCACATTTGTTGTTAATGTGATTCATGCCTGGGTGCTGATACTCCCTCTCATGCATGCTTTGTGGTTAAAATAAATGAGAGAGAGTGGAGAAAATATGCTCCAGGGAAGAAGTAGGTGGTTTACTAAAAACAATACTTTCGGAGGGCCAAAAGTCAAATATGACTTTAAAAGATCAATTACCACAGTGCAAATTATATATAATAAACTGAATAAAATAGCAAAAATCCACTTTTTTGTTGTTGCAGTTTTTAATATGACTCCCCTGCTCCCTTACAACAACAAAAAAAAAAATCACATCTTGTTGTTAACTTGTTCTCATTTGGATTTCATTGTGTTGGGCCATTCATTTGCAATTAACTCATAATTCTCAATAATGAAACATTGGCTCTCTCACTCCTGCATGTATGCAGATATGTTTAAATGCATGAGCTAAAACTGTGCGCCACAGAAAGTTTAGATATTGCTTTGACTGCTGCAGTACCAGAAATAACTTTAATGAGTCAAGCTCATGTCAACCATTGTCGGTGAGCAATGTGAAGTTTTCTGTGATACCTGATGTTTTTGCTACCAAGGGAAAACTCTGATTATAGTAGAAGTGCACAGGACCTCTGAAGAAACTGACAGTATGTGTATGTTTGTGATATCTCAAGTAATACTTGAGAGGGTGTACCTTATTATTATTAATAATAAGGTACACCCTCTATTATAATAAGGTAATACTTATTAATAATACTTATTATTTTCAACCAAAAGCACTCAAATGTGCAATCAGGAAGGAAGAAAATGAAGGGGCACTTGAAGGTAGAATCATCTAAAGCCTGAACGACAATAAACATGCAGACAATGCTGACTAACCATTGACTCAACAACTACACACTGAAACAGACCAACGTATCCTCATACAACGGTTCGTGTGATATCCTGGCTGAGACCAGCCTGAACAGACACACACCTGGCTTGAACCATGGGTAGGTCTGGGTAGATAACAATATGCAATCAAAGCAGAAAACAAACATGTTATTAAATAATACTGGTGTAATTTCTTCAATCAGAGCTTTGATTATGCCGATGAAAGAGCATCCATATGTTTAAATAACATCTCAGCTTGTTTTTGTGCAAGTTTAACGTACCATGAAAGTGGTTGGGGGGGACAAAAAAAAAATCAATTTTAAATTTGTAGAGGTATGAACGCATGGAGCACAAAATTAAACCAGCCTTCATTCAACAATGTAATTACCTGAACATTGTTTGTTTAGAGCATAGGGGGCATTTTGCTCTCGAATTAGCCTCTCTGGCAATGTTTACTCTCAGGTCATGTTTTCCCAACAAGCTCTGTAAATCAGATTTGTTTAGTTTGTTATTAAACTTATTTACTGTATATCAGCGACCAGGTACAAAATCCATTAATTTAAAAAAGGAGAAAATATGCTTTGTTCCAGATTTAGCTACTAGCTAATTTCTATCCGTAGGCCCTTGGCATTGATTAGAAAACAATAAGTGGATAGTTTGAGGTAGAGTTTGGTGTCTATATAGGGATATATAAGGAGTACAATTATTTAGTGAAATCACAGCACATCATTCACACTGATGTCAAAATGTTAAATATTCTCACTGAACTTCCAGTCATAAACATGATCTGTTAAGCTCACAGGATTCTATTAAGTTGGCTTGAGGCTTTAGTGTGTGTTCAATATCCTGCATCACTATAAGTTGTTTGTGTGTGAAAGTGGCCCATGGAGCCACACCTCACTTTACACATCTAATGGCTTCCCAGTAAGATACTGGTAGCCTGGTGGTCTGTGATGCACAGGAAGCCAGTCTAGTCACCACAGAGAGAATGGAGGTTACGATAGACATGCCACTGTGATGGGCTTAAGTAGCAAAGGCCATGAGCCGCATAAAATATCACAAGAACACAGTATGCAGATAAGTCTAATACGTTTTTTTTTTTCCTTTTTCAATGTCTTGGTGAAGGAAACCAGTTTTCGGCAGGCCCAACCACACCAGAAGGACTGGATTTATTTTTAGCCCTGGCCTGTCCACCGAGCCTTTTATTTTTCTCTCTATGTGCAGAGAGCAAGATTTAATAGAGGAAATATTGACCATCTGGAAAATGTACAGAAACTGTTTTAAAGAACGGGGCGAGACATTTTCATTGCCCTGCTAATGGTCTGTTATTGTGGGGCAAGAGGGAATCGCAGACTGTGGCTGTCTGTGTCTACGTATGTGCACAAGTGTGTCAGGTCCTTTATGTCAGGCAAAGTGCATCTGTCTTTGAGCTCTTCTGCGTGTGTTTGTTTAATCTTAATACTGTAACTCCCAGTTGTTGTTCTCTGTGGACCAGGGCTTTTAAAACTGTGAGGCGTGGGACAGTTAAAAGAGGTGTGGAGGGAGCGGCGTGAGGCAAAGTTACTGTGTGAGGCTAAAAGGACAGGAGCCTGCTGGTGTTCTAAACACAGCTGAAAGTTGGCTATTGAAGTCTGGATGGCTGATTTGGACCATTCACCAACGCAGCCAGCTGTCACAGTGGTGTGACACACAGCTCATGGAGCCAATTAGGCTCAGGGATGGCAGTAGGGGGGCTGGACAGCTGCAGGGTCCACCATGATTTTATCATAAATAAAGGAAAGGGGTTGGAGAGAGCGGCTCCAATGTTGGTTGGTGGAGATTCCTTTTTTTTACCCTTTCTTCCCACTTCGTTAGTTTGATATCTCTGCCCAACCAGCCTAGTCGATGTCCTTATTATTTCATTTTATTTACCATTTCCATCTCTGGGTTAGGAAGTGTAGCTTTCCTGCCCCAATGCCGCCATGCTGGCCTACATGCCTGAATATAAAAAGAGAAAAGAAATATGGAGATAAGTGATAAAAGACAAAGGCAGAGAGAGAGATCAGGATGATGGAAACTCTGGTCACACCAAACATGGACGTCATAGTTTATTTTTTATTTTTGTTGTAACATTTTTGTGTATTCTATGTGTCTGAGTGAAAACCCATCTGATGCTGACGCTTTAACGCAGCCCTTTATTTTTGCGGGGTTTGGCTGCCTGGCTATGCTGCCAACAATGTCCTCCGCTCGGCTTTGTCTGCCTGCCTCTCTTTTGTGAAACCTCAGGATGCACGGACCCAGCTCAGTTTAGTTTACCTCCTTTGCAGAAGTATGAAATAGGCTGCCTGTTAGAGAGGTATTCATGTAAATATAAAATGCTTTTGCCTGCTTGGATTGTTTAGATGAGAAAATAGAGGAGGTGATGGATACACATCTGTGTGCTTTTTGCCAAAGTAGTTAAACTCTATTGAATACAGCATATGTATGCATTAAGGTCCAAGTGGTATATTATTTCAAAAGTGATACTACATTAGTTACATTACATTACATTAGAAATAAGATTAAGCATCGTAAGGTTACTTCCTGTAACCTCACTTTTCCTATAGCGATAGCATTAGAAGATTATAGAAATATCACGGTGATTATTGTCATCTATAAACTTTGTGTGGATTACAACATTGTGATAGTCAGCTATGCTCTCGTGGGAAAATAATAAACTATTACAGTTTTTTTTTAATAATGTTCAATAGGGCTTTTTCAAAAATGGTGTACCTCCAATCTTAATGTGGTTTTGATTGTAATCCTAAAGTCTGCACTACAGTTTGTTTTGCCGCTATACAGCTGTCTTTATATTGCATCACTTTCACTCTCCTCCTCTTCCTCATTCCTCCTCTTCTTTATTTCTCTTCTATCCTCTCTATTTTTCCCTATAATCCTCTTTCCAAATCACCTGTTTCTTTCCCTTTCTATCACTATCCTCTTAATATGTCTTCTAATTTCTATTTAATTCCCCTACAGGAACCTTGTGGAATCTGTCGTCCTATGAACCCCTGAAGATGGTGATCATCAACCACGGCCTGCAGACCCTGACCAACGAGGTCATTATTCCCCACTCGGGTTGGGAGCACGAGCCAAACGAGGATTCAAAGCCCCGCGACGCCGAGTGGACCACCGTCTTCAAGAACACCTCCGGCTGCCTCAGGTAGGTTTAGTCCAAAAGCAATTTACACATGAATCCAGCTGATGTTGATTATTATTAAAAAATAGTGTCTGAATTTAGCTACGGATTTTGAGAGAAATGTATGTATGTAATAAGAATTTGATAACACTGGGTTTCAGTTTAAGAGTGTTTATAACAAATATGCTTTTGTTATTTTCACCTGTACTCAGGTTTTGAGATATATCAGCTTCAAAAAAACAATATACACAAACTTTAGAATAAAGTTAACATTTTTAATATTACAGGAAAAATTATTCTGCAGATGTTTTAGTTGAGTTAAACTTGGTTGCAGAGAGATGGACTGATAAATTGAAATCAATTTCAAATTCATCAAATTCAAATTTTTTGCGCTTTTAGCACCACAAGCCGAGTGCATTATAGTCCCATTATATTGGAGAGAAGGCAGACATTTATATGGCCGATACCTCCATAACTATGCAACTCAGCCCAAAACAATCAAGATTGATGTATAGCACTACAGGTAGGAGACAAGAAGAAAAGTCTGTTTTTTTGATTTTGGGTTTTGTTAAATGACAAAGATGACAGTTTTAAAACAAATGCTGTCTTTATTGTTAAATGCAGAACAAAGAAGGGCAATGAGGCGTGCCTTTTTTCCAGTTGGGACATTTTGTTTTTTTGTGATCGCTTTGAGACAGAATATTGGACAGCTTGGTATACAACTGCCAGTGACGAGCACATTTTACAACCGTCCGCAACCAGAAGAAAAACACCAAATGTGCAGCTCTCAGCGCAGAGTAGATGCTCAACACCTCGTTACACTGCTGGCTTAGCAGTGTCTAGCATAGTGTACATATGCGGTGCTCATCTTGCAAAATGAATTAAAAAAAGAAAAATCGCGTACATTGCGGCTGTGGCAGTTGCTTGCCATTCCTTGCGGTTGGCTCATCAATACTACAGTACTGAGGTTATTGCAACATCCCTAGATCTGATGTTTTATTATGTCATATGTGATAGTGAACTGTATATCTTTGCAGTTTAAGATTCATGATTGGATACATTGGAGCCATTTTACAGCCAAATTGGTTTATGAATCAATTGAATAAAAATATCTCCGATTAAAGAAGTCTAATGTGGGAATAGCACTAAGAGGAAGCAAAACTGTAATTTAAACAAGACGTCCAGATATGAAAAATGTGTGAATCCAGGATGCTGTCTTTTGAAGTTTGAGCAGATTGAAATCTTTTGGACAAAAGCAGCTTTATATCAGGAAGGACACAGACAGACATGAGGCAAAATTGTGGAGACAGATGGCAGATTTATTCAGGTTAAAGTCAATTTAAGTTTACAGCATGTGGACACATTTTAGAGATCATCCTGGATTTTATAGAGGGGATCCTTAACACACACACAGCCTTGTTTTTACTATGATACCAGTTTTAGATGGGGACAGGTGTGACGCATATGAGACTATATTGTGTTGGACCAGGGTCAGGTTTTATTTCCTAGCTACTAAAAGAATTCATGATATGGCAGATGCTATGCCTCTTATCTGTATGTATGTGAAGTATGCTGAATGTCTGTCTGCAGCAGATTGCTGGGTGACAAACTGTTAATGACATGCCCCAAGCTTCATCACATACAGGTAAGGTGCATTGTGTTATCACTTCAGAAGACATCCATCTACTGCATTTTGGGAAGTTGTTTTTGAAATGGTCCTCTATTTGTATCCTGTCATTCTAATATGTGCTGGGTAATTTTGTAACCACTCCACCCTGAGTCCAATGAGTAGCATTAGATGGTAACTGAACAAGCTACAATTAAATAAGCACACAAATGAAGTTAGTCGCAAGCTTATTAAGGCTGAGAGAAGATAAATTGAGCCTGCAGTGCAAATCGTTGCCTCGTGACAACAAGTCAATATGTCTGTTTACTTTTTTTTCAGAATAGCACTCTCTCTCTTTTTGATGGTCAGAAAAAACAACATACGAGCATCAGTGTTAATTGGGATGAAACACATTTTTACTGAGTACGTCATTAACCCTTATGTACGAGCTACGGTACATTCCCATCACTGAACTCGGAATGCTGTGCTTTGAGTGTTTTCAGTGACTGCAATCGGAAACCGGAGTTCTTAGATCAGTCATCCAAAGTGGTGTTAACTTCTCCAGTTCCACGGTGACATACCTCAATGTTAAAGTGGTGTGACTAACTTGGCCATGCCTCTGACCCTGTCTGCTCCATTTGTTCTAAGAAGTGAAGGTCTGCTTTAGTCCTTGGGGGCTCTAATTTGAGATAACAACTTGGATGTGCCCTTCCCTAAACCTCTTACATACATATACTGGTCTTTGCAGTCACATTGCTCTCGGCCAATGAAGCAGAGCTACGGGGTGATTGTTTGGCTTGAACCTGTTCTTCAGCAGGAAACTGCTACCTCACTATAAAGTGCTGAATCCATTTTACCTCTGACCTGTAGTCAAACAATGTCCACAGTAATGCACAAAAAAATAAAAACAGGTGTCAAACATGGTCATATCCATGGTGGTGTTCTCAGATTGTTTTCTAAAAGTTAGCTGTCCACACTGAAACACGAAAACAACACAAAGATCTTTGTCCTATTTATTTTGTGGCAGTAACCGTAATTTACTTCTTCCTGTGGGGTGCCCCAAACATTTATACACATATAATTTATAGCCTACAAACTAGGCAAAGAACATCACCATATAATATTACTGCCTCTCCAGCTTCTACTTGTGTCTGTCTCAGGTTTTATTAGCAACATTGTTTTTTTTGAAAGGTTGTTAATAGACATTACGGACATATTGTTAAAGTTATTGTGCACTTTATTAGCATGCATTCCACAGTTTACTAGGTGATGCAAAATCCCTGAATGTATTGTCTACTACTCTACTGTATGACCACACTGAGCAGTTAGATCCTATAGTGAACCTGTCACCACACTGGACACCAAGAAATATACAAGTTCAGCTCACAATTAAGAATCAGCTTTGATATTGTGTCAGAGTATTTTTTTATTGTTTTCTGACATTTTATTGACCAAGCCATTAAATTAATAATTTGTAGTTTAATTGATAATGAGAAAAATCATGAGTTGCAGTTCGACATCTGTTTAAAATCTAAACGCTTCCCTGTTTTCAAAATGATACACTCTGCACATTTCGTGGAGCTGAATACCTGATATTCAAATTCAATGCAATTTGAGTGTGGAGTGCACCTCAGACACGGCAAAACCTCAGCCAGACATGCTCTCTGCCTCAGTCTATAAATGCTGTCATCAGCTGAGGCTGACGACTTGAGTGCAAGAATCTTGAATTCCTGTTATCAACTTCCAAGTAGTTTTCCCTCTCCCAAGTATCTCTTATCTTCTACCTTCCCTGCTGAATCAGTCATTTTGGCTTCAACTCAGAATGACAGACTGTAGTAAATTGTGAAAGACAGAGAGTGTGCATGTGGCCTCACGCCTGGCTGTGCTGTCTCAAGCCCGTCTAGACTGTAATCCAGGGCAGAGCGTCTGCTGGAGTAGACGCTGCGATGTGCTGGTTGACATCCAGAACAATATAACATCCAAATCCAGCTCAGACAGAAAGTACCAGAATATATTTCACACATTATTGCTCTGCATCAGATGCTTTCCAGCTAGTTTTTTCTTTGGCTGTAGAAAGTATGGAAACTTGCTTGTAATTTTAGAACATTTTCTGCTGAGTTGAAGAGCAGCATTAAAGAATCAAGAGGGAATAAGTGGAAAGTCGTAGAGAAGTCATGGAATTTTCCATCAGGGCCACAGTGGGAACCCTGTTTCTCATTGTCTTTCTCAAGATTTCTTTCATTATCTGTCATGCTCTCTCTCTTTCTTTTTGTGTGTGTATGTACTGTATGTTTTTCATCGTCTTCCCAAACACTATATCCAAACCGTGTCAGCCCTGATGCCACATATCTCTCTGCTGTCACAGTATCTCCCCCGTGCTCACCCCTCCGTCGACCCTCGATGCGGCCGCTGCTGACGAGAATACGTCTCCATGGTAACTGTGACCAAGCCCACAGTTGCCTTGACGCCAGGTTTTTGTGTGCTGGGGAGAAGTGCTGATGCCAGGGAGAATCTGTTTACTTACACCAACAGAGACACTGCTTGCACCTCAATAAAGCCGGGGATAGTTTTATTATAATAGCCTCTTCTGTCGATAGGAGGCAGCTTATTTACAGTGTTTACACTGAGGGCTCAGTGAAGGGGAAACTGTGTGTGTGTGTGTGTGTGTGTGTGTGTGTGTGTGTTTGTGTGTGTGTGTTGTCTTTGGTGCTGTTGGGGTTGGGTATCAAGAGCTGGTTCTGATGCCAGTACAAGAATGGGGATAACAGTGCTTTTCAATTCTACAATCGGCTGATGGGCCTCCATGTGCACCAGTGCTTCCAAATTTGTAGTGTTTGTCAGATCAGAAGGCAGGGTTAATTAGTTTAGTGATGCTTATGACAAAACATTTCTTTAAGCTGGATATACGAGTGCAGAATTTTAATAATATAAATACTTATAATGATACAGAGATAATATAATGTTAGGATATCCAACTCAAGTAAAAACACGTGTGACTTGTGCATGTTAACATTGACAGTGTTTATTTTGGTCTTTTCTCTTATCTACTTGATGGATTGGAACACATTTGGGTACAGACACCCATGGTTCCCAAATGATGAATCCTAATAACTACCATCAGGTGACACTTCTATTGGATGGTTTGCCATACAATTTGGTTCCCTTCGGAATGAATTGTAATAACTTTGATGAAACCTGCAACACTTCATCTAGCGCCATCATCAGGTCACAATTTGAATCATTTTGTTTATGATCAAATACCTGCAAAATGCCATTCCTATCAGCTTGTACTTTTTGATTAATGCTAATTATCAAGTGGCATGCTAACTTTCTCATTTAAGATGGGGATATAGTCACCGTTACACTTATTAAACACTTCCATGTTAGCATTGTCATTGTGAACATGTTAGCACGCCAAGATTAGCATTTAGCTCAAGGCACCACTGTTCCTTAGTATAGCCTCACAGAGCTGCTAGCATGGCTTTAGACCAGAGTTGTTTTGCCTCAAACTGAATCATCACTAATGATTGTTTTGCTTGTTAACAGGCTTTTCCAAGTTAAAAAAGCCAAGTTGAGCTTTATGAACAGGATTAACATTGGGAACAGAAAAAATTGTCACGAAGGGAGCTCTTGAGGAGGACTCGGACGCAGAGTAGAGGTTCAGCTGACAATCTTTTATTTCCAACGAAAATACACAGGGGAATCCCTGGAAACAAAAAACTCCTCCGAAGAGGAATGAACGGGAAATGCTCTGGCTAAACTAATAGAGCTGGGTAGTATTAAATAACGGGAAGCCAACAAAAACCTCTCTTAGCGAGGAAAGAAGAAAATAATAAAGTAGAACTAAAAATGGTCTGATTTAACTCAAAGAGCTGCAAAGTCAAACGGCAAAAGCCAAACCAAAAATCTCTTCTCGAGGAAGGTATTAAACTACAAGTAAAAAAGCTCTGATTTAACTCGAAGAGCTGAATAGTCGTAAAGGCAAAAAGCAAAACCAAAATCTCTCTTACCGAGGAAACAAGAAAATAATCAGTCACTAAAAAAAAGGCTGTGGAGCAAAAAACGGCACAAGGCCAACCAAGGACTCTATAACAAGGTTCGGAACCGACGAAACTATGACTTGGACTTGATAATCGCATAAGGCGGGTGTGCAAGACGAAAGGACATGACACACTGGCACAGGACAAGGGGAGACGCAGACTATAAGTACACATGAGGGAAGTGGGGGAACAGGTGGACACAATCAGGAATCAGGGAAGACAATCAGACTGGTGACACATGAGGAAGGGCAAGGAACCTGAAACGAGAGGAGAGTTAATTTCCAAAATAAAACAGGAAGTCACAAAACAAATGTGGAGACAGGACAAAAACCCAGCTTGACATACAGGTGTGACAAAAATGTCAAAAAGCTGATAGAAGCAGCGTCTTTGATCAACATGACAACCTGTCCCATCAATGACTGCAGCTTCTGTATCAACTGAAAATGACTTTCTGATTTGTCAGAGCAAAATTAATACAATAACGAATATGATTTCAGACTGAATAACGAGTCTTTTTCATGGCAGTCATTTTGACTTGTCATAGAAGGAAAGGTACAAGTGTGACTAATAACAATGACTCTGTTCTATTTCAGTGAGCTGTGACAGTAAGCCAGCATGCACAATACCACAGCTCTGAAACTGAAGCAGCTAAATGAAATTCAGACGTTATTCATTTTATTGTTCACTCCTGTGCTTTACCAACTGTGACATGCTGAAAAGTCTTACGTGAAACATGTCTATGATTTGAGTTTCCAGCAGTGTAAATCTGCTGATATTAAGGGCTTTTTTGTTATTTGGCTTTTATCACATTTTAGTCTATTTTCTGGCTCAGATAATATGAGAGAATTTGAACAAGGATTAGATAAAAGGCAAAATCAGGCAGGGCATGGGGGGGGGGGGGGGGGGGCTGGCCGCCCACAGAGCTGCTGTGCCCCCCCATAGAGTCAGGAGCTTGTGATGTGTGATCCCATCCCCTGTACACTGTAAACTCCAACAGAGCCTACTAAGAGGGAGCCCTTTTTTATATTTATGAACGATGCTAACAGTCAAAACCAGCAGGGGGAGGTGCATAGAAACAACTGTTTGAAAGTCTCTCTCTCTCTCTCTCTCTCTCTCTCTCTCCTCTCTCTCTCTCTCTCTCTCTCTCTCTGTGTCTCTGTCTCTCTCTCTCTCTCTCTCTCTTTCGTTGACTGTTCCTTAACTTACCTATCATTACCAAAAAAAACTATTTACAACCTCGTTAAGCAAGCAGGATAAGAAACCCTTGTCTGTCTGTCAATCGCGCTCCACCACTCCTTTTGACTCAGTTCTCTAGACGGAGCTGCTGTGACATAAGAACCCCCTACAACAAACAGCGCTGTCCATGGTCCTGACACAACAGCTGGGCGATATAGTCACGTCATGTATCGGCCAATAATTTTGTTGTATTTGCTATTTAAAAAAAATATATATATATACATTAATATACTTGCTATACTATACTTATACTTTTTATCCCCCCCTGGACACTCTTACAGTTGGCTAAGCCTGAATGGTTTATATTAATAGTACCTGTATCGCTCTGCTGGTCCGATATTACGTCCACTTCTTGGATGTGGTCCAGAAAATAGCTGCGTTCCATTTCCTCGGCAGTCCAGGTACTCTGTCTTTTCTGCTGACGTATATTTACTGTCAATGACTTCACTGCTGTATCCAGAAAATCAGACACGCATATGCTACGTATATAGATAAGGAGGATGTGTTCATAATTGTATAATAAACCTGATCAATACACTCACGTGCGCCACCTATTATGTTTACATCGGGCCCGCTTACGGAAATCAAATGCCCACCCACAGATTTATGTCTGCTGCCGGGTCTAGACAGGAAATCAGGATCGATAGAACGTAAAGGATACCCAACCCCAGGGTACACTCGGCAGCGTTGTCGTTGACCTTGCAGGACGTTAGCGGAGGACAGCCACAACTCCATCCATCTCCATCAGTCTCCATGAGTCCATCTCCAGTCTATTCGTCTCAACTGCTCTATTGTCCTCTGATGGCCACATGACTCTGAGCGTCCTTCACACCCACACTTCATCTGATAAAGCACACACACTATAGGCACATTCAGTGACATGCCGTCCGTGTCTGTGCTGTTTTTCTGCACTCGATTGTCAAAGAAATGAGAATGTTCCTGTTTCTCTTAGAACTGCCCTATCATTGTCATTTGGTATTTTGTCACCATCAAAATTGAAGTGTTAGCATGTTTTTTTCTGTAATGTCATCGGCAGAAAATCTATCTGCTGTTAGAGAAGGAAACAAAAAATGCTTTGCCTCGGCCCAGTATTCTAAAATGTCTCTTGATCTGAAAATGTTGGGGTCTGAATCAGATAATGACTTACTTACTGCATGTTTCAAACACATGTATACCATACCTACTGCCTCTTCTAAACTACTGTAAATGAGTGGATGGTATTTAGTAATGATTTGTGTTAATAACAGGGACCGCAAGATTAGCTCATTTCCTTTATTACTGTACATTTTAATGTTTCACTTGTAGCGAACATCCACGGAAGGATGATAAAACTGTTGCTAGATATTTTGATATTAATTAAATATTTGTATTAAAACTGCTACAAGCAACAACACTACATGACATAACTGTATTACAGTTTTAAAACAGCAACACAAGTATTAACAAGACACAGTGTTGTTTTTAGCTAAATGCTAACTTGCTCACAATGACAACGTGCTGATGTTTAGCAGGTGTGCTCTAATGTTTCCATATCCACAATTATAGTTTAGGGTGTTGTATTAACATTTGCTAATTAGTAATAAACACAAAGTACTACTGTGGCTGATGGGAATGTAATTTGTGTTGCAGGTGTTTGGCCATAAACCAAAGTATAGGACAAATCAACCTTTTGACAGAATGATAGTGTCAGGGGATCACCAGAGTTGTTACAATTCATGCTGAGGGGGACATGGATTTGTTTACCATATTTCATGGCAGTCCATTTCACACAAAACCACAAGTCTCAATCTTGCAGTTGTGTTAAATGATAAGTGGATCACCCAATTCAGCAGTATCTATCTTCCAATCTTCATGGCAGTCCATTAATAGTTGAGACAATTCAGTCTGGACCAAAGTGGTGGACTGACTGACTGACCAGCCGGCTTTGAGATCACTACAACCAGCATAGTGTTAGCATGGCTGAAACCCCAATTGAATATGCTATTGTTATTCTGCTGCTAGGATTGGTGACATGATACATCATGGTTGCTGGTTATCGTAGTGATGCAATAAGCTTTCCAGCACGTACTTTTTCCTGGAGTACAGCAGTCAGAACTAGCGAATTTCAGAGGAAGCCATTGCAGGTTGACTCTGTTAACAGAACTAACAAAAAATTTCAGATTCAGACAGCCAATTCAACTTAAAGCTACTTGGCTTCAGGCTTTTTGTGTAAAGGGGAAGCTAACCATGCCAGAATACCTCATATGCAAGGAAAAGCTATTGGATAAGAACAGAATCCATCTTGAAAAGCTATTACCATAGCTCAATTGACATTTAAACGCAATAAAAGATACAGATTTGACCAATTAAAACTGTTATTTTATGCTATTACTGTACAATATTTCTACTGTTCTTACTTCATATATGTCACATCTTTCACTTCACTGTTATTTGTTTTGTTAGTTTATTAAATTAAATTCTTATAGCAGATATCTGTGGAGTTATTTGAAGTTAATAGGGTTGCATGTGTGTGCATGTTATGCAGGTTGACATAAAGAATCACTGTGAAAGGGTGCCATGGAAGTTAGTCACACGAAGAGAATGTGCAATAACACAACAACAGATGGAACACTCCCAGATAGATCAATAATCATCAGCACCTATAGACACCCCCCCCACACACACACACACACACACACACATACGCACACACAAATTATCACACCACCAGATAACCTGTCCGGTGATAACAGTGCCTACCCACACTGTCTCCACTGACAGATGCACACGTCCATAAACCTTCGACCGAGGCAACTGCTCCCTGAAAGACTCCTGAAAATGAAACAGCTGACAATAAAACTCTTCAGTCTGTCTGCCCTGAAACACACTCCTGTCAAATAAATCCAAGGCGCTTGCTCCTTCGGATCCATTTACAGGGGAGGTGGTGACCATTTTCTGACAGCTGGAGACGAATGGGTTTAGTTTATGAGCGGGTCCAGATGTCCGGTGCTGTCTGCCTGGTCTCTACCAAAGATTAGTTTGAATTAGCACTAACTGCTGGATAGTTCTGTGGGTTTCCAATCCAAAGACGAATGGCAGAGATACTCATGCACTGGCCAAGAGGATAAGAAGGTGTAAGGCAGGTTATGTGTTTGTGTTTGTTTGTGTGTTTAGAGTTTTACTCTTTGTATAGGTCAATAGGTGGAGGTGTAAATCCATTCTGCCTTGGAAATCAATGATAAAAACTAAAATGGAATGAGATGGAGTCTGTATGTGTATGTGTATATGTATATGTATCTGTATCGGGCACTGCACTAGTTCTAATATAAGTCCAACACAGAGCATTATGACTTTGCAGTTGTGTCTGTTTTTTGTGAAACAGGAACATTATGTAGCAGTGTTGTAGGACTGGTTATGTGTTTCTGTCCACACAGCACTACAAAGCACTCCAGCTCTGCTTACCACCACCAGGCTGCCACTCTTCCCCAGTACTAACTGGGGGTCGGCTAATGGGATTAGGTGGGTTGGAAGCCCTCATAAATGAAGTCCCCGGTGAGGAGCAGGGAGCTCCAGCTTTCTCTTAACCCTCTTTAAAGCATTGCCTTTCACAGTCAGTAAGACAGCATCACTAAGACTGCACCCGCTCTGCTGCCAGTGTGCTTATTGGAGCTCTGCTAAGGGCACAGGCTGATGTAACACAGATGGCATTTCCCTTTGTAGCAAAAATGAAATTTATATTCATCATTCTTTTAAGATTATTCCTGAAGCAGTCTGGCTTTATTACATTGTACTATTGAGGCAGACAGGGAGGATAAAGGCTACGGGCCTCATGCAAACCCTGAAAATCACATGGTTGGCTCAGACAGGTTTTAGATTGCTAATATTGGACTTTTTAATCTTCATACATCTGCCAGTAATTGTCCAGTCTGTCAATGTCTTCAAATGGGAATCATTAAAGTTAATGATACTAGATCCTAGTAATGTTGCACGCTTAAATGAATGAATAAACAACAACAAAAGCATCTTTTATGGTGCTCAGTTTTTTAATAGGGATGTTAATCTGTGTTGTTAGTTTTATAAGTCCTGTTTGTTACAACCACGTTAAGCAAGCAGGATAAGAAACCCTTGTCTGTCTGTCAATCGCTCTCCACCGCTCCCTTTGTCTCAGTTCTCTGGACGGCGCTGTTGTGACATAAGAACCCCCTACAATCAACAGCGCTGTCCATGGTACTGACACAACAGCTGGGCGATGTAGTCACATGTGCCTATGTCACCCGTGATGTTTTGTTGACTTACATTTTTCATGATTAAATAAGCTTGATTTTTCTTGCTACTATCCATTAAGTAGTACTAGTAGCAGTTGTATTAACAATTATACCACTAGCAGTTGTAGATAGTGTTGCCTCTTGCTTAAGTGGTTTGGCAGATTTGGGGGATCATAAATATGTTTGAATTTAAGAAAATGACTTCGCTCACATATTGACTTCCTTCAAATACCATACAGATCTTAGTATATTGTATTGTATATACGTACAGTACATGAAGATACATATAGATACCCTCACAATCTGAATCATCTGCTGCCAAATGGCTGCAGGTTCGGTTAGCGGTGTAGTTATATCTGGTTGATGCCGACTAACAGTTTGTGTTTCTGACTTTTTTTTCCTGAAGAAATGTGAGCTCAGATGGGGCAGAGGCTCGGCGCAGACTGAGGGAATGCGAGGGGTTGGTGGACGCCTTGCTGCACGCTCTCCAATCAGCTGTAGGGAAGAAAGACATGGACAACAAGGTAGTGTCTGATTCACCCACTAAAACACATATCCGTTAAGGCAAATGATGAATACAGATGTCTCGTGTTTATTGAGATCTTATTGAAGTACTATGCAGATGTACTTGTAGATGTGAACTCCTCTGTCTCTTCTTCCCCCATAGTCTGTGGAGAACTGTGTTTGTATTATGAGGAACTTGTCCTACCACGTCCACAAAGAGGTCCCGGGGGCCGAAAGGTTCCAGGACCCCTCAGCGCTTCAGGCTCCTGGCTCAGCAGGACCACAGAGGAAGAAAAAGGATGACGCCGGCTGCTTCGGAGGCAAGAAGGCCAAAGGTGAGAAGGAGGAAAGAAAGAGGCAGATCATGTGATATGTGATAACCACTAATCTGAGGACTTCTAAAATGTGATTATTGCCTCTTCAATAAAACAAATGCTTTTGTTAAATTACAAATAGAAGCAAATTAGAATAAATGATTGGGATTTTGTATGCATAACAGGTAACTTTTGATTTATTAGAAAAGCTTCTTTAAAGAGTAGAACGCTGTTTAATGATTGGTAGCAGCAGCATGTGCTGGTTTTATAGTCCTTAGTATTGTTTCTTTTGCTTACTTGTTTTTCATGCAATTGACAGAAAGGCAAAGCAGTTATTCAAACAGCTGAATTGAATATACCAGTCTTTACTTTGTCCTCCTCTTCTTTATTGTATTTCAGTTTGCTGTTGGTTTTATATGAGTGCTGGGCTCATATAAATTCCCTCTGATAACGACTATGTTGTTTGAAAATGTGTAGTAATCTGTCACATCGACTGTGCATATAGACTTCATACGTTGGATGTCTCAAACACAGTTCTCCTGTCTCTTGACAATAGGGTTTAAATTTTACATAAACGTTTTGCTCATTTGGTGAGTCAGAAAACAAATGATGAGTACTTGATTAAACTTGATTAATCTCTTCAATTTGTCAATAACTTTAACAATTACATTTAACTGCTCGACTTCAACCATATTGTCCCACCATTTGGTTTGTATACAAGAATTAAAATGCTCATACAATACATAAAACATTAAGTATTACTTAAAGTAAACAACTAGTGTAAACAACAATCAGTTTTCTAAAATGTTGCTGTATCTAAATTAACTCATTAATTCACGACAATAACATACAATTTTTACATGTGAACAAGCTACCACACTATAAACAAGTGATGAGGCCCTTTTTATATTAACTGTCACAGTAACCTCTTAGCGTCAATGCAGCACTATGATGAGACATCTCTGTAATGGGCGTGTATTGTGCTACCGTCTGCTGCTTCAGGAGGTTTTTCCCATTATTGATTCTCCTCAACAGATGTGCCATGTACGCACACGTCTTAATCAGCATTCTCCCAGGCTGTTAGCTCAACGACACTGTTATCTCTCTACTGTACAACATTAATGACTGCCATTAATCAGTCAGCCAATGAGGGGTAACTGCCAGTCAGTGACCCTCGACGTCTAATGACTCATTGGAGAATCCTTCGGTTCAGGGGTCAGGAGAACACACTAGCTTACATGTATACAGAGTTATAAAGACAGCAATTAACCACATAAATACTTTCACTCATGCACACACGCGCTGAGAATAATGAGAGGTGTTTAGCTGCTGCAGACCCTGAAGGTGTTCTTTGAAAAAAAAAAACGAGGCTCAGGTACAGAAACATTAAACGTGGCTATGAAGGAGCATGGAAGCGGGTGGTTAAGCAGCACTGTCGGCGATATGCTTGGTAATTTGTTACCTTAAGTAGGCTACGTTTGGCCTCCTCTTCAGTTTAATGTCACATTCAGTATTAAATATACCATTATGCTCAACACGCGCTCAGCAGCTCAAGCATTGTTTTAGCTCCTAAACAGGCTGATTCGTGGCTGTTATTTCCGTCTCTTTGAGCACATCTCTGTTCCTCCCAGGCAGTGATTTTAATGACGCTTACAGTTGGTGCTGATGCTATGTATATGTTTCACTGTGACTCTCTCTCCAACTCTCCTATCCGACAATGGAAGCTGATTCCTTTCTTTCTTTCTAGACTTTTCATTCTTTCTCTTATTTGCTAGCTTTTCTTCATGTCTTTCCCTATTTTCCTTTGTTTCTGGCTATTTGACGGCTTCCTTCTCCCTCTCTTTCTATCTAAAAAGCCATCCCACCGATGCCAAGTCTTTGAGCATGCTCTCAGGAACAGCTATGGACTGCTAATAGTGTCCCATTTAGCCTCTTTTTTCTCTCTTTGCTCTCTCCATCTTTCTTTTCTAGTTTTTCCCCCTTCCCCTTCACCCTTTAACCTTCCCTGTTTAGTAAAAGATGCCGTCTTTTTGTAAAACTGTTCATCTATTGCTCAGCTTCTTGACACACGCACACGTCTTTTTCACCATGCCTCTTTTCTCTTCTCCCTGCTTTGTGTTTTTTGCATTGCTGCTGCTTCCTTGGCTAACTATAGAGGAATGGTTTAATCAAGGTGAGTGTCCCCCCTCAGCCCTTCTCACTTGAGCTAAATAACTGTCTCACCCCCCCCCCCCCCCCCCCCCCCCCCCCCCACACACACACACACACACACACACACTCCTTACCCCCTGGCTGTAGAATGTAGTTAGAAGTAGTTTTGGGTGTCTTCCAAAAATCTGAGAAACTTCCAAGGACTTCAGAAAATTGGGATGTTTCACTCATTCCACATGCATTCCCTCACCATACCGACCTGAGTATTATAGGCTCCACCCCTCTCAATCTTCACAGTTTGTTAGAATGATTTGTTCCTCTGAGATAGTTGGAAGGTTAAGGTGATCAAACTTGATGAAACGGGTAAGTCCATCGGGATGTAAAGTAGAGCTTGACTAATCAAATAAGTCCAAGATGCAGCAATTAAAACCTCAAACCTATTTACTCTGAATCTATGATTGAACTGAAATGTAAAACTGAAATGTAAAACATTTTATACTCTAGTTAAAAATAATCCTGACTACTTCCTGTATCAAACTTTAGCCCTTCACCGATCCCTTTGTGTTGGGTTTAACAATACATGTCAAGCTCTGCTAGACCCTGTTAGTGTGTGTGTGTTTGTTTGGGTGTGTGTGTATAGGAGGCTTTGAATGATATGGATCATCATTACTGAAACAGATTTGTATTGAAGCTGCCATTATCCAAGATTTTGTGCGACAAATTGTTTTCCTTGATATCTGAGGGTTCCCCTGCAAAAATAAAGGTTGTAATTTTAAAACACACTCTTTTTTTTGTACACTTCTATTAGATTTCCAAAAAACATTACCTAATTATATAAAAAAAATAAAATGTAATAAGAATGCGTTTAAAATTAAATAAATATAAGATCAATAATGTAAAATATATTGATAAAACACATTGTTTCTCCTACAGCTAGTAATGAGTGTGAGGTGTACAAGGCTCTCATCCTGCTCCTAGCAGAAGAGCATAGCAATCATCTCCAAGCCTGTAGGTTCAAGACAATTCATAAAATGACCCCACTTTTAAATAGTTATTGTTTTACCTTAATAGAATAGGTATTTTATTCGAAGGATATACATGCAGACAGTTCTTTTTGCCATTTACCAATACTGTTGTCATCCGTTTTGCCTGTAAAAAACTTACAGTAGATCTAAAAATATTTGCTCTTTCTTCCCCACGTTATGTTCTCTTGGACAACAACCTAATAATAATAGCTTGGGCTCTATAGTTCTCTTCCATCATATATTTTACCTCTTCCCAAAGCTTCTTATTTAATTTTATTACATTCCCAGGCACAATAGAAAAATATTCCCTTGGATTGTCCTCGTTTGAAACACAAATCTGAGCTATTACTATTACAGTTATTTAGCTTTTTTTGAGAGTAAGATATGTGCACATCAGCCAGAAATCTTCAGTACTTGGTCCTAAAGGCATTTTTGGAAATACTCGTAATTGCTTTCTTGCTGGGTGCTGGGTGAAAAGATTGATACCACTCTAATGTATATGCATTAACTATGAACCTAGATGAAGAAGTCAATTTGCTTAGCTTCTATAAAGATTTGAAGTGGTGGAAACGGCTATGCTGGCTCGTTTGTTTTATCTTAATACAGTCATGCTGATTCTCCCTGCTTCCAGTCTATATGCTAACCCAAGCTAATTACTTGCAGGCTGTAGCTTCATGTTTAGAGCACAGCGACATGACACTGGGAGTCAGATGATTAGATCAATATCACTAAGACGGCGAGTAAGTGTATTTCCCAAAATGTCAAACTATTAGTTTTAGGTGCTTTCAGAAATATATAGTGGTTTTCTTTATTTTGAAGGGGTGGCAGGGCTAGTTCATCTTTTGTCTCTGTATCTCTGTCCATGTGAGATGACCACCAGCCGGCCGAGCTGCAATCACCCCCCCCCCCACACTCCATTTCCCCTCTTTCACTGCATTACAGTTACTGTAGGAAAGTGTATGTGTGTGATTGTATGCGCCGTGTCTGCTCATACAGTATGCTTTCAGTATATACTCAAATTCATGAACACATGTGAACACGCCAGTGTTCTATAGCCAATGGCAGACAGTGTGGAATGTACAGTTTGTGTGTGCTTGAACATATCACGCTTCTAGCTCTCTGCACTGTGTATACATGCACACATTCATGCTTTTTGTGGGTGGGTGTGTAGACCTGGTTTAGACCGATATGTCACTTCAGAGATGGAGAGGTTATATCAGGAAAATAATGCAGTTATGATGTAAACATGAACATAGTTACATTTAAAGATGCTGAATATCAACTACTGTATTTGCAGCTTCAGTCTAAAAATATTTATAACAGCCTTCCGAAGCCATATCGGTCTAACCCTGGTGTCAACTACATTGTCTTTTATAAACAAGTTGTTCTAGGATGTGGCACTGACTTCGTCTTACTCCTCTCTCCTCTACCCAGGCAGGAAGAACGGCGAGAACGACAAAAACTACGACACACTGGATCTGCCCAAGCGCTCGGAGCCCTCAAAAGGTAGGACTTTTCTGTCAAGCAAAACATCCCTCCGTTAACGCTTTCGCTCCTGAGGGAGAATGTAACAGAGGGTGCCAGTCTGGAAATAACTTGCCTTATTTAGATGTTATCCTGCAGGATGAGACAGGCAGGAAACAAGTCAGATCTTGGACATCAAGGCTGGTGAAGACGTGAGTGTGATTGGTTTGATTGGAGGCAGGTCAGGTGTGTAGGGCAACAAAAGTGTAGGAGCCCTTTGACGGAGAGAGGCGGTCTGGCAATTTAGCTTTGTTTGATGGTTTTGTGCCTTCACTGTGACAGTCGATTGTTGGCAGCTTGTGAGAGCATTAACTCTGTAAGCCATTATTTTGTAAAATACAACAATGCACTGGGACACAAAAGGCAATAAAAAGCAGCCTCTTATTGTATTCTGAGCTCTATCTAGTTTGTAGCTAAATGGAATCCATTGTGTTATCTGTTGCATTGTACCGTGCTACAATTCATTGGTGACTACTGGTTCTAGAAGTGTGCGATATGGACAGAATTTTCTGTCCCTGTATATGTAATTTTATAGTAAGATTGGAGCTGAAAATAAGTCAAATTAATTTGTGGAATAAATCTGCTTCTGTTTTGATAATCCATTAGTCATTTTTCAAGCATGAATGTCAATCATTTTCTGGCTATAGCTTTTCTGTTGTAAGGATTTGATGATTCTCTGTTTTACATAATTGAAAATGTAATAGCTTTGTGTTTTAGACTGTTGATTCAGACAAAACAAGACATTTGACATGTCTGACATTTCACATTCCAAATGATAACCCCCTCAAGAGCAAATTCTCATTTTCACACCTACGTTTTTGTACAGCCTAAACAAACAGGATATCTTGTGTTCATTTTAGAGGTGCTGGTAGGTGGATTTTTGTCCCCTTTGGACAGAGCCAGGCTTTCCAGTCTTTGTGCTAAGCAATGCTAACCATCTGCCGGCTTTAGCTTCCTATTTACCGTATAAACAAGAGTGAGGTCAATCTTCTCTGCTATAAGGCAAACCAGTGTATTCTCAAAATCAGAACCAGAAACTGTTTATTGCCTAGTACGCTACACATAGAAGGAGTTTGGTTAGGCGATTTGGTGCGTAACAGTAACAACACAGTGCAAACGTATGACTTTTTTGAAAGTATGAATAAATAGAAAACATGAAAATGTCAAGTATGTTACGACTGGTGAACCACAGTGAAAAAAGGGTTTGAATACACTGTGGAGGTGTCACTGATTGGACACAGGTGGGATCAATGAAGGGCAGGGCAGACAATCCCAGTGGTGGGAAAACACACAAAGGCAGGAAGTGAAGTGACCTGAAACGAAAGGAGAGGTAAGAAACACAAATTAAAACAGGAAATAATGACAACTGATAAAAAAAAAGGAAAACATAACATGGGGGCAGGACGAGACATAACAGGTATTCCCCAGTGAAAATAAGTTGCAGTCTACTAGATTATCCAAACACAGGCATCCCTATCATGTTAGTCATATATAAATACTAATAAGTCTAGTTGGATTAGTTTATGAAATAGTCAACTTTCTTGACTTTATCTATTTTTAAACACAGTCAATAGCTGATTTTAAGATTTGAATCCCTGATTAAGGTAGTTGATCACACTGATTAAAAAAATCGTTTGAATCTAATACTGCCATAAAGTAGACCTGCTATAGATTTGGGATAGCTACCTTGGTATTGATGGCATGGAACACCTTCAGATATATCGTCATATTTCTCAACTCTATCTGAGCCTACAAGCCATAGTGCTGTTTCTGCAGCATTGGACAAACATTACGATGTTGCAGAAATGGATGTTGGCAACACACAAAGGTGGATAGAAAGAGGTGTTTTGCTGTTGTTTTGAAAAGTTGACTGCACTGGTGTTGGGTTGAAGGGACTGTGCTTTTCTTGACCAGAGACTAGTAACTGGCTAGTCTCCTGTCCTGATTTACATACTGGTATTTTATTCCTGCTTATCTAACATGTCTATAAATATTGTAGAATAACATGTGATTAGTGGTTTGAGAAGTACAGCTTAGTCCCCAGACTCTGCAACTGGTTCGATCAATAATGTGTGACTAAGTGTGTGTGTGTTTGTGCACTCATTCTCTCTTTGCTTTTTGGCACTGACAGGCAGTTGTAACAGTCATAAAAGCAAATTAGTATGCAGCGCACACGTCAGTGCATCCGGTAATACAATGTGTATTTACTTGTGTGTTAGTCTGTATAATACCTTCCTCTGTGGAGAGGTGTGTGTGTGTGCGGATGTGCATGTCTAGTGGTGTCCGTGGAATTCGTCTGCACATGTTACACATCCTTATTTGGTATTTTGAAAATCAGCACCTTCTTTAATGTCTAGTGGCAGGCACTCAAAGTCAATACCACTTCCTGTTTGACTGTTAATTAGCAACATTAACACGGCAAAGTGGGCTCTCATTAAACTAGATCACAATTAATTGCTGTGCTTTTTCAAGTTAAGCCGATTTTGCCTATTTTTTAATCACTCCTAAAATAAAGGAAAGCAGATGAGCTCCAAGGATGATAATTAATATTTTCCACTCACTGGGTTTTCATGAGTGAAAGCCAAGCTGGCATGCTGAGACTGTGGATCTATAGCGGTTACAATTGTGGTGCGATTACATTACACAATGTACTAACAACACCCTTCGGAGTTTTGAATCCAGAGAAAGCAATTATCGTTATAGGCCTAAATGTCAAACACGGTTGAAATGTGTGTTTGTGGGTTCACGTTGGAGAGAGCACTCGGCATTTTCTCGCTCACAGACAGACAAATCATATTTGACGTTTATTAGCTCCGCACACGGCCGAATAACAACAGTAAGTTGCATGGATAATAAGCTTAATAATCACTAGAGCAAAACCCACATGGACTTTTAAAGCACATTTATAATTTTTGCCTGTTCAGGAAACATCAGAGGTGAAAGTGCTGAAAATGTACGTTTGTATGTGTCAGGCACGTACACCACCCTCCGCCGACAGCACATCCCCTGGTCATCTGTGGTGAGAGAGATACAGAGAGTATCTCTCGTTCGGTGGCGATGGGTAAGAGAGATATGGCAGATTACATGTGTATGCCGGTGCTGATCTGATGTCAGACAGAGGGAGGTCAGGCTGGACCTGGCAGTGGGCAATGATTAATCTTTTTGTTTGTGTGTGTGTGTGTGTGTGTGTGTGTGTGTGTGTGTGTGTGTGTGTGTGAAAAGGATAAGAAAGAGAGAGTGACAGAGAGAGAGAGAGAGAGAGAGAGAGAAAGCACAAGGCCTTCGAACTGCAAAGTTGGGTGATGTTTTTTTTTAGCCCCTTTAACAAATAGCATGCCATTTTTTTTAAATACACTTGTTCACTTTCCTGCCAATTCTTAGATAAAAAGATTGACACCACTCTCATGTCTGTACAGTAAAGAGACAGTAAGCTTAGCTTAGCATAAAAAATAATAAATGTCCTCAAGAGTGAAAGTATTGTTAGAATAATAATACCGCTGCATTATGTTTTGATGCTCTTAATGGTTTTATGTGAAGCACTTTGAATTGCCTTGTTGTTGAAATGTGCTATACAAATAAACTTGCCTTGCCTTGCCTTGCCTTGCTGAAATTCCTGGTCTGACACCCTAGATGCTATAAAATTCAATAACTTTCTTTTCAAAGTAAATATCAAGGTTGAAGGCGTACAAGCATTGACCCAGACACGTCTGTTTAATACTAGTCAAACATCAATACCCACTCTTCGACATTCTGTTTACTATATCTCAAAAATCAATGCTGTGTTTTTAGTAAACTTGACTCGCCAGATTGATGATGCGATTCGTCTTTCGAGTTGATTATGTGGCCACTTTGTCGACCTTAATTGACTGAGTGAGTTACTTTGTCTGTGCAGGTGCACCAGAAATGGGACCTGTTGCAGGCACACACATCAGTGGAGATGTCCATTATTCATGCCGCCCAGAACAGAGGCAGAGAAAGAGAGAGGGGTGGCTGTAACAAAAGTAATTAAGAAGTGTGAAAAGGCGCATTTCATTAAAGAGCCGTTGAGAGCGGCAGCTGCTGGGATGATGAAACATTTTCCCAACAGTTAATTGAAACCACAGTGTAAACCTTTAGATTGGAGAAAGGTCAGGTGAGGGGAGAGGGGGGGGGAGAGAGGAGAAGGCGTGTGACGACCGAGTGTGTGCACTTCTCACCTCTTTTTCTCTGAGAGTTGAGGTTCAAATGATAGGTTTCCTCCAACCCAAAGAGGAGGTTGGATAGAATATAGAAAGAGTTGTTGGCTCTCCTGAGAGAAACACAGTGCTTCAAATGAATTAGCCTTTACCTTTAATGCAGCCTCCATCTCTTGCCTCACCTCCCCCCTTCATCCGCTCTTTCTTACCCTCGTCCCTCTCCACTGTATTGTCAGAGCGGTGTCACGATGCAGCAGAGCGAAGAGCCTCACATCCTCTCTCAGCATGTGGGTGTGTTTTCAATGAGCTCCAGCAACCACAGTAAATGTACATAACACAATCGGGCAAATGCATACAAAGACAAGTTCCACATTTCCACTACCTGATGGTGACCTACTGACAGCAACAAGACAAATTCCTTTATTTGTTGGCTGTAAAGAAAACAAGGTCAAATGTGAGTTGTTGGTAGAAAGTTTCCTTTCTGCTCACATTGAGTTCATATATCAGCTGGCAGTCGATGGGGCATTATAATGATATTAATCAAGAGTATGCATATTAAACTCCTGATTGCATTTTACCTTTTACCTCTTGGCCAGCACCACTATTATGTTTTTATACGAGGAAATAATTGTAAACTTCGTGGGAGAATGCTGTTTCCTCTGGCAGAGTTTATTCCCACCATGATGAATCTTTTTGGCATCAATGCCAGCTGCATTAAGTAGTGCTAATTAGTCATATCTGACAAGGGCATTCTGACTAAGCAATAAAGGCCCTGCATTTGAAAGTCATCAGTGCTTTCCATGACTTTGCCCTCTTGCTCTCTCTCTTTCTCTCTTTCTCCCTCTACCTCTCTTACCACTTCTCATTTCTCTTGCTCTCTGCCACTTCAGTGCTCTCTCCATCCCTGGGAGATTTATTGTGTTCCCCTTGCCTTGCACACTCCGAGCAATTGATAAAACAGCAGCGTTTACCAAGACGACAACTGTGTAACGCGTCTCGCTGCTTTGTCTTGCAAGCTGAGCATTTAATTTGCGGAGAGGTCTTAGCGTTGACAAACAACACTAGTGCGAGCTGTTATGTATTGCATTGTATAACACTCTTTGATATCATCCCACCGGAGATCTCTATTTGTAGTATAATGAACAATGACTGCTTTGCGATTGGAGTCATCTCAGTCTCTGATGCATCTTAGCGCTTGAAGTCTGAAAAGTCACAGGCTCAGTTGAAATAAGGAAAACTGAGCTACACTTGCATTGTTTGTCTCTGCTGTTGTGGAGGAGAAATATTTCTCTTAATCCCTACTGCAATATCTCTGTGGCTCGTAATCTGTGGCAAGAAAAACAATCGTCTTGCCCGAAGGCACGACGAACGTCCTGCCACAGTGAGCAAATATGTTCAAGTAGATCCATTTTTCAAGATAAAGCCCCTTTGCATCATTAAGTGCTGCCAAATTTGCTTCAGAGTAGCACAATTCCAATGGGAGGGGACGTTTTGCCCTGTTCTGCGTCTACTCTGCACCCCTAGTTAAAGCAGAATATCATTAATAATTTACTTGTCATCCCAAATTCCAAGCAGCAGTCCTATGTAAGCACTCTTCGTTTTCATGGTTGTAGAATTCAACACCCAGATAGTTTAAGCTGACTCTTGGCCTTTCTGAGTTCCTGCTAGATTGCAGCTTGTTGACCACTTTGGTGAATCACTTACCCATTTGTTCAGAATAAACACACCACAGTTGTGTCCATCCTTCACCTCCAATTCCTCACTTCCTGCTGCCACATTTCACAGCAAAGTGAGACACCAAATGAAGACCACTACCTCGTGAACGTGTGCAGCCGGAATGTCATATATACAAAGTGTGCACACAAACAAAAAGCATGCATATAAACATATAACACTTTTATGGACACATGCTTGCGCACATTCACGCATACTTTCTCCCTCTCAGCTGTTATCCTGACACATAGTGTCCACTCCACACAGAGTTGGATCCAGACTGTCTGGCACCTTATATCACTCTCTGTCTTTTTGTTGCTTTTTCGTTGCTTTTCCTTCAGTATTTAACCTTCCTCATGCCTAATATACAGCAGTGCATAGCATCATCTCTACATTTTCTTTTTTACACTGGATGCCGTCACGTCTGGAGGGAAGGTAATCCTTCTCTAAGAAAAGGAGGCCATTGTATCACGAGGTGTGATGAGTGACTAATTGGTTTCATATTTCTGTTCCATTTCTGGTGCAACCTTCAAACGGAAAGGCAAAGCTAAATGGGATGCAAACAAACAGACCAAAAACAGTTATTGTATCTCAGGAGACTTCCTAGTTATATAAAGGAGAAGTAAATATAAACAAAAGCCTCGAACCAAAACATCAGACATAATCACGAACTGTTTGTATTACACTTTCCTGCACTGAACAACTTTGCACAGGGGTGCCCCAAGTGGAGATAATTGACACCTCTGAGTCAAGGCACAGATGTTATATTACCTAATTTACACTCACTTCATAGGACTTGGGCAGATTGGATAGCTATCTGATATCAAAAAAACTAAATGGAATTGCAGCCAAGAAGCATTCGAGACAGATTGAATTGAGATGCATTCTAGACAGATGTTGAAAAGATGTAAATTCATCCATTGTTTCAAGTTGCATAAGTCATCTTAACTCTGCCCAACTGTGAACTACATTGGTAAACAGCCTGTAAAATAGACCCAGTGGCAATGCCACTAAAATCAGTCATCTTTCCTCCTGTTACATTGAAGGAATAGCAAGAAAGCAGCTCTAGCGCTTTTATTAAGTGGAAGTTTAGCGTTGATCTGATCCCTGATCAGTGCAACCATTGCCAGCACCAGTGCCCATAAGGTATATAAAGATGGACGACATGACACCTCCCCAAAAGTGAAGCCAAATCATCTTGATTGCCCCCTGGTGGCTTGCTGCAGTATAGGTCATAAATCCCACCCCCTCCATGTTAGCAGATGGAACGTGGACCAAACAAAAAAAAGCATGCTCATTTCACGTAGTTCTTATCATGCTGATATTCAGTATGTTCAAGTGTTTATTTTTCTAATAAATTCAGTTTAAATCAGTTATTTGATACTTTAAAATGATTGACAGCTGCTCTGACTGATAGCATAGCCAGAGGCTCGGGAATGATGCACAGAGTAGGATCATCAAGAGGAGATGTAACTTAAACTTTAACTTTCTATCTGCTGTTTCAAACATCTTTTGGAACATCACGTGTGTTTATATCAGACATGCAGATACATGTATTTACAAAGATACAGGATAATGGTTGTTACCACCGTAGCTACCGTGGTGCTAGCGCAGCAGCTAGGTGGCTCACACTAACAAGCTGTGGCTGTCCTTGGCTCGTGAATAGCTCAATTCTGTGGCCCCATCCCCCAATCACTACTAGACTATTCACTTCTGTGACTACTGTAAAAAGTGCAAGATGACAGCGTCAATATCCAGGATATTTTGGCTTGGAGACCCATCGTCCATTTATATATGGGGTGACCGTGGCTAAGTGGAGAGCACAGCTGTCTTTCAATCAGAGGGTCAGAGGTTCAATCCCCGGCTAATGCTCCACTAGTCTCATGTCAATGTGTCCTTGAGCAAGACACTTAACCCCAAAAATTGCTCCCGTAGCTGTGCCTACGGTATATAGACAGATACTGAATTGTAAGTCGCTTTAAATAAACCACTTGCTCCCATCATTTTGTTTTTTACTCCTCCTCGCCTTATTATCACTCCTTTTCATCACTTCCCCTGGAAGAAAGTAAGGCTGAACCAGATTAGCATCCAATGGCGGGAAAAGCAAGTGAGGCAATCTGGCTAACAGAGACCCATATATGTGTGTAAACAAAGTGTAAAAAGGTATGTGTAGATATCATCTGGATACAAGAAACTTGAAATGTCTAGTGTAAATGTCTTCTCTTACCAAGATGTCATTTGAAGTAACTGAACCTAATTGTCTTTTTGGTGCCTGGTATGGAGGGTTGATGCTGGAAGGACATAACTACTGTACCTCTCAATAGATGTAGAAAGATAAGAAAACGGTTCCTTGTCAAATTCTATGTTTTGACCAAATTCTATGTTTTGACAGTGCCTCAGTTCATTTGGGAACACGGCATATACACTGTGCATATATGTACGTGTCATGATGAAGTGCTCCAGATACTAAATCCCTCACCACCTCACCTGACATTAAAACTGAATCCAGCTCTGCCACACCAGCTGTTGGGAGTGCCGCTGAGCCACGGCTAACCCAACACACTTCACATGCCAATGACTTTCCCACCTTAAATGTTGATAATGAAAAATAAGCACTGCACAATACAGAAAAAGAGCTAATTATGTGGATAGCCAGCAACTTGCAGCTGGCACTTTTGCTACTGCAACCCCCCCTTCAACTCGCCACCGTCCTTCATCACTGCCTGTTTCACACAGGCAGTGATGAAAAGGAGTGATAATAAGGTGAGGAGTAAAAAACAAATGATGGGAGCAAGAGGTTTATTTAAGTGGGACCACCTTGTGCTTTGTTGGAAATACAAATAGGTTTGCATAATGCTATTCCTAGGAGGTCTCATTTTAGAGTGGCTGCTCTACACATCATTAGTGGAATGAAGTCCTTACAGATTAGTATGTGTGTTTGTGTGTTGATGCATAGCAGCATTTACCCACCTGTGCTTGGTAAAGAATAGTAGGCAAAGGATCATTCCCAGCACTTCCTCTGTGGCAGTGCATAAACCTAGCAGCACTTCCACCCACTTCGGCATCAGTGATCAACTGTTTCTCAAGTTGTTTAAACTTTCCTAACCCCCAAGAATCTCAGTGCCCAGATCAGTGCGTCTCCTCCTACGAGGCTCTGTGGGATTCGAAAAAATGTGGGGAATCCACAGTAGCCGGCAACTTCAGGCTCTTCAGATGATTAACCATGTCATTTGCCTCCCCCAACTCCCCAAACCTGAGCAGTTGGAGCAAAGGGATAATTACGAGACAAGAACGATTCCAGGGAAGTAGGATGAAGCGCAGTGAGATTTACTTGCCAATTGGAGCCTTTGTTTGGCCCCGTTTGAGGCAGAAGAGCGCTGCTTCCTGTTTCTGCTAGAGACGCTTTAATCTAATTAAAAGCAGATTAATGGCGTGCTGACTAGCGTCGCTGGAGCTACAGCAGAAGCTTAGTGAGGGGGAAAAATGCCCCCCTCCAGAATTTGCCACTGTCCCTTTACTGGCAAACAGTAGATGAAATATTGGTCGTAAACAGTCTAGCCTGTTGTAAACAGGAGGGCCTAAATGCACCCTAAGGACTGCTGTCCTTGTATACAGTCGAAGGAGAGGGTCAGATGGAGCAGAGAAGAGTTTAGTACTGGCAGGCGTCCAATCAAACTGTCTCTCCACTGAGGTTTTACTCTCACCGTAAAATCAGTCAGTTACATCAGGCGAGCATGATGCTTTGGATTATATTTTTTGGGATCTAACTGACGTTTATGCAGCATCACATTTGTGCGCTCGTGTAGGCAAGTGAGCAGAAGAGTGGAAAGGCCGAGGTCCCAGTACTTTAACAACGTTCCTGTGACTAATACAACAGCCATGAAAGAGAGGAGCAGAATAAGGGGAAGTATAAACGGTCTAAGGAGAAAGATTTAAGCTTCTATTTATGTAAGCGAGCGAGAAGGGTGAGTGGGAAGAGAGTGACGTGAAACGATGCTTTGGTGGTGAGTTTTTCAGCGTCCACAGCCAAACTGTATTTGGGATTTTAATGTGCGTTTGATTTTGACGATGGGTTCATTTAAGCCGGCGGGGGCAACTCATCTCATCCTCACTGCCTTTCATTTGACTCTTATAAGCACACAGACTCACACACACACACACACACATGCATCCAAATCCTAATTCACACAGCTGTCCACAAACACAGTCACACACACACAAACTCATGAACGCACACAAATACTCTCTCACATACACACATGCACACATTAAGTGCCCTGTGCCCTTTACCGTGAGGGTGGTATTAAGTGGCTATTAGAGGTGCTGTTGTTTGTCATGGCGTTGCACAGAGAGATAATATTACCTGAGAAAATTGACCACAGCATCCGCTGTGTGTGTGTGTGTGTGTGTGTGTGTGTGTGTGTGTGTGTGTGTGTGTGTGTGTGTGCCACAGCATCCGCTGTGTGTGTGTGTGTGTGTGTGTGTGTGTGTGTGTGTATGGGGAGAAAAGCATTGGCTGTCACCCTCCAAGGCGAGAGTTAATCCAGAGTATCCATCACACTTTGGCGTGCCATTTCACCGAGGGGGGGCTGGCGAGGCTGGAGGGAGCGTTAAATGAGAGATGGGTGCTGACACCAACCCAGACACAGGAAATCCCTCCACCGCCAAACACCATCACAGCCGGCATCACGCATTCAATGCAGGCTCTAGCCGGAGACAGAGGTTGCATTTGTTTAGGGGCTACCGGTCTGGCTGTGGTGCACCAGGGTGTTTAAATAGTCTGAATTTAAGGTGAAACACAGCCAACACCAAAACCAAAAAACATCAGCATTTCCTCTGATTTTGTCTTCTATTCTATTAGGGTGCATAGATGGTACATCTACACATCAGACACTTTTTCACATAAAGGCGTAGATGTTTACTACCGCTGTTGAATTACACAAACTATTGCTTCTAAAAATATTCACCCTCTCCTGGTGCTAGTATAATGACCCAAGCACAAACAGCCAGAACAACTCCAAATGTCCTGCACACCCACACAGGTCAAATTAATGGAGCTATGACGACATTACATTACATTCTATAGACAGAACATAGGTTGACAAAACAACACATGAACTCAGGGGAAAGCTTTTAGACCAGTTAACACACAGGGAGACAAAACAAGAGCACAACAACTAAACCAAGAGGACCTCCAAATACAATGAGATATAAAGAAACACAACAAAGCCCCACTGTTACACAAATCGACAGATTCTTATCACATCCTTCATCCACATTTACAGAAGATGAATGCACTGGTTAATCAATTTGTTCCACGTTTTCCAGCACTTTCTAAACTCCTTAAATGCGGCGTGTTGCTCTTATTAGTATCCCATGCATGCTGCTTTAAAATATTGACTACTGTTATCAGAAGCTTTAAACCAAAAATTCAAGAACGAACCTTAGGGCAACTGTAATCTGTGTACGTACATGTGTGTATGCTGTACTCCTGTCCATCATCCGGACTGCAGGCCCAGGCCCTCATCAGCTCATACACCCCTCCCTTCCCCCTTACCCTACATCTGCTTTAGTCTAAAGCTATACTCGCCGTAGTCACAAATAGTTCACTGATAAAAGCACTATCTACATGTCTAGGGATTATACAAAGAAGGCCAATCGACTTATAAATGCTTTAGAAACAAGAGGTCTTAAAAATCTACATTTGAGTAAATATTTTGCTACCAAATCAGATTGTTTACAGGATATTCAACCTTTGTTTCTTCATAATGCATTTAATACTTGAATTGTTTCTTTACAGGGCTTGTACAAAGGCAATAAAGTAGTCTGTGATATTACAATCCCTCCTTGTCATTGTGGAGGGTGGTTTATGGCTTTTTGTTTTTTGGGCTTTTTGCTGGTTACACTTACAGTCTATAGGCACATCTACTTGTTGTCTTTTTGTATCTTTACAGTTCTCTCTGGCGTTCGGAGGATAATGCAATGCCCAGCACATAGAGTATAAACGCCTCCGTTCATGCTAGGCGCTCGTGCGCCGTCTGCGGAGGCTCGCGCTACAGCACCAAAGCTTCAGGCCTCTTATCTTCAGTCCTCATTTCAGTCACTGCCATACCTCTATTAACCACCCCTCACACACACACACGCAAGCAGTCCACAGGATTATCTAGGCTTATTCCCGAAGGCTGGACTCCCAACCTCCAAACCCCCATCCCAAACTGTCGAGTACATCATTTAGCTTGTGGTGCAGTGCATCAGTTTTTTTTTTCTGGAAGGTTGTAGATGGCGTTTTTTTTTTCTTTCTTATTACTCTCTTGTTGCCCTGACCCGATCTATGCATCACTGTGGACTATTTACCAGACAGCTGTCCCATCCACCATGCAAAATTCATAGCTCAAATCCTCTTGGTCACGATCTCCTCCTTTACTCGATCCATCCTCCCCCCTTCACTCCTTTTTTCCTATTTCCTCTCCCTAACTCACATATTATTTCTTCCTTCCCTGCTCCCTGGTCATCTGTGTTCCTTTCCTTTTCTGTTCCTCTCCCCTTCTCAGCTTGTTCTCCTGTGCTTCCTCCTGTTCCTCATCTCCTCCCATCATCTTCTGTTGATGCACACTTTCTTTGTGCAATCCCTGTCAGATGTAGGTAGATGCAGCATTTTGGGAATCAACTGTCATTGGAATTTTTGTTGAAAGCACAACACCGCCTGGACAACTTAAGCTTGTTTTTCCGGCTCAGGTGAACAACTAAAACTGCCACCCAGGAAAATAAGAAAACGTCCGCCCCCCACAGCTTTTCTCTGTGGGCTCCCTCTTTCTCTCTCTCTTTATCTTCATCTCTTTCATTCTCTACATATTTTTTTATATCTCTTTCTCTCTGGCAGGCTCTGGCCGTTGCCTAAGTTTCTAGTTTCGTTTGTGTCTGTGTGAGGACGTGACTTGCCTGTGTAAAGGGAGCAGACACTCAAGGTGATGCTGAAACACACTACCCTCTTACTAAATGCACACAGTCATGCACACTGATGCACTCAAAAGCAGATACATACGCCTCTCCACTCCGAAGCACTTGAGTGTCTGAGGGAGCTGTTGCCGCTAAATGCAAACTTACACGGAGCATAGGCAGTGCTTGGCCAGTAATTGCAGCCCTCAGGCTAGCATTTTGGCCAGTTTGTTTGGAATCACGGGAATCGTAGATAAGGTTGAGAAAGGTCTCAATTCAAAGCTACTTTGGTTTGCCAGTTTGGCTTGCCAGTCAGGCAGTCTTCATCTCATTACCTCTGAATGAGGTGCATCACCTAAATGAGCAGGTGGCTGTGTTATGTAATGTGCAAATTGAAAAGCAGTTAGTTCCTTTTCCTTGTTTTGCTGTTTCCTGTCCAACTGTCTCACATGAACGTCGAATGGACAGATTGTTAGTGGCGAAGGAGATGGGGTTTCCATAGCAACCCTAGTACTACAATTGTGCGCTCTTATATTTCTACATATTGTCTGCATCCCTAGGTAGAGGCAGCAGAGGCATTGCTGTGTTTTGTTTTAGTGGTGGAGATATGGGAGGTTATGAGAGAGAGAGAGGCAGACTGAGAGAAAAGCAGAGAAAGAAGAAATAGAGAAAATAAATGTTCTCAGCACAGAGCCAGGTTCCTCTGTATCTGTTCTCCATATGCAGACAAGTCAATAGCATAGTCCAGACATGTATCTGCATTGTGTGTGTGATATGTAGGGTGCGCTGCAGTCGTTCAGCTTCAGCCTCATCAGTATAAGACAGCCTCTAAAGCTGCATTCACAAAATTTGGGATGGAAATTAAGATAAGATAAGATAAATAAGATGTACTTTATTGTCCCGCAAGGAAATTTGTTTTTGGCTCCAAGTCGCTCCATCCCACAATACATTTGTCAGCGTCACAATCCACATGCACGCATAGACGTAAATCATACATACACTCATGCACACATGCTTAAACACACATGTCGACAATAGTTGGGAATAATAAAACCAGGTGTGATCAACACATATAATAAATAATCAGATTATAATATATATTATATATATATATATATATATATACAATATATTAGTCCCCAATAAAATCATATCATATAATACTACTTGTTGCTATTTCATATTTTGATGGAGGATGGAATTAATTCATTTTTGTACCAATTTAGCCTGCAGATTGGCATTCTGAACCGTCTGCTTGAAGGCAACACCTGGAATTTTAGGTTCAGAATATGTGTTGGGTCGTTCAGACTTTCTGTGCCTTCCTGAGCACAGATGTTTCATATAAAGGCTGAAGATAGTAATATTCTTTTTCCCTATGATCTTCATGGCCGTTTGAGTAAGACGTGTGAGCTCAGACTTTAACTTTACTGACAGGTTACCCTACCATACTTGAATGCCATATCGTAGCGATGGGAAAGACTGTCTTTTTCCAAGTGTTGGTTTGAATTAGTTTCATGATAGCAATGCCAGATCGCCAAAGCTGAGCAGCATCTGATCCGGGCTTACACCACACATTGACCCACACAGATAGACCGCTGAGTGGGCTTTTATTGTGCTTCTTTTTATACTGGTGATTCCAACTGTCTAAACTGTTGTTCAGACTTCAGCCCTGTGTTATCACAATGCAGGGGGCTGCACCAGGTTTCAGATCCAAGAATTTTAAGGCGGATTTCAAAACCCAACACAACAATCATAGTACTCTGACACAGTATTTTACAACTCTGTAGAGTTATCACGGCAGCAATGACTTTATCTTTCAATGCGTCAATAGCGAGGTAACAGTAGAAATACAGCGTAAACGTTACGTACTATAATCCACAAATAACTTGCTCACCAAACACTATTTATGGTTATAAATAATAAGGGAAATTTTAACACTGAATTACATAGAGTTAACTAATACGACTTGGAAAAGTTTTACAGTTGTAATTACAACTTGTATGTTGGCACAAATGCATTATTCATACCATATTTCAGTTTATTTCAGTCAAACTGACAATCACAATAATCCTCCAGTTAATGATTCTGTGATGAACACAGAGTTGAAAAAATAACAGCAGAATACACAATTATCTTGTCATGTTGTCATGTTGAGTATCTTTAGCTAATAAAGCTATACTTGTATAACTCCTCCTTTAACAGACTCTAAAATTGGTTACTGTGCCGTTTTTCCACAGCTGTCACACATATCATAATTCAGATCGGGGTGCACATGACTAGCCCAACGAATTGGTAAATAAAACTCGGAAAATGGAATTGACTTTATTCCCCCTGTCATTTGGTATTTTTTCCAACTAAAAGCACCTGGATCTATGACATGCACAGCTTTTACCTGTGCCAAACATCGAGGCAGCAACTGGAAAAAGTGACTTATCTTGTCAATATGTTTTTCATCCGAAGGGAAATAATATCTTCACTTGACAGAGATTCTAATATAAACCAACACCTTCACCTCAGGCTCTCAAACTCTATTACATTAGCAGGAGGGACATTGGGAACAAAAAACCAGAGCATTACCACTGTTGATCCACGGAGAAGCCTGGATAGCTGCGAGGCACATTCTTGAACGAGCCACAGAAAACCTAATACAACTACGGCTCAAGACCGAGAGAGACCCCTTGGCTCTGTTTCTGTCTAAAGTTCAGGGGCTGTAGCGGGAGGGATGGAGCATTTTCAATGCACTTTGTAAAAGGAGTGCTTGGATGCTTCAGACAATTTGGTGTCAGCGTGTTTTTGCTACCTGTGTTGATGTGTCCTCTGTGGAATAAAAGCCCACAGCAGGACTTTGCTTGCCCATCAGCACAGGAAAGAGGATGTACTCCCATGTCTTGCTGAAAAGGGTCCTATTGTACTAAATGGTAGGAAACAATCTTTCGTGGACCAGGATTTTGGTACTGCTAGAGCAGGACCCCCGTTGTGACATGGAAAAGAGGAAGGGACAGGGGCATCTGTTTTGCATATTCTCCTTTTGCCTTCAGGGATATCTTCCCCCTCTCCGTCCGCTCTGTCTCTTTTCCCCAACTCACTCTCCCATCTCTCAAAAAAACCCATCACAACAGGACATAGTTGTGGCCCAAAGCTGATGGGTAGCTGTCCAAGAGATGGGCCAGTTGCCACCTTCTTCCTCTCTTTGTCAACATCCAACAAACTAAGGCCAAACCACCATGTGGGTATGCTAATGTATGGTGCCCCGGGGCTGCCCATAGAGATGCCAATCTGCAGCCAGGGGCCAACTGGGTGTGAGTGAAGAAAATTAAGCTTTGACTCCTGGACCCCGTCAGTCTGAAGGGGTGAACGGCTTTTGCAGCCTGGTGGTGCACTCTGTTTTGGCTTCACTAGAATCCACGGCTATCAGGAGGGCTGTGGAAAGAAAGAGAATTCACAGCCTCAATCACATGGTCTCCCTCAGGCTTAGGACGAGGACAACTAGGCATTGGGTCAAATTGTATTTTGTAAAAGAGAGTTACACCAAAACGAGTAGCAGAAAATGAAATGTGAAAGTCAATTAAGTGCACTTTTCTGTGATTTATACCCAGCATTAACATGCATCTGGGCCTGATTACATTCATGCCTGACATTAAGATGCATTTCCAGAATACAAATAGAAGGACAACACTCAGATTTAAATGCATATCACCTTCTCTAGTAATACTTGTAGATACATGAATACAGTTTATAATCGACAGTAAACATTAATTGTTCCCATCCCCAAGGATACTGGCATTCATTCTTAACAAGTATGTTCCCACCTAAACTGATTCATTTGCATGCGTTCCTCAATTGAAACCATTCAGAAACATAATATGCTCCTTCAAGCAGCGTAAAAAAAAAACAATATTTGAAAACACTATATGACTCAAGGCAGAAGTGTTCTCATGCCCCTGCAAACCCTGCCAATATATGTGTTTTGTTTATGTGGCTCCACCACTCACCTTTTGGTTTTTAATGAACCGGAGAGAGAATCTATTATTATACCAGTGGCTTAATACTTTTAATGATGTGCTGATTTAGCCATCTCACCCTCTGTTGCCCCAGGCACGGCCACAGAGACTCTCATTAGCACTATAGCACTCTACCATGTGCCTGCGTGTACTTTTATAAAGACACTCTTACATAAAAACAAGTCGGGAGAGGTTGAATGTGAATGAGTTTCAGATGTGAAATGTGTGTGACCAGAGAGTTGACGACTCAAGGATTTCCCACTCGCATTGCCTGATTTATTTATGCATGTGTTCCATAGGGGGAGAATGTGACCCTGTGGTCAGCATATGCTCTGTAGTATTTCTCCTCTCTTTTTCTCACCTTGTCTTCCACGTCTCCATCTCTGCCTGGAGAGACTGAACAATGAGAGTAACCGCAGAACGCTCCTACAGTACTGGACATCACCAGCATTTAAATTAACCACAAAGTCAGGAGTCAGAGGCTGTGTGTTATTACAGTGTCCCTGTGAGCGTAGAATGACTACGTAAGAGCAAAAACCTGTAACAGAAAGAAGACTGAGGATGACAGATAGGAGGGATTTATTTATTTTCTGCTATTGGTTATCTTCTTTTTTTCCTTCATCTGCCACTCTCTTTATCTTCCTCCATCTCTCTCCGGTCCTTTCACAGTGCTGTAAAACTCCCCTATGAGTTGTAGAAAGTGATACGCCATCAAGTCCTTCTGATTCGATGAAAAGTGATGTGTGCTGGAAACGGAGCAGTAAATAAATGGTGCTAGCACAGCGCTTGTGTAGAAGCAGGAAGAGACCCTGTACACGTTGTAGGCAGACTGGATCGATGAACATCACTTTTTGACATGCCCGAGCAAGGGCTTGGTGTGTTTGTGGATTTGTGTGTGTACACGGAGGTGTTTGCAGAGGTGTGTATCCTGTTCTGCATGAAAGCTGCCAACTATCCTAGAGGAAGGCAGATGGCTGAGAGGCCAGAGTCATTGAGGCGTTTGTCTGAGTGTGAGAGAGAAGAGTCTTCAATGTGTTCACATAATATGTGTGTGTGTGTGTGTGTGTGTGTGTGTGTGTGTGTGTGTGTGTGTGTGTGTGTGTGTGTGTGTGTGTGTGTGTGTGTCCCTTCCTAGCCAATCAGTTAATCCATTATCATTTACCAGCCTGTCACACCGCTACACCTTGGCTTTAATTGCAGCCAATAGTGAAGCAACTTAAACCGAATTAATGCTCTGCACTGAGCACCTCTCAATCACTTCAACTTAACTTTGTTTCTAACCCAGTTTTCACACACTGCAGCACCACAAAGCCCCTTCTCCTCTGTACCCAGGCACTAATTGAGCCTTGCCTCTATTGCAGGAGTTGTCACTTTCTTCCTCTGCTTTGAAAAGCAACCTGCCTCTCCTCCCCTCTCACCTCATTTAGGGATGAGCTTAGATCATCCCTAGTTTTTTGTGCATGTGTTACAGACTGTGCCCATTTGTGTTTGTGTGTTTATACAGGCAATTATGGGTGTCTGTCTGTGGTTGTACCTAAGCACGGGTTATGAAGCAGAGCTCAGCAGGAGTCTTGTAAGGAGGCCACAGTTGTGTGTGATGTCTGTTTGCCACACCAACATGCAAAGCAAGGGCAATATACACGCTAAGCTCAGCCCAGCTAACTATGTATCCATTTATAGATTCATTTTTATTTTTGTGACGTTGACTTGGTGGAACATAATACTGTCCTTAAGTACTAGTACTACTACATAGGTACTAGTCGTGTTGATCTTGCACTCTATACTCTACACTGTAGTCAAGACCCCCTAAACCAAGACCAATTCAAGACCAAGACCACTGTGTATCAAGAAAATCTTGTGAAGGGCGGTGTTTATCGGCCCGTCAACGGGTGTGTCAGTTCTTGCAGCCTCCAACTCATTATGTTGTTGAGCTGCCCACTCGTGTTGCCTTGAGCTCCAGTGCTTGTCTATCTCCGCGGTTCTGATGTGCTACCCTGAACTAGGGAACTCGATGTGTCTCTTTTTGAAGTCTTGTACATGCTTTGCAGTATAATTTTCCGTCCATCTCAAAGACGCCGGGATATGCATCCAAAGACTTCATAAATTGCCTTTGTCTTTCGTTCAAATTCATTCTTTCTTCTTTGCCAGTTTGCACATTTGTTTGTATTGTTGATGGGGTAGTTGAACTTCAAACCCCATTGTCAAACATCTTAATTTTCTTCGCCATTGTCTCTAAAAGAAACGCCTGTGCGCATGCGAGTAAACACACCAAGGCACGTGCAGCGTTACAGTATCTGCTGTAGGTTGTAACAGCAAAAAACATTTAGCTGTTAGCTGTCCCTTCTTTTTTATATGTTGAAAAGAATTGGTTGCATTAAAACACCAACAGAAAACAAACATTAAAGAAAACTCATTATGCAGGGGGGTGCAGGTGATAATTCTCTGTGGGTTTGTCACTCTGAGCGACTTCTTTCCAATTCGATTCATTGTTGATTCAAAACTATTCATTGTATCTCCTTTACATACATTTTGCTAACATACAACGTTTTACGAACAGGAATTTCACCTGTTATGAAGTATGTTTTCAGTATGATATGTCTACTTTTACCTCACTTTTAAGGAAGTAATCAGAACACTAACTAATACTGAAGTGCACTTGCATACACTCCACTCTACACCACCGGATACATCCGTATTTAAATAATCTTATCACGACTGCAGTCTGTCACAGAATATGGGGCTGTGGGTTGACAAGGTCACGTCACGTTGACAGCTCATCTCCCCTCTGAATTGTAATTCTGCCTAACAAACTGACAACTAATAGGCCCGAAAAGCTAGCATGAGACAACTGACGACAACAACACTACAGTACGGTTGAAAACAGAGCTCGACCTGGCTGCTGCTTTTAGGAAAGACTTTGGGCTTTTGGCGCTGACATTAAGCCCCCACTAAGGACGAAGGAGTGAAAGCCCCAGCAGAGATATTCTCTGGCTCAACAGTGAGAAATTCCACTAAGGATAAAGGAATTAGTTTAAAGGCCCAGTGAATTTCCCTCCATTCTCATCCTCCTTTATTGTACAGTACACGTCTTTTTTTGTCTTGAATCCTTCATTTGTAAAATGCCATTTTCATAAGTCGCTTCAGTTGATTGCCAGACCGAGACTCCAGGCTGTACAAGATGGAGCAAATGTGGATTTGCAGATTATATCACAAAAATACTGTCATAAAAGGCGCAGTCTTAGAGTGCGAGTGAACTTGGCAACAAAGGTTCAACATGGCTGACATTTTGTGCAGAGAGAGAATGTGCCTTTGGAGATGAAGTGTGTGTCATCAGGACTGCCTGCGAGATGGTCTCCAGTTTGCTGAGTGTGCACCCAGTAGGCCCAGAAATATGAGGAGCATGCAGAATGTTGCAGAGTTTCTGGTTAGCAGACTCTCCCCTCTTGTGTTTCCCCCCCTGAGAGAAACCTATTGATGTGATTCATGGTTTCAGCACATGGTAACTTACAACCAGGGTCTTGTGCATGACGGCTCCTGCTTCTGCTGCTTCTTTGAAAATAAGTTCAAGATTTTTCAAGCAGCACCTACAGTAACATCCTCCCAACCTGCCAGTTCCGCCTACACACATTCTGGAGGAGCAGGCTTGGCATTATCTGGGACGGCAAATGCCACAGGGTTTGAAAACCCTGCTTTTTGAGTGTTAACAACTATGTAGCTGTGTCTGAATCTGGCAATCTGTGTGTGTGTGTGTGTGTGTCCAGGCATCCGCTCTCTGCAAATTATGGGTATGCAATGTGGATTTAGAGGCACAAATGTCAGCTTGTGTGTTTCCGTTGTACCTCTCAAGCACAGAAATGAAACTCTTCACTCCTTCACTGTTATCTTTTCTTCTAGTGAAAAAAAGCAAGTCAATTTAAAAAGGAGATGTTATCTTAAGTTGCACTCTCAAAGGGTTTTGATTCATGCTTTTGTAGTTTGACCCAGGTTGCACTCATATTACAAAAAAGATCTAGAAAAATGCATGGAGGGCCTAGTCAGCCCTTGTGCATCAATCAAATAGGGTTCATATACATCCCTGCCCACATAATACAGGGGTTTTCAAATTGAACCTTGGAAATTCTGGCCTCAGAACACATAAGAAGAAACAGTAGGTTATTCTTTATTTAATTTTAGCCTAGAGGGATAGAAGGAGGATTTGAAATTGCTTCTGTGCTATTGTAGAGGATAGGAAGGATGCTGGTGAAATGGTATTTCTGTAAAAGGAGATTTTAGCCACCAGTTTCAAAGCATCAGCTAACTTGTGCAGAAGTCTGTTAAGCCTCAGTGAGTAGCAACAGATTGTACCCCCTGTTGAAACACTATGCCTGACTTCAGGTTTCGTTTTGATTCCTTACTCTGAAGACATTCACTTTCCACTTTAGCCATAGATTAAAAACTTACCTCTAATTGATGTGAAATTAAACCTGAACATGCTTCAAATGTGCCTTCAGGATAATCCAAATAGTAAAGAATTGTTCTTGCTCAAGCTATTAAAATCTGACGAGATGTCTCCCCTACTTGTGGTGCGATGTATCCCGCAATAAAAAATGCATGACTCCCACCAGAGATGTGATTAGCTCAAAATGACCTTGACAGAAGAAACACCTTGGTTCTGAAATCCCAACCTTATAATTGAATCGTCTAGTGTCTTGTTGATTCCATGTAAAGCACTTAGTGACAAACCTGTCTGTGCCAAATAAGAAAAACCTCGGGTGAATATATTTGATTTGATGTGATTGGGCACCTTACTCTCTCTCCATGTGCCTGCTCTGTCTAATAGCTGGTAATGTAATTACGTTTCCATCAGTGGGAGGTCTAATGATTGACTTTGGTGTTATGTGCTAGTGAGATAAACCTCCCTCTCAAATACTCTGGGTTTGGTTGGATCAATAATTTATCCCACTGGTGTTCTCTTAATTTATAGTACTGAAGTATTTTCAATCATAATGCTTTTGGAAAGATTCCAGGCACTGTTCCAGCATTTCTTAATAAAGGTGTTGCAGCCTATTGTGAAACCAAGTGGACAGACTTTTAGTCACATCCTGTGTGTGCTGTGGAATTTTGTACATTTTCACTGAAACTTTGCGAAATAAGCTGCAATCCAAATGTTGTGGCATTTGTCAAGGTTGTGTGCTGTTACCAGAGGCATTGTGCATTGTGGTAAACCCAAGCTGCCTCCCCGCTTCCCTTTGCCAAAGAACTCTCCCTATGGTCTGAGATAAAACTCAGCACTACTGCTGGTACCTTCACACATCCTAATTGGCCCGTCTGTCTTGCCAGGGAGTCTAACCAGTATATGTGTGTGTGTGTGTGTGTGTGTGTGTGTGTGTGTGTGTGTGTGTGTGTGTGTGTGTGTGTGTGTGTGTGCCTGTTTCTCTGTATGTCCCTGCAGGCTTTGAGCTGCTGTATCAGCCGGAAGTGGTGAGGCTCTACCTATCTCTGCTGACGGAGAGCCAGAACTACAACACCCTGGAGGCCGCTGCAGGGGCTCTGCAAAACCTCAGCGCTGGACAGTGGACCGTGAGTCCAGGGTTGGGGAGGGTAAAACATGTAGACACTATGTCCTTGTCCATACTCATGTATTTCATTCTTGCAACGTCTGTCCTCGTCATTGACCTTTCAGCAGCAGTAATCTTGGATTGTTATTGGAGCACAAATACAGAGTCTGATGGGCTTGAGAACAACCCCATAAATATGATAGAATCTGAATTGTAAGTCGTTTTGGATAAAAGCGTCTGCTAAATGACTGTAATGTAATGTAGACGCTCAGTCTCTGCAAACCATAAAGCCACTGTGTAGACTGAAATAAAGCCCAAGATTTGAAGAGGTAGCTCAAACACAATCTTTGAAGCTACCTTTCTTGGTTAGAACCATTCATCATAAGTGGGACTACATGACTAGATATGTAGACCAAACTTTCATCTCTGATAGATGTTTTCCTCTGTTGATAGATGATGTGAGAACCTCTAGAGCCAGGATCAGACATTTATTCCAATTACAGCGACAGTGGAGCTGCTGAGAGGCTGTCTGGCTTGCTGGCAGCAGTGAATTATCAACAGGGAAGGATAGTTGTCAGATGCCAGTTTACGAGCAGCACCTCGGGCAAGAGCGGCCACTTACGTTTTTTCAGCACAGGCTGGCTGCATTCAGTCCACGGCAGCATTATCACCGCAGCGCTTCTATTTACACTCCTGTGTCAGACAGTAAAACCATACCTCAGTCCTCTAAATTCATTAACGGCGTCTACCTCGAGTGGAACAAACACCTGAACTTTTATTATTGTTTTAGTTAGAGCCCTGAGTCTCACAACTAGATAACTAGTGTAACAATTTAGTAGTGATTTTCAGCTCAGGTGAGCATTTTGAGAAGAAATCCTTCTTTCGTTTGGTGTATTTTTTTTTTTCCTGTCGGAGCTGATCAGAATGTCTGGCGAGGCTCAGGAACCTGTGGAGTAGCTAACCCATCACACTGTCGCATCTGGACAAAGCTTGCCCCTGCTCCCTGGGAGGATACCGGAGCTGCTTCTTTAAATCCTCCTTGTTCTTTGTTACTGCTTAGTTCTGTACTGCTGGATTGAGCTGTTTCTTAAAGCGTACTACTGCCACCTGGTGGTTCAGCTGTGCCCGTCCTCTGCTTAATTACTTCTCTTGGGGTACCAGTTCTTAGAAGATGAACCCTTTTATGTCAAACTTAATGTTTCATGTTACAAAAAAATGAGAAGTAAAATCTACTGATGTTTAAATTAGGACAAATTATACCACATGTCCATTCAGAGCCCCACTGTGTAATGTTGTGAATTAGTCCAAGTTCAAGGAGCAGTGCTGAGCTGTCTTGTTGGTAGTGACTGAACGATAGGGCGTGTGTGCATGTATGGGTTGTGTGTGAGCATGAAGGCATGTATCAAAAATGTCCACATTGAGGATACCCTAGTGGAGCTACGTCAAAAGACAAGATGTGTGGTCATGCTGGGCTGCTCCCAGGTGGGAATCTGTAGCTTTGCATGAATGCCAAATAGGCAGTTAGTGGCTACCTATAGGTCAAAAGTCAAAATTATAAAAAGCACTCACTCTCTGTCTGCCCTCCAGTGGTCCAACTACATTCGAGCCACGGTGCGCAAGGAGAAAGGTCTTCCCATCTTGGTGGAGCTGCTGCGCTCCGACTCCGACAAGGTGGTCCGAGCTGTGTCCATCGCACTGCGCAACCTGTCCATCGACCGCCGCAACAAGGACCTGATCGGTACAAACCATTAGCAATACAGCACACACTGATTCAAGATCCAAATTGACACAAATATAGTGGATCGTTGTTCTTTGTGCTACAACCAAAACATAGCTCCTTAAAGGATAAGTTACATTTTTCACATGTCACATGTGCACTGAAAGAGTTCTTGGTGGCTGTTACTATTCCTCTTGACCATACCGGCCTCGAAGAGATCCCTTCTTAAAGTGATTCCATTGTAAGAGATAAGGGACAAAATCTGCAGTCCTCATTCTGTCAAAAAATACACTTCAACATTCAGCCAAAGCTAATGTGAGGCTTTGGGTGTATCTGTACACTAAAATGTAATCAGGTTTTGAACACTTTTAATACGAGCCTTGCTATTTCGACAATAGTAACTCACTCTCTGTCTGAAACGCTCTTGTTTTTGTGTTTTTAAACATTATCACCAGCACTTTTACCTGTTAACCTAAAAAAAAAAAAACGTTGCTTTACAGGAAGTTATGCCATGCGGGACTTGGTGAGCAACTTGCCCAGCGGCCAGCAGCGGCCAGCCAAAAACCTGGAGGAGGACACTGTGGTCGCCATCCTCAACACCATCCATGAGATCGTCACTGACAGCTCTGAAAATGCCCGCTCCCTCGCCCAGGCTCAGGCCATTGAGAAGCTGGTTGCCATCAACAGGACTAGGTAAGACTATACAGTACATCACATAATAATGTCTCTTAACAACATGTAAACCAGCAGACTGTATTATTTAGATTGATGTAAGTTTGTATTTAGGATTTATTGTCTCTATTAGGCTACTGTTTATACATAGGAGGCCCCAAAAGGAATATGCACAATCATAGCAGAACTGTTTGCCTTTTTATCACAAAATAATCTGCTTAAAGAATTCATAGTTTACCCGAACACAATTATCTTTTCTTATCAGTCTTATACTGTAGTTCAAACAAATTGTATTGCAGACAGTGAACCAAACACAAATGATACATTCATATTCATGTGAACCATGCCAGAAGTGTGGATTTATATGGAGACATCATACATGTAATTTTGAAACAATGACCTTGAATGCAATTTGCATCGTGATCCTTTATATTAGTAGTCATGGAGGATAATGTGATATGTCTCTAATGGCCCAAGCTTGGCTACCACAATACTATACTCTAACAAGGCTGAGCTCACACACACACCACCCACCACACATGAATTAACAGACTTTTAGAAGTGGAGGGCAGTGTTATAGGGGAGAACCTCTGAAGCTTCTGCTCATATAGGTAAGAGAGTAGCTGCTCCACTATGACCCGAGCTCTCCACTACAACCTGATAATGAAAACTAACAGATATCTTTAAGAGGTGTCTTATAATACCAGTGATAACCATTCTTAACTGAAGTGCGTCTGCATCCCACTTTTAATTCAAGAGCACTTTTCAAAGGCTCGTCCTTGTGTGGTATTGAGCATACGGAGAGTCGCTGTAACTAGCATGAATATACATCGTTCACTCATAGACCAAATAGCTTAATTTCCTCTGACACACATGAGATTTGCTTTCTTTGAAGTGAGGCCCCCACCCACATGTAATTATTACTGGTAGCTAATGAAAGGAAATGTGCACTCATCTGGCTATGAATTAAAAACTAGAGACCCTGGAGCCTCTCAGGGGACTTGACGTCTTTGAATAAAGAGATTGATTCACACGCTAGCATACCCAGGCGTCACTGTACCTCTTCATATATTTCCCCCTTATTGTGGCCCCCTCAGCCAATCAGCTCGCGAAACCAAGGCTGCGTCCCACGTGCTGCAGACGGTCTGGAGTTATAAGGAGCTGAGGAACGCTTTGACCAAGGACGGCTGGAACAAAAGCCACTTCCAGGTACAGAGCTGTAATCTTGTGGAAGCTATCCTTCACATATAACCTGGATCCTTAGTATTATTGTTGTTTATTACTTAAACAATTACAGACACTAAATGTTTCTAAGGACCACTTTACCACTAATGATTAGTGTCCCACTAAGAGAGTATTTGCATGACAAGATATATTGGTTGCATCGTTAGCCACTTATCATTGTGTAAAATAATTGGAGATGAAGCTAGTGAGTACATTTTTCAATTCAGTATGTATGAGCCAAGGTATTTTAAATGTTTGCACCCTTCTTCTTCTCTCAGCCCACGATGACAACCACCCCTAAAGCAACCAAGAACGGCAAGCCAGGCTACGACGACACCACCCTACCCCTGATGGAGAAGAACCAAGGTCAGTTAGAGTGTGTGTGTGTGTGTGTGTGTGTGTGTGTGTGTGTGTGTGTGTGTGTGTGTGTGATTGTTGCTGTTTTCGCCTGTTTAGAGGACCAAGCAGGTGGAATAAGGGGGAAAGATCCCAGGGCTCCTCAGCAGAATGACAATAAAGTTATTGTATTTCCTATGAGGTCCAGTGCCTAACCAAAAGGTGAGGCTGGCAAATTCTAGATATCAAAATCCTGTGAAAAGACCAAACCCAAAACATTTTTGTCCGTCTCTCAATACATTGTGACTTCACTACCCTGTCTTTGGCTTTCATCCCCAAGATCATTGGTTCCTGCTAAAGACGTAAATCTTTCAAAAACAGGTCATGAACAATAATTTCCATTTTTAAAAAAGATCTAAGAATTTCTGAAAACAGCTAGGCTCTGTAGTATTTAGCAAATGTTACTCCAAGGGAAATCATTGTTCATTTTTTGGAGAGTATTTTCAGCTATTGATGAATACAAAGTTGGTGCTCTAATGAGTGTTTTTAGCAACAAGACAGCATATATAGGATTGACTCAAAATGAACTTTAGTGCCCGTGTTCATCATAACAAAGGAATATGTCACCCAGTAAAGTAATGCTGTTTGTTGATGTGTTTTTATTTGTTTCTGGACAAAAATGGAGGTCTGTAGCAAAGATGAATAAGATATATGAGACTTTGACTACACAGACAATACTTGTTTGCAGGCTAAACTCATTGGTAGTTTTGTCTTTTATATATATAGAATGTCTCCAGATTTATGTTATGGTCGGTAAGTGATGGGATAAAGTACACAAAGCTAACAGTATCACACCCGTATAGTCCTCAAAGCAGGTTTAAACACAATACTAACAGGAACTCGAAAACAGTGTGTGATTGTGTCCAGCTCGCTGAGGACATGTCTTTTTTCTCATGCCTATATTGAAGCGCTGTGCTTGCCACGATACTACTCTCATCCTTTGTGTGGTGAAGCTGTGGTGGGTTATATGTTGCAATAATGTTGTTATGGGTCAAAAATAAAGTGCATAAAATGGGAGCTGGAGCTTTGAACAACATACTGCTGCTGTTTTAACCCTCAACCCTCAAAAAGTTGTTTTTGACAGAATATAAAGAAATGTACTATCTTTAGATGCTGAACTCTTTTCTATTTGTGTTGTGGGTTTTAAATTGACGTAATGGGGTCGGCGATATTGGAAATTTCCCCACCCTTATGCAATCGTGAATAGCTGCATCCACAATCAAAAAACTGGGTTGGAGGTTTTCTATAACAGCAGCAGTATATGTGGGGGAGGGTGGGGGACTTGTGCAGTACATTGGCCCAACAACAAACATCTCTTTGACAGAGGAGTCAATAGCATCGCAGCAGTTTAATGTCCTGATTTTTGGCCGTACGCCCAACTATTTTTTGCATCCATACATGCACATGAAACGCAGCACTCATGCCTGCCCACTCTCAGTTTGCATTATTCAATCACTGGCCAAGAACCCTTACCCTGAGAAGCAGCAGCGTTTTGGCTCAATGACTCAGTCTGTGTGTGCACCATTTTTGTACAAATGGCATATGAATGCTTTTCAGGCACCAGGAAATGTGGCAGTGGTGATATGATACCTATGGATGAGCTGGGTCCAGGTAAGAGCCAGACTGCATGATCATCCTTAGCCAAAGAAGAGCTAGCTCTTCTCTAATCTCAATCCAGTGTCCGACAGTTATTTGATTCAACGTCTCTCCTACTAGTTCTTTAACCGTTGCCAAGATGTTAGTATCATATTAAAATTCAAACCACTGAACACTCTGATCTTGCTATGATCACTTCAGACGTGAAGCTCTTTGATGCTGTATGCAAGACCCCTCTCTTGACAAGATGTTTGTACAAAGCTGGGCCTTCATTAGAAGCTGAACAGATGTGGGTGGTTCTCCACTTAAATAAAAACACTCTTAGTATCTCATATGGCAGAGCTCCTCTGCTGTGATATGTTTCAAATAAATGTCCCTGCTGTTGTTATTAATATAGAACTGCAACTCTGATAATCTTTCTTTCTTTTTTTTTACTTTTTAAGAATTTTAAGTGAAGTCACTTTTTAGAGGGACTTTTTTCACACTCTTACCCAAAGACCATTGTAGGGGAGCTGGGGGAGGGGGTTAATATTCCAGAGGGGAATATTCCGGAAAAAAAACTGTTATTCTCTGAGATTATAAAGTCATACATTTACATTTTTCTTTCAAGGCGCAAGAAGTGGTTTTTTTTTCAAGAAACCAAATAGCTTCACTTTGCAAGGTTGGATAAACCTCATCACAACAAATTTGTGAGTTTAATCTCAAAGAATTAACTTTTTTTTAAAGTTTTTTCCTCCGAATATTACCCCTCTCCCCCAGCTTCTTAATTGTATTTATTTTTATTTTTGCCTACGATGACCCTAGTACGCCGTCGCACTCTCAGGGTATATCATGCTGGTTTTCCTACAAGCCTCTGGGTCCATATTTATCAAGTGTCTCAGTATCCCTCCAAGGAATTGTACTTAAAGTACGACTAAAAATACTCTTCATCTAAGTAGGAATTGTATGAAGCTTCCTACATTGACTTTGAACAAGAAGAAGGACTTCCAGGAGAGAGTACGACGTCACTCTTTTCCAACATTCAGAGCTTTTCAATAGAATAGTTGATGGCACACAGTAGTTTTCTGACGGTTGTGGTTTGAAACATTAATATCAGGCGTAATATTGGAAAAGCAGAAAATAGTTACATGTTTATGTGTAGGCTTCATGTGTGTGGTTAGTAAGTTAGTGCAAAAATTAATAAATATAAATGAATTATTGAATCATTAGTTAAATAACCCCACGATTGGAATGTATGCACTTCATGCTGAGTGATGGAGAAATAAGAAAAGGTCAAACTTGTATAAGGATTCTAAGATAACAATACAGTGTGATTAAGGTGCAAATCCAAAATACATACAATGCCAAAATCAGATTTACAGTATGGATCCTAAAAATGAAAAAGTTGACAGTGAATGAACTGAATATACTGTGTATACTCATTATCTGAGGTGTATGAGTGATAAAAGTTTGATTGATAATTGCTGAAACTGTCCTTACTGTTGTTTATTTGATTATCTCATTGTCATGAATGACGTCTTGAAAGTCTTTGGAGCTCTCTTAATGTTTGCTATGATAGGAGGGATTTTCAAGGTTGCAAATGTTGATAAAATGCTTGAAAAGTAGGACCAAATAGAGTATGTGTCACGCTGAGAAGTTTTTGCCAGCTGGGGCTGATTTTCTACTACTGAGATGCTCAATAAATACTGGCCCTGGGCTGGAATATATGAGAGTGCATTTTTAAAGACCGTTATGGGGACAGGGTCAAATAGCACTTGCAAATACTTCATCTGGTTTGTTTTAAACCTACTGTGGTGGTAAATAACATGAGTGCTAGAAAGTTTGGAGAAGCACAAGCTAAGAATGTGCTGTTTAGTCTACTCTTCTGTGTCCAACAACTTTCAGGCACTCTTGTTAAGTGTTCCAGTGCAGAAAACCACTGAGTCAGTCACTACGCACAGGTTAAAACAACACTATAAATGATCTGTCCCTGTTTCTTTTTAATCGTGGATGGAGAATAATGAACTCACCGTTGTTCTCTGACCTCATTAGATGGTTACTCCACCATTGACCAGAGGGACAAGGACTGCAAATACAAGGCAGTTGACGGCTCAGTGGACCAGACAGAACGGGAGCCATTAAAGGTACAGGCACATCTCTTCTGGACTCCCGGGGGGACAGAGGATGAAATAATGATGTCTCATTGAAACGTCCTCTCCTTCTGTGTCCTTTTCTTTGCCTCTCGCACCATGTTTTCTGGGGTGGTCGTCATTAAAGGCTCTTAATCCTATCGATTCTTTAAAGAGGCTAGAAGTTGTCATTCTCTGTTGATGCTGTCCACAGCTCAGCACTGTGGACAGCCTCAGATCTGAGAGCCGCCAGTTAATTGAGTGTAAGCCAAAGTTTGTTTCTTGTTGCACTGATCGGCTATCCAACTTCAAAGAGGAGTCACAGGATAATGGGCTCAGAGGATGTCTGACACATGTGGGATGACTCTCAATACTTTTTGTAGTTTACTTTTCATCTGCTTTTGTGCAAGATGAAAAGGATTTTCCCTGTGGGATTGTAAAATGAATGCAATAAAGAGCCCATTAAAGCCAGTTTAGCATAAGTCTCTATAGGTGAATGGTCATATTTCTGCTTCCCCATGCAGGTTAAAACTACCCCTTGAAAGTCTTTCCAAGGCAAAGTCTGGGTGGAAATTATGTCTGGAGCAGAGTTAATAGTACAGTTCATACAGGCTTTTTATCTGAATTATGGTAGTTATTTGCGTTTTGTTTGAAATTGGGTTAAACCAGGGTCAACTGAATTGACCAATGCTGTGCTTTATAACTTACAAATTACATTGTTATTAATTTTTTCAGGAGTTACATAGTCTCGTTTGAATTCTAAATATGGGTCTTCATGTCTATTGTCTTTCTTTCTGTTGTGGCTCAATTATCAGTGTAGCATTGCACATCTGAGAGGAAACTAAGAGACTGTAGTTAGATATATACTGTAGCTATATGTCATCCATGTGGCATTTTACACTCATTGTAAACTAATAATCAAATTATACTGTTATAAAAATGTGGGTTTATTGTATGAGCCCCAGTGTCTACTTTATCCTTCAACAGTCAAATCAACTGACATGGTAGTTACAAATAGATCTTACTTACAGGTATTTCAGAATTTCTTTTCCTCTAAAAGTTAAAGGTGCTGCAGCACTGATTTGTTTTTTTTAAAGGGGAACTGACACCAGGCTGAAAAGCAATGTTTCACTTCCTCTCTGGTCGAAGTTTTAATTTCGATGCACCTCTGACCTTTGGCTTGTCAAAAGTGTGCCCTGTTGCAGCTGCAACCACACCCAACAGTGATGTCACAGTTCACTGACCAGACCCTGGAGTGAACTTCTACATCACTGCATCAAGTTAAGAAGTTAAACTGGAGGAAACAATAAAACAAGATTTTCATCTGGTGTTAGGTTGCTCATACAGTTTTGATTTTCAGTGTTGTTTTTATTTTAACTGATGTCCATTCTACATTGACATTATGTTAGTGGAGCTGGTTGTGTTGAGTTAAAGATTGAAATGGAACCAAAACAAGTGCAAATTGTATCCAGTTTAATGCTAGAATAAAACAACTAATGTAGCAGCAAAGTATAGCAGCACAAAATAGAAACAATGGGCAGTGTCAGTACTCAACACTGACCTCAGGCTTCAGCAATCCATTTTGGTTGACGCCTACTCTTCATCATATTAGGTTAACTACTAAACCAGCTGAAGTTATACTGTCCCATCTTGAAAGGGCAGAAACCAACCAACTGAGAAGCCACAGACAGGAGTAATCATAGCAAACAGACTTGTTTCTCTTCAGTGTACAGGCCTTCTAGCGTTACTCCAAAGCTGTCTTTTAAGTCTGCCTTCTGTACTGTACTTCCCAGAGGTTTTCTGCCTGCTTAGAATGCAACTTGGCTGTTTAAACTGCTCTCTCCCCCTCTTTGATTTGCATGTTGTGGTTCACTGTTTTGAATCACTCTGAATTCTTTCCAAGCTATCCTAAAGGCAGGGGACTAACACTGGCTTCTCTAATCCTGGATGCATGTGTATGTGTGAGTGTGTGTGTGTGTGTGTGTGTGTGTGTGTGTGTGTGTGTGTGTGTGTGTGTGTGTGTGTGTGTGTGTGTATTAGTGAAATGTATTGACCTCATATTGTTTTGCTGTGTTTTTTTGTTTTTTAACTCATCCTCCTGTGGCCACAGAATGACACAAATAGGAAACACTATATCAGGACTAACAGGCCTGCAGTCAGTCTGGTGGACGCTTGTGATGTTAAGCCCCAGCCTGTTGACTCCTGGGTCTAGATGCATGCATGGTAGGTCTCAAAAAATAAAAGCACAATAAAAATAACCACCTTCACCTTTTGGTTTGGATTGTAGCATCCTTTGCATCGCCTGTTTGTTCATCTTTCCCACCTGTGTTCCTTTCAACCTCACACTGTGTCATGTAGCTGTCACCCTGCACCCAGAGCAGTCAGCTGGAGAAGTCACTTTGTTCTTTCCATGGAAATGAACACAATTCACTTGCAGTTCAACCGAAAAAAAATAAATTAGGTTCAACATTTTTAGATTGTATTTAAGATTTATTAAATGTATACATTGTATATGAATTTATATTTACACACACTTCCATACGTAGATTGAGGCAAAGATGGCGCTACAAGAAACTCAAAGTACAAAATAAATCACAAATGAGAAAACTCGAGGCCTGTCAAGCATTGGATTTCTCTACGTTCAGAAGCAGTTTGCATTGGGCGGTAGTGAGAGTGACACTGAGCATTTACAGAGTTTGTGTGATGTCTTTTTTTCTAACTTTTCTAAAAACCAGAACCACAAGATTAAAAGTGTAGGTTGTGTGTAAGCTGCTATGGTTAGCACGTCTGTCTAGTCTAACTAGATTGCCTACAGTAGTAGCAGAGTGTTACTTCATAAACCAAGGAACACACTATTAACTAACTAGTTTGTGGAGTAACAGTTTAAAAATGGCTAATTTCACAACCTGTTTATCCACTATATATTGTTTTCCCATTGTGTGGAAGCTGGTCCTAGATGCTGTCAGAGTTTAGAGTAGCCTAACATTTGCAGCTCTGTCCTGCTCTTTATTGTATCCAAGAAACTCCTGCTAAGCTGGTAGCATCACATTTGCCAAACACTTTAGTTAGTCCTCATGCAATAAGAGCATATAACATTAAAAGAGAAAACATACTGTATGGAAATACTAACAAGTATGTAAGCTAAGCAGGTTTACATTAGAATGAAATTACATTTCTATATCACTGTTTTTTACCACCTTGTGGAGCTAGCATTAGCTTAATTAGCAGCTGATTAGCAGCTGATAACTGTCGATTTTGTTGACTAGCAATTAAATAATTAAAGTAGTTGATTCAAAACTTACTGAGAATTTTGAGTGGTAAGCTTGAAAGGTGTAGTAATAGTAACTAAAGGGGGCGGGGCTCAATCATAGGTCAATTGAAATTCTAACATTGCTTTAAATCCCATACTTATTTTACCACAGGAACATCCAAATCGTGTCACTTGGGTGATTAACATAAATTGTAACTAAAAAAACAAAACAACTTTGTGTAACATACATACAAAGTAGAAAAGACTTTGGTCTCTTTTTACAATTCAGCAACACCTGTCTGATTGTGATGCACACCTAGCTTCACTCACTAGTTCCCCTGACGGCCTCTGCTGAAATTGGCAAATGACAAATGCTGAAGGGCAATCATTCTTCTACACTTCAGATGGATCCGCCAGGGACTCAGTTAACACTTAATGAGAAGCAGTAGGGAGAAAGAAAAACATATGCACACATACAGAGCATCTTATCTCTATCTACATTCGATTCAAAGATAATAATTTAAGTAAGTTGATGATTTGATGATGGAAGCCAACACATAAGGCAGAGATGTAATCAAGGTTGAGCTCACATCATTACAGTTTACATATATTTTGAGGTCTGAAGTACCTCATTTGAATATTTTGTGTTAACAGTCATGGTATAAATGAAAAATTACGCTTCTCTTTGTGGTTGAGACATTTCATAAAATGTCATCCTCCTGCATCCAAGAACAGCTAAATTTCTTTCAGATATTTCATGCTCATGCACGTTAGCAATAGTTTGTTACAATGAAAGACATCTAAATTAGTAATGCCCTTATACCTGTACATACTTTATTTAAGCAACCTTATGAGGTTTGACTGAATAACCAACCTGACGCAGTGACTTTGCAAAGCAGTAAGCTGATCTGGGTGAGCTTCAGTAGTTGTCAACATTCCTTAATCAGCGGCCTTTATCTCCTCTCTCCGCCTCTTCCTCACCGCTGTTGTCCTCTCCTGTGCCAGAGGCCTCTTACCAGAGCTCACTGTCTTCCTCATTGTCATCTTCTTATGTCAATCAGTGGCCATCCGTTCAATGCTTTCATCTCCATCCATTGCATTATCATAGGAAATAGGTGACTCTGATTTGTGGTATTCATTGTAATTTTATCACTTTAGTTAAAAAGATATTCTGAATATTATAGGTAATATTCAGAATTAACCATCAGGTAAGTCATTCTCACTTCATTGAGCAAATGCAGGATTTCAGCCAACTCATTCAGCATCTGTTTTGCTGTCTTTTGCCTCCATTTGCCATCTGGGCTGACATAATTGAAGCATTTGCTGACAGTGATGTAATTTGTGAAGTACTGTGATGATGCCAGCTGATTGTCTTGCTGTCTTCTGGAGAGTTTCACATTAAATTCACATCCATTGATGGCAAAATGTGGTTCCTGCTCTAAAAAGAAATACATTTTAGGATGAAATGTTTAAGGAAAAGGCTGTTGATATGCATTTTTTTGTCAACAAATCCCATGGAAAGACCAAAACCAACAATGAATTGATCCTAGTCACAAGTATTGTCTGTGTAGCAAAGTCTTATTCCTCTGTACCATAGAAGTCTGCTTACAAGCATGCTAAATGTGTGGTGATCTTCAGCTGAAAATAGACTCTAACAAATGCACTACTTATGTTTGAGAAACATTTGACATATTGTTGATGATAAGAATGCAAAGGAGGTGAAGTATACCCTACCTCAGCTGACTTAAAATGTAGTTGCTACATCACCCTCATAACTGTACTGCCCTTGGTAAAGCTGTGTTTAAAACATTTATTTATTTTGGCCATTTGGAGGCAGCTCCGCAACAAGCTGTAAAACATTAATTAATTTGAAGTCCTGTTCCTGACACTGGCGAATGTAAATCCAAAATTCTGTCTCCTTTTAGCTCTTTTTTGGTCTTCACCAACTCCTGAGAAAAAATATCCAGCTTTGTGGCTGCTAAATCCTTACTATGTTCACCAGCTATAGTCACCAAGTGCCTGTCTGCTGATTGGTGCTGTGTAGGTAGTGTAGAGTGGGTTCATAAAGCTTTTAAAAGTGACCCGCTGTGGCAGGAAATGAGGTTGATGAGAACAGTAAGGCCAAACCAAAGCAGTTAAGTTGGGGGCCGGAAAACCAAAACAATTAGCTGAAAGATGCTAAAATGCTCCGAAGAGCTGAGAGGAAGTGCAGAGTAAAGTCACTACAAACCAATCCTATCACATTTCACATAATATGTTTTTCCTTTTTGAATACAAACATATTGATTAGTTCAGCTTTACATCTTCAGTGGGACTGACTGGGCTTGAGGCTGAGTGCTACAGTCAGTGTAGGGAAGTATTGAGAGAAAGACTTATTGTTGGATTTGATCAAATTGTTGACAATAACAAAAAACATAGAATAGTCATTATTTGTCATGATGGATGTCATTATTTTAACAGTGTAGCATTTTGGACTGAAACTCTTCATAAATTGGGATTCAAACTGTATGGATGGTTCTTCTAATATTGTTCTCTCTTGTCCACGTGCTCCAGGCTTAAAGCAGCGACACCCCAGCTAGAGAAGGATCTCTCATATCATCACTGCCATTTCACATGGAGCTCATCTTTGGAGTTGGACTTTGTACAGAAAAGAGGATTTCAAAAAAAATTTACCAGCAACTACCCAGCAGCAGCCAACATTCTCATGCTTTTCAGAAAAAGAAAAAAAAAAAAAAGAATAAAAAGTGACTACTCCTACTAGTTTCTCAACTCTACATTCCCACTGGACATTACAGTGTTGATCTCTACCGGTGACCAAAAACGGACAAAGGGCCGGTGCTGGTGAAGGAATGGACGTATGAAGGGCGAACAAAGTGAGGCAAAGGAAATCAATGGAAAAGGAATGTGTGTTGGAAGGAAATCTGTGGGAAGCTGGAATGAGTGGTTACTGCATTTCAGTTTCCACATCTGGAAGAAGTCCATGCTTCAATTTTGTCGGTTTTGGAGAATTTTACTTTCAGTTTGTTGTCAGGCTTTGGTAATTTGATGTGAACAGGTGTGGACTGGTGTGTTTGAAGGTCACAGAATGTTGTTTGCAGATTGGTGTGATGGACACGAGAAGGTAAAATTAGAGAAACCGATCCTGAGAAGAACTGTAGCATAGTTGCTGAACATGTACACCCAGCAGTCTGCTCTTGTAGACTTACAATATATTTGGTTCACTGTGTTTATTCTTTTTCAAAGTGCACTGAGATGGTTTGAAATCAAAAGTTGTTAACAAGTGATTGATGTTCATTTATAAAGTGAGGAGTCTGCAAGTTGTGGTCCAGAGAAGGGAAAGTGACATAGTGTGTACATCACATGGAGTAACAGTTTCTCTTCACACTGCATCGGAAAAGTAAGCTAAAATGGAAACCAAGTTTCTGTTTCATCGTGGTCATCATGTTGACCCTCACTCACAGAGCTGTGGTTACTTGTGTAACCACTCATATTGTATAGCGACGCAGTTTCATGAGTTACCTGGCTGGTTGCTCTCTCTTTGTCAATGATGTGTATTAAAGAGGATATAAGGCATTTTGTTCATAAATGATGTGTGTTTTTGAAAAGAGAGACAAAAGTTTGTTCTCTTGATGAAAGGGTAGATCTAAAAGCAGTTTTTATTTTGGTTGGGTTTTATATAAATGTATATTAGGTTCAAAAGGAAAAAAAATGGAAAAATGGAGAAGAAAAAAAAAAGACCGACTTCTTAGTTGTATATTAATATCACATTGTTTGGAAGCACATCTCATTTGATAAAAGCTCACCATGTTTGTAAACAACAAATAACCACGTAACTTAAATGTGTGTCAAATATTGTCAAGTTACGCCGACGATCACCTATTTATATTTTGTATTTGTCCAAAAAAAGTTTATCTGCAGTGTTCTTTCTAAAGGCCATGAATTACATGTTGTCTGACAGCCCCTGAATCTTCTAACCAGACACTCTGTAGGAGTCAGAGGTCAGGCTTATGATAGACAAGAGATGGCAGTGTTAATCAAAGTTCTTTAGTTTTTCTTCCTGATGCATTCAGACCAAGTTACCGCTAACCCTAAACCCTACTTCACCGGTGCATCTTAAGAAATATTCAGTCGTGAGCATGAAGCAAAACTGTACAGATGTTTATATTCTATTCTTTCCAAGTGCCAGTTTTTTGTGGTGTCATTTGGATATTAACTAATTAATTCATGTGCAAGAAGAGAGTACGGGAAGACGAGTGGATCTGGATGCTTAAGGCAAAATAAAAGAGTTCCCATCACACTGTACAAAAACAAAACATCAAGTTTGGTCATATAGTATATATTTTTACAACGTGTTAGGGTGGGCAGTTGAGATGAAGAAAAGCAGAGAGATACAGAATCATATTGATGTTTTTCTCTTGCTTGGTGAGACTGCAAACTAAATCCAGTGATGACGTGTTTAGTCTCCTTTCCAGCCTCAGTCTGTCAGAGAGACAGAAAGAGAATCCAATCCAAGTTGGCATCACTCATGCGTCATCAAGGCGAATGGCATGTGCCTGCATTGAAGTCTGATTTTTCTTTGTGACGTATGTGACTTTATGAAGCTTGCATATTTTACACAGTGTTTACAAAGATGTATGTTGTGGTAAAAATCAATAAACTACAAAAAAACTTACTGTATAGATTTTAATTTCAGAGGTTAAAAAAAAAAGTATGATGATACCCAGCATCCCTTTTGTGTGTCCTCAGAAGTATGTGCTTTCATTGGACAATACTGAATCCTAACAACAAAGACCCGTATGACTGTCTATTCCTGACTGCACTTTGCAGTACCACAACCAAAGGATCTGGAGTTGTATTTACATGCATTCATAACAGGGAGAGTTTGGTTTTGTGGATGTACAACGTATTGTAAATTCCCAAAATAAAGAGCCAAGCAACTGTGCTGTAAAAGAAATGCAGGACAAGGACACACATCGAATCAAACAAACCTACCTGTGTAGATATAACTGATTCCAGACCGTCAAAATAAAGAAACTGTACTACTCAGTAGCAGATGTGTTTGTACCTATCATGTGCCTTAACCTTTTCCATGGTAGATAAAAAAATAAGTGTGTTTTATATAACTTTATTCCTCCCTTTCAACTGCCATCTCTCCATTCTGTCTGTTCACCTCTCCCCCCTTCTCCACCCGTGTCACCCTTCCTCCCTTTTACCTTCACTCAAGTCACTCATTCATTCAGTGACCCCACCGTCCCCCCCAACCCCTTGTAGGATAGACTGTTGATGGGTTTCTGCATTGTATTACATTGTATTATAAACTTTTAAAAAGATAGTCATTCAAATAATGGTTTTGATTTCCTAGAGGAGTAAAGTTGTTAATGCTTTCGTAGCGAGCAGAAGCGATGCCACAGTGACAGAATGTATTATGTTAATTTTACTAATACCCAGAGGCAAATATTACGCTTGTTAAACATAACGGAAAAATACTGGTTTGTAGAGTATACATTTGGTGTGTTTTCAATAAATCATGCCTGGAAAGAAATTGTTGCATGGCTCTGTGTCTTATTTTATATTTTGTTTTTATGTAATGATAGTCACGACAGCAGCAACCTGTAGGCTGCAATGCTCATTACAACCATCACAGAAATGTATAGGGTCAGTTCACCCAAACAACTAAAATAGAGTCTAATTTGTGATGCTCACAGTAAACAATTTACACTGGAACTACTTTTTTTTTTTTTAACCAAGGAAATAGTCCTGATGAAAAGTGTTGACTGGATTTTGCAAAGTAATGGGGTGGACGCTGTTTCAATGTTGCTGATGAAATTGATTTTCCAATGAGATGACCACCACAAATGGAATTTGAATTAATCTCCTTTGGATTGGGGTGACAGCAGAAATTTCAGAGATGCATATCTCAAAATCTGTACAAAGTAAACCAAAGACATCTGTATTTACCACTGGGGGTAACTGAAAAAACAATTGAGCTCCAGTCGGTTCCACTATTACTACTCAAGTACAATTTTAAGGTACTTGTATTGTACTTAAACGTCTACTCCACTAAAGAGGCAAATATTACACATTTTACATCCGCTAAATTTATTTGATAACTTATCAGATTAAAATTAATAATATTTAATTATAAATTATAAATATATAAATGATGATCATAGAAATGATCATATCAATAAGAATGTACTTATTGGTAGAGGGAAACTCATAAACTACTCAGCAGTATACTGTATGAATTGTACAAAATCTAACAAATTAAAATTAGCCCCACATTTATCAGATGCGATATTCAAGCTATGTACACATTCATGCAGAAATAATTAGAATATCAAATTATAACATACATTATTTCAAAATTGAACACTCCCATATATGTTGATGCTTTTATTTTTGTCTTTTTACGTAAGGACATTTTTTAATGCAGGACATTTACTTGTAACTATACTATTTCTGCACTGTGGTATTGGTTCTTATTCTTAAATAAAAGATCAGAGGACTTGTTCCACTCATGTATTTAGAGTTGTCATAGCAGAAGACACACTACGTGTTCCTGTATGAGAGTAGACAGCAGAGTTGTCAGGGACCTGGAAGCCAATCTTACATTGATGTCATTGAATGAAAATTGATCCATTTTTGCCAGAAGGCTATATATGTGAGGTTGCAGACCATCTCAAGGTGTCACTCAGAGAAAACCAGGACATTCTGATGTAGCATTTCAAAATTAAAGCCCTTCAAAATCTCATTCATGAGCTAACTTCAAATCACATTCATGAGACAATTTGTCTAACTTCAGATTAAATTTTAGAGAAAATGGTGCATAGTTACATAATTATTTCACATCATGTTAATAGCAGACCACCTCAAGGTGTCACTCAGAGAGAACCAGGACATTATGATGTAGCATTTCAAAATTAAAGCTCTTCAAAATCGCATGCATGAGCTATCTTCAAATCACATTCATGAGACAATTTGTCTAACTACAGATTAGATTTCAGTAGACAACTTCAAGGTGTTACTCAGAGAGAACAAGGACATTCTGGTGTAGCATTTCAAAATTAAAGCCCTTCAAAATCGCATGCATGAGCAAACTTCAAATCACATCCATTAGACAATTTGTCTAACTTCAGATTAGATTTTAGCAGACGACCTCAAGGTGTTACTCAGAGAGAACAAGGACATTCTGGTGTAGCATTTCAAAATTAAAGCCCTTCAAAATCTCATTCATGGGCTGGATTCAAACCACATTCATTAGACAATTTGTCTAATTTTAGATGGGGTTTTAGAGGAAATGGTTCATAGTTATGAAATTATTTCACCTCAGGTTAATAACAGACAACCTGAAGATGTTACTCAGAGAGAAGCAGGACATTCTGATGTAAGATTTCAAAATTAAAGCCCTTCAAAATCTCATTCATGAGCTAACTTCAAATCACATTCATGAGACAATTTGTCTAATTTTAGATGGGGTTTTAGAGGAAATGGTTCATAGTTACAAAATTATTTCACCTCATGTTAATGGCAGACCACCTCAAGGTGTCAGTCAAAGAGAACCAGGTCACTGTTAGTCTCTGTTAGTCACTGTTAGTCACTGTTAGTACTTCTTCGTCACTGTTAGTCACTCTTAGTCCCTTTTCGTCACTGTTAGAAAATGTTAGTCACTATTAGTCATTGTTTATCACTGTTAGTCCCTTTTGTTACTGTTAGTCACTCTTAGTCCCTCTTCATCACTGTTAGCCACTGTTAGTTCCTCTTCGTCACTGTTCATCACTGTCAGCCACTGTTAGTTCCTCTTCGTCACTGTTCGTCACTGCTAGTCCCTCTTCGTCACTGTTAATCACTCTTAGTCCCTTTTAGTCACTGTTAGTCACTGTCAGTTCCTCTTCGTCACTGTTAGTCACTGTTAGTCTCTGTTAGTCACTGTTAGTTCCTTTTCGTCACTGTTAGTCACTGTCAATCACTGTTAGTTCTTCTTTGTCACTCTTAGTTACTGTTAGTTCCTCTTCGTCCCTGTTAGTCACTGTTAGTTCCTCTTCGTCACTGTTAGTCACTCTTAGTCACTGTGTGGTGAAGCCTGACCAGAGTGGCTTCTGAAGTGGTATGAGACACAACACTTATTGACTCCAATAGTTAATAGACCCAAGCTATACCTTACAGCAGTGGTTCTCAACTGGTCTGGCTGCAGGACCCACTGTTGAACTGGACCCAAATGTTCAACTTCTCAAATGTATTTAATGAAAAGATGGTGCAGTTTGAACCTGAGCTGAAAATGTCCTCTGCAGTTGTAGTAGTAGGGAGCTCTTTTGTGCAGAGGAATTGTTCCTGTCAGTCCCTGTCCCACGTTTCACGTAAACGAGTAAAACTGCTTTGTTTGTTATGTCTGTAGATTTGTCCTTTTGTAATGCAAAATGACCACTTGCCTTAATTCGAGCTGTGGTCTGTTGTTTGATGTCATCCGACATGTCTTCAATTCACCTACTTATAGTGTCATTTGACAGAGGTATAGTTTTCAGTTCATCTGCTGCGGATTGATCCAACAAATGCCGCTTCAGTTTTGACGGCTTCATGCTTTCTTGTGCCAGAACCTCGCTGCACAAAACACACTGAGGTTTTTGCCCTCTTTTGTCCTCAATGTAAGAAAATCCATATCTCATAGCCGTAGCCGGTGTCACTTGCGTTTCGCTCAATTAGAATGAAAACAAACTTTGCAGGTGTTCTTCTATACTGTGAACTGGGGGGTGTGTATTAGCACAACAAGGCATTAACGCCAAATACTGTTAAGGAGTGTGAATAACTCCGCTGCATAAAAAATCCCCTTCAAAATATTATTTTCTTTTATTTATTTATTTTTTCCAGGCAAAGGTCCGCGACCCACTGAAAACGGGTTGCGATCCACCAGTTGAGAATCACTGCCTTACAGCACCCCTTTAGGTAGCCAACAGTTGTATATTGTTTACAATTTGCTATACACTCACACCAATGTAAAACAGATCATAACTAACCCACAAACATATCTATACATATTCTACTCCCCCCCATACTTGGTCTGATCCTCTGACATCACTGCTGACATCATCCAGAGTATAAAGGAAATGATTGGGTGCCTCCTCCTTTAACCTTTCAAACACATGGTGGGAATGGTAAGTAACAAAGCAACTCATGAAAGTGAAAGATTAGTGTCATATGGGGCAAATGGTGTGTTCTCACCCACTTTGTCACACACTGTTAGTTCCTTAGCAGGAAAGAGTAGATTGTCCATGCAGGCTTCCGATTTTCTTATTTATTTGATAAATCAAACAAACAAGCAAACAAACAAAAAGAACAAAGAAACTCCTGTCTCACGCTGTCTCTCCTGTGATGTGCTGGTAAAAAACTATAGGCCCACCCCGGTGCATGCTGGTCCTATCTACCTACTCCTATATATAGCCAAAGGTGCCCATAGTGTTTACCCAAAGAACTAACAAACTAAATAACTCAAAACTAAGTACTTAAACAATAAACATAATATAACTAAACAAATTACTATTAAAGAGAAAAAACAATCTTAATATATCAAACAATCAATCTAATCTAAATAAGCAAACATCTAGCATAATTAAACAATACTACTTATTAATTAAACAACAAAATACTAATATCAAATAAATAGCTCCAACATTCCGGCCCCTAATTGTGCATACTATCACAATTATTCTTCTCAAATGAGCTATTCCTACAACAGCTAAAACATGACAAACTATGAATTATCTACAGTGCTGTGAAAAAGTATTTGCCCCCTTCCTGGTTTCTTATTGTTTTGCATATTTGTCACACTTAAATGTTTCAGATCATCAAACAAATTTTGATATTAGACAAAGATAACCCGAGTAAATACAAAATGCAATTTTTAAATGATGATTTAATTTATTAAGGGAGAAAAGCTATCCAAACCTACTTGGCCCTATGTGAAAAAGTAATTGCCCCCTAAACCTAATAACTGTTTTTGCCAGTTATTAGGCAATCCTAATTGAGATCTTTTAGCCGACTTCACTTTGTCAGACAGGTTCTATTGAAATGATTTCTTGATTCAACAGGTCTGTCAGTAATCAGGCCTGGGTGTGGCTAGTGAAATTGAACTCAGCTTTCCAAAAAAAATCACAGTTGATTCATGATTTATCAAGGGGGGGCAATTACTTTTTCACATAGGGCCAAGTAGGTTTGGATAGCTTTTCTCCCTTGATAAATTAAATCATCATTTAAAAACTGCATTTTGTATTTACTCAGGTTATCTTTGTCTAATATTAAAAAAAAATGTGATGATCTGAAACATTTAAGTGTGACAAATATGCAAAACAATAAGAAACCAGGAAAGGGACAAATACTTTTTCACAGCACTGTATGTGCCATCCATTAACTTTAAGTGAATCTTCTTCTTGATGCACCTACAACAAAAACGAATAGTGAGAGAAATAGAGGTAGGGAAAGATAGAGGTGGTCCATGATGCTAGACTGCTGCTTCCAATAGCAGACAGAGCTTCGTCACCGGCCTCTCCAGAATGCTGGTCCTGGTTTGAAGTCGCACAGAGCGCACCAGCCCCTTTGCATCTGGTCTTGCATCCAACACTTTCCCCATCATCCAAGATCCTCTTGGAGCTGTAGCGTCCGCAACAAGGACAATGTCTCCAATAGTGAGGCTTCTTCTTGGCCTTGTCCATTTTTGTCTCTCTTGCATCAGAGGTAGGTACTCAGAGATCCATCTCTTCCAGAAGAGTTCAGCCATGTACTGTATTTGCTTCCACCTTTTCCTGATGTATAGATCACTTTGATCAAATAGTCCTGGTGGCATGATTGGTTTGCCCTTTAACATTAGAATGTGGTTTGGTGTGAGAGCTTCGAGGTCATCTGGGTCATCTGAGACTTTTGTGATGGGTCTGTCATTCAGAATTGCTTCAACCTCACAGAAAATGGTCTGGAGCCCTTCATCATCCAGAATTTGCTGTTGAAGAACTGAGATGAGAACACCTTTCACTGAACGAATCAGGCGCTCCCAGATGCCGCCTTGATGGGAAGCTGCTGGTGTGTTAAAGTTCCATTTTATGCCATCCTGGACCAAAGCCCTTTGAATTTTGCCATGATTCAGAACAGCCAGACTTTCCTTCAGCTCTCGGTTAGCTCCAACAAAATTTGTGCCATTATCAGACCTGACAGTGGAAACTGCACCTCTCCTACAAATTAACCTCCTTACTGCATTTATACAGGAGTCTGTGTCCAGTGTATATGCCACTTCCAAGTGCACAGCACGACTGGTAAGACAGGTGAAAAGCACTCCATATCTCTTAAGAAGACTTCTTCCTCTTTTAACATTGATGGGCCCAAAATAGTCAACTCCAACATTTGTAAAAGGAGCTTTATCAGGCAACACTCTCTCCTCCGACAAGTCTGCCATATTCTGTTCACCAAGTTTTCCTCTGTTGCGTCTACAAACAACACAGTCAGATATGACTTTCCTGGCAGCAGAGTTTGCATTAATGATCCAGTACTTTTGTCGTGACCTTGACAGCATGTGATTTCTTCCTGCATATCCCAGCTGATGATGGATATGGCGCAAAATCAGCGTGGATACATGCAGGTCTTTGGACAAAATGACTGGATGTTTGGATTCTGCTGGCAGTGCTGCTTTACTCAACCGACCACCAACTCTGAGGATTTCATCATCCATTACTGGGTCCAGTTTGTAGAGCGGACTTTCTTTGTGGACGTTTTTAAAGCAACCTTTCAGTGAGGCTATTTCAGCTTTGAACTTGTGTCGTTGCACATGTTGAATGATTGACTGCTCTGCCTTAGCAAGATCTTCAAGTGTTAGGCTTTGTCCTTTGAGTGTGGCTTTGAACTTTTCTTTTCACTTCATGCTCCTGAATCTTCAGATTGTCCTTTCTGAGGCCTGCAGAAGCACAAAACTCCTTTCTCTTCTGTCCCAATAACAGGAGAAGTTCCTTGACCTTCAGAAACCAAGCCACAGATGTTTTTAGTCTAATCCAAGACGAAAAGTAATAGATCAGGTGGTTGGTGGTATTTTCCAAATCCTTGATGATAGCATTCACCATTAAGTCCTTTTTGACCTCTGGGTCATCTGCAGAAATCACATCAAGATCCACATTCAGTTTAGGCCACTCCTTCTTTGACTTGTAGAGAAACTCAGGTCCATTTATCCATCTCCTGCCTTTCAGGAAATCCTCAGCTCTCATTCCTCTTGATGCTTCATCTGCTGGATTCTCCTTGGAACCCACATATCTCCACTGATCCACATCTGCTGCTTCTCTGATGAAAGCGGTTCTATTTGCCACAAAAGTGTGGAATCTTCTAGTTTCACTCAAGATATATTTAAGGACTGTTGTGCTGTCCGTCCAGAAGACTGACTTCTCCAGCTTGAGTTGCAACTCTTTCCGAAGCATTTTGTCCACACAAACCACAAGAACTGTGGCTGTGAGTTCCAGTCGAGGAATTGTAGTCTGCTTTAGTGGAGCAACTCTGGCCTTTCCCAAGAGAAATGCAACATGTACTTTATGATCCGTTTCCAATCTCACGTAAGACACAGTTCCATATCCAACTTGACTGGCATCGGAAAAGTGGTGGAGTTGTGCTGTAGTAGGGTCTCCAAAGTCTCTGGGTTTAATACAGCGGTCCACTTTGAACTCAGACATCCTTTGCAGGTCCTCAAGCCAATTAGACCATTGCTCAGAGAAAAAGTGGGAAATAGCATCATCCCACCCCAGGTTTCTCCTACAAAGCTCCTGCAGTAACAGCTTGGCTGGCATACTGAATGGGGCTAGAAAACCCAAAGGGTCATAAAGTGAGCTGACCACTGACAAAATCCCTCTTCTGGTGTTTGGCTGTTCTCGTAATGATGTCCTGAACTTGAACTTGTCAGTTTCAATGCACCACTGTAGTCCTAGTGCTCGCTCCATTGGAAGTTGGTCTTTATCCAAAGCCAGTTCCACCATTTCTTTTGGTCTTTTGTCCTCAGCGATTGACAGCAGCACTGTGCGGCTGTTGCTGATCCTTTTAAAAGATTGAATCCTCCTTTATGACAGAGAGCATTCAAATCTTTGATCATTTGCAGTGCCTCCTCCTCTGACGCCATAGATTTCAGGCAGTCATCCACATAAAAATTATGTTTGACTGTATTTATCACTTCCGGAGGGAAATGTTGGACATTATCATTGCAGTTCTCCTCAAAGCATAATTTGCACAACTTGGTGAGGATACAGCTCCGAACAGATGTACTTTTATCCGATACTCCAGTGGAGACTGTGCAGTGTCACCATCCAACCACCAGAGGAAGCGGAGAAAGTTGATGTGCTTATCTGAGACATGAACTTGATGAAACATGGCTTGGATGTCGGCCATTACTGCAACGGGCTCTTGCCTAAATTGGATGAGGACTCCAATAAGAGTGTTAGTGAGATCAGATCCCTGCAAGAGCTGGCAGTTCAGTGATGTCCCTTTTTAAAAGTTGTTCCACAATCAAAAACAACTCAGTTTGCCTTTTCTGGGATGATAGACTCCATGATGAGGGATATACCACACCTTTCCATCACTTTGTTCAAGTTGATCAGCAGGTACCCTCTCAGCATATCCTTGAGTTATCACGTTGTTTAGAAATGCGGTGTATTCCTCCTTGAATGGAACATTCTTGACAAATTTTCTTTTCAGGCTTCGGAGGCTCTGTTCTGCAACACAGCAATTGTTAGGTGTAATGTTCAGAAATTTCTCAAACAGAGAGGAAGAAGGCCATAGTGGAGAAGAAGGCCACTGAAGAGAAGAAGCAGCAGCCCCCCTTCGCACTCTTTGTTTCATCAGCAAGCAGGGCAGGAGTCAGCAGGTCCAGGTCAAAATCAAAAGTATTTAATATTGTTAACAGAAGCCAAAACAATCACAAACCAAATTACACTACCGATAGTCAAATATTTCAAGAAATATGAGACCCCGTTCATACCACAGGACAGATAGATGTATCTGCCCCATGGTACGAAGGAAGTCTGATTCTCTCAGGGGACAAACAGCTCCTTTGCCCCCCCAGAGTTACATTCCTCAACCTATCGATCAGCTCCACGATTGGCTGAAGTCCAATGGGCTCCTCCTTGGATCCTGACCCATTGTCCTGGGCAGACACCTCTGTGAACTACCCACTTCCCCCGCAGATTTACACCTTCTGACATTCCTCAAACCCCCATCACAGACTCAATATACATTCAATGACCACACTCCTTGGTTTAACACTTCCTAAGTAAACACACTGTGACACATAATATCCAGCACTAGGAATGCTTTAAAACTTAAAATTCCACACAAGGCAAGACAGAATTTTCCTGTCTGAAAGGTAAGTCAATACAGTAATGGTCTCCAATTAATACTGTTGTGTTGTTCATAACATTCATGAACTTGATGTCTTCTCTGGACATTTGAATCTGCTCCTCTGACAATTTCTCATTAAAGTCATGGTTATACTGTTTAACCAGCATTCCTTGCAGATGTTCCACAGAGATTCGGTGGGCTGTTACAGCAGGGCAGCCACTCTTACTCCTACTGCTTCCGCCACAAAGTGGACCATTAATGACCCAACCAACTCTGGTTCTGACCGCATATGGTCCTTCATCCTGGCTATTTATCAACTCCCAAGGCTCCATCACTTTTGGAGCATCAGTTCCAATTAGTAGCTCAACACCTGCATCAATGTCGTGAAGCTTAACATCCTTGAGATAAGACCATTGATCAAGGTCCTCCTCTCGTGGGACGTTGAGTGTAGAAACATTTGTACTCATACCAGACACTTCAAGACCTGAGAGAATATGTGCATTCACAATCTTCTTTTGACTCATTGTTCTCAGCAGAATACTAGTCTTTTTACCTATTAAGTTCAATTTTCTTGCCAAGTTCTCTGTACAGAATGTGCCTGAACTCCAAAAAAGCATACGTCTGCACAGTTTTGTGGCTCCTCTGGCTCTTGTCTTTGACTGCGACAATAGAAAAGATGGAATTATCTTCACATATCTGAGACATTGTGGTTGAGACACTTGGAGGGCTCACAGACTGTTGGGCTTGTTGTAAGGTTGTTCTTTTATCTTGCCATTCTATGTGAAGGACTCCTGGGTGCTTCTGGTGACACACATTGCAATCCAAGCGACTCCTGCAGTCTTTGCTGGTGTGGCCTACTTTCAGGCAACCAAAACAAATACCCAGTTCCTTGATAAAGTTTATTTTATCACGATGTCCTTTCACTTTAAACTGTGAGCATTTATCCAATGAGTGACAACTTTGTGAATAGAACAGACAGTTGTGAAGAGAGGAAGACTTGGTCTTGTGTCCTGTGTACTGAGTGATGACTCCTCCTTTCACTGCAGTAACATTGGTGGTAAAGCTGCTTCCCTTTTTTCTTTGCTTCAAGTGACTAATGTTGGGGACCTTCAAGTTGGTGGGTTGTGAGTCCTGAATGTTGCCAAAAAGTGGATCTGAGGCAATTCTTACTTGTTTTTCAATGAAGGCAACAAGATCATTAAACAGTGCTCTCCGGCCACGTCGCTCTTGCAGATCACAAGCAACATTTCTCCACCTTTCCCTTAATTTATAAGGAAGTTTCAAGATGATGCTTCTCATATTAGATGGTAGGTCCAGTTCTTTCATATGCATCATTTGCTCTGTTAGATTTGAGCATCCTTGAAGAAACAGGGAAAACGATTGCAATGCTGTCTTAAAGCATTGCAATCGAACCAAAGATCTTAAAGTTTAAGATCTAAACTTTTAACAGGCGTCCAGCTGAGAATCTTTTCCATATACGCAGATGCAATTTTGTATTCGTTTCCAAAGTGTTCTGCTAGAAGATTTTTGGCTCTTTGGTATCCCTGATCTGAAGGTAGATGTTGACAACTGCACACCAAGTCTCTTGGCTGCCCCCTGGTGTATTGTTCGAGAAAGTGTAGACAGTCACGCCAATTAGTTGTCTTCTCCTCCACTCCATTTTCAAAAGCTCTGATGAAAGACCTATACTGAAGAGGGTCTCCATCAAACACAGGAATATTTCTTTCAGGAAGGACAGAGCACAGATTTTGCTGGACCAGCAGAGCAGCGATGTCATTTTGTCTTTGCATAACATTTACAATGTCATTCTGATAGTTCTCAGTCAGAGCTTGGGTTTGAGGTTGAACTGGTCCTGCTTGATTTTCATTCAGAGTTTGCCTCACTTGAACTGGAGCATCAGTCTTTAATAACATCTCATCAATTTGTGTTTCTGACCTTTGTTTAGGCCTAACAACTTGTGGTTGCGTTATGGGATCAGACACAGAAATAACATCCATTTTAACAGGAACAAAGGTGTAGGCATGGGGATTTAATTGTCTTGTTTCTTTAGAATTGTTCCTTTCAAAATAAGAGTTCATTCCGTCCGAACATTTTGAACCACACTGGGATGAATTAATTTCCAAGACATGAAGCTTTGCATTTGTAGCTGCCAATTCTGTTTCCAGTTCCAATTGTTCCTTTTCTTTCTTCAACTTTTCCTTTTCTCTCTCCAAAGTTTCCTCTTGAGCTTCTATTAAATGCTTCCTTTTTAAAGCAGCAACACGCTCCATCAGAGCTGCCTTGTCGGCCTTAGCTTTAATGCGTGCAGATGATGTTGATGAAATCCGTGATAGCTGGGAGTGTGTCTTTACAGAGTTCACCTTTACACTTGACACGTTAGAAGCACTATCTTCAGGGTTTATTTCATCTGCAACACTTTAGTCGTTGAGAGAGTCTTTATTTGGCTGCACATATGGGTGACCCATTTCAGACAGCCAGCCTTTTACCTCTTCAGTGAAGTCACAGAACATTGTCATTTTTTCTGTGAAGTACTGACTTTTGTTGGGATTCTACCTCTCTCACTATGGAAGGCCGCAGCTCACGGTCTCTACTGTACTTTTCGTCAACAGAGTCGTATCAAATAACCAGCTGGTTCCGATTTACAATCAAAAGTATTTAATAACTAACAGAAGTTAAACAATTACAAACTGAAGTACACTATCGATACAATATGTTCCATGGATCAGAGTTAAATCACGCTCCACCCAGCAGGCCAGTCCCCTGGTTTACTGCAAAATGGCAGCGTCGATAACTCCAGAGAAATCCTTGGCAACAATGTCTTATACTCTACAGTTTCCTCCTGAAACTGTAAAAGTCCATTATCAGCTCTGTGATTGGCTGAAATCCAACTGTTCCCTCCCGGCTTCGGACAGTGTCCACTCTCGGTTGACCTCCTTGGCCCGGTCCGCCCCTCGTTCCATAGGGCTGTGTTCCTCAACATCTCTGCTTGTCCTTCCCCTGCTGTGTTCACACCTTTTCGCATTCCTGTAGTCGGCCTCTTGAAACTCATCACGGTAGTATCTGTAAAGCCTCTCTCAAAATCCCTGTCTCTCCCTCACAGCTCATCACTATACATTTACTTCATACATCCAATAGGTAAACACATGATACACATATACTATCTTCTTCAAGTAAATATACTGTAAACATATAATACATTGCACAAATCAATATCCTGTGACATTTTAATACATTGTAATATTTAATACATTTCTCAAGGTGTGTTTTTAATCATCCTAAACATGCTTCTAAACTTAAATTCTTAACAATTTGCCTTGTAACTTGGTGGTACTGGCCTGCTAATTTCCCCCAAATGGAAATACTCTCTTGTCTCTGTTCCACAGTCCTCCCCGTCCTCTTTCGAATTTCATGCTGTTACTGTCACTTATCCAGTCAAGCTCACCAATGCTGTTGTGTATCGCCCACCAGGGCCTCTTGGTGAGTTCCTGGAGAAGTTCGACACATTAGTCTCGCACTTCCATGACGATGGCTCGGCACTCATCCTGCTCGGTGACTTCAACATCCAGACCGATAAGTTTGAACCTCTTCTTTCCTTCCTCTCCTCCTTTGACCTTTACCACTCCTCTTCTCCACCTACCCACAAGGCCGGCAACCAGCTGGATCTTATCTTTACTAGGCACTGTTCTACTGCTAACCTCTCTGTCACTCCCCTCCAGCTCTCTAACCACTATTTCATGTCCTACTCCCTCTCCCTATCCTCTCCACCGTCACTTCCTCCACCTACCCACATGGTTTCTACCTGTAGTCATCTCCGTTCCCTCTCCCCTGCTGATCTTTCCTCTTCTGTTACCTCTGCTCTCCCTGACCCTGAATCCTTCTCTCTCCTATCCCCTGATACTGATCTTCTCCTCTCCACCCTTACTTCTTCTTTGGACAAACTCTGTCCCTTCACCTCCAGGCCTACACGGCCAACTCCACCTGCCCCATGGCTGTCGGACTCAGTGCGTACTGATAGACGGAGCCTAAGAAAGGTTGAGTGTAAGTGGAGAAAAGGCAAACTCCCGGAGGACCTTCTTAACTTCCAAGCTCTTCTTTCCACTTTTTCCTCCTCTCTATCTACTGCTAAAGCTGCGTTCTTCCACTCTAAAATCCTAACCTCTGCTTCCAATCCTTAAAAACTCTTTGAAACTTTCACTTCACTCCTCCAACCCCCACCCCCTCCTCCTACTTCCTCCCTTCTCCCTGATGAGTTCGCCAACTTCTTTGACAAGAAGGTAAACAATATCAGATCCTCCTTCTCTCAGCCCCTCTCTCCCTGTCCACCCTGTCCAGCCCTGCCCCCACAGCTATCCCTCCCATCGCCATGCCCCATCTTACCCTATCTGGCTCCTCTCTCCCCTAACGAGGTCCTCAACCTTGTTACATCTAACCGCCCCACCACGTGCTCCCTTGACCCGATCCCTTCCCTTCTTCAGTCTATTGCGACTTTAACTCCTTCTTTTCCTCACCCACCTCATCAACACATCTCTTGTTTCAGGATGCTTTCCCACGGCCTTCAAGACCGCCAGAGTCACCCCCCTTCTGAAGAAACCATCACTTGACCCCTCTGATGTCAAGAACTTCAGACCGGTTTCTCTTCTACCCTTTCTGTCCAAAGCACTTGAACGTGCTGTCTTTAACCAACTGTCTTTCTATCTCCACCAGAACAGCCTTTTGGACCCCCACCAGTCCGGGTTCAAAGTGGGTCACTCGACAGAGACAGCCCTCCTTGCGTTGACAGAGTCGCTTCACACCGCGAGAGCTAACTCTCTCTCCTCTGTCCTGATTCTCCTGGACCTGTTTGCGGCGTTTGACACTGTGAACCATCAGATCCTCTTCTCCACCCTTGAGGGGATGGGCGTCTCAGGCTCTGCAATCTCCCTGTTTGCATCCTACCTGACAGGTCGATCCTACCAGGTGACCTGGAGGGGGGCGGTGTCGGAACCACGCATATTGACTACGGGGGTTCCGCAAGGTTCAGTCCTGGGCCCCCTTCTCTTCTCGCTCTACACAACATTTCTGGGTTCTGTTATTCGCTCGCATGACTTCTCCTACCATTGTTATGCCGATGACACCCAGCTGGTCTTGTCGTTTCCCCCCCGGTGACACCCAAATGGAGACACGCATCACTGCGTGCTTGGCTGACATCTCGAAGTGGATGACAACACACCACCTCAAGCTCAACCTGGACAAAACTGAGCTACTGTTCCTCCCGGGGAAGGATTGCCCGCACCGGGACCTGTCCATCACCATTGATGATACCATGGTGACGCCCACTGCGAGGAAACTGGGTGTGACCCTGGATGACCAACTGTCATTCTCAGCAAACATTTCATCCGTTACACGCTCCTGCAAATTCCTGCTCTACAACATCAGGAGGATTCGTCCCTTCCTCACTCATCCTCATTTCTCATCCAGGCTCTTGTCATCTCCCGCCTGGACGACTGCAACTCTCTACGCGCCGGAGCGACAGCCATCAGACCTCTGGAGCTTGTCAAGAAAGCCGCAGCTCGCCTGGTGTTCAATCACCCCAAGTTCTCCCACACAACTTCCTTTCTCCGTTCTCTACACTGGCTACCTGTAAGAGCTCGCATCCAGTTTAAGACTCTGGTGCTAGCCTACAGGGCAGTGAAAGGAACAGCTCCTTCCTATCTCCAGGCCACGGTCAAGCCGTACACCCCTGCCCGACCACTTTGCTCTGCTACTTAGTCCTTCTTAGTCCCTCTTTGTCACTGTTAGTTCCTCTTCCTCACTGTTGGTTCCTCTTCGTCACTGTTTGTCCATTTTTGTCACTGTTAGCCACACTACACTTCGTCCGTAACACTACACTTCTTCCGTCACTTTTAGCCACACTACACTTCGTCTGTCACACTACACTTTGTCCATCACTGTTAGCCTCTTCATATTCTGATGAAGTTTATTTATTTGAATGTAAAAACGAGGCCTATTTGCAGGCCTCAGCTCGAAAAAAGATAAGAAATACCTAATTAAGTGTATAATTAAATAAAAAAAAATTAAATAATAATAATAATAATAATTATATATTTTTGAGATGTGAAAAGTCGTGGAAATATCAGTATACATGTTACAGGTTAACATAAGATAAGGATGGAACACAGCACAACTTGGAAAATTCAAAAGCTCGCCCTGGAAAAACAGCAATTTCAGGATATTGTTTTGCTCTTATAACAACTGATAAAGGCTCTCTATACACAGTTATACATAGATACAGTGAAACATTTATAAAATATAGAGCATATAAAATTAAAAAACTGATTAAATATTCCAATATTTGAATAAAAAAATATTTTTTAAATTCAAAAACACTCTATATCACTTCTATGTATCACTCCTGATGTTCAATGAATCAAAAGACAGAAGATTGGGCTTTTTTTGAGTGTTTTAAGCTCTTTCTAAGCCCTTTTTAGTTTTCATTTTATGGTCACATACTGCTTCAGATTCAGCCCACTCTGTTTAGGGCTGTATCTCAGCCCCCCTTTCTCCGATTTTCACCATTGAGACCTCCTTCGAACCGTAGGAGCCAATAGAATTGCCTGGCATTGAAAGTTAGATGATTGACAGCACTATTAGCCAATGGGAATGATAAACGTCCCATCTGATGGTAGATCTGAAATCTAATTTGCTGAGCTTCCAACCCTCCCAAGAAGCCGAGGAGTGTCGGAGAGACACGAATCGAACGGATTCACACGGAGCACATGCAGCTGGACATACCAAGCAGTGGAAGTACGGAGATATTTAATTTTTTCGCTGAGATTCGACCAAAAGTGAGTACAATATTCGATGAAAGCTGTGTGACTTTTTGTGTTCGAAGCTGAATATCTCTGCGATGGTTTACCGGAGAGAGAAATGGAAGATATGTCCGTAATCTCCGTCAGGCGCTCGTGCTTTTTCATGCTGCATGTTCGTAGGTAGCACGTTGCTAACGGAGTGTAGCAGCTGTTTTCTCCGGTCTTTTCCAGTCATATCGAGTATGATTTATGATATTTTGTTATTTGTTTGCTTGGCTGATGGGAGATGTGTTTGTCTCATGTAGAAGTGACCTAGTTCATGTTGTTCCCCGGACGCTGAGGTTTCTGCAGAACTATAACATCATTATATTCGTTCTTCGTGGGTTCTCTGCCAGTTACTTTTAACACAAAACTCTCTAAGTTTTTATGGACTAGGTCGTCCAAATGGGGGACCCTCGGGCTTTTAAAACCAAAATATCTGGTTATATCTATCTAAATATATCTTTTTTTTTTACCATCCATCGCCAAATGAGGTAATACAACGTTGATGGAGCCTAAAGCCCACTGGCATTTATTTACATTATTACAAACTTGAGTGTTGGTGGCAACACAGTTCAAGTACTGAACTCTGGGAAGTAAGATCCAAAAACCCACCTGCAATTACTGCTTACAACAGAGTATTCGGCATTGCATCTTTTAAATAAAAGGTCTATACTCCTTCCACCATGGTAATAGATTAATGTCAGTGTGATTTGTAATTTGAAGATATGATGTGAGACAATCACTATAATACGGTATGGCTATGTAGGGCTTAAGCAAGTCAACTTATTCTTTTTGTTTCTCCTATTTTTTTTTTCTTTTTGTTTCTTTCTCTTTTGCACGTCTGGAGTAACAGATAAACTTAAGTCTAAATCTAAAATTAAAGTAAGTGAATAAATGTTGTCAGAGGATTTAAAATTTCCATTTTTTTTAATCCTCAAAAACTAAATAAATCTAAGGAGTCTCTGTTCTATCAGTCTTGAAATGCATTGTTTATACTTTAGTTGAAACCCTGCAGACCAGTGAACACTCAAGACATTTATTTATTACAAAAATACTAGAAAGATCAGAGGCAGACAGCTTAACCTATCATTTGGAAAGTCAATTAACAATCGGCTTCATTCAGGGATTTAAATTAAAACGGAATAAATTACTTAATCAAATGAACAGCTTGGAACCAATTAATTGTAGCGCCAGAGACAAAACACATGTCTAATGGAAAACCTGGATAGTACATATAGGTCAAATTACTTTTGTGTAAATTATAGTGTATTATTGAGGTTGAATATCTTTGGTTTCCTACTAAACAATTAGAATCACTGAGTTAGAATAACATTGATGAACCTCTGTCATCATTCTAGAAACTGCAGCACAGCCATGACAGCTTTCTGCCTCATCACAGACAGTTACTGCTATGAGCAGTAGCCGAAGACATGCCGAGGACATTAACTCAAGCAAATTTTGTACAATCAAATATATTGTACTTGATAATACACTGTGTATTATCAAGTACAATATATTATCTTTAATGAAATGTTTCTGACAGTGTATTTGTACATTGTGGAAATAGTTATTCCACCACTGAACTACAGCAAGTACTGCCTGGAAAATAACCACAGAGTTGATTTGGCACCTCTATGGAGGTGTACATTAAAAAACAACAACACATAAACATTAACTTCACAAAAATATGATTTATTCCAGGACTATTGCATTATTATGTCTATTCCCTCTGTGTCCCTTTAGGGTTGGTAACAATTTCCCTCTGAACAGTTTGCTCCAATCATATACAAACATCGAATAAAAAAAAGACCACCATGGACACATTAACTATACATTCTGGGGAAAATAACATAACCTCTGGCTAATGATGGCCCACAAGCAGAACATCCGTAACGTTGCGACTCGTTCGCATTGAAAATCCCTGACACATTTGATTGTACATTGTCCTTACCTGGAAATGCCAGCAGAGGGCAGCAGTAGCATGCTCTGCTGCACCATAATGGCGACGGTCTTGGCAGCAATCAGCCACTGCTGCAGCCAACAGCAGGTGGTTACTGCTTGAGGCAGCACACATTAAACGTTTTACCAGCAGGTGGCAGTCTCATTCTATAGGAGAGGAGGTACACAAGATGGACGGAGGATGAATGACAATGAGGTGTGTGGAGGGTCAAGTAGGTCGTCGAATTTTAGTCTGCTAAATGCAAACAGTTTGAGGTCCACATTTATTCTCATGCATATGAATTAGATTTGACCATCTGGTGGTCAGTTTGTTGTACTTTGGGAAAGGTGAGACGCTGTTCTTTTGTGAGACACTACAAGTGTGTGTGAAAAATAGATAATAATACATTCACTTTCTTTAATTTTCTCACTCCTGTTACTCATCTTATGCACACTCACAATGTTTCTTCCCCCCACCATGTCATGCATGCTGCTCATGCTTTTCCTATTAGCCATTATTCCAGCTTTCATGCATGATTTAACCTCTGTTGACAGAATAAACATTCATATTAATTAAATTACTGGATAATAATGATTTCAATATCAGAGCTGCATTGTTGTCAAAATCGATTAAATGACTAAGTCTCTGTGAATGTAATTGTGATTAGTGTTCATGACTCCACAGGAGTCCTGCTATGAAAATCTTATTAAGTATGATTAGAATGTTCTCATTAATTATTCATGTATACGCCAGAACAGTAAGATACCAGCACACACTTTTAGCCATCCCTGCACATCTTGCTCTTGAGCAAATACTTAATATCATATTCAACCATAGACAGCCTCAAAGCAACAGTTATGAGTAATTCACTCTCTGTCTCTTTCTAACACACACACCTACACACCCACCCACCCACCTACACCCACACACACACATACACACACAAAATGTTTTATTTGGAGCCACTAAATTAAATTTGAGTTTACATAAGACTGTAAATAGTAAAAAAAAAACACACACACACACACACACACACACACACTATTTTAATGGCATGTAGTGTCCAAAACAGAAACTAACGTTTGATCCCTTGGTAATTACGTTATAACACACACACACATACTGCCCATGACTCAGTGTTTGCTGATGTGGGTTACGCAACCCCTCCAGCTGTGCAGATGGAGCTGCAGATTACTGGCCCCGCATTTGTTTATTAGTAAGTTGTCCTGATCATTCTATAACACCATGCTGAGTTCAATGACACTCTTCCATCTCAACTGCCATTGGAAGATCTGGGATATTGCTTTTGTGCTGTGTAATGCATTCCCAGAAATTGAGGGATGGAGTGACTGATGCAGAGTTCATTCCCCATGTCTGAGCACTAAACCTGCGGTGGAAGGATCAATGGAAGTGTGATGGGCAGGAGAACAGATGGATGACAAGATGGATGCTTATTCAATTGTTTTCTCTCACTGGTATCTCACATGATCAATTTATGAACTCCTTTCTTGAGTAGAAGATCTGATTTGAAAAACAAGGTAGGGGAGGAGTGCAGTAGTTCAAAAACAGTGTGTGTCAGAACAGGCTGACCTTAACGTTCAACCCACTGTGGAGTAGATCACTGGATCTGCGCTGGGCAGCTTGCAAGATTCTGGCACCAGTCTGGTTAGATGGGAATAGAGAAACAAATGAGAGAAAGAGAGCCAAAGAGAGAGAGAAAGGAACTGGCAGGCAGATCAATAGAAGGGAAGCAGATAAACACTAGACAGATGTAGAGCTGCCTTTCAGATGATCAGCTTCAAATCAAAAGCCAACCAAAGGCCCCAACCATCTGTCTCATAGTTGCTGTAAACCACTGTTTTACACATACATGCATAGACGTACTAAAACAAATAAACAAATAACATTACACAGTTCTTCATCACACGTCGTCTGTGATCTTAGTCGTTCAGCTATACGAATCTAAAATAAATGTATTCAGTAAAAAAATAATCTCCTTCCTTTACCCTTACATAGTGTTAGGTTCAAATTTGACCCATTTTGACATTTGACAGCAGTAAAAATACCCTTAACTTCATTCTTTTAGCCTGAAATTTGATGACTTTTCCTAAAGTGACCCAAAATACACAAAAATTAAAATATTTTAAAATGTTATACTTTTGTACAGGTGCTACAAATTTGTGTACACTGATGCTGTTTCGGATCAAATTTGCCCCTTATCTATTGAAATGGATTCAACATTAACATTTTAAAGGTACCTGAGCTGCCATTTCAGTGACTGACATCATGGCAGCAAGATTTAGTGTGCATCTAGTGGGCCCTCGATCTGTTCTTCCAAAATGAGGAGGTTGATAGTGATTTGGAGGATGTGTCAGAGCAGGAAGATAATAAGCATTTTAGTATGCAATGTTTTGTGTTCTAAGTGGTAAATGTTGAATTAATATTGCTAATTATGATTTCTTATGATATAGCAGTGAGGACAGCATTTAATGGTTACAATGATTAAATATGGTTATATTATAACAGTTCCAGAATGTTCATGCCATTTTCAAATTCAATACAATATATTTAAGTCATTATGGCTTTTATGTTTTTATGTCTTATGTAAAACAGGACATGATAGTGTAATAGTAGATGTTTTTCTCCAAAAACGAATGTTGTAAAACTTAAAAAATAGACTCTCCCTGCTCTCTGAAACATTTATTAAGGATTAATCATACATTTATTAATGAGACATAGGCTATTTAGACATTCTAAATAGATCTGTAATTTAAAATTTGATATAGACACTTTCTTAGTCTGGGTCAAAATTGACCTGAAACATGAAAGCATTAAATATGAACAGTATGTAAGGCTTAAGTGGTAAAAAAGGTTTTCAGATGCTCCACATGTATAAAATGACCCAGAATTACAAATATTTAATTGCAAGTGAGCATTCTGCATTTCAATTATTTAAGTATTAGTATTTACAATTCGCAAATTATAAAGTATCAAAAGTAAAAGTACACACTATGAAGGCAGAATTGTCCCAGCTTCTTCTTCTTGTATAATCATTATTACAACAAATGATTATTGATGCATATTTTAAAATGTTCACTACTCTTATTCGTTTTATATGCTATAGTTGAATCTACCACAGTGTATTCTTAGGGGATACAGTATATAGCTGTCAAACTAATTTCTCTGAAATGTAATGCAGTAAAAGTACAAAGTTTAGCATAAAATGCAAATACTTAAGTTCCTAAATATTGCACTTACACTCAGAAATATTTAGGCCTCATAATTAAGATTTATGTATTTTAATTCCATATCAAATTTCCATCCATTTGGATTACATAGTTTTAACATAAATAAACTAAATAACTTAATGTGATGTATATTTTCTAGTCAAACATAAATGAAACACGTACAATTTATGTAATAATACTAATAAACCCAATGTGTTTTGAATACACAATAAATAAGTTAATTTACCATAAATAAATCCAATTTGCTTGATATTATATCAGGTTTATTCAATAAACTCTAATACCTTAAAATACATCAAGCGTATGTACTTTTTATTAATAAAACCAATGTTTTGTCAAATTTGTATCTAAACATTTCACATTTTAAATGTGTTTCCATTCTCCCCACACTCACAATATCTAATACATAAAAAAACAAAATATGTTACTATGTACAGTTGTGTTTAAAAAAAGAGAGTAAAGCCCCAAATCCTTATAATAGCTTTTATTCCATGCACGCCAATGCATTGGGAACACTGCACATTCTATTCCAAATCAAAACATGAAGAAACATGTCTGAAATGTATTACTTCACAGAAAGTGAAGAAAAAGGATTAGGCTGTTAAAAAAAATAGCAGTGTCTGCATTTGTCTTTACAAACTCAAACATTTACTGTATAAACTGAAAAATGCTTGAAGATCTAGCTTTCCTGCAAATCACTGAACAAATACTGTACTTAGTTGTATAACCACTGTTTCTGATAACTGCTTCACATCTGTGTTTCATGGAGTCAACCAACTTCTGGCACCTGTGAACAGGTATTCCAGTCCAGATTTTGTAATCCCCAGGGGATAAAAAAATCATCAATGTATAAGTTTAAACAAATTTTCAACTCACAATGCTGGTTGTCAAGGTGCTCTGTATTACTTCCCTGTGTTCTGTGGCTATTGATGATACTATTTAACACTGGAGTACAGCCAAGTAACTGCTGTAAAGACTGCAATATTGGGATATATTGAAAGGTCCTGCTCTTTTTTTGGTCCAGAATAAACTCCACTGGCTCAATAACATTTAACAATTCCTTAAAGTAATCCTTCCTCTTATAAGCTGTAGCAAGGGGGCCACCTTTCCCTATTGCCTTCACCAATGGATTAGATTTACACAGTACATCAGCTAGTTCCTTAATAATCAAGCTATCAACTTCTAAGTTTTTGTTTTTGAAGAATTCAGAAAGACTGCTACAAGTTACAGGCACAGAACTAAACAGGTAGTGTAGTTCATCAAGTAATTCATCGAGTGCTGTAGATGGAACATAAAAAATGTTTTCCAACTTCAATAAAATTTAAGCAAATTTGTTTCTACTATTTATGGAAGGTCCTCTGAAGTGTCAACATCACTATCTGCATCTGATAGAGTAAAGAAATCTGTGTCTTCAAAAGATGAGGGCCCATCGTCTACAGTACTAACAGATTCATTAGACTGAGCAGCGACTTTAACAACACCTGCCTTAAAATCTTTTGGAGTGTGGGGATTATGTTTCCGATTTTTATGAGAGTTAAATGTACCATATATGTTTGTTTCAAACGTACATCCTTCAAACATACAAGTTATGGTTTCATACTGCTTAAGATGTTGATTTACATGACTAAAGTACTCCTTTTCAGTTGAAAGTTCCTTACATCCCCACGTCTGACATGAGAATGTAGTTAACTGAACATGTGCTGTTGCTAGCTTCCTGTGCACTTGATATGTGTCACTTGAAAAGTTCTTCCAACTTGTGAATGTACATGGACAATCTGCATATACATGGATACCGGCATTTGTGGCCACAGTGAATATGTTTCAGCCTAAAATGTTTTAGTAGCTCATACCTGGTAGATAATGAGATGTTACACACTTTACATGGCCACATTCACATATCTGTAAAAAAAAAAGACAAAGAATAGATTATTAGTTGTGGGGTATTTAACAAGCGCTGTCTTTCAGCTGGATCGTTAAACATTAAAACTACAGCCAGCTACTTTTTTTAAAATGCAAATATGATTTACAACACATTACCTACAAAATCATATTATAGATGAATACCTCAGACAAAGGGTCATGTAACTTAGTTACAGATTTCTATGTTGATTTATCTGAACTTCAAAATTAGTTTCATTGTTTGTCATCTGATGTATTGAATTTCCAGTACATTATGAATCAATGTCTTTGTAGCGTAGATACTTACAAAATCTAAGAGGTTGCCCCGACATACAGCGTGATAGAAGGATTTTTCAAAGAATTAGGTATCTGTAAAAGACAAATGGTTCTAGTTAGAAACAATATGCATTTCAGATCTACATTTTATCATTAAACATTATTTTGCTTATGAAATCATCAAGACAGCATTCAATTCAATTCAATTTATTTTTGCATAGCCCAAAATCACAAATTACAAATTTGCCTCAGAGGAATTTACAATCTGTACACATCTGACATTCTCTGTCTAGGAACCCTCACATCGGAACCCAAAAAACCCTTTAACGGGGTGTATCAATTTATTTTAATTCAATTTTTTTAACAGTACTCAACCTTTAGACCAAGATTATGTCCACTATATACACTGACTATGCTTAAGATCAAGCAAAATATTTATAGTTGATGTTCCAATTAACCTTGGAAAATAAAGTCTGCAGCACGCTTTGACATTTGCAAACTGTTGACATTTTGTTTTTCAACTACAGTTGCCCATTGTGTTTTTTTCATAATTCAAAAAATATTGTGCCTAATTACACAGTAGGCCTGCTCTAAATTGTAAGCCAGTGATCTCCATACAATATATTTTACAATCAATGAGATACTTTTCTGCACTGAAACAAATACCAAATGCACACATAGTGAAAACACTGATATACTAAGAAATATGAATCTCAAGATGAACCACAATGTCTCACTATAACCAGTTCCCTTAATCTGGGTAAAGTACAGGACGCAGCATTTTACCTCCTTCACAACCCTATTAACAGTTTGCAATCTGTCCTCCGGGCTCTGCCTCCTCCCCTCCGCCAAAAAGCAGCTCTGCTCTACTGTGCGTGTGTGTACTTGCTACAAAAAGACGGTTAAGGCCAAAGTCTGTTCATAAAATTGCAACCCGCAAGCACTTTAAATTAGGTGACACTGCAATAAAATGGGCTACAAATATTTGTAATGATGGTAACTAAAAGGAAAATCTAGAAGTTACGTCCCGTCAGAAAGAGCAGTGACGTGCGGTGAGGTTCGTGGCTGGTGAGGCACTGACACTCTATTGGGTTCATATATTTGTAAATCTGACATAAATCAGATTTACAAATATATGAACACAATAGAGTAACTTAAATCACCATTCAATTGGCAGCTTGCACATTTACTACTGGTTGTTTTTTATATCAACATACAGTGGGTACGGAAAGTATTCAGACCCCTTTAAATTTTTCACTCTTTGTTTCATTGCAGCCATTTGCTAAAATCGAAAAAGTTCATTTTATTTCTCATTAATAGTACAATTAGTACACTCATCACCCCTTCTTGACAGAAAAAAACAGAAATGTAGAAATTTTTGCAAATTTATTCAAAAAGAAAAACTGAACTATCACATGGTCATAAGTATTCAGACCCTTTGCTCAGTATTGAGTAGAAGCACCCTTTTGAGCTAGTACAGCCATGAGTCTTCTTGGGAATGATGCAACAAGTTTTTCACACCTGGATTTGGGGATCCTCTGCCATTCTTCCTTGCAGATCCTCTCCAGTTCTGTCAGGTTGGATGGTGAACGTTGGTGGACAGCCATTTTCAGGTCTCTCCAGAGATGCTCAATTGGGTTTAGGTCAGGGCTCTGGCTGGGCCAGTCAAGAATGGTCACAGAGTTGTTCCGAAGCCACTCCTTTGTTATTTTAGCTGTGTGCTTAGGGTCATTGTCTTGTTGGAAGGTGAACCTTCGGCCCAGTCTGAGGTCCTGAGCACTCTGGAAGAGGTTTTCTTCCAGGATATCTCTGTACTTGGCCGCATTCACCCCCTTGGAAAAACACCCCCATAGCATGATGCTGCCACCACCATGTTTCACTGTTGGGATTGTATTGGGCAGGTGATGAGCAGTGCCTGGTTTTCTCCACACATACCGCTTAGAATTAACGCCAAAAAGTTCAATCTTCGTCTCATCAGACCAGAGAATCTTATTTCTCATAGTCTGGGAGTCCTTCATGTGTTTTTTGGCCAACTCTATGCGGGCTTTCATATGTCTTGCACTGAGGAGAGGCTTCCGTCGGGCCACTCTGCCATAAAGCCCCGACTGGTGGAGGGCTGCAGTGACAGTTGACTTTGTGGAACTTTCTCCCATCTCCCTACTGCATCTCTGGAGCTCAGCCACAGTGATCTTTGGGTTCTTCTTTACCTCTCTCACCAAGGCTCTTCTCCCACGATTGCTCAGTTTGGCTGGACGGCCAGGTCTAGGAAGAGTTCTGGTCGTCCCAAACTTCTTCCATTTAAGGATTATGGCGGCCACTGTGCTCTTAGGAACCTTGAGTGCTGCAGAAATTCTTTTGTAACCTTGGCCAGATCTGTGCCTTGCCACAATTCTGTCTCTGAGCTCCTTGGGCAGTTCCTTCGACGCTAATTCAGCGATTTTGATTATAAAAATGCTTGAAATGATTGGAATCATACAGAAATTACATTTATAGCACAGATCAGTAAAGACATATTAATATTTATTTTATTTTAGCATTATTTGTTTTTTACTTGTCATGATGACATGAGGTTCTGCCTCACCTGCCTCCCCTGACCGCACGTCCCTGAGAAAGAGTAATGCAACGTTACAGTTATGGGATATTACTTACCCTTACATGTTATACACACGTTAAAACCTGTAACCGACTGATCGTTATTAAACACTAAAAACCTTAACCTGACCGAAAGTCAGACAAGATGTACAGCAGGAGACTTAAAACATGTTATCACTCTAATATCAGTCTACAAGTTAGCTCCGCTACCAGTTTCAGCGACACAAAAAGCATTTTTATGTCTCCATTTCAGAGTAACTGTGGGCTGTAATTGGTGTTAACCTAACAGTTAGCCGTTAACATTTAACGTTAAGTGTCCATTTTAATAAAGTGCCTTTTTACGTTATAGCCACGTTTGCGCAAAAGTCCGATGCCTAATTTTAATTACTGACTTGTTTTAATTAGTACGTCGGATGGTGGCTAATGGAAAAAAATGCTAATTAGCTAAACGTTAGTTATATATTTTTTACAACACGTGCAAGTAAGCTAGCTAGCTGACAGGACTAAAATGTTTGCAATGTTAGAATTAATGGATTTGACAGTCACTCTCACTCATCTCATCTTCAACCGCTTATCCGGGATCGGGTCGCGGGGGCAACAGCTCCAGCAGGGGACCCCAAACTTCCCTTTCCCGCGCCACATCATCCAGCTCTGACTGGGGGATCCCGAGGTTCTCCTAGGCCAGTTTGGAGATATAGTCCGTCCACCTGGTCCTGGGCCTCCCTCGGGGTCTCCTCTTAGCTGAGAACCATGGCCTCAGATTTAGAGGTGCTGATCCTCATCCCAACCGCTTCACACTCGGCTGTGAACCGATCCAGTGAGTGCTGGAGGTCACACCCCAATGAAGACATCAGGACCACATCCTCTGCAAACAGCAGCGATGCAATCCTCAGCCCACCGAACTGTAAACACTCCTCCCCATGACTACGCCTCGATATCCTGTCCATGACTACCACAAACAGGATTGGTGACAAAGCGCAGCCCTGGCGGAGGCCAACCCTCACCGGAAACGAGTCCGACTTATTGCCGAGACCCCGGACACAGCTCTCGCTTTGGGCGTACAGGGATTGGATGGCCCCAAGAAGTGGCCCCCTCACCCCATACTCCCGCAGCACCTCCCACAGTATCTCCCGGGGGACCCGGTCATACGCCTTCTCCAGATCCACAAAACACATGTAGACCGGATGGGCGTATTCCCAAGCCCCCTCCAGGATCCTAACGAGAGTGAAGAGCTGGTCCGTTGTTCCACGGCCAGGACGAAATCTGCATTGTTCCTCTTCAATCCGAGGTTCGACTATCGGCCAAACCCTCCTTTCCAGCACCTTGGAATAGACTTTACCAGGGAGGCTGAGTAGTGTGACCGGGGTGGTGGTCCCCCTTTTTGAAAAGGGGAACCACCACCCCGGTCTGCCACTCCCTAGGCACCGCCCCAGACCTCCACACAATGTTGAAGAGACGTGTCATCCAAGACAGCCCCTCCACACCTAGTGCCTTCAGCATTTCTGGACGAATCTCATCAATCCCTGGGGCTTTGCCACTGTGGAGTTGTTTGACTACCTCAGTGACTTCCACCTCTCCTGGGGACCATCACCTTAACGTGGTGGAGAGGTTTGAGTGCCCCCAAGACCCTGAGGGCTATGTTGTCTGAAGCCTATAGCTCCTGGTAGGGTCTCCCATGGCAAATTGGTCTCAGGCGAAGGGCCAGACTAAGAATGGTTAAAAAAACCCAATGAAAAAGCAAAGAAGAGTCGAGGAGACCCTGCCCGGAGGAAACCCGGGGCCCACGTCTGGAGCCAGGCCCAGTCGGGATACGTTATCCTGGAGGACTCCTGAGGCAGTTGCAAGGTACCGACAGACCCGAAGGGCTACAGCCACTACCGTGAAGGAGGCAAAGCAGCGGGTGTGAGAGGAGTTCGGAGTAGCCATGGAGAAGGACTTTCGGTCGGCACCAAGGTGTTTCTGGAAAACCGTCCGGAACCTCAGGAGGGGGAAACGGGGAAACATCCAAGCTGTATACAGTAAGGATGGGACTCTGTTGACTTCAACTGAGGGGGTAATCGGGTGGTGGAAGGAGCACTTTGAGGAACTCCTCAATCCAACTAATACACCGTCTACTGTAGAGGCAGAGCTGGAGGCTGATGGGGGAGCATCATCAATTTCCAGTCAATGTATCAATAATGGTGTGACACAATATCAACTGCACTCATAAAACATGTATATACACTGATGTAACTTACCTGTTACAATCCAGGCTGCAGGTGGCTGTGAGGTAAGATGGCCGACAGAAGTCCTGAGACACTTCCGCTTCTGAACCATTCCATTTCCCGAAATGTAGATGTAAACCAATCTCATACATTTTAACTAATTGGCAAAGCATATTCAAACCATATGCATACATTTTAACTGTTTCAATTGTTTTCACAATTAACTGATTTATGCAGATTTTAAGGAATTTGAATAGTTATATTTAAAAAATATTAGTATTTAATTAAATAAAATGAAATGGTTGCAAATATTTAATGATAAACTATGCCATGATTCATTTTTCTTGATTTAATATACTTACAGTATACTGTAAGTAGAAGTACTTGTAACAAAGTTGTAACAAAGTTAAGTTCTACTGCTGCCTTTTGTGTGCTGAAAATAGACAGAGATAAATAATGACTGAAATTAATGAAACTTTGTTTAATCAAGTTGCTGGTTATCGGTTAACACTCAGAAGTTCCCTCTGTTATAACAATGCTGGATCGTGGTTAAAATAAGGATTACAATAGTTGTAGTTGACCAACAACAGGATGTGGGTCACTGTTGGGAATATGTTCCTCATTGATAACTTCAGTGCAGGAAGCTGAAGTCAATTATTATTTTTATTCAAGCTCTCATGTTTTGTTTCCCAAATTTGGAGAGCTATTAATGCTAATACACACAAAGGGGGAATAGAAACATCGTTTGTGGACCACATTAATTAACAGTAAATTATTTTATTATGTCAGTTAAAGATAAATTCTCATCCGTACAACAAGGCATAGAGCTCTACGACAATTACCGAAGTGAAACAATAGCTATTCTGTGAAGTGTAGGGCTGCAACAAATTGTTTTCGAGGGGAGTTATTTTGTTCATTAGTCTTTGATTGATCAAAGTTCTGTTTGTTGTCAAAATCCAAGTTAAATTCAAAATACATTTTTATGAAGGTAAAAGTTCACACAAGAAGCTGCAACTCAATTGTGATTTAAATGATTTATCAAATACCAAATGTGTCATTTCAGTACAAATTACTGTTCATCATTATGCCTACAAGTAATCTGCACAGAAATATATCATGTAATAGAACAGAAAGTGCTGCACAGAAAATCAAATAAGCATATTATTGTTTTAGCAAGTTAAGTTATACCTGAGATTAGATTTTTGTTTCTCAAACACAAAATAAAACCTGATCTTCGTGAAGAGCCCTTTCATTAATAAACATTGGATCTAATAATAAAGACAAAAACATATAGAGGTATACAGCTCTCTTTATTCTGACGATGCAGAGATACATGTATGACTGCCTTGTCACATTGTCTCTCTTCCATCCTTTAGAGGATATCTATATCACGCAGTTAGTGTGTTAGCTGCAGTACATTCACTCCAATAAATACAAAAGTCAGTTGTACGAGACTGTGAGTGTTCAATATGTGTCATTTCTGGTGAAGGCTGTATATAAATATCTTATTCAGTCTTTAGGAGATCATAAAATGAAAGAGAGGCACTCTGGGACACAAGTAACATTTTTGCTGCTGCTTTTAATCCCATGGGAGTTGGATCGGTGAAAGCTTGTGTGTCAAATAGGGAGACTGTCAAACAGGGGCCTGGAGCTCCCTCTCTGTAAACAACACATCAAAGCATCCCCTCTTCGATTCTTCCCTTGAACTTTATCATTCCCACAACAAATCTGTCCTTTTTTCTCCGTCTGCCTCCCTCTCTGCCCTCTTGTGACTCTCGCACACTTTCTCCAGCTGCATCTCTCTCCATCCTGACTTTCAGGCTTTTGGTTTTGGCAGCTCTGTCGTTGCCGTTATTAGGGATGCAGCTGGCAAACACTAAGCTGCTCGTGAGCTACTTCTACTTCTTCTCTTTACCTCTAACATGCTATTGTCGCGCTCAACCAACCCCATCAACCCAAAATATCCCCATACAATCCATTGTGTCTTTGCAGTTTCTCCTCCACATCCTCTCAGTTGTGTGATATGGAGGGATGAAGATGACTGAGGTAGAGGAGGAGCTCATGGTCTGCGTGCGTAGAGCAAAGCAAACTGACAGATGGACAGTCCCTGCGACGCACAGCAGAGATAAGAGGATTGGGCCTGCTTGTATGTTGTTGTTGGCCTTGCCACAACTGCAGTTAGCTCACTGAGCACCACTGAATGGCGTGATGAGAGGCTGATGGAGAAATGTGAACATGTATGTTCATGTAAAACACAAGGAGTTAATGAATGAAAATAACGAGTAGTACATATAAGTGATGAGTAGTTGAAGCCAAAAAATGTAGAAGAGCACTTAAAGTTGCTAGTCCAGCTAATCTCCTAACACTCTGTAACTCAACTTTTGGTCTCTACGAGATGGACAATTGAATTATATCTACATTTCAAGTCTATGTCCTTCATGCTCAGGCTGCAGTCAGCAGGTATTTCTGTTCAGGCATCTTCTTCCTCTTCTCCGGCACTGCTGTGAAACCTGGCACTTTCTCTTGGTGTGAAGGCACCTTGCAGGCCTTGTAGAGGATGACGAAGAGGATGAGGATGAGGACACCCACCACAGAGTTACAAACGATGGCTATAATGGCCCACACAGACAGGCCCATTCTCAGCTCATGCTCCATGGTCGACTGAACTGCCGTCTCCAGACCCATTAAGGACGCATCCCACTTCAGAGATGGGTCTGAGGTCTACAACTGGTGCCAGGTCCACAACTCAACAGATTCTCCCTGAAAAGAAAGAAAATGCATCACATGAGTTTTTTTCCCAGCACATGTACACATGCACCCACACACACACGTTGGCATTGTTGGCAACAGTTAACCTGCCTGCCACGTGGGCCAGCTGAGTCTGTTATGAGGTCAGCTCAGTAAAGATTATTTTCTCCCTGACAGAATAGTCACCAGGACAAAGTGGCTTTATCCCTTCCGACACTATTCATATGGAATAACTTGCCTATTCCTGTGCTTTTCTTTGCACAAGGGTTTTATTCTCAAGATTTTTTGAGATGCAATAAGCGCATTATGTGCGTGTCTAATAAAGCTGCACATTGCATTGTATTATATTATCTCAGTACTTGTAATGTATGAGAAAATTGTCAGGCAGGTGCAGAAAAGAATTAATTTGTTGTGTATAATAATCTGTGGATGATAGGAGAGTATTACAGGACAAGAAAGTGCCTTTCGGCTGCAGTGCTGTGTTGAAACATCCTTTTTTAGACTTGTTTCCCTTACACAGGCAGAGAGTGATGAAGTTATTAAACTGATAAAGAAGGTGCCAGTAAGCACTTTACCTCGCTGAATTATTTTGAATGAGTTTCAGCAGTAATGTGTTTTCAGGAGGAACGTGTGGGAATATAGTTGCCAGTTTTGTGGCTGATATTAAATGGGTCACTGAGGTGTGTTGGTGTGTGTGCATGCGCGCGCGTGTTTGTGTGTGTGTGTGTGTGTGTGTGTGAGAGAGAGAGAGAGAGAGAGAGAGAGAGAGAGAGAGAGAGAGAGAGAGAGAGAGAGAGAGAGAGAGAGAGAGAGAGAGAGAAAAAGAAAGAGAGACTGACAAGCATGAGTTGGAGAGTGAATATTTATATCTCAGAGTATAAGAGATAAAAACTCAAGCTCATTTCCTTGCTTCTATATCTCCCTCCCTTCCCTCTAATGCATTTCTAATGAGACCACATATTTCCTCCTCTCTCCAACTGAGGGCAATACTGCAACAGTCCAAGCTTGCTGTTGAAAACTCATTTCAAAGTTATCCTTCCCTTTATAGGCATTTTATGACCAAGCCAAATAAAGATGGATAGCTCCAAGTCAGAGTAGGTGTCAGTGATGCATTTAAACTGCTCTCCAATGCAAGAAGTTGGTTTCTGTTTGAACCAGATGGGTCCCTCTCAGGATGCTGGTGGCATCACTGTAGGGAATGAACCCTCATAATCTCTAACTGGGATTACTGTCAATAAAACTGCCCTCACTGCTTTGCAGAATATTTCCAAAACATCCTGAGGAACTTTTCGCAGAAGTCAGGTGACACTAAGCGTATCAAGTTTGCAATTTCAATTAGAGCAAAAGCGAGGAATGTGTATGAGATGACAGAGAGATGTGACAGGGAAGAGTCTGTGTGTGTGTGTGTGTGTGTGTGTGTGTGTGTGTGTGTGTGTGTGTGTGTGTGTGTGTGTGTGTGTTAGAGAAATTAGTGTGAGCAATGAGGGCTGTTTGCATGCTCATATTGATTTCAGACAATCAGTGGTGCATATAAGAAGAAAACACAGCAGTCGCAGCAGTTATTCATTATCACCAATTATATTTCATAACATGTACTTCCCAAAGTACATAATCGTGGCACATGTTTTAATGACTACAAGGATCATTTGTTTTCATTTGCAAGATACATAAATTTCCTCTGAATACAAGATAGCTCTTTTTTAGCTGGTGGCCACACTGGAGCAGAGCAAATGTGTCAGGATGCTAATATAACTCCAAAAGAGGATTGTAGGCCCAATCGCACACATAGTAAAATAATATGTCAGTAGGTTAAAACCAAACTGGCCCGAGTGCCCCCACCGGCGGGGGCGACGCATGCATCCAAAAATGAATCCACTCATAACGTGCACTCATCAGCAACGAATATAATGATGCCGCATACCTGCTCAAACTGCAGCTCCTGCGCTACAAAGTCATCTCAGCTGTTTGTACACACTCCAAACACAACATATGACAAAGCTACGTATAATACCAAGTAACACAATCGATATAGTGCCCCCTAGGCAGTCCCACTCGCCACATTTATGCCAATAATGTTTTGAAAAATGAATTCAATGCTAACACCCATTAGCTCAGACGATCGCAGCCATTTTTTCACATTCCGCTACGACACAGCCTCGCAGTTTTACTTACAAAACAAAGCCATCATCATAATCTGCATAATCGATCACATCATAAACCAGGTCCTTACTTTGAGATGTTCTGCAGCAAAAAAAAAATTAATCCATTCATGTTTACTGTCCATCTGTTCAGTTCATCATCCTCTGTTTGAATTCAAAGCTGGCGCTGCCGTCGTGTGCCTGCTAGCGGAAGGGGCAGGGTTATACGTCTCAGCAAATCGGATGAATAAGTTTCAGAAGATGGATTGATCAAATGTTTGTGTTGGTAGATTCAAAGGTTCAAAGATCAGCGCATGACTGGCCCGCCACATACAAAAACAAAAAACACACATCCGCACACTTCCTGAGGCCACAATCAATCCACAGACAGCTACAGTCTATCTGTTGCGTAATGGGTCTCTGTGCTCTGTGGCTGTAGCAGGAAATAGTTAAGCTTTAGGTTGATACTGGTGTCATGTAACAGCAAAATACAGCACGAGTGTATATGCTTGTGGATGCATGTGTGTGTCTGTGAATGGTGCCATTGATTGACATAAAGGCCTTTTGTGTACAAATGCAAACAATCTCATTTAAATGCATGCAAATATAATCTACATGCACCAACGGCTGCTTTCCACAAAGGTGGCCAAATTGGTTCTGCACACAGGCAATCACACATTTGCTTGCAGTGACCACATGGAAAACAAGCCAATGTTTGTGCATAATGCATCACCTTGCAGTGGACTATCAGAATGAGTGACCTCCATCTCATGTGACTGAACTGCCTCCCTTCCTCCCCAGCTCATTAGAGAACACCAGCTGCATGGCCTACAACTTGACTATGAAGTTGGGGGAATAAACACTGTTTAGTGCTGACAGTGACACTATAACATAAATAAGTAAAGCCAAATAGTTGTTGATTTGTAGACAAGGGCATAATCAAACATTTCATTATTGGTTGTTCTTAAAGGGGACAAACTTTAGTGGTCTATTACTGTTTTGATTGTGGATATTTAAGTATTATATATTGCATATCAATTTGGAATACTTTCAAGAATGTTTAGGCATAACGTTAGGAAGGCAATTAATGCACTACTGTTGTTACTCTATTACAGAAAACATTTTGTAAAATACTTTTGTGTGGACTCAAGATAAAATGTCATTCGTTTATATTTCAATATTTTGCTTGTTGTTTGTAGCCTGCTTGCAGTATCACTTTAAGCACATAAACATCTCACCAGCCTGCCTAGTCCTTCCCTCTGGTGTCCGGTGTCCATGCGTTTGTAGCTACTTTTTTTGTCCTCTCCTCAGCTGCCAAACGCGTCCATATAAAATGTTAAAAATGGACACGGATCTTCAACTAATTGTTTGTAAGGCGGGAACTTTTTCTTCAAAGTACGTCACCGGACTCTCCCTGACCGCTTGGCGAAATGGCTGTACCGCACCGGACCGTTAATGCAGTCAAGCTGGCGGAGTCCTGACCAGTTCTTAGTGACTGCTGACAGGCGCGGGGCGACAGAGCGGAGATGCTGGTGTCAGTGTAGCTGCTCATCATCCCCAAGTCCCTCCCCCCTCCTCCATCCATCCCTCCCTCTCTCTCTCTCCGAGTCTGTTACTACTGAGCTATTTATACACAGGCGCTCTTGGAACATCCCATCAAGGGCTTTTCCTCTCACACCTCTGTGAAGAGCACACGGTCAACACGTTTACACAAAAGGTCGTTGCAACAACCCAACCAGTCAGTGCAAGTACAGTACAGTAAAAGAGATGTATAATAATGCACCCCCCGGAAAAACAAAGAAGAAGAAAGTGAAAGCAATGAAAAAAGAGATGCAGGGTGCACTCATAGATACTAACAATATTGTGATTCTTATTGTGCAGAAGGACCTATTTTTAAACTACACAGATTAAAACAGAGTATTTGGGCCTGAACACAGGCAGAGCTGCAATGAATGACACGCACCACTCTCTTCACTGCTTAGTTCACTTGAAACAAGTTGCACGAACTTGAACAGCAGCTGCATAAACTCAGAACTTGTTGCCTCCTCTTTTCTTTATTGGTATTCAGCACAACAGCAGGGTGCCCCTGGGGGATTCAGCTGAGCTCTCTCTGTCTCCCGTCCTTTGTCTGTGTGTGTGTGTGTGTGTGTGTGTGTGTGTGTGTGTGTGTGTGTGTGTGTGTGTGTGTGTGTGATGGGAGTGGGGCACCCTGACCTAAAAAGTTCAGGAAGAGACAAAGCATTCTTTTGAGGCCTCATTTCTCCCTCACCACTGGCTTCAGAAAAACGTTTTGCAGGGGAACAGATCCAGAGATCATCAGTTTAGTTAAAGTGCTGTACTGGTGCACATATTACCAATACTTCAAGAAGTACAATGTTTAAATTAAATATGAATGTAGTGACTGACAATGTTAAGTGCCAGATGATAGTAGCTTTATATATGTAACCAAACTAAATTAATTAAAAACATGGACAGGATGATATCATGACATAGTCAGACAAATTTAAAGTTTTATTTAATATTTTTTGCATAGTTATTTAATTTAATTTGGATGAATTACTGCACTTAGTATTTAATCATTCCATATGAATGCAGTGCTATACACCATCATTACTGTGCACTGTAACAATGCAAAGTGCTTGTCAAAACGGTATGGGTTTCTTTTTTTGGGATGCATTTCAAAGGAAGACAGGCAATAACTGTGGATACCTTCATTTCCATCCAAATCAGACTGAATTAGTCAGGGAGCTGCACTTGTGCTGTAGCCTTCATGAGAGTTTAGATGGGATAGTTATCACTGATCACAGGTGGATACTCCAGAGACCAATGCTTCAGAAGAGTGATTCATCATATCAGAGAAATACACTCACATATAGCCTGAGAGAATCACAGACACACAATGAAAACTCCCTGTGTCTCCCTCTGTCTGCTCTTAATACGAACACACACACACACACACACACACACAGTAATTATTACTCTTGCAGGACGTGTCATGTCTGATCACTGCCTCACATGTCATTGAGGACGCTTGCACACCTCCATTAACCTGTCAGAACTGATCAGAGTGTGCGTCTGTGTGAGAATCTTGCAAATGTGACGGAAAGAAAAGAAAGTGAGATTAAAAAAAGAAAAAAGAGAGAGGCCATTTAATTTCTTTCTTAATTTCCCCTCTATTCTCTCATTCTCATCTCATCACAGCGAGAGAGAAAAAATCTCAACTTTTCCATTCTAACCTTCTTTTCCGAGCGATGTTATCATGAGGAAAGACAGATTCCCCAGTAGAATTGTTTTCATAAAGCCCTCCCGTTGAGAGGGCACAGGGACAAACCAGGTCAGGTTCCAACTGGGATATTAGATTCATATTTCATGAAGTGTCTATTTCGTAACAGCACACACCGTTTACTCTAATAATCCAATATGCAACTTGGTGCTATTTGACATTTTGTGACAATTTTGTTTGAATCACCTGCTTGTTTTATGTAAACTATTCACAGTGTATCACGTTTGTTGGTGCTGTATTTGCAGGCAGAAACATTGGCTATTCTGCACAGTATCCTGATTTGGAAAGCTGTCGGAACCAATTTCCTATGATAAGTGTATGAGGACACCTGCTGGATATTTGTTGACATTGTTTCTTTTTCTTGCCAGCCACATATGACACAGTTTCAGTAAACGTGGCTTAATGTTTAGGATTCATTCGATATGGGGGTTTATCAGATGTGAGAGTCTGCTAAAACTGGTTGGTATCCAAACACACACAAGAAAAATACAGATTGCGGGGTATCTTTTATTGCCACTTCCTCCTTTTTAGTTGTTCATCATAACCTGAAAACACAAATATTAATTCATTAGAGTCAAATTGAAACAAAGAAATAGCCTTTGCTGTATGCCAAGTGGAGGTGCTTCTCAGCAAAATAATTAAAATCCATTTGTGTGTCTCTCTTACCTGGTCGATCCAGTCGTTGAAAGCTGAGACTCTGGTGAAGACAGTGGGTTTCTTTTCATAGTTGCAGCCAAGGCCAGAGACAAAGCTGGCAATGCCATGGACTTCCCAGGATCCTTCTGTGTTCCTACAGTTCAGAGGGCCACCAGAGTCGCCCTGGACAGAGAGAGAGAGAGAGGAGGAAGAGGGCTTATGTTTTATGCATTTGGTGTAGCTGCTGGGGGACTGGCAAGGCACAACTATGAGAATCACAATCAGAATCATTGTTTCACCAAGTATAATGGGGACACAAGAAACATTTGTCACATTCCGTGGCAGCTAGACAACACTTTAGTGTAATCTTTCCCTATGATTCCTTGGACATTTTTATTTTAACGCACCCATTGCATTCCAATTCAAAATTGCTTCACACACACACGCACACACAAACACACGCACACACTTACATTGCATCCAGCCACGATTCCATCACCACCAGCACACACCATGGTAGTCCTGACAGCAATACCCCACCAGTCAGGCTTAGAGCAGGTAGCATGGTCAGCCACAGGCATCAAAGCCTGCTGCAGCTTATCAGCTATGGGGCCTCCGGCTAAAACACAGGCAGAGTCTATTACTGTACCATCATCCACATTTACTCGCCATCTTTCAAATCTGCTATACAACATTTCCCCCAGCGCAAAATTCACAGTCCGACCCAAATTTTCAATTTAAGAGTAATCCTTCCCCCCAGAAAACTTTCATCTAAAATCTCAGGCATGTGATTTTCATCCCAATTTTGGAGGTTTCCACGGGTAACCAAGATCACGCTCACTAAACACAGCCCAGCCTTCCACAAACATTGACTTACTGTAGAGTCTGCCCCATCCGGTGATGTAGCAGGGGTAGAGGTTGGACAGCACAGTGCCAGCAGCAGGAATACATGCCAGCTGCACCTGGTCGCTCAAAGTCACAGACTCTGACAGCTTGATCAGGGCAATATCGTTTCTGCAAGAAAGACAGAAAGAGGAAAAGAGTTATCATTTCTGTATTGTACATTCAAATGAATCACCTCAATGGCTAATTTAATTTCTCTAATTTCCCACTGTGGAAAAAGTCCAGCTGCATACTTGAGTACACTACTATCTACGGTTAAAGTGGTCCACTCTTATTTGTGTTTTCTTACACTTTTTATTGCATGTGGAGAAATATGAGATGCATGAGGATGGAGAACTTCTGTCAAAGGAATGCGCTGGAACAAAGTGAATAAATGGAATTTGAGCCTCAGCCCACTTTATCACCTCAACACATAATAGATGAGATTATGATTTACTGCACGTTGCGGCAGTACACTCAGGCACTCAGACTGCGCTTCGCACTGTACGGTGGTGCTTGTCTTACCCGAAGGCCACAAAGATCTGGTTCCATTTCTCATGGACAATAATCTTCTCAGGCAGGATGGCCTTGGAGCCAGTCTCTTCCTCCACCAGGTTGTATTTGCCTACGAACACCCTGTAGGAGAGCTTGGCGCTGGGGGGAGAGAACAACTTTTGGAGTTCATGACTTATCTGATACTCATTTCAATCAGGGTTAAGTAGGGTTAATAAGATCAGAATGAGTACAGTATTTAACAGAAGATCTGTGAGTATGTGACTTGTAGTGGTCAGCCTTGGCGTTTTTGGTTTTTGTGTTTCTGTGTCCCTCTGCTGTTCGTACTTGATGCAGTGAGCAGCAGTCATGACCCAGTTGGCAGCAATCAGAGATCCCCCACATGTGTGCCTCCACACACCGTCTCTCTCATACTGCAGAGAGATCTGAACACGAAACAGGACAACATAAAGGATACAGTAAGGGGCAGGTTGCAGATGTATAGTTTGCTGACTTAGATTCAAAAGCAGTATTTAAATACAAAAATTCCTGGGTCTGGAATCTAATAAGCAGATGCTGAACCAAAAAGTTTGCCGGTAAATTTAAAAACATTGACAGATGTGTAGATATTAGCATACCTGCCAGGGCCAGCTGTGGGGCTTGGCATCTACTCCATTGACCACACGGGAAGTCAGGGGCTCGATGGGTGGGGTGCCACACCCAAGGGCTGGACGAGGAGGAGATAGATGTGAGTGTGATGTATGTTGAGATAGAGAGTGTTCAGGAGGTAACAGAACATTGAAATTATTTTTAATTCTTACATTAAGCACAACTAGGCACAAAGAATTGCACATTGCTAACTTCCTGTGTGGTAAGCGGCTCGCACACTCACTCACTCACACAAACTTGCAACCATACAGAAACAATTACAGACAGAATTAGGGAATACCAGATGTTCTTACCGCTAGCAATGAGCACTGAGGCCAGCACAATAGGGATCATGTTGATTGATGCTTCTGCTGAGGCACAGCAGGACCAACACTCTCTTTTAAACTTTCCACCACAGGCAACACCCAGGCTGAATGTGGCAACACACACTCCTATTGGTTTGTCATGGCCTACGGGGATGAAGACGGACCAATGGCAGTGAGGCTCAGAGCAACTAGGTGTCTGACAAAACACACAGGTGTGTTTTCTGGAACATTTCGCATGACCTTGATGTAGAGCTACAGTGTGTGCTCTGTAAGCATCTGTGTATTCACAAGGGTTACCATGTATACATGCATATTATGTGTATGTCTGTAAATGTTGGCGACACATACCAGACAACCTTTGCATCATATTCAGTTTTTGAACTCACCTTTACTTCTTTCAATGACAAAGGCTCTTTTCTGAAACCTGGAATTAAATGCTTGCATAACGGCATGGGAAGCCAACATCTGGATTACTGGTATTGACCTGTTTTCTGCGAACTGCAAAACAAAAATCAAACTCGGGGGCATTGCTATGATAAATAACCAGGACAATGAGGAGCAGATGGTGTCACTGGTGCAGAAAATATCGACAGCTACACCACAATCTTTTGACATCTTACAGTGCATACAGTTCCGCAATGAATTCTGCAGTGCCAGGAATGTGAGACATATTGTATGACCATATTTATGACCAAACACATCACTCAATATATCCAAACATCCTTATAATTTTTCTATGCAGTAAATTTGTTGCTGTAAAGTAAAATGTGGAGTATATCCTGAGGTTGTTCTGATGACTTGAATAAGTTATGAGACTTGGAGGACACTGACACAGTTCCTGAGGTACAAAAGTGTCAGAGCGTGCAGGCCTGAAGTGACTCAACATGCAGACTTTTTAAATCTGTCAAAAGCTGTTTGGGTGATACGATATGGCAAAATAAAGAGTAGGTGTTATGGTGCAGTAAACAGGTGGAGTAAGTAGAAAAGATGGTGAGGAATAGTGAGTGTTTGGACACAAAATGTTTGTCATGTAATGATCTTCAAGGTGTTTATGATGAGAGAGCCTGAAATCAGCTTTGACAAGTTGTTTTGGCCAAACATTATTTAGGCAGTTACAGGAGCTTAATCACTGATCTGTGACCCCTTTAAACAACTGTTGTGCTGTAATACAAAGCATTTCATTAAAAAAATAACGTTTTCATCAGACAGCAGACTGGACTATTTGGTTGTGAATCATTTAGTTTCCCAATTCACCACTAGATGGGACAATTTATCTGTTTAGACACCAACCTAAGTTGAATTATTTTACAAAAGAGAAAAATTAAATACTACATTGTGTGTCTGTTTGCTGCAAGATACATCAGTCATTGAGAAAATCAGTTCTCAATCTAACTGTGTTTTAGCATCCTAAAAGGAGAAAAAGCATTGACAATGATAGTAAGAGACTCATACACCACAGAGAATACCTTACAAAATGACAGCTGAAACTACAAAACAACAAAGTTGTTTTTAAAGTTTTATTTCAAAGTTTGCTTAGCGCTAGTTTACAGATTGAAGAAAATACTTGATAGGAAGAAAAAAACACTTGAAAGTCTACAGCAACAAAAACAAGCTTAGACATACTTGGCTTGTTTGTGGGGGTGTTTGTGCGTATTTGTGTGTCTAAATGTACTTGTGTGTGTGTGTGAAAGCATGTCGTGCGTGTGAACTTCTCTACAGCTAGGATATGCAATTAATTGCAAGCTAATTAAAATGACTCTTCAAATCTGTAAAACACAGTCAATGTATTACAGGCCGGTGTCCAGAAGAAATGCCTTCCTCTCTCATTTTCTGATTAAACTCCCAGTATTCATTAATTTGTTAGTGGACAGATGACACAAGATAATAAACTGAGGTGTGTTCTGTATCAATATAACTACATTACATTAAAAGAAGATAAAATACAGAGAATTTAAATTATCTCAGTTAATGCTGTGAAAAAAACATCAACCTGACCTGAAATATCACCAACCCTTCCAATAGAGTTCAAAACCCCTGATCTCCAAAATCATCTCCTTACAACTGAAATACGTTCATATGCAGTATGATGCAGCCTGTCATGTTCTGAGATGAGGCTTGCTAGTTTCATGGCTGAGCAAAGCAGAACACCTCATCAACTGAAAGCTCCTCAGGGGGTTGTAACAGGTACACTTCAGCCTGTTTTCCCTATCAGAACAGCAGCTGAACTCTGAATGACACCTGCGAGGTTTATGGTATTGCTTTATATTATTTTGGGGCAGTAAACATTGTATTTGGCCATTCCCCACGTGGAGTAAAAGAGAAAGATTTTGCAATAATGTATAATTATTATTATTATTATGGCAGGACGCTGCTGTTGGCTTCAGTCAAGGGAAGTCATTTCCCTTGCATTCCTCTTTGTATCCAACAATATTACCACTGTATGTAGCATGCCTAAGCACAGTATGCAGGATCTTTTGATTTGTGGCAATAGTCTAATAGTTTAGCCCATTCTGAGCACACTCACGTCAATATTTTTAAGCTTTTTTCCTTTGAAAAATAGACAGCTGTATTTTCCAGTGGCCGTCTTATTTGCCACAGGCATGTGCTTTGAGCTGTAGGGCTGAAGTAAATCCAAACATTGGCTGTCTGCTGCTGATTCGCTTTTGTCATGATCCTTGATATGACGGTCGTTCCTGCCTTCACTTTCTATTGCTGGCACATATGTTTATTTCATTTAGATGTCTTTGTTTATTGTGGTTTCACTTCAGTGCTTTCCAACATTTTTGGCTTATCATCTTGACTAGACTCCCATGTTTGCAACTACTAATTTAATTAAAGCATATCGTGACCTAACTGGTTTTCCTACAGGTCCTGTGCGTACTTGCCAAGTTTCCATTTCCTACATGTTGAGTGGGAGAGAGTAGCAGGGAAGTAGAGGGACTGGATGCAGCCTGTCTCACCACATTGCTATAGCGTGTGAGGAACCGCTTACTGCTTGAATGTATTATTCATTTGATTTGGCATTTATGTCTCTTATGCTCATGTGCTAATTGTTTACTTTTTGTTTGATTTTCACTGGATAATATCCTTTTTGCCCTTTTATGTAACAAAGAAATAAACCATCAATTACCTGAATTTTGTATTCACTCTCCTATATTTTTAGCCTTAATTCTATGTATCATAAAGTATTTTTTATAATAATATATTATCAAGATCCACATCTTATCATCATATACTTTATAAACTGTCTTGTCTACAGTTGTTATTTTTATGTTTTGTATTTAAAAAAGTGTTTATTCTCTGTGTATCAGCAATTGAGTGTTCTCCCTTTTTAGTATTGTTCTTCTTCATTAACTCATGTCTCACACTGATGCACACATATATGAAGAGTTATTCTGTGCTTTTGGAACCACCACAACTATTTCAGATGTGAGAGGCCTGGATAGCATGCAATGTCATAGAACTTAAAACAGTTCTTATCAGGATTGGAATGAACAAAAAATCCTCAATACCTTGTTTAGTTTCTTTTGATCACTCAACCTAAAAGATTGCATTTAAAATACACAGGACTGAAGATACTGCTGTATCTGGCTATTAGACATGCAACAGGTTTGGCATGAAAATTCTGCTGCTACATGTTATCATATTTATTGTAATTATAGACATTTTACATAATTTGACTCAGCAAATATGTATAGGAACCCTGATTGCAGTGAGACATCTTTAAAAGCAGCACTACGTGGACTAAGTGTTGTATATAATCTAAAGGACATTTTACATTATTGTTTATAGTATACAACAATAGCAATAACTACATCACTATAACTGGTGACAATATTTATACTACTAATACTACAACTACTACTGCTACTTCTACTACTACTAATAACATTATATTGGGCTTTTGTGTTAGGCATAATGATTCAAACAATTAATTCTTCCAGCAAAAAATAGGAAAAATATACTAAACAACTTTTTTTTGTTTGCTATCCTTAAGAAACGTATGTATTATGTCACATTATGCAAACAGAGAACTGCATCATGAAGCAATGGACACTTTTATGACTGGTTTAATGATAGTCATCACTGCACCTTGCTGTTGGACTTGAAGTTGGCAAGGAACCAATGGTTCAAAGGTTTTCCTCCTGGCTCTTATAAATCCTCTGTTTGTCTGATCAAAATTGCAGAACAACCAGCCATGTCCAAGACCACAGATCCCCAGACAAACAGCAGTAAGTAGACACCACTTACAGCAGTGTAGCCAGTTTCTAGCAGATTGATTTAATTCATAATTTATTTCTAAATATGAATGTGAGGTAGAAGTAAAGATATTTGGTTTGTTGTATTTGGGATATTTTTTTAAAATAACAACACAAAACAAACTACAACATTAAAAAAAATATCTTATCAAAATTGGATTAATTTATAGTCGGAGATAAAGAATTTCAATTTGTGCTGTATTCCATCTTAATGTACTCTTAACCAGTAACATATATACTGATATTTACAAATTAGAACAAATTTCACAAGTGTCAGCTTTCTACACTATAACAACTATTAAAATACACCTTATATTTAGACGAAAATCACTCTCTTAACTATGGGTTGCAAAAATCGAGGAGAGGCCTACAAAAAGGCTTAGGGCTTAACGGGTTAATGTTTTTTCAGAGCTGCAGTTTTACAGTACAATAGGGCATGTTGTCATGTTCTATTGTTTCTGCTCCAAGGTCTCCTGTTGAATCAGAGCTGGTGAGAGAATGTGCACAGTGTCTAATTAACAGCTTTTAGTCATTCTCAGCTGTTAACTAAAAGAAGAAAACTGGCTGTCAGGTCCCTGCAGAGTAAAAATGAAAAGAACAGAAATTTTAAAAAGATGTGCAACAAGATCATTTTCTTGAACACAGAAATACTGTTGGTGCTGTGAAGAAAACAGTCCGCTAAAGTAATAGCTGTTAAATAAACTACTGTTGCAATTGTGATTATACAAAAATGAGAGATAAAAAAGCAATACCTGAATCTATTATCCACAACAGTTCTGGCCTCGTAAGTGTCTCTGTTTTGTTTTCAAGAGACTCGATTTTGAATGCAGCAGTAGGAAAGTTACATGAAATACTCCCCTAGAAAATGACAGCCCACATTCAGGCATCTTTGCAATGCTGCAGTAATCACAATCAAAACTCGAAACTCTACATTGTGAAAGATTGTTAAAGCCTACAGCGGTTATCTCTCTATTGCACATTCTCGTTTTTATTGTCTGCAGGAGTATAAACGAATTCTGGTTCTGCTGATTGGTTGCAATAACAATTCACGCCGTCAAAAAACTCTGATATTGTAACCTCAACACAGCATGGGGCTCAGTATTGAACCGCAAAGATTTGCTTTTGCTAATCACGTAACTCTTGTACGTGTTTTACAATCTTCGTTATGTGTGGCAATATGAGGTGATAGAACGAGAATTGGTTATTGGATAACAGATGACACAGTAGATAGTGCAGGTGTCATTCACAGTGCAAGACATCAGAGAGTCATAAAAACATTCAAGCAGGAGCTGTTACAGCACATAATGTCTCCTACCACAGAAGAGATTATGTTTTTCTCACTAAAACATTTTTTAATCAGTTGGTTTTTTGAGTGTTGATTGCTTAAAATACAGCAGCAGGGGTGCGAAGTTGTGAAAGTATTAAATACTGAATGTTATAACAAAGTTGTGTCAAATAAAATATATTCAACTGAATTTTTTAAGTTAAAGTTCCTAAAGACCTTCTTGTTATACGATAGTGTTGATATTAGTAGAGCCTGCCAGGGTTAACAACTGCTTTTCTGTAGCATACACACACACTTACATCACTTCCTCTTTCACACTTGTTCAAAGTCCCAAGTGATTCACAGCACCACACCCATTATTGCAATTGGTGATATACCTGCATGTTTGTGCATGTGTGTGAGAGAGAGAGAGAGAGAGAGAGAGAGAGAGAGAGAGAGAGAGAGAGAGGGGGGGGGTAAGAGAGAGAGGGAGAGAGAGGAAGAGAGAGAGAGAGAGAGAGGTATGTGTGGGGTTGTGGGGCCAAAAGTTCAGCTGCTGTTCAAGTACTGCATGCTATTTCCACTCTGCTCTATCTCCATAGATTTTTACAGTGCACTTTAATCAGAAATCAGCCATACAGTGACTCTTCTCTCTTCTCCTCTCCTCAGTGTCCAGCAGGCAGCGATGTCCGCAGGGCAAGGGACTGGAGAACATAGAGCCTCTGGTGCGTTCTGTGGAGGAAACCCCTGATCCCATCCCCACCACCATCACAGGAACTATTCCAACCTGGATCAATGGGAGCTTCCTGAGAAATGGTCCTGGGAAGTTTGAATTTGGAAAAGACAGGTAGTCAAGAAATACTATGGTATTTAACAACTTAAACAAATTAGTTAAACCAAGAGAGCTTTATTAGCATGACAGTATAAAAACAAAAGGAAATGCAACCCAAACACATTAAAATGCTTTATAAAATACCAATAACAGTATTGATACCTGCAACATATGAAACAATTAGTCAGCAGGCTAAACTTCAACAGTCTACAGTAGTCTTAAGACGGCCCATGGTTTGTGGCTGTATCTGTGTATCTATGAGTGTAACAGGGTTGTTCAGGATACACAGTTTGGAGATAGTTAGAGAATTATCTGAAGAAGCCACAGAGATATTAAAACATGTAGTTTAAGCTGTCACACACAGGGTTATTTTTCCTTCAACCATGACAAATTCTCAAACTTCTTTGTTCTCATGTAGATGATGAAATTAAGGTTTTCTTTGCTGATGTTTAACAAAAGTTTGATTCCCCAAATACTTTTTGGGTATTTGGGTATTTCTCATTATAGCCATTGTCTTACAGAGCTCACTCTCTCTAACTTTGTCTTACACAAATACACAAATACCCTGGGTATATTTACTTTTCTTCATTCTCTCAGATACACCCACTGGTTTGACGGCATGGCCATGATGCACCGGTTCCACATCTGTGAGGGCAATGTCACCTACAGTAGCCGATTCCTGCGAAGTGACTCATTTGTCGGAAACTCTGAGAAGAACCGCATCGTGGTGTCAGAGTTTGGGACAATGGCCATGCCTGATCCCTGCAAGAACATCTTTGCACGCTTCTTTTCGCGCTTTCAGATTCCTAGTAAGTGTGTCTTCTTTATATTTTGCATATTCCCATGTGTCATCCACTTCAATGCACTGTAATGTAGCACCAGTAGTGCCAAATGCATTATTGAAGTATTCAATCTATTTTTGCATGAATGTAAAAAGACAGCTGTTCCAGATTACTAGATCCAAAGTAGAAGTCAAACAAATAGAGAGAAAAAATAATTGTATTCTTCTTTTTTTTTTGTATGTGCTAAGTTACTTATTGGTTTTGCAGCCCGGGAGAGTTAGTGTTACATCAAATTGTGTTTTTATTAAGGTAAATGGGACACAAGTCAAATATTTTTGTGTGCACGAATGTGGGTGTGTGTAGTTGTGTGTGAGGGAAAGATCGATCTGAAACATGAGCTAACACTTCTGAAAAACTAAGGATGCAAACTGAAGGACAAAGTAGTTTCCAGTCCTATCTGTCAGAAAGATGTGCTTTGCTGAGGTGTTTAATATGTTATTGACATCTGTATGTGTGAACAGAGGCCACAGATAACGCCAGTGTGAACTTTGTCAAGTACAAGGGAGACTATTATGTCAGCACAGAAACCAACTACATGAGACGAGTAGATCCGCAGAGCCTGGAGACGAAGGAGAAGGTGAGTCAGTATAATTAATATAATAGTCACTTTTGAATGCGGATGCTGAAAAAGAGTTGGAGAGCAAAGACGAGAAAGATGGGCGAATGTTCATAATGATGATGAGGACAACAAAGACGATGATGCTGTCCTTTTAAGGTGGACTGGAGTCAATACATTGCTGTCAACTCAGCCACAGCTCACCCACACTATGACCGTGAGGGAGCCACGTACAACATGGGCAACTCCTACGGAAAAAGCGGTAACCTTCTTTCACTTCATTCCTTTCTTCCCACCTGTCTGCCGAATAAAACATATATGTATGTAGATATCCTTATGGTATCCATCTTAACAAATTCTGAACATCATTTTTTTTGGGCCTCCTCAGGTTTCTTCTACAACATCCTTCGTGTGCCTCCTCCTGAGGAGAAAGCAGCAGCAGAGGACTCTGCAGACCTGAATGGAGCCAGGGTGATCTGCTCCATCCGTGCTTCTGAACCCAGGAAACCTTCCTATTATCACAGCTTTGGTGAGATTCACACCACAGTATAACAAACACCTTCTGTAAGTTGTCTGCATTCTGGATGTACCCTGAATTAATGAGTTCTATGAGAGATTTCGTTTTTTACCTGCACTGACAGGGTGAGTCTACTTCACTGAAAGAGAGCGTCACAGTTTTTCCTTGCTCTTATTAATTACTCATTTGAATTCTAGTCTAGCCCTGCTTCTTTCTGACAATCACAGCTCCTTTGTCTTTCCATTCAGCTTTCACTATCTATCTTTGTCTATAAGTCTGCCTTTGATTCACACGAGTAAGTGTGTGTGTATATATTCTCTCTTACACTCTGTGTCTCAAAAAAAAGAAAAGAAAAATCATCTCATTAATGTAGTTCTCTCCAGGGCTTAATTCTAAGACTGTTACCAACATACACAAGATTTGTGTAATGGTGTTTGTTGTAGATCAGCTTTTACTGTTTTATGTCTATATCTCAGTCAGTTATACTATTGGATTTGGTGGAATAGGCTCTGCTCTTAAGGAAACCCAGCAGGAACAAGGATTATTTTCTAATGTAATTCACTTGTTTATTAGGACGAAGGAAGAGAAAATTTATGTTATAATGGCCACATACTGTGGTACACTTGTATGAATATGATTGGATGTTACTGGTCAGCTGATAGCCAAGCAGCTGATGAAGAATCCACTGATAGTAAAGCATTAACCCAATGCCAATCAGCTAATGCAAGCACAACTTTGTTGCTCTGCCCAATCTACAACAATGTTGCTCCATTTGGTTATAGTACTGCACCAGTTCCCTGATAATATCTCAGTCCATAATTCCGGCAGACCACCCTTGCTTTGCCAGACTGTCTGGCACCAAGAAATCTCACAAGTGTGGGAACAGTATAGGTTTATACAAGGCACCACATAATTACTTCTGTCAGTAGAGTTACAGTAGATGGGGGGGGGGGGGGGGGGGGGGGGGGGGGGGGGGGGGTGTTCATGTGTTTTTCTGCTAGCACAATATCTTTGTCTCAAAGTTTGGTACTGAGGCAAGAAAGTTTTATCTTGCAAACTGACCGGCCAAAATTGAGAGTAGAATTGGAAACACATTTTCAGTTTACATACAGACATGAATGTCTTACCATTTCCCCCCAAGACACCACTGTAATCATGCTGGTCACATGGCCTTGCAATAATTAGCCGTGACCCATTTTATGTGTTTGTATAAAAAATCAACGACATGTAAGTGGGGTAATGAAAAAAAGGATGAACTCTGTCATGAAACTAGTCTACAGAATCAGTATTTCACTGATAAGTTAGACATCATGATATATGGATACATGATGAAATTATTATGAATAAGATGTGTCAACCATGTGGTTTCTTTTTTTATTGATGCATTTTCTCCTGTGCATGCCCTCCCCCTCCAGTCATGTCAGAGAACTACATTGTGTTCATTGAGCAGCCAATCAAGCTGGACCTGCTGAAGTTCATGCTGTACAGAATCCAGGGAAAGAGCTTTCATAAAGTCATGACCTGGGAACCTCAGTATGACACCATCTTCCACTTGGTCAACAGGCACACTGGCAAGGTGGGTTAGTTTACTGCACAGCAGCAGACACACAGAAAAGTGCCAAGTAGGAAACATAAATCCGTTTGCTGAATAGTCAGAACAAAAGAAGAAAGCTGCCAGCTAATCTCTTCACGCATGATGGAGCTTTTCCCCTATTTATTTTGATAAAGTCACACTCTGATAGAGCCTTTTCTCATATATTGTTACTCTCAATTTCCTCATCTCATTACCCATTAAGCATTCCATATCAAACTTTCATAATGTGAAGGTACACCACAATAATAGCAATGCCAGGGAGGACGCTTGTCCTCAAATGTTAAAACCAACACGGAACCTCTTCTTGTTTGTTCAAAAGTCGTTGTAATCCTTTATCATGGTATTAATACTTCCCCGATTGCTTGCTTTGACTGGGCCAACAGGTGAGTGAAGTGAAGTATCTTGCAGCAGCCATGTTCACACTGCATCAGATCAATGCTTTTGAGGACAACGGGTTCTTGGTGATGGACATGTGCTGTGGGGACGATGGTGATGTCATTGGAGACTTTACACTGGAGAACCTCCGTAGAGGCTCGGGAGAGGAAATGGACAAGGTTAATTCATACAGTTTGACTCTGAATCATATTCAAACACACACATAATTAAAAATGGTTTTATCAGTTTGTCATTGGTGAGCAGCTCCAATCGAGGTTCTGGCTTTTAATAAATTATTTCAACTATTTTTTATATAACATCTGTTTACACTATTACACTATTGTACTCTCTCTCTCTTATTTTTTCCTCTTAAAATCTGTACAATTTCAAATGTAGTGAAGTTTTTTACTTTAATTCAAAAATAATAATAATAATAATAATAATAATAATAATATTAGATATCCTCCAAAACAATTTAACATCCATATAAAAAGCAGGATTTTTGTAAGTATTTTGTGTGTTTTCGGGTCGTACTGTCCCTTAGGTTACCATTGCACCTTTCAGTCAAAGGAGCCACACTCACAGTTTTTCCATGTCTGTCTGATTTTGTTTGGCAGTTTTACAACTCGTTGTGCAGAAACCTCCCAAGGAGATATGTCCTACCCCTGACTTTGGACGAACAAACTCCTTTGGACCAAAACCTTGTCACTCTGCATAACTATAAAGCCACAGCAAAGAAAACAAAACCAAGAGAGGTAGGATTAAACAGAGTGCAGTACGGTCAACAATGTGTTTACCTGAGCATTACACTCAATTTGGTTTTCCTGGAATCAAGTAAAAATTTAGGTCTATAATCATGATGAATACAGCCAATTCACTCCCACACACTGTGTAATTATTGGGCATGATGAGACACTGAAGGTACTTCCTGCAAGATAGTAATTTCATGACTTACAGCAGATAAAAGTGTTTTCAAAATGAGAATCCATCATGCGGCTGAACAATTGCCATTTAACAGCTTGTGTGTGGCCCACACACACACACACACACACACACGCACACACACACACACACACACACACACACACACACACACAGTCCAATATTTTCTTATGGTAGAATAGAGCTGAAACGTTGAAAGCAAATGTGATGATTTAGTTGTCATGACTACCTGAGTGACACTGTCCTCTGTTCTCAGTGATGCTATGTACATGTAAGTTGAAAAACAGCTGTGAAAGTGTCGCTGGCAACCATTTGTCATTGAAGACAAATACGGGGTTGTAATTGCAATAGGAGGTACATAAATTCCAAAGTAAAAATAAAAGAAATTGATTTATTCTTAACTCAAGTTAGAGGGTCTTGTGCAGGTATCCATTTACGTGTTTTAGAGAATAATGCAGTATTGATTCCAGCTCTCATCAATGTACAGTAAATCAGGTTGGTTTTTGTGCATTATCTGGGCACATTTCTTTGGCTGAAATGTAACGTTATAAGTTGCACTGAAAGTAAAATCTTCACTTTCTCCTGGGACCCTCCAGGTTTACATGACCCACGAGGAACTTCACGATGACGAGCTGCTGCAATACGGTGGCCTTGAGTTCCCTCAGATCAACTATGACCAGTACAATGGCAGACCTTACCGCTACTTCTACTCCTGTGGCTTTGGACACGTCTTCAGTGACTCCCTGCTCAAAATGGATGTCCACACCAAGGAGCTTAAGGTCTCTATCAATCAGAGAGTACTTAGGGAGACCTCATTGTTAACTGTTATCATCAAAGTTACTTCTACTGCTGCTTCTCTATCACTGAGAGCAGGAGGTTGAGAGTAGGTTTTATAACATGAAACACCTTAGAGTGAAGGGGATGTTAATGTAATCTTCCCTGTCTAGGTGTGGCGTTATCCCGGCTTGTATCCGTCTGAGCCTGTCTTTGTTGCGTCGCCCAAAGCGACTGAGGAAGATGATGGAGTGGTTTTGTCAGTCATCATCACACCCAGAGAAGTAAGTTAACAAGTAATACTTCAAAAACAACAAAAAACAATCTACAAGAGCAGCAGCAGGCATTGTTAACTTGAATAATTTCTCATGCTTTTTGTTTGCGCAGTTTGACACAGTACTTTAAGATATATAAAGAAAACAGATACATAACCACAGCTTCCAAAGTAGACTGTATACATTGTGACCTGATCATACACTTATTCTTTACTATGCATGGAGAAGACAAACGTTCTTGTACTTTCACCATTGTTATTGTGAGACGGGTGTTTTTTTACATAAACTATTTAATCTCTTCTGTTTCCAGGAGAAAAGTACTTTCCTACTTGTTCTAGATGCGAAGACCTTCACTGAGCTGGGAAGAGCAGAGGTCCCTGTCAATATCCCATACGGGACCCACGGCGTGTTTAACATGATGGGCTAGATGTGCCACTGTTTGCAACACTGGCAAATTCCCGAAATTTAACTAGCAACCCGCCTCTATCCACAGAATGTGATTGTCTCTGTTGATGTCATTGCATGTAAAATTCCTGAACTGTAAAAGAAATGAGAGCTTGGAAAAAAACTGCAGACTCATGCTATTTGTTTGTACCTAACCATCAGAAAGATGGCAATCTTTTTGCAGACTAGAAAGACAGAAAGCCCAGCATGGCATTAGCACACTGATAAAGTTTGTCCTCTAAGTGTTCTCATGTGCTCTTGTAAGATTTTTAAACTGCCTTTAGACAAAGACCAGACTCCCATGCAGATGGCTCTTACTTGGAAGAAATAATACTTTACATGGAAAACCTCTGGAAAAAAACAAAACATGACAGTAAATACACACATTGAAATGAAATCTGTTTAAACCCAAATTGTTTTTGCATCATCACGCCACTGGAAACGCTATACTCCCTGTGAGAACAGAACAGCACTTAGGATACATAAAAATGCATCAGAGGAAATTCAATTTCTGTCAAAGTAATGTGATAGAAATGGACAACGTCTGAAATGCCTGGAAAACAAATGGATCCAACTGGTCGATAGCCTCCAGAGAGTCTAGCAGAGGTCACATCAGAAATATAGTGCTGTTTAAACGCTCCAAACAACCCAAAACAAAGTTGACATCAACATAAACATTGACATGTAGGACCTTGTGAGCAAATGGGAGCATTTTGTTGTGTCTTTGTATTAAACTGCGAGCCAAACAGAATTTGAGTGAAACATGCAGACCCTACCCAGAATGTAGAGCTGCACTGGTTACTCCACCATCTCAGCAACTGACTTTGCTGATGTTTATTTCATCGGCTATTTTCCCTCTCACATGGATTTGAACAGATTATTTAAACGGACTTCGGGCTCTAAACCTGATACAGGCACTAATGGTTGTGTGAAAGCTGAGACATTTGAAAAATATTACTACCCATATATATAACAACAAATCCCAATCTTCAATAATATATGACTGTACAGTACACCAAGGCAGAGGTTTCATCTATAGCTTCTCTTACACTTAACTGAATAAAACAAGAGGGAATAGAGCTATAGTGTACTGTTTGTTATTTGATTTAATGTAATTAATTTAACACTGGGAATTAACACTGCTTATGTTTTGTCATGTTTCTTGCTCAACTCCGGTTGTCTCTCCTGATAAGCATGCTGTACAGGTCTCCCAAGATACACATTAATTAGCCCACAATTCCTAATCTAATCAGTCATGCTTAACCTCTGTGTGCTTGCGTGTGTGTGCTTGTGTGTGCGCATTTACTCATTTGCTCAGTTCATTATTAGTCTCTGCAACGAGAGAGATACAGCGACCTTTGCCCTCAGATAAATCTCAAGCAAAATTTTGTTTCTGGAAATCTGTGAGGCGAAGCAAACCCTTATCAATGTTGCCAAACACCCTTTCAATTCAAAGTATTATTATATCACGAGGATCAATGGTGCATTAATTGTGTTGTTCAAGAAAATTAACACTGTCATGGTTTAATGTGTGGACTCACCTGGGTTGAGTTTGAATACTAGCCAAGCACACTAACTACAGTCAGTCTGAAAACACTTGTGCAGGCACCTATAGACACTGTAACACAAATAAACTGGCATATGCCACATTTGTATTCAAGTTTGTCTGTCCTGTTTTTAAGGTGACAGCTTCAGACTGTTTATCTCTTATTTGACTCGTTAGAGTTATATGAGCCCACTCAAAACCCCGCCTGGTGTCTCACTAAGCACAAGTTATTGCACAGAGTCTTAACTTTGACTGCTATCTGTATCATTATTTCATATTCCATGAATTCATAATGGTATCATCTATATTCACTGTATTAGACACACCTCTCAGAGGCAGGCATATTCAATGGTAAGAACAACGTCCTCTATATCCAGATTTGTCATTCCCTATCTTCACGGTCCTGAGCCATCCTGTTATCTGACATACAGATTATGTGCATCTGCGTGTGTGTGTGTGTGTGTGTGTATATCTGCAAACGCACATATGGATATGCTTATTTATGAAAGCTATGCATGTGTGTGTGTGCTTCTCTTTGGGCTCTCTCTAATTTTACCCGTGAAAAAAAAACTGCAGATGCTTTATGAAGTCAGAATGGAGCAATTAAATACCCACGGAGGGGGTGAATCGTGCAGTGTCAACAAGAATAATGTCCCACCATGGACTTGACAGCCTGGCTTAAGAAAACAAAATGTGTAGAGGATTTATCCATATTGCACAATCATGAATGGAAAGAATGTGATGCTGAATAAAAATCCACAATGCAAATGTAGCTGTTTTATTCACTGTGTTTGCCGCTAATGTTTCTCTCCTGATTTCATGCCTTTTAGTGTTACTAGAAATGTCTTCTTTCTCCTGAGCCTACTGCTCAAACAACTCTAAACTTCATGCAACTGCTCTTCAGTGAGAAATTACTTGAATAACAAAATCCCTTCTTTGTTATCTGCTAAAATGAAAGAAGAAAATTGGTTTGGTTATGGAAATAAAGCCACAAGTTTGCCATTCTGTTTTAAAATATAAATTTCTGCAAAGAATTGAAGAACAGGCTGCATCAGTCACTGCAGCGCTAATGCAGGACAGATGCAGGATACATTCATGGTGGAGAATGATGCTTTTCAGTGTCCTCATAATGACAGAGACTTCAAAATCTGGGGGGAGACGGGAATAAGCCCCGGCCAATATAGGCAGAATGAGGCTGATTTTGCCATTATAGCGGCAAGCTCTTTTCCCTCTTGGATGGGAGCCTGGGCTGACAGTCAAACGTCATTATGAGCCAGTGGCCTTGCAGTTTGTCACTGTCAGTCCCTCTAAATAGAGACTTTGTTTTCAAGATTTGTAAAGATTTATGACATTCCGGGCACTATTTAAGCGGTGATGCACAACAAAGTCATTTTGTTTAATGCAAAGCCACTTTGAAAAATGGCAGATTCTGCGGGTTGTGGGCTTATTTCCTCCGAGCACAAATATAATACAAGGCTTTGTGCCCATTTTTTTTTTTTATCTTTCTTTCAATCAGAGGAAACATAGATGTCACGAGAAATGTTGGGGTATTGCTGAAATGAATGATGACATTTTCATCATCATTGTTGAGTCCACCCTTGAACCCTGTCCTTAAAAATCATTTGCAGTTTTCAATGAGTTGTGGGTATGAAGCTCTAATGTCAACCAGAAATTACATGTAGTGGCATTGCTAAATATTTCAATAACATTTTTTACTATGAGTTAGAAGACCAGATATTCTTGCTATGAGGGAAAAAAGCAGACACACTAATGGTTTATTCCTAATTCATTGTTGATGTGTTGCAGTTGTGGCTTCAACTCTCTTTGCTAGACTGTAAGGACTCCCTTATGAAAGTGAAATAAATCTTGTAAGAAGGATATTATACATGAATCACAGGAATTGTTTCACAAAATGTTTCAAAAATCCTGTGGTAATATCCCAGGAGATCAGGGAATGCCACACAGGCCAAGTGAGGTCACTGTAATTTCACTGCTGAGTAGCACAGGTGCATCTTTCCTCAGCTCCCTTCAGGGAGATTATAGGAAAATCGTGGTGTTTTTTCTCTAAGGTAACATTTATTATTGGGCCTCGATGTGACCGAGTTCGACGTTTTCCAATGAAAGCAACCCCCGGCAGCGCCCTCTGCTGGTTCACTGAAACTCCTCTGTATAAAGTGCCGTGAAGCCTCGACACATGCAGTCACTGCAAAAGAAGCGTTCACTCCCTCCAGAGGAGCGCACAGCTTTTAGAAGGAGCCAATGGTGGGAAGAAAACAATCCAGTCAGCGTTTTGTAGCACTTTCAGATGAGTTCTTCCAACTCGCTAGATATATTGGCACACTTGACAGATAATTGTATGCCAGTTTAAGGAATGTTTTAGGGACAAATTGTCTCCAAGGGGCAATTGGAGCGGGCAGCCTGAGCCCTTATAATGCGGAGAGATCAAGTCTCAGTACTTTGTCGGTATGAACGCAGCGCAGACGGACCCTGAGAATCTGCTTTCATGGATTGACTGATTGATTGATTGGTATTTGATTTTTTTTTTTTCGACATCAGAGGATTTTTCTGCGTCGGGGTTAGTCTATTATTTACAAAACCCAAAACAAAATCGTGGATTATTATTGGGAGTCGAGGATTTTTTCGGAGGTGCGTCTTTAATGAGGATATTTATATATATTTTTTTTTTACAGTTAGCATACTCCTGGGCCAAGGATCCGAGGAGGGGGAATTAAACCTTCCATAAGGTGGAAATATTAGTCGTATTGGACCCTAACTCATCTCTCTTCCCGCTGAGTCCAATATGAAGTCTGTCACTGTGTGGATGTGCGCTTACGTCTTTCTCCTGCTCTTAGGTGAGAAGTGAAATATGGAAAGAATATAAACAATTGTCTGTAAATGTGAATTGTTTGGGTTATAGAGATACATTTTGACATCAGTAATTATTGCCAAGGAGCATTTTCTGGTATGGGTCCACTTTTCTCATGCATGAGTTGTTTGAGGGCACAGGGTTCATTCAGATTTTTCTTCATTATTTGTGGTAAAATACCGACAGGCGTTGATATTTTACCCGGATTATACTTAATTGTTACCCATTGCTACGAAACGAAGTTGATCTATGCGAGTGCATCACTTATATCGGATGCATTCAACAACCAGCTTCCACAGTAGGAATAAAAACCTCATTATTGTAACATTATTTAGGCAGTAAAGGGAACATCCCTGAGGTGATTTCAGTTACACACTTGTGTTTGATTCATTATGAGAAATGCCATCATCATCATCATCATCATCATCATCATCATCATCATTCTCATCATCATCATCATCATCATCATCATCACTACTATCTTCATCATCAGCACAATTGCCATTATAAGTGTCGTCCACAAACGATACGACAGTGCTTCACATAAAATCATCTGACATCTAACTTCATGTTACCTTCTCTTCTTACCCGTTGCTCTCTAATATTGATGCAGTATCCCCTCCTCTCTGAGCTCAATGCTCAACATCACCACAAGGGGTCTCTCTTGTCATTTCACCAGAACTGTTTCTACTTTGGTCTGAAGGCGCGTCTGAATCTTGAATCCTGTCAAACGGCAGCACCTGAGTTTCTGCTCTGTGGATCACTGTTTACTCATCGCAAGCTGTAATTTTCTGGCTACCTAAATGTGAATCAAGTGTAGTTCTCATTTTTTTAGGTGAGATGATTAGATACACTTCAATGATCAAGTCTTCCTTTAATTACGTTTAATAGGAAACTGAAAACTGCTGCCTAACTTGTTTTGGAGGCTTTAGATGCACTAAATTAAGGACAGATAAGCACAGCTAAATCACTGAATATTAATTAAATGAGACATAACCAGACCCCATGTAGAGATGTTAAAGACAAATGTGAACCATGAAGAATGTAAACTGTTTTGCTAAAAGATACCTTGACATGTATGGGCATGTCATAGGCCATCAAACCTGTTTATATGTCCCACATCTGAAAAAAATAAAAAAAATAAAAGCAGGTTTATGATATGTGCTTGCACTTGCACACACATATGCCAGCACAAAATCTCTCACAAATTAATTTGCAATTTCTGAGCCCAGTTGTCTCTTGTCACCCCCCCACGTCTCTACCTAGATAAGGCAGCAAGTTCCTGGGATGGTCCCTCAGCTTTGTCCGTTTCCGTGGCCAATGATTCTCCAGGATCTCCAGGCACAGGGTCTGGGCCCGGAGCTCAGCCAGAATGGGTGGACTGCATCCAGGCCAGTGACATGTGCAACCAGAACCCTTACTGCAGCTCTCGGTACCGAGTGATGCGCCAGTGTCTTGTGGGCAAGGAGAAGGAAGCCATGCTGGACAACAACAGGGAGTGCCAGGCGGCCTTGGAAGTGCTGCTGGTTAGTCCTCTGTATGACTGCCGCTGCAAGAGGGGCATGAAGAAGGAGCTGCAGTGTCTGCAGAACTACTGGACCATCCACATGGGACTCACTGAAGGTAGGAGGCAGATGGTTTTACGATTCACTGTCTCACAAAATTCACATCGCGTCATGTTTAACTGTGTGGCAATTTCAGGGCCTGTAATATAATGACACCTCTTTAAGTCATGCAGTTATACAACTACAAATGTATTCACTTGAAATTAGCACTTGCTTCTTTCATTAGTTCACCAGTCAGCTATTTGTTTCCTTCTGTAGTCCCTCTTTGACCATGTTTAATTAATTTATTACTAATTTACAATAAGCGCGTACCAGAGGATGCACATGCATTGCTGCAGTAGTATAGCAGTGGATGTTCAACACACCTCTATTGATATTAATGTATAAGACTTAGTGCATTCTTTATGATTATAACATTTATTTTAAATGAATGTTCCGATCTCAAGTAACAGTGTACTTTCCGGGCAAAGACAAGAAGGATGTACACCACACCCATTGTTTATGCCCTATTCCCTGATGCCCTCTTATAGTGATACCCAGAAGCTCATGATGAAAAATATATGCTTTCCTACTTTCCTCACCCTCTCAAAGGTAATGGAGCTATAATGGGATTACATTAGGTAGACCTGTTATGGTAGACTTATTGGTTTTCACCTAAAGTGTTCCATATTACCATGTAATTAGGTTACAATTGTATAGCTCAGTGGCCCTTACGTGTCCACTTATGCAGGACGTAAAATAGCACTCTTGTTGTAACATTGTAACCCTCTGGTTTTCACATTGCAATACATTTAGAGAGCATAAAGCAGCCTTCTGAGCTGACATGACTCCAGTCCCATCCTTAAGGGTCAAAAGCACGTAGTGTTTCAAATGGAGACAAATCTGACAGCATCTGAGCTGAAAGAGATTCAGTGCCCTGGGGATCAGGCCAACTGGGTTCTGACCTAAAAGCGACATTTCTCCATGCTTGTACATGTGGCCGAAGTTTCTGTGACTTACATCAAGTAGCATGCCATGTAAACACTGAGGACATAATATGCTCAGCTGTTTTGACACGTGGGGTAATGGTGGTAGTGTTGCAAAGTCTCCGAGCTCTGAGCATTCTGGTCTTTTGTGTTGTGATCCGTGAAGTGATTCGCCAGGCTGACTGCTCATAGCACCAGCTACACTTCATCAGACTGATGGCAGCAGAGGGTCCCTGACATGCGTTCAAGGGAAATGTAATGACATGCATGCTCCCCAGGCCTTCTGTCTCCCTTCCTGTCTTTCTCTTTGTTTCAAACTCTTTCCCCTTTGTAATGATCTCTCTGCTCTCCCTCTCCCTCTATGTCTCTTTCTCCTTCTCTTTCTCCTCTTCCCAAACAAACAAGCCACATCGGTCAAAGTGTTTATGTTTGAATGCATCATGCAAGTTGTCTTGCTGTCAGGGATAGAGACCTCCTGTGCCTGCAGCATGCCCTTCACAGAGCTTGTGTTTCTTAATGAACAAATGCCTCTCAGCTCTGTCCCGTTTTGGCCCTGTCGCCCTCGGAGATAAAAACCTGCTTTAACACAAACGAAAAGCTCTTATAGTGCAGCTTTAATCTAATCACGATCCATTGTGCAGTCAAGCAGGCTTTTGTTAACTGGAAACAATCTATGTACAACATCCATCTCTGGAAACAAACACGAAGGGCCGAATCCCAACACACCCTCTCGATGCTGCTAAGCCACTTTAAAAATAATTTGTGGACAAATCAGGAAGGTTTCGATGTAATTGTTGGGTTAGATCGTGTGTAATGTAGCTTTGAAAGTCTTTTTTCTCATGTTAATGTGGAGAGATGAAGAGCCCAAGAGTATGTGAGAGAGAAAGATAAGAAAAGCGAGGAGCTAGGGGTTAAAAAAAGAGGAAAAGAGCTAGAGAAGGTGAAAGGACAAAGATGACTAAAGTACAAACAGACGAGGGCAGAGATTGTTAAAGGCCTGTGGAAATTAACTAATGTGATTAACTCTTTATGAAAAGCAATGTCTGGTGCTTTATAGACAAACATATTTAGCCAATTGGCACATATGGTCCCTTTGCTGCCACTTAAGGCCATTATAAGATATAGAAAGCCATCTAGAAATCAGGCCTCACCTATGGGCTGCTTCTTATGACACATGTTGACCAGGGGCAGGAAGTTGGCCTGCAAGCTTGAGGGCTAAAACATTGTGTTTGTGAAGAAAAAGCTGATGTTGACCAGGGATGGACTGGGATTAAAACAATGCCCTGCTCCTCTCTGATCAACCCTATGCAAATGGTACACAGATACTCTACTGCCTCAGGCAAGGTTACCTTATTTAGTGTGTATATATTAATATTCTTTACTTCTAAAAACCAAGTTAATCTAGTAAACAGTTAGATAAAATGTGCACCTGTGAACATGAATAATCAGAGTGGACAAACACAGTAAACGGGAACAAAATCAAATATAAATTTTAGTAATCATAGTACGATAAAGGGCATTTATGTTCCTTTTTTCATCAGAGGAAGATTTTACTGTTTTGGCTTCATGAATGTGAAATGTTAAAAAAACATTTTTTTTGAGCTTGGACCACCATGTCAACTGTTAGGCTTTGTGTTAAAGACTGAGGACTTTATCAACACACAGAAGTACTCACCATGTGAATCAGTTTGGTGCTTTAAGTCATGTAAAGAATAGCTAAAGATTCAAAACAACCTTGGAAAGATCTACTTCACATTTCTTTATTTTGGTACTCTGTTTCTTTCTCATTCCACTGAATGTAATGTAATTCAGCTGCAAAATGGTTACATAAGCACTTTAAACTAAAGCAACAGTAAGAACTAAATACTAAAGGATTTCATGATTTGTTTTATCTCATGCATTGTTTTTGTATTTGTGGTGAAACAGTGGTGAAGCAGTGGGATTGAGGTTTGAAATGGAAAATAATAATAATATGATAATAATGATCCATACAGAATAGATATTAGGCTCAAGACAGGAAGGTAATTAAACAATGGTTCAGAATCCTGAAGGGCAGGAGGGATGTCACCTTGTATGTAAGATGTTTGTTAATCATCGCTAAACCAGAACACCATCAGCCATCAGCATCACTTGTTCCCCCACTCAGATGGTATGACGTCAGCAGGTGTGACGATTACCAGTGGACATTTCTGTGCTATCAAAATGTATTTCTGATTAAAGTCATTTTTGTTCACAGGCTGTAAACCATTGTGTTAAACTGAGCAGCATGCATCTCTCCTTTCTTGTGAGAGTTCATTCGTCCTGCAGTGTGATTCATAACTTTAAATTTGAAAGCAAACTGAAAAGTCTACCATGAGACTGAGAGGAAATCTTAAGCCAAGTCAAACCATAAAATACCCTGGAGGAAAGGCTGTAACTCTAAATATCATTAGTTATAGTAAACGAGGTCCGGACACTTAGAAGCAGCATGAGTGTCTCCAGTTACATAATTCCAGTGAGAGGCCTGAATCTTTGAAAGGTGTTTCAACGATGACACTTTGTGTGGTGAAACAATGCATTGCTGCTGAGAAAACCCTTTACAGTACAGAGTATGACCACAACGTGACTCAATACCGTCATCGAGTGTTCCATCGAAACACATTATACACCGGTGTGACTCCACATCTATGATGTGGGGTTAGATTTCCTCTAGATCGCTGTACTTATCGGTATTGCCTGCCTTTAGGTTGTACTGTACTACCCTGATTGGCTTAAAAACCCTAGGCTAAAAGGTGTTATAATGCCATCTCGTGCTGTCTTTGAGCCATCACTAATGGTGCTAATGATGACCTGTTAATTGTGTTTTTTAACTGAAAATGGCAGCTGATTCCAATGCGTCAATGCAGCCATCCTTGATGGATAATGGGGTGTTTCTGCTCTGAATGGGACTCAGTTGGTGTGAGGCAATGAGGTCTAGCAGTTTGAATCTATAAAAGAAGTAATTACTAAGAAAGAAACATTGGCTGCTACACACAGCAAAATTGCATAGGCGGTTGCGGTTCTCTTTCACTTGTGCCCTGGGTCTCATGTGGCTTTAGCCTTGCAGTGTTGCAGGAGAATAAGTAATTTAAACGATAAGTTCCACACCTCTAACATACATTATTTCATAGACTCAGCTATGAAACCACAGCTTTGGTCTCAAAGTAGTAATCGAAGATCTTTTGTGGGGACCTTTCAGAGCAGTTTAATTAGCTGAGCCAACGTTCACTGCAGAGAGAGAAAGGAAAGCTCCGCCAGTACTACACACCAATCTGTTCCAGTTTATTGTGAGAGAGAGAAGACTGTATCTTTACATTAAATGACGAGAATACCAGACAATTTAGCGGCTTGATTATTTTCTCCATTTTCATGAATGTCAGCGTTGCAAAGGTCACCCTCTGAATATGTCACCACATCATGCTAACACCACAAGTTGACCCCTACTGCTGTGGGAAGTTACATGAAATGGACAGTGTAAGAATGATGTGCACATCATGATAGATTTAGGCAGGGAGGAAGAGAAATGGAGATAGTATGGGAGAGAGCAAAGGAGGTGAGGAGAGGATGGTAGATAAATGATAAGAGGGGGAGACAATTTAAGAGAGAGACAGAGAAAACCATAGAATGAGTGAGCGAGAGGAAGAAAGAGAGAGTCATGGGGGAAAACATAGAGGAGGGGGAGCTACAAAGGTACACAGTATTCCTGGGTGAAACCATCATTACTATGAGCAATGGTAGCAGTCACCGGCCATTACCTTAGCCATCCACTGTCATAAGCAGAACATTTTTCCAGCCTGCCCCGCATGTCAGGGGATAGGGGAAGCAGGCTCCTGCATGCTGAATATGTCCTCTCTGCTTTCTCCCTCCCATTGCTGGAGACCCAGCCGGCACTTGCTAGGTGGCTACTTCATCATCAGAGGAAGGGACCTGTCGATAGCTTCTGGATGTGATCAATAAAGTCTTTTAGAGCTTCCCCCTCCTCGCCCTTTTCATCCCTCCTTCTGCCCAGTTATCTTTCATCCCAAAATGTGAAAAGGATCAGTAAAATATGATGACAAAAAAGGCACAGTTTGTCCTCGTAAATCTGTCTAATGATTTTCTACCCTGTAAGGTGAAGTGCCCGAGATGACTCCCATTCACTATGAGGCTGTATAGTGTAACAGTGCGACAGAAATGCGGGCCAGGTAGCGGGGTTTAGATTAGCCTTTTATAGTGGAGTGAGTTCTCAGGCTCTCTATCAGAGGGGAGACTGAGTGACGGCCCATTCTGCTCAGTGAATGCTGTCATGATGTGGGCATTAAGACTCACTCCTGACTGGAAGGTTCACAGCGGTGCTGAGTTAATATGCGCTGCAGAAGTCAACTACCAGGCCTGACGGCTGTCATCACAGCATGGTTAATTCTATTTCTCTTGCTCTCGAACTCTCCCTGTCTCTCTGGTTTTCACTCTCTGCATCATTAATTGAAGCTGCTTTTTGTAATAAGTCAGCCAAGTTTTTCAAAGCACACATAGCCAAACACATTTTTGTATATTTAGATGAATCATTTGGGTTGTTATCCTTCAGTTACCAATACAGCAGCACTAATCATGTTTACATTTAATACTGAGATGCTTAATAATAATTTAATTATTAAGCATTTATTTAATAAATAATTTAAGATGTTGTAAATTTACAAAATCCAAAATGATGGCCTTTTCTATTCACTCCTATTGATATATAATGTAAGATGGTGAGCAGAGGCTGATATATTGGGCTGCACCTCTGCTGCCTGTTTTTAATGTTCTCCCCAATATGCTGCTATGCCATAAAGATGATAGCTGTTTTTACGAAAGTTTTGCAGGATTTACACTATATTTAACATTTAGTACCTGACAGCAGGTATTAAAATGCTGATTTAGGTAAGCGCATGTGTAACTATTAATATTAACATTACATTCACATAGCCAAAGGCATGAATAAAAATTACAGCACTCATTTTCTCAGCTGTGTTTGCCCACCACGCCTCGCTGGATTGGAATTGTGACTTGAAATATTATTCTGAGCTAATCCAATATTCTCTTTGTATGGATTGGAATTGAGTTTAAAATGTCAATATCACTTCAAACGCTGAGCTGTTAACTAAATTGATGCTTCAACTTGTGTTCTGTTTAGCACAATTTGAAGAAAGATGCATTTGTAGTATCACTTTACTTTATCTTGTCTTTTTTTAAACAAGCACATGGGAGGATGTCCAGAGGAAAAATGAATGCGTTTATCTTAATGTAATAAAAATGTGAATTCTCATATTCCAGTGCTCTCTCTGATACATTTACATTACAGTCATTTAGCAGACGCTTTTATCCAAAGCAACTGACAATTCAGTATCTACATACTGTAGATGCAGCTACGAGAGCAATTTTGGGGTTAAGTGTCGTGCTCAAGGACACATTGACATGAGACTAGCTGGAGCCGGGGATCGAACCGCTGATGGAAAGGCGGCCCTGCTCTCCACTTAGCCACGGTCACCCTTATTATGCATTATCATTTCTATATAATACAAGTGTGCTCTGAGAAGTTCTTTAAAGAGGAAAGTGTTCTGGCTAGCTTGATCTCCACTGACAGCTCATTTGTAGACTTTGAGAGCTCTAACAGCAAAGGCTCGATCACCTTTTGTTGCCAGCCGAGTTTGTGCAACAACCAGCAGGGCTCTGCAGAGGACCTCCGGCTGTGCTCCAGACTGCTCAGGCAGTGCTAAGCTTTCTTTGTATGTGATTAATATAAGAACAAAAGTGTTGCAATATGTTGTTATTATTTAAATAAGAAGTAATATTTCCCCAACATTTCCTGCAGCAAAAAAGGTAACAACATGAAATCAATATTAAACAGGAACAAAATCAGTACAGGGCACCTTTAAAAAACAAAACAAGGTGAATGATGGTTATTAAAATTTACTTGGCTTCCAGCCATAAACAGTTTGCCAAGAAAGTTGCTAAAGAATCCATAGGACGGTTTCCATCACCCCAAGAGTTTAGCTTCATTGATAATGCATATGAAAAGGATGAGTGATGGCGCCCAGCGGCTTCATAAAACCCCTGATGTCAAAGGAGAGGACTGTGAATCCAAGCAGTATTCCTCTATTGCTGTGACTAGGGAAAGGCATGCATGTCTGTCTGAGCTGTGCCGGTCATGCTCCATACTGTCAGAGCAAATGAAGTCAAACGGAGGCTTAATTACAGCGATAAGTTGTTGCCCTGGGGCTAAAAACATCCTATCACTAAACAGCTGGGAAGAATTCTCTATTATGAATGCATAATTGGGTCCAGGATGACTGTCAAAGAGCACTATTTTTTTTAAGTACAACAAGGCCTCCTGCTGTGGGATTTTTCACGGCTTGTAACATTCATGTAAATAAGCTTTTAATATTCATTAACTATAGCTACTGTTGTGGTTTGACGTTAATGTTTTATAGGATCACCACTGTACAGTTGTACTTTTGGAATTGAATGTGCCTTAACACTGTTTGATCCCAGGCTGATGGTGCAGTGAATCTTCCCAAAACGGGAAGGAGCTGCCTGATCTAAATGCTAAGCAACCTCATTTGTTTTGCTTTTGGCAAAAGATAGGGTGTCCTTTATTCCATGTCGTTCTGTACAGTACAAACTGTTCTTAGTGTAACAGAAGAAGCATTACACTTTTCTGAGGAATATTTGCCTCTTCTTTTAAATATATACAATGACTGCGTCTTTTGCTGAAATAGACATGGAAGAGGGGTTAAGAGAGTTGTTTGCCAAGTAAGTGGTAGTCTTGAACTCGTGAAAGGCTTCTAAAGCACTATAGCTTTTGTAGGTAATTGTTGCAATTAGAATCACTGTTATCTCAAGTCCGGAAGCATCTCCATTCCCTCACTCTGGAAACAGAAATGTAACATGAACATAGATGTGGGCGATGCAAAGGCAACTGAAAAAAATACACAAACAAAAAAGACAAACAAGGAAGGCACAAGTAGTACACTCAAAACTTGGAGGATTTAGGTCATTTTCTCTAAGCCTCTCTGTCACCCTTTATGTGTTTCTCCTTTCTCCCCTCCGTCTTTGTCCTGTCTCCATTTTTCTCTCCAGTCTGCTCTTTTTTTCTTTTTCAAACACACATACAATTCTCAACTGTGCCAGATGTCAATAGCTATGTGCTCAGAGAATGGCCAGCTGAGCTGTTTCATCTTGTTATGATCGTCAATATTGATTGAAAGGACAGAAGTAGAACAAGTTGTAAAGAAATGACTCTTGTACACAAGTCTGTGGTTGGTTTACGCTGGGGACAAATTATGATAAAAAATTCCCTTTAGTCATTCCCTTTTTCCTTAATTATCTAACTTTAGTCATTCCTTTTTACCGTCTGCCAATGTGTACATATCTTCCTGTGCTTTTGATCAGTTTTAATGGACAAATTCAACTTTTACTGAGGTATCAACACATATCTGATGTTATTACAGAATATTTGATGATTAAATATGTTCACCAGATACATGGATAACACTGAACTGTATGTACTGCCAAATACACACAACCACACACACACACACACACACACACACACACACACACACACACACACAGGCACACACACACACACACACACACACACACAGGCACACACACAAGACAACATTTTCTTGCTTCATCCTTTTAGTAAGCATCCCAGAAAGATGTTGATAAACAAAATGTACTATATCTATTGATTGGATCTACTGAGAAGCGCAGTCTTATACCGACAGGTTTCAGATTTTCTCATTTGTAGCAGCGGGCCTCCAAACCTTCCTCACAACACCCTCGCTGTGTTTCTGTTGGGATCGGAATGCAAAACTATTACACACTGGAGGGTTTGTCTCAATCACACCGAATGGCTATGAATTTTAAATGCGGGATTAGGGCCTACAGAGAAGCAGGCACATGGGAGAGACTCAGTCAGTTGAGTGCTAATTTGATTTTAATTTTTTCTTCTTTTTTTTTTTTTTACAAACATTGTTAGCAGGGAAGATGCATTGCTTGTGCTTTAATGCCCCAATCCAACCACAGGAGGAAAAAAAACTCTGTCCAAAAGGAAATGATCATGATGAACATCCTGTTTTCCATACGAAAAAAAACAACTAAACGCTCATAGCGGGAGTCAGCTGGTCAGCCAGTCCAATACATGGAAATTACATCATAAAAGTCTCATTTAATACAGTGTTTCCATTTGGAACATGTATTGAATTGCCTTTCTGTTTCAGTGTGTTCTTTCAGGGGGGGATGCTTAGAGTGGAGAATGAATTCTCTCACTTTGCTAAATTTGCTATGTATGAATAGATTAATGAAACGCAAAGTTTGGCGCCAAAGGCTTGGCCTGCAGGTGAGTGGTTGGGCACAGTAATTAATTTGATGGGGCATGACCTTTGAAAGCCGACACCGGCTAGATTGCATTCCATTTTCTGTTCTTTGGAAATGCTCAAATGCTCTGATTGATAATTAATCTTTACTTTTGTTTCAGGTGGAGACATGGATGACTCATCCCCGTATGAACCTGTAGCACCAAACCGACACCCTGATGCGTTCCGCTTGGCCTCCATCTCTTCAGGTATCACAGGTTTGATTTAAACTCAACTCTTTGTGGTTTATCATATGAGTGGAAGTATGATGTAACTATGCATTTTGGAGTTGGGGAAATGAAGGTTCCTTTGTGATAAATAACAGTGTAGAGACTAAAGAGCCTGTGTTGATCTTTCCACACTGGCATTCCACCAGTCAACTGTCCTGAATGAATTGGGTGCTTCTGGTTTAATCTTTCTTGTGACCTCCGACGATTGTTGTGAGCTTGTGAGGTAAACCATATACTCTCAGTGTATTACCCCACATTTTCCCAGCTATTGATTTAGCTTTCAGTTTGATTTCCTATTTGGTTTACTAATTAAACAGCCCAGCGATCATCAGGGGAGCTATAGCCTGCTATTTAATTTACTGGTTATTGCCGTCATGCTATCAATAATCAATGCAGATCTTATTATAAAACACAGCTACAATGGTTAATGCAGTGCTGAGAAGCAAGTTATACAATAGGTGTGATGGGACACAGGGACTAAGCCTGTCCATTGCCAGAGCTACAGGCTACAGTCACTTGAAATTCAATCGTTTTTTTTTCATCCAGTTCTGACAGAAATTTCCGGAGGATGTTCTCTTCTATTTCTTTTTTTTTTTTTCGCCAAAAGCAATCTATGAACATTGAAGCCAACTCATTTCCTTTTCTTTTGGCTGATGTATCTTTCTTTGTTTTATAACTGGGAGGTACAAGAACGACAAGCTTTTTGTATAATCCCCTTAGCTTGAAATCAGCAATGTATGTTTGATATTTTGAAAGAAGAAGAAGAGAGTACCAGGATAAATATTACAAAGTCCAGGCTTTCATTATTTTGGAGTTTTGAGAAATGATGGAAAACTAAAGTCCCTGATTTAAGTGCATATTCATCTAGAAAGCATTCAGCGTCCCCCAAGGCTGCAAAATCCTCAATTGTTTTTACTTTAGCTGTTTAGAAGCTGCATCTGGATTTGAGATCTGCACCCACATATTTATATTTGATGATCATGCTGATTAATGATTAGGGTTTTTATGGCTTTGTACAAAACTGTCAAGTTAGTAAGACTCATGACCACTGAGCTATGACCATTTCAATCTATCCTGTTGCTGTAGCGACAAATATAGTTGAAATGCTATTAAATATTGCAAAAAAAACTATTCAGAACTGAAACAATATGTGCTCCCATCATTTAAATATAGCTGCAGTCACACCATGTGCTCAAGAAATATGGCCATATTTCAAATAGACCTTTAATGATTAAGCAACCAGTTATTAAAAACAAGTATGCAATATGAAAACACAGGAAAGAAATTTTCATCTCTAAATTGTGTTATGGGCCTAATTTGGTAGAGACTGGATGACATATGTGGTTGAAAAAGCACAACGATATTTGAAATGTTGGAAAATCTGTGTAAAATACATTGATATAATCCAGTTCAGGATTAGTGAGTGGAAACATAAAGTACTTTTTAAATGGTGTTATTGGTGTATGTTTATTACTTTTGAGATGCCCTGCTAACAAACATTCAATCAAGATAATAATCAAAGTACAGACACTCTATCTTTAGCCAGTGTAAGAGTGCAATTGCCCTGGTAAAACTAGGAGCGCAGCACAGTGTACCTCGACATATTAAGATACAACAGGGGACTCATTACTGCATCCATTTTGCTTCAGCTGTTCCTTGCATTCTCTCCAAGGTGAAACATTGGATTTGCTCTCTGAAATCTGTTTAGCCGCAAGCTTTCCTCATTATTTATCAATTCTGAGGACAGATTAATTGATTGTGGCACTGAGAGAAAACCACAGGCAAACAGATAAGTAATTACAGACTTGTTTTATGAAAATAATTCTCATTTCAATAACTCTACAAATGTTAAACTGCATAGAGACCAGGGGAATATATGATATCTGGTTGGTTGATGAGGACAGGGGAATGTATACTCTCCAAGAGGAAAGGTAGGAAATTGAAAAATAATCTCTGCTACTTTAAAAGTTTTTGTCTGGGAGGAAGATAAGGGACAGAAGTTGTGATAGAAATGAAATATAATTATTTACTACTGCATGCACTCACGCATTCTCGCTCTAAAGTTTAAATTAAGCAAAACATATGGAGACTCAGTTTCTGCATTGCCCCAGGTGATACCTGCAAAACTATTTCACACAGGCTTCTCCTTCTAATGGGACTGTGTACTATAGTGGCTCATTTTTAGCTACCTCCAAACTGAAAATTAGCATGCGCTGTACACACAGATAAAGAAAAGACAATGAGCACATTTAACCCAGTGTGGTCCGTCCCTTAAATAAGGGCAGAGGCTGCTCCTCCGTGATGACAATATCTACAGTATAGCTTCGTCCTGTCCCGGCTTTGCTGGCACTGTGCACCTGCATCAGCAGTGTTTCCTCACCTCAATGCTCAGCACAGTTGCATCCAGGGCTGACTGGAATGTCCTCATCGACATCATTTCCACTGGCTTCTTTGCTGTAATGGCAGTGAGGCACAGTGGGGTCTCTCGTGCCACATTTCTCACCACTAAAGGGTTAGGGTGATAGTAGGTGCAGTTTGTGCAGTTTGTGTAGCATATTACTGCTTCAAACGGATACACATAGGACGCGATTTACACTTGGCTCACCACTGGGTTCAGCGCACATTGCTGCACTCTGCGATCAAAGTTTAACCAGATTTTAAAAAGTTGTTGTGGCGCCACGCAAACCATTTAAATAATGGCTTTTCAGAGCAGTGGTGCTGTTGGTTGTGAAGGGCCCAATAGGCTTGGCTATCAACAGGAAGAAACTTGTTCCTCATCTTTTCCAAGAAGTGCAGTGTCAGAAAGATTCTTCCACCTTTTGGCCCACTGTCACAAGGTTTGATGCTGCACACCTGCCCACCTGTCTACATTCTGCTTTAGCAGTCTGGTTATTGCTGGGTGTTTTATTCTCCTGTGACCTGTGACTCTTAATCGCTATGTCATGCTGTCAGTGTCAGGGCAGAGGGCATGGCTATCTGATAGATGATGGAGATGATAGATGGAAAGAGAGTAAAGGTTATATAGGGAAGCAAACATGTGAATAGGAAAATACTGAAAGCTGGCTGGAAGTGAGTTCTGGTTACCAGCAAGTGGGAATGCGTGAAAAACACTTGGGATGTCTTTCGGGATTGCTGTTGACAGCTCCAGTGATCAGCACCCAGAACTAGTAACACTATTTCTGAAATATGATGATGGTTACATGTTCACCTATAGATCTCTAAACACATGTAGACAGGGCTTTTTTAGCAAGTCACCCAAATTTACAGCTGCCATAATCCATAATCCTCAAGATTCATTGTCACTGCAAACATATGTTACAGACATCAGATACAAAGTGAGTGAGACATGGAGAAACAAGGAGAGAAAGAAAGATAATGTGCAAATTACTTTTTCATCTGCGTTTTGTAACCAGCCCGCGACACTGGTAATGTTTTCACCTTGTGACTCTGTGTGTGAGTCCTGGAGACACCTGCTGTAGCGAGAACTATAACAGTTTTGAATACTGTGGCAGGTGTTTATTTTTTTATGTTTTATTTAGTAAAGCACCTTTAATAGAACATGATTCACAAAGTGCTTTACATGAATAAAAAAAATGTTTAAAGAAAAAAAGAAAAACCACAAAACCATAGAAACATGAAAACAATTAAAAAACAACGATTACATTTTTTTATGTTAGTCTGTCTTTTTTGTCACCACGATAGGGTCACAGAGCTGGGGTTAAGATGCAGGTGTGTAGTTGAGATCAAAATGAAGATGGGTGGGGTTTCTAGTTATCAATTGTCTATACATATACATAAATGAGAGAACAAGGCCAAAGGTACATGACAGATTGTAGATGGTAGACGGTTTAGATTTGGAGCGTTTAGGAGACAGATTAAAGTAATACTAGGTCTTGTAAACAATAAGGAGAGGCTTCATTTTCCTCTGAAAATGAAACTGATGCATTGGGGTGAAACCAGATTTGTAACGGGCATGTGTGACCGAAATTTCATCTTGAAATTGGGGACAGCAAATCCTCCTTCCTGTCTGCCATGTTGCAGGATTGACAGTTTGAGGCGAGAATGCTTGGCCCTCCAAATGAATTTTGAGATGGGACGTGGATGTTGGAGTAAAAAATGACCCTTAGTAAAATATCCATGCTTTTGGGGAAATTGGGAAAAGTAACCTTTTTTTGATGTCAGCTTCCACCCTACTTAAGATGCCCTGGACGTTTTTAATTGTAATACAGGGAGGGGACGATATCCACATATCTGAAGGACTTCACCAATGACTTAGACCAGCTGATCTAAATTCTTCTAAATTGTCCAAGACTTGGGGAATGTAATTAAAGGTATTATCGTCAACATTTTGGTAAGAGCTACCTTACTATGAGTATGAAAACGGAAACACAGAAGGCACTTTATGTAATCTTAAACAACAGAAATGAAAAGATTCACTCACAAAATATGCCTTTCAGTCATTGTAGAAAGTGATTGATCAAGAGAAAGAGAACAAATAGATAACCTTATTATCAGTGTCTGAACAGTTGCAGTACTATCACATTAGAAAATACATTATTACAGCAAAGGATGCATGTAAAATATGCTTCACAGGTGCTCTGTAGTGAACCCAGGATGAGCAATAACAGTATTGTTTCTAACATGAGCAGTTCAGTACAATATTGTTTTATTTATTTATTTATTTTACCTTACTGCTGCCCGCAGTTGCCCTTTACCACTATTTATCAACTTATCTATAATTTTTTCTTGGTATTTAAGCCTGCAGCAGGTCCAATCCAGAGCATCACGACTGTATCAGCCAATCATTTAGTGCAGAATGTATTTTCTTTCCAGTTTCTGCATTAATCTTGTCAAAAGAGAGACACAAAAATGTATTCTAGCATGCTCCTACATGTTCATAAAAACACCCAAGCATTATAAAGGGTAGACTCCCCAATCTAGCCCGACTACCTCTTCACTTGACATTGAAGGACACATAGTAACTGTATTGTTTTCAGTGGAAGGCTTAGGTACATTTAAATAGGGTATATTTAGACTTGCAAAAAGAAATACACACTAATTTAAGTTGAACAATCTTCATCATCAAATGATAGGGAGTGCTGAGTAAGTATTTCCCAGAAGAAATCTATTGATAAACAGTTCTCTACCCAAAACCCCTTTAGTTGCTATAATAATTGAGTACAATAAGTAATATTAATGCATATTTTCCCTGCTCTAATGAAATTGGACTAAACGCCAGTGGGAATCTAACGAAATCAAACAAAAAGATGAAGCACGGAGATGCTACAGGAAGGCACATTTGTCTTGTTTTACGGTCCCACACCTGCCAATGACAGACACCTCCTCACCCCACCAAGTTTATAGTTCAGAAAATTAATCCCATCTGGTGCCTGATGTGCTCATGCTAGTTTGTTTGATGAACGCAGAAACCTTTTTCTGCAACTTATTTTCTGTAATCATCAATTAATTGATTTTGGTCTATGAATTATCAGAAAATAGTGCTCCACACAATTGCAAGGTGATGTCTTCAAATTGCTTGTTTTGACTTTCATAAAGTCCAAAAGTCAAAGGTATTCAGTTTACTATGATGGAAAACAAAAAAGCAGCAAAGCGTCGCACTGAAAAGCTGGAAACAAGGCATAACCGTTGTTTTCATGGTTTCAAGGCAGGGATGCTGTACAATCAATAGCCTAATCAAAAAGACTTGCATGAAGGATGTGGGGCAAAAATCTTTCCTCCACAATGCACCAGGACCCAAAGAATTGAAGCCCAGATGAATTCTATATTGCATACAGCATGCCAAGATATCATTAACTGAAATTGTTAATATGCTCCACGTGAAATATATTCTGTTCTCTTGACCCAGCGCTGAGCTAATTAACTTATTAGTAACAGAGGGCAGCATAGAATCCTGCATTCAAGGGTCCCTCCAGGAATTAAGTTTAACATCCCAGTTAGACCTTCTAACTCTCAGCACTAAGCCTCTCACCTCTTAGCTCAGTGTGCCCACCATCCAATTAAACCCAAAAAGCTGTTTCTACAGCTGGGGGAAAAAAGGACCAGTGAAACAGCCGTGCTCAGCATGCTGTTGATGTGTTTGACATTTTGACATTGCCCTCATAACAATTACTATTACTTAGGCAAACACTAAGATCTTTTTTTCCATGCGTTCAGTCAAGGTTTTTGGTTATTAGGGGTCTGAGTGTATCTGTGCCTGTGCTTGTTTGTGCAAGATTGGTTTTGTGTGTTATTTTGATTGCGGCTGTGCGTATTTATACTACTTTGTTTATGCTTCATTATTCCGTGTGAATTTTCTAATCAGTTTCCAGCCCTTGCTTGTCTCTCTGTGGGTCAGTAATGAGAACTGTTGTTCGAAGCTCACTCATCAGAGACCCTTTGTTGTAGTCAGCGTTTTTCTAACAAGTTTGCATTAAACAAGAGGGAATAATCCACAGAACATGTTTGGTGTTTCAGTTTGTTAGTATTTTTAGTTATTCTCTACTCTCTTGCACGTTGATAATGAACACTGAAGCAGTTTGTTGATATTGTGTAGGTTTACCAGACACACACATCCTGTTAGATTATTTCACTACATTCTGCATTATTGCCAGTGACGGTTGAAGGAGCTAAACAGCATGCATATTAAGACTGAGGGGGCCACTGAGGATGCTCATGCTTTGAATTTCACCAGAGGAAGCTCAACTTGAAGGCAGATGTTCATAAACAGCTCAAGTATTTAGAAGTGTGTTTACAATGATTTAAAATTCCTTTGGACAGCCCTCTCCCACCTCCGCACACACATTTATTCTCACATCCAAATATTTAGTCATCTCTCATCATTTACATCTGCCCTCACTCTCTCTCATCTGCTACGCTGGTTCATTTTGCAGCAATAATTTTATGCTCAGAGGTAAAATTCAGTTGATCGCTCAGAACAGAAGACTTCACAAACTCCGCCAGTCTTCCTCTGATGACGTCTATACGTTTCCTCAATAAAGCTTAGCGAGATGATTTTGTAGATCCAGATCACCCTCTTTCTCCCCTCTGGAAACCCCACAGCAACATAGAGTACAGAGCTAATGACTGATGAGCCCTTTGACACAAAAATGCTTGACATGCTCCTCGGGGTCCGGACTAAACACTTCCCTAACAAGCTCTTGCACGCTCACCCAGGGCCGTATTAAATCCAAACTTTGGCACCTTTCCTAATTACTGAGAACGTACCCAGAGCCAAGAGCCTCTTCCTAACCTGGGCTGAACTCCCCTCTGCAGCGCAGTGTCCCCTGAGTATGGGATGATATATGAAATGTAGAATTCAAATTAGGCTGACAGAGAGCAATTACCGGGGAAAGAAGATCCCTTACTCTTTGTGAAAAAAGCATCGAAATCCAAATACAGTGTACTTGAACGTTTTTATCCACTTCCTCTCATTCATACATGCTCTGTCCACCTCCCTCACCTCTCTCCTCCTCGCTATTATCCCACTTTCTCTTTTCTCACCGGAACACAGGTCTTATGTAATTTTCTGTTTATCTCCGTCTGTCTCTCTATAGGTGTCCTCTATCTCACATTTTACCTCTCGGTTTCTTTTTCTTTTCACTCTCTCTATTCCTTTCCCTTTCTTTCTTTCTCTCCCTGTGTGTGTTGTATGTGAGGAAAGAGTAAACAGTTATTTCCACTACATTGCCATCAGTGGGGTCTAATTTATGATACCCATAGAGTAGAGAGCCCTATTAAAAGCCTATTTACAGTCAAACGACAGGATCACCAAAAGCGATGCTTTAACTGTTGTTGACATCGACTAAACAGTTATGACATCGCATTTTTTTTCCTAGGCACACAAAGCAGTTGGGAGTAAACAACTTAAGACCATCATTTGAAACTGTTTTTGTGAATTCCTGTTATGTATTCCCCAAATGAATGTCGCATTGTGTTTCATGCACACAAAACATCTCTGCGAACATTCAATTAGCTTACTCAGCAGCAAACAACTGCCAAAATATAACAGGAAAAACATTATTAATGAATTTTCGTGCCCTTAATGACACTGATGTGCTGAGTTTAATACATCCATGAATCAATCAATGCAGCCACTTGCCCATTTATCAGTTCATTCATTCACTCAGTGCCTCGCTTGCTCATTAATGTATAGTGCAACAGCCCGCAAGGTAAGGTGATAGACATGCTCATAGCATCACAACTATTGTGATACTATGAGTTTATGATTGCACTGCTGATGGGCTGGGTTAATTATTCCGAGGCTTTCCTGAATTAGGCTATATTAATTGAAAGCTCCCCAGCATGTCTCTCTAAGTGGCTGTCCAATCTGTTAGTCTGTGTCCTCTCATTTCATCTCTCCATCCGTCATGATCAGCTGCTGCAATCAACTGCTCAAGTCTCCTCTCCACTCTTAAAGCTTTTTCCATTTTTATATATCTCGTATCATTAGCTTATCAACCCCTTTCTCCCCGCATTATAGCAGAATATGTTTGCTGAAAACCTTCATTGTAATGCACTTGGAAAAATCAATTATAACTCTGCAACACAATATTGCACATTTCCCCTTCCATCTCCACTTCTTTGCTTCCTTCCTCTTCTCCACACACTCTTGCTATTATCCTGTTTGTGTGTAAGCACGTCAGAGCCATCGAGTGGGCTTTGTGTGTTATGTTCGCCCCAGGACATCTTTTTGGGTTGAGCACCAAATTCAATCTCAGCTCCCCAATCAGAGGTAGTAAAAACCTGTCCGTCGTTGCAGCCTCAAAAGCGGCTTCAGCCCTGCTTGGTCAGATAAATCTTTGTAGCTCATCCTTCTCCTATTTTCTTTTCATCCTGGACCCCCCAGTGGCCCACATTAGAGCCTGCAGATGGCCAGGGGAGATTTAGGATCTGCAATCCATCAATGTAATGTAGCCTGAACCACTGGACAGCCGCTCCGCTAACCTCTCCTCCAGCTGGACCGCACTGGCCCCCTTCATGCCCGTTTCAGCCAAGCTTGGCCCATTTTAGTAAAACTTTGGCCCCGCTTCGACCTCTTCATGCTCAGCGCCATAGTCAGTTCTTTATTTGATTCTCGTTGAACCAACATCAACCAAGCTGCTCCTTCTTGACAAGGTCGACTAATTGTCTCACATCATTGCCTTTAAGGTTTGATGTTTGTTACTGTCACATATGTACATGATCTGAGCACAATTCTGTCTGCCTTTTCAGTCACTTACACTAACAAGACTGAGTTTGCAATGCTGCCAGACATCGGCTGTGGATCATTTATTTGCTCCCCTCAGAGAGTGCAACAATTAACAAGTTCAATTAATGATACAATGATGTCTTTTTCTGATAGGAGTCATGAAAGTTAATGCTTTCATTATTCGAACAAAGAAGGGACGGTTCTCCCGTGGAGGCCTGTGCCAAACATTAAAAAAAGACAGCACTATTTTGAACACCTACATCTGTTGATGTACGTGTGCGCTTAATACATTTAAGTGAAAACCCTAGTTAATGTAAAGCAAAGTTTGAGTGTGCTTTCGTCTCTCTGTGATGAAGTCCCGATATTCTACTTCTGCTATTCTTCAGTGGCAGTGAGTTTCATTTTATCTGACGTGATCTAAAACCACAAAGTCATTAATTTTGGGGGTTTGCTTATTTTTTATCCCCCCAGTTGTGATGTGATCTGTTCTATGTATCCCCATTTCTAGGATTGATAACGTGAGATGCACCACTTGGAAACAACCCAGCATCTCTCAAATAAATGGTCTTTTTCCTGCTCCCTGCTCCCTGATAGACACAGAGTGAGATTGGTTCTGTTGAATAAGAGATGAATCTCTCTGGGTGTCACCATACCGCTACGACCTCTGAAATATCATTATCTACAGGGGAGGGAGGTTAACTTCTCTAATATAGCCTGAATACAAGAGAGGGGTGCCACAAGTGAACATGATCCTGCTTTATTACCGGTATATCTCAGGAATAGAGTGTGTTATCTTACTGCCACTGTGGTATATGCAGTATCTCAGAACACCTAATAACATAATCTGTTTGCCACAAATATGATGTGTAACCTATGGGGTAATTGCAATGTTTCACTTTGTGATTACACAGAAGAAAAGAGAACTTAATCTTGTACTTGAACTATCCAATAAGTGGATCATAGAGCACAGCGTGGAGTCTTTGCCTAGTCCTTGAGCTTAGCACCTTTTTGGGCAGATGTTACAGTATTTAATGTTGTTTCCCCCCAACCAGTGTTCCCATCAATAAGTGCTCTTGGCAATATTTTCACAAGGACTCCTGTTCATTTTACAACAGTCCCATTTAACTAATTAAAATATCTTATTTGATTGTTTATTGTGTTTTACTTACATTTTAAGTTTAGCAAAAACGTTACAATAGTTATTATATGTATAAATTCAAGGCAACTCTCTACGACAACTTGATAATGTACTAATATTATAATCACATCATAATATCACCTGGAAGTGAATAATTTATTAACATCCAATTTGAAATCATTGCTTAATTCATTCATACTTCACTCAAGGTTTGAAACTGAATCAATTATTCAGTCAGAGTGGATGTGGGCTAGCTGCAGGCATCCCTCCTGTGGCTTTGTGTTGGATGATCTTGAGGAGTCTGCTTCAGCGTTCAAGTCTAACATTTGCAATGAACTCCCTGACGGGTAGAAATGGACGGAGTATTGTTTTATTTGTTGATCGTACGTTGCAGCTGAACCGACTGTAAACTATATCAGAACAATGATGTTGGGTTAGAGGATTAATGGAAAGATCTTAATCAAACTGTTGGCATTGTATTTCATCCAGGTTGTGTTTGCGTAAATACCACCAATCAGAAAGAAAGAAAGCATCATAAAGTCATTATAAACAGATCATTCCTCTTTGGAAATACATGTCTGACGTCTCTTTTCACTAAAGTCACTGAGTTGTCTCTCTTCTTTGCATACATTGACACAGGGATGCTCACAGTGGCCCCAAAAGGTTTCCACTGTGTTGACGCCGAAAGAAACTGCAACCCCTGTCTTGATGCGGCCAAAGCTTGCAACCTCAACAGCAGCTGCAAGAGGCAACGCTCTGCCTACATCGCTACCTGCAGCAAGGAGGACCCCAACAAGGGTGAAGCCTGCAGCAAGAAGCGCTGCCACAAAGCGCTGAGGCTGTTCCTGGATCGTGTGCCCTCTGAGTTCAGCCATCGACTGCTCTTCTGCCCCTGTCAGAGTGTGGGCTGCGCCGAACGACGCAGGCAGACAATCGTGCCTGATTGCTCCTATAAAGATAAGGAGAAACCCAACTGTCTGGAGCTACGGAGGGTCTGCCGCCAGGACTCTCTATGCAGGTGAAAGAAAGGGAAATAGTGGGGGTGGAAGGCTTTGGGATCTTAATGGCAAAATAAGTTTCCTGTATGTGTGTATTTCGAGGAGTGGCAGGGCAGACATTAATTTTGTGTGCTTGAATGTCTGCATTTTTGTTATTGCATTTTTTTTTTTTGGTTTGATGGACAGATTTTAGTGCTGTGCGTATGAGACGAGCAAACTCATCTAAAGATTAATTAACGTCTGTTTATATTCATGGGAAATAAGAAAAAAGAAAATTGAATTCATGTGTTGGAGAGAGTTCCTATTTGACAGTAAATTTCTATCTCCCATGACATCCTAAAATTGTATATTTCTCTGCTGTAACTTTGTCAGTGAAATAATTAGTCATTCAGGGAAGCTGTGGCTATTAAGTGCAGGATGAAGATGTGAGGCTAAGTTGAAGGGACAACGCTCAATTAACCCGAACAAAACATTAGTGGATCACGTTAGCTGCATGGGGCCTCTATTGGATTCAAACAGCCGGATTCAATTCACACCTACCCAGCCGTGACATGTTTCCTTGTGTTAGTGCTGCTGAGAGCAGGTGAAACACAGCATTCACAACAACAGCCAAACCAGCTGTCAAGATCTTTACGTATATCCCCCCGAACCATGTGCTGAGTCTGGCCATCAACAGTCTACACATCCAGCTGGTTAAAGGAGATATTATAATAATAATAATAATAATAATAATAATAATAATAATAATAATAATAATAATAATAACTTTATTTATATAGCACTTTTAAAAACAGAGTTTTCAAAGTGCTTTGACAGACAAAGCAGCAAAGCAAGGCAATAAAAGAACAGAACGCTCAACAATGAGGCCCAACAAAGCAAAAAACCCTGATAAAAGAGTACAATAGATGAAACGATAAACCCAAATAAATAAAATAAATAAAATATGTTTTGCGTTCATTAGTCTAATAGCATAACATTGAATAATTTTAAGCATTTAAAAGCCCATTTGTGAGCCTAATAGAGTTCAACCAAGTGTCAGACTCTTGAAAGCTATCTACTAAAAATAATACTCATGTGAATTATAAGAAGGGGAAACTTTTGGTTACTTTTTCATGCCCCAGTGTGACAGATGATTAGGCAGCTAATACAATTTAGTGACAATAAGTAACAGGTCTTGACACAATCACCAATAGCGCGCTTTGCAGAACATTTATCATCTCATTGCATTCATGTACTGAAATTAATATTAGGTTGCACAACATGAAAGATGGTGATAAAAAACATTTTGTTCCACTTTTCGATTACTCCTTTATTTTCGCTCTCATTTGGATAACTAGCCAGAATTGTTTGCTTCTGATAGAAGTAAGAATGTTTAACAGTCCCATGAAATACAAATTATTTATGCTAGCCATGCACAACAATTCCTTGTGAGAAGTATATCTATGGCACATCACATTTATCCTGTTTCTATAGAGGTTAGCAGCCTGAGCAGCCTGAGCGTTAATGGCGAAAACCCAATTCCTCTCCACCAACACTAAATCCAACCACAACACTGCTAAAGTAGGGAAACTCTATTGCCTCCTATCCGATTTATGATTGTCTTGATAATTACCTGCTTGCCTGCATTGTGTAATCTGTTTTCAGGCTGAGTTGCTTTCTTTGACCTTTAGGCCCTCAGGTGTCTGCCGTGCACCTCCTTATTGAGAAAGATGAAATAGAACGTTAAAGCTCATTATCTGTGGCTGGGTAATGCCCCACTGAGGTCAACAGCTCGATGAGCGCACACACACATTCATACAGTTTGGACACACGCTGGCCTGTGCACCAACAGACCAACAATCACTGAGCAGTAACACAAAACAACACACTCATACACAACCACTTTGAGCTTGAACGTGACTCTAATAATCTGCTGCTTGGGTGCTGCATTCTCCAACAGTGAATAAGTGCTGCCATGCAAGAGAATGTCCCTACGATTTAATTAAAGTGGGATGAGGTGCTGGCTTGACAGTGTTCTCTGATTGGTGATTTTATCCAGCCTTGTGGGGTCCACAATGACCACCATCCTGTGAGATCTTCTTAACGTGTCCTTGATCTGTCTCAATGTCCTCTATCTGTTACATGATGTCAGGCATCATCACAAGACAGGTTGATGACCATGGGAACACTGACTTGTTATTATATTTAACCTGATAATTTAATTGAGATATTGCACTAAGCAACACGTTATGTTCTTAATTGGTTTTGCACCTTCAGTTTGTGGTTTAAGCAAATTTAAAATGTATTTGTCATGCTAATGGCCACAAAGTCCACAAATTAGAGTTTGTTTTGTGCAAAACCAATTGAAAAAACCAAGAAAAAGCCGTCCCAAAACTTTTTGAACAGCACACTCAAGTACAACATCAGAGGAAACTTTCCTTGGCTCTGTTTTCCCCTCTCAGAGATGTGTTGATAAAAGCAGGGGAAGATCATTCAACGACAGGCATGGCTTCCCTGGGGACGCCTGTCTGACTCCAAACGGGGAAGCTAGTCCAAGCCTATTACATTTTAACACAAGGGACTGATCGAGAGAGGAAGGGGGAATGGGAGGAGGGAGAAAGGGAAGGAGAGATAACGAGACAGAGAGAGAGAGAGAGAGAGAGAGAGAGAGGGAGGGAGGGTCGCAGAATCGATCTGGCCCGTAAAGCTACTGCAGCGGGTTGGAGGTCAGTGGTTTGGTCACACAGCTATAGATCTCTGCAGCAGACTCTGCAGGCCAAAGACAAGCTTAGCTCCCGCCAACATACTCTGATGAAGAAAGGGTCATGGCTCAAAACTAATTTAAAAATGTATACTCATATATTTTGTATTATTTAGACTTTAAATGACCAGCAGTTTCTTTCTCTACCTGCCTTGAGATACTTTCTTTTTTGAGTTTTACCTAGAGCACATTGGATGCCAGATTGGCTGGGATTTCACCTTTGGAGGCTGTTCAGATTGTTTCAGGTGGAGCCCATAGCTCAAACAAGCAAAAAAAATAAATATTTGAAAGGATTTCAAATATATCATTTTGGCTTGGGCTTCAGTGGCATATTGCACTGGAAGATTTAATTCTCTCCCTGGTCTCTGTGGAGGCAATTGTGACATACTCTGGAGATCTAGGGACTGTAGATGGACGGAGAACAAGCATTAAATAGAGTAGCTCTTATTTTTTACACGTGGTTGTACTTCTGCTGCAGTTATTACGTTATTTCCTTCCATAATCCTAGAAAAACAACAGACAATAAACTCATGTTTATTACTGCTATTTCCCTATCCTCTCAGGTTCTCCACTCTGTGTTCTCACCATCCTTCCAATGGATCCAACATCTATTCATTTGGGACTGCTGAGTCTACAGAGTGACAATAGGGCTATATTTGGATGGGCTGTTTTGGGGTAGTGAGCATGTGTGTGTGTGTGTGTGTGCGTGTATGTGTGTGTGTGAGTGAGTGAGTGTGCGTCTGCATGCATGTATCCAAGCAGATAAATTAACCATTTCTATGTCATTTAATGCAACACCAGCCCAATGAAGCCAAATCCAAAGAGCACTGAGTTGTATATGTGTACTGTATTGATTGTCTGAGGATCAATGCAACACTTCTATTTTTGATTAATATCCCCTGGTCTCTGGGCTCACTGGGTGCTCTTTGATTGAGTTCTTTGGCCACTGGTTATCAAAGTGGGGAGCTGAGAGCCAATCGATCACTATACAGGTAACCTGACCCAGTTTCGGAGATGCTAGATCTGTACAAGGCCGCCTTTGCTCACAGAAAACTTGCAGGGTACTACTCTCTCTCTTTCATACACCGACACACACACATATACAAGCACACACTGACACACACACACTGCCCTAAATCAACAGTCTGCTCTGTTGTATCTGACAACTCAAACCTCCACCGAGGGGGAACAGTGTGGGGAGACTGACTGGCCCAGATGGCATTACTCTGTAGCTTTTGAGACGAAGCCGAAAGAAATCATGTTGCACTTTTATCATCACTTTCTCTCACTTTCTCTTTCTCACATTCACTCACACACACACACGCACACGCATACACACACACACACACACACACACACACACACACACACACACACACATTTGTGCTCTTGTACTTGTGAGGACATGTAGTGTATTCCCAAGCCACTCACACTAAGCTAACCTCGCGTTCACACATACAGCCAGTTCTCCACGATGAACTGTAATTTTAATGAGCAACCGAGACTTGACTGTGTGGAAACAGATTTTCCAGGAGATTAATCAACAAATAAGTGCATAATCGAAGCTGGGTATGTAAATTACATTCTCAATCCAAATACGCCCGAAGCTATAGACTAAACAACACCAGACAAAGACCTGATACCCAAAGTGCTCACTTTGAAATTCAGAGCATATCGATTATTGATGGATTGACTCGAAATGGCTCTAAACATGGCCACAGCTGAGCCAGCGGCTAGTAGCTAGCAGCTAAGGTGCTGACAGTGTTAACCTGGGGGTGGGGGGTGCTACTCTTCTGCAACTCCAGTCAATCTCTACATAGTAAATAGATGTTAGCTGCTTTAGTGTTCTGAATTTAGCACTTTAAAAATCTGTAACCGTAAATACAGCTGTCTACACAATACGCAGTATTGTGTAGACAGCTATTGATTGATTAAAGTAGATGTGTATCTGTTCCGACACGACAGACACGTGAGATTAATGACTGAGAAATGAGGCTGAAACACCTTCTATGTAGACAAGCCTTTACAGTCGATTGATCCATTGCTATGATGATAGTATTGACTGATTAGCACAGATTTAAACGTCTTATTCTAAAACCAAGTCTTGACTATCAAACGCCCTTTTGAAGAAGCAAGGCTTGGCCGAACAAAAAAAAAGATTAAAAAAGATAATCTTTACAAATTATTTTTGAAGAGTGAATGCAATTGGCAGAAGTGAAAAGCTAACGCTATCGTAGGCTATAAATGAATTACGCCATCTTTTAAAGGAACATAAAGCTTAAAAATTCAGGAATGGGGAATTTATTGACAAATTTTATATTGTAGAAAAAACCATTAAAATCTCTTAAGCTTGTGATAATCACATACATTATTTCAGATATCTAAACAAAAAAACATTACAAAAAAAAAACATTGACTTCAAGACTGGGAACCGGAAGTGCTGAAATGTCTCATTTCTGCACCACTATATGACAACAGTATAAAAGCATACACTTTCCTCCTATTTAGGCTACCTTTAAAAGTCTGTGCTCAAGTTGGTTACAATACAAGTTATCAAAGTGAAGTGTCTCTTCTGATAGTGCAAAGCTCTGGTTTTGCAAGCAAAGCAGGTGTCAACTGGTGACCTTTTCCTCATACATAGTACAGTTTGCTGCAGTGTGCGGCTTTAATCAGGCTTTAACTTCAGTGGAGACGTGCTTAGCTTGCTGGCTACACATGAGAGCTGGAAAGAAAGAGTTGTGCATTTAATTCCAATACATGGATTAGTATATGCCCACTTACTTTCCTAACCGTAAATTTAAAGGGAATATTGGTGTAGCGGAAAACTGCAGCCATTACTAGGCCTCATGCTTTCCTTCACAATCTCTTCCGCCAGCGGTATTGTATCTATTATTAATGCAAACATCATCAATAGAACTTCAACCTTATCCACAGAATGGTCAATGTGCGGTTTCGACTGTGTCAATTAGGGCCTGTTCTTTCAGTCTTCATCATTCTGACTCTGAACTCCTTTTTGTTTTTAATAAGTCTCATTGATGGCTGCAGCATGTAGCTTTCTTACAAACTTTCCCCACACAATTGTTTGATATGTGGCTAACAGCTATGTAATTACTGCTAGTAACTACAGATTACTCTAACTCAGTCATTTTTTAGAGACAGCTCATGCATTTGTTCGACTTTTTCTGGGGCACGGCTGTTTGCCTTGTTTGGAGAGCATTTAGGGAGTTCAGAAAACTTTGAATAATCTACTAGCCCCTTACCAAACAGGCAGTATTGGGTTTTGTGTGTTGCCCTCTGGATTTAGCATTCATCCCAATGACATAACAGTATGTTATATCAGTATGGGGTTGTAAGACATCTGCAGGGGTCGCGAAGACAGAAGTGAGAGAAAATTAGGAAGTAAAAGAACTTGCAAGAAAATGTTTGGGTCACCAAACAAAGAACACTGCAATCATGCATAAGTAAGTGTTTCAAAATAAAACAAAATTCAATGAAAAGTTCACATCAGTGCTCGTGTTATTTTTACTTTGGATTTTCTGCTTTAGAATTTAGAGGAGGTTGTGTCACCAGGCAGTTTTTGTTGGTTTCAATTCTCTGCTGAGTAAGGGGGCGAAAGGTTGTGTCATGTGACAGCTAAGCTAAACTGCCTTGTATTTTGACTGAATGCCATCTGTCCACATTGCCCTTTTAGAGTATTGACTGGGAATCCCAATGAGTACAGTGCTGCCAAAGAAGGCAGGCCTCTGTCTAGGCATATTAAGAGAAAATAGCTATGGGCAAAATGGACAATCAGCTCTGACCAGAGCAACAAAGAGACTGTCTCTGGGTCACCAGCAGAAAGTGTGAAAACAGGAGCAGAATGCAGTGGTAGAAATCGTAAAAGTGCCTTTTAGTGGAAAGAAATGTATTACTGCCGTATGTTGTGCCATTTTAATCAAAATATATTCGTAGCACTCCAGGCACAAGGTCAGTGCTGTATTGTTAGGCTTTTCATGTGAATTGTCATGATGTAATAAACTGTGTTGCATAATGCAGAAAATTCTGAGTTTTCTCAGAAACTCAGATTTGCTGTTTGCTTTGTCAGGGACAAAAGGACACACAAGGCTATTGATTGAAGCATAGTCAAATATCCCTCGCCGTGAGTTTACACGTGATCACTTAAGGCTGCAATGTCGAATCAGTTCATACAATACGACAGTGACAACAGGACATTAATGAGAGGAGAGGAGAGGAGAGGAGAGATACGGTCAGAGGAACACAACAGAGGAGAAGACAGGGGAGGGGGGAGAGCATTGCATAGAGAAAAGTCTTTTGTTTTTCTCATTTGCTTCATGTAACTGAAATTATGTTGGCAGCTATTGTGTCATGGTTGTTGTTATGCTTTCTGTAGACGAGTGAAAGATACGGTTTCTAAAGCCTCTCTAGGCTGAAGACTGGGGGAAGTGATAAGAGTGAAGAGGAGTACCATTTAACAGAAATTATCATCCGTAGAAGAACTCATATTTGTAGACAGAGCACAGAGAGGAAGTCTCTAAACCAGATAGGGCTCTCAAAAGACTGTTGGATTTAATGAAGAATGGAAGCTATTAGAGTCTTCTGAGTCTGATAACTGTTTTCCTCCCGCCCCTCCTCCTTCATATGAAAATGGATTCCAAGACTGACACTCATCTGATTTTAGTCACATTGTTTGTCACGGACATCAAATGATAGGAATAAGAATCCATATAAAAAGCCATTAGTTTTCTATTACTGCCAAGCTGGATGGACAGGCACTCAACGCTCAGCCGAATCACTGTGTTTAAAGTGTCAGGTTGGTTGAAAGAAGTCTACCTCTGTGGGGGCTCCCCTGCCACTTCCCTGGGGGCTGAGTGGCTGAAATGACCATAAAACTCTGTTGAGCTAGACAGCCTGTAATTTCAGCAGCGAGTGGTGCTTTGCCGAGGTATAATGGAAAGCCAGTGGAAGCCATGAAATTTGCTGAATCCCGGTGTTGGAACACCATTGTCTGAACACTCAGGACACCTCTCTAAACTTTAAATTACTGTTTTTAAGCCATCATTGTCTGAAAGCGCTCGGCATCTAAAAAGAAACACACTCCTTGTTCAGTTTCTTTATTCTTACGCAGTCTTTGCCTTTCCTACAAACAATTCCCATAAGTTAGCCCATAAGAAATAGAAAAATGGAAAATGTGGTTCTAAAGGTTGCTTTGTGTACGCACAAGTTGTTCTCTCTCTCTCTCTCTCTCTCTCTCTCTCTCTCTCTCTCTCTCTCTCTCTCTCTCTGTCTGTTGTGTCTTTTTTATCAGCTGTGGCATGATTGTGGGTACAAGTGCCTTCTTTCACTCAGAGCAGGAATGGATGAGAGAGGGCTCTGAGTAAGACAGGTGTGGAGAGGGATAGGTTTGTATTTGTGTGTATGTGTTCTTTCTTTGCTGTGATTTAACATTATGTACTGTGTATCACTAGTGTGCGTGTGTGTGCATGCTGTATCAGTCTTTGCAGCCATGAAAAAGCAACCATGCACGTCCCGTTTTCTGAAGCGTGGCTTTGGATGTGATGTTAGCAGCATGTCACATCGAGAGACTCTCCGGCTGATTTGATAGCAGGGCGGATGGAGATGAAGTTGGAGTAATGAAGTGAGTCTGAGTGGAGTTTGCTGCTGGAGGCCCAAGCCCATCACACCACACTGGCTGCATCTCTGCTGTGGTGAAAGACAGAGAGAGAGACACAGACAGACAGGGAGACAGAGAGATTGTAACCTTTTCACCCTTATTCCCCCTCAGCCAAATCTGCTTGTCTCCGCTCTCTTTAGTCACAGAGTTGAGATGCAGCATAATTGTTAGCACATTGGTCTTTAACTTCTTGCAACAACAGAAGAACTCTCATTCATTTTCTCTCTGATAGACCCTCCTCTGAGTTTCCTGAATGGCAATATCCCTCCTGCCAAAAGCAATAGATTAAGTGTTTGCAGGTAACACACAGGTTAATGCTCAATATCGTTACTACACACCTGATCTAATCCAATTACTTTAGAACCTTAAGAAAAAGGCACAAAATGATCAATGAGTGATCAAGTGTCGCCACTGTATAAGGTCAAATATGTGATACAGCTGCAATGCATATCTAAAGACAAGGCAGTGTGCAAATTTCTGTGACATTAACATTACACCTGTTTAAGTTACTGTGGCATGCAATGCATCAGCACTTTTTTTTTTTTAACATGAATATCTTGCTCAGTGCATGGATACAATGCTGTAGACGCATCTGTCAAAGTATCTCAGAAACTACAGTGAATGTGAAAATACATGCAAATATAAAATTCAAGGTTGTCAAGTACAGTTTGTTATTCTGTGAGAAAATAAGTACCTAAAGGTGTTTTGTTTGTAGCATTTTAATATGAGGTTTATTATTGTAACATAATACACTATTTTGAGACATTGGGGTAATTACTTACCTGAAATAGACCATCACCAACAAATCACCTTGCACACCAAAAGAAAAGAACAAAAAATGAGCCAAGGGCACAAGAGATGTGTCTGGTATGGACAGTTGCAGAGCTTAAAAGCATAAAACTGTACCTACTCTGTCAGAAGAACGAGAGGTCCGTTTAAAACATGTCTGACTCCGCCTTAGATAGGTTGCTAGTTTGTCAGAATAACACTGACAAATTCAATGAAAAAAATCTCTTGCTTTTCTCAGCAAATACAAAGAGAAACCTTTTCCTAAACCTAGCAAAGTGGTTTTGTTGCGTAATCATAACTTTCTTTGAAGACAGACGTTTATTTTGAAAATAAATTATGCACTTGACTTTGTCCAAAGGTAAAAAAGAATCTGAAAAAAATTATTACAAATGTATAGAATATGAGCACCTCTAAAGCTCACTTATTAAAACATCATATCAGAACAAGGCTAGCTGTTCCCCAATGTTTCCAGTCTTTATGCAATGCTACATATGGTGCATGTGAGAGTGGTATCACCACAAGAAGGCTAATAAGGACATTTCTCAAAACGTTGAGCAATTCCTGTAATTATGAGAAACAAGCAGTACCAAGCATTGGCTGGTGATAAAGACTGGCACTCTGGATGACATCTGGATGGCAACACCTGGTTATACAGAGTAACAAACTGAGAAAAGAAGAGGAGGCTGTCAGAGCAGCTATCATAAATGTGACAAATCAACTGTTTATAAGTTCAGTCAAAAATTAGCAACCAAGCATACCAGCCAGAAAATGCTTTCAGTCAACTGCCCATGCTAAACCTGTTTCAGTATTTTTGCATGTGCGTGTGTCTGCGCATGTTTGTTTGTGTACACTTGGGACAAGACAGCCTGAGGAACGTTACAGCACCTTTGACCTTAAGGTTGCAAAAAGTGGTCAGAAAGAATGTGTCATGGCAGAGAGAGAGAGAGAGAGAGAGAGAGAGAGAGAGAGAGAGAGAGAGAGAGATGCAATGGATTGTGATTCACTTAGTGGGCAGCTGTGATGTAAGCAGTACAGACAGAGCAAGTTTGCACACGTTACTCCCAATAAACCTACTTAAGTGGATTAGCAATGCCACCCTGGGGCTCTCCACAGACTTAAAGCTCTTATCACAAACACACACCGAAACAAAACATACTATTTTTATCTGTTCCCTGGGTTTGTTGGGAAAGTGAGTTTGGGAGACAGTCGAGATGTCCAGGATAAGCATGGAAGTACAGGCCAAATAAAGCACATGATATCTTTCTCATCCATAAACAAATGAACTACCACAGGGTTTATGTTGCATTCCGTGAAGCAAATCGCTTGTTGGTACTGAGGCGTGAGTGAGACCTGGTTTGATATTCAGGACACCTGTTGTAGGAGCCCAGAAACAGATGTTGCATATACTTTCCCAGTTTGATGCTGGTCTCAGTTGGCAGACGCTCCAGAGTAAAAATGGTGCCAAAAAAATTAGGCGCTGTGCTTTGAATTTGTGTATGTGTGTTCATCTGTCATATGCTCGTGACTGAGCGCCTGCCTCTCTTTTTCACTCTGCGCTGTGCTTCATGTTTGTTGTGCAGGTCTAGGCTGGCTGATTATATGGTGAACTGCTGGGTGACTCCGCACACAGTGAGCACCTGCCCCAACCAAGACAATCACCAAGCCTGCTTGGCCTCCTACGCAAGGCTCATCGGTCAGTACAGCCGGGGCTGTGGGTGACTCTGTGATGGAGTGAGAGTTTTTTTGTGTGTGAGAGAGAAATGGGGTGGGGGTGGAAATGGCGGGGAGACATACACAAATGCACATTCACCTCCAAATGCCACAATAATTTCAGATACAGATAGGTGGTGAGATAAAGAGTAATGGTTATAGTTAGAGTGATCGCAGTCTAATCTACCTTCACTTTTATCATGATTAGCAGGCAGAGCAGTGAGACTCTTGTCCCCCCTCCCCCCCCGGACATCAGGTCACTACTAGAAGTAATTAGGCAGTAAAGGCACTGAGAGAGTGTTTACTTAATTAAAACACTTGATGGCCATCTGTTTGCGCATAGTAAATATTGCTCAAACAATGTGCCTGGACTGGCACCTGCCTGCACAACCCCAGCCAACATTTGATAACAGCACCTTGGGTGCATCACGAGGTTCATGAAGAGTTCCAAATGCAAATTTATATCTTTTTCATAGTGTCCATATTTCAGTATCAGTCACTTCCTCCCCACCATGTGTCATAACTGGCACAGTATGAAGTGATAATAATATGCCATGGTGCTTCTTGGATTTCTCTGGAAAATGCTACACGAAGTGCATCCAACACCCCTGACTCCAGCTGAAAGCATCAACATAGAGAGGCATTTGAAAAGTAAAATGTTTTGGTACAGCAGTGCTATATTCAGGCTGCACACACACTTCCTAAAGCACCTACTTTGCAAAATATTCATAACATAATGGCCTCTTTACATCTAAAACAAAGCATTACAGAACGCTTCACCTTCCCATAAACCAAATTGTGCAAACCCATTCCTATGATTGACATCTTGTTGTCCATTTTATATACTATTTGCAATGAATGTAGTCCATTATAGTCCATTAGTGACCCATAACTGTTTGTCCCAATTTGTGTTTGTGTCTGTGTTTGTGTGTGAATACCCTCACAGGAACAGACATGACTCCCAACTATGTCGACAGCAGCTTCTCCAACTGGACCATCTCCCCATGGTGCACCTGTAAGGGCAGTGGAAACCAAGAAGAGGAATGTATGAACTTCCTGCGGTACTTCAGCGATAACACATGCCTAAGTGAGCCATTCCAATACACGGATACTCTGCATGCATCTGAAATGGGTTTTGTAACTGATAGGGGTCCAGCAGTCATATAATATTGATAAGAGCACAAGTGTGTGATGCAGTAGTTACTCTTGCCGCCATGTGAGAGTAGAGTGAGCCATGAACTTCAATCTAATGCAACTTTAATGGTCTCGTAGCACATTCTGTTTTTTCAACGTCATAGAGCTCTTCAGTGATATAACTCTAGATGTGATGTTGTTCAGGAAACGATGGTGGTAGGGGGACTGAACATGTAAATAATGAGAGGTGGGGCTGGATACCCTTCCGATATCCAGGTATTAAAATGTCAAAAGACAATTACATTGATTTACATCTTAATAAATTAATTTTATTTAAATTAAATAGAAAATAAGAAATTATTTCTGGTACTAGGTTATGTCAAAATAGGAAACAAAACTGGAAAATATTTATGGATGCAGGGAACTTCTTGAAGTACTAATGAAAATTTGTCTGCAACATAGTTTGATATAACTCATCCACTGACACTCCTTTGCCCACTGATTAAGTTGGAATTAAATGTTCTTAGTCTCTCAGAAACTAGTCATTTCTTATCACTTCTCATCCCCCCTTTGGACAAGATCTGCCCGGACTTTAATACAAAAGAAACCATTTGCATGTCATTTTCATATTCAATCTGAGAGAGTTAAAGGGTTTATCCCTTGCAGGAGAAAAATGTCATGAAAAGGAACAGATCTAGCACAAATTAAATAATTGCAGGAGCTAAAATACAGATCTGCACATCTAATGCATAACACACGGGGCAGCAGGACACAGTAGTTACCTCAAACATCTGTATGCTTTTTTCACTGTGAAGAAAAAATACAGCATGCTGCTTCCTTGCTATGGTGGAGCGAGCAGTGTCAACAGCGCTACAAGACACCATTGCCTTTAACATGTTCCATTGTGTGGATAATGCTTTCAGACCATTTCAATAGATTGCTGGGGTACCGTTTTAGCTGAGTGTGCAGGATGAGGGATGAGGCTGGGAGCTGAGGAGGCGTCTTGAAAAATAACAGAAAATGCAGCATCTCCTCTGCAGTCAAGGGGAACAGGCGATAAACCTCGACACACCATGGAATAGAATATACACAAACATCCGAAAACATATGTATGTATGTATGTGTGAGTGTGTGTACACGTGTGTGAGAGTGTGTGTGTGTGTGTGTGTGTGTATATATATGTAAAATCTTCCTTCACCTATCTTTAAACTTGAATTGTTTCTGCAGATTAAATCCTTTTTTTTTACATTGATAGACAAAACAAAGCACATTGCAATTAAAACCATGTGTTGACAAATTATTTATTATCCACTCCCTCTTCCCCACTCTCTCCTTATAAGATCAAGCAAGGGAATAGTCAAACAGAAGAATAGTTTCAACACTTAGTCATATGTGTGTGGAGGCCAACATAAAACATTCCAGCTGAAAGGATATTATAATAGTTCAAACAAAGTCTGGACCTCCCTCTGTTTCTGCTCTTCTTGTACTTTCCTCCCTTTTCCTCTTACTCCATCTGTCCCTGCAGGTAGGGCAATGCATGCTATGCCTAGGGGTGAAAGGAAAACTTATCCAGAGTCATTAAAAAATTGAATTGCTATTGGCAATGAGCTTAATCACTCAGTGAAACATTTGGGTGCAGTAAAACATCCTGTGTGGAGGCCCTCCAGCCAACTAGTTTGATTTATGACTTTTTTCCCCCCATCGTACAGCATCTGTAGGGGGATAGCTAGCAATAGACGACCCTGACAAACAGATGCGTAATATCGCATGTCTCAGCAGTACTACGCCATCTCTTCACTGCTAGCATTTTAAGTTGTTAGGCCTCACTGGTGAGCTCTGTTCCTCTCTGTGCTTTTATTTTCTAGCAGCAGCCAAATTTGCCTGTGTAGAACAGAATGAGAAACATGAAGGGGGCTTTTGTATATGTTTAGTGTGCAGGTATATGTGTGCGCCTATGTGTGTGTTGCTGTACAGTAGGTGTGCTGGTGTGCAACACTGTGTAGGTGGACAGAGGATGTGACAGACAAATCTCTGTGGCCATGCATCAGGTGTACTTAGTACTGTGTTTGTGTCCATCAGAGTATGCATATGTGTTGTATCTTGTTTGTTCTTTGTGTGCCGGTGGGAAATGCCATTTCTCCTTTGTTTGGGAATGTTTTGAATTTGATCAGCCACATGAATCTATTCAAAGTCATCTCTGCATACTGACCTTATAATGGAGGTGGTTGCCAAGCAATTACATGCCTTGCCTTCTCTCCAGCTGAACAAAGGGAAACAAGCCTCGTGTTTTAAACGGATGAGCAGTGAAAAGGTACTCAGCCCCTATTTTACCATATCTAGCTGAAAAGCTGACTGAACTGGGATTTATCACATTTTTGCAGAGACTCACACATGCACTTAGACACAAAATGACACGCATGCATACAGTACATCTGCAGGGAAATACAAAAGCACTCATATGCATACACAGGCTGCTGTCCTCTGTTAGAGCTGATTGATTTGCTACTTTTAGCAGATTCCATTTCTGAGTGTACAACTGTCGGCAAACAAATTGGGCTTCATCATCTCAAGTGCGGACATTTTGCCACTATTTGGTCGGCATGTTGCAATTTGACAATGGCTGTTGTGACATAAAACTGTTTTTGTAATGAGCCCAGGACGTGGAGTAATGTTGTATTCAATAATGGTGTCCATTGTATCTCCGCAGGATTTGCTCATAGAAGGATAATTACTTCATTGATAGTATATAAACAGTAGGCATTCAAAAAAAGCACAATTTAAGATATTATACATAAGACAATATTGGTATATTGTGACGGACAAACCTCTGATTGCTGTTTTTGATTATTTCAACTCTTAAGCTTACTGATGAAACGAACACACTGGCTCTCCTCACTCCTTCCTTCCTCAATCACACTATGCCCAACCTCACTCCTTTCGGTTGCCAAAGATTGGACCAATAGGTTGATTTAGAGCTGTTTGCTAGCTGGCTTCTTGCTGGGACGGCAGCGCAAAACAAATAACTTCATATCTCTGTCCCTGCAGGAAATGCTATTCAGGCCTTCGGTTACGGGATAGACAACATGCAGAACAAAAATGTGTCCGTCCCTGGTCCCTCAGCAACTACGAAAACGGGGTCGGAGTGGTCGACAGGCACCTCAGAACCGCCCTTTGTCACCATCCCAAAGGTAATAGGTTTGCATTGATTGTTTCATTTCTGGGATATTACAAGTGTCAGAGGTGCTCTTTTCGACATTCAGAGCATTGTTATAGCAGAAACCAACTATTATATATGTAAATATATATTAGAGTAAAGTCTACCTTAGCAGAGAATAAAGAGATTGTGTGTGTGTGTGTGTGTGTGTGTGTGTTGTAATCTGATATTCTCCTTGCTTTGTTGATATAGCAAGGCCCCATGCGTGCTTTTAGTGCATGTTCATGCATGTGAGCATGCCCCACTGGTTAGCTCGTGGCCGCACTGCACTGCACTGATACAGCGGTTATAGCTGACAACGCCATCCCAACTGACATCGTCATTGTGGAAGCTTAGCTCCCACCCTCCAGTTCCGCCTAAGGTAATGCTGATGGCTCTGCCAGCACTTTTGCTGTAGTTTGCACTGTTATCGCTGGCAGCATCGTTAGCTGCAACCTTCCGGCTCAGCTGTCGCCATGTATAGAGCCGGCAATACAAATGCTCCCAAACTTGTATTTAGCACCTTTCAATTCATATGCATATTTTATTTGTTGTTGTTGTTGTTGTTGTTGTTGTTGTTGCAGCACAAATATATTCATACATTTTCCAAAAGTTTCCAGCAACTTCCTTGCATGAATTTGTTAAAATTAACAAGAAGACAAGAAGACAAGAAGCACCACAAAAACACTCCTCTCTGCTTCCGTGAAAAGAGGATTTTGTTGAGAGGCAAAATCACAAAGCTCAACACACTGCACCATTCACATTTACATCACATTAAATCTTTATGCTTGTTAAGGCAATTGGCACATCAGAAGAGACCCTTTATGATAAGACAGTTTATGCTACACCCAAGATGATGACATTTGGTTGAAATATATATTTCTCTCTCATACAATGAAATAGTGAACTAAATGGGAGGTGGAGGTTTTAATCTGGATTAGAGGTTCTAAAATACTGGCCCAGGGCCTGTACTCAATGCCGTCTCCTCTGAAGACTGCAGTGAACTCCGCTATAACTGGGTTCACCGTCCAGAGCAGAAAAACATCACTCTTTGCAGTGCTGCAAGAATGCACAAGCGTTTCTCTTTAGAACTTTTCTTAAATAACCCTTAAATAAAAGGTGAAAATGACTGGACCGTATTGTCCGCCAAAGACTCCCTCTCTCTCTCTCTGACTCTCTTGAACAGGTCAGAAGTTTTCACTGCACTTTGGGGCAAAGGAGATGTTTTTTTCTTCTTCTTTTTTTTAATCTTGCTGTTGAGTTTGATTAGTTTTCAAAATATTGTTCTGTTTTTACAGATGTAGTTGAGAAGTGCCGTGCAGCCTGCTGGTGTAGGACTAATGATGTTTTTCACCTTTGCAGGAGACCCAGTTACCAAGCTAAGCTGAATTAGACACTAAAACTGTCCTTTGAAAAACTTTGTGCTGCCGCCGCTGATGTTGTTGTTAATGTCATTTTTCAGTGACTATTACAGATATACACAAAATCGAAGCAGCGTGCAATGTTTATGAATGCAAATTTGCGTGCTGAATGAATGACTTCCATTAAGACATCTATTTTGAGTAATTCCAGGGGCTTTCACAGCCATTAAATGGTCACACTGCACCCAAGACATGCAGTATTGTATTTACGCAGAAACCCTCATTGTTGTGAAGACAGCAAATTAAAACCTTAAAAATGTTGCGAAGAGGAGAATTAATGAATAAGCACCTCTGATAACAATAACAGTGTGTATGTTTGGGAAAGGTGTTGGAGAGAGAGAGAGAGAGAGAGAGAGGTTGGCGGGAAGGGAATGGATGGTGGATTTCTCCAAAGGTGTTGTGTGTGTGTGTATGTCAGTATTGATGCACCGCTCTGTGCCTGTCTCACTGCAGCGTGGTGTTTAATTTATTGTAAAAATGGTAATTAGGAAACAATAAGACGTGTGATTATTCAAGCAGGAAGTTTATAATTAGAGAGGGAGCTGGTAGGGACATTTTGGGCCGCTCTGCGCTCTCAGACTACTATGCCTGGCAATTAAAACTTGTCAAACTTCCATGGCAGATGAATTGGAGGAGTGTTGTTATGTATGGAGTCCTCTTGGCAGAAGACTGTCTGTCCAAGGCCGTAAATCTCATGGCAGCCAGCGTGGGCCCCACACTAGCACACACACACTTGCATGCACACATGTGTACAAGTATGGCCTAGGTAATAGAATACATCATGTTTGTGATAGACGGATAGATGATCGACCATGACACTAAAGGACAACCTATAATATGAAGCACAGTTAGAGAAGAGCTGGCATAGGAAAACTGCGGTCCGTGACTAAGCCTGTTCATGTCAGTCATACTGCTCTCTCATAGTGTATAGAGTATTCTCACCTAATTTAGATGCATCATTATTATAAATGTCACTGCCAGTGGTTGTGGGCTTCATCCCATGCTCAGTGGCTCAACATGTGAGCTGAAGCTTGGTCCTTTGAGCATTGTAAGTCAGAGGGGTAGCCATCACAAGTCTTGCTTTGTTTATATGGAGAAAAACAATATGTGTATACTAACATGTTTCTGTAACATGTAATACAAACCAACCTCTGTATGTGTAACAACCCCTGCCGTCCGTGTTCCCACACTGTCACTGCCATGTGTTGATTTTCAGATAAATTTAATGAAATTGATTGTGGACAGAAACCGCGCAGTTTAGTGTTACTCGATTACTTGCCTCAGGAAATGTAGCCCTGCACTATAAATTTGACAATGTGCTGATTGATAATGAAAACAATGCTGCCTACATGTGTACTAACCTGTTCATTGACAAGTGGGAAACTTTCTTATCAACAGTTTAAATAAATACTCCTGGCGGTTTCCATCCTCTCTCTCGTGCATGTGTTAAAGCATCAGTAAATAAGTGCGTGTTTTGACATTGTCTGTGTTTTGTCACGGTGTATGCATTTGTCTGCATGTGTTTGTGCTTTTAACCGTGTGTTTATGTGTGTGTGTATCTTCTCACAAGCCTGAGTGTGTGTGGATATTGGCTGCAGCCGGAGATCTGGACTCATGTCAACAGGCTGCTGTCACACATCACTGCCCTTGCTAATTAATTGGCTTTTAGTCGCGGATGTGTTTGGTGCATTGTCAAGCTACCCATGGCTTTTTTCCCCCCTTTTTCTGGCAAATGTCATTTAACCATTTATTTGTAGAGCAGGAATTCACTAGCCCAGGTACTGTGATAACTGCAGCTATTTTGGATAACCCTCTTTTCTCTCCCTCCTTCTTCCCCTTAACAGGAAAAATATGCCCGTCCTGTAAATACAATCCAACATAATTTTCTTGTTTCATTTTTTATTTTCTTGTTCATATGTTGCCTTGTTCTATTGGAAAATGAGGTGCTGGTAGATAACATTGGAGTAAATGTTTTTTCTGTGTACAGGGAAATGGACCAAAGTGCAATCTCTGCAAGGTAAAGATGAGTTATGGGGATGGTGGTGGAGGAGGAGGAGGAAGAGGAGGAGAAGAAGAAGAATGTTTCATGTTCCTTGTGATGTGCCTCTGTATTGCTGTGCTGGACTGAAAATGGTGCCTCCGCAAATTGAGCGAGACTACTTTAACTTCGAGGCAAATGGTTATGCTTTGTGTAACAATCTGAGAAAATTGAAAAAGTATTCAAAATGCTAACAATTTTATGGAAAAGCACATAATAAGGCAATTGCAGTGTGTATGTGTCAGTGAAACTCTGGAGGCCATGGAGTTTAATATCTGGACTGTTGTGTTGCCCCTGCTCTCTGCCATTATGTGAACAGTGTAGTAAACTGCATTTCTCCCTCTCTGTTTGCACTCTGTACATAAGTTTATTTTCTCTGGTGCATAAGAATAAACACTGTTGTGTTTTGATTGTGCAAAGTCAAACTCAATACAAGGGGTCTTGCAAATGTTTTGTTCGGCTTCTGCTTGCTGTTATTTTTTCCTTATGAAAAATTGAAAGAAATCTACAGCTGCTGTTGGCTTCTGTAGAGTGTGTTTGGCTTCGTAGCATGTTGTTCTTGTAAATAAAGTCTGTAATGATAGCTTTAAAAACTGTTTAGAGACTTGCTGGCACAACCTAAAAGAGTCTAAGAAAAAAGAAAAAGTCCTCACAAGAAGCTTTCCTTTGTTGCCAACTTGTTTAAGAAGCAGAGAGCATACTAAGCAGGGGATTGAAATATACTTCACATATCAAAACATTTGGTGGATCAAACACTTAATGTTCCTGCCAAAGTGGGTCTGCCATGGATCCATGTAATGTCTCACTCTTACTCTGACTTTCTGACTCTTTATTTCTCGTCTTCTCTTCAGCTCTGACCCTGTCTCTCTCACCTCCCTCCTGTCGCCTCCTACTCCTACATCAAACGCCAGAACAAGAAGCAACACAAGTGTCTGAGGCATGTCTAACCTTTACACGTCTCTCTCCCTTTGTGTGTCCCTCTATCTGCCCAGTATCCTGAACCAAGAGACGGTGACCTGGGCAAAACCCGAGGCCTGCCAGAGGATCACTCTGCCTGTCTGTGTGCCAATGTCTGGGCACTGCTTCCCAGCCTGGCATTGGCTCTGGTCCTGGCCCAGCATGCCTTATAGAAGTGCCAGGAGGAGAAAAAGAGGTCATCCACCCACAAGCTGATCCCAAAAGCAGAAGGTGTTATTTCTGAGACTGATATTAAGAAGGCTGAATCTCTGGGCAGTTGACAAAAATGGTATTTATGAAAGCGAAAAAAAAACAAAAAGAGGTGGAAAATATTGAAATTTTACAATTGTGAATTTGTTGTTTATTTGATGTAATGTTAGGGCGGACCACAACTGTGATAAAGCACATGGCCTGAAAAAAGGACCCTTGGTGGGAGAGGCCATGAAGGCCATTTTTGGGGAACGACTCTCCCTCAGACTGAGACACAAAATCCTGGAGGACTGAAGCTGATCATTTTCAATGCTTGTGCTTCTCTCACCAGAGGAGGGAGAGAGGGAATGAACAAGATAATTAAAAGAAGACAGGATTGACAGAAAAGAAATTGTTGCAGAGAGAAAAGGAATGAGCAGGAGGTAAATGGGGTAGAGTTAAAGCGAAAGGACAAAGAGAGAGAGAAAGAGACATATTTCTGCTATCAGTCACACTTTTTTGTCCTGAATTGGTTCTCGACTTAATCTTCTCTTGGATGAACAGACCACAAATTTAGGGGCGGGAATGGGGGATGATTACATTCTGTCTCTTCAACACTAGTCTAAACTCTAAACTGTAAAGCCTACTCAGTGTTCTAAGTGTTGGTATAGTATCCGTGACCATAATCAATCTACCGTAAAGCTCTTTCATTTGGGTGCTACAGTATACTTTTTTAGCAGGCGGCGAAAAGAACAAAAGATGGCAACGTCACCAGTTAACGGTCCTTTGGTCATTTGAAATGTTGTTAATGACTGCAGGTGTGTACCATAGGTCCACCTGCACATGTGTATATTTCTGTCTCTATGTATATAATAAACACTTTTTTTTCTTTCATTCAACCAAATGATATCTACGGTACCTTGAATGGACATGACTGTACGCTAAGATGACTCTGTATCGGTACTAATGGTCGGTCTTCATTATCTGCGTTTATATTTGTCGATAAAGGTTTGATCACAAAGAATGTATACAGGGATGAGATTAAACAAGCTCAAACTGCTTGGAAAGCCATAACCTGTGTGTGAGTATCATACTGTGTTCACTGAGTGTGTGTGGAAAGTTATTACAATGTGTGAGCATCGATGTTTCAATGGAGGTGAAAAGTAGCTTATAAGGAGCAGTTGAAATTGCCAGTGTGGGGGTTCGTTCTGCCCCCTCAGAGAGAAGAGGTTATGATGCATAGTGTAATTAACTGTAGTTTCTTTTTTTTTTTAGAGTCAGGACAGCATCCGCTTTTTAGAGTGCTTGCACCCAGTCTTTTAACTCTGTTGTCCTTCTTTTTATATAGTATTCTAAAGGTCTTGTTCTTAATTCAATTACATATATCACCATATCTATTTACTGAAAAAATATAATGTTGAAAAAATGCCCTCCAAGAAATACATTTTCCTATAAGGCTGCCTCCAAAACAATAGTTTGGAAAATGCACAATTTGTTTTTATCAGATAGAAATCAAACAAAATATTCAGCTTCAATCCATATTTGTTAGACTTTCAAAAACAACTTAACTTAACACTGTGATCAAAAATCTGATTGCTCTTGTGCTTGCCGCGCACAAAGGAAGGCAAACTCCAAAGAGCGATACTCATTAAAGAAAGAAAATAGACTCATTTAATCTGCTCAATCAATTCATTCAAATCAAACATTTTGTTGGAAGAATGTTTTTTAGGGTGACATCACAAAGATCTGCCCACCACCACCTCTAAAGCTCACTAATAACACACAATGTCTTGTTTGTGGTGTAAAAAGCAAATGTTGATATTTTAGGGGCGACAAAAATTAACTTCTTACAGGATCAGTTCAGATTTGTTCAACTACTGTGAATATTCAAAGGCCTCATATGCTCATTGAAAAAGATATTGGCTGTAACCTTTCGTCTTGTCCACACGTGATGGGATCCCCAGTTCTGTGGATTGTGCTCCCTTGGAAAGAGAACTCTTCTTGCCCAGCGCGGCTAACGACCAATATCTTCTTCAATGTACATATAGCCATGTGAGTGTCATATTACAAATCTTAACCTAACCCTTCAGACTGGATCACTTCACACGGGCACATTTTATAGTCAGATGTATTTTTGTATGTTTATACATACATCATATTTGCCTTGCAGTGAATGAATGTTGACTGATGCTGAAGCACAGTCAGTGTTTCCACCAAAATGTTTATGTCTTCAGGCGGTACATCAAGTATAATGTTGTGTCACATAAATGCATGCTACTGAACCAAGCAGCTTTATGTTGCTGGCATATTTAGAAAAAAAAGGTTTACAATCTGTCACGGGAACAGATGTCAAATTAAGCTCAATTTGTTATTGTTAACAGTATAGTTGCACCATACACAGTGTGGTCAGGTCTGGCATAAATTACAGGGATTTCCAAAAACGGTGTGCTTACTGCTCTGGGCTTCTGAGTATATGAAATGTCAAACACTTGTATAATTTTTCATTGACAGCTCGAAATTCAACAAATTTGAAAAGTGATAATGTGTTTGATGTTTTGGCTTGGTCTTGTTAATATGTAGGTTTATACGTGTATATAATATATATATATATATATATATATATATATATATATATATATATATATATATATATATATATATATATAATATACATTTTGGATGTCAAAAGATATGGTGACTCTATGATGTTTAAAGTACAAGCACTTTCTTTTAGGGTTCTTTCACCAGTGTCATAATAAAACAAATCACGTATTTGTAACAGTCAACATTTCAAACTACTACTAACTACTAAGTATTTTAAAAGATAAAATGATACAGAATAGTCAAAAGTTTTTAGAAGTTTCCAAGCTGCTCTAAATTACTCTCAAAGTATAGAATATATGGTTTATTGTTTTATCAATAAAAAAAATAGGTTGGGTAGACCATCCAATCATCTATCTAAAACATATCCACAGCATCAACACCAAAACTCATGATCATTGTTGGAGAATCAAAAAAACAATGGCTTCTAATCCGACATCAACATTTATCAATTTCAAAGAGATAAATTTGTCAAAGATGATACAGAGATACCCAATCTCCTGCAAGAACAGCCTCAGTAGTCCATAATGCAATACAGGCATGATATAGTGCAGACTCTTTTCTCCAACACAGACATGGGTCCTCTTTACAGCAGGAAAACCTTATTACTTTTTACATGCTTGATTAAATTAAGAATATAGTACATTTGAGCTTACTATGGTATGATGTGTTTGTCCTGTTTGACACTAACGCCTCTATGTATTTTGCATTTTGGCTTAATAATTTAGAGCTCAGTAGAGTCCACAGCAGGATTATTACTGGGAGAAGGTGAAATGCAGACTGAAGCATTTGTACCTGTATGATAACAAGGATCTGGTGAGTTCTGGGATGTTAACTGTGAGAAGTCACTGACTGACACTTCATACTCTTTTGAGAATATAAAATGTGTTTTGTTTTTTTGGGGGGCTTTCACTCCATGTATGGAACCAAATAGAGTTCATCACGCCTCCGCAGCGTGCCATAAATGTAAATCACAGCATTTGCCTGTTTCCAGTGTAGTCTGTTTTAGAAATGCAACATGAAAGTGAACTTCTGCCCTGCTGCGTATATTTTTACAATCTGCTCTATCAGAAAATATACAGCTAGAAAGCTCTCTGGGCTTCCTGTTGACGCAGCTGTCACCAGAACAATGCTGTCTATACCTCCCTGCCTATTAATCAAACTTTGATTTGGTCAGTTTGTTGCTTACTTTTCAGAAAAATTGATGACCCGCTGTGAGTTATTATACAGTCAGCTAAATGAGATCAAAACTGGCAGATAAATTAAAGGTTTTGACATGTAGAAAATGCAAATAAACTGATCAAAATTCAAACCTCCTCTCTTCATTTTACCTCCCTGGAGTGGGTCTGAGTTTGAGGTGAAGAAGATGGCAGATCAGCAGTTCTTACACAGCTTAAGAATATGTATATGCAGGACACCTACACAACACAGCACAATTTAGAAATGTATGAGGGATTTTGTGGCAGATATTACCGGGGCAGGAGCGCAGTGATGGGACAGCTTGAAAAGAGGCTCAATAAAGTGCTTTTATAGAGGAGAGAATTGAGAGGTGGCATCTGGGTTTGGATGTTAGATGTAAAGCTAAAATGATACGGTAATCTGTCTGCGTGATCACAATTTAAGCTACTGAGACAGAAATGCGTAGGACATGTTTCTGTAGAACAATGTGCTCAGCTGCACAACTCTAAAGTACAAACCAGTTGCAGAGTTCTGAGGCGCTCTTTTTGCCCCTGGTGTCCTTGCATTCCTGTCTTTAAACACCAAGTGTGTGTTTACGCTTGTCTCCGTGTGTGTATGCATGCGCATACATGGCTGTGAGTATTTGGATATAATTCGGAAGGTAAATATCTGTAAACAGGAAATGTGCTGGGAGAGCAATTTTCTTTTCTTTTTACAAAAGGAGTCCTTGTGGAGTCCAGTTTGTTTCTTCTCTTTGCAGGCGAGTAGAAGTGGAGGAGGAAGCAGGTAGCGGAGGGGTTTTTGGGGGCACGGGAATAAGAAAGCGGCAGGTAGCTGTACATTTCACAGTTGATTAATGAGTCAGTGGGATGATGTCTCTTATCAACACTCGGCACATGGCGGAGAGAGAAGAAAGGTTTACTGTGGCTAGGAATGCTCCAATCACAGACGGCTCCCATCGCCATCCCATCATTCCTTTCTGTGCTCACCCACCTGTTCTTTTTGGGCTTTCTTCTTCTCTTCTCCACAGCAGTTTGTCGCTGATGCAACCGAATCTTTTACCGGATGAGTTTTGTCTGAGAAATGAGTGATACATCTGCTACAGCGCAGTTCACAGTGTGTATCTCGGTCTTTGTTTGGAGATTACCACAGGAACTGATGTAAACGCTTGTAATGAGTTGTTAATGTGGCTTATGTCATCATGCAAGAGAAAAGTATAGTAGGCTGCCTGCTGACAGCTGAAAAAGATCCTCCAGTAAAATATTGAGTAGTTACAGATGTGCTTGAAAAATATCACTTTCACGCTTGACAGAACCGAATGTTTGATATAGACTCCTGTTTATCAAGTTTGATACACAGCCTGGATGTGCTGATCCTTGATAAATATGTATGGCATGCACTAATGGCTCTGAAAACCACTGCGATATGAGCTGAGAATAATAGTTATGTCGATGCCTGGGCAGAAAAATAGCAGCGGCATGTATCTTTAGCACTGTAAAACACTGTGAACAATCACAGGGAGAAATATTGGAAAAGAAGAAGGGGCAGCAGACAAATAAAAGTAATGTGTGTACATACACACACATATATATATATATATATATATATATATATATATATATATATATACACAGTATATGTATCAGTGTGACGTAAAATATTACTTTAATGCCAGCACAAAATGTTCGGATGTTTTTGTCATGGGCAGCAAGCCAAGTAATTTTATTTTCTGCTTTCATTTGTTCCAGTAAAGGTGTTACTATTTTACTTTTATGTGAGAAGTCCATTCTGATTGATAAATTTGAAATACGGTATTAATGGCAGCTGTAGGGAATTAAAGTGATTAGAGAGAGACAGATGCAAGACCAGTGAGTCTAGCTTTCTCTGGATAGACTGCAGTGCTCACCTATTAAGTCAACACTACTTTTTGCCTTTCTTAGGTCATTCAGAGAAAACAGAGATGGGAAACATAAAAAAGAGGGATGTGAAAGTTGATTATGTTAAAGCCCAGCACATCACAGTGACATAACACTGGTTAAGTTTATTTTCTCTTAAGTTTGCATACAATTTACTGTAGGAAGAGGATTAATAATACCTACAAATTAAAAAGAACAAATCCAAGGAGTTTATACTGGGCAACATGAGAAGCTCTTGTAGATGTACTTTTCCACTCACTTCTCCAACATGTTTTTATATTACAAAATCTTGCTTATAAGAACATTTATTTGGAATTCCACCATGTGTATTTTTTCAAACACTCATTAAATAAAACAAAGGCAGGCCCAAAGCAGTACCAAAGTGGTGGCGGTTCCAGATGGCGGCGAGAGGTAATTGAAAAATTTGAACTTCAATCCCTTTCATTCCCTCAACCCTGTGGTGGATGTGCACACATATTTCTACCTCTTCAGTGCATTTCCTGTATGACAAGACAAATTTGAGCATTATAAATGACTCATCTGCGGTACAACCTCGTTACTTAACAAACAAGCGTGAAAGGCGGTTTTCTATGTGAAATATTTTCATTTAACCTACACTTCACATCTCATTCCTGAGAGACATTTTGATCACTGTCTAATAAATGGTGTCTAGTTTGAGGTCATTCATGATATAATGACAATAGCACGAAAAAAAAGTACTTTGAGATTCAAATCACTGGCAAACTCATATTAGATGCTCTAAAGGCCTATGAATTCCTCGAAGCAAAATGTGTTTTACGTCTGATGCATCTGAAAAAGTTAAATTGTCTGAGAAGTTGTAAGAGTCCTTGAGACTTTTGTATAACTCTGTATTATTCTGTTGAAACATAAACTTTCAAGGAGGATGACACCTCTTGTCCTTTCTGTCTATTCAGTGTCCAGTGAAGTTGGCTGACCTTGCTAAGACTTTAGTACGCATGAGCTCAAGTATCTCTGATGGACTGAAGTGTTATTTTAACAGTTTCTATCAGTGAGCTTCAGCAAAATGCTATTACGAAAACAACTAGTTTGTCAGCTTAGCGCACTATGAATAGGAGACGCTAGTTTTAGAAGTGACGGATGGCAAAATCTTGCTTGTATGTTATTGGAGAAGAGCCAACAAGGGCTGCACCTCCTTTTATGCTGACATGCAGTAAATGAGCAGAACACGTGCATTTAGATTTTTCTTTAAGAACAAAAAGGTTATATTTTTTCCATTAAATTATGTTCTTTTAATGAATTGTTAACTTGTCTCTGTGGTTGCCACGTAAGAAATGCTGTGTTATACTTATGACACGCTGTTTGACAAGTGAAAATGTTTCAGCGAGGAGGAGAGAAACACAGAGGCAGAGTAACAGACTGTAATTGGAAACCAAAACAAGAGCCATATATATATATTTTTTAAGCAAACATCTTCGTTGTCTGCAGAGGAGAGTGGACAGCAGTATTGAACCAGACCACTTGAGATGTAATTCCTTGCTCCAATGAAGAAAGACTGGACATTTCTATTGTCAAGACAAAAAAAAAGTGAAGGTGAAAGAAAGCAAGGGGGACCGAGAGAGAATGAAAGAGAGGCATCAGCAAGAACAAAGACACATCGGAGAGAATGCAGGGAAGGAGGGAAAAGAAGACTCAAGCTATTGGAGCTGTGAAACAATCCGATATAGATTCTGCCATGGCTGTGCGACTTTGACTGCGTCATGCTCACCCCTCTGCCTCTCACATGTGGGATGGTTATTGATGGAGCCGTCATATCCAGGCTGAACATCTGTAATGAAATTCTACTCTTCTTATTGGATTTGGCGATGGGATCTCTGTCTCTCTCACAGCTGTAGTCTGGCCTTTATTGCCATTCTGTGGAGGGCACATACTGTATGTACACACACAGACCTGCGCGTAGGGATTATGTTGCTGCTCACCACTGTAGCTATTGTTAAGCCTCTCTGGATTGGTCTGTCAACACTGCATTTTTTACTCTATTTTAATACTGTTTTCTTTATTCTCAGAAGAATGTTGGCAATTGAATCAGGAGTTACAATTTGTTTGCGCCTTTTGAAAGCCTATTATTCTTGCAAAAAGAGAGGGCAGAAGGCAAACATACTGGACAGAGGCTCCCAGAGAAAAAAAAAGCATGACTGAAAACTAGAACCAGAGTTGGTATCAGCAGTGGCTGCAGGCGGCATGCAACAATAGTTGGTTGGTGGGAAGAGCTCTGCAATTGGCATTATCGAGGGAAATGAAGAAATGAGGCAGAATACAATAGATTTGAACAGAATGGAATAAAAGAAATGGCTTAATGCAAAGCAAATTTATGAATAATTTATCAATAACTTACTAGAATGGATTCTAAATATTACTGTGGCCCATGAAGAGCGGTCGTGGTCACGGGAGAGGCTTTCAGCCGAATTTCCAAAGGGAGGAAAAACGAAAGGCAAGAGAGCAAGAAAGAGGGACAGCACAAACAGAGCGAGGAGACAGAGTATAAAATTCACATGACAGGTCTCGTTATCTTGAATGCAAATGCCGTCTGTGTGTTTGCCAGAGTGACACATTGGTTCTTTTATTGATAAATTGAGGACCGCTATGCTATAATGCTACCAATATACTTTGCAGGGACCCGAGTAAAGGACCCACTCTAAAGGCATAGATGATGACAGACTGTTTAGACTGCCTCTCATTACTCTTGCACCTCCCGGCCCAGCGAGTTTACATGTTTATGACGTGCACACAGCGAAAGATTCATTATTCCTCCTGTCTGTGGTGATTTAGAATGGTATGGGTGGATTTTTGGATTACAGGAGCCCTCAAAAAAATTAGCCTTGGTTTTTCTCACTTTGCTGAAATATGTGAATTTAGAGCAGATGACCCACCGAGGCACCCCTGCGAATGAAACAAAACACCAGCAATACACCAATGATTTTCGTTAGTTTCACTTGGCTTTTACATTCAACCATTTCACAATTCTGACTACATGATCACAGTATAAATGAGGTGGTGGGAGGAAGGAATTGTTAGACAGCAACCTCTTTGAAACTCTATTCATTACACTATCTACACTTCTTCGGGGATAGCCATTTATCTTGTGCCAACATATTCCACCATATAGCATTTCTACACATTTTTGACCTAATCCCACAACTTCAACCATTTGAACCATCAGACTACATTCATATACTGTGAGATGTGAAAATCCATTATGCAAATATATTCAAGTCATACCTCTGAGTTGAAGGGAAATATATAGGATTGCATTCTCTTTGCGGACATGCACACACTTCACATAACCTGACTTGTAATCATATTTACATGAGCTGTACATATTCCAGCAGGAGTGCTGTATGAGACCCGATCACTAGGGAGGGATTTTGAAGGCCAATCTCAGTAAAACATCACTATTATAAAGCACAAAAGGCACAGCAAGCAGTCCAGCAGTGTACAGCGTAAAAAAAAAAAATGTTCATTGAAAATTCAGAAACTCAGTTCATGCTGCATATCTTAAGGAAATTCACATTTCATTAAATTTCTTTGCCCCTTTTTCTTTCTCTCTGATGAGCAAGTGTTTCCCCTCACTGAAACTGCTGCAGGGCTGCACAACAACTTGCTACCCCTCGACCAATTAGAAAATTACTCAGCATGTGAAATACTGTACACTGTGCTTCATCAATTACCGTAAAAGAGAGTATTTTGCTGCACCAGCAAATCTGCCGCAACTGTGGCGGTGGCCTTATTTATGTCCTGGTGTTAACATTCATATCATAACCAACTGCAAAAGATATTAATGAATTATAAATAATTAAGTGTGCTGCACAACAAAAAGCAGGGGGGAACGTATTTCTCTGGACTTGTTGTTGGAATGAAGTGGCCATCATTGGGATCAGTCATTATGATGACAGGTCAACATATCAAACAGTATCGATAAAAATGCATTATCGTAATGAATGTTACATTTGTTAGTATCAGCAGCCAATGATATATAAGCTGTAAATAGTGATGTAGTGTTTCACAATGTATTAATTAACTTAAAGGAAAAAGGGGTTAGTGTAAGCTTGTTGCATGGATCAATAATAGATAATTAATTGGCAATAAAATTTTCTTCAAGGGAGGTTGGTGCCCTGCAATTCTGTCATTTAATATAAAACAAATTGTTTCTGATAGCCCAAGTTGAGTGCAGTCAGTCTCTTGGATCTTTTGTTTACGATGAATCATTTTGCATCGTTAATTATCATTACATATTTTGGTATTAATGAATTAATCTAGTCTCATAATTTGAAGATTGCTACGACTTCTTGACACACTGTACTTTGGCATAATATTACATGCACAATTCACAGAATCAAGTTCTTTATAACTGAAATATTGACCTGCTGAAAATATTTTCACAATGAATATAACGATTAACAATCTATGAATATAAGCAGATCAACGAGAAGATCGGGTAGAATCAGTAAGCATATCTTTGTTTGATGTTCACCAATTAATTTGAATGTGACTATATTAATGCACCGTTCAGCAGGTGAGTTGCACCAGGGAAGAGTGTGAAGCAGAGCAAGAGGAAGAAGAGTCAGAGGAGGAAGAACAGAGTGATCTGTGGGTATAGTTTTATAGACTTCTGTTCAGAAGTTTGGTGTCACTGGCACTCCCATCATTAACTTTCTGGTTTGATTTTTTTGATATTACACATCTCATTAGTTCATATTTGAAAGTTGTGTTTCTTACCTACGGAACGATACTAGAGACTTGATCTCAATCACTAAATAAAACCTGATGAGTTGAATAACAATGAATAAAACAGGCTTATAGATGGCACTTATGTTATGACGTGTTATAATGACAGTTGAGGTTTGCAATTATTACAACATGCATGCATATATACTGTATGTAAGTGTGCCTATATGGATGAATGAATGGAAAAAGCAAGATGAATAGTCCCTCTAATGAGGGGCAGGATAAGGGGGAGAGAGGGTCACCACCCAGACTTGGTTTCTGCATCAAAATCAGCATATTAAGGCAAAACTTCCTAAAATTATACATGTTAGCTCAGCATAACAGATCAATTAAAGCATCTTTATTTTGAATTGAAAAGCCTCCTGTGTCTTATCTTGTCTCAGGAATGTAGATGGTCATAAAATGAGGGGAATGGGGTCAAAACTTGACCAGTTGGTAGCTTAGCATTCTTTTTTCAGTTTCTTGAGTCAGTGATCAGCATTGTCTGTTGAAGTCACCACTTTATAAGCTACAGTGGGAAGAAAGAGAAAAGAAAGGTTTAGACATTTAACCACATTAATGATTTGTAGTCCAGCTAAGAACACAACAGAGTTATGTTCAGATTAAAAACTACAGTGAAGGTGTGGAGAGAAAGTCTAGCACGGTGCAATAGCACACAGCAGCTCTGGGAATGTCAGTGATATCGCAAACACATGTATGTGTGTGTGTATGTGCGTGTGTAGTCTCATGTAAGGATGTGTTGAAGCCAGTATTTTTAGGTCTTTGCCCAGGGCCGTTGTACTACCCTGAGTCTGTGTACTTTATGTATGCATTGAGGCAGAGAAAGAGAGAGAGAGAGAGAGAGAGAGAGAGAGAGAGAGAGAGAGAGAGAGAGAGAGAGAGAGAGAGATGGGGGAACAGAGAAGGAGGAGAGGGGATGAGAGGGAGAGAGCACATGAAGGTGGGAGGAATGAATGGGGGGAAGAAGAGGTGGTGTTGCATCCCCTCTCCCCCCTCTTCAGAGGTGAGCTCCAGGTTTGTATTCTGAATGAGGGTATTGGCTGGAGAACTGCACTCCACAACCAACAAACCCTCGACCCCAGAGGAGCCCGCAGGTCTTCCAGCAGCTGTGGACTGACGTGCTGAACAAACCCAATGTCAGGTCAAAACACCTCCTCTTACAAGCATCAGGCAGGGCTGAGATAGAGAGAGAAGGTAAAAAAATGAGAAAATTAGGGGGGGGGGGGGGGGCAAGTGGGGGAAAGGTGGAGGAGAGATATAGACAGTGATAGATAACGAGAGAGTAAATGAGAAAAATGAAGGTGGTGAGGGGGGGTGATGTCTTACAGATAGTGATGAGAGGGGGAAGGCCTGTATACAAAGTGTGGATGTGTGTGTGTGTATGAAGTGGATTATTGAATAGAGGGAACAAAAGAGGGATATGTAGGGGGGAGCAGAGACCAAGAGAAAAAAACACAAAAAAGTGAGTTTTTTGTGCTCTCTTTCTCCCACTACAGCAGTTTCTTGGTGAATACTGATACAGTAGAAATACATAGGCTACCAAGTGCTGCACTTAATGTAGTTACAAACTGACAAAGATCTGAAGATGGGGCTGAATAATAACTTGTGATTAATAACTAGTAATAATAACTCCTTTTGCAGAAAAATGCAGCTCTGTAAAGAGGGACGGATAGAAAAACAGTACCTTCAATGATTGTGTCTTCTATAAATCTTTATATATTTAACTGCAAACTGCATGAAATCGCTTGTAGAATATTTCCAGTCATTAACTGGGCACCCTTTGAAATTGTTAAAAAACGCTCGACCACGTTCTTGCCGAGAGTTAGATGAGAATATCAATACCACTTTCATGTCTCCACGGTAAATATGTGGCTGGAGCCAGCAGCCAGTTAGTTTATCTTAGCTCAAAGACTGAAAACAGGGAAACAGCTAGCCATGTTTGTGTCCAGTGATAACTAGATAAATATGTCTACCAGCACCCCTAAAACTCACTCAGAGAGTTTGTTTAATCCATAGCAATATATATATATATATATATATATATTAAAATGTCAATATGATGGGGTTACGTGCTGGTTTATTTCTCAGCTCAGAGCAGCAGCTGGCATATTTAGTTACCTTTGGAGGGAGCCATAGCTGTTTCCCCGGTTCCAGTTTTCATGCTAAGCTATGCTAACCAGCTGTAGCTTCATATCTAGTGGTAAGTGGTCTTAGTGGCATTAACCTTCTCATCTAATTTTCCGACAGAAAGCGAATACGCGTATGTCTCCAAGTGCTGCACTATTTAACTTTAACAGCCTATAATTCATTTCATAACAAAGATTTCTAGTTTAGCACAAAGACTGGAAACAGGAGTAATCATGTAATCATAACATAGCCCATCATAAAATGGAAAATTATATTGTTTATACTTTTTTTTTTATATGGATAAACAATCTACATATATGTTAATTAGTGATCTTTAGAAGAGCTTGACGGATTATGTAACTGTTGGACAAAGCCAGGGAAGATGTTTTGTTGTTTCCAGTCTTTGTGCTAAACCAAGCTATCTGGCTGTTGGCTGAAGCCTTATGATTAAAGGACAGATATCGATCTTCTAATCTAACTCTTGCGGAGAGTTAGATTAGAGCATTTCCAAAAATGTTGATGTTACGTTAAAACAGCACAACTTGTTCATAATGACGCGGATCAATGTGGTATATCTTCAAGAAATCTACATGCCGTTATCATAAATGAATGCTGGCTCTCCATTACCGACATGATGACTACTCCATCTTTTACAAAGATATCACTGGAGACTTCGTGAGATGGAAAGAAATGATAGAGCGAGAAAGGCTGGACAGAGTGGAAGACGGTAAACATTTAATGGAAATTGTAGGGAGGAGCGGTGATTAATTGTGGAGGTCAAGTACACTGAAAGAGAAGACGACTTCTTGTTGATGCTTGCATCTAATGGGGGAAGGCAATAAGACAGTAATGGAGAAACACAAAGCTGATGATTTGTTCTCGTAGAAATGGTTCCTCCAAATGCTTCCTGTCAACAGAAGTGCTGCTGTGCTTCTGTTTTGCTCTGATTTTAAATCGCGATTTTTGGGCAGACGGCAGCATTAAGGCTACTGTTTGAGATCCAAGCATTTTAAAAGCTAATACACTGTAGACCACATCATCCAAGGCCGTGACACTCAAAACCTTTCATAACTCTTGATGGCCTTCTGATCTAAATGATTCATTTAAGTGGCTAAATAACCATTAAAAGTGTGGATGTATGGAATATATTACAGAGTCAGCAAGTACAGCAAAGGTAGTCTGTAGCTTTTGAGGACATGAACTCCAGCAATAAGATGTAAATGTTACGATACAAACTATATGATGCATAATCAGAATGCAGAACTTTTGGCTAGAATTGTCTTTTTTGTGGGTAACTTTTCTTTTAATCTTCTGCCACTTGGGACACTTCATCCACTGATACGGGAATAATGATGCATCTTTGGGAAAGGGATTTAATCTGTGAGGAGGTGAGGAAAAAATCCCAACACCCAAAACTATGGTATTCAAGTGACAGTGACAGGTTTAGCGTGACAGAGCCTTAAATTCATTATGATATTTATTCTCACTCACTGTCTCTCCTCATTTTTCACTCTCCAAGCTCCGACATCAGCAAGTCACAAAAACAAGTGAGTAAAGCTGAAATCCACTATTAACTGTTTTCATTTTAAGAAATTTTAGGTCTCTACTTGCATGAGCTGCAGCTCTATATGGCTCTCAGCTCCGTCCTCCCCGCAGCACTCAGGTCTAATGAGTTGTAACGTAAAGGAGACCAGCTGCTGACGTTAGTGGCTGAGCATTAGCTTGAACCAGGCCTCATGCAGACCCACTTATCTGTATATCACCTGTGTTCTGCAGACCGTGTGGCCAATTATATTGAGCTAAACCAGTACGCCAGAAACAAATCAGAGCAGTGTTGTCATCCGCTTATTCCCGATCCAGAGAGAATTCCTGTTATTTTATTTAACCTTTATCTACTTATAGACGATAACCATATTAGGACATAATGCATTTCTCAAGATCTGGCTTCTTCCTCACTTGCCCGCCAGGGTCAATCATCACTGCAACAGGGAATATAGTGCAGTGAGTATGTCTGTGTGCGTGAAGCTTCTCCAAGACATTAATAATGTTCTTTTGGTTTGATACTATTGAGTTTATTTGAGTTTACCGCACAGAACAGCTGGGCATCAATTCAATCTCTACAGGATTTCTCCAACAAGATATGTGGAATAAAATAGTACATTTTACTTTTTAAGTTCATAGGGCATATGACCGAATTGAACTTCTCTCAGCACTGCTGGGTCAAACTGCTTCTGATCCAGGATCTGTTTTAACTTTTGACAGCCAGCCTTAGTTTTAATGATTACAATGGAGTCCCCTCAAACACAAAGGAATTGGCTGCAGTATTGATCTGCATGTAAGAGCCCGAGATAACACTGACATGACATTATGTCGAGTAAGTTATCTTTCAACTTTTTGATAAAATGATTGACAGTAGAAGGGGATTCTTATCAGGGTCGAGTAGCCTTCCTATTCATCAAAATTATAAGTCAGTGCATGAAAGTGCTAGTGTCTGTGCTGATAAATGGACTCTCTCAGAGCGTGTTTGATGTTGGACTTAACTATGCCTTCTCACAGAGACAATTTAAAGCAACCCACCCAGCCCCAAAGAAGCTGCCTTTAAAATGATTGACTCAATAGGGAGTGAAACATGTTACATTCCTGCACAGCCTCAACTTCTATTTTCTATCAGCGTATTTGTTTGTGCATTTGTGTGTTCATGTGCACCTGTGTTCACTGGTGTGCACGTATTTGTGTTTGTGTCCACTCTCCTGTTCTGCCTAGTGGTCCACTCAAATTACACACTATATCATATTGGTCTCTCCAGCCAGCAAGCTCATTTGGAAATGAGATTTAAAACAACAATAAATACAGAATTATATTGAAAAAATAGAAAGGGGAGTGATTTTTAAATTGTTTTGTCGGGGGTTGGTCCAAATCACAACTGGGTGTCTAGAAAAAAGCACATAGAAAGACGTAATGGCAGTGACTTACTGCTAGCCAGTGTTTTTGTGCATTCAGGCCCCCTTCCTGAAAGCAGTATTTTCACCACAGTTTGAAATCCTTTTCCCAGGATAATTATCCATTGTAGATGCCCATCCTCAGATAATGACTGCCTCACCACTGAGCTAGGAAATTAAAAGGGACCCAGTGTGCTGCAAGCACAATGGAGAGACTGCCCCCTGTATCAGCACTCAGCTAATTTTAAACAAGGATAGAAACGGGGAAGCTGTTGTTAATACTCCCTCCTGCTTATAAGGAATAACATCATTTCATTTCATGTATGATATCATCTATAGAAGGAAGAGTAAAATGAAAAGTAATGTGTGAGGAGACCTTGTTTTATGAAGTGAATGGCAACAGTGCCCCCTTGTGAATCAGATAAAAATTTCTCTGCATTCAGAAGCAATACCGATAAATATTTGCAATGGCTCCACATTTTTCATTTCTTTCCTACACTAAGAAGCTGATTTGTGCGGTTCAGCCTCATACTGTCAACACACCTTAGTTACTTTAGCCATTCTAAAAAGGATTAAATGATCAGGAAAGATCAGGTCTGACAAAATGGCTGAGGAAAATGGGTTATGTGAAGTTGGGTTATTTTAAGGCGCCAGATCAGGAGCAGTTTGTGGCACGGAATAAAAGACGGATAAAATAACAGTATGAACAAAGTGCAAGCACAAGCTGGCATTATGTCTACAGCAGGAATTTTATAAGTGCATTAGTGCAGCAGGGCCTCAGTTTTAATCAGTGTAGCTAGTATTAACACATTTGTTTTGTGCTGTAGTGTGCACAGAGGCTTAATTATATGATAGTTAAGGCCATTTTTCACCAGCTTGACCTCTTGGTGAAGTAATAACTACTGGCTTACAAACCGCTATTTTCCTGATTCAATTGAGACACTTGTTGAAAGCTGGATTGAGGCCCTAAAGTCTGCTATAGCTTAGCCATTATCGCTATTTACATATATAACACCATCATTCTTTAGAAGAAACTACAAAAAGCAATACAACCTGGAGCTAACATTACCTGACTGTGAGGCAAACAGATTTTGGAGGGAGGAGGTGTTTAGTGTATTCTGCTATTCTGTTCACGCTGCCTGACCATGCACCTTGCGACAATTTATGGCTTAGTTACACTCCATATAATCCCTATTAGCAGATGCTTAAGACTTCTGAAAGCAGTTAACTGTTGTTTGCCTGTGAAGTGTTAACCAAGGGGAGAGATGGATGACTTAATTTGTGAAATTTTTATTACGCACGTAACACCTGGGGGGGGGGGGGGGGGGGGGGCAAAATGGCTGGATCAGGGTGACTTTGGCAGTGATCCATCTGTACTACATATGGGCACAGTCACCCTGCGCCTCTTCGCCCCTTCATCGAAGACTTAAATCATCAGCAACAGTTCTTCAATTAACCCTGCAACTTAATAGTATTATGTGCAATCTAGACTGAAAGGTAAAATAAAGGTGAAACAGTGTCTGACAGCTTCAAACTGGGATTTAGTAAGCGCCAGAGGCGTCCCTCTCCTACCGTTAACATCCCACTTCAACACATTTCCAAAGGGTCAAGATAGATATTGATGAGCAGATCTGTACGTGTTTGACCCAATGCTTTTATCTAAAGTCAGTTAATGCTTCTTCGTTTGCGAAGACGATGCTTGCCCTGGCTGTATGCCCAGCACCTTCAACACGGAGAGTCTGTTGATGAATTAAAGCCTCATCAAACCGTAGCTTAGCGGAGTTGAGCAAGGTACATTAAATCAATACTAATAACCCCAGTATGTGTTTGTGTGTGTGTCTTAGTGACAACACCAGCATCTGGGTGTGTAACACGTACTAGACTCCCAACGCGTGCCACTCATCAGGTGTGTGGGACAGACAGACAACTTCATTGTCCTCATCTAACTTGACAGGCTGTTACTGTGGGCTCTGACCGCTTGGTGCCAGGCTTATTTATATGCTGCCGGTGAGAGAGATCTTGGGGAGTGCAAATTGCCTTGCACAGAGAGACAGCCATCACTGCTTTGAAGTGTGAGCATCTCTGTGTGTGTACGTGTGTCTGCATAGACTCACTTAATCTCTTGCAGCGGGCAGGACAAGTTGTACGTATTTATGCCAGGGGAAAATACAAACCTGTGCATGGATTTTATTTATTGATGACAAGTTTATGTTGTCTGTTGTCTGGCAGTGAGTGCTAGAGATTTATCAAGTTCAGCAAGAAGCCATGTTCTTGTTCTTCACCAAGCAGGTGAAGGTCTCTTTTGCTGTCTGTGGTTCAAACTAGCTCTCAGTGGAGTTGTGATGTACGGGGATCGGAGGGCTGCCTTGCCCCTGCTGTACCGGCAGCGTAACACGCGGTCCCTGTAGTGCCTGACTCCCTGACTTGTGTCCCTCGCTGGAGCAGGAGAGGATGAAGCAGCCATATATCATAGGCCAACTGTGTCCTCTGAGGCGGTGGCAGACAAAACCAACTGAATCAATAAAGCTTTAGCTCAAGCCCTAGTTCTGTGCACTCAGACCTCACCTCGGCCTCTTTACTTCCTTTTCTTACTCAAATTCTGCTTTTCTTCCCTACTTACATTTCTTGTCCATTTTTCTCTCTACCTCTGTCTTTTACAGTGTGACATCATTTATCTATGTCTGACTTCAACTTCTGTCAATATTATCTCTATCTGCCCTTCTGCTCGGCCCCAGGTGAACATGCTGATACACAGTGGAGCTGTCAGCCTTGACAGGAGATGAAAAAAAGAGACTGAAGCACTTAAGAAAGAACGAAAAAGACCAAGGCCTGAGTATTACCGAAGGCCATTCAGCTTGTTAGTGCAGCGGCACCTACATCAGACAAATGCATACTTAATTTTTTCAGAGGGGCTGAGTGATTCAAGCTCTAGGTGGGTGAATGTTCCCCAAATAGACAGTTTAAATGATGGAGGGCCGAGTGTAGTACCCACAAACCATTTCAGACAGCAGTGGAAATGCTATTAGAGAGATAGAAGGAGCACTGGGGAGTAGTTCACGGTAATTAAACTGGAGCGTCAATGTCACTGCTACCTGTTTACGACCCAAAAGAGTAGCAGTTTTCTTGAGGTGAAAAGGTTTGGCTTTCCTTTATTTCTGTCGATTATTATTATAATCCCACAAAGGACTTAGATTATATTTTTGGGAAATGGTTGTTTAATTCCTCTAGAAAACATTTCACCATAAAAACGATTCTTCAGAGAGTTGTGTTAAAGTTGTAAAGTATAGATGAATGGTTAAAATATAAAATGTATAAATATATTCTGGAATCATTTTGCTAATTCATATTTTATAATCAGCGTTTATTCAGTGTTTTAAGCATGTAAAACTACTTTAATAGCAGGGTGCTTTGCTTTAGTGCCAGTGATCATTTTGTAACAGTAGGCATGTTATACACTTCTTTCATCTTGTTTGGTGTAAAACTCAAACTGATTTACTAAAAAAGCATTGCAAAACAACTTTAATTTGAAATCAAAAATAGCCGTTGTCAGACATTTTGGAATAAAACATTACTAATGTTTAACATCATAGCTGCTTCTAATTTAAAATGACATACAGCTACTGTGCATTTTAGCGCAACCATACTATTGTGTCTTGACTGTGTCTATTCACATAATCCAGTGTAATATGGATTCAAATTGGATTCACATTCAGCTGCCTACATCCTCCAGTCTGCCAAAAAAGGCATATGTGCAAACATAGAGCAGGCTTACATAAGAAATTGGATTTTGAGATTGTGTATGTGTGTTTGTGTGTGTGTTTGTGTGTGTGTGTGTGTGTGTGTGTGTGTGTGTGTGTGTGTGTGTGTATGTGTGTGTGTGGCTTTCTAGTTCTAAATCCTGAGGGTCTAAATGCATATGTGACCATATGGCTTATGTGTATTAGGCTTGTGTGTGTATGTGTGTGTGTGTGTGTGTGTGTGTGTGTGTGTGTGTGTGTGTGTGTGTGGGAGGGGTATACACGCATCTCAGCAGTGTCCAGCATCTGGCCTCCTGACATTGACTAGGGTCAGTTTCTTGGGCCAGCTGGGTCAACAACATTATGCTCTGCCTTTTTTATTTAACGAGGTATTGATCTTCCTCCATGTTTTTATTTCTGTGGGGGTGTGTCTGTGGGGGTGAGTGAGATAAGCACGGAGATGGGGCCAGGCCAAGAAAAGGAGGCACGTTCTGGAAGAGCAAATTTGACGTAAAATCCAATCAATTGCTGCAGCCAATTCCCAGTGTGACAGCCTGATCTTTTCCTTCAAGTCCAGAAAACCCAAAACTCACATGAGTAATCATGCCGGTTCATTCACTTTGGCAGAAAACACAAACATCTCTTAATTGTTTTCCTGTAATGCAATCTTTAAAGACCTGCTCGAAGATTTATATGACAGTATAAATAAAAAAAAAGAACTTCCCCCCACACATACACACACACACACACACACACACACACACACACACACACACACACACACACACAGGGTGCTGTGGTGCACGAATGATCAATAACTATTTTGAACAACCCTGCACACCATCATTGAGACTTTTGCACTGAGATAGAATAACAGACTCTTTTAAAGCCTGCATGCTTATGAGATAACCATGAAATGATATGTGCACACACACACACACACACAACAACAATCCGAAATGCACAGTCCCGCCCATTCATTCATGCACACACAGGCAGATGCTTTGTGAGGGCAAACAGGATACGAGTCAAATGTAGGGCCTTCAAAGAGTGAACAGACAACGACACACTAACGGGTGTACATGACAACATGACAGTCTGTGTGATAATAACCTGGATGGTCTCAGCCATAGCACCAGGCGGTATACAAAAAGGGGGTAATGATAGTGTTGGGTATCAAAATGAGATAATTCAAATACACTTTGGTCAAATCCAAAGATTACAGGCTCTTATTAAATGGTCAATACACACACAGATATGCACATTTCTGTCACCCACTGAGGGTGATGTCTCTGACGGTGTTCCTGGCCACTGAGTACAAAAAGGGGGGAATATCATTTCAAGAGAAACTGGCACTCGAGGAACACTGAAGGAAGTCTGAAACAGTCATTATATCTCCACCAAACATGTCCAGACAGCAAAAGGGAGAATTGTACATTTCGTTCACAGCCAGCTAAGTAACTTCAAACTTAATTTTGTAACTTTGAGAGAGACTGGAAGTTTTGATTCTTCTAATTGTGATGCAGCAGAGAGTGTTGGGGCAGAAGATTAAGAAGAGAAAGGAGTGTAGACTGTAAAAGAGTGAAGAAAGAGGAAGATAATAAGAACAAGAGAGACAGGTGTACAGGGACATGATGGACACACAAAGACAAAACAGAGGATGTACTTGCATGTCAAATGGGTATACTGTGAATACCGCAATGCGGGGTTATAACCTGCACACTGCCATCCTGATCATTTATTCAACTCATCTGTTACATAAATAAACCAAAACACAACATATCTGGCCCTGGCTTCCTGTATGTGTGAGAGCCAATGGAGTCAGCTAGAGCAGTGAAGCAGGTTCAATTTTCAGCAGCAGAGCATGGTGGGTAACAGCACGCATGAGTCATCAGCCCAGCAGCCACTTACTGGCTTTCTTTCAGGTGCACACACATGCACACATATAGACTGCACTGGTTCACATGAATATAGTCAACAACAACTGGACACACAATAAAAGGAACCGTTGAAGCTGCACACACTCAAACAGACAGATATTTACAACGCTTACAGATATTGTGTGTGGCTTAGAAGTGTGGGCAGGGATGATGTGCTGTATGTGGGCATGCAGAGGCAGTGAAGTGACTTAAAATAAATAGCAGAGCTGCTGGGCATGATGCCAGGAAAATAGAAAAGGAGAGAGAGAAGCAAGGTGCAAAGTGAGATGAAACAGGTAGAGAGGGATGAATGTAGGGAACAAGGGAGCGGTGAAAATACTAAAGAAATAGTGCACAACTAAAAGAAAATGTATGTAAGAGGTGAACGAGGCAAGCAGCAAAGGGAGGGAGGCAGTGTTGGATGTTCAGAGTGAAGGCGAGAGTGGGAGGGAGTTCAGGAGGGAGGCAATAAGGATACACTGTAAAGAGAGGGAGGGGGAAAGACAGAAAGAGCTTGTTTATGGAGGAATGTGACTGTGTTCAGAGTATGGGAGATGGGACGGACTGATTGCACCACACCAGGTGTTGATGAGGGGTGAGAGTTGGACCTAGAAAGATCAGCAACAATGGCAGACATCTCCTCCTCTCCACACCAGCAGCGATAACTATCCAGTGGTTTGTCCACTGTGAACACACAGCTTTGAGAAACAGAGCAGCAGCAGCAGCAGTGACTGTGGGGGCAGACAGACTATGATGGAGGTAAGTCACCTTCAGCTGGACTTGAGGGAAGGTTGTGGCTGTTTGACGTGATGTGACAGGAGATTATTGGCGGTGCAGACTCACAGCTTTGCAACTTCAAACAGAAGTGAGCCTGAGTGTCACTAACAGGTCCCACAGATTTGAGTGTGTGTGTGATTTGTCTTGATGTGGCTTACATAAAAGTGTTTTAGATGTGTTTGTATTAAGTAAGGAACTAAATGTAGACATGGTCCATTTTAGAACCACACTGAGTAATGTCAGTTGTTTACTTAGTTTAACATTCTGACTGAACCAAAGTTTCTCGACATGGAGGCAGTCCCCAGTCTGTTGCTACTTTTAATTTGCAGGCTCAAAGTAAAAACCATCTCTGAATGAAATGTCTGCTCTCAACAGTTTCTTTGTAGAAAACTGCCAATCATGTTCTTTACTTTCAGCACAGCCATCACTGGACACACCATTGTTTTTGACTTGGTGAAATAATAGGGTGCAGCATGGGGCTTTATTGAAATGGTGCACTGTACACAGCAATTTAGAAAAAATAAATGGCATCAGACAAAGAGATGATTGTTATATGTGTTTTAAGCGTGAATTAAGTGTGTCCATATGTCCCGCCATAGTAATTGGCCCAGAAGCTCTTGAATATTCCTATGATTTTTGCATTATAATTAATAGCAACACAAGGAAAAGATATGTGTGGGGAATAATTTACCCAGTTTTAGAAGACTCACACCTGCGTACAGTAGTGTATGTGTTGAGACCTGTGGGGAACATGGTTTACTGTACATTGTGCTGGTGTCAAAGGGAATGGGTAAGTATAGGGCACCTGCTCAGGCATGTTCAGCTTTGCTCTGCACTGTAACTTATTGTACAGAGAAAAACACAGAGGAGAGACAGAATCATAAAGGAGGGGGTGGAGGATGAAAGAAGCAAAGACAGGTCTCTTGTATTGTCACAGCAAAGAACAGCTGAGTTATTTGTTTTCCTTACAGAATTCCCTTTGCTGATGTAAATATCTTGACTCCACAGGTCATTTTTATATATTTTACATTTGCAATTGTATTGTGGGAATTGATGCAGCTCAGTTCCATATCTGTAGCGTGTGACAAACCTTTGGAGCTGTCATGACCTGCTAAAGTAGACGCTTCTTAAAATAACTGTCCCAGATACCCAAATGCAGCATCCTTTCATGAGTGAGGGCTCTGAGAAGTGCAGCATCCCAACATCTTTGTGAGTCTCAGCTCAGGATGATGTTGCAGAGTTTGAAACTTTTCAGCCATGATTCATATAAACTTCCTTAAAAGATAATTATATTCTGATGGTATGTGAATCAGCTGAGCAACTGTGCACAGTAGGTGAGTAGCAGACGTGACTTTTGTGAGTTATGACACGTCAAACTATTGAAAGAAGCATGCCGAGTTTCCCTACAATGATTAATTTAGCATTTCAAGGTCAGGGGGCTTTTATTTTGGAGCTGAGAGCAAGTATCGCATGCAGCAGATATTTCCAGCTGTGTTCACATTATTATAGACCCCTGAAAGTGAGCTCATTATGTCTCCTCTTACTCCCACATTACAGCAGCCACACACACACACACAGACACACACACACACACACACACACACACACACAAAGCCACAGCAGATTAGGAGGATGGTTATGCTCCAGAATGACAACCTTATCACCAAGTCTTCAGCTTGCAGGGTCAATGGGCCCCATTGCCAGGAAAGGCCTCATTCTTTTCCACCTACCTATGCATGTCATTCCACTGTGATACCGTATCAAACACAAATATATGAGACAAAGTTTTAAGAAATGGTGCGGTGACTAAATGTGACTATGTGAGAAATGCAGAGGTTAGGTGAGTTTATGTAAAACTTCTCTTATGCTACGAAGTTAAAAAAAACCCAGTTATCTCTAATTTGTCTTTTGGAACCAACAATTTAATGATCAACATAACACTACAAAACCAGGACAAAACATTCTAATTGAATAATTTTGTGTGTGCCTTCCTCAGTGAAAACTCAATTATTGTACATATGATAATCTGACACTACAACAATTAAAGCTTTTATGGCAATCAATCAAGTTAAAATTGTGTATTGATGAGGTGGTCATAAAAGACACAGCCTGTTCAAAACAAGTGGCGGGTAATGGATGGGCAATAATTCAAAATGTCTAAAAATACTTCCATTTGTAACAATCCATTTTTACTTGCTGTTTTTAGAGCGGGATAAAAGCCTTAGATGTAAATATTTCATGACTATGAAGCTGGCCGGCGATCTGCCGTATCTAACTAAAGACACATACAACTCTTTAAAACAATTTTTGGACTCATTCCAGGGCACTAGATAAGTTTGAAGCATTACAGAAAAGTGCAAAGACATATTGTTATGCAATAATCAATCTTGGATGGATGGATGCAGCTCAATAAAGAAATATAAAAGGACATTTCATATATTTAATTTTAAGGCTCCTTAAATTCATGAGCATCAATTCCCATCCTCGTTGCAGCACTAAAGTCTCCCATTTAGACTCCATTAAAAATACATTTTCCTCTATACTCCAGCTGCCAAGGTTATGCAAATGCCTGTACTACAGGAGCAGCAGTTGGCCAGCCATACAAACCCAGTGAGTAGTCCACACAAACTCCTTATCTATTAAAACATAAGGAGGTTGATTGTTTGGTTGACCTAATGTCTCATTTGGATGAACATAATAGTATCTGCATGCAATCTAATTTTAACAGGGGGTCCTTCACTAAAAGCTGGCCTTTGGTCTAAGATGAGGCCACACGGCTGCCAATAGGAGACACCAAGATCGAATTAATGAGCAATACATGTTTTACTTGCAAAATTCAAGTAAACATGCCTTTCTCTGGATCCAAACCCCTCAAACAGAGGAGATATTGTTTACTGTTTACAGGACAATAAAAAACAGTCATCATTGTATAATGCAATGTTAGCTCCACAGAATCTCTCTCTCTCACACACACACTCAGTCTTTCCATGTCTGTCTCTCTCTCTCTCTTTCTCCGTGCCTGGTATTCCATCTCCTTCATCTGAGGCGGTAATGAGTGTCTGCTATTCTGCTCTTCAACATTGAAGCCCTATTCATGCTCAATCTCCTTTACAATGCACTAAAGGGATTACCCAATTAGCTGCTATTGGATGCCATTGTGCATGTGTGTGTGTGTGTGTGTGTGTGTGTGTGTGTGTGTGTGTGTGTGTGTGTGTGTGCGTGCATGGTCAGTAGATAGATGTGTTAGCAGTGAAAGTGAAAGATAGATGGCTGTCTGTACCCAACACTTCATTCCCAGTTGATGTTCTGCTGGAGGCCACATTACTCATTCCCACAACTCAGTCACAATGAGTAAGACACAAGATGGGCAAGTGTGTGTGTGTGTGTGTGTGTGTGTGTGTGTGTGTGTGTGTGTGTGTGTGTGTGTTGTGTGTGTGTGTGTTGTGTGTGACTGGGGCCTTGACGGGCCACAGAGAATGACAGAAAAAAGTATTACTTCTCTATAATTCAACCAATCAATCAGACTATTATTCCCCCCTTGCTTTAATTTGTGAGTTTAATTTCCACCGTGTCATGCATAGAATAATGGGAGATGCCTGCTTCATTACATGTGAATCATCAGTTATTTTGTGTGAACCACAAATCAATTCCAGTTATCTAATATATTCCATCACACTGGGAGCAATATGTTCAGCGTATACATTTAGAGGATCAAACAGCATAATAAGGATTGATTTTGATGTCTCCTCCAAAGTTAAAGGTGCAATCCAGAATGTTTTTAATCAAAATTTTAGTTAACGTGTTTAATTGTATTCCTGGCACTTTGGTAAATGTTCTTAAACAGAATTTAGAGCATGCATATAGGAAAATATTTGCATGCTATTTTACTTTATCTTTTAAGTTTGAACTACAATTCATTTGGAGAGACTATACCATTGATTTACTAACAACCATTGCTTGTAAAATCACAGTCTGAAATGACTTATTGCTTATGTTGGCCCACATGTTGATGGGCCAACAGGGATGTTGTGGAAATATCAATTTGGTATCTTTTGTACTTCAGTAGTAAACTTCTGCCGAAAATCTCCATTGTCAGACATAACTGCCAGCACTTGAACATACAAAACAAAATGTGATTCCATCTCCATTATCTCACAATGATAACCACCATTTGACAAAAATGACCATGATGGATTAGCTGCCTAAAGTTAGTTTTAAGTCTACAAGATGCTGTAGTTCAGTGACATGCACACCCTCTTCTTTGAGGCAGAGGTAGTGTTTACCTCCTCAGTGCTTTTTCACTGCGGTTTAATGTCAGATCAGCAAGACTAAATATGTTCTACACATATGTGAAATACATTACCTATTCTATGATAAGAAAGGACATATAATAAAAGTGTCTACAAATATTACAGTGGTGACAAACAATGAGAAAGCAAAAGACACGCGCTCAACCCAGTTAGTGAGGCACAGCTCGTCGCTGCCTCACCTCACGTGTCTCCTCTGAACAGGACATGCGCTAATTCAGCGATGTTGATTATAAAAATGCTTGGAATGATTGGAATCATTCAGAAATTACATTTATAGCACAGATCAGTAGATAAATATTAATATTTAATTTATTTTAGCATTATTGTTTTTTACTTGTCATGATGACAGGTGAGGCTCTGCCTCACCTTGCCTCCCCTGACCGCACGTCCCTGCTGTAGTTATATCAGTCAAAGGTATTGGCTGCCTGTAAACATGACAAACAGTTTCAAAATTAAAAGGAAGATAGAATAAGGCATTTATTTTTGCCTTATTGGGAAAATGAATGGGAGGTAATGTTAGAGGACAACTTGCACATCATAGAGAATAATATTTGGCACATCCTGTGGCTCTGGAGGCAGCACACAAGTCAGGAGAAAAATAACCCTGGTGATGTCATCGAGGTCAATTTGGGCTTTGAGACTTTTTTACATTTCTGACATAAATCCTGTTCTCATGGAGTTAAAAAGACATGGGCATTTACTGTGCATGGAGGGTTTAAAAAAACAATGCTATTGAGTTCCATTATGGAAAATGATTTTGGACTAAAAGTCAGGATGCCTTTTGACCATTGACAAGCTTTCCTCACTCGTCCTCCAACGTTATGTTAAAATGACAATAATTAAACCCCATAAAACGTAATAATAAATACACTGTGTATGAAATTCTATGTGCGCTTAAGACGGCACAGATGAACAAAGAACCATAAGCTGTCTGAGACTGACCTAAAAAAACAGACACACTGAACTAGATAGATTTCACATGCATCTGTTCAAAATTACCATAAAGACAGTGAGAATTAAAGCGATGCCATCTGGCACCGTGGCAGTGTAGAGGTACAGTGAGAACAGAGGAGAGTTTCATGGTCATTGTCAGACAGGTATAAATCCTGGACCTTAATAGCACACTGCTGCCTTCCACTGGCTGTGGAAATGGATTGGCTATGCCCTCAGAGAGTGTTATTATGTGTGACTGTGTGTGCATGTGTGTGGAAGGGGGCTGGGGTGTATTGTCAGCTGGTTCTGCGCGGGACAGGGCTTTGTGTCAGGCAGGTCAGCTGGGGCTCGAAAGCTAGGACGACACCCCCCGCTCATACACACACACACCACCCACTGCTTACACACAGACATGCGACAAACAAGCGCACACACTCTATTGTTCACACACAGAAAAAAAAAAAAGATGCAGCCAATCAGATATATGATTAGATGTATGCATGCATCCACACACCAGCGTTCCCATCTCACCAAAGGTCTTAAATCACTCTGTCTACTCAAAAGCCGCGTGGTCAGACCATTCGTACTGCTCATTAAAATTTGCAATGATGGAGCAATGAAAAGACTTTCAAATCACTTCAATATTTGCATCAAATAGAAGTGAAACTGACAGATTCTCTCAAGCAAGGGAGTGGGAACATAAAAGTGAAATGCCAGGATCATTGTTCAGTCAAATAGGCGTGTGGGGCTGAATTGGACCAATTGAAGAACAATGGTAGTCAGCTGAAAGGATGAGTGAGCTCTGCTGCTGAAGAAGATAATGTATACTGTGGGTCAGAAGACTTTGTGAAAACACTTCATGGTAAAAACTTTCAGTCAGTATGATGTAATATGATGTAAACTTTGGTGCAATGCTGTCTGCACATGTTAAATGATCCCACAGCATAGGGTCCTGCTGCTTCCCATTACTTTTATTCTAACAAACAGATTTCTTTATTGATTTTTGTGCGACATCAATGAATCAGTACTGTTCAATCCGTAGATGCATGGTAAAGCTGTCTGTTTTCTTCACATTCCGAGAAAGTATACCTTTACTTGTGACTAAAATGGGGTCTAAGATTTACACCTGTTTTGTCAGCAGCAGAGCTTAGAGGCCATATCTCTTCTGTTGTTGTTTGTTCATTTGGAACACAGTACCTTGTATATTTTCCTGTCATGATGTGCGATTGTATTTCATCCACAAGGTGTTTTGTCATGTACTCTGTGGGTTGAGGAACGCTCTACTGCCTTAGAGAGACTTGTGCGCCAGCAATGAGACTGTGTGAAAGTGTGTGTTGTTTGTGTAGATGTGTAAAAGTGTGTGTGTGAGAGAGTCTGTGAGTGTATGTCTGAACAAACAGCAAAAAGGCAGGATGGTGGTAAATCACTATAAAACCGAAGCTCTCCTGCCTTCTCATTGTGAGGACTAGTCATTTATTTAACACTCAAATATGGTCCTGGGCTGTTTAGGGAGAATACATCAACTGGCACACAAGAGTCCACACAAAAAGCGGCACACTTCAACAGACAAAGAGCAAAAAAGAGAGGGCAAGCGCCTTTTTTCTCCTTCACATGAAGTGTTGTTTGTTCAGGGAGGGTGCAGGGCACCGAGTGGGACGGCTGGATGGAGGGAGGGACTGATGGAAGGAGGGAGGGAAGGAGGGGGCGAGGATGAATGGTTATTACACAGTAAGTTGATGCACAAACGGAGGGTGTCTGTGGCTGATAGTGGGGAGAAGAGGGGGGTACACGGGGGGTGTAAAAGATCTTTTGTGAAGGCTGGGAGTTAATCACTTGAGCGGCACACGCCAGTTCTATGGGAGCACATGTTGTACACTGGCTCCCCCGGGGGGAGCAGGAGGTCCCAAAACACACCCACACACACACAGTTGAATTTACATGTCAGTTATAATGCAAAGCTGGGTACGGGCCGTCTAGAAAGACCCACCCCCTCCACAGAACAGTTAACAGACCCTCCTGGCCGTGGTGATAGTGTGAGGTTTGCATTTGCTGCTGGTTCATTCAAGGGCACACACGCACAGACATACACATGTGTCTGCATGCCTGTTCAATTTCTCCAGGACTGGATAGATGACTCTGCAGGGGCCTTGCTAGAGATGGAAGCTTAGATTGACCTGGCAGTAAGTACAATCTATTGTTTCATTACTTCAGTCCCATGTCAGTGGTGGATGCTAATATCTGAGAGTGATAGTGCCTTCACTGGAGTTTAGATTTAGTGGCAGACATCCAGGCATAGTAGAATAGACATTTACATCACTGGTACTGACTGGGGGACTGCTTTGTAGGTACTCATTTAACATTAACAATACCATTACTCAGTATTTTCAGTGGTTGTTTACTTTCTAGAATATATTTTGAATTCATCCTGAATGAAACAATGAAAAAGGAAAAGTGAAGCTGTGCTGGAAGACTGGCTATGCGCTTCTTTCATGACTCATGCAATTAGGGTTGTCTTTACTTTCCTGTATTCACTTTCACTGTCGCTGTCTTATTCTGCTGTAGAAACCACTCAAACTTTCCCACTTTGTCTCACTTGCTGTCTTTCTCTGATGCTCTTATTATTCTCCTCATGATGGAACATCTATTTTGTACATGTTTCATCTCGCTTATCATTGTTTTCTGGGCGATGATAAGTGACAGCCTTGATCAGCTCTCCCATCAAACACCTCACCGACAAACACTGACAGCAATGCATATCCTTACAAACACCACCGTGCAACAAATGATCATGAATAAGCCTCAAGCCAAATGCAATGTACACTAATATGTGACTTACGGCTGGCCATTAGTTCCATGCTTTGTTGGTGTGGACATTATAACATGCTTAAAGGCTGAGGACCAGGTGGTTAGAGGAGCCCACAGGCCTGATCAGCCAGTATGGAGCCCTTTGCTACAAAGTCACTACTTTTCCCCTGTGGGTTGGAGATCATGACTAGCAGCATCTGGAGTCCGGTTGTCTTTAAAAGGGGGAGGGGGGGGGGGGCAGCAAAGAGAGAGCATCACTAGTACCTCTGTGGATAAATGGCCTTGTATTATAAGTGAGAATGTTAACAACATATGTCCAGTCGAGTTGTGTTCTTAATATAATTGTTATTTCATAATTTGAGCCAATCACATTAATAAAAGTCAATATGTATGTGTGGTCATACTGTGTTCAAGTAAAATAGCAAATCCAAAATGTTTGTATAGTGTTATTCAGAAGGCAGCACCAGCCAAGTGTTGAGTAGTCTGTAAGTAGCCAATTGCCAGTTTGTTTAGAGGAAGGGCACCCAAAGGTTTTTTTGTTAAATTCAACGGCCCAGCCATAAATCTAGACACACAAAGCCAGGCAGAGTGCCAAGATGGACTTTTTTTTCACTTTGTTTGTTTTGCAAATGTGTACACACCTGCTTCAACATTGCATATTTGGACTGAGCGGGAAACAATATAACACTAAAACAGCATGAGATGAAACTATGACATGATTTTGCCCTTTCATGAAAAAAATCTTCTGTTTAAGGATCAACAGCTAATATTCTCTATGTTTAATGTGTATTTTCCCTTTCTTGCCTAGTAGATGGAGCCATTGACAGTTCTTTTCTGGGGTCATGAGCTGGTTCTTCCCTTCACTTCTGTGTAACTTGACCTCCTGGACTTCAGCCACACCCTCCCCTCACCTATGCCTGCAGGACCATGGGCAGTGTCAGCAGCCTCGTCAACAGCAACAGTCTTAACAGTAAACACTGCAAGGCATCTGAACATAGGTTAAAAAAGGGAATAAGTCCTCATAGAAAGAGTGGAGGTTGCAGCCTTGACGAGCTACTGAAGTGTGGCTTCACTCAGAGCTCCTCGTCCACCACTCAGCCCTCTAAAGGCCTGTCGCACTCCCGGACAGGTCGAAGTGAAGATTTTTTTTACATCAAAGTATGTGCCATCCGATGACATTAAAACTATCATCTTAGTTCGTAAGAAATATATTGCATATGCAGTTACAAATCATAACATGTTTATCCTGTTCCCTATAAGGTGAGCCATAAACCGAGGTCAGTATACCATAGAGGGGCATCGATGGAAGATAATGCAGGTGGAAAGAACAGAGATGGGGAATCAGATGGGCGACTGCAACCCAAACTGCTGCTCATGCCAGGAAAAATGACTGACAGGGTGAGCAAAATGTCCATTGTTTCCTCTCTCGTGTACAGCGTTTTGGGGAAATTTGCTTTCCTGTCACGTGTTATTTGAGAAGATTTTGTACAGTTAATACTGTACAAAATCAATACTTAATAGATATATCAGATATTAACTGAGATTATGATTTCATGTCCATTTTCATTGCCTCATCAAATGTAGCTTTGCTGTGCTTTCCTTGACTGGAACAGTTATGGTTATTCTTACAACCATTTAGAAGTCATGCGGCAGAACTGCAAAAGACTTTGAAAATCTCTCAGCGAAGTTGAGGATAAAACATGCACCGCAGGTAGTTTAATTGGTAGCAACCATTCCTCACAACCTGTGTTGAACCTTCCCAGCTTATTAATCACCCCCTCCCAGATTAATGACCTAAGAATGCCTTGATCTTCTCAGTGAAGTCATTTCTGTGCCAAGAATACATAGGCAAATGGAGTCTCCTTCAATAGGTCTTTATTCCTCGGGGGCAGGAGGCTGAGAAAGGAGAGGAATAGGAAGCAGCTTTATAAGAGATAGAGCAGAGAATAAGAGAGAAAAGAGAGAGAGAGAGAGAGAGAGAGAGAGAGAGAGAGAGAGAGAGAGAGAGAGAGAGAGAGAGAGATCGGGGGCCAACGAGAGTTTGAGGGATAGAAAGAGAGAAAAAAAGAGGAAAGGCATCCCAGTCATGAAGTCAGTGAGAAGGAATGCTGAGCTCACAAGCTTTACCTCTTACACTTCAGCAGTAGCTCATATTATTAATATCATAGAGAAGGGCTATTCATCTTCGCTCAGACAGCACATGGGGGAGAGATGTGGGATGCAGAGAGGAGGAGAGGAGGGGAGGTATGGTACTGCTTGTGACATTCTTGGACAGCACAGATGGGGCATGCGGAGTATAAGTTCATCTTTGAAATGAGTTTTCTCTTTTATGACAGTCTAGTGAATTTTACTTGCAACTACTGGCTTTTAATACTGCCAACTTGTAGTGAAGCAATCCTGCACACTTCAGTGGTTCTATTTCTAATATGAAAAGACTTGATAAAAAAGAAAAATCTATCTCTTTCATTTGTACAGACTTCCACTATGTGACAGTATTTATCTCTGTGAATGCCAGTCATTATGATTTTCAAGTTTCAGAATGCGACTCATCTTTGGCTCTCTGTACTCCCAGTATAAGCTAAGAGCAGCCACTGAATATAAAATAAAAAATTGGGAAGAGCACCCCCTGACGATGTGTCATTTCACTCTTCTAGACCTCTGCTGAGAAGTCATTGGTGCGTTCCACTGCCTTCAAGCCCGTGATTCCCAGGAGTACATCCTCCACAGAGACAGGCCACAACAGCCTGGACATCCTTTGTCCTCTGGGGAAAGCAAGGAGCCCCGATAACAGACACAAGCAAGACACCTTCTCAGGTCTTTATCCATATCATATTGATAAACTGTTGCCTTAAAATTAGATCATTACAGGTTGAACTACAGATTACACTAAAGTAAAATGCCTTCTCTTTTCCTTTTAGGGACTTTCTCCGACTCTGGACGTAACTCTATGTCTAGCCTCCCCACCCACAGCACCAGCGGCAGCCTAAGTGCTTCCACGGGCCCTGTCAGTCACAGTGATGGCAGCTCAGCTCCCGCAAACAGCCTCAGCAAGGGAGTACAACCCAATTTCCCTCCATGGGTCAACGGTAATAGCACTAACCTTGACTGTAGCAACAGGGCTGGTTTAAACTGCGGAGGGTTGGCATCTAAGGCTAATGGGGATGCTGGCTCCCTGCTTTCTGCAGATGAGCCAAGCGCTCTCTGTGAAACTGCAGGTGGGATTCGGTCCCCCATTACCACAGATGAGTCACTGATTGAACGTTTGGAACAAAGGCTGCTGGAAAGAGAAACTGAACTGCAGGAGCTACAGGTATCAAGCTGTCACTTCACTAAAAAAAACAGCATGTGCTCATAATCAAGATCAGTGTCTCTTTATCAGTAGTTAGACTGTACAATTGTGATATTTTTTTACTGAGATGTCTTTACCTTACAATAGGTGGGTTTCGAAGACAAGGAAGCAGACACGTGCCAGCTGTTTGAGGAAAGGCAAAGGTACTGTGCTGAGAAGATGGAGGGGCTGAAGCAGCGCTGCTCCACAAAGCTACAGCAAGTGTCCCAAATGGCCGCAAAAACCCAGCAAGCACTCCAGCTGCAGGTCAGCCAGCTCCAGGTCGGCACACATCCTCTTTCCTTTCTTGTACCCCTAATTTCTGGTTCATCTTCATCCCCACCTTTTTATGTGGATGTCCAATCATTATTAATGGCAAGTGTAGTCAATTGAAGCAATACATTCCTCAATATATTGACTGAAGAAGCTGAGTTCTCCTGCTTGAGGAGCCATGCCGGCAGAGCCTACATGTGCATTGAGAACAAGCTTCTGATACCCGGAGGGTTCCCGTCTGCCATATCCTCTTGCATGGCTAATGCAGCCGCAGATATAGCATTGGCCTCTCTCCGCTGCATTTCTTCGGCCATATACTCTGGGTTGAATGATTACGGCTGAATATTCGAGTCAGCCAAAACACGTTTTTGGAAACGTAGCTTGTTTGCAACACTAGAGAAGAGAACAAGGAAGTTCTTATTTTGAGCGCTATCTAGAGCATGTGCGCCCCCTGCTGAAGACAAGAAATCCATGCTGAAATAGCCTGTAATACTTCCTTGCATATACAACTATGTCACTTTCACATCAAATGGAATTTATTGCTTCAATCGACTACATTTACCTTCATTTCATTTGAGAAAAAAAGCAGTAGCACAAGCATTGAAATTCCACACCTTAATGAGTGAAATGAGAAATGAACTCTTGTACAGGCGGAGAAGAAGAGGCTTCAGGATGATGTCTCAAAGCTAACCCGGGAGAAGGATCTTATTGAACTCAGACTCAGGACTTATGCGTCAGAGAGCACACAGCTCGCACCAACACTGGAGGAAACTCAATGGGAGGTGAGTCATGAGTCGAGTGATTTCAGTCGGTAGAATACAATCTGGTACAACCTTGAAGGCTGCTGAGGAGATGTGGGAACATAATGCTCTTCTATCACGAGATGAAAAATCCACCACTATGCTAAGAAACAGCAATCTGTCATAAAAGAGTCAGAAATTCATTTAATAGATTTTTTATATAACCAATGGTTCAAATGACTGTGTGTAATGTGAAAGAGACCACTTGAAGGGATGAACCTACAGAGAAATATCACCAACTCTGCAGTTCTCCTCAACCCAATTGAGCTTTTTAGTATCTTTCAGCTCATTGTTTTGGTTTTATGGCCCGCAACTTTACTGTTTAGGTTCAGTATCAGCGCTCTCATCAGAACCCATTTGCAGCTATTTAGTCACAAACAAACAACTGTTTGATCTGTGTCTGCTGGATCTAAATAGGAAACTGTTTGTTAACACCTCTGCCAACAATGCATTTATGTGTATGCTGATAATATGTCAATTTTGTGTTTACAGCCGGTTGAGCAGCCTGCAGATTGTTTCAGTTATTTAAATATTTAGCTTGCTTTTGGAATTACGTAAAAAAAATTATTTTATTTTACAACGGAATATACATCACTGATACTTACTGTCCTTCATGCCATTAATGACCAAATATTCTGCAGGTGGTATCATTATGGGGAGTGCACAAAATCCATGATTGTACAAATATACAGTATAGGAAGCCTTGCACATAATTAACAGAATAAGAGTATTGGTTGATTTTTTTTCCCTTTAACTGCCAGTGTGAGGTATATCATACACATTATTACTCTGACTGGTTCATCTTCATACTGTATGAATGTAGGTGTGCCAGAAGACAGGGGAGATCTCATTGTTGAAGCAGCAACTGAGAGACTGCCAGGCAGACGTCCACCACAAGCTCAACGAGATTGTCTGCTTCAGAGCATCACTGAAGGAGAACACAGCAAAGATGGAGATACTCGAGAGACAGAATAAAGACCATGATGACAAACTGCGCTCTCGCACCATAGAGGTTGAGGTTAGTCTGTTCATGATTCAATGGCAATTCATTCCAGCATGGCATTCAAATAAGGACGAGATGCAGAGTGCTAATAAGATCAAAGCACTGAGCACAGAGATACCTGCTATTATGTGCTAATGCTACACTCAACTGTGACCTTCAGACTGTTTTCAATGCCCATGTTTTAGCAGACTTGTATAATCACAGTCTAAATAAGTGAGCTTATTTTACACATCATTTGATTAGACCCTGTTACAGCACGCAAAATACATTACATTACGGTCATTTAGCAGACACTTTTATCCAAAGCGACTTATAATTCAGTATCTATCTACACACCGTAGACGCAGCTACGGGAGCAATTTTGGGGTTAAGTGTCTTGCTCAAGGACACATTGACATGAGACTAGTAGAGCAGGAGCCAGGGATCGAACCGCCGCCCCTCTGATTGAAAGGCGGCCCTGCTTTCCACTTAGCCACGGTCACATAGTCTGCTTAATTACTGCCAATATCTGAATAGTTTCCATTTTAATTAAGGTGTGCCAAAATGAACTTCAGCGCAAGAAGAATGAGGCGGATTTGCTGAGAGAGAAAGTAGGCAAACTGGAGGAAGACATTCAGGGAATGAAACAGGATCTTGCCATGGCCAAAGAGCGGAGGCTGAAGCAAAGTTTGCAACTTGAGGCCCAAGCCCAGACCCAGGCCTTGGAAAGACTAATCCAAGGCTCCGACAACCCCGCCCAGGGCCATGAGGAGGAGAGCAGCGGACACATTGCCACAGAATCACTCCAGAGACAAGTGGAGAGACTGAAGCAGCAGCTCAGGGAGGAGAAGGACACACAGGAGAGACTGGCTAACAGCTTTGAGCAGGAGAGACTAACGTGGAACAAGGAGAAAGACAGGGTCATCAAGTACCAGAAGCAGCTCCAGATCAACTACCTGCAGATGCACAAGAAGAACCAGGACCTGGAGAGGATCCTGAAGGAACTGACCGCTGAACTGGAGAGCCGGACAGAGCTCGGCATGGATATCAGCTACAGCTCAGGGTTACAAACGTACGACGACGTTATTGCAACAGAGATTTAATGGGAGCACTCACACACCTTCAGTAAAAGTGAACTGGGAACTTGACTATTTTTTCACCACAGATATTTATATTATAACTGCAGGAGATTATTCACTGCTACTTAGCGTTTTATAAGGGTTATTTAATAGAGTGTGCACAATCTTGTGTATTTTGTTTCCAGGTCACAAAAAAGTTTTAAGATAGCTTTTGTGAGGACACCGTTAGTACTTGTTTAAAAGTAAATACTAAGTTATTTAATGTTCAAATGAGAAGTTGTTTTACTATGTTGTTTAACAGGATCACTAGTTCAAATCATGCACACGTTAGTAGTTAAAACACCATTTATTAGTTGCTCAGTGATAGCTGATTTATTTGATTCATGATTAAGCACTGGTGGCAACACATGATAAGCATGATAGTGGCTTAACATCTGTCCCTTCCAGCATGGCAAATGGCAGTGATGTATCATCTGATGTATCATCTGTGTGTCTGGGGTTCTGAACCTTGATAGACTTTGCCTTGTATATCCATGTTACTGTTTTCTCCCACACTGTCCATTGTTAGAGGGTTTGTGCATGAAAAACTGTTCAAAACCATTTTCATTCAGTCATGAATTGAGTCATTTCAAAGCAATTCACAAGTCTTATAATGTGAATATTTGTTATTTCCACCAATGTAAAAGTGTTTTGCACTTCAAAATACATGTTAAAATAATGTATTTTCATTCAATTCAAATCAACAGTGAAAAGTTAAGTCAATATGCACTATACTGCAGTAGATATATTTTATTATATCATCTGTACGTTTTCGTCATTCTCTGGATGAACTCAAACTTTCTGTACCTGAGAACATTTTCACAGTAAATTGATTCTGCAAAGCAGTGCCATTACATGTGTCAATTCAGGTGCCATGATAGATCCTAATACCACTCATAAAACAACCATCACTCCACTGAACAGATATATCATTGACATATTTCATTATAAATTCAGGCTTGCTGTGTCGATGAGGTCAAACGGTTGTAATCTAACTATAAAATCTAATTTAATCCATCTACTAACACTATGAATATGGACGGTGTTATTGTCTGAGTGTGCATGAAACCAGCACTTTGTTAAAGCAAACCTTATGCCTTGGACCTGTTCATTCCTGATACAGAAATGCACATAATACAGTATATACCAGAGAACACCTCTGACAGGTACCAAGGGCAAGTGCAAATTTTGGGATTCACTTTGTGTTCTGTGTGGGTTTAGAGAGAGATAGAAATAGATTAAACGATGCTAGACAGAATACAATAATACAAATATTTTAAGAGAAAAACAAAGGAAAAAAGAGTAATCTCCCGGAAATTGTCTATCTCTCTCCCTACATTGTTCATCTAACTTTGTGAGAGTTAGCTGGCACTGTTCCACTTGGAGACAAACAATCCTTCCTAGCAGCAGCCCCGGACATTTGGCTCTGCTATTTTGGAGCTATTCCACTTCCCACAAGGGCAAAGTAGTTTGTGAAGCAAAAGTTTAACTACTCCACCCACTCAATACTCAGGGGCTCACATAGACTATCAGGCAGAAATAGATGCACACATTGCGCTGGTCAAGAATGTGTAGCAATCTCTGTAATGATGCTGCTTGAGATTGCTCAGCTACCCACCATTACATTACATTACCACATCAGGTCAGGAGAGATTTGGAGGCAGACAGAATAAATGGAACTATAAGGTGGGGTGCTGTAACCAGGGGCACTCAAACTCAAAAGTCTGATAAGTGTTTTACAGCCCTTACTCTGGTCCTTAGCGCGGAGAAGTGGTCAAATAGGGAAACAGCAAAAGGATGGTTGATAGTGCAGCTTTGGCACTGGTGAAACATTCTTGGAATTCAATTTATGAAATGAAACTCTTGTACATCTTTGGGTAGAAAAGTCTCAGTGAAACAGAGGGGTATAATTGGAAATAAGTACCAACAAACATGCTAGGGTGCAAACACAGGTGATTTAAAAATCAGCAAATGTCTGTCATTTGTGCATCAGTGCTCGTTCTTACACTTTTGCTAATTTACTTTGCTGTATTCTAAAACTCAAAATAAATATCAAAATAAAGAATTTGACATGAATCCCAGGAAACAATATTGTTCACAGAGGCTCTTTTTGCCAGAGGAATACAACGGTCCGATCCATCTGTGTTCAAACATCAAGACATATTAATCTGCATTACGTTGGCTTTTAATGATTGCTAAAACTGCATGCACTTGAAAGTCTTATGGGTGAATACTTTTGATTGAGTACACCACACCACAATAGACATTACTGCGGCTATAAATATTTAGAGGTATTAGATTCTGAAAAATGAGGTTTGTCAAACTACTCTTTTATTGCACAACTTCACAAGCAAATGCTGGATTTATAAATAAATATGAATGCTATTGATATATATTCAAAGCTGTCTTCAACTGCGCTCTTTGTCAATCCCTCATTATCATTCTCCATTCCTCTTGGACTTAAATAATGAGAAGATTGTTTTCCTACCCCGCCTAATCATCTAATTTCTGCCTTTATAGTGTTTCCTTCCTCATCCAGCAGCTCTTTCCAGCTCATCTTCTGTCATTACTAAGCAGATTGGACCAAATCAAAACTGAAATCAAATTAAAGCCCATTGTCAGTGCGCATGGCTCCGTCACTGACATGAATGGAGGACCACACAGAAAAGATAACAAGAAATTCAAAGTCGCTGGTTTGACATGAAAGAAAACAACAGAGCTGACTGGATGAAGGGATTCCTTACTCAAAGTAACCGTATAAGAAACATCACAGAGGGTTACATGATTGTATACAATAAACATAGATCCTTGCTGCAATGTTGTCATGTGCTTTAATGTGCTTTACCAGCAGAATAGATGAAAAGGGGAGTTGAATGGCACATTATAACTTTTATTTAATCCAAGCTTTCAATTTTATTTATCTTTTTCAAAATCAACCATTTTGGGGTTTTGGAAAGGTTATGATATACATCTCTTTGTATGGACTCAGCTGAACATACAGAGTTTTTGTCCAGCAGATGCCTCGGTGCAATTGGAAAGCAGTTAGGCAGGCGTCAGAAGACATGGGGTGATAATTTAGCCCTGCCCTGCAGTGACATGATAATAATGCACTCATATCCTGCTGTGATTCTCCTGATCGGCTGACAGTCAAGCACAAAAGGGCCTGAATTCATTAGTAATGGGGAGGCGCGTTTGCAAACCTGTTCAACATGCAAAATAGCCATCTCTGCTTAAATATTCACAGCAAACAAATGTAATAAATTCACAATATGAACTATTGTGGAAAAATATATAGTTTGCACTTCATTTGATGGTCCGACCCTCACCTCTAACATTATGATAAATATTCCATACGTGTAAATAATAGATGAGTCAATAACACTGTATCAGTTTCTACCTTGCCCTCATTACACACTCACATACTCAAGTGTGCTATATCCCAGCCATACCCCTAAGCAATTAGTTGCTCTACAATATCAGGGGGCTGGTTATTCAGGCATGTATTTCATATTTGTATTGGCTTATTTGGAGCCCTGCATGCAGACCAAGCTACAGCAAACAGCCTCAGCAAATCCCCAAGCTCCTCCACAGTCAGCAAAGTAATTGGGGAGGGAGTCCCAAAGGGTCCTTGCACACTGCTGAACCCTTTGCTACCGACAAGTTGAAATGGCAATAGAGGTAGATAGGAGTCAGTTTGAGTGCGAGTGTGTGTGTGTGTGTGTGTGTGTGTGTGTGTGTGTGTGTGTGTGTGTGTGTGTGAGAGAGATATAAGTACAGGAGGTGGCTGGAGTACTTTGTGTGAATAGGCCCACAGTCTTTAGAGACTTGCTGGTTGGCTGGGAAACCCATCTGGTTGCCCAGCCCCCCCAGCTGCATTCCCATTTCTATGGGGATGTCAAATTCTCCTGATGGGGGGGCTGTCCGGATGCCAATTTAAGCCCCAACTGCTCAAAATTAGTTAATTAACTCTATCTCTCACACAGAGAGAAACTTCCTTTGTAAGTAATTCTACCATTCATCACAATCCAACTATTTTATTGTAAAACTTTGCCAACTATCAGCTTGCGAAATTAGCTAGGAACATTTGAATGTGCAATAAAAAGCCCCGTGAGTGAATCCATAACATTAAATAAGCACAAACACAGAAAATGAGTTCAAGCTCATTTCAGAAGTTGAGGGCAGATTTAAAAATTCACCATAGCTTTCAACCATATGCTTTGTCTGCAATTACAACCTCACTGATAAGATTAAGATGATACCATTCATTTTGTTTAGACATGCACTAATTGAATATTCATGGGCTGAACAATACGTTTCAATAATACTAGTGCGTTTGGAAAATGTAGAAGCTTAAATTGTGAGAAATATAATGTTTTCAGTGTACTTTGCTCAAACTGGCAAGATGCTGTCTGACACGCCCACCCGGGAAACAAAACATTGTACCCTGGTGAGGCGCGCTAAACTAGCTTAGCAAGAAATCCAACAGCAGCACACATGCTACAAACTCTCCCTATAGCGTTTAGCTGTTCCCTACTGATTCAAATAGGACTAAAGCAATCACCACACAATCCGCTTTTCTCCAGACCATAATTATTGCTTTGTAAAAGAAAACAAAACCCTAAACAGAGAATAAAATGTCCGAACATAACCCTGCGATGACACATAGTCACATATATGTATAGGACAACAAAGCATGACAAAATCAATCCAGCAACACTGGAGCGCTACAACAAGTATTTCACCGTACACTGAAGAGCACGAGCCATTCAAATATTATTCACATCAGAGGGAACAATATTAACCGTATCATAAAAATGACACCATAGAAAAATTAACACAGTAGTAATGCTACTGCAGATGTAAAAACAAAGCACTTCACTTACCACAGATGCTGTTTACTTAAAGACAAAATATATCCTCCTTTCTTTGTTGACAAAGAGTTTAATACCACTGTTGTACAGTACATTGGTTTACTTCAGTTCCAGCCAGAGGTCCTCCTCCGAACGTGTTCATTGAGTTGTGGAGACACTCGGGTCTCAGTAAAAGTTTTCAAAAGCATCGTAGCTTGTAAGTGTCCTGCCGTGCTATGGTGTCGTGTTGCTGCCTTGGTTAGCCTAGCGTAGCTCCAAACAGCTCCAAACACCAAGAGCTCAGTTGCAAATAAAACGCATTCTTAGCCATAACATGTGCAACGCTTCTCAGATGCTGTCAGCCAGAAATACCATTCGTACAAATCCTCTTCCTGGCTGGGTCAGGGCTGTTAGCTGTGGGGTTGGCTGACCCTTTTTACTATGTCAAGCTTTTCTGGAAATGTCCTTCTTGAGAAATCCATTTCCCTCCTTCAGCCATTGAGTGTTAAAAAAACAAAGCTAGGTTAAAAAAAAAAAAAAAACACCAAGCAAAACGCTAAAAATGTCATGTCAATGTCATAACTTCTTACATATCTTTCAACTTGAACTGTTACTACTAATACTAACTCCTGATTGCTGCTTCAGCTTCAAAACAGTTATGCTAGCCCACTGACCAATCACGCTGCACGTTAATGCTGAGCCAGCTGCACGTTAATGCTGACGTAATTGTAGGCTACCTAGAATACCATGTCAAAGAATACGCCCAACATGTCAAGCTAAAGATCTGATTGGGTTGAACACCATGACAATCAACAATATCTTCCCCATTTACTTTAATCTGCAAAGGCTATCCAGCAGGCCTCGGGCCTCTCTTCTTACCTATAGAAATAGGGGTGAAATCTGCAGTAGGAGCTGGCTCAAATTATGACAGTGGCAGCTAGCACTTCCTGTTGCAAGCTCAGCTGCCAGGGCAAGTTGTGGCAGCTGTCACAACTTTTTGCGGCAGTTAGCACTCTTTGTGGCAGCTGCCATAACTTCCCTTGGTAGTTACCACTGTTTGGGAGAGGTGCCGTGGCAGTTGCCAGTTTTTAGCCTTTATTTTTTGTGATTTGACAATATGTGACAATGCATTAAGGTCCTTAAGGGTATGATTGTTGGTCGTTGTAATTGGTTTCGTAAAAACATGCCGAATTGTCACAGTATGGCTACTCGTTTTAATTAAACTAACGTAATATAGGCTAACATCAGTTTGCACTTGTTGCCATGGCAACGATAAACATTTTCAGTCAGTGGACTAGAGGAATGCAAATTGTAATTAAAGCTGCAAGCAGCGATGTACGGGCCCTCGCACCTTCCTGCGTCTTGGGAGTACTGCTGGGACGCCAGCAGACCGCAAATGTCTTTGACCATCAGACGTGTCCCGGAGGTTAACGTATTTTTCCCGCTGGACTCTGCGATGCTGGAAATTATGTAGTGCAAATATTCCACCAGTTCCTGTATCCACTATGTGGCGCTAGAGAACACGTGCAAACATGCATTATGTTGCTCTACATCAAGTGCAGACCACATCATGTAAATTTCATGTAAATCGGATTCCGTCTGTCACATAACGCTGACTTCCTGTTGCCTGTAGGTGGCGCTATGACTTTGAGTGAAAATTGGCTTGTAGACATCCTCAGGCAATGACTGTTATCAAGCATGGTAAGTTTGGGACAGGCAAGTCTAGTGGAGTTACATCAGCTTGTTGTTTAATGGCGAAACACGTAAAGCTTTGAGGAAAGTTTAATTCCAAAGGTCTTTAGATTATCCTGACTAAATTTGAAGAGGATCTGACAAAGTCCCTAGGAGTTTGTTAAAGTATAGCGACTAGAAATCAAGGGAAATCAAGGGATAATTAACACAAAAATGAAAATGGCCGACTTCCTGTTAATTTTAGAGCATGGTCCGAAGAAACTTTTTTTTAAGTCTTCATGTGATACATATTCCTATAAAATTTCATACATGTAGGTCTAACGTAGCGCTGGGGCTGCGTTTTGTGGAGTTACATCAGCTTGTTGTTTAAAGGCAAATCACGTAAAATGGCTGCCACGCCACGGCTACGCCATTCCATCAAACGTAAAGCTTTGAGTGACTTTTAATCACAAAGGTCTTTAGATTGTAATGACCAAATTTGAAGTGGATCTGACAAAGTCCCAAGGAGGAGTTCATTAAAGTATAGCAACTATAAATCAAGGAAAAATTCACACAAAAATTGAAATGGCCGACTTTATGTGATACATATTCCTACCAAATTCCATACATGTAGGTCAAACGTAGCGCTGGGGCTGCGTATTTGAATATTTGTAGGGGGCACTATCGAGGCAATTTTTAATGGTCAAGCCAAAAACCCATATAAAATATTTATGTCCATCACCTATGACACCTGTGCAAAGTTACAAGGCTTGTTGAGCATCCTAAGCTATAAAAAATAAGTTTCCTTTTTCATAGCGAATGACGTGTTGCCACGGCAATGGGCGCCACATAAAATGAAGGTCGTTCAATGTCAGTAGACCATTTTAGTAACTTCTCATCATTAATGTCTTTAGATCATCCTGACCAAATTTGAAGTCAATCACATGAATTCTGTGGGAGGAGTTCATTAAAGTACAACGCCTGAAAACAATGAAAATTGACAAAAATGGCTTAACTACTGTATCGCTCCCTAGTGGTTGAATCGAATGAAAATTGTAGGCTACGTAACAATATGCGATGTGCACATATGAGACAAATTTTGCAATTATAGGTTAAATGGTTTTGAAGTTATTCAAAAACAAAACCACGCCCTATGAAGTTCATTGGTCCATATCTTCTAAATGAAATGAAATAATAATGGTATATAGATCAAATAATGATCCACAACAAATTCAGTAGTAATCGGACTCAGCGTGTAGGAGGAGTTTGCAAAAATGTGGTTTTCAAAAAATTCAAAATGGCGGAAAGTTTTTGGTAGGTGGAGCTTAGGATCCCAAGAGGATTTTTTGTAGAACTCATTCAGTTGCTCATGTCTGTAAAATATTAAGTAATTTAGACATACAGGCTGTCGGCGCTTGCCTTTCCAACTTCTAGGGGGCGCCAGCGAGCAATTTATTCATACCCGAGCGTGGGACTCATAAAATATCAAATTTTTCACCAGTCCTGATATGCATGCTGACTTTGGTGAGTTGTCAGATATGATAAAGCCCCCAAAAAGGTGATTCACTTTCAGAATAATAATAATAAACACTACAGTTTCAATAGGGACCTCGCAGCCTGACGTTGTCGGTGCTCGGGCCCTAAATATGGATAAGATGCATTTTACTGTTTTGCCTTTCTCAATATGCGTTCTTGTCAGTACAGTGCTGTACCAACTCAAAAGTCTGCATCGAGCCAAGCATGGTCCAAATGCCTGGATGTGACTTGCTCCGCCCATTTTACAGGGGATGCTTCGGAGGTGACTTGTGTGTACTTGGGACAGCCAAATATCCCAGAATTAATTTTGCACCAGCAACAGGGAACAATGGCGGAGGAGAAAACACACAACTGGAAGTTGAAATTTCAAAATACTACTGTTGTTGAGTCACTGAAAGTAATTTTAGGATGTTTTTAGGTGAGAAGTTAGTTGTTTAAACATCAAATTTGTGGTCGGTTTGTCAAGATTCTGACAATGTCAGAGACGTGAGGTGTTGCTAGCGGGACCGGCAGTAAAGCAGCACGGGTGGAGTCAGGGCTCACGGTACCCGCAGAGAACAGCCTTATCTCGGCAAGTCTTTTTGCCGCTGGTGTTGACATCTCAGTAGCGATGTGATCCATATATACAAGTTTACTCTGGTTCTTCACTGTAAAGTACTTTTACAATCAAACCAAATATGACAAATATATATATATATATGTAGATGTGTGTGTGTATATCTGTAGATGTGTGTATATAGATGTATGTGTGTGTGTGTGTGTATATATATATATATATATATATATATATATATATATATATATATATATGATACCTACGTTTTTAAATGTATGTATGTAAACACATAAATGTATAAATAAACACAGTAATAAATAAATACATGAAATATACAAACAAATAAATAGAGATACAACGATTTGATTTTTTCTTTCCCTATACCGATAATGAAACCTGGGCTTTGTGTATCGGCCGATATCAAGTCGATCTGATACCAGTGTTAGATTAATAAGCTGCCTCACTGTGTGAAAGTTTCTAAGATCATTATTTTATGTCTAAGGCAAAATCAGGCTTGACTTAAACATTGCTTTCCTAACTTCTAACAAAATTAGACAAATAAATACATAGATAAAAATGTACAGAATTGTTATTTATTTAAATATTGGTATCCAATACCAGATCTGCATGTCATCACCGATAGCTGATTCAGCTATTTCAGTCAGTTTTGGATTGAAATCAAAAATATGTTTTGGTATCAATGCATCTCAATAAATAAATAATATTAACAATAATCAATAATATACAAGCATTGGTGCTCTGTGCAGCAGTGTGGGCGGGGCTTCAGGCCTCTGCAGACTGAGTTGATGATGTCGTCAGCGGGTCTTTACAGCCCTCTGCTCACTTCTGCTGCTGGATGCTGTATATATTAACCTTTCTGCTGTGACATTAAATTAACCTTCTTGCCTTAAGTTCATCAGCCACTTTAGGCTCGTACTAAACCAGCAAATTGTTGCAGAAAGTAATGTTCAGGTGTTTTTAATTGAATTATACTCTTTAGATGACCAACATGTAACTCCAGACTAAAGCCACTATATTTGGACCAACATGTCAAATCAGTTGAGCCAACTTACTGTATATTTTCAGGCTGTTAGGTGCAAATGAGAACTCATCAGTGATTGTCCCTAAATGTATACATCAAAATGTATTTTTACACATTAAAATATTAAACATGATAGTAATACAACTTAGAATTTTCAACAACGATTTACAAGCATGACATAATGTTTATGAATTTATTTTTAAAAGATTATTTCAATAATAAATAATCTCTTAATTCAAACATACACATTCAATTCAATTCAATTTATTTTTGTATAGCCCAAAATCACAAATTACAAATTTGCCTCAGGGGGCTTTATAATCTGTACACATACGACATGCTCTGTCCTGGAACCCTCACATCGGAACAGGAAAAACTGTACTGACACTACAAACATGATTTTATAGAATATGATGCATTGCTTTAGATTAAACTAACTGTAACTGTCAAAGAGACATGTGTAATTGTGTAATTTAGTGAGTTTATATGGTACCATATGTGGTGCCTCAAGGTATCGTAGTTAGTCATGAAATGTCGTAAAGTAACGGGCCACACCCAGAGTTGGCTTGGGCATATAACCGTGGCATTTTGGGTCGTTTGCTGACAGAAGCAGAGAGGAGCGAACGACACTAGGTTAATAAGCCTGACGGACCCTAATTCGGGTCCGCTGTAGCATTTACCGTCAAAAAAAGTCCATTTATGCATGTGTACAATTTATGAATATGAATATGTTATATACCAAAACAAATTTAAAAATCTGGGTAAAACAAACAATCTAAGACAAACACCATTCTACACAACTATTATATGCAAATAAAAGATTTATCACAATATCACGTATTTCTAGCCATAACTCTCTAGGCGCCGTGGGGGAAGGGATTTTATTTTCGGAGAATCTTTACGCACTTTTCAGGCGACGCGCCACGGTTTTAATCCTTACTGGCTAACGCTTCTGTCAATCAAAATCACGATGGGTCTGTTCAATAGCCAGGACTCAGACGCTTCTAAGGAGGGTCCATTGACTGAAATCGACCAACCATAGGCTGAGCTAGGAGACATGGACTGGAAGCCAGACGAGAAAATCCCATGGATGACAGACATAAACAGGCTCAGAGAGGATCCAGGCTCTCTAAATAATGCCAAACTGCTGCATATGGATAGATTGAACACTATTAGTCATAAAAGAAGTGAAATATATAATTATATACTATATAAAATTACAATGGAACAGCTGGAACAAAATTACATTTTGGTTGACCTCGGCTGAAATCTCTGTACTCAAACCTCTCCAGCTCTTGAATGCTTCACTTTATCAAAGAACAAATTGTGCAGAAAGACTCTCAACCAATTGGGCTATGATCTGGGAGAGGTTTGAGCTTTCAACTACAACATTAAAAAAAAAATATCTTATCAAAATTGGATTATTTTTTAATCGGAGATAAAGAATTTCAATTTGTGTTGTGTTCCATCTTAATGTACTCTTAACCAGTAACATATATACTGATATATACAAATCTGAACAATTCTCACAAGTGTTAGCTTTCTAAAATACCAAAACTATTAAAATACACCTTATATTTAGATGAAATACACTCTCTTTACTATGGGTATGCAATTTTCAAGGAGAGGCCTACAAATAGGCTTAGGGCTACGGATTCTGCACGTGGTCCAAGAGTTGCACGCGGTAAAGTGTTCATTTGTACATGTATTTGTGTGTACTGTTGTTTACCTGCATTTGCGTTTACATGTGTTGCATTTTTTGAATTTGTAGTCTATGTCATTATTAATGCGCTAATATGTGCTATAGCCTGTTTGGCAACGGACATTTGCCTGAGAGACTCCAGGAAGAGCTCGCAATTTATGTAGAAATGTTTTTTATTTGTAGTTTTCACGGTGTCTGAGATGCAGGAGAGAGAGAGAGAGAGAGAGAGAATGCCTAAAATAAAGTGCATCAAATACATCAGTACGAAGCGTCGCCATTTTTGCTGGACCAGTGTAGCTACACTAACCAACAGTATATAAAGAAGTTAAAAAAAACATGCAGCATACATGTTAATGCAGCAATATATATCCTAAAACATCAGATATAATAGTAAAACACTGACAGGGTACATTTTACTGCACAGGTACTTTTACTTTTGGTACTTGAAGTACATCTTGCTGATTATAACATACTAAACTAAGGTTTTGAACTTTTACTTGTTGTGGATTGTTTCATCAGTATGGTATTGGTACTTGTACTGCAGTGAAGGACCTGAATAATTGTTCGTCCACTAATTACTTGTCAGTGATTTAAGTTTGGGAACTCACTTGGCAAACAGTTAATATAGAAACAGTGGTTCCTAACCCTCTGGTCAGGCTCTAGTCACCAACAACTAATGCTAATTGGTAATTTTATTATTTATTAAAGATGGGTCTCATTGAATCACAGCTTGCTTGTGCCTCCAGAAATAAAAATGAGGATGAATGTTGGACATTTTGTCATATTATCCATCATTGTCACAGTGTATCCTTTAAACACTACTATGTGTGTGCAGTCTTGTTCTGTCCCGCAGAGCGAGACACAGCTCAGAGCAAGGACGAGGAGGACGACTGTGAGTGGACCATCACTCTGCCGCCACACATAGAAGGTGCGGACACTGTTTCCGTCCCTCCTGTCCGGGCCCCTCCTGTCCAGGGCCCTCAGTCTGGATCCGGGGCAGCAGTCAGCCACTGGCTTGTGGTCCCCTGATGGTTCCACCCAGGCTGACAGCTCCACTCTGCTGCACAGGTGACAGCACACTTCAAAAGAAAAAAGTGCTTTTTAAGAGGATTTCTTTTCTACTCAGTTATACATAGTGCGGAAATAATACTTATAATTAATCAATAGAAAACAAAACAGCAACAACTGAAATAATTGATGAAGCGTTTAAGTCATTTATTTATTGAAGCTTGTTCCAGCTTTTCAAACCATGACAGCTGCACAGTAACATGCTTGTTTAATGTTTCTCCAGTCATTAAGTCTAAGATAAGATAAGATAAACCTTTTTGATCCCCAGAGGGGAAATTTGGTCATTGCAGCTGCAAAAGGACATATAGTCAAAGATATCAGCATAAATATAATCAGACAATATAAGAGACAATGTAGAGGAGTGTTTAACAGAGTCTCTGTAGTGTGTGGTGTTATTGAGGTTTTTCCTTCTATTTGTTCACAAAGTACTGACACAAAAAAACACTCCGGGGCTGACCTAGACAGAAAGCTATTAAACTGAATAAATGTACACACATATAGCGCTAGATGTTGTCCCCTGTTGTAATTCAGGTGAAGCAGGAGGCCCAGGAGCAGCAGCAGCAGGAGGAAGAGGAGGTGATCTGTATCAAGGAGGAGCCAGAGGAGGTGCAGGAGGTGATGGCCACCCTTCTGCTGGACTGCCAGATTCAGCAGGGTCATCTTCTAGAGTCGGAGGTAAGGCTAGAGCTGAAGATCAAATCTAACTATGCCAAGTCAGCACTTCTTGTGAGAGAAGATACTTTTGCTTTTAAGAACAAAAGAGTCTGTCTCTGCGCAGTTTATGTGGGTGTTTCTCAGTGGTCAACAAATCTCTGTGGTGTCAGTCCCTCTTACAAAAAATCTTTCTCCAGCAACTATTTTTCACCAGCATTCAATGATTTAAACAGAGACGAATCAATTTCTACAGGGAAAGGAGTGGGAAATTAACACCAGGAAGAATGAGTTCTTAATTAGGATAGACATTCAAACTAAGGGAATTAAGATACCTCATCACAGTGTGTTTAGGACTTCCAGCGAGCCAGAGAAATCACACTGCAGTCTTCAGCTCAGACAGAACAAACACCTGTGAGTAGATCTGTGTGAGTGTTGGCAGACGTCAAGCTTCTAAGTTTATACTGCTTGGTTAGTTGCAAAACTGCATTTATAGTATTGATCTCAAAGATGTGGTTCCCCTACTTATTCCCCCTGGTCAGAAAAGCCCTATTGATCACTGCTTTATTATTCACATGTAGGCATTGTTGCATTTTAATAAAGTGCAACCGATGCAATGTATACTGGACTCCAAGTCGAAGCTTATTTGCAGCCGTTGTTCCTAGTTAGGCTTTGATAACTGGAGGCCAACATTGATTTTCTAGACATGCAACCTGATATATTGATCTTGTCTGTACTGTAATTTGTTGAAACAGCCCCATCAATGCAAACCTCTCCTTGTGTGTTTGTGTGTGTGTGTGTGTGTGTGTGTGTGTGTGTGTGTGTGTGTGTGCTCTCAGATCTAAAGAATGACTTTGTTTTGGTTTTTTACATGAATGAATGGCTGAGAGGTTTGTATTTAAGAGTATATTGTTTGCATCTCGCAATAAATATTGATATGTTCTTGATCACTTTGTGTTGTGTCTATTTGCCTTTTCTGTTGAGAAGACTAGTAACAACTAGTAACTACCTGAATTAATCATGAACTGCAGTATTAATACACATTTATAAAGCATATATTAACATAGTCCCTAACCATTAGTGCATATCTAAATCATTATATATATATATATATATATATATATATATATATATATATATATATATATGCATTAATAATGTACATCTAAATAAGTTCTTAATAATTTACTAACACTTTATAATGGATGTTATTAATCATCTACAACTCCTTAATAATTAGTTTGAAATATATATAATACTTAATTTACCAATGGGGAATCTTCATTCAATCCATCATTCATAAAGTATGAAAACACAATCATGAAACAATAATAGACAAGCTTATTAATCAAGAATAAAACATTTATAACTGTTGTTATGAATTGCATACTAATGAGTGTAGCATTACAGCCTGTGGTCACTTGGTCATGATACTGTCCAGTAAGAAGTACTCAAATTACAGTGTGAAATCCTGTAAATAAACAGAAGTTCTGAATTTGTTCTTACCAAAATTCACAAAACTCAGTTCAAAACTCAATAGAACCGGATTTACAGCAGGGTTGCAGGTGACAGGCTTCTGTCTCAGAAAGATAAATATATTGGTTCACAATGGTCAGGATGGCAGAGCAGTCCAAGGTGCTGCATTCAGGTTTCAGGCTCCTCTGGAGGCGTAGGTTTGAAATCCACTTCTGACAGACGATGTTTTCAACTAATGACGAAACTGTGACGAGAAGTCAGTCACAACCAGTGTACATTAAGCAATGTGTTTGCACAAAACCAACGCAAGATAAACTGTAAAAACTCTTTCAGAAGGTTGACGTAAATTGGCATTACCTATATCGTGGATCCAGTGATCCGAGAACAAATGATGGTGGGACCTGATTTTAAAAGGGAGCACAGTTTGAAGACCACGACATGACCAGCTTTGCAGGTAGGTCCAAAGTCACCTATCTTCACTCATCTCATCTGAGGATTAGTAGTCATGTACACACAACCACCTGAACCTGTGTAAAGTTAGTATGTGTTTGTTTGTATGGAGGCGTGGGTTCAAATCTCACTTCTGACTGCCAATGATTTTAATTCACTGCCGTGTTATTCTATAAACTGCCTCTGAACATCAGATCAACCACTATACTAATTGATACACAATTGTATGTATATATACATATACATATACATATATATATATATATATATATATATATATATATACATATATACATATATATGTATATATATATATATATATATATGTATATATATATATATATACACCTATATATATTCAGAGGGGTAGGGTAGTTGCTGGAATCTACGTTCCAGTCAGAAGGCTCCACCCACTCTTTCAGGAGAGCACTGAGATCAGGTGTGGGTTGTCATCATTCTAAACAGTACAATGCATCTTATCCATATTTACAATTTGCATTCCTCCAGTCCGCTGACTGAAAGTGTTTATCGTTGCCATGGCAACAAGTGCAAACTGATGTCAAACCTATATTAGCTTAGTTTAATTAAAACGAGTAGCCATACTGTGACAATTCAGCATTTTTTTACTAAACCAATTACAACTACTAACAATCATACCCTTAAAGCTGCCACAACTTGCCGCTGCAGCTGAGCTTGCAACAGGAAGTGCCTGTGCTAGGAATTCATGTAGTGTATTTATGAAAAATAATTAAATCATAAAATAGCTATAACTTTGTGATTCTGTTTAGGCCAGCAGAGAAGGCTTTGCTGGTCCTGACGGCCCACAACTGATGGAATATGCTTATCAGATTCTAAGTTACTGTTTGACAGCTGTCTGCCACGAGGGACAAGATCTCAGTGTGTGTGGAGGTGTGTGTGTGCGTGTTATCTAAACAGCATATAATAATGAGATCTACTCATATTAACACTGGTCAAAAAATGCCATAAAGCCATATATACGTATATATACACAGGGCTTTAATTCACAACAATCAAGTTTGTACATTTTGTACACTGACTCTGTGCACTGAGACGAAGTGACCATATCCCGAAGTGATGATAAAACGAAGGTGTGTTGCATTGCTTCCATTTAGCTGAAATATAGGGCAAAAAGACAGCAAGTAGTTGTTTTATATGTTAACTCTAGAATTTTTTATATTTTACATGATTATATTTTTTTAACTGGACTTACCAAAATAGTATTTGACTGAAGATGTCCCTCTGTATGGTTAAATTCTACAAGACATCACTTTGTTAATACCACCATTTTAAATATTTAGCATTAAAACCAAATGTGTTGACCAATGATACTGTAGATGGATGTTCATCTTACCTTGCTCTGTAACAGACTCAAATTGAGAGGCATTTTGTGAGGTGTTCTTTTCTATCTTTAGATGCTTGACTGCAAGAGAAAAAAACACAAAGATATCTATAAATGGTTTTGACAAACTAGGTATATTTTTTTCTTTGAAGAAAAACATTCACTCAGTTTTAGCAACAAAAAAAGACAAATTGTGAAAGTTTTGGTCTGTCACTACTGCCTAGGAACAGATTTATTTTTGCAATGAGCGTGTCGAATGTGGTGAAATTGCTAATTAAACTTTATATGCTTTATTATCAGGCTAGCTTGGCTCTATTGTCCACCACTTTAGTCTAGATTGAAATGTCTCAACAACTATTGGATGGATTGCAATGACATTTTCAACAGACATTCATGGTTTCCAAATTATGTATCCTCATGACTTGTGGTTTTGAATAAAATGTCTCAACAACTGGTGGATGGATTTTTTGCTTTACACTTTTAAGCCCCTCTCAGGATAAACTGTAATCTCTTTGGTAATCTCATCTCCATCTAGTGCCACCATCAGGACAAATTTCCAATTTGTTCAATACTTGGTTTATGACAAATACCAGCAAATATGATGACATTACCATCAGCTGTACTTTGTGTTTATTGCTAATTAGCACATGTTTGCTTCCCAACATGCTAAACTAACAACACCATACCTGAAGCATGTTAGCATTGTAATTGTGATCATAACTGAGCATGTTAGCATGCTGCCGTTAGCTTCTAGCTCAAAGAACAGCACTCACAGTGCCGGCAGCATGGATATAGACTCTGCTAATTTATAGATGTCTTTATTATGTATATTTATTCCATTCATGTTGTGCCTCCTTCAAATGTCTTGTCCAATATCTTTTGTGATTTAAACAATGTAAATACAAGATTCACAAGATTAATTCACATCTATAACCAAAGAGTTTGAGGAAAATAATGTAGTGTTTCTCAACTGGTCATAATATAAAACACATATTTACTTGTGATTACAAACACTACTGATCAAAACAAAACAAAAAACTAGAAAAAAGTCCCAGAAAACTTTAGTCTTGACTTAATCTCAAATCTATCCATCTGTGTTTACAGTACAGACAATAATACTTTGCTTGATTTCCCAAACAATTAATTTGACAGTTACAGTATGTGTGACACTATACAGCCTCCATACCATTATAGCTGTCCACTGTCACAGTAGAGATCTGCGTGGATTCATCAAAGCGAATGATGAACTCTTGAGGAAACATTCCAGTGGACATCCAAAATGTGCTCGTGTTTCTGGGTGAAAGCGGACAAACAAACGCTGATCCAATGGGTTTGAGATTCAGTAGAAATAAAATGAACGCCTGGCAACTTTCACAAAACATATATGGCGTTATTTCACAAACAAATAGCTTTAAGTTAACACTTACCCGTCAATGATGTTTTCTGGTGGGTGGTTCTCATCGCTGGATGCAGCGACGACAACTTTTGCACCCAAAGAACTTAGTGAGGAATCGATCATCTTCGACAATAAGACACAACAGTCTTTGTTGGTCAAGCTAACCTAGCTAACGTTACTTGTGTTGCCAAGCCAACCACAAAGTCGCAGGATATAATACGTCAGTGCTCTCGTCACCATTTCCGATGCACGTTGCACATTAGTTGTTTTAGCAATTAGCAGTGAGCGGTGACATTTACACATCTACACATGGCTAATGGATGCAAAGACGTGTTGTTTTCGCGTGGAGCTGGACAGGTTGGCTATGACGCGTTAGTGAGCTTAATATGACAACACACGTGAACCTTTGTATTACGCCAGAAATGTTTGGTTGGTTTGTTGAGCTAGGAAGCTAAGCTACAAACCAGCGCTGACTGCTGCTTAGTCGGGTAACAAAGACAAAAACAGGAGTTAAAATTGAAACCAGAAATCCTCAGTATACCTGGAGTGTTTCTGTAGCCGAGGTATTGCCATGATTGTATGCAATGTCTTGGAAAGGTTTGCATCACCGGAGTTAGCTTTAGCTGCTCATAGATGTTGCACTTACTGTAGCATCCCTCTCCACAGTGCAATGATAAACATGACCAGTTCAACTGCTAAACTGTAAAATAGATAAAATCAAGAGCAAGAGTAGACAATAACGTTGCATCTTTTCTGTCATGCTCTGCTTTGTATGTGGAAGACATGTGAAAACGTGTATCTTTCAGTTGCAGAGGCACTTAATCTGTTCTCTTTTTCCAGAGTGACGATTCGGATATATGGGATGACACAGCTTTGATAAAGGCTTATGACAAGGCTGTTGCATCATTCAAGGTAAAATAGGTGCCTTGCAGTTTATGTGCATGACAAACGTTTATGTTTGCTTTTTCCACACATATTCTGCTGTTGATTTGTGTGCCAGACTGCCCTTAAGGGTGAAGATGAGCCGGAGGCCTCCAAGAAAAGCCTACCAGGAAAGAAACGCAAGAACAACAAAAAGAACCAGAGCAGGAAAAGAACGAATGCACCCCCAGACAAAGAGGTGCGTAACGGGAATTTAAGAATACAGATGAATATACAGATTATTGTTCAGCAATTTTAGTGACTGAAATCAACATCATAGACATTTTAACACATAAGGCAACACATTTTATTGATCTAAAGCTGTGGTTGGTACACACTTTTTGTGATTCTAGATTTCTAGGAAGACAACCAAAATAGTACGCTTATAGTCATAGTTACACTTTGTTGTGTTGTGTCACAGTGGCAGGTTGGGGACTCGTGCAGTGCATACTGGTCAGAGGATGGCCAGCTCTATGCAGCCACTATCTCCTTCATAGACGAAAAGAAGGGCACTTGTGTAGTTGTTTATACAGAATACGGCAACGAGGAGGAGCAGAACCTTGAAGACTTGCTGTCAGAGATCTCTGAGGGTGATGAAGAAACAAATACCAAGGTAAAGCAGTGCAAATACATTAATTCATTTATATTTATTTATTTTATATATAGATTTTACTTATTTTTTATATGCTTACCTCTTTATTTAACACATTAATAGTGATGTACATTGCATCCTCAATTTGTAGATGGCCCCCCAACTTTACATTTTGCTTACTGTGAACAGGAGCTAGTCATTTTTAATAAAATGATCATCTGGAAATGAGCTAACACAAACCTGGTGTTCTCCTTTTACTTAAGAGACAGGCAGCATCTGTCTAATACAGTCCACCCAAGGTTATGTCTTCCACTCTGCAAATATACACACAGCAAATGAGAGAACAAAATTAGCAGCATGTGAGTAAAAGGAAAACTAAGTAATACACAAGTTACCTGCTGTTATTTTTTGTGTTTGTTTTTATTTGGCCACTATAGACTGAACACATTAGTAGATAATTACTGACAGATGAGGTCAGTTGAGGCAAAGTAACAAAGGTCTATGACATTACTGGATTTGTATCCAAATCCTGGAATTTAATGGCCATAACAAATTGCTATGTCACTGTGTAATCAATCCAAGTTGTAATTAGTAAATCACTTGCATTTTATATGGATTGTAGATTAATTTAGCTACAGATGACTTCATATTTTGTGGAGTTTTTTCTTGTACCTTCTTGAAGGAAAAAATATAATATTTAGAAATTACCTCTCCAAGGTATAAAGAAAATGACAAATTAAGGCTAAACTAATATGCCTCTGCAATTCAGATAAAGGAGGCAGAATCATCCACAGAGGAAAGTGACAGGTCAACCACACCAAACCATCACAAACAACAGCCACACAGTAAACCCCAGAAGTCCAAGGCCCACAGAGAACCTCCTCCTATGTGGGCTCCTGGTTTCCCTGGGTTTCCTCAAGGCCCACCTCCCATGCATGCTTTCAAACAGGTAAGAAGAAAGACCCCTTATCTCCTTTCCTTATAAGTCAGCAAATAAAAATGAACTGGTAAAAGACTACTTTCATACATATTTCTTGAGTTTAAAATGTTCGAATGGTAGGTCATTGGTGCAGCAAAATGAATAATAAAATGAAGCATAAACAAACTGTTTACAATGTGAGCAATAAAACTAGAATATAAACAACAGCCTCTCAGAGTTGGCATTTATAGCTGGGAGATTGTATTGGATTGCAATGAATTTAACTGGCATTTATGTTAATAGGTCTAGCCTCTGTGTTGATGTAGTTCTGTATAAAGTCATAAAAAGGGGAATGGTAAAATATGTTTTAAAAAGAAAAAATATATTAACTTAATCCTTTCTTACAGGTTGCACATGATATATATGGAAGTTAGTGCGATTACAAGAACAGAATGAGCCACAGACTGCACTTATTTAATGTCAGGGATAGTTCACTGAAGAGAGGGATGTTTAAGCCATTAACCTCCCATTTAAGCAAAATGAGTTCAGTGTGTTGTTTTCAACTCCTTTTGTTTTTATCTTTTGTGTCCTCTAGCAGGGAGGAAGCAAACGATCTGGTGGTCACGGGCCTGTACCTCCTCCCTGGCCTCCCATGATGCCTTTTGGTCCACCAGTGAGTTGGGAAATATTCATGTACACTAATTAGAAATGCAAATACTGTTTTATTTTAGCTATTGGGTATGCAATCAAGATGTCAAAAGCACACATTTACTCACTCGGCTGGTAAATTGAGAAACACCTGTCAATTTATCATGTTATTGATGTACGACAAATACTATCAGCTTGCAGCACCTGCATTGTGATCCCACTCTCTCTGCCTCAGATGATCCCTCCACCTCCGCCTATGAGCCCTGACATGGTGGATGACGAGGCTTTGGGCAGCGTGCTCATCTCCTGGTACATGAGTGGATATCACACAGGATACTACTTGGTATGTGCACAGAAGCTAACTGATTCATGATAGGCTATAAAAGGGGATTTACTGCTTGTATTTACAGGTTCAGTCTCTTGCATTATGTAGTGAAAAGCAGTGGGTGTGTATGGTAATTTGGACTCTTAAGTTACTCAATTTTCGATGTTCTTTTTGGCTACAAGAGCCTTTTCATCAAATGCCTCCTGCTGCATCAAATGTGGGAGTCCTTGATTTTAAAAGGAAAGCTATATTAACGTCTTCTCTTTACAGGGGTTGAAACAAGGACGCAAAGAAGCTGCCAATTGGACGAAACTGCACCACAAATGAAATGATCAACTCAACATTTCATAATTTCAGTTTCTCAAGGCGTCACCTGGTGCAGCAGCCATCCTTCCTGTTGTGCCTGTTGTGTTTTTCTTGTTTCAATGAAATGTCATTAACTAAGTGTACATGCTGAGTTCATCGAAGCTCAAGGAGGAGAGTTTTGTATTCTTTGTAAATAGATTAAATAAAGGCTATCAGAGCACAGTTGGTAACTTGCTTGCTATTTTGTTTTTATTGCACTGTATCAAAGGCGCACTGTTATAAAATAAAATTTTATTGGGCAGCAAATGTGTGTAATTATAGCCAGCTTTTTTCACTCATCATAAATATATTTTTCTCATTTGTTTTTCTAATTAGAAAAAGAGGGAATGGTTATCCAAATGTGTATGTGACAGACTCAGTGATGTGTGGTTGTAATGGCAGGTAATGTCCAGCAGAAGTCAGACTAGTATAATGTATTCATGTTTTAGGAAAATGTGGCATTAACACATAATGGTTAGGTGTTTAAACCTGTGCAGAACCACTGCTAACACACTCTGTACGTTTGTGTCTGCTGGCATGCTAAGAATTTGATTGCAAGCCAGACTTGAGTCTTGCTTTAGTCCCTCTTGTGCTTTCCACGCAGTTAATTCAGAGAATCGTTCCAGTGTGTGGATGTGTATACATTATATACAGTATATATAATACGTTAGAGCTCTCTTTTTTTTCTTTCCTCCCTGAGGTGTTCCCTTGTCCACTGCCTAATATAGGATCGCATCCATCATAATGTAGTTTTTTCTCATAAGATGGGTGCATATTCAGAGTGATAATAGTCAAGGTTGCAACTACAGACAGTGTGACACATTATTGTGCAGATACAAAAATTGGATTCTTAAAGTCATTGAAACATTAAGATCACTGAAATATATTTTGTCTTAACATCCTTCACACTTGACAAGCTCAGACTTACAAGCTTCAGTCTTGATAACTTTGGGTCTGTACACTCGTTATTTATTTCCTGAGTAGTCCTGAAAACTGATCCTGGAATTCTTCAAGTTTAATAATGTAAGAACAGTAGAGGATGTAGGATAATAGTTACTATATGTGTGTATATTTAGAATATAGAAAACCACATGTAATTACAGTGGGATCAGCCACAATCATGCTGCTGAAGCCTGTAGTGCTTTCATTCCATGAAAAGGAAACCGAATAAATTTCCCATATTTCCTATACTGGTGATTTGCAGCCTGTATACACCCACTCCTCTGGTTCTAAACTGGTGGGCAATTGATCATACACTGTATGAGTATGTGAGGCAGAGAGAGAAACAATAGGATTTTGTGGTACCATCATGTAACAGCATGATTGTCTCCTGTTTGTTTGAATCATGTGATCTTCCTCCAGCTGCTCCACAGCCATTTCTCTCTGAGTAAAGAGCGGCCCCTTTGTTTGTGTACAGACTGTGGTCGGCACTTTATAGCCCACTGTGACTGTGCCAGTGTTGACTGCTGTATTTGATTCTCACTGTAGCAGTCACTTTTGTTTTGTCCCGTTTGTGTGCATTTGTGTGGGCAAAAGATAGAAAAGAGGGACAGTAACAGGAGAAAATGTAGTTTGTGGGATTTACAAATAGAATATGCACTGTAAACGAGGGGTGATAAACCAGACCTATCTTTTCCCCACAGATGGATTTAAAATCTGCCACGGCAAAGCCTGCACATAAGCCCCATGCTTGCCTGACTCTGCAGCAAACTGAGCTGCCCAAAGGGCTCGATGGAGCCCAGCGAGGAGTTAAAAGGGGGTCAGACCTAGCTTGGGAAAGCACTTCTCCCCTCTGTGACTGTCTACCCCCTACTGTCCAGAGTGGCATGAGGCGTGTAAACATAATCTGCATTTCACATAGTCCCTTCTAGGAAACAGACAGACATCCAAGCGGGAACACATTGTTGCATGAGTTTCAGCGCCTTCAGCTATTTACTCACACTCTAGCATCTCCCAGCATCAACAAACATCCTGCTTTTAAATAAGAGACTTGGGGGGAGATTAGAGAAACGGGCTACACAAGCCCCTTTCTCTTTTTCCATGTGACCGAGTACCACACCCCCATCGCAGAACTACAGACATCATTATGTTTAAAATAAAGTGAGCATAGTGCACCATGTTGGTTGAAATATGGGAAATGCAACACTACTTATACATCTGTTCCGAAGAAAACAAACAAGATTTTATAATTGGCAGACGGAAAACAGATTGCTGTATTAAGACTATTCATGACTTAGTACAAAAAATCAGAAAAAATGCTCACCATCACAATACAACACCATAATGCTAGACAATGGGTTTGAAGAGTTAATTGCCTACCCAGTGTTAATTAAAGCAGTTGTGTTGTAAATAGTAGGACAATCAGAGTGTACAATGGCATACAATTACACATACCCTGATGTAGACTTTATCTTATCGCATTGATTTTCAGGCTTTTTAACCCACAAGAACACGAACCCATTTTTCCTGAAAGGAAAATTATAGGGGATATAAAACAGACTAAATGTACCACATGAAACACATTTCTGAAAATATTTTCTAAATACTACCATAAATAGTTAAATCTTGTTTGTTTGTTTGTTATATTTACTAATAATTTGATCAATTTGACATTATTGTATGTTTGTATCTGTTTAAATGTCTTTTGCATTCAACAACAGAACATATTTTGATTACAAATAATTGAATCAGCTAAATAAATTGAGCAGCTCATTACTATGGCGTTACAAATACGTCACATTGTTTTTTTCTGAGAGGATTATAAGTTTAAAAGCCCGATGTGACATACCTATCACAACAATATTTCCATACGTTTGTTTATATATGTGTTAACCCTGCAAAAACACGTCAAAATGACTGCTGTGAGAAGGGCCTATTAAGGCTACACATGTTAGTAAAACATAATTGGTGGTGTAGTGTCATGCTTTATCCATCTCTACTGACTTGCATAAATAGGCCTACCTCAGATATACAGTATATCGCTATAGTAAATCTCTACACGGCATTCTACGCCGGTAGAGGTCTCCGGATACAAGAAAGGGCAAAGTGAGGTCCCAGCTCCACCGCATGGGGTGTCACCGTGTCACTCACTGCTGCGCGCACAAGGGGCAGTGTTTGGGAAAGTTAAAAGTCAGCTGTGAAAGGAAGACTCCGTGAATCAGTTGTTCAGTCTCGGGTCCTACATCAGAAGAAACGTCAGTGTTTGATTTGGGCGCTTGCCTTAATCTCTTGGGAGTTTTTTTCCTCTGGTGGGGCCGTTTTGTGCCACCTGGATCTGCGCCGGGCTGTTTGGGTAGTTTTTCGAAGCGATTCCTCCCCAGTTTGCGCTCGCTTTAAGTCTAATATAGCTTGATAATACGGGCTGCACAGGGCTATCTGTGAAGTTGGCAGAAGGCGGAGACGATGTTTTGCCGAAATCAAACAGCAAGAGCAACCGTTGCCCGCGGCTCTGCCCTTGAAATGGAGATACGGCGAGGGAAGTTCAGAAAGAGCGTTTTCCTGGACACATCACAGGTAGACCAGATATCACCACCGACCCACCAAACAACACACACACACACACACACACACACACACACACACACACACACACACACACACACACACACACACACACACACACACACACTCACTCACTATGGGGGATTCAATGTTTACAATTTTGACTGATCTCTCTTTCTCTGCAAACTAACTTATTGGCACACATGTATCTAGTTCTGAAGGCTTTTGAGACTGTAGACTGCTTTGCTTTGTGTGATATTTTAATTAAACTGCACTGGAGAGCTGTGCTGCTGCGTTCACATCCTCAAATTAAAGCTCTTAATTGCAAACATTTTCAAACTACTTTGCATTTCACTTTTCTCTAAACAAAACAATTATATCCCCACTGAGGCTTAAAAGTGTGCCTGTGGTACTCTCCGTAGTGTGTTGAGAGTAACTTAAATGTACTTTTTTGTTATGTTCGATCTCTCTTAGGGTTGTTTTAATACTGCTAGTTTAATATTGTATAGCTTTGTTGAGATGCTGGTACCTTCAAATGGTTATTGGATGACATTTGTTTTGCCATACTGGCTGATTTTTATTTCTAAAAATGCATCATAAACTACTCTCAAGAGACCTCTGTTTCCCTTGATAGTCCCCTTGAACAACTGTTCTCACATTCTTTCATTGAATAATATTGCAAAATAAAAAAAATAAAAAGCTCATTGTATTTCTTTTAACTGCCTTGGTTTTGACTGTCATGTGGACATTCACCCTTAAGGGACTAGTCAAAAAAGTCTGCATCCAAAAGTTGAGAACTGGGTAAGTCAGAGCTGTAGCCTTTGTATCCCTCTCAGCTGTGTATCACTGGATTACAACCGGTACTCTTCATGCATGTTTTCCTCTTCCTCCTTGCAAAGCTCCCATGTCAACATCTGCTTCATATTAGCCACTGTTTGTCGGCAGAGCAGACGGGTTCTGAGGCGACTTCTAATCTAACCTCTAATTATTTTTTACTGACGGCCAAATTTAATACTCTTTTGATGGAATGTCCTCCCTCTGTTTATCTCCATTCTCATCCTCTCATTCACACGCAGACATATACATATACACACACACACACACACACACACACACACACACACACACACACACACTTGTATACACACACACACTTGCCTGTGAGCTGTGGGCAGTTTGCACATTACTTTGGTTTCACTTGAGAGTGCTGGTATTTGGTTGTTCAGTCAGAAACACGTTCCAGTTTTAGGGGTGGTTTGTGCTTTTTGTACAGTTTCGGAAGGTCAGAAAATAGTTTTTGGTGATACTAGACAGAAAGAAGAGGGATGTGTGTGCAAGAAGAGAGTATCAAGGAGAGATAATTTAGTTTTGGGATTCAATTGTAAGGAATGTTAATGGTGCAATATAGCAAATGGAAGAGAGAAGGTATTGATTCTGTCTCTCTCCTTCCCTCTCTGAGTCTCTCTCTCCCGTGTGTGTGTGTGTGTGTGTGTGTGTGTGTGTGTGTGTGTGTGTGTGTGTGTGTGTGTGTGTGTGTGTGTGTGTGTAGGCATACGTCACCTTATGTGTACTAGTTGTTTTTAAAATTCAAGTCACAGGAAAACAGCACTAACAGGCACACACATATTGAAGTGCAGTTAGACACCCTGATCTGGTGTCTGAGCAGCATCAGTTCATATCTGACACACAAACTCGTTAAGGCCAGTAAAACATAACACCTCCTGGAGGTGCAGTAGTGCTAATGTGGTGAAGTCTGTTCAGTATCTCAGGCAGGACTGAATGATCTCATTTGTTTTTCGGGTTGATTTTTTTTTTTTCAGATGACTCGAGTTGATGATTATAGCCAGAGCGAGCAAACAGTGTTGTCTTATGTAATATTTATTTATTTATGTATTTATTTGGCCAGCGGGATCGGGTGAGGGTTAGATGAGGAGGGAGCTGAAGTGGAAACGGGAGGAGGATAAAATGAAAAGGGAATAAAAAGGGACTCACCAGGCATATGCCGAACTATCACATTCATCATTAATACAAGCTTCACGCATATTCCACCTCTAACCCATATTACATTCCCCTGTTTAGTCTCTGTATTAGTTATGTATCAGGGTAAAGACTCCCCTTCTTCTCACAACAACAATCATTGCTTCCTTAACTGTGTAATCTGCTCTTCGCTGGTTCTCATACAAGATTAATTTGTGTCTCTGCCTTTGTTGCCAATGCTAATGATCCTCTTTCAGGGACTGAGACTTTCCTCCGGCTCTGTGTGTTCGGACTCTCTCAATGCCACTGTGGAACTGCTCTGTGGCATTTCAATGAAGCAGGCTACCTCAGTGTGAAAGCACCTTATTTTCCCTGTGCCAAGGGATATCACGTTTGTTTGTGTGAGCGTTCATATGGTCCAAAAATGTGTGCCTCTTGTGTAGATGTGTGTATGTGATGGTGGTTTATCTGGAATTTCTGTCGGTCAATGACATGTTATCAGAGAATGAAATGCAGAATGCTCAAACAACTGATAGGGAAAGTCTCCTTTGTTGGACTGAAGCCAAAGTGAGTAGTGCCAACTTTGTTTGCAAACTCATTTGTATGTATCAATGGAAATGTGTGTTCAGTGGAGACATTTTTTTAGGACTCTCCCTATATGCCTAAGTTATCCAACTTAAACTGTTGCATTTGACCATTCATAGCAGTGAAACTTTGTTTTTTAAAAGGATGCTTTTAATATCTTTTGAATGGAGTAAAATGTGTTTTGTGTGTGTGAGTGAGTGAGTGTGTGAGTAAATGAGAGAGCGAACGAGGCAGCAAATGAAGCCAGGACTGCTATTATTAATCTAGAGACTGCAGAACCAGACTTCGGGGATCTCTGTGGACTATGTGCCTAATTAATTAAGACAATCAATTATGTAAATAAAAGATTAAAATGTTACAAATTTTTCCAGGCGTCTATTTTGAAGTTTAGACATATGATGTCCTTGGCTAGTTTTTGTTTTCCTTGTGAATATAATTCAAGTTTATCAGCATCATCAAGAGAAGTCCTGCCAGTCTGTCTTGCTGTGCTCCGACTCCACATCGTCTGAGGTCCGGTTCTGAATCATTCTGCTGTGTGCGCATCACAAATTGACAGGGCTATATGGTGAGAGAGTGGAAGGAGAATGAGAAACCGAGCAAAAGATTACGTGCTCATGAAGCATATGTCCTGAAATCCATTCTGCAGCCGTCTTGTCGATCCTCTGCCTGCCGGTCTCAGTGGGAGCAGAGAAGACATCTGCTTTGTACATCCCTCCTCTCTGATCCACAAGGCCACCAGTGTGTCTCTGCACTCTGTTCTGTCTCAGTCCTCGTCTGCACTGCTGTTTCAGTTAAAGCCACCCAGGCATGCAGTGGGAGCCTGGGTTTGTGCAGTTATTATTATGGAGGTGGGGATGGAATGCCCTGTATTTCTTATGTTTAACTCAAGGATGGTCCCCACTATAGTCCACACCACTGTGGCTACCACTAGCATCAGTATGCAGGGCCAGGAAGTGGTTAGATGTATGTGTGTGTGTGATGACACACCCATCCACCCACACTCTCCCCCAGCCTGCAGGAGTGTATGGCAAGGTCTGGGTGCCTTGTGTAGAGTAAAAGCTTTAACAACTTTTGGCTGTGGTTTGGTTGGTTTTTGGTGCTTTGCCCTTCTCCACCCTGTAGATCCACAAACTCTCACCAGTAAGTATCCAAACTAAACATACTAGTGGCTTTAGTGACATTTTGGATACTATGGTTGTTTCCCTTGCTCAGCATATAGTCACCCACCCCGCGGGTCACACCAGGAGTGCAGTAACCCCTGGAATTTGGGTGATGTGATGAAGTGTTCTGATCTTTCAGATAGGGGGAATATTTTTTGCTTTTGTCAGTGGAAACGTAGCCATCCTTGAGTTATTTCTCCCAAGTCTGAGATAATGTCTAACTGATATGTTTTCTCCAGATGCTTGGATTTATGCCTGGTTCATAGTTCACAGAGGAAGATCATGCACTTGAGACAGCCTTTCAGTGTGGCTTCTGCTAGTGTTTAATGTGGCCTGGCAGAAAAAAAGCAATGAACTAATCCTGTTTATGTAAGAGGGAGAGAGGTCATATAGTTGTTGCCAGGACAACACTTTTGCCAGCAAGAGGAAGCACCTCAAACCATAAACCCATTCGGGGAAAAAGTCGCTTTCAAGGAATGCCAAAACGTCCCCTGAGTCTCCCTCTTAATGCATCTCTGTGTACCCAGAGAACAATGAGCCATCGCTGCACTGGAGCCTAAAACCGAGCCCTGTTCTGGGGCATGAAATGCCAGGCTAAGAGGCCCAGGGGCATGGGGCTTCTTAAGAGTGGATGCATTCTACCAGATACCCCGAACAACTACAGTGTCAAAGTTGCCAAACCTGTCCTGCATAGAGTTCTGTGAGAGAGTTATGATAGGAGATTTGTAGCTCAATCTTCCAAATTGGTTTGGGACTGCCTAGTAGTGCTGAAATCTGTATGAACTCTAAAGTGTGCATGTGCAGCCTCGGGGCATCTTGAACACTGCAGGGGTGCAGGGGAGATGCCAGTGAAAAGTTTACCCCTTCTAAGACCCTTCCTCTCGAACAAAGCTTGGCCACTGGAGCTTTCTGCTTGGAGGCTTTCTTGGTATGCAGAGCGATATTTGAACTAGCAAATGTTTAACTTTTTTTTTATTACACAGGCTTTGTGTATACGTCATTGTGGGGCACTGTTCCCACTCAGCCTCTTAGTGCTAGCACAAATGAAAAAAATTGTAATCTCAGTTTCTTCAAGCCGTGAGAAAAATTAAGCCAATCTCTTGCTATTGTTCCCATGGTAATGACTGGACTGTTTGCCTAATAAGTTTAGTGAAAGAGGTAACAAGGCTTTATTGTTCAAATACAGTATTTAATACAAGATTATTACTTCTTTTACTATTGAATTCACATACACACATTCTTTATCTTTTTATGCAACTAGGCAAGGTTATGTTATAGTTTATTATTCAACACAATAGGTCTGTTGTTTGTAGGAAATTTCATGCATCAAATGTAATTCACGTAATGTCCTTGCTGTGAGGTGGTGATAATCTCTTTCGGTCTCCAATTTGTTAATTTTCATTGTGAGCTATCTGAACAACCGCTGACTATCCTCATATACTGTGGGTTTGTTCACTTGTTGTTGGGCTTCAAAATGCCTGAAGGTCTCTGTTCGTTCCTATTTCATAGGACACTCACTGAATTGTGAATCAAATACACACACACACACACACACATACATTAGTCTCCTAGTTAGCGGATGTCCTCCTACACTGGCCCTTTAAGGACCACTGACAGGACATGCTGGAGAAACCATTTAATGCTTGACTTGCAGCGAAATTAGATTATGAAAGTCATGTTGTTGTTGTTGTTTGTTTGAATTGCATTTAGTAGTTAGTAGTTTTTATGCATTTATGTTTTTACTGTCTTCTTTTACTTATTGCTCTAGTGTTCTGATTCTATTCAGTAATGTATCTCCTGGTCCTGATTGCTGCAAATGGATACAGAGGAAGAGTGGACTGACTCTGTGAGGGCCATACATGTTTTAATGCATAAGTGTTTGGCTGTGGAATGTGGTTGGTGGCCTGCGTCTCTATGTGGAAACTGGAACTGGTGTCGGACCGAGTTTAACAGCTGAGGGTCTTTTGCTGAGGTTGCAAGTGAACCCCACCCAAACAAACCACAGACACAGTACATTTTCTTGTATGTCACAGGACTTCACTCTGAACAATTAGTTAATAGAGGAAGCCGAGAAAGATAATGGACATGTATATACATGTAGGGATGAGCAATGTATTGATATTATATCATTGTTGTGATATGAAACCAGATATTGTCTTAGATTTTGGATATTGGATACCGATGGTCAACCTTACAATATTGAGGTATTTGGTCATAAATATCGTATTTGATTTACTTAATATTGCCTAGCCTATGAACACATACACACACATACAGGAAGTGAGTCATAGCATACTGTAAGTATCCAGTTCACAGATGTCTGCATCTCCATGTATGCCTGCACGTTTCCAACCCTCCTTACTCTTCTGTGTTATGAATGAAAGCTACTGTTCTGAACTCTTCATTAGTCATTCGTGATAACTGCAGTTCGTCAGCCTCTGTTACACACACACACACACACACACACACACACACACACACACACACACACACACACACACACACACACACACACACACACACACACACACACACACACTTCTTCAGACAGTGACTAAGCAGCAGTGTCTCCTTGAGCAAGGTCCATTGCGTATTATCAGACATAGACAGGCTTTGTTCACACAGTGTGCGCTGTCCGAAGAGAGGCTGTCCCTGGCAGTGACAGAGTTAACTGACAGATGGAGAGATAGATGGAGGTGATGAAATCACTGGATACATTCCCACTCCCGCAGATGGGGAAACTTCCTCCATGCATCATCAAACCTGTCTCATTAGGTTACCACCTTGGTTAGTGAAGTGGATAATGCTTTTGAATCAAGAGTAGTAACCCAGAACTGTTGCCATGAAAGTCCCTTGTCTCCCTATTTTTACTGCATAACTCTGGAGAATATATGACAATGGAAGGATCTAAAACAATATGAATACCAGAGTTAAATAGGTTTAAAATAAACTGAGATTAGTGCTTAGATTATGTAATACAATAACACAATGTGTTGTTTCTTCCAGATTAAAGTTGAGGGCAAAGGTTGATATTAAAGAAACATATTACGAATCTTTACTGCCTCTGTGAGCTTTTACGTCCTTCCACTGTTTTATCCTCCACAATCTATCAACCTCAATGCCTCCCTTCCCCAGGAGAGACATATTTTGTGGGCCACACCACTTCTTTGAGGCTCTGGTCCCCTGATATAGCAGGGAAATTGCCATATACTGTAGGGCTAACCCACTTTCCTGATCCAGATTACACAACGGAAGTCGTCCTTTTGTCTTTTACTTCTAGACAGTCATAGACGATTACTGTTTGAGTGATAAAGGGACATAAAACAATCTATTTTCACTGTCTCGCTGTTTCACTGTCTTTGGATTCACACCCCACAAGAGACCTAAACCTATCGAGCCTGGCGCTTACATACGGCAGAACAGAACTTGACTGCCTCATCCCAAAGGTATCTTCTTCCTGTGAACATAAGACCCCACTGTGTACTGCTTTGTTAAACATTGACAAAAAGACACCCACACACACACTCACGGATTCTGATGCGTGTGTGTGGTTTCATTTACAGTTCAGGACAGTTGTTGTCAGCCCCCTTTGACTTATCACACACAGCTTAGAAACATGAGAGGCTTTGTCTCTATGTGGAAAAATACCATTCTCTCACAAACTCACTATCCTGGAGAAATAGTTGCAATAATTGAGCTTGTGAAACACAGATTTTTTTCTTTCTCCCTTTTTTTCTTTTTCTTGTAAATCTTTCTCGTGTTATCAAAATAAGGATGGCTGCTTTGTTCCCCTTGTGCCCCCCGGTTATAACATTGGTAACACACAAAGCAGATGTTTGGGTTTTGTGTACGGACATGTAAACCAAACAGGTCGACTGTGAATTACAGTTTGAAAATATAGGTACTGCTTCACAATAAAGTGACATAAACCCAGATAGTCAGTGACAAAGAGGTCACTTAGCTTTCTGTGTGAATCCATTACAACACTATGTTCTAAGTTTAGCCTGTAACTTCTCCAGGGACAAGTCATTATCCTTCTATTCCACATTAAGGCGGAAGAATATATGGAGCATGTCAATGTCCGCCTACTATGCTACATATTTTCTGCTGTTCTTCATTGGTTTCTGGACATGGAGGCTTTTTATCCCATTTTCCTATACATCACATAACTACCTGACTTTATTATGAAATGGATGGAGTTAGGGCCTCTCTTTCATATAGAGGAATGCACTGTGAAAGGAATCGATACAGAGGAATGTTTAGAGGTGTGTGTGTGTGTGTGTGTGGGGGGGGGGGGGGACAGAGTCCTTTTTTAACCACAGTTAAAAAAGGACTCTATCCCAAATAATTTAGCAAAGAATTGAGTCTAAATTCAGTATCTTAGAGGAAAGAGGGCGAAGGGGCACCACCACCAATGATGTTGCTCTTTGTTTTGATGATGCCGAGCAGGTGTTTGACTTTATGAGAGCAGATGGGTCTATTATGCATGTCTGCCTTCCCTGCATGCTGCATAGTGTACTAGTCCCTGCCAGCATGCCTGTGTTTTAATGTGTTTGTTTACTGGGCCCAGTGGCAGACGGTGTGGTGTCAGATCTTGTTGTATCGTTGTGTTGTTCCTGCTGTCTCAGCAATTACTTTTATCGTGTCTGTTGCTAGTTTTCTATTATTGCCTACCTCAAGAAAAAGAACAATATTGGATATTTACTCAGGTTGATTTGGATGCTTAATGGCCCATCCTGAAAGTGTGTTATGCCACTACGAGCATACCATGAAATATAAAGGGTAGACAAAATACTCTTCTGTGAAAAAGGACTTAAATGTTGAAGTTACAATCATATTACCAAAAACGCTGATAGTAGGGGATCATATTGAATGCCAGTTAGCGTCATTTGTCAGCACTAAAAGAGGTCAGCATTTTAAAATATGATTGTAGCATAACAAGAATCATATGTGTCAAAATAAGGTTCTTCATTTAAAAGCTGTAAAATATATTTATGTTTAATTTAGAACCTTCAAAAAAAAATATTGTGCTAAAAACTAAACTATTTCTAACATTTCTTAGACGAAATTACTAATCCAAAACAGAATTGATTGATTAATTGTCTACGTAACTAGCCTTGTAAATATATAGTGTGTAGTTATAAACACATTATCAAGTACAATATGTATTAAGGGTGTACTGTATGTGTAAATGTAATCCGAATTTAGCTCTCGCCAGGGGATCCCCAAAGTTGTGACTAGCCAGCCAGATGAGAAAACCAGCTGACTAAGGGATGTTTGCAGCTGATTATTTGGGTGTTGTCAAATTTCATGTTAATCAAGAAAACTCAAACGTGTGTTCTTGAAAGCAAAACAACTAAAATACCACTAATAAACATTTTTATTAGATTTAAATTTAGTGTTCTAAAAAATTACAACCTGAACTCAAACATTACTCCAAAACATGTTGTTAGGTAAATTAAAAAGTGATTGGAGGTAAAATATCTCAATTAATTTAAACAAAATCAACAGAGTGACCCACGCATATCAACCTTTCTTCTGCCTTACTCCTAGCTGACCAGAAATCAGTAACCTTTAAAGATGTTATGCTTGTCAATTTGAGATATGGGCTCCCTAATGTCTCCTCTGCAGATGATTACATTCTTATATTGTTTCTGCAGATGTTTACATTCTGATATTATTTCTGCAGATGTTTACATTTGTGGCTCCTGTTTTTAACTTTACCCAGACAGACTTTTACTACAAACAGCAGCTCCTCATTTATTATGGTCTGGCAAAAGTGATGTCACGGCAAATAGAAGTGCTACATTTTGTGGGTTTCTTTTAAGATTGACTATTTATATGGAACAATGAGTTTTGTTCCGTCTCTCTTTATTTCTGTCTTTCTATTTACTGATCAGTTTCATGTCTGTAGAGCTCATTTATGTCATGTCTGGTTCGACTTGGAAAGGAATACTACATACATACTACTACTACACATTATCTCTTTCTATGTCTATTATTCATAGGGCTGCACCCTCTTAGTGCACCAATCGGTTATTTTGGTCTTAGACGACTAAGATTTATATAATCGTTTTTTTCATGCTGAATGACTTATTTCCAAGAAACGTATAAGCACATCTCTGGTAAACATAAGGTTTAAAGTGGTGATTTTGTGTGATTTTTGTGGAGAAACTCACTTTTACTGATCTGTCTATTAGTCTTATAAGAATGTCTTTGGTTGAGCACAGCCTTATCATTCAACAATTAATACTAACACATTTATGTGGGCACACATCTCAACCTAATGTTTAATAATAATGGCTATAATTATTATTATTATTATTTTTTACTGTGTAACTTCCCGGACTGTTGAATTGTGTTGCACACTGTGGCACATCTTGCTGTGATGCTGTTTCTGCTCTGCAGAGGGAGCCATTGCTCCATTTCAGATTCTGCAGCCGCTCAGGAGCCAAAGGCGCACTTTTCTCTCTTCTTAATAACTTTTCCTACAGATTTGACATTCACTTCATATTCACCTTACAGTCATTAATAGTAGTTTAAGAAAAGCATTCATATGATTAGATACTAAATGAATTGCCTCAGTGTACATATCCTCTTAAATCAACTCATATCTGTCTCTGATATTGCACAGCCTGCACCCCTGAGGGTAGAAATCAATGGAGATAAATTGCCTTACGAGTGAGTTTCTCTTTCACTGAGCGGCCCGGTTCCTCAGAATGATGAGATGCTGCAGTCTCCTGTGACAGGCTGAGGTAGAGTTCCTGAAAGTCAGCAATGATTCTGGGCAGCAGCCAGAGTGCTCTGCTTACTCCTTACATGCTGCACAACTGTGTTGTGTGTGTGTGTGTGTGTGTGTGTGTGTGTGTGTGTGTGTGTGTGTGTGTGTGTGTGTGTGTGTGTGTGTGAGTACTCAAGCTTGTTTTTTCCTTTAGGGGTTATGTTAAGAAATAAGATGGCCGCTCAAACCAGGTACTAAAAAGACTCCCTGTTCTGTTATTGCTGTGTGTGTGTGTGTGTGTGTGTGTGTGTGTGTGTGTGTGTGTGTGTGTGTGTGTGTGTGTGTGTGTGGTGAAGCAGGCTTCTCCCCCCAGCTTCTCTAAGCTAATCCACCGACTGTGACACATGCATCCTATTCTTCAATATGGAATTTCCATCTACATGATTTGTGGGTCCATGTCCGACATTTCATTTGCAGTATTACTCAGATTTTGATGATGGATATAGAGTAAAATGTTCTTTATGACATCGTCATAACATCCCCTGTATGTAATCTTCCAGAAGAAGTTGGATCACTCAGACATTACAGACTGAAAGTGATACATCTAATAACAAGGAAGACTGTCGATGAGATTTACAATGTCATTACTCTGTCTCTGTGTCTGACTTATGACTGTGTTGCTGTCAGCACAGGTTTTCCATGCTCTATAACTGAGAACTGACCTCCAGGGGGATTTCTCCATGATGCGTCTGGTCTCACAGCTCGTCACACCTTACTGTCATCAAGTCAAACAGATGTGACCCAGTGCCTGCCGTAACACTGCCATGTAACTGACGCCCTGTGATATTCAAATCTGTTGAGGCTGTTGTGATGCACATTTTACAGGATCAGATTTGTAACCTGGCGCTTTGGAAGATCCCATTTACAGTGTGTGACTATAACTCTGTTAAAAAAGGCCTCTTATTCTCGCACTGTCCTTGTGCAATCAACTGTACGAGAGTGTACAAATACCCTGAGAGACAAGTTCTGTAATAATTCTTATTTAGATTTTTTGCCCTCTGTGTGAAACAACATGGAGGACGTTTGCTTGGCAGGCCATAATCAGAAAGACACTTCTGCCACATGTTCATTGTGTGTGTGTGTGTGTGTGTGTGCGCGCGCTATGTTCACATGGCTCACAGAGTGTTTGTTTATGTGTGTTTATGCCTGGGTGTGTATTTGTATACGTAAGTGTATGTTTGTGTGCATATGTCTCAGTTGGCGAGTTGGAGTCGTGGTGTGGGCGGGGTTCAGTTTTCCGATTGGGTCTAGATGACAGTCAAGGCTCTTTGTTGTGGTTTGGGGCCCTGCTGGCCCGGGGCCCTCTCCTGTTTCCCTGCCCTGTTTTGCTGCCACAGACTAAAGACAGCTTTTAACCTTCAGCAGATGCTCTAAGTTGTGAAGATAAAAGATGGCGTTGGTATCTGAGGCTGTAAGAGTGCTGATTAGAAGATGAAAATGACATTTGCGTGATAATCATCAGTGTGTTTGTTTTCTTTACACTCTGCAGAGTATCATATGGATCTCCTCAGGGCTCTTTTTCGTCTTATGTAGACTGCCTGTCTGAACACTGGGCATACTCTCTATTGTAAAGCATATGAGTCTGGTGATATTAAAGTTGATTAGGATTTATTACAACTAGTTTTTAATAGCTTTTTTAGATATAGTCTTTATTCCTATAATATCGGTAACAATGATATTCAATAATCAAAAAGTTAACTGCAGAGTTCCGGAAGCATCCAGGTTAGAAAAACTTACTTGAAGGCAAACGGTAAGAGTATTACCCAAACTGTGTAATCTACATATCAATCATAGTTTACAGACCTACTTCCGGGTTCAACTTTGACCTTTGCCGTAGTCAAAATATATTGGTTTAGATAATCTGATGAAATGTTGGCCTGTGTACAACCTGTTTGATCGCCTGAAAACTTGTTTTTCTTGCACCATCAGATTCGCTCTACTGCATTCCTTGATCTTGGCAAGTAGTTTGGTGATTAAGCCAAAAGAAAATAATGACCAACACTATAAATGTGTGACGAACAAAAATCATCCTTGGACATTTCTTACAGTTGCAATAAGAAATGTGTAATGTACTTTCATCTTCATTAATACACAAATTGTGTGGAGTCCATTTTGTCTCTGTAGCCTTACCTTCCATGCTCACTTCATTGCCCAAAACATCACCACTGCCATTCTGATTGACCAACAACTGATGCTTTAAAAGATGAAAATATCAATATGTCTTAAAATTAATACATTTTCTTTCCTCCACTGCAAACCCCTTGCTGAGTAACTCTCAGGTCCGACTCCAGCGTGTTTTCCCCCAGCTGATAAGTTGTACGGACAGGAAGTTTTCCGTATTCCTCCACACATCCGTTCAGAAACAAGAAATGCACCGGCTATTGTCTTGAAAGCAGTCCAACCCTCTCAAAAATTGTGTGTGTGTGTGTGTGTGTGTGTTTGGGAGAAGGGATTTTATGCAAATGTTCTAATCTTCTCATGGAACAAGTGATCCCTGTTAATGTTACCTAATCCACCCTGCTTTGATCAAACCTAGGAGTTAGCGTTGGATTAATTGATTGTGTAATATATTGGTTTCACTTCTCACCTTTAGGCAGACAATTAGCACATCTGGCCCTGCTACAGTGAGACCAAACTGCTAATCCACCATCTCATCAGTAGGTAATCACTATTAAACATAGCAGAAATCCCAATCGGGCCTAAAGCTGTTAGGCCTGCACTAACCGCTGATCAACTGTCCCTGAGTACCTGAGCCTGCCTCGTCCTCGGTGGCTCCTGGCCAAGAAGCAGCGATGCTCTATGTTTGAGCTAGTCGCCTGCCTGCCTGCCAGCGTGCCCTGTCATTGAGATAATAGCTGTTTTCTGTCTGTTTTTGTTCAGCCTCTAGGCTTTTGTCAAAAGGTGTCAGTCTTTGTGTTTTACTGCAGGGAGATTTACCTGCAGCATGTTCTGCTTGAAAGAATGGTTGCTGCAGTAAAAGAGAGACTAAAGAAAGACTAAAAGGATTAAGTGACACTGGGATAATACATTGTTGTCCCATTGCTTGTAAATTGTTTAAAACACATCTACTGCATGTGTTTCAACGAAAAAAGGGAGAACAGCTGTGAGAAAAACGGTATCACTTCATTAAAGGCATGTTTTAACACAATTCAGTATAGTGTTCAAGGCGTTTGAGTTCTTGTTAAGTGAATGTTTTTCTAGTTTAGCAGCATGACAGATTCAACTTTCCGATGGGATTGACTGCATTTGAATGTACCCACAGTGAATTGTGAATCAAATACACACACGCACGCACACACACACACACTCACACTCACTCACACTCGAATCCCCGAATGCTTTGCGAGCCCTATAACCCCTTCCTCTGTGCGCACACCTCGACTATTTCTCTTTCCACCTAGAGAGCAATAAATCTCTTCTCTGTGTGTTGGTGCCACAGATGAGCCTTGTGATTTAGACTCTTGAGGGTGGAGGCTTTTCTTGGGTAAATGACCCCGCTCGCTACTGGCCCCCTCTCCTCTGAGGTGAAAGGGCTTTTACAGCTCCTTTGTTTTCACTGTTTGTAAAAGAGTTTGGAGGACGTGCTTCAATGATGGAGTGCCATATGGGCATGTGCGTGGAGAAGGGTCACGTCAAAGTGACTTGGATCAAGAAAATCATCCTATTTCTTAATAATGAAGTATTAGGAGGGATCTTCTTCCTCGTCGTGTGCTCTTGAAATCACGCAGTGATGCTCTGAAATCCCCTGGTCCACTTGCCTGCGTTGGTGTTGGCGTGTATCAGAAGACTGTGTTTTAATGAATGAGCCTCTCTCAGCAGTGCGCATTGTGACGCTGGTTTCCTGTTGAGTTGTCGGCTTGGTTTGCGCAGCGTGGACTAACCCACGCCACGAGGAAGGATAGACACAACAGCTGTATGGGGTTCAGGATTAATGCGCCTGAGAGAACAGTTTTGGTCTCAACGCCCCTACACTTGCCGTGTTATGAAGAGCGAATGCAGATACACCAGAGGCGGAACCATTAGTACGTTTTGTGGCTCAAAGTCACATGGAGTAAACTTTTGGATTTTCTTGTTTTGAGAACAGAAGAGGCTGGTCAGCAAGCAGCTGATGTGATGGGAAGGGGACTGTGGACCTTTTCAATGATTGTTTTTCAGAGTTGGGAAATATTTCTAACATCTTCCTCGTATTTTTGTGATCTAACTATCCCACTGAATGCGTCTTTTAGGAACCGATATTTTTGTTGGGTGTGGTAAGAATTGCCAGGAGAGACTTAAATTAATATTTAAAAGGTTAAACGATTAAAGATTGAAATGATCTGTGACACTGGGGATCTGCTCTATGAAATATGCATTTGGCTTTGGCAAATGCTTGTGACCCTGTGGCATACTAAGGTGTGTGTGTGTGTGTGTGTGTGTGTGTGTGTGTGTGTGTGTGTGTGTATATATACACACAGTATATATATATACATGTATATATTCTACTTGTGCTATTTCAGTGTATACATTTTTAACAGCAGTACTTGCTTTGTTTTTAAAGCGAATCTCTTCTTTTTTCAAAGTTAAACAAATGGAAGGATTTTAATTTCCCTATAATCTCCCTTGTTTTGATTTATCAAACTTTCTTAAGTTACTGCTAGATAACATATCTGGGTGTTCATTTTCACTCCCCTCATGAAGTGCCTGCTGACACGGTTATAATTTCACCATTTATTATCAGCCAGTAAAAAGAACAAAGCTTCCCACCCAGCTATGCTTGTGTGGTGGTGTGGTATTTGCTATTTATTTGTTTAAAAGGGGCGTAGGGGCTGCTACAGTAATCTCTCCCTCTTTCCTCCCCCTTTCTTCTTTTTTTAAAAGTTCATTACCATCACCAGAGGCGCGTCGTAGGGGTTAATTTAGCGCCGAGTTGGGGCGCGTCAGGGCGCACACAGTGGACTAGTTGTGTCGATCACTCACGCAGAGGCGATGCCCTTTTGTGGAGAGGTCTCTTGTCACACAGAGGACAGACGGCATTCACAATCAGGACGCAGGGACACAAAGAGAAGAACTGCATTTTAAAAGGCTCCATTCTTTCCCCGCAACCGCTGGGTGTTGACTGTGGGTGTTTGAGAGGATCTTTGTTGCCCGAAGAAAGTAGAGAGGAAGAATACGCGCCGTATACGGGTTGGGGGATTTTTACGGACAGGGTTACTACAGTGCAGCTGATGCTGTCATCCACTCCACCTATGTTTGCGTTCCCGGAGTCTTGTTTTGCATGAGGAGCTGAACTTTTTACGCGTTGTTTTACGCATTAATTGTACGAGACACTGTCATAATGAACTTTCTCTCCCCGGTACCTGTGGCGTAGCGGTTTGAACCGGATCATTATACCTTCAAGGAGAACAAGTAATTTCGTGGATATCTGCCGAAAGGATGCCAGTTGATAAATTCGCAAACATGGAGGAAAAACTGTGGATATTGGAGGATCTCAATATGATGTACATCCGCCAGATTGCACTCAGTTTACAGGTACAAGCTTATTTCAATTTCTAGTTGACCATCACTTGTCTCTGACCTTCTGCTCGCATTTTTTGTTGTTATTTGCGCTGTCGTCACCAGATTTTACACAATCTCATAGCTGTGGGGTGTGTGGTCATGTCTCGCACTGTTTCATTTTTCTTGATTGATATCCAGACTGAGAACAAGCTGATTTTTTTCACTGTGTTAGTGTGTGCAGCTGTGCTTCTGCTTGTTGTAACGTTTACAGAGGAGTTTTGGTGAAGGATCTTTCTATAAGGGACAAACAAGTAGAGCTGACTCTGGTGTGGTCTCCCCATTACAGATGGCAAATCTTACACTGACAGTAAACAAAAAGCAACACCACATGCCATCCATCTCTCCCTCTCTGTGTCTCCTCTTCCAACTAGGGTTCAGGCACAGTCCACAGCTGCACATATGGGCCTCATAAGTCCATGTGTGTGTGGTTGTGTGTGTGCTAGTATTGTGTATCTGTATTGAGAAAGACAGAAAGGAGTCATTCCATACAACATGACGAATGTCTAGCCACCTTTTTTTTGCTCATGTCAACAATGTTCCTTTAACTATTTCTGTGAAAATAACTAAGAAATGTCTCCATTTCATTCGTAACAGAGTTGAAAGAAGGAGACATGTGGTCACTGGAAATATTACAGGATTGTCAAAGGGAAATTCTATTATACTTGAATTTTTTGGCCCCATAAACTGAAAAGATATGGGCTGTCTGTGCTGCAGCTGTTAAAAAAGGCAGAGTGTTTCTCTTCCACTATATGTCAACTGAAATCTAGTCCAAAAGGCCTTCAGCTGTGTGACACAGGGGCTGAATGAGAGGTGATATCGCTCACTGGTGTGTTGTACCTTCCAGCAGTTTGGCATCGTTTTCATGTGCAAGGTGTTTATTTGTTTATCTACCTGTGCCAAGCGCCACAGAGCAACACAAGCTAATGCCAGCATCAGCTTGTGTGCAGCCTGTAGTCTGTTCTCTTTTTGAGACATTATGGTTCCCAAATACTGGAATCTGCCTTAAAAACACTCAGTAAACTTTCGATACACTTGTGCTGCCAGATTGTCCTGAGGCTTGTATAGCAATTGTAGCCTGAAATGTCACAAAGCAGCTGTCACGAGGTGTTTTTACCAACAAATTGATCGGGAACTAATCAAATTATTGGTTCTTGTCACAGAGCCTCCTTTTGATGTCCAAGTTGTTTACAGCTCGGACATAGATTTGAAAGTGGTACTTTGTCTGAATATTTAATTTGGGGCATTATGTTGGCATGTAGATAACAGGCATTTTTGTGCATTTAAGCATTTATTTGTCATATTGTTTCTGTAAATGCAATTGCAAGGGTAGGAATATAATAACGAGACGATGAGCCCATATTTAGCCCTGTGGGAAAACTTGTCGCTTCTGCTCCTTCACAGGGAGTTCAGAGGTCAGGGTCGGCTGCAGAGAGGCATTACTCTGCAATAACCAGTGAGAATTTCAGATTGTTGGACAGAAAGTTGTGCTCGCCTTCAACTTATATAAGTATTTTTTGCTGGTAAACACTGACTTGTGTGCTCAGTCGCTCGCTCTTCCCCTCCCTCCCCCCATGTCTCCTCTGCCTGGGTGGGTTTATGAGACAGGGATTCTTTGTATGTAGCTGAGCTTCACGGCCCACAGTTTAACTGTAATTTCAGCTAGCTATGGATGTTTTTTTGCTCCAGGGTCTTTCATAAACTTCCTGCTGGATCATCACGACTTGCAATTATTACACTGTAAACCCTTTTCTTCTCCTCTTTGTTTTTCCCTGCAGCAACATATATATATATATATATACAGTATGTGAAAGCCACTCCCACCCAATGCATACACATATACAGTACACACTAAACATTTACAAACTACACAGAACTACATCTTGTTTGCTGCTGTTTTTTTGCACTGGTCATCTCTGAAGATAAGAATATTTGTCATTTAGAAAGAATTAAAAAGTGAGAAGATCACGCATGTCCTGAGGTTCCAGCATTCCTCAGTCTTGTATAATTGCTGTGTCAGGAGGGGAAAGAGAACAGCCATTGGGTTATTTGCAAGCTCAGTAGGAAGACATTTTTCTGTTCTTCAGGTTTTAACAAGTCTGGTTATAATAGGAATGGCTGCATTCTTGGCTCCAATGTACTGTTTTCTTTCGCAGCAGCGCTTCTTCTTTAGTCACATGCAAAGTGTAAAAAGCATTTTGCCCAAAGAATACAGAGGAGAGGTGGCCAATGGGAAACAGGAAATGGTCTTGTGTAATTACTTTTTCCCAACGGGAGCAACAAAATGATGTCATTGAACTTGTTGCCTTTTAAGAGAAGCATACACACCATATCCTGTCACTACAAATCCAAACACAAAGATTTTATCTATTTTTTGCTTTGCTTTTAATGTCCTGTTGTTTTCTCCTATCCTGCTTCTCATCTCTCTTCACCTTCTCAGGCTGTGTCCCCACTGTCCTGTCGCCTTCTCCACATGGGTATAGCCCGAGGGCCGTAGATAGACACTTTCTCCCTGGTCTAATTTTAGCCTGCAGACCGGCCTTGAATGCATGGATCGTGGCTTTAACAAAGTTAAATGTGGACGTTTGTGAAAAGGGTTTCTGAGCTCATTCATTTTTTGCAAGTTATAAAAGCAAGATTTGTGTTGTGTCCATTCTGTAAGTCAGGTATTGTTTCTGACAGTACAATACTTTCTCTATGTGTGTATGTGTGTTGACCTCACTGGGCCACAGTGGCCCTGCTTAACTCGGAAGGGGTGCAGCCTGGGGCATTAAGCTGCTACAGCTCTGGCTGCTACTGATCATACTAATGATATTGTCAGATAAAAGATTTAAGAGATCCCCTTTTTGGGTTCTGCTACAGTTGAGGTATTAAATAAACTAACCCTTCACTATTTGTTGAACCTGTGAAAAACACCAACTTGGAAGTGTAGCTAAATAAATACATAAATAAAATGTTATAATGCTACTGTGGTTAGAAAATCAAGTGCAACATTTCAGCAATAGTCAAACAGGATATCATGCTCCTGTTAAAACTACTGACAAGATTTGTTTTAATCCATAAATATGCAATATTTCCATATCATTTGAATTGTGTGTTTGTATGAAGAAAGACAAACACTAAAGATGACTTTAACAAAGCAAAAGGATAACATTTAATATTTTAATCGGAGCAGTTGAAATGATTTTTGGACTGTGGTGAAAAGTCTGGAGCCTTGTAGACCAGCTGCTATAATGAAACAACAAAGGGAACTGTATCTGCCAATATGGCTCATCAATGATCAGCAGTTAGTAGAGGCGGCAAAACAACTTGATCAGGGATTTCTAAAAGTTATATTTGCTCCCTTTTTTTATGATTCGTTGCACTACTACTCGTAATCAGGCTAATATACTACAACTATGATTTTAATAATAATGCACAAGTTCTATAGATGTCCTGATGGAAATGGACAGATTGACCCTAACATGTTGTAGTCAAGGGAGCGCTGACCCTTTTTTGACGATGAGCTCTCGTGGGGGTTCAGGTGGGAGTTTCTTGCTGCCTCACCCGGGACTCATGTTTGACCTCTCACACGCTCCCACACCCTAAACTTAGCTGTGGCCATGCCTCAGATAGTTCTGTGGATTCTAGACACCACATGCAGGCGTTAAATATCCATTGGCTGGTATTCATGCAGCCTCTTTTCATCTGATCTCAGATCACTGCCGTGACTGTTTGATTGAGTTGGACTTGAGTTGAAGTTGATCCGTCCACCCAGATCAATACAGCCTCTGCTTCTATTTGAAACTGTGCTGAAATATATTTTGTATGTGATTCAGTTTGTTCCCTTTGTCGTATTTGTCGTCATGTGTCAGAAAACATTCACTTTGGCTATTCTGCCATTTCCATATTGTATATAAAGCCTTCTAAGTATCCGTCCTTGTAACAGACATTTCTACCCCGACCTCATGCTTTCTAAATGTAGGAGGTCCTGGAGGGTAAAGGCCAAATTGACAGCAGTTAATCCCTCCCTGCTCTGGCACAGTAAACCAGCATCTTCTCATGCACTCGGGCTAGACTGATGAATCCCAACCTGGATGATGAATTTGTAGAAAGAGCAAAGGTTAATCTTATTTATACTAGGACTGCAAAACGGTGCATGTGAGATGCTTCAATCCCCTGGCTTACGTGGACCTAGCCTCGTGGTTGCATTTATTTTTTATCTGCAATGTTCTGGTCCTATTCTTTCTGTTCTTGTCATCCTCAGTTAAATTCTTCTCTCATCGTTGTCATTCAATTATTCAATCTTTATTTTATTGCCCTTTCTGTCCTTGTGATGAATTCATCCCTTTAGCATTGAAGTTAATATTAATATATCCTTCCATAAAGAATCAGTCAGCAGTTGAAACCTGTGTGTGTGTGTGTGTGTGTGTGTGTGTGTGTGTGTGTGTGTGTGTGTGTGTGTGTGTGTGTGTGTGTGTGTGTGTGTGTGTGTGTGTGTGTGTGTGTGTTAGTTCAGCTGTGAGGTTGTTTAGGTAGCCTAAGTTACACCAGACCTGCTTGCTTCAGTGAAAGGTGTGCTGAAGCTAACAGTGCCCGCTCTCCTGTGATACAGGATACACAGTCACATCTGAGCCAAAACACATTCCTCCACAACAAACTACTTCATCGCACACCGCTAACCTGCTGAGCTGTGTGTGCTTCTGAGAGTCTGTGAGTAAATATTTGCAAAGAGTAATAAGCCAATACTGTAAGCCATATAATCAAGCCGAGTGCTTTGCTTTGATTAAGGACATAAAGTTTACCACCCTGGATTTCACTGTTACTGGGAGTTTTTTTATGGGCTTTTTGCATTTGTTTTGAATTAGATGTAAGAAATTCTGACAGTATTGCAACAGTCTCAAAATGAATGGAAATTGTTTATTCACATGTAAGTGTTCTGCACATGGGGTTTAGTCTGTTTGCTGTGTGTGTGTGTGTGTGTGTGTGTGTGTGTGTGTGTGTGTGGTGTATTTATAAGTGTGTCTTTGGCATCTATTTCACGGATAGCTACAGTCGAGTCCAGTTCTTCCAGTGCTGTAAGCCAAATGCAGGCACAGAGTGTGTGAGGTAGTGGAGAAAGGGGGCTTTGTATCCCATCACATACACCCATCGCTCCCTAAGCCCTCCTCTCCCACTTGGAACCAACCATCTAGCCCCTAACTCTAAGCCATCTCTTCCAAGCCATCCTCTCTCCCCTGCCAGCCTCAAGTCTACTGACTTTAAACCATCTGGTTCCCCACCTCACCTCTGCAGTCCCCCTGGACTTCACCACAGTGCTGTACCCCCCCCCATACCTCAGTCCTCACCCCAGCCATCGCCCATGCAGCGGTTAGGAGGTGCAGTAAAGGTCTGAATGGGCCCACTGTGTAAGCAGGAACCAGTTAGATGCCGCGGCCTGAGCCAAGCTTCCTTTGAAAAACAGCAGGCATGAGCCAGGAGAGTGAGAAGGAGCAAACACAAAGCCAAACCGAGAGATGCTGTTATTGGAACATTGACCTGACTCCCAGCTCCTTCCCAGCCTGTTTCTTTTTGTCATTCACTTCCCTTTCCTCACTATCTCCACCTGGATCCTTGATCATTTCACTCTGCTGTTCTCCTGTGTCACTGCCGCCTCTATCTCAGCTTTCGGCCCATATTTCCACACTCTTTTATCTCACCCTTCAGCATCAACTTTCTTTAATCCTCCTTATCCACTCTTTCGGCTTTCACCTGGGCACACACAAAGACACTTTGGCTTTTTAGTCAAAGGATTCTTTTTAGCAGCTGCAAAGAAAATTGAAGTCACTTAAGCTGTTTGAATTGACACTGCAGCCATTATTCAAATGAGCACAGATTGGATTTAAAGCTATGTTTGACTTATCATGTCAACAGCTCAGAAGTCATCGTTTTGAACTGGAAATATTAAAAAAATGCTGTATTCCTTTGTAAAACATGTAATTAAGATCATCTGAACATGTTCTGGCGATGCAGCTGGTTGCACAGGCTGTTAAATCAGATGGTTGTCTTTCAAAATGTGTGCAAGCACACACTGTTTAAACAGAGCATTTGATAATGTGTTTAATTGAGCCTGTAGATTGCTTTTGTGTTCGTCCATATGGATGCAATTTCTGCTTGCATCTGTGTGATCTATTTGAGTGTGCTTTCCAGCTTGTGAGATAAACTCTGCACAGTGTACAGGATTGTGTGGAAGTTTATGGTTCATGCAGTGACTTTATTGATTTGTGTCTTTTGATGAGGTTTATGGTACAGTATGTGGGGGAGTTTTAAAGTGTGCATGAATAAATTCAGTCTATTTTTGTGTTTCTAATCTCTCTATCCCTCCCAACACTGTTACCAGGCAAAGTTAGTTGCCTGGAACAGAGAGTAGGTGGAAGTCAGAGAGGCGGAGGACAAGAGAAGCTAGGATTTTCTAAACAAGCAATTACCGCCATTAAAACAATCCATTCCCCAGTGAAGTTGAAAGCATCCTTGGCATCACCAGCATCCTTGTGACTCTACAAATTGTACCTTTTGGGCAGTGTGTGTGTGTGTGTGTGTGTGTGTGTGTGTGTGTGTGTGATGTGTGTTAGCAGCAAGCCAAAGTGTCTAATTGAATCACTGCACACTGCAAGATCCTTGGCCACTAAGTTGGCGTGTGTGTGTGTGTGTGTGTGTGTGTGTGTGTGTGGTGTGGGTGTAGGTGTGGGTGCGTTGGCAGGTGGAATAACTCTGTCAGCATTTGGAGGGCTGCCATCCGACCATCCGAGAGTCCATTCTGCTTTCATCAAGGACAAGAGATGATCTCTTCTCTCTTGCATTTAGGATGTAATGATGTTATTGTCTCTGTCTCCATCTCTCTTTTTCACAGCATCTGTAAGAGACCTACTAACTTCACATAAATAGCTGTTTGTGTCACTTAAGTTTTGTATGACTCAAATTAATAAACATTAAAACAACCAGAGAAAGCTGAGCAGATGGCCTTGCAGCATTTGCAGAAGGCTTAATTATCACAGCAACAAAAGATGAGCTTGAGTTTTATGTGACTTCTGTGGTTGGACGCCTTCAGATTGATGGTTGTGCTGCTAAGGAAAACCTAAATGCCAAAGGCAAACTGTCACGGGGGAATTCCAAGGTTTAGAGGCGGGTCAGCAGGAGCTGGGGCTTAAGGCTGAGGTAGATCTGAGGGCCAAGGTTGCTGAAAAGGGGCCTCTTGTTGTGGTACGAGGTGTTGAGAGGCATGGCTGAGCTGTTCCACCCCCAAACAACTCCCCCTACCCAAAAAAGCAACCTCTGTGCCTCACCATGATGAGATCAGTGGAACAAACTCTCCAGCCGGATGATGTCATGTTTGGGACTTGGGGTCAAAATCTCAGGGTCACATTAGGAGAAGATGCGTGTGTGTCTGTGTGGGAGGGGTGTGCATAATACCCTTTGAGAATTTTACATGGGCTGTTGTGTTCATACCATCGTTTTTTCAACTTCCTGCTGTCTCCTTGCTAGGGACAATATAGAACACTCACAATAAGTTGATCGTGGCGAATTTCTAATATCGGGATAACTATTGACTTGATGAAGCTGCCTAGCTTGCTATTATAGAGAAGTGGAAAATAGAGCCTGATTTTAAAAAGAGAGGAATTGTCATAAAAGAGACTAGATTCACACAATGTTGCTCTATATATTTTGTTTTCCTTTTGACCTTATGAGTTATAATTACCTTATTTAAGATTTTGTTTTTCACTAAAAATGATGCTCACTAAAAAAGAAGTAAGATTCAATAGAAAGTATTTGTAAAGTTAAGTAATTCCAATAAATGTTGGTGCCATTTTAAGAGTTTTAATCACATTGTGATGATTACCAGGATAATATTGTTAATTGCAATAATTTTGGCCAGCATAATTGTGACATGACATTTTCATATCGTCCTGTGACTACTCATTCACAAAGACACAAATGAGAACACACACACTTGACTCTATTACCTTCTGTGCCCTCCTTCGTCTTCAACTATTTTTAGAAAAAGCTTGCAGAGCCTAGTCAGAGTTAACGAGTGTCCATATGTCTGTATATGTTTGTCTTCATTCGGAGATGAAAATGTTAATCCATCTTATTGTTGGGATAGACTCAGGAAGGGGACAGGGATCCCTGTTGTTTCTGGGGAGAGGCATAGCTCACTACGATTGAGACAAACAGCTAACAGGAATGACACCCCTATTAACCCCCGCTACACTGAGCCGCTCTGAAACACTGTGTCATTGATCCGTATGTCTCTACACACAGACTGGCTGTTGGTGGTTATGTAACTTCATGTGTAAGTTTATTGAGGGACTATTTTGGGGCCTACATAAAAACACACACAGCTTGTGTTCTCGGCAACCGCAGCTGTCACTGTAAAATCCACCAAGATTGACGGTCAGTATATATAGCTTTGAATGTGATCTCTGTTTATTTAACTTTCAAAAGACTAAGGTATAGGTTGCAATAGCTATGTATCAATGATGACATGTCTCATGATGTTTATTACATTTCTCATGTTGCAGACGTTGATACTGTTGTATTGATAATAATGAGATATGCAGTTTTTGTCATTTAGATTTACAGGTAAACTCTGCAGTGTATTAGTATGTAAACTACACAGCTATGAGATGTGAATAAATAGTGTTGTTATGACAAGCTTGAATCAATCACTCTGTGATGTTGATGTCAAGTCTATTTGGTGTCAGACTCTAGTCTACTCCCAGCATCCCATGACCTTTTCTCGGGGCAGCCTGACACTAGTAGGAAAGCATGTCACTACATGTTTCTTGGTCCTTGCATAAGATAAAACCATGACAGGCACATAATAATACGGTCACAGTTTCTCAGATTTGAGGCACAGTTCAGCAGAGTGGAGTGAATGATCCAGTTTGTGTTTGTTGATGTTGCCATGCCCTTTTATGGCCAATAGGGGGCTGATAGGCTACCCACCATAAAAGCTACCATAAAAGAAATAACGGTCTAAAAATCGGTGGTAAAAGGAAGAGAAAGCAATCAAATTCCTGTATTTTCACTCGTATTCCCGGCACCTTGCAGTAAAGCAATTGAAGCTTATCCGTGTGCTCCAGTGCTTCCTTTGGGTCAGTTTATGTGAAATTACCCAGAGACCTTTATTCAAATAAAGGGCTGTGAAACATGTGGGTAAAATATTTGAAGGAGAAACACGGGCCTGTCCCTTAACAACCGCTGTCATCAGAGGCAGCAGATTAAAATCTGCACAAACTCGAGGTGTGAATTTTGCAAAGCTTATTTTTCTGCGAAGTTGCTCCTTCAGGCTGGATAAGAATTAAGATTCCATTATTATTTACACTTATGAAAAAATTACAAATTAAACAGAAATGGTTTGGGAAGATGTCCTATAATTAGACACAAGGCTACAAAGTCTACAGAGGGAGGAAGGGATCTTGAGGATGTTCAGTAGCAGCAGAGAAGAAGTGAAACACTTTTGTCGGTGAGTCAATAGGAAGTGCTCGAGTCTCGGAGGGAGGGGGCTGAGTAGGTTAGCCTGGCTGGAGGAATGTTCTCTCATTCTGTCAAATGTTGGGTAATGACACTGGGACTGATGGTAATCATTCATTCAATGGTCCCACTGAGTCATTCAGCATGGGAAAACTGAAACTCACTGTCCAAGTATGTTTCTTATCTTATGTCCAGATTCCTTGAATATGTAATGTGTCATTGTTTGGCTACTACCATATTCCAATTCAACAGGTGACAACATAGATTAAGCCACCACTGTTTTGTCAGTGTATGCTGTACATGCCAGCATCGGTATTGTCACTCACTCGTGTTGTTCCCTGAACCTTCCAGTGAACTGTGAGTGTAAATTTGTCTCAAACAGCACTTCTCTGGCTGGCTCTCTGGCACAGCTTCTTGCTGATGAAACCTTAATCTGATTAACTGAAGGATATTTACAGCTCTAAGTCCTGAGTTATCGAGGCTCATCTTGTTTTTGTTGCACACGTCTACTCACATGGAGAGATGAGCAGAGAGAGAGCGGGATGGATTAGAGGGTTAAAGGCAAATTTTACTTTAACATTCTTGTTGGTGTTGATGAAGTGAATGCCAGGACAAAGCACCCCTATCCTCCTCTGTTGTCCTTGGCTTGAGGTTAAGAGCTGCTTTCACCCAGCCAAATGCACGGACGTATTATTGTACCATTGAGGTAGACTTTGTTGCTCTGTTGCCATTAGCCAAGGCTGCCCACAGACTGACTCTCTCCTCCTCCATCCTGATCCTCCTACATGTCATCTGTTGCATCTCAGGACTGTGCACTGTATCTCATTCCACTTCTCAACCCACAAATGACACGCAACAAAACAAGTGTTGTGGTTTTTGTCTTCTTTTGATGAGGTTGTAGCCATTTTGCTCTGCTGATATTCAGGAAAATATTAAAACAATAAAGATGTTTGATGCTCTTCATTTAATTCCTGCGGCGGTATATTTTCATAACGTTCTCTGTTTGCAAAATATATCCTTAACACTCCAATTATTCGTTTTCCAGTGCGGATTTCCTGTAGCAATGCAGGTTTATTCCCAACACTTTTATTCTAGCTGGACTCTTCTGTGTTTTCCGTTTCCACCTGCCCACAAATCACTCTCATACATCACCGGTCGACAAGCCGATACACTCAGCCGCACAGCAACTTCCCAGTGCGCACACAGGGGCCAGGCAATAAGCAGAGGCATGCACAGAAAGAGAGACGGGTGGAGATTTTTATTTTTCCCTGAATGATGACTTGTTCTGTCAGTAGAATTATGTATAAATGCACCAAATAGGCTGATGGCCAATATTGTTTGAGCACACTGTGATGTTTTGATATTGTAATATTTTTTTTTTTCACTAGCCTTTTGGCTAATTCCCTGTCTAATTCCAAGAATTAAAATATGATGATGGCCATATTTTACTGATTGCATACATTATCCCTGGGCCAATCTGGGACTTAAAATGTACTACTCAGAGAGTGTATAGTCCTCTACATGTACAGCATCTCTTCTATGGGATCACTTAACAAAGGCAGACATCAAGGGAGAGGTTTTGCTGTGACTGTATTGTGTATCTAATTGTAGCAATTATTATTAAAAAAAATGTAATAAACTTTCAGCTGCTCATAGAAGCAAGCAAGGATGTGTGGGAAAAGTGAGTTGTTTTGCTTGCACTGTTGCAGCAATGCAACCGGCGTATTGACCAGTGCCTTGTGAAAAAAAGTTGAGTCATAACTTAAAAAAAGAAAAAGGTCTTTTTTTTCCACTGTGGGCGGTGTAAGCAGAGCGACCACAGTGCATTTTATTGACACACTTTGCATCCCACTTCAAACTATGGCCAAAGTCGGGGCTGCCAAATCCTTCTTATGTCAGTTTCTTCCAAATAGCTTTAGACTATGCACTGCCTTTTTGTGAGGGACCCCATGGGACAGTAAACACTGTCTGTGGACTGACAACAACAAACCCCAGAGAAAAATATGTAGCCTTAGTACAATCTAATTTGGTGAATGACAGTGGGATGACACTTAATAAAATTGCTGCCAACACCCCATGGATCCTCCTCAAGGACCACTGGAGGTCCCTGGACACAGCTCTGAGAGCAACTGCCGTAAATGACAGTTCGTTCTCCTCTGCTTGCGCGCAGCTACACACGGATTAGGAACACACACACACACACACACACACACACACACACACACACACACACACACACACACACACACACACACACACCCGCCTCCTCAGAAACGGCTCTCGGTTGGTCCATCAGCCGGTCTGTCTTTATCCTCCCTTGTGCTGGTGGTGTTGTGTGTGTGTGTGTGTGAATCCGGACTGGAGCTCTGGAGCTACTAGGACGACGACAATGATGATGACGATAATGATGAAGACATCACAGAGAGGGGTTGAAAAACATGACCGCGATCGTTCCCAAATTGCCAGGAGTGAGGTTTGTGTCTTCTGCGCGGATACATAACAACTTCTGAGGTTAATAGACGGCAGCTATTTTCGGTGATTATTTCCTTTAGCCTCTAAATGGAGCTGCCTCAGAGGGAAAATCTGAGTTAAGGTATTTCGCAGGGTGTGTGGGACGTTCAACGGACCTTGGTGTTGCGTAAAGCGCCCGTGCTGCTAGTTTTGGAGAGTTGGGAAGCGGAGTGAGCTCTTTTGAAAGGATGAACAACTCAAAGAATCAACGGGTAAGATTTGCTGTTTTTTCCCCGAAAAGATTCAGAGGACTTTATAGGGTTAGATGGAATGGAAAAATGACAGCTGTTGTGTAAAACACGTCACACTTCGGGTTAATTCGTCGCCGCCGGATCACGTAAACTATATGATCCTAAGAGATTTGGAGACCTCCCATTGGATCTACTATCGATTGTTGCAAGTCTAGCTGATAATATGCGGTTTACTCTTGTAAGGAGAAACGCAACGCCACTATTGAAAACCCCGACATTTTAAAGTTACTTTGTTAATCTCCCAAGTCTGCCTTCCTGGTTGGTACTAATCAAGACCTGTTTTAAATCAATAACGTCGTTTTATGAATTTGGCGCGGGGCTTATTTAAGTAGACGATTTTATTCATAAAATTCCATCTTTTAGAAATGGTTCACGCTGCCTTTTTACTGCCCAACATTTGTTATCACAATGGAGATTGAGGGAGTAGATGAATCAGTTAAATTGTTTTATTGGTTGATAAGATGTATGCCGAACTGAAGAGTGGTACCTATTGATCTTTGAAATCTTGTATGTCATACTCTTCAAGTTAATGATTTCTGCTAATAATCATGATTGTTTTAGAAGTCAAGATTTTTAAGGGAGTCTGGTTACAATATATTCTAAATTGTGCCAATTGTATAAGGTGTGCCATAATGACCCAATTCAATAAAGCAGCTATTGATTTTGTTCCTTTGTTTGTCACCTTAAACAACTCACTCTCTATGGCTTGTGCTATGCTTGTGGGTTGCTGGAGGTTACTTTAGGATAGTAACCCTCAATTTTATGTTGTCAGACTGCACTGTGCCGGATCACTCAGCCTCTCAGAGTTGGAACAATGTGACTGTTACTGCAATAATGACTTACATCTCCCAGTCATCACCCTTTCCCCTCTCTTGTGAATAAATGTTTCCTAAGCGCCTTGAATTGGCAGCACAAAAATAGCTTGAGCAGAAAAAACACATTGCCTGTGAGAATATTATGCTTTTCATTTCTCTTTCTTTTTTCCCACAGCAGTAAAATAATATCATTCCATAGTTTTCACATAAAGCGGTTTTGCTCAGAGGATGCCAGTCCACATACCAGAGGCATGTCAATCTTGCATTCATATTGCTATTTTAAGAAGCAGTTTGCCATGCTTTCCAGTTGAACACATGTACACCGAACCACAGAAAAGTGCTGAAAAGAAAGGACGGCTACCAAAAGATTTTTTTCCTCAACATGCTAAACCCCTATAAGAACAGTGGCCAGATGAGTGTGTGTGACTGGCAGTCAGTTTGGTTTCTTAGTATACACACATTTGTCTGACAGACCACTTCCTATAATCAACTTTTCTATCACCACTGAAACTCTATCCATGCACAGATTAACCAAACAACTGGCTGCATCTCTGTCTGTTGATTGCCTTCACTTTACTTAATGACAGGCTGCTTCCTGATGTGAGAGAGACCTAGAGTTTAGATTTTAGTGTCATGTTGATTTAAAAGGTCACCTGCATCAACATCAGTCAGAGATTGAACGAGCCAGACAGATGTGATCTTTCCATTCCTGGAATGCAGCCTTCTGTGTGTGTGTGTGTGTGTGTGTGTGTGTGTGTGTGTGTGTGTCTCAGTGTACGTATGTGTGGTGCAGAGAGCTCAAAGCGTGTGGTGTGTGTTTATTTTGTCCCTACTTCTGTTACAGCCACAGCCATCTCTGATCATTAGTAGTGAAAAGGTTACTTATGTGCCAGAGCTCATCCTCAGTGTGATAAATGGTATCCTTAATATACAGTCTTTCTGATGCTTATTTATGCAACTTTAGCTGTATTCATCGCATGCTGCAGTTGAACCGATATTATTTTTCGTCAGTGCATTTCTGCCTTTGCTTTTCATTGCCTTTGCAATTATACAAGGGGGGAGAAAAGTCAGCATCCTGTGTCAGTTCACTCGCTATGGAATCCTTTGGCCCATGTCTAACAATCAATAACCACTTACTGCAGAGAAGCTTTCCGCAGTCAAGTCTCTGTCTGTCCACACAGCTTTCTGTCTCTCTCTCCTCTTTCTCTACCTATCTATCTGGATAGGTATCTCAAGTGTCTCCTCTGCTTGTATGTGTCTGTCTCCCCTCCTCTTTCCTCCCAAGCCTTCACTCACCTCTGCAGTCACGTGTTTTCTCTTGCTGCCTCTCTCTGCCCCTGCTCTGTGCTGCTGTGTGTCTGCAGTAGAGGTCATTTTGTTTTCTCTGCTGATATTGTCCATTGCTTTTTCCTGGGAGGAATGAGAGAGGCCGGTCTTCCTCAGCCTATGTACTGTATGGATAGCAGCAGCAGTGGAGGAGGAGGGGGTGAATTGGACTTTATGTTGTGTGTGTGTGTGTGTGTGTGTGTGTGTGTGTGTGTGTGTGTGTGTGTGTGTGTGTGTGTGTGTGTGTGTGTGTCTCCTTGAGCCAGTTGTCTTTGGACTAGTGTGAAAAATGAGCCACTTACACCTTGCTCTGCCACAATATTGCTTCACTGCCCACCCAATTATAGATCTTTTAACTCCCACTTTTTCATACACAATCTTCCTCTCTCTAGGGGTTTCTTACTTTTCATATGGAGTCTCTTGCCAGCTCTGGTCCTCCACTGCTGCTTTCATTTTCCAGCTTCATGACTCAAGTAAACACTATACAAAGCCAGCTCAAAATCTGCTCGACATGCCATGGCAGAGCTCTCTCGGTTCTGTCTTATTTATTATTTTTTTCTCCTTTTGCCCGCAAGTGTTGTTGCAGGCAGAGTGGCAGAGTTCTCAATGGGTTTGTCCTGGCATGAATGCCTCAAAACAGAAAGAAAATAAATAGAGAGATGGAAGAGAGAGTGGGGAGAGAAGACGGATAGGGTTGACGCAGGAGGATGTATCCGTGTAATCATACATAGGACACATGTACATTTATGCAGCAGCAGATTGATGGTGTGGCCTCATGATGCTGATACAGTGGGAAAGAAGTGATGGACAGACAGATAAATGGACAGACAGACAATTGGAGAGGAGTGAAGACCTGACGATGCAGAGGGAGATTGTGAATGGATTGATGGTCATTTAGGAGAGCTCTCAGTCCCACAGACAGATAATCAGACAAGCAGCTAATGCAGAGCTGCTGGCAGCGGATCACAATCGGACCCAGTCCACGTCTATCTGTCATGTCTACCCGAGGAAGCAGATGCTGAGCTGTCAGTCATTTATACTGCACTGTTTGACAGGCTGTTTAATACCTGCTACCTGTTGTGTGTGGGTGTGTGAAAGTTTCCCTTCATTTTACAATGCATCCACACTGCCAATACATGATTAGGTCATGTTTGTTTAATGGAATTGCTCTTGTGTTGAGAGGTATGTGCAAAGCCTCAAAATTTGTTCAGACAAACATTCCACTTACTAGATCTGTGGGAATGTGACATAATGGATAATCCATCTAGGCAACCCTCTAGCCTGCTCCCATGGCCCTGTGATGAAATGCTGGCATGGCCGTACAGAATCGATAATAATAATATTAAAAACAGGGCTTTGCATTCCTTCTCACACACATACACTCAATCAGTGCACACATCATGATGCTCAGGTGATACTTTATTGTGGGTTTGAGTTTGATTTTGCAGATAAAGGATGTGAATGGGTGCGGAGCACAGTCAATGCTTGATTGAATAGTCTGCTGCTGTTTACAATGAAACACATTTACTTTTTTATCCGTGTTTCTGTAGACTGACTGAAGTAGAGCCTCCATAAATACCCCCACACTGAGCAGTCAGTGGCTGTCAGACCTCCATTTGTTCCACACTGGAAAAGGACAGCCAATTTCAGGAAGACTTTACAGGATTCCACTCATTGATCACACTTTTGCTCTCTTTTTCTTCTTTCTTTTATTTTAGAAGTTTGATGCAGTGATCAAGTAACCAGGTGAAAAACCTTTAAATACAAACAAAACACCACTTAAAAAAAATTAAAAGCAAGATAACCACATGCAGTTAACAGACTACAATACTTAAATTGCTTAAATTAAATACCCACAAATTAACCTTGTAAATACATAGCAAACAATCCATTTCCAATATTGTGAGTAAATTAATTAAATACAGTAAATACATTTTTAGCTGAATTTGATCATGATTTCATCATTTTAACAGTACAATAAATCAGCAGCTCTTTAAAAGGATAAATCTTCCAAATGCATCACTTTATAAATTGTACTTAGCTCACATGGTTCTTCAGTTTTAATTACATTTAAATCACATGATTTTAAATAGATCACATTTCTAATTATTTAAATACCATGACAGCATTTTAACTATATTTACCCAACATGCTTTTAACCATCAGTATTTGCAGTTCTCAATCAGTTCATCTCAGTCAATGGCTACAAACAATGGGCTACAACAGTTACAATGCATGATAGCTCACCGGCTGCTTCTTCCATGTTCAAAACAAGCTTTGGTTTGCACAAACACTATTTCTGTGTGTTTCTAGCTTCTGTTGCTTCCTCCCAGACTCTCAGTGCTGCTCTGCTGTGATTCTGCAAAGCCAGTTAATTAGCCAGTTAATTAGCTGATCAATCTCACGTGGTGCACTCAACCTGGTGCTCTCAGGCTGGAAGGGGCATGGCCCACAGTTCAACTCAACAGTGTGTGTGTGTGTGTGTGTGTGTGTGTGTGTGTGTGTGTGTGTATATATCTGAACTTCTCTGTGCTTTGTTGACGTGGCCGGGCCGGATGCGCTGTTCTCAGTGCATGTTTGTGCATGTGAGGGTGCCCCACTGGCTAGCTCATGGTAGCCGCTCTGCACCAAAAACGTCCTGCTGACAGAAGGCATCGTAGCAGAATTGTATCGCCCACCCTTTGGTTTTCCCAATAGGTGCACACTGTTAGCTCTGACAGCACTGTCAGCACTGCCGTTGTTTGCACTGGTTTGTTAGCTGCGAGAAAAGATGTATGGCTGTGAGCCTCAGCCGTCGCCATGTTGAGAGCTGTGCGGAGAAAATAGATATGCTCTGAATTTTGTATTGAGCAACTTTATTAACTAGTATTCATTATATTAACACTACGCTATTTTTATTTCAGTATAAACTACCGTACAAAAAAATTGACATTTCATTGCAGCATTTACACGCTGCTGGGTTTATGGATGAACTTCCATCGATATTGCTGCCAGACTGCTAAAATGAATTTCCAATAAGTTTAATGAAAGGCTGTTATTGATCCAATTTATCAATTTCATTCATTCATTCATTCATTCATCTTCGTCCGCTTATCCGGGATCGGGTCGCGGGGGCAACAGCTCCAGCAGGGGACCCCAAACTTCCCTTTCCCGGGCCACATCAGCCAGCTCTGACTGGGGGATCCCGAGGCGCTCCCAGGCCAGTTTGGAGATATAGTCCCTCCACCTGGTCCTGGGCCTCCCTTGGGGTCTCCTCCCAGCTGGTCGTGCCTGGAACACCTCCCTAGGGAGGCACCCAGGTGGCATCCTCACCAGATGCCCGAACCACCTCAACTGGCTCCGTTCCACGCAAAGGAGCAGCGACTCTACTCCGAGTCCCTCACGGATGACCGAACTTCTCACCCTATCTCTAAGGGAGATGCCAGCCACCCTCCTGAGGAAACCCATTTCGGCCGCTTGTACCCGTGATCTAATTCTTTCGGTCATGACCCAGTCCACATGACCATAGGTGAGGGTAGGAACGAAGATTGCCCGGTAGATAGAGAGCTTTGCCTTGCGGTTCAGCTCTCTTTTCGTCACAACGGTGCGGTAAAGTGACTGCAATACCGCCCCAGCTGCTCCGATTCTCCGGCCAATCTCACGTTCCATTGTTCCCTCACTCGCGAACAAGACCCAATCAATCACCTTGATTAAAAAATGCTTCAATATTGGCTGTGTAAATGGCCTAAATGTGTGTTATGTGTTGTTATATGTTTATTTAGCCGTATAGAGGAATGTTTTGTACTAATGCCCTTACAGCACAGACGGAAGCAAGGAAAGATAAATGGGGTTCACTCTGAAATTTTGTGTATGTGAGACCCAGACTAACTCTATTCGTGTCGGCCTGATTACGGTGCATTGTCAGTAGATAGAAGCTGTTGTGCCCTCCCCCCTCCCACTGTCCTGGGGCCTGTCCTGGCAAACAGTGTTCTGTTGTAGCTGAATAAATATGTTGAACTTGTGTCTGTTTGTGCAGTATACTGTAGATAAGTGGTGGAGTAAATAAAAAAAGTGTGTAGAGGTTTTACATTAGTGTGTGTGTGTGTGTGTGTGTGTGTGTGTGTGTGTGTGTGTGTGTGTGTGTGTGTGTGTGTGTAAATGTGGCTCCCTAATCTGTTCTGGAGGGCAGATAAGAACCATGAACACACACACGTGCATGCACACACTTTCAGCAATTAATTATATTCCCTTTCTTGTTCTTTTCGCTTTTCAATCTCACTTGCCCTTGCCTCCTAGTTTTCACGAAAACTCTCACTGAACTGTCACAAATGCTTGTATGCACACGTACGCACAACACTCACACACAGTGACTCCAAGGGTTAATGTGAACCATTAGTAACCAGAGTAGGCTGTAAGTGCTGTGAAGTGACAGATTCAGAGACTGTGAGTGGATCTCACCTTACATGTGTTCCCCATGACATGAATATGACTGTCATTAATCAAAGCCTTGAAACAAATACTACTTTCATTATCCTGTAATAGAAATATTCCTCAAGTCTTAATTCATGGCAGCCATTAATAAATAAAGAGCTGTCCTTCACAGAAAAGCAATGTGCTGTCTTACATTTCATATCCAGTTTAAGTCTCTGTTAGATCTTTGTTTTCTCGAGACCGTAAATTTTGTTTCTGACCAAACAAGGGTAGTAATACTTAGATTTCTGAAATCATTAAACTGTTACAAATTCAAAATAAGTGACTGTCATCAGCACAAAAGCTAGCATCCCCCCACTCCCATGCACACACAATCTCACCTTCCAGCCGTGCCTTATCCGTCCCTTTCTTTGGTTGTTTTGTCCTAAGGGCAGAGGGCTGAGGGTCAGCTCAGTCATATCCGGCTTTGCTTTAACTCCGCTCAGAAGTCCCTGCGGCTTCATGAATATTATAATGAAGCGTATTCTTTTTGCTGGTCGATAGTGATTCAAGGACACACATGAACAGATGCACACATACATTACACACAGCTTTACCATGGAGTATCTGCTGCATTTGCCTCTCTGTCTCATACACCTTCATGATGGACAAAGGCTTCACCTCCACTCCAACGGATCTCACGTGGGGCAGCACATGTGATTATATATACACATGTGGCTATATAGTCTAAATAAGGCAACAGTGATGAATAATAGAGAGTGATAAAAACAGCTTCAACTGAGCTCTTGGCTAGAAATGGGGCTCAGAGAGAGCACACCGAATATAACACATTGCTAAAATTGATACATTTACATGGATTGCAATATCCTTAATGTCTTAATCAATACTGATTAAGACAATAGAAGCTGTAAACAACATTGTCTGATTGCTTTTACCTCAATAAGGCCCAAGTTGTAATACACGTAATTGAATTGTGGTGAGAAGTTAAGTAGAAGAGTGGACACACACAAATATTGAATATGGTGGACCATCTATGTACTTACAAGGTATCAAAACCTTGTTAGCGATGCTGCCAGTCAGAAAAATATTGGCACAACAAGCTAGATACATCTATATGGAAAGTATGAAGAGTTTTCTATTCAAATTAAGATGTTTAAACTTAAATGCCATAACAAAATGCAACAACAACAAAAAAATATTTTCAAGTTAAATGGCAGCTGGCCAAAAATATATATATATATATATATATATATATATATATATATATATATATATATATTAGAAATTTTATCACATGGCAATCACGCTAAAATTTTGTAAAAGCTGCCCATCCATGCTGCGCTGCAAGACTATTGTTTAGAAATCTACACAGGTTAAAGTGCTCTTTGTAATGTGAATACAAGGATACAACTTAGAAGAATAATACACTATCTGCATTAATATGGTATATGTGTGTCTGTAGTATAGCAGAGATAAAAGACAACAGGGAGGACAATTTTGCAGGCTTTAATGCTAGTTAGGCCGGCTGAGCTAATTAGCCTGATTTACTGATCCTGATTCAGATGAGGAGGAAAGCCTCAGATTACTGAGACGAGCATTTTGTGTTTGTCACTGAAATTGTGTCAATCTGTTGAAACTGTTCATCGGCAGGGGGTTGGATCAGCTAATGAGGGCTTTACAAATGTGTTGCAGTTTGTTGCAAGTGTTACAGTAGGATTGGCTTGTGAGATAACTAGCCACCCCTCACCCCCCTGAGGATGAAAAGGAGCTTAATGGTACGGGACTCAGCAGGGATGCTACTTTCTGTCGGGAAATTGTGGCACTGTGACCTCTTGCCCTCTAGTCCCTCTCTTTGTCCCTTTTTAGCTGTTTGTCATCTGCCATTTGTCTGTCCTTCTCTGCCCACTCCCTTGAGTCAAAAGGCAGTGTTTGTTCTGCAGAGGTTCATGTTGATTCTGTCTTTTCTTTGTTTGGACCATGGGAATTCTTGACACTAATGCCAACAGTATGCCCCAAATTAATTTGGCATTTTTCCTAAGCAGTAATGTGCTGTATAGTGGCAGAAGCAAACTACTCAACCAGTCATTTAATATTGTCGGCCAGTCACAGGCAAAGAAGACTGCAAACATATGGGCCTGCCAGCCTGGACACACGGCGGAGATCGAATCCAAAGCCTGTCGTGTCCTACTTCTACCCTTGCCTCCCCTCTACCCCCACGTCTACCCGAGGTGTGAGGTAGCATTCATACTTAGAGCTGTCAGTCACCATGACACTTGCAGGAGTTCTTGAAACATTCAAACGAGGGTTTGTTCATTTATGAGAAAGTAATGTGCTTCGCCCAGCCCCTCACAGCCATATCAGCGTAAGCGATAAGCGACAGCCAACTTCCGTTCACAGACTAACACCTCTCTTCAAACAGTAATTTGATGTGTGAGAGAGAGAACTTGCTATAACGACACGTGAAAAATTCCAGCACAGAGTAGATCACAATGTCACATTTTTGCTTCACGTGTATCTTTTAATGTGATTGAATCCCCTCTACCCTATCTCCCCACTTAGGGAAGCACTAGCAGAGTGCTCTCATTGAGAGAGATCACAGCAGTCTTTGATCAGGGGTTTAGAAGGACCTGCTTCATACCGTACCTTTCCTAAACCCTCCTCGCCTTTCTCTGTATGGGCCTCTGGCTTAGAGGAAAAGCTGGCTAATCAGATAATAATACAGCATCAGCTTGTATAATAGTCGGTGGCTGTGTTCCAGGCCTGCAGTGCACTACACTGACTACCAGTAAAGTTCACTGATGAGGTTACAATGTGGCTGTGTGTATGTGTGTGTGAGTTTTGTAATTCATTAATTGCCTCTTGCAGCCCCCAGACAGTCCGGTCTGCCAATTAGTCTCATTAGGGTTTCTCCATTACTGTTTTTTTATTAGAAGCAGGGGATTGTGCTTTCTCCACTTTAAAGCTGTGAAACATACAAAACTATGTCAGAACTGCTAGTGAATACAATTATTACCATCACACGTTTCTGGTCCTTTTGGATCCTTGAAGGTTAGAATATGTTTTGTTGTGCTTCTTTTTAGATTCAACTGTCAGAGAAGATTTACAATTCAGTTTGTTGTATCTGAACATAGCATTACTGTATTTTTAATGGAGGGGGGGTCATGCTGTTACTAGTGTTTTTGTGCTGTTGTTACTCATAATAAACTATCTTGCAGGTTGAATGTATACATTTTATTCCAGCCCACAGTTATTTATGAGTCTGCTCTGGAACCTGTACGCAGTGTTTCGTAAATCTTTACTCTTCAGGCCTGTTATACGCTGAGAGACCACACACAGTCATACAGTAGATAGATATACCAACACACATGCGCATGTTCTCCCACACTTCTTGTTATTATCACCTATACATTGCCTTCAAATGATTATGAAGTTTTCTTTGCCTGCTCGCAGCTCCTCCCAGCTCCCACTCTGCTACTATATGATAATGCAGACCCAGTATATTAGGCTGAGTGTGCACGGCCGTGTAAGAGCCATCACCCTTTAGTGTGCCTATAAATTGCTGGAGTGATCACTGCTTGGCAGACTCTAAGCTTCCTTTGCGCTCTTGTAACTCTCAACAATTTGTTTTATAGCTTGAAATTCACTCTTCTGTTGCTCTCTTTAGGGACATCGGCTAAAAAAATAAATGCACTTGCATGTACAAAATGCACATGCAGAGCAGATATGCAATAACGTACGTGCATGCATTTGTTTGCACATGCATATTCCGGCACCTCCTGCATGTACATAAAACATGATTTAGGACACAAACACACTCATATCATTTCTCTCTTTAGCACTTTCTGCTCTGACACCGCCCTGTGTGTGCTGGGACCCAGCTGCATTTGAAACACATTGCCTTTGTGTGAGAACAGCTGGCTGCAAAGTCATTTGAACACACACTCACACACACACAAGCACATGTGGACAAGCATTCACATAGTTTTCCATGCAAGGAGAGCTGAATTGGTCTATATTGTCAGCGAATAATTGAATGCATAAGCTGTCTGAAGCTGGGAGATTTCACAGTCTTCCAGTTATAAGGGCGAGTTGGTCCACTGTTAAATCTCTATAGCAATCACCTCAATAATGACATCAGTATGTTGGCACCTAGACCAAGGTACACAGGCGCATTTTGCCATATGAAAGGGCCCAGGGAGTGTGTGTGTGACCTGGCACTGAACAGACCTGGACTGCTCTGTAGCCAGCCTTGCTGTCGTAAAAGGCGAATGCAAACACTCCACCCAGTTACTGTTTCTCTCCCCCGTCCCTCCGCTCTGTCTGACCAGTGCCAAACAAGTTCCCTTCACTGTTATTGTGCCCAGGCTTTCCAGCAGCAGCTGGAGTCTGCGACACTGTAGGGATGTTGTTGGGTGAATTGGATCATTGTTTTTGAGTGATTTGGGGATTGTTGTCTGTTTTCTCCTGATCTCCAGGCTATGTGTTCTGGAAATCATTGTACACATATGTGTACATACTGCGCTTAATGTGTGCTTTGTTATGCATCTGTGGTCATGAGTATGACAGTGACATGTGTTGTGTGTTACTGAAAGTCACATTAGCAATGTGACTTCCTCCCCCAAGATCCCAGCAATTCGCTTATTACTCCATTTTGTCCATTCACCCATATTCTGTCCATATCCTTATTATATTATATTACATTATATTATTTCTTCATTCCCACTTTTCATTTTCTCTCATACGCTAACTCTCTCTCAGCTAATTTGCCATTGATTTCTCTTCCTCTCTTTATCTCGTACTCTTTCTTGCACTCTCAACTGCTCCCTCCATCCTTAACTGCAGCCGTGCTCTGGGTGTGGGAGGGGAAGAGGGTGAGCATGAGGGAAAGTAGCGGAAGAGGGTGGAGAGGAAGGCGAGGCACATAGTTGTGGCTGGCTAATTGAAAGCCAGCAGTTTGGTCAGTGAAATCTGTATGGGAGTGGTCAGGAATTTCCAATTCTTGGTTATGTTTGTGTATGTGAAATGGAGAAAGACAAAAGACAAAAATGTCGAAGGACAATTTCTTTTCTTGTTACAACATTGATGCCTGTTGTGTATGCACATGTTTCAGAAGTGCAGATTTTACTGTGCACATGCTTGCTACGGTAAACCCAGACTTGTCCTCTGAACATGTATAAAGACTGGACTGCGTGAGGCTGCCTCACTGTCCGGTACTAAATGCTAATGCCAGCAGGCTAGAATGCTCACAATGACAATGCTAACATGGTGACGTTTAGCAGGTGTAATATTTACCATGTTCACCATCTTAGTTCAGCATGATAGCATATATGCTATCATGCTGAACTAAGATGGTGAACATGGTAAATGTGGTAAATATATTAGCAAAAGTGTGTATACACACTTTTGCTAATTAGCATTACAGCTGAGGCTGATGGGAATGTCATTAGTTTTACAGGTATTTAGTCATAAACCAAAGGATTGGACGAATTAAAAATTGTACTTGATAATGGCTCTGGATGAAAACAATTCATCCTTAAGTGGAAAATGAATGTCTGTACATGTAATTGTTGTCCATCCAATAGTTGTCGATTTTGTCCTGATTTCAGTGAGCACCAAAGTGACGAAACTGCCATCAGTAGAGCTACGCTAAATGGCAAAATATTATACTGGTTAAAATATGCTTTCTTTTTTCAATAAGTTGCCACATTTTACAAATATACATATGAGTAGTTTTGTATATGTAAACACAATTAGTAATAACTCCTCCTCCTCTCTTCTGTCATTCTCAAGTAGTTTGAATTAATATGGTTCTACTGCACAGAGCAAACTGTGTTGTTTCTTGTTGTGTTTAATACTAATTTGCTGTTAAATCTAACCCCATGGACTAACTCCATGCTGTAACTGCAGCCGTCTGGTCTGCTCAGGGCCTGAGGTCAGAGGTCAAGGGTCAGTGATCTGAACAGAAAAGCCTACTCATTCGTAACAACACATCGTAAACACACCATTACACACCATCTGCAGCGGCGTCAAATCCCCAAACCAGCTTGTTTGTGTGTTTGTGTAGGTGTGTGTGTGTGTGTGTTGGTGTCTCTGAGATCACACCCACAGACACACAAGTGAGGATCAACACACACAGCCAGACAGGGACAGTGAGGTGATGGAGGAAGTGACCATCTGGTATCTACTGAGGCATCAAATTACCTGCTGAATGGTTTACATTGGCCTCATGCATAATACTGTGTGTGACATACAGTGATGCTTTTAAAAATATATTGTTTGAAGCAAATACTAATATTTACTATTGCTTATATTGTTCCTGCTGTTCTATTCTTTGTTACATTATCCCTTACATTCATTTGACAGACTTGTTTAAATCCAAAGCAACTTTTTTGATACACACATTTATTGTCTTGCTCAAGGACACTTCAACATGGGGACAGGGATCCCCCAGCCCTGTGAAAAATGGCCAACCCACTCTACCATGTTTATGATTTAGCTAAATAACTCCACAAGAACAATAATGGTTTGAGTATGAGGTAACCGTATGCAGTTGATCTAAATTATGCCATAACTCTCTTTCAAAGATAATTGCCAGTAAGTAATTAAGAAGTTTTCTGTCTTTAGTGTAACTGTCAAGTCTTTTTTTTTCCCTCTCAGAAAAAGACACTCTCCCAATTATTTCCAAGTCTGCTCATATACAGAGCTTTATGCTTCGTTACCTCAGCAACAGATTTGCTCATATGGAACCCACTACCTCTCTTTCTGTTGCCAAATCTGTCCCTTCATTTCCTGATTGCCATCTCCCTTTTGCCAAAATTGTGTTTTTCCCATCATTGCTGTCTTCTCTTGTAAGTCTAGCGCCTCCTCACCAACCCTCCCTCTGCATCCCCTAACACTATACCCTGCTCATCTCTTGACATTCAGCGCTTTCTCTTTCTGTTCTTCCACTTGTACTTCCCGTTCTCGTCTCTGTTTTACTCCCAACTGCCTCTTACACTCACCCAGACCTTTCGCCCTGTCAACCCGTATCTCTGCCGTTGTTCTCTCTCACCCCGCTCGCTACTTTTTTTTCTTAAGTCCCCCCTCCCCTTGTTTCCTTTGACAGCACCACCTCCCCTCTGTGTCACTGCTTGATACCCAACATGCACTACTGCATCCCCGTCGCTCATCCACCCTTACTTCACCCTCTATCTGGCTGCTGTCCACACTGCCACAATCAGAGGCAGGCAGCCTCTGTCAATGCCCACTGGTCTAACACCTGCCACTCTGAAGACACTGTGTGAGGGAGTCACTGTGACCATGTGTGTGTTTGCAAGGTTGTATTTATCCGTGCCTGTGAGCATTTGTGAAAGATTATAAAGACAAAATGAGTTTATCATCCTCACTAGACATTTCCTTGCTTATTGTAGTTTGGTGTGTTTATCTCTTACTTCGGTGTCTGTGAGGGTTTATGTTAGTTTTACCGACATACAACCAGACATGTGGATTAGAGGTAGATCTAGGCTGTTAGTGTTCTATTCTGAGATCCCCCTTAAGGAGAAGCCTGTTAATTTAGCTGCTCTAAATACAGAACCCCCTCCTAGCAGGTCACTCTAAAACCCGCTACATGAAACTGGACTGTGGTGACAGCTCTGTGCGTGCGTGTCTGTTTGTGCTATAAGTGTGTGTGCGTTCCTTCAAAGTTGGCTGGCTAGCCTCCGGCTGAGTGGTGCATGGACAATGGTTTGTGGTGCCACCATTGACGAGGACATTTGGACACGGCCAGAGCTGGGCTTTCTCTGTTTAATATCAGTTCATATTTTTTCCCCTTTTTCATTCAAATGTATTGCTCACAAGGAATCTTTTTTTCAGATTTTCTGATTGAATAATAACGCAATGATTTTCCCCACAAAACAAGGTGGTGTATCCAAATTGTTATTTTGTCCAAAGTTAATTGGTTCAATTATTAATTTATTTTCTAAGTTTTCATCTAATTTGATTTATCAAAAAAAAATGTTATCGCTGAATCCTGTCTGCATGTGTTGCTCTTTCTTAAAGTTAAGTCAGTTAAGTATTTACTGCAACGAAATCAAAAACATAAATGCAGGCTTGAATGTGCATTCTCCTTTATTCTCAGTTATAATGACTTATTATCTGTTCAAAAACTCTGAGACACTTGAATGAAAGAAAACCAACTCAATCAAACAGTAAACACTCATAATCAACAACACTTGACCTGTAAAATGTAATTCTCCACTTGTACCTCGCAGATATCCAGTAGCTAACTTAAGTGCTACACGTTTATACCATTGCTGTAATTTAGTCTCCTTTCGTTCACAGCCAAGAGTTGTGTAATTGCTTTTCAGTAAGTGAATGTGTTATGTAATGGCAGGCATATTTGTGTAGCTACATTGTGTTCAACAACCAGTGTAGATTTTACACGACTCTATACTGATCATTATCTTCATCAGTATAAGTACACTCAGTCATGCTCTCATTTTGTTTAATAATTCTTCACTCTGGCAGTGTTTCTGAGAAGGAATTTGCTAGTAATCACCGCCGTCCCTTTTAAGGTTATACCATGTTATTGCAGCAAGGGAAACGGTAATGCATGCCAGACTATGATTTGCAGTGTTACAATGTTTTGGTGGTTGGGTTTAGAGACAGAATAGTTGGATCTGTGTGATTCACAGCTCATAGTGTAGCTTTCACCACCATGCAGAGCAAGTGTGGTTATATCCAAAGGAAACAAATTTGTTTTTCCAAGACTACGGTTAATCAGAAACCACACAAAACCTCATCTTGAAGTGCACTGCGTTCAAATGTGGACTTTTGTGTTCAAACTGGATTCATTCCTTTCCCGCGGCTCCTCTGTTGAAAAACGTGTGGGACTCGTGCTAACACAGACACAAAGAGGGTATGGAGGAGAAGAAAGAAAAGCTGATTGAAGACGGTGAAGAGGAACGGATGGAGTGTGAGGGAAGGCGGAAGAAAATGAGTATAAGTATAAAAGCTTAAATCAAAAGAATGAAAAATTCATAAGAATCGGCCAGAGAGAGCTTATAAATGAGAAACATTGGAGCAGAGGAGGAGATGGTGCATTTATCAGGCAAAGAGAGGGGCGGGAAAAGAAGGGCAAAGAGAGCACTGGACTTTATTTGTGGGGAGATTGCAAGCTTGTTAATGTATCACTGAAGAGGACACACACACACACCCATACACACACCCACACACACACACACACACACACACACACACACACACACATACATAAATACATTCAAATATTCCAGCAGTCGGGCAGATGCTGCACGGCATTTGTTTGAGTAACCGTCATATTTTCCTAATTTGTTTCAAGCAGTTCTTTAAAGATCTTACTCAGATTGAAGCAGTTGATGTGCTAAGAGCAAAGGTGTTTCAGCTTAAAAAAGAGCGCTGGCACTAACACTCAAGGTCAACCCGGCTATGCCTTTCCTTGGTCTTTGTTTGATTCCTGGATCTCTTTGTGCTCTCCCATCCCTCTCAGCTCATATGTTAGTTCTTCCCCTCACTGACTATTGTTTGAAGTTCATGCATACAGTGTTTTTGTACTGCTGACAAAGTGGAGAGGGGCTTAGAGATTTGTTTAAACTCTGGACAGCATCATTAGAGGCAGAGCCAGAACCTTTACTGTCTGCATGTGTTTGAGTATGTGTGCATGTGTCCATGGTGTGTGTACTTCTGCTTAAGTGTACACAATATGTTTTTCCCCAGATAAGCCAGGTCAAGTTTAGTTTAATAATATTGTATTTTTCCTTTGAGAAAGTAGCTTGAAGAAAGGAACCATGGCTAGAGGTGTGTGTGTGTGTGTGTGTGTGTGTGTGTGTGTGTGTGTGTGTGTGTGTGTGTGTGTGTGTGTGTGTGTGTGTGTGTGTGTGTGTGCCTGGGGTCTCTTATGAGGTGTGTGTGTAGTGAATAAGTTTGCACTAAATGATTAAGCATCTGCTCAGCAGGGGGGTTTGTAAGAGGGCGAAAGGCCACGTGTGTGAATTTTGTCCATGCCCCTCTCTCTCTCTCTCTCTCTCTCTCTCTCTCTCTCTCTCTCTCTCTCTCTCTCTCTCTCTCTCTCTCTCTCTCTCTCTCTCTCTCTCTCTCTCACACACACACACTGAACAGACTCTTAAGTGCTTTCAGAGACACATCTCAGTATTGTATCCACAAGAGACCTGTAATCTACTGCAGGCTAACACTCTTGATGTCTTCATTTCTCCTATTCTTGCCAAAAAGAATTGCCCTTCTTTGTATTGCTATCTGTTAGAGAAGTCATGCCTATCCTCTTCCTTCCTCAATTCATCTTGTACTCTAGTTATGTCTTCCTACATTTCCCAAAGATGTGTTATTATCTGTCATTTAAGACTTATTTCCCTTACAATAATTTTTTTTACCTTCTCCACCATCCCTTGTGCTTGCAGGACAGCGACATCCAGAAGAAGATTGACCATGAGATTCGTATGCGCGATGGAGCATGCAAGCTGCTGGCCGCCTGCTCCCAGAAAGATCAGGCGTTGGAGGCGGCGAAGAGCCTGCAGACCTGCAGCACGCGTATCATGGCCTACATGTCGGAGCTGCAGAGGATGAAAGAGGCTCAGGTCATGCAGAAGCTCACGCGGAGGTCGTCAGATGCAGGGCCAATGGACGACAGACTCCCGTGCAAAGGAAAAGTGGCCATCTCAGGCAAGTAAAACCTTGTCTAAATGTCTGGATGTGTTGTGTTGTAGGGTCATTTTATGCAGGATTATGCAAGCAATTTGTAAAAAGCACAACTTAATTTATTTATTGTTGTAGATGTTGATATGCACCGCCAATATATAAGAGAACCTTGAACCTTTGTGATTCCTTTAGTGTTACTATTTAATACAGAGCTCCTCTTGTCAGGCAGAGGCTGACTGGTAGATGCTGCCTCTTGCAGTATGACAGTGGGCAGTCAGATGAATAATTATGGAGCTACTCTGTTTGCATTGCAGACGCACTGCAGGTAGATAATTCACACCAGGGACACCAAAACAACCAGTTCTTGTTTGTCTTTAGAACATGATGAGAGGGTAACAAAATATACAGTATGTATGTATGTATGTATGTATGTATGTATGTATATATGTATATGTATATATATATATATATATATATATATATATATATATATATATATATATATTAATAACATGTGATACAGGGAGCATGTGTGATTTTGGTATGGAGGTTTTTTTGCTGCATGTCTGATACCCAGCTGGAGAGATACACACTCACACTCAGATGGTAATTAGCTGTGGGTACTTTAGCCAGTGACTGAGTGCACACACACATTCACATAACCACTTATCAGTTAGACAGTAAGGGTGATTAACATTTTTGTGGTCTAATCCCCTGTCTGTTGTCATTACAGATCTTCGGATCCCTCTCATGTGGAAAGACACGGAGTACTTCAAGAACAAAGGAGGTGAGGAGCCAACTCTGTGTGAAGAATTGTATTGATGGAGTATTAATGATTTATGCCTATAGGATTTATTAATGATTTGCTTCTGAGGGAATGGTATGTGGCTTCACACACGGTTATGAAATGGCTAATTCAAATATGTTGAATGTGTGTCAAAGCTTTGTATAACCACAGGGGTGAGTGTGGGATTCCTCATGACTGAAGAACAAAAAAAATCACATTTTATCATTGGCTAGAGGGCGAAACATTGATGTGGACTTTGAGATTCATATTTGAATCATATTTGACCCATTGAACTGTGCAGACACATCATACAGTAGGACATTTTCTCTACGATATGCGCGGTCCACAGCACAGCTCCTGCAGCTGATTATTACGATATGTTGCAGCTTTACCAGAAATCTCAGTATTTTCCAGGAAATGTTTTTTGTAGACATGAGGAACTCCTGGCAGCACAACCTAACCCATCGTTCAGTCCTCCTGGCTTTGTCTCTTGGCTCTGAGAAGCAGCAGCAGCACACAGGTGCTAAACTGGGTCATTATTAGTAATCTAAGGAACTCACGTTTTTGTTCTGTGGACTATTACTGTGAACCATTTCATAGTTAAACATTTTTATGGCATTTCAGAATTCAATGGTCCACTGAAAATATAACAATGGTCTATCATAAAAATGACTATTTGCTATCCCGCCTCCTCTCGATAAAGTCAATGTGGGTTAACCCCCTTGCAGTCATTATAACAGTCTCAGAGCTCATTCTCTCCCCTGGCAGCTTCAATGGAATTAATCTGCATGGCCTGTGCATATAAATGAACTCAAGAGACAGGTAGTAGACTCTTAACAAAGCTTAATGAGGCTGTTAGTCAAGGTCATTAAGCACACTGAGACATAAACTGAGCCCAGGAGGTGAGGAGGAGTGAAGCATGTTCCTCCATCACGTGACAAATCACATTCTATGCAGAGCGTTGCGCTCATACTTTGAATGTTAAGTGTGAATATTAAGTGTCAATGTGCCGTGTACATAAATATCGAAGCACATAAATAGGAGCGGTCTACGTCTTTTAGCCTTTTCAGTTGAAACCTTGAATTTTGAGAAGTGACAAAAAAATGTTACATACATGTCTCACTGTTATTAATATGTTGGTGTGTCAGCATAAGGGATCACCATAATAGTTACCTATATTCATGCATTCCCAAAAGGGTATCACAGCTTCTTTACAATGCACAGGCATTTTTTCACAATGTATATAGAGGGCAATAATTGTAGCTCTAATTTGCTACTGCAAGGATAAACACCATTGTGCTTCAGTTTCAACCACAAAACATGCTTCATAGGAATTCTTGGCACAGCTGTCCAGTTCACAGATTGCTGAACTGAAACTAACAACAGTAGAAGTGCTTGTCAGCCAGGTGGAGGAGCTGATCGTATTTCACCTTTAACTACTCGGGTTATATTCCCTCTCTAGCCTCTGTCCTCAACACGTTGTAAAAGCAGTTATCTCCATTTTGGAGGTGATGTTGTTTTGGAGCTGAAGATGAGTTTTCAAGTGATGCAAATTAATGAAAGATGTCAAGATATCACATAAGCTTTATTTTCCTCTTTTGTTCTGCCGTTCCACCTCGTCCTTTGTAGAGCTTCATCGGTGTGCAGTATTCTGCCTGCTGCAGCTGGGAGGAGAGATCTTTGACACAGACATGGTGATAGTGGACCGGACACTCACTGATATTTGCTTTGACAACACCATTGTATTGTAAGTAATCTGTCTCACACATAAACTGAAATACTCACAAAAACAAAACTGATATGGTCATGTTCATCATGTGTATCCTTTCGCAGTAATGAAGCCAGCCCGGGTTTTGAGCTGCGTGTTGAGCTGTATAGCTGCTGCTCAGAGGACGACTACTCAGCAGGCAGCACGCCAAGGAAACTAGCCAGTAAACTGAGCTCGTCACTAGGGCGATCAGCTGGGAAGAAGCTCCGGGCAGCCATGGACCCTGGGCCATGTAGTCCTGTTAGCAATGGAGGGGCTGCTCCTCTTCTACTGCCAGTTCCCTCTGTACCGTAAGTTTAAATATTAGCTAGTTTATATGTTGAATAGAGGGAGGAATTATATATATATTCCAGAGAATACAAGTAGGCATCTTTATAGAGACCATTTGTCACTATGAACATGCATTCTCAAATGCAAAATTATTTCAATCCCCTCTCTTGTGTGTTGACAGGGGCCCTAAGTACCACCTCTTAGCTCATACCAGCCTGTCACTGTCGCACATCCAGGACAGCTTTCGCACACATGACCTCACCATCTCAGGCAACGGTGAGTGGCAGCCTCCTTCAATCTGTCTCCTCACCATCTTTCTCTTTTCTCTGCCAATCCAGCCATCTGTCTGTTTTTTTGTGCTTCCCTCACTCCTAACTGTCTCACTTCCCTTCCTTGGGTTCTAATAATTTCCCTTAATTTCCCTCTTCTCTCCCCTTTCTTCCTCCCCCCTCCTCTCTGTCCTTCCATGTTCTCTGACAGACAGCCATTTTCAAGGTCACAATAATAACGGCTGTGCTATGAGGTGACTGCTGTGTAAAGCTGTAATGATGTGGGCTAACAAGGGCCCAGACCCTCAGACAGACAGGCCCCTAGTGTTTTATTCATTGGCTTTTCAGCCTGCTGTAAAGTTTCATTGCTGCACTTCATGACACTCCCTGCAGCTGCCAGTCTTTTATACCCCTGTGCCTTGTTTTGTGTTCTTAAGGGGGGCAGTATGATGACAGCAAAAAGTGTGTGTATCTCTTTGTGTGGATGCACATGACTATACATGTTTGTGTGTGAATTTTGAATGTCATGTGGGAATACTTTTATTTATTCATGGTGTTTATTTTCACCCATCCATCTCCCTCTCTCTTTCCCTGCAGAAGAGTGTTCGTATTGGCTGCCGCTCTATGGCAGTATGTGTTGCCGCCTTGCAGCTCAGCCTCACTGTATGACCCAACAGATGATGAGTGGATGTTTGAAAGTTAAGGTAAGTTGGCAGGTGTGTGTGCGGCAGTGAAGGGAGCTATGAATTTCAGGGATTCAATAGATTTAGTTTTTTGTCCTGGTTGTCCTTTTCTCCTTCTCCACTTTCTTCCTCCTCTTCTTATGTTGCCATCTTTCTTTGTGTTTCTCTCCCTGTCTTTTAATCCACACTTCACTGATATTTTCCTCTACCCCACAGCAGTTGGGAGGTGACCCTCAGAGTTGGACAAAAGTATACGGCGTTCTAAAAGGAACAAGCCTTTTCTGCTACCACCGGCAAGAAGATGTGGAGGCTAACGTCGAGCCAGCTTTCACTATTGCCATCAACAAGGTCAGCAAAGGAATCACATAAATGGAGAAAATATCTGGAATAGAGTAAAGCGCTCCGGAGGTTGAGCCAGCCTGACACAACCCATATAGTTGTGTTGTTTTTGGTAATGCCTGAGGCATCGGAAGCATAGACGGAAAGGATTTGGGCTTGTGGATTGCTGCCCGTTTGAATCTCAAGACAACTGGTTGACTCTAAGCCAAAGTAAATACAGAATGAGCTCTTCTCTTATCTAGTAGTAAAAGTGCCCATGAGCAAGGCACTCAGCCCTCAGTTGTCCAAGTAGAGCTGTTCAGAAGCCAAACATAGAAAACTGTTCCGTGTTAATGTTCAGCAATGCTAGAAAAGAGCAGGCATGTCCTGATAAAAGGCTTTAAAGATTTGAAAATAAAATCTGTTCATCCATCTAGGTATCATAATTCTCTCATCCAGTCATTCAGACAGTCAAGTTCTTGATCATCTTATTTCCTGTGTCTGGGAGTTGATGCCTGTGAGTCTTCTCATTCTTTCCCTAGTGACTCATTCAGTCTTATGTAGCCGCTAACCCTGATCTCCCAGCTCACCTAAAGCCAAGTCAGTCAAATCAGGGCTGTGTGATCCTTTGTCATACATTTAGTTGTCTGTCCTAAAGAGAGCGCAGTGTGACGAATAGATGAATAGAACAACACTGTCATCTAGTGGTCATACACAGACGTAGAGACATTTGGAGTAGAACTAAGATGTGGGAATTGGGAGTCTGCACCTTTTGTTGGTTAATTGCTGAAGGGAAATGGATTGGAAGAGGACTAATTAGTGGCGGTACTAGTGAGGGCTTATATTCAGTGGGGACTTACAATTACAATTGCCGTAATGATCACTTGTTGCAGCACATAATTGTGTTAGTTCAGGAGTGCTGGCATTCATTCCTGATTGTATTCATATTGTGGTAGATGATTGCATTCTTTGCTGCTCCTGTGTTTCAGGAGACCAGAATACGTGCGTCTGAGAAAGACCCTCAAAGTAAAGTTCAGAATATCTGCATCAGTAACCAGTATGGAGGTGAGGAGGTCACGCACACCCTGACAACAGACAGCCGTGAGGACACACACCGGTGGATGGAGGCCTTTTGGCAACATTTCTACGACATGAGTAAGTACTTGCTATGCTCTAACACATGAAATGTGTGATACATACAGGCACTTACATATTCTACAATAACTACTTAAAGGACGCCAATTCAAGGACATACACTGTTGTATATTCTGGATCTGCTGCTTGGTACGTTGAAAGTGACAGTTTGTCTCCAACATACAGGCCAATGGAAACAGTGCTGTGATGACTTAATGAAAATTGAACTGCCATCACCAAGGAAACCAGCTCTTGTCACACCAAAACAGGGCTCGCTCTATCACGAAATGGGTAAACGCTCTCCCTGATTATATCACTGCGGATATGCATAAAGAAAAATGCTTGCTCACTTTTAGCCGAAAGAATAAAAGCGAAAGCAGGGAAAGAAAGCACTGTGCCCGCTTTGCATGTGACTGTATGTAGCTTTAATTCCTTGGGTCCTTGTGCATGAGAGATGCTGTCACAATTACATTTTCCTCTCCGATATCTCAAACTCACACTCTCAGTACTGTAGAATAGAATGGGTCTTATCTCTGACACGCTGACTCACTCTCTGTCTTCTGTTTTCTCTGTTCCTCTTTGTCCTTTCCTATTTTCCTTGTGTGTCCCGAATCCATCACTCCCTGGCTCTGTCTTTTTTGTCCTTCTTTATTATTTCCTTGTGTCCTCATACATTATTCATGATTAACGTCACATTTTTCATCAACTTCCACCATTCATTTTTTTTATGGGGGAATTATCTTAATCCTTGAGTGAATCTTTTTTTCTTCTCTCATCATGCCTTAACATTCACTAATAAACATGAATCAACCTTTATCACTTTCTCTCATGATCATTAAAACACATAAATACTGAACGCAACCGGTTGCAAACATCCTATCCACTCCATCCCTTCTCTCTCGCCAACCTCCCTCTCGGTTTTCCTAACCCCTCCCCGGCAGCTCCTCTTGCCACACCCTCCTCTGAGGGTCTTCTGCTGCAGGATAATGCTGTGTCTGCTGAGATTCGGGCTCTGCTCTCGTCTTATTACAACGACAGGTGATGTAACAAGAGTAGGGCTCCACATAAATTATGTTGAGGTAAATATTGCAGTCCGGGATTTACTGCAAATCCAGGATCAGAACATTACAGGACAGGATATTTTTGTTTCATGATCATTCATCATAATTAAATAAACATTAAGACGTGCAGAATTAAAATTACAAGACTTTTTTTGTACAACTGTACAATGCATTACCAGACATAAAATCTAATTTGATTGCAATATTTCCATATGAACTTAAGAATACATTTCAAAGTAACATTTCACAAACTGCAAGTATGTCTCTAAATCTGCCCATAATCCATACTTCCAGTGAGCTCAAAATTTTCATTAATTTTGCATTAAAACCATGCTAATCCCTGCCTTAACAAAGAATATTAAAAAAAAAACTGGATTACCAGTTCACGTTCCAAATGGTCAGAACTTCCAGTTTGAAAAACCAGACTCAAGCCCAGTATCCATCAGTATAATGAAGAATTTTGCTGCATCTCTCTTGCAGTTATTGAGTCATCCAATGACCTCAGCAGCACTGTGTCAGACATCCTGGCTCGGAGAATGCGGGAGCTGGAGCTCCGCAGCCAGCTGGGAACCTCCCCCACCTGGATGTCTGTGTTTGAGGAGAACAACCCCAAAAGCGCTGGCCGCCCCCTTCCCTGTACTTCTCGCCTCTCTGGCCACAGCCCCTGTACCCCTCATCGACTGCCCCGGAGTCCTGTGAGCCCTCACCGCTGCCCACAGCTGAGTCTGCTCTCCTCAGATGCAAGCCTGACCTCAGACAGCGACAGTCACTGCAGCACCAGTCCCTGCTCTCACCGCCATGGCTGGCCCGAGCCTTCTTCAAACTTCCCTCTCTTGTCATCTTCCCCATCCCGCCTGAGGCCACGCACTCTGTCGCTGGATGCTAAGCTCAGCACCCTTCGAGGGAGGGTGTACGGAGGAGGAGGTACCCTGCAGTGCCCCTGCCAGCAACCTCCATCCTCGCTGCTCGCCCCGTTCCCCATCTCCTCCCGTTCACCTCGGTCACAGCGCAGCACACAGACCACGCTCTCTTGCTCCAGCTCCACTTCCAGCAACAGCTCCAGCAACAGTGAGGGCAGCCACAGCCTTGAGTCATCTGAGGGAGCCCCCTTCTCAAGGCCCTCCCCGGCTCGACGCAGCCTCAGGAACCTCAAAGCCAGACTTGATCCTCGCAACTGGCTTCAAAGTCAGGTGTGAACTTGTCCCGCCTAAGAGACCTTTTACACTGGCCTAAAGGCAACAGTTAAAAGTTCAAACCATGGTTTAACTGGCTTAACATATATGTGAACCAAGCTCAGGCAGTCAGCTCAGCCACATGCACAGCCCTGAGGAGGATAAGCTGCCTTTACTGCCTCCTGGTGGAGGATGGATCATGAAAGACCCTCCTGGGGCAAACTGGAATGTCTTCTAACACAAAGGACAGGTGACAATCACTGCAGGCAACTGCACATTGCTGGGTTGCCGCAATTTTGAAGATGGTCCAATACTAAATGGGAGGTACTCTGCTTGCTTTGAGAAATTATTATGGTCATGCTATTTGGGAGAAAGTGATGCTAAGAGCTAAGGACTTGCTCTAATAAATGTCTGTCCATGGACTCTAATTCTGAAACTGGTTTTGTTTTGACCTTAAGAGCCATCCTGGCTACTCAAACAATGTTTCAAAATTATCTCTATTAATGCACTAGCAATATTTTTGACTGGATGTTTCCTATCTGTATTTTATAGATAAAGGTGTGCAGTGGTTGTGCTATGAAAGCCAGTGAGCATGTGGCAAGATGAACATAAGGTATAATCAGTCAAGAGTTCTCAAATGTTAGAAACTGTTATGTGTGGAGGTCAAGGTTGAAGTCTGTACTGTCTACTGTGTCTATTTCAGTGTATACATCTAATTATTCATACAACAGATAATCTTTGTGGTTCTCCTAAAATTACTATGCACCATTTTGTTTGTTTTTGCACATGATTTGAGTTAAACGTTAAAATGATGAACTACTTGAGATCATTTCAACGATGAATCTGGTGAAAGCTTAACTTTATGCAAGTGCTCATACATACTACTGGTTATTACTGTGATGTCTTCTGGGTAAAAATCTGTCCTCTGGTCTTAACTTTCACACATTTATCTGCACACTAATGACGTCATTAGAAGTAGGTAATAGATTCTACATACACAGAACAAAGTAGAATAAGCTGAAATTAACCAAAGCTGAAATGTTATTTGATAAGCCATTCCTATAATTCTGCTACTCTGCAGTTTTGTAGGATTCCATTAGATTTCCTGTTCCTGATTTTGGAATTTCCAATAAAATGTGTAACATCCAGCAAACAAATATTATGCAACACAGAGACATTTGTTTGAAATTATTTTATAGGGGCTGTATTCTAAGCAACTTTCTATGAAGCTGAGTACTTAAATGAATACCCAGTCAACCATTAGGTCACGATAGTAAGAGCAAGAATAAAATGGTGTATTTACACTGCCATGTATTTATTTAATTCTGTAAGTTATTGCCATTTAGACAACTCTTAACAGCAGTTACTTTTTGTCACAAGAAAACAATCATCTAACTCAAATCTTATAGGTGAGTCTGTCTCTGTCAGTGCAGTAACCTCTTCTACTCTCTCTGTATTGTTTACTGTGGATTTTACTTTAACAGTTTCCCTCATGGGGCTCAGAACTCGGGCAATTTGACTAAGAATTAAAACTGTCAAATGTTTTAAAAACATTTGTTACTGTAAATTCATTTTTAACAAATAAACCTCTCTTTTGTTATAAATGCAGCTATATTGATACCTGATTATTATGTTAACAGATGATGTGCAGATCTTTAACGGTTACATATAGATAACATTGAATGTTATAACCTTTGCAAGTTTTGCATGTTAGCAGGCTTTGTGTTCTGCATGTACACCGTGCTAGAAGGCAAACATAAGATGAGAAATGTGGAAATCTCATGTTTAAATAATATAACATTAATTATAATAAATGTTTTATCATTCACAAATGACTTTTTCTTCCACGTTTTTGTCTACATGAAATATTACACGGAAGTCTGTCTATGGTAATATTTAAAGTTTTATTGATCTTAACTGTATCTTAAAGTATGATTGAATACATCTCTTATTTATATTGATACTGTAGCACAGCATATAGGAGTTCTAACAGGTCAAACATGCAGGATTTAAATTCTGAATAGTAAACTAGAAAAGTAGACTGAGGGAAACTCTTTTTTCCTGCAGTAAGTGCTCTGCACTCTGAGCATATGATGGATCATATTATATCCAATTCTGTTCCTCTCTTTCTCTCTCCAGCAACTAAATCTCAGGAGAGCCCATCTTACGTGAACGACTGAAGTGCAGTAGTTTGTCTTAGTAGATGCATCAAGAAAGGCAGGTAGAACGGAGGCTTTATTGTCAACGTTTCGGAACCAAAGCCTTGGATTTGTCAATAGTACAAAGCACTGTTACAAACGTGGGAGGTAGTCGACACTGAGTCTTCACTGAGCATTGTAAAATGCATAGAGAAATACTATGGCCATACTGACTCTGCTTGCTGTTTGCAGTGCAGAGTTGTACCATCGTTGTGCTATTATAATTTTACAACTGCTACTATAAGTAGAAAAATCATACATAATCATATTCAACCCAACATGTACATATTAATTAGTATAGAACAGAATCACACTATAAATACTTTATATTGTATGCTTCATATGATGCTGATTATTGACTTATGTAACCCAATAGGTGCATTTTACAGAAAATTTGGCAATTCTATGATGTCTGTTGGATTACATAAGTAAATGAACAACGTTACATCGAGTTACAGATAAATGAGGGGTGTTTCCCCTCCATACTTAAACTTTCTTTGTTCACTTGTGCTTCCTTCAGCTCCATGATCTCCTCTCATTAGCAGGCACTCCGTGGGTTGAATGCCCGCAGCGCCACACCAGCCAGAGTACCCCAGGCAAATGTGGAGAACTTTGCTGGGCACGTTCCAGCTCTGCTGATATATGTGGTTGCAATCCGGTGAAGCCGCTTCGCACCAAAGGTGTTGTAGTGTCCTGGGAGCACTTGGTCCACCTGTTTAATGAATTTATAAGTTCAATATGTATCCATAGGTTCATGGCACATAGCTCTGATTTAAGGATGACTATCATACCGCTAAAAAACTAATTCTAGTAAATCTTTTGATTTACATGGATATTACTAATTATCTTTTCTATTCTTAACATACAAATACTACAAAAACACTGTTGCTGGTAAAATCCAGTCGTCACTGAGCATCATGAATTAACGTCTCCTAATATGTACACACAATGGACAACTCTGTCAAAAACATAACAGGACTATGATATTCTCATTATAAACCTAATCATTTTGTAGACAATGGGATTGGATACCTTGTGCATCAAAGCTCAATTAATATGACCCAAAATATTGGTACTATGAGCTGAAATAGTTAGCTACCCTCTGGGGTGTTTCAGTGGTACCTGTTCGCTGTCCACAAGCCCCACCAGGCGCTCACAACTGCTGATGTAGTCACTGACGCGGCTGTAGGGCAGCCAGTCAATCATGGCGCCGTCGTACACTACATCTCCACTGAAGAGCAACTTATTGTCACGGTCGTGGAGGCAGATGCTTCCACGGGAGTGGCCGGGCATGTGGAGCACCGTCAGCTGTCTGTCACCCAGGTTGATGACATCACCTAGAGAGAGATGGTGTCATGTTTTCAAAATCATCACACATATACAGTACACACAATGTTGGAGCCATAATGTGGTTTCGTTGTTTTATTTTGTCTTTGAGGGAAACATGTGGTGGGTTTACACATAGCAGTTCTGACACTGAACACAGGGTGGCGCATTGAGTTAAAAGTGCAAAAAGGTAAGTGCCTGGTGAGGAGAATCAGGTGTGTGGACGGGAAGCTAACAGTTTTTGACCGTGTCAATGTGACGTGTCAGCAAGCATGTCAGCGTGGGTTCTCCAGGTGTTATATTATACTGTCATGCAGTATCCTGTGGTGTTCTGCTATGGTGTCAATGTACAAGCTGAATAAACGGATCATACAGATCGAAAGAAAGACAGCGCACTGGACAGTGAAATGTTTGTGGCATGAACACGCGTCCGAACAAGTTCTACCGTTCGCCCCCCAGTGGCTTTAAAGATAAAATGGATATTTGTTAAAGTCACTACACACAATATAACTATCTTCAATGCCATATGCATTCCACTCCCAGGCTTACATCCAAGCTAAACCATTATGTTCCTCATAATTTGGCAGGCTGGAATAGAGCAAGGATTATATTTGTTTCTCTCATGTCGCCTCATATCACTATGATGTGCAGAGTCAAAGACATTCAGTACATCACTGATTTGGTCCAGATATGAGTTGCACAGTGTGACAGAAGGGTGAAACTGAACCACAGCACTGCAGCAGTGGCTCTGGCACAGCAGAACAAGTCGGTGCATTGACTAATGCTGGCTGCAGTATTTACACTCTGTAAATAAAGACAAAGCTTTGGTCCAAACTTCAACAAAAACAAAGCTGCTAATCCCAAATGCAAAGACCTTTGTGATATAAACTTTGTGCAACACCTATGATGAAATTGAAGAAAAATCCCACAGGAATGTGGCAAAATGTGAGTTTAATGTATTGGTGAATTGATCTTGTGTGCATCTGCCAATAGCACTGTGGGTGAAGGCTAAAACAATGCTGTGAGGTTATTAATACTCTATGGGAAGCCTTCCATAAACTGCACCATATCTGCATTTTCTTCTTATCTTTCTTAGAAGTAACAGTGTCACCAGCATGCTAGCTTAAAATAGAACTGCTCTGCAAAAACACACAAAAAAACAAAGAATATGTACAACAGCTGCAAACAAAAAAAAGATTTGTTTTTGTCACATACTGTCTCACAAATTATCAACACTGTTTGTTTAGAAAAAGAGTTGACAAAAGAGCTGCCTCTGCCCTCTTGACACAGCTCGACCAATGCTAAAAAGACATTCACACCTGTACAAGTGCTACACCTGACCTCATATGTGCCAAAGCAAATACAACATCCTCTGTAACATAAGCTTAGAGCACCATCCATTAAGACCCTGATTAAAAATGTTAGCACCACTCTAGACCTCCACTACATATGTTAGATGCCTCTATATTGTGTAGGAATGTGTGTCTGCATCCATTTAGCAAGTCATTTTTGGTCTTCTGCCAAATTCATTGTGCGGGCAAATCCTCCTGTGGGGAGCGAAAGCATTCTGTATACTGCATAATGTGCAAAATACTGATTCCAGGCGCACCCATTAAATATGGTCTAATGGTATCGACCATGATGCTTATCCATGGGCAAATGCGTTTATACCTTATGACCTGGCCTTGGATCGCATATCTACTCTTCAATGAATCAGATCTGCAAAGGCTGCATCTCCTACCTACCCTCCTGCAGTATGTGCGTAGGCTGCACAGCCTTGACTTTGTAGTGCCTTGCCCTCCATCCCGGACTGGGAGCCTCGACTATCTCTCTGTCGCTGAGCCAGGTGGCCGTCTCGAAGTTGTCTCCGTTGGCCAAGGCATCGACCTCGGCGCTGTGGACGCCCACCTGTTGGAACTGATGAAGACCACCCGAGTGGTCGAAGTGGGCGTGGGTGGCGATGGCCAGCAGCGGATTCTTCCTCTGCGGATCTTTGCCGAGCAGTCCCTTGCCGTCGATGTAGTCAGGTAAGCTCCTCAAACCCAGACCCGTGTCCACCACCACGTCCTGGTGTGAGCCGCGGAGCAGCCAGATGTTGGCCCGGTTCTCAGACTGGTAGAATCGCTCCTGGATCCAGAAGAGTCCGTCTCCGAGCGATTTGTGAGCGTACCAGTCGGCTGCAGACATCCCAGTTCATGCACCTGTCGAGGTGACCTGCTGCGGGTTTTGTGCTTTCGAGTGATTTTGTCGGCGGAGATTTGTATCTAGCTAGAGGTGATATGTTTGTGTGATCGTGGCTGCCGACACACCCTTGTAGGAGGAGAGCGTGCTCATTGGAAGATCAGATGAGTGACGACAACATAAAGCGCGCTACTCTATTGGCTGTAAACAAACCACGTCAAGCAGGGGCGGGGCGAGTAAAGAGTCACATTTACGTTGACTGCTGAGAGAAGCATGTGTGAATAGGTGTCCACGCTGCTCATTGCTTCATTAGATTCAGCTGTAAATTTGGTGATTATAGGAGTTAGTTCACGTGCTGAACAACAGATAAAACTGAGTAGCTGAATGTTTATGTAAAGTAAGATCGAAAAAGTGAAACCATGGAGACTTAGTAGAGGCTAAACGGCTAAATGCCAGTGAATAGCCCTGAAACCCGTCTCCACGTTAGGAGCAATTCACTAACAGTCACATAGTGAGTATGACAACTTTTTAAAAGTGTTAATGAGCATGTGATGTGTCAACGTTGATCAACGCTTCATAGCAGGGCAAAGTCAGGCTTACAGGCGATGAACGCTGTAGCACATGAAGTTGTGTCTACACGTGTTTGACAGCGAGTTGACTGACGACATGTGGACTCTGTGTTGTAGGTGCAGAGGAGGCTTGCAGCCATGGCAGGCAAGGGTCGTGGAATAGGTGCCTTTTCCTTCAACGTCGAGGCTCTGGGCATCGGCAGGGGCAGCATGCCAGAAGCCAGGGTGGGGCCCAACCCGCTGTTTCCAGTAAGTACCGACAACACACACACACACACACACAAATGCAGAGAACTCAGGATGACATATCACATTGCAGTGTATTAAATTCACCTCTAAGCCCTGAAAGCGTTTCATGGCACAGCATTTAAGTGATTTACCGTATTTGTTTACAAATCAGAGAGACATGTGCATGACAGTTCAAAAGTAGACTTGTATAAAAAAATAGATTAATTACATTTAAACAAACGTACAAGTTATGGAAAAAACGATGTTGTCTTTTGCATAAATGTAAAGTGAAATATTTGTAATAGTCAAGGTAACAATAGACAAACTAACAGTTGCTCATAAATGTTTGTTATTTTCTGCATGATGCAGCAAATAGAGGGTCATAGAACAGAAATGACTTTTGTGCACCAATGTACTCGTTTTCCTCATACTTTATGTGCACTGTGCCAATATCCTCTTCAAGCATAAAACACCCAGCTCACGACAAATATGACAGCTTGATTGTATTTTGCGAAGGCTCAGGCCCCAAAGCAGAGACTTAGCTAGAGTCGCTGGTATTAACTTTGCATTTCTTGACACACAGTCAAAGGGCTTAGTCATTAATTTTAATAACAGAGCCCCAAAAGTCCTTCTGCTAAACTGAAGGAATAGGCTAGAAATTCACTTTGAAGATGTCACAAGAAAGCCACCATCATGATTCATATTAGGTGAGCATTTATCCCCTAAGTTTATCTATGGGACTTTAGAGAGGCTGAGTACTGTTTGCAATATATCTCCGTGTCTGGGGGCCCATTGTCTCATGATTTGATGGTAGATATTCCCAAACACTTTACGACAAACCACCTGATAAACCTAATGCTTTTGAGGCCTATTTTTTTTGCATATTAAGCCTCGCTTTGTATGTGACACCTGTGCCCACTTGCTTAGACTGAAGGACCACAAAGGACATGCGTTCAGGATGTTCAGTGGTCATTATTGTTTAGTTTTTTTCTCAACATGAAATTTGGAGTGTATGTGTAATAAAGATATAATAAAACGATCTGTTAATTTTCAAGAACATTTAAGTACTTGAGCTGCTTTTGACTTGTCCTGAAATCATCTTTGTCAATGTAATTGTAGGATCAATTTGGTACGATTCTACTGTACAGTATTTTACTATAATTGCCCAAATATCAGTTAAAGCGAAGATGTATTCTGTTGAAGATGACACTAAACCTGTAAATCCATAAATGTACAGATTTTTCACATCTGCTCTATAGTGTAGGAGAAGAGGTTGAACACAAATGACCTGTGTAACATAGCTGTAACATAACTGTCATACTTAATTGGTATTATCACCCTTCACTATCCATCCTCTTCCAGAACACAGACTTCAAGCCGGTGCCGCTGAAAGCTGGCGAGGATGAGGACTACATGCTGGCCTTAAAACAGGAGATGAGGGGAACAATGCAACAGCTACCACACAACATTAAGGCTCAGTCCAATAAAGCAGGTGAGGAGGAAAGTAGCGCTTTAGAAACCTGATAGAAATGCTATGACAAGACAATTGGCTGCTGTGAGGGAAGATAATGCAGCACTTAGGAACAGACATTTCATTAGGGTCATATCTGGGAAAAGGAGAGAGAGGTATAGTTATTGCAGAATATTGAGTTACAGCTGCTGCCTCATCTGGCAGTTTTAATATTATTTCTGTGGTCTGGCCGGATGGTGTCTTTAGAGTTCCCTTGTTCAGCGATGAGCTAAATATATATTCCTAATAAGTAGATTAAGTTTTCAGAATGTCTAGTTCTAAATGTTATTAGATGCACAATTGAAGTGCTTTTTATTTTCTAACTTCATCTATCATGTCTATGAAAGTCTTTTGTTGTGGCACTATTAAAGCCAAAAACTGATGACTCGATAGTAAATTGTTCAAACTATGATTTATGATGGTGATAACGAATCAGGAGTAGGACCCGGTGGTTTATGTTGATAAAGTCATGGTTCTGATAAACTGCTGACTGCGTTGTATTTGTTTTAGACTATACCAAAGCAGACTTTACTCTTGTTTGCATGAAACAGAAGTGGAGAGATACACTGAGAGATACTTGAAGCAAAGACTGATAGAAGATCAAGATTGGAGTCCAGGTACGTGCATTACATACTGTCATTTGATTACAGCAAATTTAGAAGAACAAAAAGTTAAATAATGGAAATGCTATTCTTGATATTTTAGACTGGAACCTCCTTCCAAAAGAATTGATGCCCAAAAAGAAAAAAACGTGTGCTAAAAAAGGTATGTTAAAGCCATGATGTATGATGCCATTCCATTTTATTCCTTTAAGAATAAAGACAAAATGCCCCAATCCAACAGACACAAAGAAGAAAACTGTGAAGTTATCACGCAAAGACGCAGAGGATATGCTGAATAAATTAGACGTAAGCTTTTCTTCACTTGTTTGTTCAGTTTTAAACTACTGAGCATGAAATGTACTTTTCATTTTCTCTTAATGTGATTTATCAAGTACTCATGAAGTTGATGCAGTATAAATGAGCTTAGGATGTATAGATGTACTTACCCACAACTAGGTATGTCCTTCTGAGCTAGCAAGCGTTTTATTAAAATGTTATATTGATGACGTTTCAGAACCTGGCAAAGAAAGATGAAGGAAACCCTGAAAAATCAGACGATGAGACCGAAAAGAAACCTGGGAATGAGGAGGAAGAAATTGAAGAGGAAGAATGTGAAGAAGAGGATGTTGAAGAGGTTAGATTACAAATCACAACCTGGAATCGTTTTTGGCAAATGTGTCTAACGCAAATCTAATATGGTCGATATGTAAGAAGCTGAGTTAATATCTGACTTCATGTTTTTGTTTCTCCGTAGGAAAACGACTACATTGACAGCTATTTCGACAATGGTGAAGACTTTGCTGCGGACAGTGATGAGAACATGGATGGTGAAGCGACATACTGAGAAAGTATCGACCATGCGAACTTACTGTTGAAGTAACAATTATGTGACGGCCACTGTTGGTTAAATATTGTATATACGTTGCAAATAGTGTTTAGCAGAGTGATAGTTTTGTGTCATCTTGAAGGGCAGGCTTTCCTTTGAAGACTTGTGTAAATAACAAATGCCAAACTATGCACACTGGCAATAATTTATTCAAAATAGATGTATTTATTTTACAGCCTGTGGCACATTTCCACAGGTTAAAAAGGCACATACTGTCAACACATGTAATGCTTTTTCATGAAGTATCAAGTGAACACGGGAATACAATAAATGGGGAATATAACGAAGTCTAAATTCTCACAATTACAAAAATGAGTCGTTGTGGGAATAATGTGCATTTCCCATTTTCCTCACCATGCTGTGAAATAAAGAAACTATTTAGGCAAGCTAAAGGTAAGAGATTCAAGCAAATTTTATGGAAATTTAGAAACAATTCAACTGGTACCTCAATACTGATAGTGTAAGTATCTTAATAGTGTTGAAATAATTTAATTCTATATTAAACTCAATGGCAGCAATCATACTTTCCCAAGAAATAATGTTGGGAAGTACAATTTCCAACATGGCAATAAAACTGCATTTGCACCAAACCAAATCAGAATTATGATTTGCTGACATTGCTGAATAAACAGAGTTTCGCTGTTGAAATCCCTGGATATAGTTTGTGTGTAGCTTACCGAGAACACGGCAGCATAGATAACTAAAACATTACCTCGAGTCGATCGGCTACACTGATGATAACTCGAATGTATCCGTCTATTTGAAAATGTTCAGCAAAGCCCAATGTTTTTAGCCCATTGTTACTCCTCGTTGAAAAGCATGTAACCGTTAATAAACAGACCAGGAATGACATTGGCCACACTCTTATTCCTAGTTTCTCAACCGTATAAAAATGAATGCCCCCACTGCAAAGTGACTGTCCTTGTCGGTCAGATTGCATTGCTGTATAAGTTTATTAAAAAAAATGACTTATCAATGGGACCATCCACCTAGTCTTATTAGGTCTGAGTTGGCAAAGTAATCCCTTTTTATGTTTTCTCATGCCCACCGTGTTCACTGTCTCCTGTTTTGTCCACATGTCCCTGTGGATCTCCATTAACCACATTGCCATCATTGTGTCCAGCTTCTGCTTTGTTGTCTCCTCCAACAGGGAGGTCTAAATTATTGCCTTGGAGAGGTCCATGAGGTCTGTTGCCATGAGCTTGTGTAGGAATGCCATGATGGCTGACGTCAGCTTTCACGAGAACCTCATAGTACAGCAGATAAAACACAGGTGTGACAATGCCAACAACCAGCATAATGGCCACAGCCGTCCACCACCTCATGCCCCAGTCTGCCCCATAATAAGGGTCCTTTCTCTGTACCGGTTTATACTCCACTTCTCCTAGTAGCGGCTGCTGTAGCGTTAAGGAGGACACAACCTCATTTAGACTGCTGCGAGACGGACCTGTGGATTTCACCAGCCGCTCAATGTCCTTGTCCTTCTCCATGAGAAATCCTTCCACACTGTCAGAGGAAGAGTCTGTGGAGGACTCGGTGGGAAGGGAGGTAACAGGTGAGATCTGGTGGAGGCGCCTGGCAGCTGCAGGGGAGGCAGATTTGAGAGGTCCAGTGCTGTGAGTCTCAGTGAGGACACTGAAGCGCCTCACGGGAATCTTGACTGACCGCAGGGCAAAGAAGTCCTGCTCTGTCAAGAGGTTGTTGGCACGCTTTATATCCGCCACCTAACAAACACACAGGAGAAAGATGAATTTACGACGCTGCTTACTGCAAAACTACGATCTTACATTAACTGGGCTGAATATTCTGGATTCAAAGTCAACCAGAGAATGCAGGAACTAATCCAAATTATTAAATACAAAAAAGACAAAAAAGTAAAGCAAGCCAAATAAATATATATAGATAGATAGATAGATAGATAGATATGATTGCGGTGGAAATATATGGAGGGTATGCAATGACAGTTTTCATTAGAAAAATGCACTGTTCTTAAGGAGCTGTTATACAAATTAATGTAATCCAATCAAATAACCTTGATATGTTCTAAAGGAGTGTTTTTGTTGCATGTCATAAACTGAATCATTTATTGTTACAAGTGTGTCATGTATTTATATATTTTTGCCACTAAGAGGCAACTGAACAGGTTGTGAACACAAAATCTGAGCTAGTCGCTAGCCTGCATATGCTGTTAAGTGCTGAGCGGGTAGCGAACAATGGGTTTTTAGGGCAATTTTTCAGGTCTAAAAGCTTAACAATGAGCCGAAACTCACCATAAAGCCCTGTGTAGTCGAGGGGAGCCGCAGATTCATCACTACAAGCGACCCCTTTCACATTATCATTTAATACATTGTTATAAAAATAACAATTCTAGCTGCTTTAAATATGCAACAAGGAAAATGAAGGTGAGTTGAGTGGGTACTCTTCAAGGAGATTAAGAAAGACAGACACACAGGTCTGAGCACCAACGTACTGAGCAATGGTACTGCAGGGCAATGCTGTTCAGGGTGTCCCCCTCCTGGATATCTCTGGTCAGGTAGATAATGTCGTCCATTCTCTCTCTGGAAGTGCTTCTCCGCAGCCTCTCTCTGCCACGCGGCCGCAGCTCATAGCTCTCCCCATCCTCCTCGGACAGGTCATTCTCTGAGCCATTGTTTCCAAACAGATAGGCATGACCACCATTGGCAGGCTGCACCATGGTGGCTGACTGGAACCCATAGTGCTGGCTTATACTGGACATTTTTCTTCACTGTACTGGGAAGAGCAGAGACAGGATTCAGTACCAAAATACCAGCAAGGTATGCTTTATTCTGAAGGAAGTTAAAAAGAAAAAAACTCGCCTGAGCCAGTCAGTCCGACAGTAAGTCACACAAAATTCTCATTGTATAGCTTAAAATAAGAGAGGGCTAAGCTGGCTGGCACACATGCCTCTGACAACTTGACAGATGAGGCATCAACACTTTGGCTATACATCCAGGTGACTCTGTCGTCATTGTTTTTACCAGGATTAGCTGCTTAGGGGAGAGGAACTATCACTTTGTTCCATTGTAACTGTCAATGTCATCCCACTGTTATAAATTGACCATGTCAAATGTATGACACCATTCGAGCCCATGCATTTATTTCCTAAAACCTGCAATTAAGATAGCAGTGAAGTTCAGTTCAGCATTCTAAATGAGAGACTCAAATCAATCTCACGGACAGTCCTCATTCATGTTACAGTTAAAAGTAGATACGATTGATAAGAGACGTTACAGGCAGTACGTTGAATCCTCGAGATGTCAATGTCCTCTGTTTTTGCAATACGTTTGCTTCAATAAGCATTACGACCATGATAACATTACTGTCGACTGGCATATCTTGACCGATAACGTTAACGTCTCCTAACGTTAGCTACTGCCCTATCGCAGCGGTGATGTAAGTTAGCGGCTATGAGCAAAACATAAGATAACTAACGTACTTTAAACGTGAGGTAATGTTAGCCACGTTAGCAGCTGGCAATCTAACGCATTACCTACAACCATCTTCTTTATTAATCACACAGGAGAGTGATTAACAAGCTAATCTTACAAGAGTTTACTGTGGTTAAAATACCATGTTGGCACATTTTTAACTAAGAAATTGGCTATAAAACAACATAGCTAGCTTAATGCTACACCTCAGTCTCTCGCTCCAAAAAAGTCCAGTCGAGAGGAATAACTACGTACTTTAGAAACACAAGCCACCAAAGCAGTGTCTTAAATGAACAGCTAAGTTGGTCTTGTACTGATAAGACTGAGATGTACAGCGCACACAACTAAGACCCATCTGCACAGGCTAACGTCAGGCTAGTGCTAACTAGCGTCCACCTTATGTTATGTGACAAGTAACGTTTGTGCCTTTCTATCAGCCAGTTGTCACAGTTGATGAATGATAAGTTAGGATGATGTCACCAACAATAACCTTTACCTGATAATGTGAACACCAATCAATCAGTTGACCAGGATAATATCCATATTTCCACAGGATTTACCTTCGGTCTCACCTTCCTTTTTGCTTGCTTAGCGTTAGTTTCCTACCTGCTAGTTGAGTTGCTACCGCTCACGCCACGTCAACAAAATGTTTGCGTAGTGACGTTTCCAGTGACGTCTCCAACAGAGTCCTGACTTTAAATCGCGAGATGGCGCTAAAGGACAGGGTCGTTATTGGTGTGATGGGAACCAACAGAGTTGCAACTTTTTAAAATTAGTATTGTTATAGTCAGACATTTGTATTCATATCCGTGGCAACCAAATTAATTGCTTACCGTGTACCTAAACTAATTGCCATGTTAATTAAAAAAAATTCAACATATCTAGTCAGTAGAAAATAGGCTAATTACCATTACTGGGTTTATGGAGTGTATGGCGTAAATGTCATCAATGCCTATTCTAAATTAGAGTAAGCACCGTCCCTCCTATCATTTAATGTAAGCTGGGGACATATTTAGCATAATACTTATTTATAACACAACATGATCGGGTACCCGGGAAAAGATGCATGCACACTTGCATGCATTAGTTATTTAATTTTGTCAGATTTTAAATAACGTATGAAGAAGTAAACATTTGCACAGTGTATGTTGAGTGAAGAAAGGAGAGACCAGCCCTAACAGGACCGTTTATCGGGAGCTTTATCGGGCCACAGGATGGCGCTGTGCACCACCACACTGAGCACCCACGAGAAACAAATGAGATTAAAACATCTTGTCTCATTAGGCAGCCACCGGGAGACGAGCTGGAATCCCGTGGGTAGCTGCAAACTAATCTTCCCGTTGGATCGGTGAGTTGTGTATGTGCTTACAGCAGCAGTAGCTCTCACGTGGCCGCAGGAGGACGACGTTGTTTATAGAGGGAGAGTAGAAGGTCCTGCACAGACCGGGGAACATCTCCGTCTCTGTTATTTCTCCCGGCTCCAGTCCCGTTAGATGACACACACACGCTTCACCCCATGCAGTTCACCGGGATCCCCAAGCCGCCGAAAGACAAATCGAGTTGAGCAGCAGTTATCGGATGCTGTTTGAGAAGAGAAGGAGCTTTTGACTCTGAGAGGACTCATCGATGTTATCGTCAGCATTAAATACATCGTAGTAATTTATCTTGGACGGAGAATCCAAGGAAGGTGTCAGGTAAGTTGGAATGATATAGTAAGTCTCTTTTCAAACATGCTTGTTTGTCATAGTGAGTACGGGCTGATAGTACGGATATGCGGCGAACAGCAAAACTTTGCTGGAGGATTTCATAGAAATACTTGGATGCAATAAATCGCTTTGTGACACATGGTTACACCGACTCTAGGACAATGCAAACGTCTCAGATTTTTTTTTTAGTAAGTCAGTCAGTAATGATTGGTCACTCAAGGCGTTATAGTGGTGTATTGATAGTGCAGCGAATAAAAGAAACAAATGAGTAGCGATACTCCTCATCAATTATGCCAGACAGCTCAAGCAGACATATTGTAGAACACTATAACAAAACGATTAAAAGTGGTTGGCCACTGCTAATTTCTTTTTGCATTGTGCCAAAAATCCCCCTTGGAGCAGCTAATAAAATTGAAAAGCCTAAATATTGATTCAGCGCAATCAGTAAATGAATGGCCGGGTAGCCCATTGACGACGGAGACAAACGCTTCCATGGTTACATCCAGGATCTCCAGTGTGATTACTGCGCTTTGTGTGGGTTTCTCTCTCCCACTGAAATAAAACAACAATTCAGGGGGAACTGCCACACATGGTGAGCTGGAGACCCTCTCATAAAGGCTCCGTTGACTAATCTATAGGCTTACTCGGGCCATAAGTAATCTTGGCACACTTAAAGTTGCGCACATGTGCTGTTACTGTTAAATCAATGAGTGGTGCCTGTAGCCTAATTGTGCTGCTGCTTCTTTGCGTATTTTACGCAGACGTGCAGGCTCCATAGTTCACACCAGTTGATGGGGTGGGGTTTGTCTTTCCTTAAATAATTGAATATGTCCACCTTATCTCTAATTGCCTTGGCATGATGTCATCTTGCTTCGTCCCTTGCAAATCTCTTTTGTTGCCTCCTCTGTTGTGCCTCAGCACAGTTAAATCCTTTTTCTCACTGGGGAGGAAGGGAGGGAGCTGCTTCTGTATCCATTCAGCACTTACACCTGCTCTTCCTTAGCGCCAGCCGCCACTGTTAACTGTTTCTGGACTATATCTTTGTATAAAATGGTGACATTATTGGATCTGTTGAGCAGTTGTCCCCCTTTGTTTGTAAAGAAGCAGCAAAATTTGCCATGAAATTTTTAATTTTTTCCCCGTCCTCAAACCTAAAATCTCTATTTCCATCATCCCAAACCCCTGGGCCACAGTCAGTCTTTTTTTTTGTAGATCTAGATCCTCTAAGATCCACACTTGCTCAGAGCTCAGGTCCTTTGTTTGTCAGTGTTTATGTCATCGCCTGGCAGGGGTCAGCCCCCAGTCGCCTGTGTGATGGTCTGAATGTGATTCACTGGGCGGAAACTGTTTAACTGCCTGCCTCTCTCCGGTTCTGTCTCACCCCTCTAATGGCTGCGCAGTACAAAAGGGGACAGTGCCATAAACAGAGCTTGTACATTGATGAAAGGTGTTGAAGTGTTGCACATTGCAGAAAGGATGAGATTGATGTTTGTCGGGGACGAGAAGGCGTGCCTTCCCAGTGTGTTGGAATAGAGGGAAATTTGCACAGTTCTCAATACTGCCTTGCAACAGGCTGTGGCTGCCTCCGCTGATATGTGCACCATGGATCACTTTTGGGGGCAAGAGGTGTAAAGGATGTCTTTATCTGTTTATAACGTTGAATTCAAACATTGCATGTTACTCTATTTAGATAGTATGATCTTTTTTGTGATCTGAAGTAGTTCTATATTGCTTCCCATATTGTTTATATTAAAACACAAGTTAATTGGTTGCTTTCTTACATGTTTTCTGCAGCTTATGATATCCTTTTTAATAATCACATGAAAATGCAGGCCTGCGGAGGATAACCTTCATTTAGGCTATGTAGCAAATGTTATAACTAGTAAACGCACTGCAAGAGGTTATACTTTGCCTCAGTGAGTGTTCTGCATTTACATTTTTCATGACGTGAGATGAGAAAACCAGCAGACCTACATACTATACACCTCTTATTAGTTATGGTCTGGTTTTTATTTCCACACCTTGAGAGGATAAAATGTTGCACCAACATTCCCACTTCTCCCTCAAATTACCATTTCCCTCAGAAGTACCATGCAGCAGAACAATTCATAATTGTGTGCAAGACAGATGTATACCTTAAACCCGCCTCATTTTCACTGTGCTGTGAGCTGACTGGGCTCACTGAATGCGTGTTTGAGTTTATGAACCGTAGGGCTCGACATTTTTGAAACACTACGTTTGTGCATGCACAGCATGTGGAAGGTTTCAAGGCTGCAAATTAATTTATTACCATTATACATCACAGGGTTGCACAATTAAATATAAGTTGTAGCCCCTAATGCTATACACACATATTACATAATACAAATATTTAAATTGGAATAGAATAAAATAAAATAAAATATAACGATACAGTTACTTGTATACACATCCTTATATACCAAGAGAGATAGACCATACCTTTTAATTATATTTAGGCTATATTAAAATGAGCCCATTGAGATTAACAACAACCATGATGCAAACTGGAAAATAAGTCACTGCTGTGGGCAGACAGGGCAGAGATAGAAGAAGTATGCTATAAGGTCTAAGAAGAAATTGAAAAAGCAGGAAAATATCTGATGAATTGAAAATAATTAGTTTCAGTGTTTTTAGTTGTTTAACTTGTGTACCAACATGCCTGAAAAACCCTGATAAAGCTGATTTTAGATTTAGTGAGTGGACAAATCCAAGTCGTAAATAAGTCTTTTAAAATGTTTTTGGGGATTTTAGTACTTGTTTAAAAAATCATTTGACAGTTCATGCTTACGCACAGGAGACAGTATCATGTTTTAGTAGTTGTTGTTCTTGGAGCTGAGGGAAAGGAAAGTAGTGAGTCCTCAACGATAGCCAACCATCCAGAGGTCTTTTCAGTGGGCCTTAAAAACCGCATATTATTCCCGGTAAGAGGATGTTAGTATTGTCCCTGCAGCAAACCCTCGGCCATGACCTTGCTGTCAACTCTAATAATTGTACTCTCATACATATACACGCATGTACACACACACACACACTCACACACACACACACACACACACACACACACACACACACACACACACACACACACACACATACGTATTGTTATATCTTGCACTCTATAGCGGTGAGGTGTCCTCCCACAACTGCCCGGCATGTCCATTCAAGTATTAAACTTGAACTCTGACCTCTTGTGGTGTTAGTAAAGCCGGTGGCCTCTGACAGGTCAGCCTTTCCTACCTGCTGTGATGAGTACAGACTATCACATTACCCATTTATCTATTGGGTTTAACAATAATACAAGTATAAATATATTTTGATTAACCCATAACATTAATGAAGTTTCTTATATTTTCGTAATATGTTCATCATATTCTATGGTAATTACATATAAGTCTAGTTAAGCTAAAGCAGCTATGTTTCATTTCAATTTGCAAACTGCATGGTAAATCAGCAGGAAGCACACAGAGCAACATCACTCTCTCAAATGTCAAAACATAATGAAAAGTAAAACGTTTAGAAGGCTGTTTCCTCTGGTTCACATTAGCTAGGCTAGACTCTGTAGTTTGTACAAATTAGATTAAGTCGCACGGACTGTTGAAAGTAGGAATTCTTTTTTTTCCTTTTGTGATCATTGAATGACTTATTATTCTGAAGCCATAAACCTGCTCTGCAGCCTTATTTGATAAATGAACACGCTGTTTGGTTGCTCTTCACTGATCCCATTCTTTGAACGTGCAGACCCCCACATGGGTCCCTCTGTAGGGCAATAAATCCCTGTGACTTTGCCTTGCCAAGATGTTTTTGGGGGAGCCACGTGGAACACATCCCATAACGGCCCCTGCTTCCTGTCCTAATTTAGACTGGTCAGGTTGAGTGGGTCACACGTCATGTTCGACTGGAAGGACATCTTGGCTATCCATCCCTATACCCTTCCCTTCTTTGTTAGTACCGCCACTGCCTTTCACCAGGGTCTTTGTGTGTGTGTGTGTGTGTGTGTGTGTGTGTGTGTGTGTGTGAGAGAGAGAGATAGAGAGAGAGAGAGTGAGAGAGAGACACAGAAGGGTCGGGTGCCTATTTAAAACATAAACCTGTTGATGTAGGTCACTGACTCTAAGATCAATCTTTCAAAATCCTTAGTTCTCTCCATTACCCTTCAACCTTATTTATCCGCCACCCCAATGTGCGTGTCTGACCCATTCTGTATTATTTCATCCTCACACACACACACACACACACACACACACACACACACACACACACACACACATACACACACACACACACACACACACACACACACACACACACAAACACACACTCATCTCCGACCCCCCATCTGCCCCGTCCCTTACACCAGCCGCTCTTTCTTTCTTTTCTTGTCTTTCTCTGTTTATCTCTCACTTCCCTCATTGTACTGTAGTTGGTCATGACAGAGGAATTCCTCCAATCGGTGGGGGTGGTTGATCTGAGCATGGCTGAGAGGTGACGGGGGGTGTTTATTGTTGTAAAAAGATGTATTCATCCACTGGCTTTGGGTGCCTTTTATTATATCATAGCTTTGTGAGTAAAATATCTCACAAGATCAGGATCAATTGATGCTAAATAGAAAAGACACTCTGCATTGTTGTCTTTCTTTGTGTGATATGTGAAGCACTGCAAAGGAAAAATGTTTGGATTTGATGAAAATGTCATTCAATGCAAGATAAGATAACTTTCAAATTGACTGTTGTGTCTATGTCAGTGCATGATAGGATCCAAACACATGTGTGTTTTTACAATGTGTAAGCACGTAAGTGCACCCGCTCACATTCAGAGCTGCATAACAAACACTACTGTTCTGAATCTGTGCGACCGACAACAAGCTTTATGACCAGCTAGATGAGAGCAATGTGCAGCACAACAGTTCTTATTATTTTTCTGTATGATAATAAGGATCTGTAGACCACACTTGTTCAGGGATTTGTTTCCTCCTCAATCCTGCCATCTGGCCCTTAGTTTTCCAAAGCTGCAAAGGCCTGAAAGAGGGGCTCTCCCACACCTACTGTACCAAAGATGTGTGTGCTGTGTATGTCCTTGTTTAGGAGTGATAAAGTAGAGCCGAGAGAAAAGAAAGGAGTCTGAATAGGATGGTTTGGATTCTGTTGGAGAGGAGGCCAGCATGCCAAAAAGTGGGAGAAACAAAAGACTAGAGAACTGTGGCAATTTTCGAAATGCACAGAAAACACAGAAAGGAGCATGAGTGAACAAAAGCCTGCTCCTTAAAATTGTGTGCTGGTCAGTGAATCGTAAAGTCCTGCTTCTTCTCCAGTGAAAATACTCCCCCGTTCTCTGTTTTGGGAACTCTTTTGAAATGCAATTAGCATTTCATCCAGACCCAACTAGTTACATGCAATGAAGTAATACCCTTGCTAATTTGGCCCTTTGGTGTGCGAGGCTGTGGAGAGCACAACCTTGTTTAATCCCCTGAAAGTGCCTTTCTGTCGGCCTCCATCACTGTGTGTCGTACAGGCTAATCAGTCAGCCAATGCTCAAACTGGAAAGCGCTCTGAATTGCTCATGCACTGGTTCCTACTCAGTTGGAACCACTTTTCTTTTCTATATTCCTTACTTCCCACTAAGAAGAAGAAAAAAAGTCCTGTTTTTAGTTAGGGATGCGAGATGCCATTGGCTCAACTTAAGAGCAGCCGACCACGGCCCTGAGGACAATACCTCAGGAAAACTCTCCCTCTCTCTGTTTCTTTTTTCACAGTAAAATGCACACTTGATTGGCAGCCTCTTGCCCCTGAAGGAGAAATGCCTGGTTGAAAAGTATCGGCTGACAATAGCTGGGAGGCTGACCTCATGCGTTTTTGTTCTTTAGAGAATTCATTCAAGTGTTTTTTAGCTCCCTTTATGTGGAATGGCATAATTTGGCTGCAATTCAGCACATTGCCATTCTCATTTCCCCTCAAATATTTCTCCCCCTCATGTTGGACTAATGGTAGGTTTTCTGTTTTTCTCCTCAAAATAACTAGAATTCTGTTTTGGGGTAGAGCTCTCCAAAATAAGCCAAGTGAGTAACAAGTGAGTTTTTTGTCAGATTTAATGATGTATGTTTTAGCTCTACTCGCTTATTAAGGTTCTTAATTTCTTCTCAACAACTTCTCTGTATGGCGAGAACATTCACTAATCTAAAAATACTAGAAGGAGAAACTACACGTGAAGTGCAATTATGGGCTCATGAGTTGACCGGGTATGGCAGCCGCGGCTTCGCCGGGCTGAGAACGGACGGCGGGTGGTTTCTGTGGTAGGGCCCGAGACACATTGGGCTGGTGGCATCGCTTAGCGTGAAGTGGAGCTCAAACAGAAAACAATCCAATAAACAGAGCAAAGGAGGCACCATGGTTTTAGGCCAAACACGTATGCTTATAAATACAAACTGAACTAATACAACAGCCTTTCTATGAAAAGAGACAACATTTTGGTTGTATCCATTAAATATCACAATAGCATTTATTTATTTATTTTAGTTAATTAGATTTGCTCTATTTCCTTTTGTGTTTAAAGTATCAGTGGCTTTAATAAAAACTTTTTGGAAAGATATTTTGAGCAAACTTCTGCCTGCTCTTATTAAGCATTTTTCATATTTAGTCTGACTTCTGAATAATAACCAGGCCATCTGACCACAAGGCACTTCCATTTTCAACTGTTTATATTCCTGAATAATTGGCTTAGCAGTCACAACATACATTGTATACAAAGACAGGTTGATACACAAAGGCAAATTCCCTATCTTTCTGTAGCTTTTTCTACCTACCACACCATCTGCCTCTGTGTTGCTGTTTACTCATCTGTTTATCTCAGTGAGTATCAGGCACGCACTGTACTGTATGTTTTTGTGGTTACTTTTTAGTGTGAATGAGGAGACACACAAACGTTCCAGGAACCCCGTTATATTAGCTGATGTTAATGACAGAGCAGTTTCTTTTTGTGGCCAGACTGACTCCAGATCACCGACCAGAGCTGTAAGATTGATGAATGAGATCCCACTGAAGGCCTGTGTGTGTGTGTGTGTGTGTGTGTGTGTGTGTGTGTGTGTGTGTGTGTGTGTGTGTGTGTGTGTGCGGGTGTGTCTGTGTGTGTGTGTGTGTGTGCGTGTGTGTGTATTTATGCGGTTGGTTGTGACTAACTGCCAGATATAACCACAAGCTCTTCACCAAGGGGCGTCTCAGGACCAGGGAAGCCTCAGGGCAAGGATGCCTCATGGGAAAGCCCTTGATTAAAACTCTACAGATTGTTATCCTACACACCCTACCAAAAGGGAAGTAAGAGTCTTGCTTTTCCCTTTTGAAGCTTCCAATACAGATTATTCTCAGTGAAATAGCAAGGATGAAAACAAAGTCCTTGGCTGTGATTATACAGTAGAGGCTGGTACTTTACCTCGAGAAGCTTCCAGAGAGCTAAAGTGGCAAAACAGGATGACAGATTCTGTATTTAATGAGACAAAAATAGAGGCATATTTTTTAGTTAACAAGGAGAAATTTAAATCACTCAGTGTAAAACATGACTGCCTGTGACAGCTCACATGATTACATACTTATGTCAACAGCCCGGTTACCTGACTAACCACAGACGGCACAGGACACGTGCTATGCAGTGAATTCTGCAGTGTCACACTTACTACCATCCTCTGACTGTTAAGTCTTGGGCTTGTGAATAATTGATGCTAAAGATTGCGACACACAGACCACTGTCAGGAGAAACCCTAGAGGCATCAGCGCCGAGCACTGACCCGAGGAGCAGCCCTGCAACCAGACACCTCCTCGGCACCTCTGACAGGGATATCCAATAGATCAGTGAGTGAGTATGTGTGTGTGTGTGTGTGTGTGTGTGTGTGTGTGTGTGTGTGTGTGTGTGTGTGTCTGGGAGTTATCCAAAGTTGTGTTTTTTGTGAACCAGGCTCCTTACACCAATAGGCTGCTCTAGGGCTGGCAGGTGACCAGCACTGACCAGCACTCATGTTATCACTGTTGCCTGGTCATAGTGCTTATCATGTTTGAGCCTGTCGGGAAGGCTGTGTGGTGATGAGCTATCCATCACAGAGATACAGGAAAAGAGGTTAAGATCATCGATAAGATGTGTGACGGAAAGATATCAGAGGATAGAGAGGAGTGATTGATTGGAAGCGGATATTGAAGGGGTACTCTACATGAAGTATACATGCTATTTTGTTTACATTTACATATATTTTTGTATTGCCAACATATTATTCCCTTTGCTTTGATTTGAACTCAGCCGGTGAAACGAGTGGAATTAGTGGCACTCCTGTTGTAGCTCAATGCCCAGTGCTGAGATACTTTCCTGGCAAGCACAAAGCCTGCTTGTGCAAGAGGACCATAATTAAAAAAAACTCAGCATATTGAAAAGAAGAAAGAAGTTAGTTGGAATTTATATTTACTGGACAAAAATTATTACGGTGAAAGCAGGTTCAAGGTTGAGGTCTATTAAGATAATAACTGACTGTGGTTAGAGTCACAGAATAAGTCAATAAAAGTAATTTGGGATTGTCAGAAAGTGAAGTCTCTTTGTGTTATTGTCTGTGGCTTGTTAGAGCGCCATGTCCTGGAGCCCTGGCCCCAGCCATCAATTTCTGTTTGTTTGGCCCACAATATTTGTGATGGACAGTGTGTTTTCATGCATTTAAAAACTCTCCAGTGTCCTGGCCCATCAACCAGCTGTCTATCTTGCATTTTGGTTGCATATGCTGACTGTGCCAGCTCTGGCGGATGTATCCATGTATGCAAACGTGTGTGTGTGTGTGCGTGTGTGTGCGCATGCATGCAGCAGTGTCACTGTGGACCTCTCTACATGGACTCTTACTCCCAGCCTTATCAATGTCAGAGATCTGTGCCAGGCACCGCATGCCACCTTTTGCTTTGACAGACAGATCATTGGTCCTCCTGTGACCCCCGGGGTCAGGGTTGGCACAATGCATGATGCCAGCATAGAAACTGCATTGACGCTTATGAAACAGACCTGTGCCATCCACACATCATCTGTTTTGTATTAGGCCCTTTGAAGGAAGTGCAGCATCAGTGGATACGAAAAGGACCACCCCTCAGTTTTGGAATAGGAGGACGTTGTTGATCTAGATGGTTGAATGCTTGCTACCATCCATGTAGAAGATTGTGGTTGAAGCGATGTTTGGGGAGGTGAGGTTTTGAGGCTCAAAGATTTACTTAGGAAATAGTGCATGGGAAGTCAGACCCTTTATTCTGAAAAACGAAATCAGACATGACATAGAGAGACTGAGATTACATTTAAAGAAAATATTCTGTATGATAAAAAAATATATGCTGTGGTAAATTAGATTTTGCCATAACCAAAACAGACATTCTGTGCCTTTACTCTCCAATATGACTCAATTAGGCAGGCAAGTAGTCACTAGCAGGAGTCCAGATACTATTAAATAGCACCTACCCTCCACCTATGCGATTACCCAAGAGTATAGCCTTGACTAGTGTGGACTTACACTGTAAGGCAGTTCCAGTGAGATGATACAAGAGAGAGGGTTAATAGCTTTTCACTCAAGCTCTCAGTCAGTGGTGCAGGAAGTTCCCAACCCCAGGAGAGCGAGCAGGGCGAATAACAAGATTTATTCTCTTTGTCCAGCGACACACTCACCTCTCGGCCCCCTTAGCCTCACCCTATGTTCCCCACTGTCCAGCCCCACCAGCTCTAAATCCTTTTTTGATGGATTTTCCAGCAATCTCTCCAGTGCTGGCGCCATGGACACACACACACACACACACACACACACACACACACACACACACACACACACACACACACACTCTCACATCACATCTGCATTAATTGTTTCTGACTGTAGCTGTCAACCAACAACTTTTAAAGCTGTGTCTTGTTCTCCTAGCTGACAAACTGATTGATGGATGGTTGCTATTTAAACACCCGCCACTACCGAGAATAACTCAAATTGATATAACAGTAACGGAACATGTGAAAAAAGGGATATTTTCAATGTCCAACTTTCCTAAATGATTTTTGCTTTCGAAAGAAGAACCAAACAACATGACTTCATTCACCGTAGCTGCTGATGTTCTTTTTCAACCTTGTAATTAAGAGCTTTTTTTTTTTTTTTTTTTTACAGACCTTACGTGTTTATACTATTGGCAAGGCATCGTGGTGCAGATTATGAATGGGATGGGTAAGAGGCAGCAGGAAGAGGAAAGACAGGACAGAGTGGCTGCAATTTAGCGGGCTCCACCCCATTTGTCATGCGGTGCTGTTTTGTTGCGTTAACCATGACAACTGTCTCCGTTTCTTCATCCAGCTTTAGGATTATTCTGGGTGAGAGAGCTGAGGGAAAGCAGACAAGATGAGAGGAGAAGTGGAGGGAAAGGGGTGTAGAAAAGAAGGGAGGATGATTGGAGGGAGCAAAGGAGCAGAGAAGATGATTAGAGAGAGAAGAGAGTGTTCACAGAGCAGAATTGAATAGGAGGCTGTCTGAACTACTAACACATGGCATGACATAACGTTAATGTGGTCAAGAAGAATAAACTCAACAACAACTGCTTTAACAGTTGTGACAACATGAGGACAAAAGCTGTTGAATTTTATGGAATAATGTTATGAATCAATTAGACCACAATGACCAGCAAGCCTGCCAGCCTGCCAGCCAGTATGGCTGCACATTTTCAAAAGCCAGGCCATCTGAACATCTGAACACTCGATAATTGCTCGTATATCATATTACGTTTTTTCAATACATGCATTGTGTCAATCTTTACTGCATTTTTTAATTTTTTATATTTCCTCCATGTGTCCCTTTTTATAGGAATGCTCCCTGTCCTCCTGCTAGCTGGGTTGATTCTGGCTCTGTCCATCCCTGGCTCTACGTCTGAGTCAGCCACACTGCGGTTCCTGGGGCAGACTGACTTTGTTGTCAACGAGAGCAACACGGCTGTGATCCGGCTGGTTGTGGAGAGAGTGGGAGACCCGGTCAATGTGACAGCTTTGGTTCTGGTAGGACCCGGGTCAAACTTTTCCTTTATGGCTCATTGTGTATCCATACTCATCAGTCTGTCAAGTCATCTATTCAGTCTGCATCTAAGCATCTTACTGTATTGCTGAGCTTTCACCTTTATGTCCAGTGAAGGAGAGAATCAATGAACCTTTTTATCTCTGGCAGACCAGTAAGCAGACCCAGCGTGAAAGTAGAAACTGTTTGTTTTTTTAAGCCACAGAGTGGATTTTTGCTTTACGTCCTCCTTGTGGGGGCTAGTGTCAGCTGCTCACAGTTGATGTCTGATAAGAAGAGCTGGATGCACAGTGCAGTGTGGTTGGGGGGTTTCTTATGTTTCTTGATATTTCATATTTCTTCTTACATGAACTATTATACTTTAGTTGCCGTAATACTATCAGTATTAATGTGTGTGATATCAGGCTTTCATCCAGGAAACTAATGGGCGTTGACAGAAGCGCAACTCAAAATCAAGCAGATAAAGGCACAAGTAAAAGGGAAGGAGAGAGACAGGGACACATTTTCTTCTCTCTGCTGTTGAAGAGCTGAAACATCAAAAAACATCAACCAGCCTGAGGCATTCTGTTGTCTCAGTTGTTTAAGGCACAAACCATGTACCTGCAGCATCCTGGGTTCAAAACCTTCTTTGATCTTTTGTGCCATGCCGTCTCCATCTCTCTTGTGCCTTTCCTGTTTCTGTCCATTTTACAATATCAAATAAATACAAAAAGTATTTCAAACAAAGAAAAAAGAAAAAATGAAAACACACAAAGAAGCCTAAATGTTACTTTAGTTAAATGGCAAGTGATACAATTGAATGTTTGCTTGTTTCACCCAGCTAGAGGGAGTCAACACAGGGGACTTTGAATCCATTAATGCTGCGGCCTTCCTGCTGTCCACTGAGTCCAATAAGACCATCTTCATTGCTGTGAAAGATGATGACTTGCCTGAAGCCGATGAGACATTTACCTTCAACCTTACACTACAGGTACATGCCCATTGTTTGTGTGTGCTTACTTTTTTTTCTCGATGTCTCTTTCTGGCTTGCTGATGACTCCTTCTCCTCATCCTCCCACACTCCCTTCTCTCTTCTCTGGAGCTCCAAGCTTTCTATCCACAAAGTCCCACTGTTCTAGTTCTGTCCCTGACCATCCTAAACCCTAACCCCATCTACTAAGCAATAGAGAGAGGGGTCGACAGCCATTGCAAGCCTGGCAGGCTCTGAGCTACATGGTCTTTGATGTGTGTGCTCTATAGGACTTTTCCAGAGCTGCCTGGGTGGGGCCAAATGTTGTGTGTGCCTCTGAGGTTTCCTACTAAAAGACACCTTTATGAAAAGAAACTAACTTTGACAGCCAAAGCCCCACCACACAGTAGATAAAAGTGATTCACTCATTCGCTATCCCCATTGATTTCAATGGGCATGTCCGTTCCGAGGATTTCATTTCTGTATATGTTGTGTATTCGCCATTACAATTGACACACTATTGTTGATGAAAGCCCAGTCTGTTACAATGAATCAATGGCTTCACAACTTACATTCAAATCTCATCAGCATTTTGAGACTTTTTTGCTGGCACTACCAAACACACCAGATCTAGTCCAGTTACTGTTAGATTTTTAAAAAAGACAGATGGCTTGCATTTTTTTTTTTGTAGAATTGTGTTGTGCTTTTACTATTATATAACAGCTATATATGTTTTAAAGTTTGAGTTATACATTGTAAATCCTTGTCAAAGGAATCATAGCCCAGGATGCCTTACACCTAGAGACTATCTCCATGGTTTCATGTAGCCTTTAGCTGTCAAGTATGATTGATGAGCTAGGGGGGCCTGGTCTTGCTGTCTTATTCCATACTAAAAGACCTAAGACAAAGGTCAGTGTGAATTTCTTATTGTATATGTACATTTATAAAACGCCCACAAGTCTAAACAGCTGTCAGCAAGAGTGACTTTCTCCTCAACATTTTGAGAAGATACTGCATTTTTGTGTCATCTGATTAAAATCCAGTAGCACAAGCCCATATTTAGCCGTCTACCAGAGTGAAAGACCAGATGAGGCCTACTTAGCCCTTCTATTTACACTACAGGGGAGACAAAGCGTTGGCCAAATGCTACCCTATCAGCTTTCTAAAGGACTGTCAGGAGGATGGATGTGCTCTACAAGGGGTGTCATAGATCAAGCGCAAGTAATAAATAAAGGGTTGATCATTGTACATTTGTCTTTCTGACAATTCAATATGTAAAATCAGTTTCAATAGAAAATATTGTACTAACTTTGTTAAAAGGGATTATGACAGAACAAAACTTATATAGATGTATAGTATAGAAACTGTGTAGAACTGTTGTGGACCAGAGCAGGTGCAGCCTACCAGTGCTGTGCAGGAACAGAAAGTAGAACCACACAGTGGGTTGTTGCATGTTAGATTGGGGGGGACAGGATTTACGTAGTGCTGCATATGTATAACAAAGCTGGCTTTTAAGCAACAAATTTGTGTGCGCGAATCACTGTGTATTTGAGTTTGGTTTTGTTGTCGAACACAGATGAATGTGCGCGTATGTGTGTGAGCTGCTTCCTGGCTCGGCCAGGGGCTTGGCTTTGTGAAAGCGTGTGGATTCTGTGTCTGTGAGTAGACCGCTACAAGAGCTCAGTGGCGGAAAGAAAGCTCTGTTACAGCTGGGAAAAGCCCTGTTTGAATAGGGTGATGAATGCAAGAGGCCTAAGCACTTACTTGTTTTTCATTTTCTCCTTGGCCTGTTCTCACCTTAACATGCGTACACGCTTGCATGCTGTAGAGCTATCAGTTGGATTGTTTTGGGAGAGCAAATTATGTTTCTGTTTATCATACAATGTCAAGGCTCTCATAGCTGATCAATATTCATAATGCCTGAACATATACTAATTAGTTTGCACATTGCAAACGGATTTTGGAAGTTTTGTTGGAAGCCTGTGCACTCTAGCTCAGACATGGTGGTTGTCAGCACGGTTGGTCCATGAGATCCTTGTGAAACCATTGCTAAGCTCACTAATGGAAACCTTGGAAAGTTACGCCAAATAACAAGGCTGTGGTCTTTCTCTTTAATAGTGTTCAGAAAGAGGAAAACCTTCTTGCACCGTAATGGTTCTTTTTGTTGGGTTAAAAACTCAGAGTATAAGCCTACTAGAAGTTGCGATGTGATTTTAAGCTCGGTGAGATCACTGTGAGCTTGTCAAATCTTAGTGCCGAATCACAGAGCACAGCACAAGTCCTGAGGAGGCGTCCTGCTGTGAGCTAACCTGACAAATCAAGGAGGCTGCGACCACTACTTCCTGTCTTAGTGTCTTCTCATCAGGGCCTCTCAGTGGGAGTAGAGAAATGAAGTGAAGACAATAGATAAGTAGGGCGTTCTGGTTTTTCACATGAGCGCAAGTGTCAGGGGGAGGTTGAGATGTGTTCAGGTACATGCTCTATATCCTGGTTTTATTTAACCTCTTTAATTCTCCCTGCTTTCCAGAGCTCCTCTAATGGCGTGACACTGGGAAACCCAAATAAGGCAACCATCACAATCCTGTCCAATGACAATGCCTTTGGAATAGTTGGCTTCAACTCAGTAAGAAACCCCTCTCATCCACATGTATCTTGTATCAATTTGTTTACTCAGTTTTGTCTCACCCATTACAGTCCACCACGTATACAGTATATTCTAACTAACATTGATCCTTCCTAAATGTATGGATCAGTTGTATGCCTGTGGTCACCAATATTGTGAAATTTTGCTGTTGCCACACCAACCTGCACTTGCATCACAATCATGCACTTGCATTTGTGACTAATTACCATGTTAGTAAGAAGTAGTAGAAAGTAAAGGATCGGGGGTGGAGTAATTTGGACCCACTAGCATTGAGAGGGGTTTAATCATGCTTGTATTGTGGTAGAAGTGATCATCTAGTGGTGGTGGGTTCCAGAGGTAATTAAAACCACAACACTCACTTATCAGTGGCAGTTTATAGCGTTTCCATGGTTACTGTGGTATAACTGTTTGCCCTACCACCCCCAGATGGTCTCAGATGCTGCATAATGATTTGGCTTGCTTAGAATCAATAAAGGCCCGTTTTGCCTTGGGAGATGTGTTTATGTTAGAGTAGTAAATTAATTCCTGTATTGCATTCATTTGCTTTCTCTGGAATTTCTTTGGTCATGGCAAATTGAAAATACAAATAAAATGGGATTTAACTTTCAAATTTGAAGACCACGATAAGGACTTCCAAAAACAGTGAAATTGAATGTGATATTTACTCCATGTTGCCTTTAAATGTAGTTTTTATAGCTGCTTATACAGCTGCGATCACTTTGTGTCTGTGTCTCTTTCAACTAAACGTTACTACTTTACGTTACGTTGTACTGCTGCCAAAGCTGTACACACAGTAAAAGATGAATTAATTCAAACACATTGAGATTAGAAATGATTTGTTCTCTATTATGTAATGATGAAGTTGTTGCACACAAAACTCAAATTTACACAACAACAAATACTTTGTGTTTTTGTTTGTCAAATATGACATTTTGCTTTGTATCAGATTTTCATTTATTGTAATTGAGATAGATAAACTGTGTTGAAATTGATTCAATTGAACTGACTGGGTTTGTCTGTTTCACTGTCCCAACCTTTTCATCTCAGACTGAAGACATTGTAGTAGATGAACCAAGAGGAAGGAACCATTATGTGCCTTTCACCCTAACGAGAGAAAAGGGAACATATGGGACTGTGAACGTACACTTTGAGGTGAGAGGGCAATGAACTGTACATCAAACCAACCCTAAGACAATGAGTTGTATCGTATTTAAGGACAGACAGTGTTATAGATATGTTTATGACTTGAATATTACATTACATTACAGTCATTTAGCAGACGCTTTTATCCAAAGCGACTTACAATAAGTTTATTCAACATAGGTATTCAAGAGAACTACTAGTCACCAGAAGTCATAAGTACATCTCCTGTATAGAATGTATTATTCTGTAGAATATGATCTTGTTAGTTTATCCCATTGGCAAAACATCCCCTTTTGAATTTTGTTAAAGAGTTTTGAGAATTTAGATCTAAATAGGAACATGTAATTCTTTCGATACATATAATTCTATGGTAGGAAATAGTCTTTACTCCATTATTTATATGCAGCATATTAGAGTAATGATACATTAAAAGCCACATAGAGCACATGGGCATGTTGAAGTATAAACATCACTGTGACTTCTCCTGTTTTAGATCTCTGAAGGTCCCAACCCTGCCATTGAGGACCTCAGTCCAGACAGAGGGAACATCACCATTCCTGTGGGACAGGCTGTTGTACACTTTAGTATCCTCATCAAGGATGACCAGGTATTGCACAAACTCCTTATTTACAGCTGATTGCGACAACATGTCAAATATACAGTATATGGATGAAGCTTGTGCCAATCACTCCATCCGTCCATTCATCATCATTTCAGACAATTTTATAAATAGTATACAAATTGCCTTCATGGGTTTGACATTTTTAAAGGTCAAATATTTGAAAGGGGCAAACAGGTTTTTTGAAACAGCTGCATACAAGTTACAACTGTATGTGAATGTGTTTCCTTTTCTTTGTTGGCCAGATCCCAGAGGATGATGAGGTGTTTTCAGTCAGGCTAACGGCCGTGGCAGGTGGAGCCCTCATCAGGCCCAATGCCAGCAGTGTCCAGCTGAGAATCCGGCGTAATGACAGCCCACTACGGTTCTCCCACTCTATTATGGCAGTACCAGAGTCCGCTGGAATCATTGCCCTCAATGTGACCCGTGGTCGGTTGACTGAGGATGGTCCACTCATCGGCTCTGTTGACACCGAGGTTCCTTTCTTTCAATGCAGTCATTTATTTACCTAGGCTTTTGACTGTTAAGAATAGGGCACAAAAACTTAAATGATATACTGTAAATACAGTATACTATGTACTATATATGTGTATATGTGTGTGTTTATATATATATATATATATATATATTAGGGGTGTAACGGTTCACAAAATTCTCGGTTCGGTTCAATACGATACAGCGGTGCCACGGTGCGGTATGTTTCGGTACGTTTTCAGTTAAGCAAAAAAGCAGAAATGCCAAATCCTCCCTGGTGAGACTCTCAAGTAGTCTTTAATAATGAAAGGTCGTGTTTGATACTTAAGATCTTCTCTAAAATATTCCTCTATAAACTCAAACAGACACATTTCCTGGAAAGTTTTAGAAGTTTTATTTTTCAGACTTAGTTACAGCACTGCGGGTCTTGCTCTATCTCTCTCTCACCTCATATTTACATTAATATTAACACTTACACACAAAGGTTTACTAGATTATGATCCATAAATGTGGTCAACACTCATCTCTCACGCGTTCCCTCGGTGTCGTTGTTTCTGTTCTCACTCGTAGCTCTGCTGAAGTCTCTGTCTTCTCTTCTAGAGCAATCCATGTTTTGTTCCTTTATAGTTTATGTGTGCTAACTTGTTGTACATAGTTGTACAGAACAAAATAAACAATAATAAGGAAAGTCCTCCGTTTTGTGTCCGTCCTCCCTAAAGGTGCTAACGAGTCTTCAGACGGCCGCTCGGTAGGTCTGATACCTCCGCTGGTCACGCCGCTCACTAATCGCTCCAATAACAGCTGCTTCCTCCGTAATAACGCAGACTTTAACTGAACAACAGCTGCTAGTAAAGACAACACGGTCAACAACACCTGTAATCAGTTCTCCATGTTGAATGAACCTGGTAGTCGATCGGTAAGCAAGACAACTTGTTGTTGTTGAACATCCGGTCACGTGATAGGAGCGTGGCGAATCAGGGAAGGACATCGCGTTACGTCGGGTGGGTTGCCATGTTTGAGCGCGGTGGCTCCACCAATTTCAGCTATATATTTTTATTCCAAAGCAGTTCAATCTTATTCAAACGTATTGTTCGGTTCGTAATGTGTACCGAACCGTGAGCCCCGTACCGAACGGTTCAATACGAATATGTGTATCGTTACACCCCTAATATATGGCAGACAGTACATTTGTATATATACATACAGTATATTGATGCAGAAAAAACAAGCATAAGGCAAATGTATATAAACCATCTGTACTATTCTGTCTTTAGGTCTCTGTAGATTACATGGTGGTGAGCAGTGGAGGACAGGGCAGCGCCACACCAGCTGTGGATTTCCTTGACCTACAGTCAGTCAGAACAGTTATATTCCCTCCATTTGTCTACAAGACCAGCCTGTTGTTCCAAATCAGTGATGACATTGTGCCAGAAATTGCAGAATCGTTCCATTTGGTCTTGCTGGAGCAGACAATCAGAGGAGATGCTGTGCTAGTATCACCCAATGCTGTGCTGGTGACCATCGAGCCCAATGATAAGCCTAATGGTGTCCTGTCAATCAGCAGCAGCACAGTCATTCAGCCTATAACCATCAATGAAGACCTGACACAGAGGTTGGATAACTTACAAATGTTAATGAGTGTCTCTTAGTGTCTGCCATTACATGGGTACAATATGGGTGTCATAATAAAAAAACATCCAAGATTTTTGCATTCTTTAACTGTCCTCAATCGTTTCCCCCAGATTTGAAGGACTCATTATTGTAAGAAATGGAGGCAGCTATGGTGCCGTGTCTGCTAACTGGTCCATCGGTAGAAACTCCAGTGACCGCTCCCCAGTGTCGGATGATTTAGGGCCTGCAGCGGGGACGGTGAGATTTGCTCCGGGTCAGGTGACAGCTGTGATTCCCATCAACATTGTGGCAGATGAGCTACCTGAAGAAGCAGAGGCTTTTGTTTTCAAGCTGCAAAACAATACTTTACCTGGAAATGCGGAGGTCGACGAACCAATGGAGGTTAGTTTAGAGGAGATCTTTGATAGGCCAATGATTATTTTTTAATATGTTGCTTTAAAGGTTTTGCATCAAAGAGAGAGAGAAGAGATCGAGAAGGCTGTACTTGTTAGGGAACATATCCTCCAGAGGTTGTGCATGTGTTATGCATGTGTGAGTGTTTGTGTGGGACCTACTGTAAGGCACAGTGGCAAACTTGGCACATTCTGCAAAAGTCGACCCCTTAGTGTGTCACTTTGCTCTGTGGGTGTTCCTTTAATGTGGCTGAATCAAAACAAAGCGGAAACAGCAGGCACACTCTGTGTGTGGTGTCTGTGTGTTCTTTTTTAGAAAGCGTGGGTGAAGTGGTGACAGGTTTTTTATAGCTTCCATCTTTGTCCAAGCCTCTTGGCCATGTGTGAAGGCAGTGGGCAGATCTGAGTCTTGTTTATATTGAAGGCATGAGATGAGACGCATAAAACCTCTGCTTTGGCCACATACAAATGCACACCAGATCATCACCTCAGGTTGTGAAGTTATAGGGTGTTTTTGCCATCCGTGCAGAGACAGTAGGCTCCGCAGAAATTCCTTGAAAAATGACTAACAATAGGACAAGTTAATCAGCGTTAATTGTTTTTAAAGTTAAGTTATATCACAGACATTACACTGAGATGTAAATCGTCTATTGTGAGCATGCCAGGCAATGCATCAGACAAGTGTAGGTTTCAGGGAAATGAATGAGCCACAGTTGAAATGCTCATAAAAACTACTCTAGCAGTCTTAGCAGAGTTAATTAAAGAGGATGCCACTCTAAAGTTAGCTCAGGGCTCTTTTTTACTACTTTCAGTCTCACTTGTTTTCTTTCCTCTCCCTGTTCCTCACCTCTCCTTTCTTCTTCTTGTGACCCAAGATGCAGTCTTAGTAACACAAAAACAGGATGCACAACAACATCCTCCAAAGTAAATGTGGGCTTTATTGCAATTATTCCCTCACACCCTAAAGATCAATCAGCTTCCTCCTTACTGCACAGGGGACAGACTGCACATGGCCCGGACCTGCTCCCCATAAGCAGTGCAGTGCAACTAAGGCCCATCTTTCAAACTTGTGAAAACTTATTCTTTTCCAAGGCAAAGTATATAGGGCTAATTGTATTCAATTTAAATATGAGCATACTATAATATTAATCATCATTAGATTCAACCTAAGCATTCATTTCATTGTGATTTTGGGGGGCAATTTGCAGACTAACAGGAACTTATGAGGGACTGTTTGAGGGAATAAGTAGCAAGGTTATAGTTAATCAAAATACCTTTTCCAGTCCACAACAAAGTTTTGTGTTTTCTGCAAGATACGGAGAATGTGTTTTTCAGTCATCAGTCAAAATGTAACATATTCCCACCTTTTGCTGTCCTTTTGCTGATTTGTTAATTTTATTCCTCCTCTTCATCTTGTCTGCCCCCCAGATTGTGTTCTACATCCAGGACAGTGACAATGTCTATGGGCTTTTTCGTTTTGACCCAGCAAAAGAGCAAAGCATCCAGAGCCAACCTGAGGGTCGTTTCCTGTCGCTAAATTTCCTGCGAGAAGGTGGTACACTGGGTGATGTGTCTATGGCCCTCACCGCCCTCTACATTCCTGCAGGCCCTATAGACCCAGCACTGGCCGGTGACCAGGTTCTGAATGTTAGCAGGTCCGTTAAGGTGGTGTTTACCCATGAACGGATGATCCACGTCATACTACCAATCAGGAATGATGCCTTTCTGCAGAATGGAGCTCATTTCTTAATACAGGTAACAAGGCTGGAAACAAAGTACAGAGCAACACATACAGTTATGGCAGATGGCACACATGTGGATGAAACATAAGTGTTTTTACAACTTTAAAAAACACAGTTTTTTAAAGTAATCCAGGCAATATTTTGCTAGCACGCCCAAAATGTGCTATTTCTGTTTGTGTTAGCACTTGTGGCCAAATCCGTGCCATCCAGACTTTAAGTGCCTCATTTGCATGTGTGAACTGTTTGACACTGGCACTCAAATCTGGCATGTTGCTATGGGATTTGCCCAACTGTCCAAACTAACAACACCACCTAGCTCTTGAAGCAAGCAAAAAAGTTAAAGAAAGGCCTCCTTCGCATTCTTTAGAACCATAATCACGTCATACATTTTCAGTAAAACTTTAATTATAGGAGTGAATGGAGCACTGACAGGTCATTTAACACATCTTTAAAAGCCACAGAACAGAAATAAATAGATGATGAAGAAAGAGCTATATATTTGATGAATGAATTATTTTAGTGGCATGCTACCTGTTTGAGCCTTCAATTAATTGTGCTGTTTCTTCTATTTCCCCTAGTTGAACACGCTGGAGCTTGTTGATATAAACCCTTCAATTCTGTCAAACAGCCCAAGGTTTGGAGGACCTCTTAACCTGACCTTGACTGTCACCCCTGACATTGCTAATGGGGAAATTGGATTTACAAGCAACACCACGGTGGTGGTTTATGAACCAGAGGACAGCAATACCAGCACAGTAAGATATGACCCCGATTTTAGCAATGTAAATAGTATCAGTTCTATGATGCTTGTCTCTATTGACTTTCAGTTGTTCACTATCACATAAAACAGCATTTAACTATAATATACCATAATGTGTTTTAACTTTATGCTCTTCACATTCGACAGTTCAACTGTTAGAGATCTAAATTTGGATCAAAACCCCTTAGTTGTCATGCAGTCTCTAAAGTGCTAAATTAAACACTACTGTAAAAGCAAAATAGATGTTTCCTATTTTGCTACTGTGACTCAGAAGAGTCTCTAATCACTGACTTTATAGCCACTCTGCTGCTTGTCAGAAAACACCCTTTGTCAATGCCGATTTTTAATTGATGTTCAGAAAGTGATCCTTCTGTATGTGCATACAGTATGTGCAGGTGGTTAATTCTATTGATGTTTGGTGCTGCAGGTAAGCCTTCCCCTTCGCCGTGATGGAACAGACGGTCAGGCTGAAGTTTTCTGGAGTCTTCAGCCACTTGGAGACAATATTGTCGCCATAACTGTTAAAGACTTGGAGCCTCTAAGTGGGTCTGTGGTCTTCCTCTCCGGGCAGAGTGATGCTTCCATCAACTTTACCATCATGGCTGACAATATCCCAGAAGTCAACGAGACCTTACTGCTTACGCTGGATAGGTAGGGTATTAAAATCCAGGAAAAGTTATCGTTAACCAACATAATAGTTGTTTTTTTGTTAATTATCTCCGAGGCATATTAGACCCTTCTGTTCTGCCCATAAACACCAATGTAATACAATAACCTTTCGGTGTTTAGAATGTGAAGATGATATTATGTAATGTCTTAGACTCATCTTATACAACGAACGAGTCCAGTGGAATTGGAAAGGCTGAGTCGGTGCTATCTCATCCCATCCCTCCTTTGGTTTTCTCATTTGGTGTGTGTTTATGGTAGTGGTTTGGGGGTGGGTTCATCTGTTAGTCTATGTTCTGATGAGAATGGCAGCTTTCTCTCCCTCCCACTCCTCCCTTGTAGGGTGGAGACTGCACGCTTTATAGTGTACTTTGGGTAAGTGGAGAGTGGAATGAACCTGGGCCTTTTGTGTGGCGTGAATCAAGACTTTGTTTTTCTGGAAAGGGCCTACTTCAGGATTTCTGGGGTCTTTGGTTGACCAGGGGATGAGGGGGACAGGGGTGGGGGGGTGGATTCAGTGATGGTGTGAAAAAAGGGAACCCAAAGGAGAGTGGTTGTTGGGGGTAAATAGAGAATCTTCTTTATGTGTTTCGCTCTAATTTAACCAGGCTTGATTGTGTACCACTTTAAAGATGTCAGTGTTTGTATGCATGCAGTGCCTTGGCTGTGACCTTTTATTTGGAGTTGTTTATTTTGTCATCTCTTTGTCTCTAATTTACTCGTTATGTGATGCTTTCTTGGCTCCTATTTCTCTCAACATACACATACCCCACCCCCTTGGAGCAATAAAGATGCAAGCATGCTCTTGATTGACATTGTTATTAAAAGTGGCCTAAACAGCAGGACTACAACATATGGAGTGAATAATGAATAAGCATCACACAATACATTACATTTACATTACATTACAGTCATTTAGCAGATGCTTTTATCCAAAGCGACTTACAATAAGTGCATTCAACATTGGTAATACAAGGAATGCATAACGAAGTTCAGATCAAAGTTGAGCTGTTTTCTCATTTGATATCACTTAATGTTTCCGAAGCTCAAAACACACCACAAAAGCAAAAGTCTAAGAAACTTCCATTTCAGAGTTTACATCTACTGCACAAGGTGCAATGACGTGAGTGGTCACTTTCTATTATGATCTAATACTGTTTATTTGTGTGTATGTGTTCAAGGAGTAATGTTGAGAATCAGATCCTGAAAGCTGGCTTCACCAGCAGAGAGATTGTCATCATGGAGAACGATGACCCTGGGGGAGTCTTTGAGTTCTCCTCATTCTCCAGAGGTCCATTGGTCATCAGTGTAAGTCTTGAAACTGCAACTTCAATTTTCTTTGAGTAATTCAAATATCTATCCAGCTACAAAAAACAGTATGAACCGACTCTGACATTAAATCCACATTTTGTTGTTTTGTCTGTTTTCTCTTGTTATGGTCACATCTGCAAACTTCAATCTGACCTAGGAGGGTGAGGCTGTGGAGCTGAATGTGGTCAGAGCCAAGGGACAGCTGCTGAAACAGCTGGTGCGATATACTGTCATGCCTGTTGGCAACACTGAATTCTATGGCGCCACTGGCATCCTGGAGTTCAAACCAGGAGAGAAAGAGGTGGTAGTGGCACTGTTTGCAAGGCCTGATGGGGTGCCTGAGGTGAGAACATGGTCAATTACATGCTGACCTTTCAATTTTATATAATAACTTTTTAATTAACTTCTAAATGAGGTATTCTCAGTCTGATAGTGGTCAACTTATGTTTTAAGCTAGTAAAAAAATCTAAGAAAGAACTAGGCTTTATATCTGTATTTGCAACATGAAAACTGTGTGTGTGTGTGTGTGTGTGTGTGTGTGTGTGTGTGTGTGTGTTCATACAGCTGGACGAGACCTTCTCTGTGGTACTTAGTAGCCACAGCACTCCACCCAGTCGCCTAGGCAACTACAGGGAGGTCAACATCACAGTGCGGAAGAACGACGACCCCTTTGGGGTCATAGAGTTCATCCAATCAGGACTGACGGTGGTTATCAACGAGAGCAAAGGGGACGAGATGCACCGGGGTACTTAGTAGTCCTTTAGATAATAGTTTTTCCATGTCAAGCGGTATCTCATTGAAAATGGACCTAATTGTAGTCAAACACAGAATGTTTTTCTCCATGGGGGATGAGCTGGACTGTGATTAAAGTTTGTATTTTAAACGTTCCATGTTTGTATAATGATTAGGAATGTGTTAAAGAACATCAACTTGTAAAACAGGAATTTTAGGCCCCACACAGTGACGATGCAGTCCAATATTCAATCTGGTCCTGAGAACAGGGAGAAGAAAAAATCTTCTCTCAGTCTTTAGTGAATGTATCACCAGTGTTTCCAGGCATAAATGGGAGCTGTACAACAAAAGAGTGAATGACTTGAAGGAAGGTTTCAATATCTAAATGCATCATCTTTGTCTCATCATCTTTGTCCCTTCAGCGGTGTTCCCTGTAGTGAGGAACAGGGGTCATTTTGGAGAAGTGTCAGTTTCCTGGGTCTTGGAGCCAGCCCTGTCAGAAGACATCAGTCCCCTCCAGGGAAACATCACTTTCATGGAAGGGGAGTATCTCAAAAACCTCACTGTCTTCTCCATACCTGATGAGGTAAAATTATAAAGTAAACTCAAAAATGCCTGTTGTCCAAATTTGAGTTACATTTCTTTGTATCAATCTTTAGCAATTTTTTATTTAAGATCCCAGAGGACATGGAGAATTTCACCATCACAGTGTTAAATGCTACAGGTGGTGCGAGACTGGGAAACATACTCAGTGCCAATTTACAGATAAATAAGAATGATGACCCCATTTACTTTTCTGGTAAGGATACTGTTCAGATTACTGTTTATGAAGGATCCTCTAAAAGATTGGAATAATATATTGATATATTAAAGCCACAGTCATTGACTCCTCCACACCTTGGCCTCTCCTCAGAACCTGTGGTTGTGCGACTTCAGGAAGGGGGCCTGGCCAACTTCACTATTTTGAGGGCAGGGCGGGCGGACTATGTTGCCACAGTGATGTACCGTGTGGACTACGGAGAGGCATCTCCAGGTGACCTCACCATGCTGAGCAATGACACGTTGCTGGTGTATGATGTAGGTGAATGGATGAAGAACATCACTGTGGCTGTGGAAGATGACAACATACCTGAGACTGATGAGCCCTTTAACATTGTTCTCTACAATGCTACTGGTGAGTACATTGCCTCATTTGAAACAAAGGGTTAGTACAGCAGTTATATATATTATAAGTTATATATATTATAAGGATATTTTCTGTGAATCAGTGCTTTGTCAGGTAAGATAGTGGGTATCATAGTTGGTCCACTGAGATAATGAAAACAGTATAATCTGCATCCCCTCCAAGGATTAAAACATCTGAAAGTAATTTGCTTTTGTCATTTCAAAGCTCTCTCCTAATACCAGTATTGTGTGTCAGGGATGGGAATGAAAGAGCTGTGGGCCCCAAAAGGACCTTAATTACCATACTCCAAACCAAAAACTCTCCAATCGCCTCTCTCTGTCTGTTGATTGACTACATTGAGTAGTGTAGAGTAAGGGTTAGCCTCTAGTTCATGCCAGGGGATGGTCTTTCATAGAGATTGTATTAAAAGTCAATAATCCTCAGGTTAGAGGTCAAGTACATTCTGGGACTTAAACACGCTTTACCTTTCCCGTTTAATTAGAAGCAGATTTGCATGCTACTCGTAGACCAGCAAGTTGAAGTATGTGCTTGTAGGTCCTGATCCAGCCTGACAACATGAATGTGTACACAGGTGATGCCGTTGTGTATGGAGCGAACACAGCTACTGTGGTGATTGAGGCCAATGATGATGCCAATGGGATTTTCTCCCTGGAAGCAATAGAGAAACCTGTCGAAGAGGGCAAGACCAATAATTTCAAGTAAGAAACTGATTCTTTTGTGCAAAATATCTGACTTCATGCTCATATACACTTAATTTGAACAATTAATTCAGATTGAAAGTATTTACTATGCATTGACAAATCGTTCTCCTGTATTTAATTACTGAAATAATTACTCTTTTCACTGTCCCAGTATCCTGCGTGCTAGGGGGCATTTTGGTAATGTTACAGTCTTCTGGCAGCTGTTTGCCAATGACTCAGTGACTCCTCTGGAGGAAAACCAGGAGTTTACCAACACATCTGGCTCCGTCACCTTCGCTACAGGGGAAGAGTCCAAGCCTATTGTCCTGGAGGCCATCTCAGATAAGCTTCCCGAATTCAATGAGTTCTTCTTCCTCAGGCTGGTTAATATCTCAGGTAAATTCAAGAATAAGTGAAATATTTGTCAGCTTTGAGAGATAAATTGAAAGATGCAGTGTGTAGGATTTTGCGACATCTAGCAGTAATTTGGTAGATCACAACCTACTGAAACTTCTCCTGTGTGCCAAGCGTGTAGGAGAACTATAGTTTCCAACACAAAAATGTGAAAATGCAAATGGTCCTATCTAGAGCCAGTGTTTGGTTTGTTGCTCCATATGTAGATACAAACGGCTCATTCTGAGGTAACGGGAACTCAGCAATTCTTATTTTCAGGTGATTATACACTGAAGAAAACATACTTATTAATATGATATTCCATTTCTGCCAATAGATCCCCTTAAATGCTACACACTGTTCCTTTAAGAGATGTGAATAATTGAATTAATTTATAAAAGCGGCAGCTGTCATAACAAATAATTACTGTATTTGAGTTTAAACTTGACATGAAATTTCATTTAAGTCATCAGCTTAAAAATCGCACTGATAATTGTAAAAATGACAAAGAAGGATTCATTTAATTATAATGTTGTCTTGAAAACCCTTAAGATATTTTTCTATAATTTCTTTAAGGTGGTTATCCAGGGGAGGGTGGACGACTAGCCGAGACTTCTCTGGCTGCCTCGATTCTCATCCCTTTCAATGACGACCCATTTGGTGTATTTGCCATCGCTGACAGCAACTTGGACCAAGAAATAGCTGAAGATGTACTCTCAGAGGATGATATGGCTGATGTCACTTCCTTCACCATCCTCCGACAGCAGGGTACTTTTGGTGATGTGCGGGTTGCCTGGGAGATTGTTTCTGGACGCTTCCCAGAGGGCCTTCCTCTGATGGATGACCTGCTCCTTCTAGCCTCCTTCCCAGACGATGTTGAGCTCAGGCCTCATGCCAGGCGGCACCACTCAGCCACAGACACATGGTTTTTCTCCGGGCTTCCAGGAGCTTACGGGACTATCTCTCCTGAAGATGGGCCTGCTGCTGTTGGAAACTTCACCTTCTCTGCTTGGCTTGTGCCCGAACTGGACACAGACGGCTTCATAGTCTGCAAAGGAACCAGGAATGGGACCCTGTATTATGGAGTGAAGGTCCACACCAATGAGTCTCATGTCACGGTGATGCTGTATTATACAGTGATAGGATCAAACAATTCTCAGGTGGCCCGGGCCACTGCTGAGAAATTTGTGGAGAATAATTCCTGGTTACATGTCATCATTACTGTTGATGATGGGATTATTGAGTTCATCCTGGATGGGATCCCTATTCCCGGAGGACTGAAAAGCATCAAAGGAGAGGGCATCACTGATGGTGAGCTAATTTATCAGATATTTATCAAACATATCAGAGTGGTCAGGTTGTTGAGCATACAGTGTCCATATTATTCCCATTTGTTGCGTTCGGCTTGTGTTTTTAGCTCCTATTTGTCTGCACAGTTTGTCTGTGTTTAGCATATGTTGTCATGATTTTCAAACATGTTAGTTATCTCTGAAAACTCCATATCAAATTATAATGCATTTATATATGAAAAATGTTGCCCATTGGAATTTACACTAATTTCACCAGTTGGAATATGAAGCTGTGATGAGGTTACTCTTTTTAATTCTTGCAGTGTCTAATAATCTTTAACATTTACAATCATAATGTCAAAATGTCAACTAAAGGCCAAAACCTATTCAGGCCAAATGACTGGCCAGCTTCTTTTCTCTTCCTATAAGCCCAGAGTTTTTGTTTACTGCTGTCTCAGCACCATGGTCAGGGTCAAAGAGGAACAAATGCCATGCTCATGGTCCTGTAATGATGTCTATGTCTGAGTTTGGGAATCTGCTTGTTTGTGTGTGTGTGTGTGTGTGTGTGTGTGTGTGTGTGTGTGTGTGTGTGTGTGTGTGTGTGTGTGTGCGCACGTGTGTGTGTGTGTGTGTGTGTGCGTGTGTGTGCGTGTGTGTGTGAGAGGGACTGTCTAGGGGGAGAGGGTTTCAAGCTTCTCTCTCATTGTTCCCATATGAAATGAGAACAAGTCTTAACTTATTACAAACATAATGCAAATACACTCTAACACACACTTATGCACATTCACACACACGCACCCTCCTCTCAGTCACTTCCTCATTGTTCAGGACTACTGGAACTCTGCTATGCTTGAGTGGCCACTTAGCCTCAGCACTGCTGTATATTGTTACTGCTAAAGGGAATCAGTCGGCATCTTCTTTTCTTTCAATGCTCTCTAATTAATGGAGACAATAGTCACAGTCTGTTCTTGCAGAGGGGAAATATTCTGATGGTTCTGTGGCTAACTTCAATCACAGTAGATGTATACATTATCATCAATCATGTCATGTGTTATTGTCTGCTACTGGTAACTCAACCCACAGAGGAATTGTTTTGTGTCAGGGCTTTATACTTGCTCACTGTGGCGGATTTCCTGCATTTGTCCCATTTTGTACAAGTACAGGAAGCGATAGGCACGAGAGGTGTAAGTATATAAATGACTAATGAGAAAGAGCCGGATCAGGGCATTTGGTGGCCTTAATCAAGATTCTGTTTGTGGTCCCAATACACTCCAACATAGCAACCAAATTGTATTCCACCATTAACAATAATATGATTGTATGACCCTTGTTATTGTTATGTAAATCGGCTTATGGGTCAAATAAAGTCTCATTAGTCAGTTAATATCTCACCAGATCTCAAGTCAACTAAAATATTAGGTTACAAAATGTCAGGTGTGAATTAATAAAACAGAAAATTGAAAACTCAATAAAATAATGGAATGTACTAGGGTTATTCTATAAAACAAATGTCTATATGTGGTTTTAAAGCTTGTAAATAATACCAGAGATATAAGATATAACTATGTAACAAACACAGTTATTTTCCAAAAGTGAGAGTTTCAGGATTTAGCAATAATAAAATCTGTATTTTTTCAAACCACAAAAATGGGTACAGCAGCTTTGAAACCTCTATAACTACATTGAAACTTGTTCTTGTTTGACATGTAGATAACATAATACAGGGAATGCATACACAGTTAATTAATTGGAATAATTAGTTATGATATCTCTGGGTGTGCTTGTCAATCTTTGATGGCAGTTTGTGACCAAGCACCACATTCATCTACTGAATTACACCATCATGTCAGTCGTGTCATATCCTGTACATTGTGCTTGAGGCAGTGATAGTGATTTGTATTACTTGTATATCCAACCATTTATACAGCTTGAACATTAATTATTTTTGGACATTTTCTCTATGAAATATAATGTACTGTTTTTTTCTGTGTCTTTTCACTCCAGGACCTGCGTCTGTGTTTATAGGGTCGGATCCAGAGGGCGAACAGCGATACACAGGCCTTCTCCAGGATGTTCGCTTGTACAGCACAAAGCTGAACCGCAGCCACATTCACGAGCTTCACACCCAGCCTGCTAAAACAGACCTGCGTAACATCTCAGGTTACCTACGATACTGGCAGGAAGAGAGGCAGAAGTCGTTTGTGGTGGAGGCCAGGGATGATAATGAAGAGGAGGGAGAGGAGGTTTTCTATCTACAGTTGGTAGCAGTTCACGGTGGAGCACGCCTCCCTTTCCCCAGACCCACTGCTACTTTGCAAGTCATGAAGAGTGACAATGCCAACGGGCTTTTTGGATTCACCGGTGCCTGCATTCCTGATGTAAGTGCACAATATTTAGGTGGTGGAATTTGTTGGACCATTTTTGTTGCATTGAGCGTCTATAAGCACCTCGTGAACACTGCATTTACGACATTTTGTATGTAATGTAAATGTAAACCAGACTGGTTATCAAAGGAATTAATACTCCTTTGAATAAACTACATGACCACTATTACAGTAGCATTCGTTAATGTCATGACTCAGTTTTGTGTATGCATAGAAACACATGTAATGTAAACCGATTGGTTTGTCAGTCCCTGTCCTGCTGCATATTTCATCAGTCTCCATGCATGGCTGCAGGGAGAGCATGCTCTCAATTTTTAGTTGGGTTGGCTCTCATGTTGACCCCTCTCAGGTAGAGTGACAGCTGGTTGGGCTGCAGAAGGTCTGCCAGTCAGGGCATTCCTGTAGAAGTGGATAAGGAGTTCCAGCACTGGAGATGGGAGATCTAGTTCCTCGTTGCCATCAGCACAACAGGTGTCAGGGCCGGGGATGGCATTCCATCAGAACTAGGGGATCTTCTTTATATCCTTGATCCTTGGATAAATAGATGTAGAGGCATGTGGACTATCAGGTGCTTCCCGTCTAAATCAGATTATTACTGTGCTGGAATTATTTACATAGTTTGTAAGACAATGTATTCATTTAAGCATTCAGTATTTGTCATTTTGGCCAGCGGTTCACAATTTTTATTCCGTTGTTTGTCCTTTCAGACCACTGTGGAGGGCTCCACTGTCTCTTGTGTGATTGAGCGTATGCGGGGATCTCTGGACCACGTTTATGTCAACTACAGCGTTACACAATTGGATAGCTCAGACAGTGAGATGCCAGCCCATCAAGATTTTGTTAATACCACTGGAGCTGTGCTTTTCCTGCCTGGACAGCGCTCTGAGGTGTGTATGTGTGTGTGTGTGTGTGTGTGTGTGTGTGTGTGTGTGTGTGTGTGTGTGTGTGTGTGTGTGTGTGTGTGTGTGTGTGTGTGTGTGAGAGAGTGACTCATCAGTTGCACCTGTATTAATGTGATCTTACACGAGCTGGGGAAAACCCCTCTGAGTTTGCACTATTGTTTAGTTAATTAATTTAATATTATTCTATTTTATATATATATTTTGCATAACTCTGTTATTTTTAGAAGCTCTGTTATTTTTATTGCTTTACCTGTATTGTTTCCCTTTGCGGGATGATTAAAGTCACTATCTTTCTATCTATCTCTATCTCTCTATCCAGTGCAGACACTCAGTGGTTACAAACAAGTGTGATGTACCTTGTGTGCACTGTATTTACACATCAACATACTCATTTCAAATAAATACTATATGTCTAGTTTAACAACAGGATTTTACACTCTCATAAATGCAGATGTTTTAGACAACCAGCTCCACCTAGTGGTTTGTTTGTTTGGTAATTCAATCAGTTAACAGGTGTCAGTGAATAATCAAGCTTTTACATTGGCTACTGAAATATAGACTATTTTTTCAAGGGTGCAGTCTGGACTAGGAAATAAAACTAATGTATGCACATTTTTCTGTTAGGTATTGAACCTGTTGGTGTTGGATGATAACCTCCCAGAGCTGGCAGAATCCTTTCAGATTACATTGGTGTCAGCAGAGTCTGGTGATGGAAAGCGTGGCTCCACCCCCACCAGTGGTGCAAGCATTGACCCAAATAACTCTGCTAACACTGTCACTGTCACAGCTAGTGACCACCCCTATGGTATTCACTCACATGCCCAAAAAAACATTATTGTTGTTGTTTCAACATTTCAAGTTTTAGCAATGAGTGTTTATTTGTGTATTTATAAGAATATGTTGTGACAAGTGGCGTAATGGCTCAGCTAAATAAAATTACAATTTTCTCTCTCTCTTTCTCCCTCTCATGTGCATTATTCCTCCCCCACTACCTCTGCCCTCCTACTTCCATCGGACCTCTTCCTTCCTTCTCATTATATTCTCCCCTCTGTCCTCTCTTCTAACTATAACACACAAACACACACCCTTGTCTAATCCAGGCCTACTGCAGTTTCAGCCCATCCGTCCAGGAGAGGGATTGATCCCTCCAGCGGTAGAACCTGCCCACATAGCTGTTAACGAGGAAGATGGACAAGTCCGTCTGCTAGTGGCCAGGGCCCAAGGCCTTTTAGGAAGGGTCATGGTTGGATACAGGACAACCCCATTCACAGCATCCAGCCCTGAAGACTACGAGGTTTGTTTCTACTAAGGTTTTTTTGTCTTACGGGTGCATACACGTCGATGATAGATAAACTAATAAGCAGATGGTGAGATAATACATTTTGCCTGCTTCCCTGGTTACCTCTTTTTCTGTATTCCTCTGGCAGGACTCAGAGGGCATGCTGGACTTTCTTCCAGGGGAGAGGTTAAAGTTCATCACTGTGACCATCATAGACAATCCTGTCCCTGAGCTGGACAAGATTTTTAGAGTGGAGCTCTACAATGCTGATGGAGGAGGTGAGGAATTTGATCCGACTATCATGACGGAACTGTTTTCATTAGTTTGAGTCACATTTTGCTGTATTCAGAGCCTTAGAGATAATTTCCAGAGGTTTTTGCAATGTTTTTTTCATTCTTTACCTATCTTAATTAGAACTGAACCAATCCTGTAATGTGTTTTGTGTGCTGTGCTCCTGTGTGCTTCCCTCTACCCACCTACTTACGTGACTACCTACCTACCTTCCTTCCCATTTCCCCTTCGATCTCTACTCTACTGTACTCCTCCGGTGTGATTCTAACCGTGTGTGACACTTGCTTGATCCTCGTGTGTGGTCCATCAGTGGATCAGTTTCTACGTAGTGAAGGAAGTGGTAGTGGAGAGAGTGACTCTGACTTCCTTCTTCCATCCTATCACCACCATGGTAAGTACACCCCTCCTTCTCTCCCCAAACTGCCTCTTCTTTCCATTCCTTCACCCCCACACCCACATAATTTCTCGCCCCCTAAGCATATGCATATCTCAAAGTCAAGTTCTGTTGGGGATCAAGTGACATGCTGCTGCAGCTGCTGCTACTGACAAGCAATAAAAGTAATAATAATAATAATAAGTACTTTGCCTTTCTTTAATTTTTCCTGGTTGGATAGAATTGTAAAAAAGATTTCAACTCTCCTCTGAAAGCTTAGTCTTGAGTGCATATACAGTACACGCATATATGTGTGTGTGTGTGTGTGTGTGTGTGTGTGTGTGTGTGTGTGTGTGTGTGTGTGTGTGTGTGTGTGTGTGTGTTAATTGTGTGTGGTATTTACATTGTACTGTGACCCCTGTGAAAAGTACCCAAGGAGACAGGATGTGGGAAAAACAAATAGCCTTTCACAGACAGCAGGGGTAAGTGGTTGACATAATAGTAGTCAGAGGCCCCAGTGTTTTACACTAAGATGGGCTACTGTCCCCTATTCTGACATAAACCCCACACACTGTCATTTCAGTCTGATTCTCTTGACCATAACATCACTTTATTTGGTGGTAAGAAGGTGTGTATTATTATTGGGCTATCTTTATTAAAATCACTGGCTTGTTGGATTAAAAGATGATCGTCACAATTACATTCCTTTCCATAGGGTTTTTTTCATCTACTTCATACTGATACTCTTAGAAATGCAACCAGAGTGGCTCACTAAAAAAGCAACACATGGTTATTTTTGGTATTTTGTGTGTAGCCAGCTTGGGAGTTGCGTCCCGCATCACAGTGACCATCGCTGCATCGGATGATGCCCATGGAGTGTTTCAGTTCAGTCCTGAATCCCTGTCTGTTAATGGGACAGAGCCTGAAGATGGACGCAGCTCTGTGGTCCTGCAGGTCAGTGTCATATTAGTGTAAAATTAGGATTTCCCAGAGATACGTGTTTCCTTATATTTGCATGAACAAGTCACATTTTTTAAAACACAGTGTAGGGTTAAGTTTTGTTGTTCATCATCATGCTACGTTTTTTGTTTTTTTTCTCCTAGGTGGATCGGGCCTTTGGTGACCTCTCCAATGTAACTGTGTACTGGGAGGCTGACCCGAGTTCTGAGGGGGAGCTACTCAGCAGGTTTGGGAACATCACCTTTGGTGTAGGTCAGACGTCGGAGAACATCATCATCAATGTGGCCCAGGATGAGATCTCTGAGTTGGACAAGAGTTTCAACGTGTCTTTGGTTAACGTCACCCATGGTCGTCTGGGTGTCCAGACATCTGCTACTCTGACTGTGCTCACCAACGACGATCCTTACGGTGTTTTTGTATTCGCTAACGTAACAAGGTCTGTCCGACTTTCTGAAGCTGACTCAACTGTCTCCCTCACCATCCTGCGACAAAGGGGCCTGATGGGTCAGGTGGGTCCTTTTGTAGAAGGTTTTTAAACTTAATTGGAAGTATAGAATTTATGTAATAAAGCCATCTGTGATTCTGTTTCTTTGGCTTTTGATAAATAAATACCAGAATGACGGATGCTCATATGTAGTCGATGTAATAAATAATATGACATTTTCCATTTTAATATGTCTAGGTGCGAGTAACGTATGGGACACTGAATGAGGCAGATCCGGAACCTTACAGAACCCCTGGGGTGGGCCGAGCAACTGAGGGGCGGGATTTCGTTCCCCTCCTGGATTCTGTTGTGTTCTTGGCCAATCAGAGTGAAGCAAACATCACCCTCCAAGTACTGGATGATGAGGATCCAGAAAGAGATGAGTCGGTGTTTGTGAAGTTGATCAGTGTTCAACTCATTGAAGGAGAGCAGGAGAGGCTCAGTAAGATACTGATACCCCCACAGATTTAGATATAATGATACTTCAATCATACCATACTAAACTGATGAAATATCTTCTTACTCTTCCTTCCAGTTTCTAATTCTCCTTCGCTGGGCCTCAGGGCTGACATTGTTGCCCAGGTGATAGTGGAGGCCAGCGACGATGCTTTTGGAATCCTCCAGCTGTCAGCTTCTGCCGTCAGTGTAGCTGAGCACTACGTTGGGCCCATAATAAATGTTACACGTGTTGGGGGGATTTTCGCCGACGTATCTGTCAAGTTCCGAGCAGTGCCTTTGACCGCCAGAGTCAGTAAGTGTTGGCCATGGAGCATGGATTTAAATATTTCTCTCTGTGATTTTTGTGTGAGCAGGCAGGCCATGTCCATATGCATGTGCATGTGTGTAATCCTATAGGTGAAGACTACAGTGTAGCCTCCACAGATGTGGTCCTCTTAGAGGGGGAGTCCAGTAAATCTGTACCCATCTATGTCATCAATGATGTGGTCCCTGAGCTAGAGGAGACCTTTCTCATCGAGCTGATCAACCAAACCACCGGTGGAGCTCTCCTGGGGGAACTCACGCGTGCCATCATCACCATACTGCCTTCTGATGACCCTTTTGGTGCCTTTGGTTAGTAGACATTATCCAAGATTTGTTCTTTTCATCTTATTTTGACGCTTTCTAAATGTTCTTGATTTTATGTCTACGTAGTCTTCCAAGCCGTTCCAGTTACCATAGAGGAACCAGGGTCCAATTCCATGGAGGTCAAGTTGCCCATAGTCCGTAATGCTGGTACGATTGGCACAGTGGTAGTCCAATGGCAGGCCACTGTCAATGGTAAACTAGCAGTGGGGGACAGCCAACCTACATCTGGAGAGGTTACATTTGCTCCTGGAGAGACCATGAAGATGCTCCGGGTGGAGATTTTAGCTGACGATGTACCTGAAATCACTGAGGCAAGAAGCTGACAGTGGGAAATATGTGACATGATACAGCCTTTGAAGTATTTTCCATAATTTTAGTTGCAATGTTTATTAATCCCATTCTGTCTTTTCTAGATAATTAAAGTGGAGCTTATTGGTGCCAGTAATGGAGGAAGCCTCGGAGTTGATACATCAGTTAATATAATAGTGCCTGACAATGACAATCCCTATGGGACAGTGCACTTTGAACAGACTGTTTACCGCCTTCAGGAGCCACTGGAGGGAGTTTATAGAGCCAATATTACTGTCCGCAGGAGGTACTTTATTATTATGCTTTTCTTCTGTAATAATGGTCTTATTTGAAGTTTTTTATGTACTCTTATGTACTCACCTCTTCCTGTCTGCTGCCTTTTCCCCATCATCCCCATTGCCTTTATTCCAGAGGCGGTCACTTTGGTTGCTTGGAGATCGTGTACAGCACTTCGGAGATGGACATTGTTGGCTTGGCTCAGGCTGATGGCCAGAATCTGCTAATGTACTATGACCTCCCAAAACCAGGTGTTCCATCCACTGCCGCTCTGAGGACAGTTAACATCACTGGGCAGAGAGACCCCTTGGCTGCATGTGCTGCTGCCTGTCTGAGAGAGCGTGCCTGCCAGGCCTTCTCTCTGTCATCAGGGGTGACCTCACCATCCTGCACTTGGGTGTCTTCAGGGGTTGACCAGCTGACCTCTAAATCTCAGGTTATGACATATGTAAAAAACATCACTGCAGCTGCTGTCCTGTTCAGTGCCCAGGCTGTGGCAGGAAGTGATTACACCCCTGTAACAGCTCAAAGGGCCTTCATGGAAGATGGATCAGGGGTCGCCAACCTCACAGTCCCAATCTTGACTGATACATTTCCTGAAATGGATGAGAGCTTCTCCATACAGATCTTAAAGGTAAAACCCCTGTGTTAGCTATGGTTTAATTTGTATTATATGCCTTCTGTTTGAACTTTATAACAAATTTAATGTTTTACCTTATATTGTTTTAAGGTGGAGCTGATAAATCTGACTGTGGCGCAGAAGAACCTGCCCTCGATTGGCCGGCCAGACAAAGCTGTGGTCACTATAGGGATGAATGGAGATGCGTTTGGCGTATTTTTGATATACAGCCTCAGTCCCAACACCACTAATGAGGGGCTCTATCTAGAGGTTCGAGAAGAGCCAATGGTTGTGGTGCCCCTGGTTATAGAGAGGAGAGGAGGGAATCTGGGCACTGTCACTGTAGAGTGGAGGTTTGTTGGAGGAAAGGGCACACCAGATGCTGACTTCACTGGTACTGGAGGAATTCTGGTCTTTGATGGTATGTGGATCACTCACCGATCAGCAATAGTATTTATTTTTATAATTCTCTATTAAGAATTGTTTCAAAGCCAACATCTTCTCAGAATGAATCCTATAAAACAGCATGTCTTTACTTTATCCTCTCTGCATACAGGTGATCTAAAGAAGACAATAGAGATTTTAATCAGAGATGATATTGAGCCAGAGGACAATGAGAGCCTCATGATTGGTCTTGTTAATACGGAGGGAGGAAGTAGGATCCTGCCCAACTCTGACACTGTAACCATTGTGATACTGGCTAACGATAATGTGGCTGGGATAGTAGGATTTCATCCAGCCTCACGCTCTGTCATCACCAGAGAAGGTGGGTAGCTATTTTTGATGATTTCTGAGCACTTTTCGATATTCAGTCTATTCAGTCTGTATATTCAAGCACATTATCACCCACATACTTTACATTCCAAACCCTTTACACTGTCCCTGTCACTAGAGATGTTTGCTAATTATGTATGAGTGCAAACGTAAGGGAATGTACTCATAGTAATGGTAGTATGTAGCAACAGGTGGGTTCTGTGGTTGTCTGTCATTGTCTTAAATTATGTATGCATGAGTGATTGAAGTCTCCCTGAGTAATAGCCATACAATTAGGGGCTGTGAGTTGCCTCCACTGTCATCTACAGCATAAGAAAACAGTTCACATCAGAAGTCCATGAATGTATATATCTTTACAAACCTATATTTTAACATATATTTCATGTTACAGGTGAAAGGCTGTCCTTATTAGTGTTGAGAACAGCTCCAGGTCTGGGTAATGTCACTGTCGATTGGAATGTACAAGGTCCCCTTGTACACCTGACCTTCACCCAAACCTCAGGGACACTTTTTTTTACTGAGGTAAATACTAGATGGAGATCATCGAACATCTTATCAACTTATTTATTGCACAGTATAGCGATGCAGACTTTTGCATGGATCAGTATATTGTTATTGAGCTTAAACGGTACAGCTGTAATTTGCTGTCTCTAGCAGTAATTATGTATTTGGGGGGTGTTTCCTACAGGGAGAACTAAATGACACCATAGTCCTGCAGCTTCTTGATGATACCACACCAGAGAACAAAGATGAATACAAAGTTTCCTTGTCCAACATACAGACGTTTGGTAAGGCATCTGCTCCTTGTATCTTTGTGGTCGATAACAGTGCATGAAACCGCAAAATATCCCTAGTCAGAATTCTTACACAGATTAACATTCCCCTGACTTCCACACAGGTGTTGTGGTGACAGGTCATGCTACCCTGGATGTTCAGGGTAGTGAGGCAGTGCTTACTGTGGACACCAGCGATGAGCCCTACGGGCTGCTGACTCTCGCCCCATCATCCCTTCGGGTGACCACAGAGGAACGGGACAGAACTGTAAACATCTACGTCAATAGAGAGTTTGGAGCCTCAGGTTAGGGGCTAAGTGTCAACACAAAAACTTGTACTAAATGAATGGGTTCCCTTATAATTAGTTAATTCCATTATTTACATTGTAACTGATATCATACCTAAATGTTTGTGTACAGGAGCAGTGAATATCACCTATGAGGTTATAAGAGGTTCTCTACAAGACATGTCCCAGGTGGAGGGTTCTCTCGCTGATCCAGGACAAGACTTCATCTCTGGTACTGGTTCCGTAATCCTTCAGGATGGACAGACTTCTGTCGCCATCCCTGTCATCATACTGGAGGTAAACCTTGGCTTTCTTGCTTTCTGTCATTTGTTCTCCGCAAGCTCTACTTCCGTGATGTGGATTTGTTTGAATCTGGAATTTTAAAGCTTTTATTTTTACATTCTTTTATTAGGACAACATTCCTGAGGTGCAGGAGTTCTTCTTGGTCAACATAACATCAGCAGTACTCATCACAACTCTTGCCACTGTTCCCAAACTAGGTATGGATAAATTTAGCAGCGTAGAGCTGATCTATCGTTACTAAATTTGTTCTATCACCTTTGGTCATCGTAGACAGTTGTGCTATTATAGTGTCAAATAACATCATTTGGTAATTCCTGTCATTGTTTCTTTTTTTATTTATTTAAAAAAAAAATGTATAGGCTGTGTTCATGAAATCTCTCCTCTTCTTTCCTCTTAACAATTTCTCATAATTTTCTCTGGTTGATGAGTAGAAGTTGTATATTGCAAATTGCCAGGTAAAATATACATCCATGTGTTCTCAAGCTTAAAGTGTCATGTAGTTTGATGTACAATACTCCTGTATGGTACATTAAACGACAACATTGTAGTTGACTGTCAAGATGCACCATGGAAAAGCTTGGTAGTTACTGCTACTGCTTTTGCATAATCACAAACCACTGTTTGATTTATGAATGAGTAACTTTAGAAAGTGATGAGTAGACAGAATACTACAGACACAGTTGCAGGCTCCCAGAATACCATCGTACTTCTGCGTGGAGACACACAGTAAACACACGGCCGCTCTTTTGGCAGCAGTCATTATGTGGCTTGGATGGGGAGATTGATGTTTTCTATGATTGAGAAAGCCTGGGGATTTGGTGGGAGCTGAGTAGCACTTTGGGGTGAAGAAAGAGAACGCCAAACTAAACCCATAGCTGGCCTCCCAGTGTCTTGGCCATAAAGTGACTGGGAGCAGACTATTCAGGGGGTCATAAATTGGTCCACCCAAAAGACTTTGCTGATCAGCCTCCCAAGCCACTTACAGGAGATGCTTCTTAGCTGTAATCTTTCGCTCAAATGTGCCATGACGGAAGTTAGATTCTCTACAGTTTCCTCTTGCATATCTTTCTGTTTGTGCTTGTGCTGCAGTTACAGCCCTGAAGTCACAGTAAACAATTTACAGCATTAAGGTCATCATATGTTTTCTTATTGTATGATGTTATGTCCTCAGACACCCAGGGTTTGGTGGCAGAGATTAGCATTGCTGCTAATGATGGAATTAGAGGAGTCATTGAATGGACAAACACTATGTAAGAAATGCACCCACAAATAACACATTTCTTATGTTGAATTGTACATGCTCTAATTGTGTTTCTCATGCAAATATGTTCTGGTTTCCAGGTTTGAAGTGAATGAAACAATAGGAGTACTGACTCTAGTGGCTTACAGGAACAAGGGGACATATGGAAATGTCTCTCTCTTCTTCTATGCTCAGAACCTAGAAGCTCAACAGGGACTGGACTATAACACCAGTGAAACGGTCAGCCATGCTTAGTATTCAAACATTACTCACAAAATCACAGACCCACACATACATACTTACACAGTACATCATATGGTACTAGCAGTAGCATGAATATCCAGGGGGGTCATTTCGCTTTTCATCCAAAAGGACTGGAAGATGATGAGATTTGATGAGAGCCAAAAGGTTTTCAAGTTTCTTAAGCAAGTCCAGTTGCCCCTGATTTGGCCACTCCACTGAGTGACTGAGAGTTGTCACAGACAAGTATCAGCATGAAGTTTTTAAACAAAAAAAAACCCCTTTGTTCACACAGATGCTCCATTTTGTTGATGGCGAAAGGCATAAGTTTGTAGAAGTGCAGATCATCGATGACGCCATTCCAGAGGGAGCTGAGAGATTCCAGCTCATCCTGTCTGAGCCTTCCCCTGGGCTGGAGCTGGGAGCTAATACCACAGGTAGATATGAGGGCAGAATAGAATACAATAGCATTTCTGAAATTCCTGAGTAAAACAACATAAGACAGTGAAACATGCCCTTCCAGTACATATTCAGTTAAAATACACAATGTGAAATTCATGGTCAGAATTTAATGGAGATCTAACAACATGTGAGATAAAAAAAGGTCTTGTATCATCAATTGTTGTACTCCGTTGTTAATGTTCAAGAGATGTTTTTATATTGGATGACACTTGGAAGAATAGCCCAGTTGGGGTCATAGAGAATAAAAAATTCAATAAAGGTAAGAGTAAACAACAAGGTGACCTGGTATACGAAACAACAGACTGAGTGGAGGCCTCTACTCTATCTGTCATTTACATAACATCAGGTTACATTAGAACACTTTGTTGTGTAATATTGCTTATTTGACTGCATTCTTTACAATGGAACAATAAATCATACACAATGATACAAGATTGTGTACTATACCTTTCCTTTGGGTCCTGTCTGTCAAAGAAACTGAAACACCATACAACAAAAAGTGAAAACTGTGTAATATGGTGGTAGAGAATAGAATCTCCAATTTAGTTACTATGATATTATCTTCCTAAACTACATGTTTCTGTTTTCTTATAGCCACCGTGAATATCCTGGCCAGTGATGATGGACATGGTGTCATTTCATTTAACACCAGCGAGCATTTATTATTGAGGGAGCCGACATCTGTGTCTGGGCTGAGTGAGAGTGTGGCAACGCTTTATGTGATTAGGAACCCTGAGAAAGGCACATTTGGTACTGTGACTGTTCAGTTTACCATTACTGATGCCAACGGCAGTCTAGCAGAGGGCGATTTGATGCCAGCACAAGGGTTTGTGGTGCTTGAGGATGGAGACAGATTTAAGGTGAGGGAAAATAGATTTTTTGTGGCTAACAGCATTCACACACATACATCAGAAAACATGGATATTCTATTGTATTTCAGATGCTGGAGATATGGGCAGTACTGGATGCTGAGCCTGAAGTGAATGAAACCTTCACAGTGACCTTGTCCAGCCCAACAGGAGGTGCACGGATGGGTGACCAACTCAAAACTCTCATCACCGTCTTGGAGAACTTAGCTCCCTCTGGCTTGTTCCGCATTGGACCTACTATCAACAGGTCTCAATACAGATGTACTAAAGAATCTGAAACTTGGAATATCATAAACACTTGCAGTATACAATGCTATTTATATGCGTAGCTGTGAAATGTGTACCAATCAAAAGGGCACACACAAACATACAAAACCTCATGCATAACTGTGTTTGTGTGATCTTATTCTATGTGTGTTTTCTGTACAGAACTAACACAGAAGTGATTGCTGATGAAGGTGGCATAGCAGTCTTCCTCACCGTGTCTCGCAGTAATGGTCTGGAGTCATCTGTCAGTGTGGAATGGGAGATGCAATCAGACACAGCTATTGCCTCTAGTGAGACCAATAAATGTCTTAATTAAAAGTCACCCCAACTTCCTGAACACTCATGAATGTCCCTCCTTTCTTCTGTTGTTCCTTTAATCCCCATTTCATTCAAGTAAACATGCAAATGTGATTCCTTTTTTAATTATTTTTTTCTTCTAGAGGGTCACCTCCCAGTGATGGGTGTGTACCAGAGCTTTGAGGACAACCCCACCTCTTCTTGGTGCTCCCTTCCTGAAGGGCCTTCCATCCTGGTCATGAGGCTGGATAGGAGGCCCATTGTTGGATCCTCCCACACCTTGGCCACTCTTTATCGGTGGCAGGGGTTTTTTGTGGCAGTAGAGGTAGGCTAACAACAGCACTGTCTCTCAAAAGGCACATGAAGAACCTACTGTAAAGACATATACTCAAGATTGAAATTCAGGAGGAAATCGATTAGCAGTGAGCCCCAAACTAATTTACGGCAAATTACATTGTGAGCATAAAAATCTCTCTCTCTCTCTCTCTCTCTCTCTCTCTCTCTCTCTCTCTCTCTCTCTCTCTCTGTCTCTCTCTGTCTCTCTCTCTCTCTCTCTCTCTCTCTCTCTCTCTCTCTCTCTCTCTCTCTCTCTCTCTCTCTTTTGGTCATTGCAGTCTGTTAGGATTCAGGACCCAAGCTCTTGTGTGGGGTTTGCAGTGAATGGCTCTACCTACATAGGAATTACACATAGTGGTCCTCCTTTTTACCCTGCTACCAACCTCAGCATCTTCAAATTGCAAATGGACCTCAATATCACATTGGTAAGTACAAACCCAATCATGTCATTAACATCAAGTTTTTGTATGTTACTTTAACACTGTAGTGTTGTCTTGTATCATTTTCAAATGATTTGAGGCAATCTGTTTTTTTTAGGAGCAAACCTTAGCAGTTGAAACTCTGGATGTGAAACACTTCTCCACTGAAGGCAGAGATTATCTAATAGCATCAAGCCAGGTGAGTGTGCAGGTGTTTGGACACATTTTTAATTGTTTGCATTTATGTCAAGATCATTAAAAGCAGGTTAAGACTTCTCATTGGAGAAATGTCAATTAAGCCTTACACGACTGTACTCAAAAGTTTTGTTATTTTGTTTGTTTCATGCCACAGATTTTTGTTTGGGCGGGAGGCTCCTTCACCCTCCTCCAGACTCTTGACTTCGAAGAGAACATCCTCAGTGTAACTCCATTCACTCGCGCCGCTGTTCCCTACCTGTTAGTGTGCATAGACAGACAGACTGTCAGCTGCCTCCTGCTTCAATGGACCAATGGGAGATTTCAGAATCCACAGCCTCTCCTACTCACTGGCAGAGCCATTCACGTGGAGCCAATCAACACCAGAACAGAGGACACTCTCCTGTTGGTTGTTATTGAAGGTGACCTGTCTTGCTTTGAAGTCACATAATATTAATGAATTATGTTATCAGTTAACTGATGTGTTAAACAATATTAGTACATTTAATTAGATGAGTTGTGTTTGTTTGTTTTTGTATGTTTTTTCAAAGGATATGGTGCCAAGATTACATATTTGAAAGTGGCCTAAAATTGGAGACAAGTGCACTTAATCTACGGTATTCTTAGAAGATAGTTGTGTTTTTGCAATAATGAGATACTATTTTCTCTGGTTCTACTCTTAAGTGTACTTTCTAGTGGATTTTGCAGTGGTTAGATGTTGGTTAGGATAGTACAAACAAATCAGTGATACTTTAGAAGACACACAGAAACTGTTTCAGACAAAACAGCCTTGTTCTGTTGTCTGTTTGATGACAAAATGTGCAATGTAGGCCAGATCATATATTTATACTACGCTCTGTATATTTTGATGAGACATAATCCCTCTGAGTCTGCAAAAGTGGTGAATTTTCCTGGTTCGGACCTGTTGCGGGTTTACGGGAAAGGCCTTAGTGTGGAGCAGAGCAGAGCCACAGAGGGACTGAGAGGTTGTAATTTGTCAGTCTTGGGTGTGTCAGTCAAACCAGCCCTCACTTTACATAAACATGCTATTCTAGCATGAAAGAACATAAATCAATGTGTTTTTCAGTGCATTCCTGTATCTTTCTCTAGGTCCTTCTCCATCCTGTGTGGTATTACAATGGAGCTCAGGACAGCCTTCACCACAGCTTTATCAGTCCATTCCTCATCCAGGCCTCACCTCTATACACCCCTTCACGTCTTCTTCTGGCATCAGTAAGCATACATGTCATGAACTGCTTTATGTGTTTGTAAAAGTAGCTTTTTCATTTTTATTATTTAGTTGTGTTTGTACTTTTATCAATTGGCCAGACAACTTAATTAAATATTTTTCTTCCTCATAGCTTATGTCTTGCTAGCTGGAAGAAATGGCTCGTCACTCTACTCCTGGAGATCTGATGTCAACCTGCTTACCATGATCCTGAGGGCCCCTCCAGCCATTAGCTTTTTCTCTCTCGTGGTCCCATCCCTCAACACCAACAAGACCCTCTTGGCTTCTACTGAGGAGAATAGCTCCACTGTTTATGAATTCACTTCTGTCTCCAATCAGTCTGATTTCATACCCAGGTACCCAAATTGTTTCACAGAAATGCCAGGTCTTACCCAGAAAAGCAAATCCTGAAAGTTAAATAAATCATGTTGCATTTTCTTTAATTTCTCACATTCAGTTTCGGGAAGTTGCACTTTGCACCAGGTGACAGCGAGCTACAGATAGCAGTGAACATCATAGATGATGACATCCCTGAGGAGCAGGAGTACTTCCAGGTCAGTCTGAAGAATCCAAAGGGCGGTGCTGAGATTGGATTTGGTGGTCAGGTGACTGTCATTGTCCCAACCAACGACGATGCCCATGGAGTCATCGGCTTTGCTCAGGTAAACAGATAAACATAGACTTTAGACAGCCATCTGCATTTGTCCATAAGTAGTAATTTAATTACAGCCATTTTGTTAAACGTCAATGTACTTACACCATATTAGCATAATTTAAATGGCATATTAAGCATTACCACAAGCTATTGGAATATGGAAATATACTGTCATTACCTCTTTGCAGAACTCTCTATACGTGGAGGTAGAGGAGTTGGAGCAAAATAATCTGATTTCTCTCAGTATGGAGAGGAAAAGAGGGACTTTTGGCAGACTGACCGTTCACTGGGCCGCCAATGGCAGTCTGGCAGACATTTACCCCACTTCAGGAGTGGTGAGTAATTAAGACATTACTGTATGTATTGACAACATATTTGAAAATGAAATGCTTAGCAAAATAAACAATGGCAAAATTATAGATTATACATAACAAATTCCTGCAAGTTAAAATGTGTTTTCATATCTGTAGGTAACATTTTCAGAGGGACAGTCGGTGGCCATCATCTCACTGACTGTGATAGCAGATGGTGTCCCAGAGCTGAGAGAGAGTGTCACCATCACCCTTGTGGATGTCACCACTGTGGGGCTGCAGGACTTGCGACAGGCTGCAGTTATTGACAAGCAGCGGGCACAAGCTCTACTCACAATCCTACCAAATGGTTCTCCCTATGGGGTGATTGGATGGCATCTGGACTCCCAATTTACACTAACACAAGAACCACAGAGTAAGAGTACAATTTATGTCGCAGGAAATAAATAAATTAGTGATGATTTGTAATGTGTGTTTTTACTGGATCACAGTGCAGAGGAGACTTATTTACTGTAATAAATTGAAATTAGGTCTAAGCTTTTCGAAGATGTCCCAAAATGTAGCTTTCTCTCTGTTCCAAAAATAGTTGCTGTAAGTTTAGTTGGTTGCTGAATACCAATCATTCTTTTTTTTGCATGAGGTTTCGCAAGTAGCGTTTGCAGTAAACACACTTTGAGATTTACTGTCAAGGCAATCTGCAGTGATTTCCAGCATGTTAAGTAATTTGGATTTGTCTTGATCGTGTTAGAGGCCAGCCCTAAATGTCAGAAAAGTCCAAGTAGTGGAGTATCATACCTTTATACTTCCCTTCATGTATTATTCAGCTTAACTTTACAGGATTTTTACTGATTTAGGTTGTTATTGCAATCTTCCATGACATGACAGGTCTTAGAAATATAATCTTGTGCTGTGTTTAACATTGTTTTTTCTCCATACTCACAGGGGTTCCAGTCAATGTGACTCTCTCTATAGTTAGGGAGCAGGGCTCTTCAGGTGAGGTGGAAATCCATTACCAGACCAGGCCGGCCCTGTACCAGCCCCCATCCAACCAGGCCACTGCAGGACAGGACTACACTTCCAAAGACAACACCATCATCATGATAAATGGTGCTACAGTGGCCCTTGTCACTGTCACAATCCTACCGGTGAGGAGACAGTGCTGAGTAATAGAGAAGTTAATGAAATTTACTTGAGTAAAGAAGAATATGTCAGGAATAGGACATGTTTTACTTCTCCCAACATAAGAGTTTATTTGTCTACTAAACATGTAAAACCAAGACAGCAAGTATAAAAAAAAAACGACTGAGAGCATACAAACTTAAAATGCAGTCAATCTCCCATCTGAGATAAGGGATAATAGATTTTCTTCCACAATTTTACACCTCCCACACTCACGCCCATTCAGACTGGTTATGCAGATCTACTCCTGTTTGTTGCCTTCAGGATAATCAGCCCTGTGACTGTTCGAACGCTAGCCTTTAAATGCCAGATGCAACAGCCTACACACACCTATAAAGGCTAGTCTTGGGACACAGTCTGGTTACAGTTTGCATGTTTTATCCTGAAAGCAAGAAACAGGAGTCGATCTGCATAACCTCTAAATGGGCATGAATGTGGAACTTTTAAAATAAAATTGTGGCTGCGATCGTGCAAAAACATCTATTACTTTGAATCTCAGATAGGAGATTAATTGCATTTAAGTCAGTATCAGTCACTCTTTTCTTTGTAATTGCTTTCTTAGATAAAAGCCTCCAGTGGCGAAGCAAATTCATATTGCGTGAAGTTCAACTTTGATGAACTTTCAATGCAGAAGTCAGAGTCTCAATCCATAGCATAGCACTGTGTAGTTGACACCACTTGGCACTGCCCACATTCAACATGAATACTGCCTTATCAGCTCATATAAATTCTGAATGCATTTCTATGATAGAGAGAGAGCATGTATGTTTTTTCCATTACTCAGTGAACTGTATATGTACATGTGTGTTTTCTAAGGATGACGTTCCAGAGCTGGCAGAGAGTTTCCTGGTAAATATCACCAGTGTGGAGCTAGTTAAAGGGTCAATGGGAGCAGGGCAGCCCAGTGTGAAGAGGCCTGGTATGGAAGTAGCAGAGGTCACCATCCAGGAGAATGATGACCCTCGAGGGATTCTGCAGTTCAATGTGTCTGAGGTGAGCACAGGGTCATCTCTGTGATAGTGACTTGGACATGAACATGATAGAGATGCAATCTTAATGATGATATAATAATTTCCATCTTTGATGCAGTTTGCAAACCTCTGGTTTTGAAACCTACAGAGCCCCATCAGAAGCTACTTCTCAACTGATGCAATATAGACACATATTCTTAATAATATTCAGTCCTAATTAAACATTATTCCCTAATTTTTTGTCCAGGATATCACTGGACGCGTGCTGGCATATGAAATTCCCCCACCAGACAACATCCTCCATCTGTCAGTGGTGCGACTCGCCGGTACAACTGGAAGACTGGTCATCTACTGGGAGGCTCAGCCAGTCACTGCTGATCTTAACGATTTCAGCCCCTCATTTGGGAACATCACCTTTCAAGATGGGCAGGTAAATGGATGAATTGTCTTTATTTGAAATCAACCTGCCTTTGATATTACATCAAGCCATGATGTGAAGCTGCCCACAGGCTATTTCAGGTTGTTAGCTTGTGTTTCACTTGACTGATTTTTAGAGTAATGCTGCAATTGCCATCACCATCTCGGATGACGAACGGGTGGAGACTTTGGAGACCTTCAGAGTGAATTTACTGCGTGTGATTGGTGGTGCTCGACTGGGAGAAGCTACCTCTGTTACTATCAGCATTCCACCCAATGACTCCCCTCTCGGGCGATTTGGATTTCAGGAACTAGAGGTGATTTTAAAAGACTTACTGTATACTTTGGGACACTTTCTCCATCAACAGATTTGTGGTCCACCAGGACTTAAACAAACTTACCTCACTTACATACTTAACATCACCTCAAATCCCTCTAATGATTCACAGTGATTCTCAACTTATCTATAACGACCTATTCATTTTTATTTATTGTACTTTTTCCGTTTCAGAAATAATTATCTTACTCAATCCCCTCTTAGGTTACTGTCAGCGAGCCAGAGTTTGTGGATGATCCTGCTGCTGTGGCGACACTATCAGTGCTGCGTAGTCCAGGAGGCGAAGGGTCAGTGACTTTGGGGTGGCAGCTGCAAGACCAGGCTACAGATGACCTCTCACCTTTCAATGGAACTCTTGTCTTCACTGAGGTACAGTTTGAAAGAAGTGGAGTCACTATCCCACATATTGTAATAATAACATTGGACAATACTCCATCTTTTACCTTTATGTGCCGTCTTGTACGTTGCTTCATGAAGTCTGCTATACTTTCCATACCTCCCAGGCTGAATCTATGAAGTCGTTTATGATTAGAGCCCTTGCTGACACAGCACTGGAAGGAGATGAGCATTTCACTGTTCGGCTGTTTCCTGCTGAGAGTGGAGCTGTCATTGACCCCTTAACAGGTCAGTATTTATGATAAAACCTCACCCCGCCAGTGCATCAAGTGATTGAAGAAATGTGAAGTTTTGACTTTCAGGATTGTCTTACATTGATGTGATAATCATATCCATCTTCCTCATCTGTCTTCCCAACCATGGTCTCTTCATCTACTGCTCTAGGCATGGCCACCATAACTATCAGGGCAGACAAAGCTGCCCTGGGGATTATTGGAATAGAAGAGTCCTCCAGGAACATCCTTATTGGAGAACCTCTGGGAGATTACAATGGTAGTGCAGTGGTTAGGTGAGATAAACATCAAATTGTATCACTAACCTGGGAAGACAAACAAGATAGTGCTTTAAATTCCACTGCCTCTGTTTATTCATCAAAATTGTAATGTGAAATTCCTTTTGTATATTTGTATGTATCCCCCAGCCTTGTGCGAGGGCCAGGTGTTTTTGGAGAGGTCCAGGTGTACTGGAATATCACTCCAGCTGTGGTCTCTGAGTTTGAAGCGATCTCTGGCACCGTGACTATGAAAGACGGACAGTCTTTTGCCACGATTATTCTGAAGGTACTGAATAATATAAATTGTAGAATCATGTACCAATGCACTGCAGTATAGGCATATGCAGAACAAAATGTATCATAAGAATGCCTTTTAATGTGCTTTCTGTAAAAATGTCCCTGTCATATCCATCATGATGGCAGGCCCTGGATGATGATCTCCCTGAAGAACGTCGTGAGTACCAGCTTACTCTGACCTCCGCCACAGCTGGAATGGAAATCAGTTCTATAGCCAAACATGCCAAGATTATTATGGCGGCCAGTGACAACCCCTATGGCCTGTTCTCCTTCACCAAGCACCAGATCAGGGCATTCGAGGAGGAGGGAATGGTGAGGTCAATAACATGAGGCTGGTACATATATAGATCTGCTATATGGTGGAGTAAACTCATTAACAAATTAGGTTGTGTATACAAACCTAATCCAAGGCCATATGATTTTCTCTCTTTCACCGCAGGTGAATGTGACAGTTAATCGCTCCTTAGGCAGTCTGGGCAGTGTGTGGGTGACCTATCAGACCTCAGGGAACACAGCAGTCAGTGGAGTGGACTTTGCTCCAGCTTCAGGACGACTACTCTTTACTTCAGGCCAGACCTCACAACAAGTCACACTGCACATCCAGGATGACAGTCTTGCAGAGGATACTGAGATTTTCTTCCTCAACATCACTAAAGTGGAGCTAGTCAATGTCAGGTAAAGTAACTTGATACATTGGAGTAGATTGGCCTCTTTGTTGATTGATGTGTTTAAAATAGCTTCAACAGGTCATGGTCATTCATAAAATTGGCATTGCAAAAGCCTTCATTTAGTGTTGGTGTGACTGTCAAAGATTTCATGACAATGACTCTTCATTCTGTGTCTCCCTCTGGTGGTCAGTGCTGTTGTGTCAGGTCTCCAGCTGGACCAGCCTCCAGCTATAGGCAACATCTCTTCTCTTGCTGTACTCATATTAAAGAATGACAATGCTGAGGGTATCCTGGAGTTCAGGCAGGATTATGTCAACATTACAGGTAAGAGGCAAAACAAAGGCAATTTGAAATCTATCTTGTAAAATGTGAAATGTTCAAGCCAGGCAAACACGTAAATAGAAATGTCATACAAAATTAGCTATGACACCATTTGATACAGAGAATATATTAATAGATGATTCACTACATGTAAAATCCATCTGACTCTCTTTCTTACAGTTGAGGAGGATGTGGGCACTGTGTTGATCCCAGTGGTAAGGAGAGTGGGCTCATATGGACCGGTTTCAGCTCAGTTCACTTCTAGAGGCCTGAGTGCAACCCCTGACGTCGACTACATCCTGAATAATGGCTCAGCAACGTTTGTCCATGGCCAGAATACCAGCTACATCAATGTCACTATTATCGATGACCTGGACAGGTGAAAGAAGAAATAATTAAAATACATGTCCAGCTCAATTCCTAAAATGTTTTTATTTATATAGGATGCCTATTTATATAGAGTGACCCATTTTTACACCCTGGCTTTATGTGGTGTCCTCTTTTTGTTGTGGAGAAAAAATCAGAAACTTAGTATTTCACACGATTCAATAGCTCAGACTTGAAATCCAAAACTATGAGTGAAGACATTGTTGAATTCCAATTTAACACTGAAATTGTCTCCCCCAGTGAATATGCAGAGGTATTTGAGGTCCTGCTGGTTGGAGCTACGGATGGAGCAGTTCTGGGCTCTCAACAAGTTGCCAGAGTAACCATCGCCAAGAGTGACTCTCCAAGTGGGGTGGTTCGTTTCCTGAACGAGAGCCTAATCACTCTGGTCAATCCTAACTCCACCCTCAAATTGAGTATTGTTCTGGAGAGAGCAGGAGGCCTAGTGGGCAATGCAACGGTATGAGGAACAATATCATCTTATTATACCACTTCAGTTCTCTCAGCAATTGTTGCTTGCAGTTAACTCACATAAGTTATTTCTATGTGGACATCAACTCATTCAAACTGGTTTTACCTTTTGACAGGTTGCTTGGATCATCTTTGGCCCTAATAGCAGAGAGGTCCTTCCTCCATTGAATAAAGACATTAGAGAGCCTGTGAACGGGTCCTTCTTCTTCAGGGATGGAGATGAAGGTACACGCGTCATAGAGCTGCGGATTCTCCCCCATGGGGAAGTGGAGGTGGAAGAGACATTTGTTGTAGAGCTCAGCATTCTGTCTGGAGAGTTGGATGTTGACCCTCAGGCTGGTTCCATAACACTGAAGGTACTTGATTGTATAAGTCCACAAGGTTGAGTTCACCATCATGAATCAGTTGAGATTGTTGAAAAATAGTTATCTGAATTTGATTTCCAAAGCATTTATTGCTGTAGGAAATCTAATGGGATGTAGCCCTTCGCACCCTTCGCACCCTACTCACCCGTGTTCTCTTCTAATGTGTTTGTCTCCCAGATAGAGAAGTTTGGTGACCCAAATGGTATAGTCCAGTTTACCGAGGATGCTCTTCGAGAGCGTGTCTACAATGAATCCACAGAAGCAGAGGGCCCCTTCAACATTTCCCTGTACATTACACGCAGAGAGGGTGTCATGGGTAACATCACGGTAAGATTTCATTATTATACATTTAATTAATCTGTCAAGTTTATCCCTCTCAATCACCACATATGATCCACTAAAAGTGTGTGGCGGGGTCTGTATCAGCAGTTTCTGGGCATTGACCTCTATAAAAACGTAGCAACCAGGTGCCAGATTGTAAGCAGGCATCGAAGAGGAAGCTACGAAAATGGCGGACACAGGGCCTCAAAAAACACAGAAATAGCACGATGAAAAGCCAAGCGGACAGAGCTCGTTCCAAAGCAAGAGTGAATGTGGGGTTTGCTTTCACCTATTGGCGAGCACCCTAACCACAGTCAGGGGGCTTTTGCTTCTGGTGTCGTTGAGCGTCAGACAAACTGGACAGACATATACTACTCATTCTGCCTAAACTAACTGAATTTAATTCTTTGTTGCCACTGTTAAAGTTTAAACACAACCCTACTTTCTCTCACACCTCAGGTGCGTTGGCAGATACAGAGTGATTTTGATATAGCAGGTGACTTCCTAGCCTTAGGTGGCTCAGTGATGATCCTGGAAGGCCAAAGGGATGCAGAAATTGTCCTCAGCCTGATGCCTGATACAGTGCCAGAGCTAGAGGAGCTCTACACTGTCCAGCTCACGGCTGTGGAGGGTGGTGCCACTCTTGATGCCAACCAAAACCTGATCAGGACGCGTATCAGGTTTGTCATATTGACTTCCAGGTAAATAGTCTAAATTTGAATTACTGTGAAATGAATCTTCCTCTCTCACCCTTAGGGTACGTGCTAACGATGAGCCCCACGGTGTCTTTTCCCTGAACCCTGACCAGCAGTCCATTATGATAGTGGGGTCAGAGTCTCAGGTCACCAGAGCTCTGGTTATGAATGTGACACGACATGCCGGGCTGTTTGGCAATGCTAGTGTGGGCTATAGGATCAGTGGAAGGATGGATGAAATTATGGACATCAAGGAAATACTGGGAGGACAAGCTGAAGGAAGGCTGTTCTTGAGAGAGGGACTGACCTTCAGTTCTATCACTGTGACCATCAGCAGTCAGGTAATGATGAGCAGGCTTGTGCAAAGACATGCAAACCTTTTCGAAATACCTTAGTGTATGTTATTTTTAACACTTGTTTTCTTGCTTTTCTCTCTGTAGGTGTTTTTGTCAGTGGGTGAGAGCTTCACAGCAGAGCTGACTGATGTTAGACTAGTCAGTCCTATCCTCGGCTCTCGGCCTCGCCTCCTTCATGAGGCCAGCATTGCTACGGTGACTGTGCCTGAAGAAGCTGCCAGCTCAGAGGTGAGTTGTGGTTGTTTTTTTTTGTTTTGTTTTGTACATGATTTATCTGTGAAGGAGAAATTATTTTTTAATTGTTGTTGGAGATCTCTATAAGGATCAATAAACATCTGGTTATTTATGTATTTCTCTGCCACTAGGTGACAGGCTGGGATCTATTGCACCCTTACACTCTAGAGTCTCTTGCCTCTCACTTTCATATAACAGATAAACTGTCAAAAAAAAACTCTGCCTCCTATTAGTGCTTCAAATGGCATTTTCCAAGACTCACTTTCTCATTTTACAGCTAAATGGTACACTAAAATATGTTCCTGAAAGCATTTGAGGTAAGAAAAGAAGTAATTCGGTAACAGAATCTTGATTCATATTTGATCAGCGCTGCCTAGTTTGACCGTTTGGTCTTAGTTCACAAGCGTCTTTGCTGAATCTTGAAAATGGCATTAAGAGCATTAAAAGGAGACAGAAGAACCCCATCACAGATTATCTGTCTCGTGTACTACTGTCAGGATATGGTGACAGTTTGAACACATATGACATAAAGTTATTTTTATTATAGTTACCAACTGGAGCTTTAATGGTAAATGAGGCAACAAGATAACAGCATAATTAACGTCTTCTCTCACATATGTTGCGCAGGTTGGCTTTGCCTCTCTGGCTCTGCAGGTTTCAAGTATTGAAACAGGGGCATGTGAAGCAAAGGTGACACGAAGAGGGTTGTTTGGAGACGTCAGGGTGCAGTGGAAAGCTGGGTATCCTTCAGAACAAGCTCCGCCCGGGCTCAGTCTAGGAGCTATCGCCCCACGTTCAGGTAAAACACCCATAGAGGGAATGATCTTTGAAAAACTGAATAATAGCAGTGTATACTCACACATTATATCAAACCACTTGCATTATTTCCTTCAATCAATGATTTGATATAATTCGCAGCTGTTTCGAATGTTAGCCATGTATGACTTTCCTTTTAATAATCATGAATACCCTTTTGTTATACCTGGAAGGCAGTTACCCAATCACTGATAGAATGAACTATCCTACAAGTATATACTTATCTTTTCCTGCAGACCAAACACTTGCAATTTGGTGTTCAGGCTAACATGGACTAACAGCCTGCATTCTTAATGTTGGTAATGTGCTACTTTCCTTATATTCAGGCTCACTGACCCTGGTCCATGGAGAGAAGACTAAAGCCATTTCTCTGACAGCTGTTGCTGATGCATCTGAGCCGGCTTCCTATGCTATACACCTCACTGCTGCTACCTCCAGCACTTCTCCAGCGAGTACTGTCAAGCTCAGGTAATGGTTTCTGAAGTTTTAGTAGAGTAAATACACTTTAACTTGAAAACCTTCTGCATGTTACAGTAGTTAGCTACAGAGCAGGAGCATAGCGTTTATGTATGTAACATCTTTTTTTCTGTATGTACTGCTCCTTCAATTTCCTTTGCTTATTATTCCAGCACCCTATGGACAATTTCCTAACGTTTCCATTTAAATCATGAATACAATTCATATATTTGTCTATGTCAAATGCAGGCTCACTGTAACGTCTGTCTTCCTGTACAGGTCAGGATTTACTGTAACAGAAGTGGAGCCATTGGGAATCTACCAGTTTGCCCCCGATTCCCGCCAGTTGGTGATTGCAGAGGACATCCAGATGATCACACTTTATGTTCAGAGACTCTACGGTTCTCGTAGCAACAGCACCCACCTGTCCTATACAACAGTAGCTGGCAGCGCAGCAGCAGGAGAGGACTTTATTGCAGTGCCAGATGGCCGTTTGGTCTTTGACTCACCTCTCCAAACCAACACTTCCTTCCGCCTTTCAATACTTGACGACTCGCTCTCAGAGGCTGATGAGAACTTTCATGTCAACCTTACAGATGTTCAAGTCCTTACACCAGACTTAGCTTGGGCAGATACGTCTCCTCGCCTCAACCTTCAGCACAGTGTGGCTACTGTCACCATTCAAGCTAGTGATGTGACCGGAGGAGTGCTGAGTATTGGACCTGGACTGGTCCAAATACCTGAAGACAGGGATGATGAGACCCAGCAAGAGCAATGGGTAGTTCTGAGGGTCCGCAGGTCCGACAGTGTGGCTGGGGCTGTGAGGGTTCGGGTTCGAGCATATGGAGGTGTGTGTTGGTTTTGTAGCACTGACTTAATTCTCCATTGTACTATATTGTCATTTACTGTGATATTTACAGTTTTGTTTTAAGTTGTGTCGCTGTGCACTGTTATCCAGATGGAAGTACAACATCTCTTCCCTTCACTCTGGACCCTGTTGGGACCCTTGCAAAGGAGGAACAGGACTTCCGCTTGGAGTCCACCATAGTGTCATTTCAAGCTGGTCAGAATGAGACAGAGATTATCCTCTTCATCCTGGATGACCCCGAGCCAGAGGGACAGGAAGTATTCTTCATTTACCTCAGTGATCCAGAGGGAGGAGCACAGATAACAGACAGTCCATACCAGGGCTTTGGAGCTTTTGCCAAGATCACTATCCTTGGTAAAATATTTTTTTAAAGATCTTTGTTTGAGTCAGCCTCAAATTTAAGATAAAGAAAATAAATAGTATTTATAGCTGTTTTGCTCACAGTGTGTTGCAACATATTTATTTATTTGTTTGTATTCTGGACTCTATCTTATTATGTTCATAGATTAATCAAATTGACCCGCAGAGATGTTTGTTATCTCAATGAGTGATTCAATGTTCTTCTCCGGTTTCACTTGCATAAGGTCACTGCTAAATTAGTCTCCAGCTTCTATTTTGGTCCTCACTTCTCACATAATCACTGCAGTGGGCAGATCATTTGATTATTTTGCATGTATGATTCATTACAAAATACATCATTATACTAATGTAATTAATTTGTACTTTGTTTCTGTTTTGTTCTCTTTATCCTTGCCTCTATCCACACCAGGGAGTGACTTCCATAACGGCATTGTAGGGTTTAGTCTTAATTCTCTGCTGGGCCAAGTTCTGGATGAGGATTCGGTGAACAGAACTGCCCTCCTCTATCTTCAGAGACAGGAAAACAGGTAATAAAACAACACACTTTTTTAAACCTTTTTGGACAAAAGTTGAGATCTTGTTTGTAGTGAGTTAGTATGCTCTTTCTCCCACTGTTTAGAGCCTTTGAGGATTTGCAGGTCTTCTGGAGAGTGACCTTCAGTAAATCAGCTCTAACTCTTGTCAACAATGGAGTCAACCTAACCAGACAACTACTGCAGACCTCAGGAACTGCACTGTGTAGAAGAGGAGAGATACTCTGTGCTCTCGCTATAGAGGTCCAGGATGATGAGGTGAGAGAGATGCAGTGGTATTTTGCTGATTTTTAAATCCTCAATCCTTCAGTATAAGGATAGATTACAAATTTGGCAGAATAATGATTTATTGGTGTTTTCATAAGAAATGCTGTGGTGCACAAAATAAACTCTTCTTTGTTGCTGTAGGAACCAGAGCAGCAGGCGTGGTTTTTGGTGGAGATTTATCAGGTGGGTGATGGAGCTACCATTAATGAGACAACCCGTTTTGCCAACGTCACTTTGGCAGAGAGCGACGATCCACAAGGCATTATGTACTTTGCCGCTGGTCACAGACTGCCCATTGCCACCCTGACGACCATGAGGCTGAGTCTCCAAGTCTACAGACGGGCAAGCACAGCTTCAGTCATGTCTGTACAATATCGCACACTGGTAAGTAACAAACACGTGTGGTAATTAAACATACAAGCATTACATTATAAAGAGCACTCATGCATTCATATCAATACAATTGGGCAAATATATGCACAGTAAAATACACAAACAAGCATGCCCTCTGCAAATGCTTGAAATAGTATTTGTAGTTGGTTTGAATATGTTTGACATTGCTATTTGAGTTATTTATTGGTGGCACTTTTTGTTCATTCAGCTTTGCCTTGGAGGTGTCATTCTGTGTTGAAGCAAGTCTCATTTTCAATCTAGTCCAATGTGATTCCAACCATTTACTATCGGAAATAATATTTGTTTTGGTTTGTTTATCTGTCTAGTGATGAAAACATCTAATGGTTTACTGATCTAAATTGTCACTTTCCTAACACTTATCACTTTAGGCCAGTTAAACTTGATAACCTGACTTAATTTAGGGTGACTGTGGCTCAGTGGTAGAGCAGGGTCATCCTTCAATCAGAGGATCGGTGAATCAATTCCCCGGTTCCGCAAAGTCCATGTCGATGTGGGCAAGACACTTAACCCCAAATCGCTCCCGACTGTGAATGTTAGTTAGTTCTGATGGTCAGGTGGCACCTTGCATGGTAGCCTGTGTCATCAGTGTATGAATGGTTGAATGATTACTCTTATTACTTGCATTTAGTAGTTTTGTATTTTCTTCTGATTGTGGTGTTCCCTTTCACCTGTTGTGACATTAATATTGTTATATTCATAATGGTCATGGTTATTTGATGTTTATGATACAAAAATGTTTCTACCTTACCTTTTGATCTTACCACCATCCTTTTCTCTGATCTCATGATTAGAGATATCTTGGCTACATGCAGTTTGGTGGGATTTCTAAGCATTTACTGACACTGTAATTTTTTTTATATTGAAGATCAAAGTAAATGAGTGTCTAGTGCACTCAACAAAAAAGACACATGGCCATGTCGTCTGCTTTCATCTCTCAGAAGCCCAGCATATTAGCAGACAAAAGGTTTGATGCATAGTAAAAGCCCATTTGGTTGATATTATGCTCTCACAACTTCAATGTGCTATTGCAGGTGGATGTTGTTTATCAAATGAGAATCATGCCTTTAGTCATCCAGAGTAGTCTGACATACAGTTGTTTCTGTTGACATTGTTTTTACATTTTGCAGGTACATCAGTATATGTGTTAATCATGTCTGTTTATTTTGCCAAACAATGCTGGTTAACATAACTCCATCCAACTCAAAATGTTTTTTCATCTAGGAGCTCCCCAGAGTGGAGCTAGTGGGTCCCTCTACAATCTGGCCTGCCAAAGCAGGGATGGATTTTCCAAAACAGGAGGGTAGGCTAACCTTCGATGTGAGCCAGCGTAACACATCATTGGACATTTACCTCACACCTGACCTCGCCTCAACATTACCCACACCGAAGCGCTTCCAGGTGGAGCTTTACAATGCTACAGGGGGAACCAGAGTGCACCCATTGTATGGGGTGGCCAATGTGACTCTGGTGTCAAATGCAGCAAGTGAAGCTGTGTGGCTCTTACTGGAGCAATTACATCAGCCTCTCGATTCAACTATATTGAACCAGGTGCTGCAAGGACTGATCAATAAGGTCTCTACACCTCTATCTCGTGAGCAGATGGCCGCCGTGCTGGAAGCTCTGGGGAAGGTGAGACTGAAGACAAAAGCATTTCCTGTAAACTAGTACCCAAACCTTATTTTCATGCCAATTCATTCATTGTTATTGAAGGTGGAGCAGCAGATAAAACAATGTGATAATATGTAATACCTAACTGTTGTATTTGCTGATCAAAATCATGGTATGAAACTAGAAACTATCGTCAATATTGGAGTATTTGTTAAAGCTTAATTTTTGTCAAATTTCTTTAGTATTATTACTTTTTTTTCTTCTTAAACTACAAGTTATTTTATCCATCATGTCATTACATTATCCAAAGTCAGTAATGATAGAAAAACTTGTGAGTCAGTGTAGTTGTCTGCGTCAGACAGATCACCCCCTACTCTGGCAGATCTGAGGACCAGCTTGTCATCTGAAAAGGTCTCAGTTGTCACTCTAGAGTGCTGCTATCACTAAGCTGCTTTGATGTTAGAGTCTTCATATTGCACTTTCTCAGCCCCCAGACAAGAGAAGACTCCGGAGTAATTGCATGTGAAGGAGTGTGCGAGGAAATAAAGAGCAGAGACAGCATAAATGAGTTCCTTAGCTCGAGGATACAAAGACAGAGTAAGAGAAAGGAGACAGGGTAGGGAAAGTGGCATTCATTCACTATAAAAGCTGCATTACATTAAGGCCTAAACCAATGAAAGTGACAGTGACAGAGCCAGGAGGCGTGGAAAAGATAAATGCAGCACTCAAGTGAGGCTCACACATACAGATTATCAGAGAGATATATTTGCAAACAAGAGCAGAGCAAACCGTTCCTCAATACAATGTTGCTAAATTTCTCTATCCATCTATCTCTCTCTCTCTATTTGTCTGTTTCCTCTGAGCCAGGTGCTTGCAGAGGCAGAGAGGGCTCCTTTACAGGAAAGTAGCCGCAACTTGACTTACAACCTGCTGTGTGCCTTGGCCAATCCCATCAGAGTCGACACCCGAGGCCTCAGCCACCTCGCTGAGGTGGCCGAGCGATTTGCATTCTCCCTCCTCACGCGAAGTCAGTGTGAGATGTGAGTGTCCCAGTTCTAAAAGAGTGGAGAGTAGTACATCAAAATACCAACAAGTTTCCTTTTAAATAATGTTTGCATGGTTTTCATACTTGGTATTATAAATGCTTTTCTTTGTGTGATTTCTCTAGAAGGGGTACCATCCTGGAAACATGTCCGTATATGTCCATCTCTGCCTTCCAATGGTATCCCACACAGATCAATGGACACAAATTCAGGGGCCTTAATGCAGACTTCTTCCAGCTACCATATACACTGCTGGCGGTGCCAGCAGTCTCCACTGCTGACTGTGGCAACCTCAGCCAGATTCAGCTAACCGAGTTTAGAACTGAACACTGGTTTCTCACCAATGATACAAACACTGCTCTCAATGGGAAGGTAGGGAAGAGATCGTTCAATGTAATTTTTTCCTCAGCAGGTGGCAGTATTACTCCAGTATAAACTAGCCATATTTTTTTTTGTTCCACAGCTGAACCCTCTTCTCTTCTTCTGTTTATATCTAGGTATTCTCAGCCAGCCTCCAGGACAGAAGGTCACAGCCCCTAGAAGATGGCAATGAGGTGGTGTATCGTATCCACTCCCCTGGTCAGCAAGTAAAACCAGGCCGGTCTCTGTGCCTTCTCTGGAACCAGACCACTGCAAGGTAATCCACAATAGACACACCAGTACAGATGAATGCTCAGCCATTCTAAAACAGCAAGTTGACACTCAAAATCTATTCTTCTATTCTGGATAACACAACAGTGTTATGTTGTTATATTAGTGTCTGAGGTTGTTTATTTTAGTGTATGCCTACTGAAACTTTTATTTTATTTGCTAATAGTTATTGATAAATTTCAACTAAGTTGTTTATAGCCTATCTCTGACGCTTTCACACACATTTATAACCATCTACCATCCATCTGATTCTGATCTAAAACTCTGAACCCGTGGTCACCTCTCTGTCATCCTCAAGCTTACTGGGTTAGTGAAACCGGTTTGCTAAGTGAAGGCCAAAAGTTCACGTACAGCCTCTCAGTAAGTCCTATCTGTGGCCATGGGGGAAGTCACATCATTGTGTTTAATATGGTGGTGACCGTGGCTAAGTGGAGAACAGGGCCGCTTATCAATCAGAGGGTCGGCGGTTCGATCCCCGGTTCCTGCTCTGCTAGTCATGTCAATGTGTCCTTGAGCAAGACACTTAACCCCAAAATTGCTCCCGTAGCTGCGTCTACAGTGTGTAGATAGATCCTGAATTGTAAGTCGCTTTGGATAAAAGCGTCTGCTAAATGACTGTAATGTAATGTAATATAATATCTGCACATTCAGTCTGCCACACGCTGAGTTCTCCCACTCGGTAGTCGGTTTGTTGAGGACATTCCTGGGGCGTGGAATGTGACTTGGCAAGAACACTCTGTTACAAGTTATGAATTGGCAGGTTTGCTTGGGCCGGAACAGCTACTTGGACGATGCATTGCAGAAAAAACAGATGAGATAACTGATAGGGAGGTGGAGAGAGAGGCAATGTCACAGGGAGAGGTCAATGTTGCAGTATGACGTTGGATGGTCAAAATACAAAATGTTCGAGAGAGAGGACTTTCTGCTTTTCAAAAGCTGCTCACTCAATTCCTGTCTGTTAGTTGTGCAATGGAATCAGCACAAACATGATTATGACGTTGTGGTTTGTCCCACAGCATCTTTAAAGGGTAATGGTTACCACAGATAACAACCACAGAAGCAAATTGGACATACTCAACATGATGATACTTCAGGTTCATTGCATTGCCTTGTTGTTTTCCTCACCTGTGTTTTGTTGCACTCTGTTTAACAGTAGTCTCTTTACTTTCTCTCTTTTCCTGCATCCTCTCCTCTCTCCTCTATTCTCTAGCTGGTCATCAGATGGTCAATACTGCAGGGTTGTGAAAGAGAGTGGGAACTATGTGGAATGTGCCTGCTCCCACTTGTCTATCTATATGGTGTACGCAGAGTTTGCTACTCTTGCATCCTACAACGACGCCTTCTATGCCTCGGGATTTATCTGCATCTCGGGTACAAAACACACTCTTTCTGTATTTTCTTTTTCATGTTGTTTTACTGTGTGTGCCCACAGCCAATTTGCCTTTCTCTTCAGCTTTGTCTCTGATGCATTTTGTCCATATTCCTCCCACATTGTTATAAATAGCCACTGTTGATTAACATGAGTCAATTGTTAATTTCACATTAATGTTCGTTCCGTGTCTTCTACTTCTCCCTCTTCAGGTTTTGCATTGGCCATTATATCCCACGTGCTATGCTCCCGTTTCCCTATGTTTGCTGCCAAACTGCTCACTCACATGATGGTGAGCTGCCTTGGAACCCAGGTAATACAGTTCTGCTCTGATTTTGTTTAGTACTGAAGTGCTTTACTTGAAAGGCTACAATGAGCACCAACACCCACAATTCACAGCTCATGAAAGCTGAGACAGTCATACTCCCACACCATCTGCATTAATTTGTTCGGCATTGTCATCTAATCCAATCTGCAGATTCTCTATATGGCCTTAAATGTAGATGGATAGGGAACCTTTGGGAATTGTTATAGAGTCATTCATCTCTCTATGCTATATGGATCCGTAGCTTCCACACATAACCATGGCTGTAATGTGTGTAGTGCAACACACACCTTCACTTTCATACTGACAGAAACATAAAAAACATACATGTATGCTTTATATTAGAATATTTTTAACCTTTACTGAGTGCACACAGAACACACACACGCACACACGCACACACACACACACACACACACACACACACACACACACACACACACACACATACACACATACTGCTTGCTGCCAACCCTTTGTGCTAGCCACTAGACATGTCTCAGGTGTTTTCTTGGAAATGTGCATAGACGTGAACACAACACACATCATCGAATGTCACTGGTTGCGTAGTTTGCGGGCCAGCGCGTCCTGACAACGCAACCATGCCCCCCGCACCCTCGCCCATTAAAAACGCAAGCTGTCACATAAGCAATGAGCGAGATAGATATGTGGCTGCAGGTTAGTCTCTCAGCTGGTCCTGGCCATGTATGTGTGTGTATGTGTGTGTGCATGTGTGTGTGTGCGTGAGCGAGTGCGGGACTGGTAATTTTCCACTGGTCCCCCCTCTCTTTGGTTGACAAACACGAGCCCCTACTAAAGCAGACTGTCATTGGGGGCTAACCACCTTGGGCTCAACCTGTTTATGGCCCAGGCAGAGCCCCTGAACCTAAAAGGGTTTTGGATGGAAAATTCCATCCTGTTCTGTTTCCTTGTTGGTACTGTACTGCATGTTACGGCCTTCTTCCTTGGATGCCCACGTGTCTGAGATTGTGCAATAATTTATCAAATACATGGCTGCGTCTTCTAGTCAAGGCCAGTCGATGAAGGCCTAGTCTAGTTGAATTCCAGACAGTGAAACTAAAGGTCTAGCTGGTATTAAGATGTACCCTCTGAGTGGTCGTCTGTTACTGCTGGGAATGTTTTGGAGCTAATGATGGGCTCACAGTGCAGGATGTTCTGAATTAAAATAGACCAATGGACGTCATTGTCTTCACTTGAGTATGTACGTCGTCCTAGATCTGAGATGGCTTGCTAGAAATAGAAGGAAAAAGACATAACTTCCTTTTTATATAAATGCATGGGAGCTGTTTCTCCAGTATTCTTTTTGGCAAACAAATAAGTAGGTCAATCAAGAAGACTTAATGGGCCTTACTGACTGGTGCACTCTTCATAAAGATTGAAACATGCATGCACAAAGTGTGCAGCGGACTTAATTCTAAACCATGTGATTAAGTTGTCCTTATGATTCAATGTTGTGTTTTTTGCTTCTGCAAATCACCTGCCTTGCACAATGAACATTATGTCCCACATCCATTGTTTTAATAGGAAGTAGCTTTATTTGAGGAACTACATGAAGAGGGTCCAATAATATTTAAGAAACAGTAAGTTGGGGTGAAACATTTACTTTCTGACAGTGTTGCTGACAGGTTTGTATACCACATGAATAAATAATGATAGCAAACAAAATGAATGTTGCCCTCGGGATACAGAATGTAATGTAAACAGCCCTTGTTAAAAGCATCACTGTAGAGATACATTTTTATTTTTGTGAGTGTTTTCATGATGCATTTGGAGTTTGTAGTTTGATATCTACATTTTAGATTCTTATAAGCATGTATTTGACTTGAAGGATCATTCCATCTTTCCACAGAACCAAATCACCATTATGGTCTACATTCAAATATCTATAAGGATTTATGTGGAACCAGAATCTCTGTAAAACAGAGTCTATAACTCTTGTACATTACACAGTCAGTGAAGTGATATGTCATAAAGCCAAGTCCTCTGTTGTAGTTGAACGTATGCATATTTTGTCTTTTTGAATTTGGGATGCATCCCAGCTTTATATTTACAGTTGACTTTAGGTATTAGGAAGTGAATAGTGATACATTTCTGTATTAAGAAGGCCAAAGATCTTGCATCTTTAATAGAAGAGATATAATTAGTGACAGAAATGTCTCTTGTGGGTCTCAGCCATGCTCGTGCCTCGCTATTGATTTGACTGTCAGGTCCATTTCCAACCACCTGTGACTGAGAGGACTCTCCATCTGGGGTGGCTGGGCAGTAAGTAGTCACTGACGCTGCCCTCTGCGGAGAGAAAATTAAAGCTCCCGGTTTGATTTATTCTCTCTGCAAAAGCTACACTCAGCTAGAAAGAACTATAGTAATAGCCCACCCATCTGTGAGAGTCTGAGAATTCAGATCAGGTGGATGCCAAAGAGGAGGTGAAGGCATGTGGTTCAATTTATGTACCTTTATTTCATTAGTTTGTAATTAGAAAATTATAGTATGTTTAGCTGTTAAACCACTAACGAAAGGAAGGCCATTGCAAGCAAAAGAGGAAGGTCAGCTTGGATTTTTAGTTCAAAGGATGGGGAAAGTGCTGTAACTCATTGTGTAGGCTTACATAGTTTTAGTAAAATAGATTTAGATAGATTCAGATTTAGGTTGTTGAAGGTGTCGAAGGTCACTTCTGAAGGCCACTCAGTGTGTGTGTGTGTGTGTGTGTGTGTGTGTGTGTGTGTGTGTGTGTGTGTTATTGTCACATCGGAGGTTGTGCAGTGACAGTCTATGGCTCTGACCAGCAGTTTGTCCGCCCCTCAGCAAGACAACTGAAGATTGTCTGTGTAGAGTGGAAATTTACCCAGTGCATATGTGCTATGTAAGTGAGCCTCACTTGGTTCTATGTGTGTATGTTTGTCAATGTGCATGGGATTTTTAGTATGTAAGTATAGTCTATATATGTACAAATGTACCTGCAAGTCTTTGTGGGTTATTCCTTTTTTCCATCCACATAAGCTCCATTGAACAAATACATTAAAACTGAGGATTGTATGTTCACATTGTGAGTCCTTCAAAATTAATCATATTGCACAACTCTCTCTGCACTATTCTACAATATACCATGCTTTACTCTCCAAATGTTTTCAGTTATCTTGCTGTCAACATGGTAAAGAAACTTTGAAACTGAAGTTTATTGTGAACAGAGCAAAGACACACATAATCAGATTTTTGGATGTGGACTACAGTTGTGGCCATAAATGCAATACAACCATTGTAAACTCATAAATCAGTATTCATGCAGCTTTGCTGTGCCTTCAGGGGAGAGGTCATTCATTTTACCAAAACATAATTAGTGAAAATAATGACAGCAAGGTCACAAATTTGATGGATTAGAGACCTTTAAGACACAACAGATGGGTTAATTTCTCTTTTTTTTTGGAATCTCCTCCTTCTCATTTTCTCATCTTTCAGCTCTAAGGGCACTTCATCATCCCATTTTAAAAATAGTTGTTTGCATCCTCACAGTTAAGGAACAGAAAAACTGATTTGATTTTATATTAACTTAATTGCTTTTCACCATAACTGACGGTCTCCCCAGTAAGACCCTGCCAAGCCTTTTGGATATGTACTTCAGATAGTGTGGGTCCTACTGGTGCTGGTTTTGTTTCACTCAATAATTCCTTCATTCCTGTTAGGGTTACTGAGAGGCAGAGTCCACGCAGAAAGAATCTCATCACAGCCACTTCTTCCATTCCCTCTGTTGAAGCATCTCTTGTCTGATTACTTAGTAAAAGATCCCTGAAAAGTCTTTTATCTGCCAGGATTTGTCATAACCTCACCAGAATTTTTATCTTTCAACTACCATTGACAGGGTGAGGAGGTGGCCTTGCGTTAATACATAGAAATGTAGTTGTTTTCCAGTATGATTTGGCTGTTTTTCCACTTTTAGGAGTGTTAGGTAATTTTATGTATTTAGATCTACAGACCCCCTGAAATTAGTTCTTGTTTTAGTCAGAAATTTTCAGACCTTTTATCAGTTATTTTGTCACAATATGTTACAGTGTTATTCTTGGTGGTTTTAACATCCATGTTTGTTTACCTCTAATTTAATTACACTTTTAGATTATTTTAATCTTACCCAATGTGTCAAGCATCCCAGCCATTACAAGCCATTACAAAGGATATACACTTGACATTGTGCTCTCCTGGGGTCTCTCTGTGAAAAATGTGAATTTGGTCATCAGGCAGTGCTCCTCCAAGTTCCATTTCTCTCTCCAGGCCCCAAACCACCAACACTGATTTATTACCACCCTTTAAATTCACTCTCTTTTCCTTGTTTCTGTCAAGCTTTTACTGCATCAAACACATTGCGTAGTACCGATGAACACAAGGTACAAAAGGAGATTGTCAGAATTGTAATTGTTCTTGTAAAAATATTTAGATTATGTAGCTCTTATCAGATGGAAATATGAAGAAATTAGGAATAAAAAAAAACAATATAGGAAGGCAGAGTATCCTTGCCTCTGCAGTGTATCCTTGCCTCTCTTACAGATGTGGTGTAGTGCAATCACAGGAGCAAGGATCTGACTTCTGACAACCTTAAGCATCAACCCACTTAAGTGAAATCTCTTTGTCAACCCTAGAACGCACTGTTGCACTTTCAAAATCCTCTATTTGCCCTTCAGACTGCATTCCCACTAGGTTTTAGTAGGATTTAACATTCTGAACTTTACAAAGCAAATAGTGGCTTGCTGCTATTTTAAAGATATAGTGGAGTCATGTCCCTGCCGCCTGTGTGTGTTGTTATTCAAAGAACTTCAGCCTGGTCAAATTCAGAATTGTATTTTGTATAAGTGTGAGTCCTTGAACACACATATCCAGGGAAAGGAAAATCTAATCTCTATCTCTGTTGCAAATAAAACACTATTTCATTTCTCATCCATTGTAATGAAACCGCTCTCCTCATCCCAGACAGCCATTCCCCCACACTAAGTGAACTGTTTACCCCCGTGGTCCCACTGCTTTATTCCAGTATCTAGGAGGTGTTAAGGTTACTCTTTGCTCTAGTTATAAAGGATTTCCTGTTAGCTCTGGGCCTGGATCCAGCATTCAGAAATCCCCCCCCCCCCCCCCCCCCCCTTATACACCACCCTCACTTCCGGTCCCTGAGCAGAATAAGGAAGCTGTCCTATTGTAGTCCAAGACCTAATTGTGTCCTTGACTGGAGAACGTAAGATCAACACAAGTTTTTGTAAATTAAATGAGTGACTGCTTTTCCTGAGGAAGTTTTTTCTGTTCCCATCGCAACCAATCAATCATTATATCAATAAACATCAATAAATAATCAATGTGTGTCTACTTACTTCTCTGGTTGACGTCAGAGAATATGCTTCTTATTGTATTCTATGCTTATTCCCACAAGTGTTTGGAATCAAAATGAGAAAGCAAAAGAAGGGAAACAATGATATTCCTTCTCCTGTCCACCCTCAGACAATAGATTATTCCAGTGTATTTTACTCAGATAGAGATGTATTTCATTCTTGATTGCAGTTGTTGAGTAATAACAGAGAGATAAGGTATACAGCATGTCCTTGATAAGATTGTATTGCAATTCGAAGGTCTTTGCTGTCTGTCAGCCCGAGCTAATGTCAGGAAAGTGATGGAAAGGTATAAAGTATTAGCAGGCTTGTGTGCGTGTGTGTGTGTGTGTGTGTGTGTGTGTGTGTGTGTGTGTGTGTGTGTGTGTGTGTGTGTGGAGACAGTGGAGAAGTTAAGACCTTCTCTCTGTTGCCTGATACTGAAAATGCAGGCTAAACGGTACAAACAGCTTATTTTTGCAAATTATCTTTTGTGTCTACTTTTTCCTGTTTTACTTCCATCTGGCTTTTTGCGCCTCTGGTTTTTCCCCCTCTCCTTTCACCCAGCCTTTATTTCATAAAATGATGAGTAATGGCCCGGTTTCTATTCTCTGTCCCCTTTATTATTCTGGCTGCTGCTGGGTTTAGCTGGGTGCTGTGACATTACGAGCTGTAAAAAGACTGTCTCACTCTGTCTCTCCCTCCCTCTTTCTGTCTGTGAAATTTGCTGGGCACTGCCTACGTGACTCATCAGTTTGACCAAAGAAAATAAAAACACGTTGTTTGTCCTGAAACAGATTACAGACACTTGACTTAGCCTACTCTAAGAGTCTCACCAATGTCTGTCAAGACCATTTATTTTAAAGTACAATAACGTCATCAACAACGGAATGACTGCTAGTCCCTAAAAGCACACTGCAATTTTCTTGTAAACACTAGGGATGCGAAACCAAGTTATCTACTGGAGTGGTCAAACGTTAGTCTTGCCTGTCCTTACTATTAGGTTGCCATCAGGATGAAACACATGTACGCACATACAATATTGAACTAATGTGGGCTATCCTTTTCGGTCTAGTGCAGTTTTTTTTTTTTGGTAAACTATTGACTAATAATACGAAACTAGTTACGCTCAGTCATTAACTCATTTTGTTCAATGGTTAAGGACATAGTGCCATTTAACTGTAGCATTTGCATTATTCATAATGTGCATTTCCTTTAGATAGGTGACAAGCAGTTTTGTGTCTGTGGTCACTTGTCTGCACCTGTGACAAATGACCTTTCCCTAAGCCCCGCCCTTGATGTTACTCCAGCTAGCTGTCTGAGCTGCCATGGAGCTAGTAACACTGCCACTAACTGCACTCCCTGAATCTAATTTCTGGGAAAATGAAAAAGCAATTTTAGAGAGAAGCTGACAGAAAGATCTACAATATCAAACGACTGCATGAGAGTCTATGGAATACACCCCTCATAGTTGTCGGAGCTGGTCAAAGCTACACTATGATTGGCCAGCCTGCATACAAAGAGCGGGACTTAGCGAAGGGTCAATTGATTTGCTAATATCTGCAATGAAAATTGGATTAATGGTATTTGGTTTTTATCACATATCATTGTGCAGCAGCAGACTCTGTCCTTTCTGGACTCTGGAAGTTACACTCTCACTTTTTGCCAACTGTGTGTTGTCCAAGCAGCTGGTGACCCTAGTAACACTTCCATGAACTTTCCTCTATTTCCAGAAAAAGCACAGTAAACAGCAACAGGAGGCCACAATAACCATTCTCCCTCATCAGGGCTCTGCAGTTAGCTCTCCCTTGTCTGGCAGCTGTGAGACACGAGACAGAACACATTCTACAAACTGTCAATGCCTATTGGGCCATTATTTCTGAGGTGATGGGATATTCCAGTACCACACAACTTGAGACGGTATAAGAAGTCACTGTGTTAAATCTATAAATACAAATTCACATGAACATGGATATTCAGCTGCAGTGTAAATTAGATTACTTTTATATTAAATGTGTGTTTCAAAGGCTCACTGTGCACTTACAGAATCTCTGAATTAAAGAAAATGTATATCCAAACATATATGACATACTACTCCCCTTGAGCTGTAACACATTGACTTCCCATTCATTACCTGCTTTAGTGGATAAAGATAAAGATAAAGATAATACAATCAGCAGATAGATATCCGTGCATAATATCACTTGTGTCAAGTCAAGGGCTTGTATCATGTATCACTTGCTGTACTATGATCTTTTATTATTTATATACACAAATGAAGACCAAGGTGTAGTAAATGTACTGGCACACAGATATCTGTTTAAAATGTAACATTAGTAACTTTTGGTCTTCTTAATGGTGTCATTTCTAAACTCTCTGCGTAGTAGCAGGCACCCTTCACCTGATTCAGTGGATTAATATCAAGGTTTGCCATCAAGGACTTTATCGAACACGCTGTTTAAACAGTGAATGATAAATAAAGTGTTAGCCAACAATTGTCAAAGTCCCCAGTGTCCCCTCTCTATTTTTGGAGTTTTACAATTTGTCTTTGAAGAACTGTGTGTAGAGTGGAGTGAACCATGGAGGTTTACAAAAGTGAAAACATGGTTTACCCTGAAGCTGCTGAGTCAGTGATGTTGCCGTTCTAGCTTGATGTTTGCACTATTTTCTAGGTCAAGTTAGGTTGACCAGGATGTTTCCCAGTTGTAATGTATATATGTACATACATTAATGCTGTCTCTTTTTACCCATAGTGTTGATATTTATATTGACACAAAGTAATTATTTGTGACGATTCTGATCCTTTAAAGCCATGAGATGTTTTCTCATGCCTGGCAAACTGCAACAGAGAGAGAGAGAGAGGAATTAAGCAAACTCTGTGATGTCAGCTCAATGGCATGAAATAGAAAAAGCAAGTCGCCTAACTTCCTCAAAAAATCAGGAAATGTTGAATGGAGGAAGGAAATGGCCAATGGTAATCAAATATAACTGTATCTACCATAAGGTCTTTTGTTTTTCGCTTATCATCAGATCGTAATCAGCCTACTTTGTCAGTTTGTTTTTTGTCTTGTTTGAATCTGGAATCTCTCTTACCCTGAGGATAATTTGATTGATGGAGTTTAAGATGATGACAAAAGCAGGCGCGCTGCTGATTGTGAGTGCATTAGCTCACAAACAAAACATGTTAGCAACAAAAACATTAAACACAAGGCAAACATACATAGATAAACACATACATACATTCCAGCATATACATGTGAATAAGCTTACACTCACACACACACACACACACACACACACACACACACACATGCACACACAAATATTGTTCACAATATTGTCAAGAAACAGGGCCAACTCCACAATGTCATAGTTGTGAAACACATGCATATGCGTTAATGAAAGCACAAATATACATAAGCATACACAGATGGCAGTATGTGCACTTGCATGCCCACTCATTTACCTCACTTCACCCTATGCACACACACACACACACACACACACACACCAACACAAACGGAGCCCAAGCCTTCAGGTCTCATGGTGACTTTGACCTGTAGGGGTCCCTGTAGCTCCACATCTAGAGCCAAGTTCAACACCAGATGTGAATGAAGTGCTTATCAAGGACTCCCCTGAGCTCTTCTCCTTTTTATGACGAGTCCTTTTTGAGGAAGACATTGCTGTGCAGATATCCAGAAGGAAACAGTTTGAGTAAAATCCGCCATCTCTTATTCTTTGAACAAGTTCAACTGTAGAGATGTTTAAGCTGTAAACATCGTTCCCCTGTAGTATACAGAACACAAACAAACAGTCAAGAAGTGCAAATTATGCGAAGCAACTTGATACGAATTGTAAAACAGTTTGCAGTTAAATTACAACTGTCGGATTGAGCCACAGTCTTCCAAGCAATTGTGTAATTTAGTCTAGGTTGGGCCATCTGAGACATTAAACAGTGCATGATAGTACAGCTGTGGCTCTGATTAAGTCTAAATGACCCAGTGTGTAACCAAAGCACAGTGTATAGTGGGTTTGTGAGCAAGAGCAGAATGAATGGAGCATGCAGTATTTAACTTGATCAGACTCTTTACAAATTGATTAGCTTTAAAGCGACCAATTGAGAGACACTGAGAGCTGCTGCAGATCTGCCAATTTGCACGGAAGGGTTCTCTCCTCGATCAATGGCCTGTTGGACAGCACTGGATGAGGCTGCTTTAGTGGGTCTGTGTTATTTTCTGTAGGCTTTTCAGATCAATATGATTAAACTTGCCCTCGTCCTTCTGATGAGCTGGAAGTGATGCAACAGGTCACCATAATGAAAAAACACAGATCTTAAGTCTCACATGTGATGTAACTCACATGGCACTGTCATAATCAAATCAGCATACATATGTTAGAAAGAAATGTTACATATCATTTAGACCACCACCCCTGTGCCTCTGATTCTAAATTTCACATAAAGATGGAGTTTTGTGTATCTTATTGACACTGAAAGACCTAGGAAGCCTTGGAAGTATTTCACATTTGTGAATATAACTGTGTTTCATGATGTTGCATCAGACCGTAGAAGTCTATTTGTAGGGTGGTGCACACCCGCGTCATGTATGCACAAAAGTGCATACATACACAGGGGTTTCTGATGGAGCAAAGTAGACCCATTGAGTGTGTGTGTTGAGGGAGCTGACCTTGTGCAGCTGGCTACAGTGTTTTTATAGCTGTAGCTGGTCTCGTGCCTCGCGGCCCAAAGAGTTCTCTGTCTGGTCTCCAAACTGGATCACACCAGATGTTGAGGAAGGAAATTCAAGAGGCTCCTTGAAAGCAGCTCCGTTGTGATCGAAAGCAGCTGCAGGTTTCCAGCAGCAGACGCTCTTTGACTGAATGGAAGAAAAGAGCGAAGGCGTGCTGGAATGAAGCTAACTGTTGGTGGTACTGCTGAGATTGTGTGTATGGCCGAGTTAGCATGAGCATAGGTGAGATGCAGCAACAGCAAAAATGTATTCCGAGAGTCGGGTTGTAACGGTATGAGAAAATATCACAGTTTCACATTATTACACTATTGTATAACATCATATTATTATTATTAATGTTATTAAGTTTATTATTGCAATATGTTACAATTGACCTTAAAGGAATTAAAACATATTATAATAATAAACAGAATGTTAGTTTAAATGTTAGTGTCACTAGCATGTTAAATTAACTACTAAATGACAAATAACATCAGCTGGGAGCTTTTAAAATAATGTCCTATGATTATCAACACTGCAACAGCGCAGCTGGACTGCTCCTGTCTGCACCCTTGAGGCACACACACACACTCACTTATGTCAGTTTTTTTCAATACCGTAGATAAGCAAATGCATGTGGTACAATAACTGGCAATTTTAATACCGCAGTATACATGATACCAGTATACCGTTAAATGGGAGTCGTTTTTATTTGGGCCTGCATGTTCTATCACTAAATAGGAACGGATTATGATTAGCCATATTACCAGGAGTATTTAAGAAAATAAAAATGAAAACTAATCCTAGTACAGGACATTAAGTATTATACATGTAGTACAGGACATTAAGTATTGTACAAAAATATTTTATCACTTATTAGTTCCACTTATTAGATCTTCCTTCAAAGATTTTCATTGCCAGAATATTAGGTAAAGTCTTTTGATAATGTTCCTCCCTGCTTCACAGATGCACATAGACATTATAACTGTATGATGCAGTGTTGTGGTTGTTTGAATGTGAAACAGACTGAAGGGGAGTGGTTGTTTATTTGCCAACAGCTGGCTCAGCAAGTACGCCTCAGCCTGAGGTTCAACACAAAACACCTGTGAACTTTACTTCTACACTCTGACCTTAATTAAAGCAACATGCATTTCAGAAAAACATTTGAGGTAGCTGCTCTTTTCACACAAGCACAGTGTGTTGAATTGTGCAGTGAGGCTTAAAATATTGAAAATATAGCAAAAGTGGCTCTGTGAAAGACTTGAGCGTTCCTCTCAAAATGTGACATTAGACACTTGACACCAATAAAGATGTAATCATCCTCCAACTCAGAGAGGTGCAGCGGCTCACACTGGGCTCGTCTGATTTTGTCTTCACTTATTTTTATTTTTTATTTTAACAACCTCCTACATCTTGTTAGCAAATGTGAAATTGTCTTATTTATCTCTCCTCCTTCTCCACACACACTGGTCCACTAACCCACCTATCAGCCATCCCCATGTGACCTTCTTGCAACTAGCTTTCCCCTGTGCCTCAGCACATAAATAACACACACTTCAACTGAGAGGCTGGGGCACATGAGGAGACTGATGGCGCTTGCACATACTTGATAGCGTAAGGCAAGGAAAACAATGCTGTAGTGAGTGCAGCCAGTAACATAATTCAATTTAAAGCATCCATGATTGTACTTCATGCATAAATATGTAATTTGACATATTTAAGATGCCTTTGCTACTGTGAGATTACAAGATTAATGTGAATTGCTCAGCTTTGAATGAGGAGAGATGATGTGATTGGTTGTGAAAAGGACTGAAGTTGCTTGCTGTAATGGGAAGGCAATGCTTCCGTGAGAAAATAATAAAGGGAGTGAGGGTTGAGTGATATCAGATTTCTCTTTCTGCCTTTCTTTCACTTTATCTCTTTCTGAACAAAGGCATAAGAGGAAACACCCTGAGTGCAGGCTGAGGCTGGAACCAGCTAGATCAGACCGGTAGCTGTTAGAGAGAAGGGGGAGGTGAAGGAGAACAGAGAGGGAGGAGGAGGAGGAGGGGGAGATGAGATGAAGGGTGGAGTAGAGGATGGAGAGTTGGGGGTAGAGGCAAAGGATGGGATAAGAGAGGCTGGAGGAGGGGAGAGGTGGAGGTTAAGTGTTCTGGACACGAGTCTAGATGGATAGTCTGGCAGGCAGACAGCTCAGGCCCCATTCCCTCAGTGATGTAATGCATCAGGCAGATTCTATTTTTAGCCACACTGATACACTTAGCTACCTTAGCATCAGCACACAGGGCCATCGATCAGCAGAAAAACTCAATGGGAGGATGAGAGCTGCAACCAGCAGCAGCACAAAGTAGCTGCACCAAAATATTATGTTTCCTGTGTGCAGTTTGTTTTTGCAGCATTTCTCTGGACTCCCTAGTCAGGCTTTCTCTCTAAACAGCGGTGTAGCTATTTGATATGGGTAACATTATTTTGTTTTTTATTGTATGGTGTTTTTTTCTTACTTATTTTTTTAAGTCCCTTCATTGTTTAGTTTTTTTAGGCCATTTGCCGTTATGCAAAACAGCTTCTCTATCATTTACCACCACTGAGCTTAGGTTGGGAAACAAGCATTTTCAGACCTGCTTATCATATCAAAGTTAGGTTATATCTTGCCTAAAGAAAAGTAGAATCATTCTTAAGGCAGCAGTAGATCTGTAACAAAAACAACAACAGCGAACTGACTCCTATACTCCTCTGGGTGCGTCATGGCCACAAAACAAAGGGGAGCTCTCTGATTGGATATTTAGCTTAGTCGATGCACCAATAGTGAACAAAAACAGTGGAGGCCACAAAAACAACAGAAAGAGCTGCTTTGTTTTCTACTTTTTTATATGTATTCTCAAGGACCTTTTCATCGCTTCTGTCTCCTACAGTAATATCCCGTTTTATTTATACTGTATGTCTTACTCTCTCCCTCTCATTTGCTCTTTGGCAATATCCTGGATGGACAAATTTTTGGTGGCTTCTGTTTTACCAGACACACACTACACTTATATGACTTGTATTTAGCAACACCCGTCCTCTGCTTTGAATACGTTTGTAGCCTGCGGGTCTAGACAGGTCGACTCCTTGTGTCTTACACAAAAGAGTAGGAGGCCTTGGGACAAAGGACAGAGCAGTAGATAAGGCTCTGATAAGTTCCACATCCGCACCTGTCACCACCCTACTAACCTATCCCTGTGGTAGGTCATCATTACTATAATGCTGACATGTACCCGCGTTATTGTCACGATGGACTGATCAATGACCACACGTGTAACTGTGACCTCCCATCCTACTTAGCTAAACTCAGCCAATGGGCCTCCACACGAACGCCATATCCATATCAATCCCAGCACTGTAACATAGTTTGCTGCTGACTTTAGATTCCTTTCAAAACCACAGAGCTTGACCATAACACAGATTTATGGCGTGAGTCATAGATTGCTGTGTTGTCTCTTTGTGTGTGTTTAGTGGTAGACATGCAGTTTGTTTGTGTATAATTAGTATAATTAGCTCGAGGGAGGGAGGGAGGTTACCTCCCTCATCCTTCTCACAGCCCATATCTCACACTAGTTTCAGAATAGAAATTGTCTTCACTGGTGTAGTTTCATTAACAGGTTCCAGTTCATGTCATGCTCAGATTACAGGAAGTTTGAGATGATATCTTCCTCCAAAAGTTGATTCCTCACAAGCAACTGCTCATGTTGACACTACTGCAGCGAATAAATCAGACGGTTCTTCGAGAGCTTCCGTAAAGTTTCTAATCCCAAATTCACCTCATTTATTACATTTTTCTTTTAGCCTCATAGCATAGTAAAGCTAGATTAACATGAACATATAAATGACAATGTTTTTATGCCTTGGTACACACCATATCAAATAATAAACGCTGCAGAGGAACATCAGTTTCCTGTGTATTTATTTGGAGGCTTGTGTCTCTCCTCCCATGACAGTGTTTCTACACTGCCCCAGCTACTAGTCACAGCAGCCTAACATGTCTGTTTACAGAAAACTTGATGGCCCGGTTTGATTGGAACCACACTGGACCTACACTGCACAGTGTCTGTTTATGTATTTGTATGTCTATCTACCAGCTTCTCCTCACATAAAAGAGCCATATAGAAGTTTAAATAACGTTTAATGCCCTGTTCTGCTATTTACGCCATAAACTAGCCAGACTGTAGCTTTAGCGGCGACAATAGAGTATTATATAATCTGCACAAAATCAGTAAAAAGCATACCTGTAAGAGTTTGTGTGTGTACCTGCCTGTGTGACTACTTATGTCAGAGCCTTATGGAAAGGCAGATGACAACCAGCTTTAATCAAATTCAACTTTGTGAAATCTGCCATCTTACCTGTTGACTCACCCAAACTGATTCACCATACCTGTTTTCTATCCTTGACCTGAGTCAGATAGTTCCTATCCTAGCTCCAATGAGGGCACAAACATACAAACATTTGAGTGGCAGACACTTGTCCGTTCACACGACTGAACACAAGCACTCTTTTCTCTCCTTTCCATACAAGGCCATTTCTCTCTACCTGTTATGTCATTGTTTCACCACAGGTCAGCAGTTTCACTGGTTCAATAGTGATCCCTGTTATTAGGGTTTGTCACAGAAACCTACAGTAAATTTGGGTGGGTTCATTGCTCAAAGCTGTGCAATGTTAAGACCTAGACTTGTGTTTCAGTATTTACAATGTTGTTGCATGTGTTGGAGATACAGCCGAAACTAATTTAAATCAAGCCAAATAATCATTAAAAAGGGTTGAGCAGAGACAAAGTGAGTGGCAGGAATTGTTAGTAGCCCCTAATACACCCACTGGTAATGTATCCCTCTTCAATTCTCTTGGTGCGCACAGCCACAAAAATTCGTGCCACCCTCTTTGTGCATGCCGCACTTGACTGTGTGCTATGCTTGATTTGATAAAATTAGAGCCTTTAGTGTTAAACCAACATGTGTGTATGTACTGCATGTTTGCCTATGATTATGTGTCTGGCGTCCTGCAGTTTATTTAGCATTTCTCGCTTGGTAGTTTCCCCATTGTTTTGAGAGGATAGATGGTGTGTCATACTTTGCCTTTGGCCAAATGAGGCTAGCTTGCTGCAAAAACTACAACCCGGCTGCGTAATATTCATTCCCATAAGCTACCTGAACAGCTTCTCCGCTCAGGCACAATTCCTGGCAGCTCAGGCACGAGTTTCCTTCCTGTGCCATTCCTCCCACTCACAACCTGCATGGCGTGAAAAATGGACGGGAAACTGACTCATGATTCTTTCTTTTTTTTTTTAAAAGGCTCTGACTTTTCCCTTTCCTCAACAGGAGGATGCAGACAGGGTTAGTAAGAGCTGGAAAATCCAGGAATGGTTGTTTAGGGATTTCCCGATGGGTTTTCTTAATGTAAGAAAATAGGAGAGAGGAAAAAGAAACAAAAAGATGAAGCAAAAAACAAAGAAAGTTTGTAGAGAAAAGACATTTGAGGGGTGACTACGTTGTTATCACCGCGCTCAAACATACCAGATTTAAGGGCCTTTTCACACAGAATGCTACTACGAAACCACTGCACTTTGAAACCAATTATTTCCAATGGCTGGTACAACACCACGACGGCTTTATGCTGCGCCAAGCAATGCGTGGTGCACCGCGATGTGTGCAGAACTTAGCGGCGATTGCAACACTGCATTCTGTGTGAATGGCCCATTATAGTGTCATCTAAAGGGAATGCCACTTAATAACATTCTTTATTAGAAGTAAACCACACACAGAACACAGGACAAGTCAAACAGATATAAACTGCATATATAGGAGTTACTTTAAAACACACACCCAACATCAACACAAACCTCCACAGTCTCTCACAAACAAACAAACAGTTCAAGGGTTAATTGTTTTCTGCTATTTTCTTGATGTTATTTGTACCTTTTTATGATTCTTTTTATTGATGTCATTATTACTTATTGTCCTCATTACGCTCATGACAATAAAGCATATTGAATTGAAGTTAATTGAAATTGTGTGGAAAACAGGTAACGTCACAGCTCACAATATCTATTTACCTGGTATGTCTAATAACTGTCTATCTAAGCAAATTAGCCGAAACCATAGGGTGGTGCCAACAGAATACATTAGCTTATTTTGGATATATAAAGAGCTCATCTTGTCAGTCTTCAGAACCATTTGCGTGGCTTTGTTACGTCAAATCAAATGACAGTTGAGGTAACAGAGATAATTACTGTATGTGGTACGTGGGTAATAAGACTCTGTTGAGATGCTGCTTAAGACTCACAACAAAATATAGTCTGGGTTTTTACCTGGTGCGTGCAATGAATATAATCTAAGTGACATTTTACACCAAGTTATTATTCTCCCCACATCCCTCAGCTCCTACTCTCTTCCACTCACCTTTTTTCTGGTCCATGGCATTGGCATCGGGCCGACAGGCTGCTGGTTATGTAACAATTGCCCGGCTGTGTTGGCACCACATTCAGTGCCGGAGCTTAATGAAGCTCTCTGATGGACAACAGAGAAGTATTTTCTGCTGTCCTCATGGGTTTTGTGCTGCCTCCAAATTGAATTTTGGCCCTGATGCGTTCCCACCTCCAAAACCCCTCTCCCTTTCTCTCCTGCTAGCTCTCTCTCCCTGTCTCTCTCTCTCTCTCTCACACACACACACACACACTGACCACACACTGTTTTTTTGCAGTAATTTTGCAATGCCCTTTAGTTTGTTATTTGGAGAAGTGTCACACCCACACATTTGTACAAATCTTTGTGTGGGATGATACGAGTACTTATTGGTGTTGTTGATGTTTTTATTTTTGCTTCTGCCTGCATAGCTTGCTGCATGGTGATGTAACAGGTCTGCAGGATAGGATGTCTCTCTTTGGGAGGAGGGCTATCTGAATTCTGCTGTCTCTTTTAAAAATCTATAGACTGTAAAACAAGCAATAAATTGCCTCCTATGCAGTTTGACCTGCTGACACTGCAAGGAGTACTGCACCTGTGTGTGCAAGTGTGCTAGGTAGTCATACAAAATGTCACTGTTGTCCCTAAACAGAGCAAATACGGTGCATTTACTTGCCATGAAAACTTGTTGGTTCATAGGCTCATTTACACACAATGGTAACTGATTCTAAATTAGTTTTTTTCTCTCTTTCTCTACAGATCTGTTTCCTGGTGTCAGCTTTCCGTGGCCGAATGTTTTCAGAAGACAGCTGTGCTGCTTTGGCGCTCTTCTCTCACTATTTCCACCTCAGTCAGTTCTTCTGGATGCTCATACAGGTAATAGCAGGTCAACAAGCATTACACCTACATATTTGTACATAAAGATTATCATTTACATTTGATTTCTATACAGGCATGGCATCGAACAGTGGACATACCTGGATACACAGTTTTTGCTGTAATTGTTGACATGCAGCTAGATTACAGAAGGCACATTATTTTCCTGATATAAGCAGAGATATTTTCTCTCTCTCTCTATTCTTTGACCTGGATAAAGAGCTGAGGTTTGGAGGCTATTTTGCTCTGCTTCATTGTAAAACTGTATCTGTCTAGTCTGAAAGGCAAGCCTCAACAATGATGTCTATTCACTAGGCCTTCAACCAGACAATGGGGCCAAGTGTTGAGCTGTAGCTCAAGAAAGTCAATAAAGTCAGTCTATTCTTTCAAATATATTTCTTATTGAAGGGCACCTGTATGTCAAATCTCATTTCATTCTCCTGCTCATTTTCCTCATGACTTGGCATAAACAGGGTTCCCATTCTTTTTTTTGTTCCTTATGTGAAGCATGTGGTTTTTTTACGTAATAACGAGTGAAACTTCATTCCTCCACCATGTGGGCTTAGCCAGGTTTTGATTAGGGAGTGAGATGGAGGTACCAGACTGCTGCATGACATGATCTTTGGCCCTAGACTGGTACCACTTAGTAACACCTCAGCCCAGCAGCTCCTAACCCCCTTCTTTATGACCATCTGCCCTCTATTTCTTTTTTTTCTTTTTTGTGACATAACTGCTGAGAACAAAGCCTGGCAGGCAAAATCCCAATTTGCAGCTTAACATGCACACTAGAGAAGATATTAAGACTTGATTTATACAGTCACAGCCTAACTGAATGTGAACAGATGTTTTCATTACTGCTTAAACAACAAAACAGCATTTTATCGATTCATTATTATACAATTATAAAAAAATACATCCCACACACAAATTCCCCCCCAAAAAGGTATATGTTTTTTAGCGCTCAATGTAAACCTTGCCTAAGCCAATTTTAATCCTTAAGAGGGAATATAGATTACTTGTGACCTACTGATAGAACACTGGATTGTGGTGAACACGGGCCGGAGTACTTCATTCGCCCCTATAGAGAGGAACACTGGCCTGGGGATGGATCCTTTTCCTCAACTGATCCTCCCTTTCCAAACAAAATCATTGACTTAATTAAAATATCTCTTTGTGGATTTGTTTAGGATTTAAAACTTAAAAAAAATATAGGCTTGTTAACAGATTTGATAAATGTTCCATAAACCATAAGAAATCTGCCTTATGGTTTATGGAACATTCTCTTCCCATTGTTCCCCTCTTATGTAACTAACTTTTGCATTGTTTCCATTGCTTCTCAATCTTTGAGAACGTGTGACGTTCGTACTGTAAGTGAACATAATCGGTGTTTATGTAGTGGATATAATCTCTCCTGGCACATACTTTATATTTGGTGAAGTATTATAAGATTAGCATTTATTCACATCAGAATGTTTACCAGCTGACCTGTGAGATATCTTAAGGGATGAAGGCTGAGACCAAAGCTTTCATGTGGCCTAAGAAGTGTTAGAATTTGGATGACGAGAATTGGCAGTGAGATGAAATGGGTATTAACGTTAAAAAAAAAACGGGTTTGGACACACATGGTAGTAGTTAGTATGGTGGTAGAGTTGATATGATCTAGCGGAGAAAACATGAACTATGTTTCACCCCAGAAGGAGTTCACTTAGGATTTTCAGTTCTTTATTCAAACACTCACTCCCTCATACTTTTTCTTAAATTGCCCTTGTTCTTTAACATCCCTACCAAAAACGACCCTGGACATTTCTTTATTGTCAGCAACTATAGCAGCTGACAATGAAAATATTACGGCCACTCTGATTGATGTGTAACTTTAAAACCTTTCGGTCCTCACCAACATCTCAGTATCGACCCCACTGATGTCTCACAGCTCATTTTCCCCTCCTATCAGGTAGAACTTTCAGCTAAGTAGCTGATATGAATGGGCGCCAGCAACCCATCTCAGACCATGAAGAAGACTTCAAATCAATAACTGCAGTGTGTGTGTATGTGAGGATGTGCATGCCCAATAGTTGGTCAGAGGAATAAGCTTTGGCATAATGCCAGACAACCGCCAATAACTGAATCACGATCCAGACCAGCTTTTTCATGACTGCAGAGGCTCGCAGAGGCAACCTCAGCTTTCTGAGAAACTGCATCATATTACATAACAATACTTTACAGCTTGTTCAGCCTGGACATACCTGCTAAAGCATTAGTACTGGCCTACAGTGTATTTCTACCCTGTTTTACTGTACTAGTTAGCCAGATGGGGGCCACTTTCACTGATTTGTAGTCAGGCGATACCTGCCAGTGTTCTGTGAGAAGACAAATGAATTTGATTGTGATAATGGATTTATAAGTGGCCTCTAATGGCCATCAGTATTTCATCAATAGGAAGTAGTTCCAGTGAAACTTCAAATTCAGTGGATTACTCTGACTAACCAGGACATTGTATTTGGAAGGACACATTGCTGTTAAAACCAAAAGCAAAGTTGCATGGCTAGGTACCACTAGATAAAAGGAAATTTATATTGTAATTTGGTTGAACCAATTCTTATACGCTTACAAGGCAGTAAGACAAAAGCATAACCAATCATCATGCCACCTAAACAGCAAGCAAACATCACACTATTGTCTCAGTGCAGTGCAGTCAAGCTGTTAGACAACTTGTGTGTAGTTCTCTGTGCTGCATATGTGTGTCTGTGTGTGAGTGTGCACATTCTTGTGTTGTGTGTATGTGCAGCAATGTTTGTTGTCAGTGGTTATGCAATATGGTTATTTCCATGGTTATGGGGAGCAAGAGGTTATCAGAGGGAGAGGTCAGTGTCCCCTAACCTCCTTTCCTTTGCCCGCTGTGCAAAAAGAGTTCATTGACAGAAGGACACAAACATCATCAGCTGTTATTCATTATAGCTGTTCTATAAATAAGTATTGCTCTTAACAAAAGAAGGAATTGCATTCTTGACAATTCTTATATTATTAATTTTCTGCTTTTTTAATTAAAGTCAAATCCTATAGGCTGTGTGGTGGAAAAAAATCCACCACAGCTGTAAAAAGTTTGGTCTAAATAAGGCTGAGTAGAGTAAAGGTTATCAATTTGTAACCCCAGCCATCAAGATAGACTGGAAAATGGAGAGTTACTTCATTTTTCCCTTGAGCTTAACTTTAAAATTCAAGAGTAAACTTTGCCTTTTGCTCTTCACCAGTGCTAAAATTGCAATTTAAAATGTTACTGCCTGCCGAGGTCTTCACAAAGGGATAAGACATTGTGTTGCAACCAACAGGTGTTCAGAAAAGCTGTTATGTACGTAACAGTGCTGGGCTCATTGTATCGGATGGATGAGACTATCAAAGCCTGCTAGATAACAAAGCAAACAAAGCTATTGTGGGTGTGATAAAAGTGTGGTTGTATGTGTGTGTTTCACTCACTATGAAGACCAAATGTTCTCAAAGAAAGATGAAAAGAATCTTCCAAACTCCAAAAACGTTGTCTTTCCTCACAACATTATTGATTATTATTGTTATTATAGTTCATGAAGGTGCTGCTTCTGTTGACATGTCCCTGCTTTCGTGTTTATTAGTTGTTTTCTCATACTCTGTACCCAGGCAGTGAACTTCTGGCAAGTACTGGTGATGAATGACGAGCACACAGAACGTCGATACCTGCTCTACTTCCTGTTGGGCTGGGGACTTCCTGCTCTGGTCATTATTGTCCTGGTCATCGTCTTGCTCGGCGGCTTTGGATGGACCATACACACTGTATACGGGCTGGTTCAAGGAGATGTGTGAGTGGACATTGCAAAACACTTGCGTACAACAACTACACCCACAAGTGGTCTTTAGAACTGAGGAGGTGGAATTAACCACCAACACTAACGTAATCTGTTTTCATGAGAGGACTCGTCGGCCTGTTTTTTAAACCGGTCTGAGTCAGTCGCAGTGACTTCACTTTCTTTTTTAAGCTTAGGTAAATTCCACTTCGGGTTAGAGCAGAACAAACAGAAAACACCTGAGCCAGTGACATCATGTGAGGAGGTAGCTTGCCCAATCAAATAAATGAATGAATGTGTCTCCACTTGATTCTTCAGCTTAGAGGTCGAGACTTTCAAACTGCAGGGTGGAAAGGAGGAAGGGAGGAACCTTAAATAACCCATATACTGTTTGGTTTTGTGTGTGTCTGTATGTCTGTGTGCTTTAGCTAAAAATAACTGGTTGCCATCTATGTATAGAAAACCTAAATCCTAGAACATAACAGATGAGGTCACCTTTTTAAAAAACTGCTCAACGGTTCCTGATCAGATGTGTCTGTGCATTAAGTGTGTGTGTGTGTGTGTGTTTGTGTGTGTGTGTGTGTGTGTGTGTGTGTGTGTGTATGTGTGTGCGTATGTGTGCGTGTGTAGTAATTGCCAAAGTAAACTTTTTACATTGAGTGAATGGAGATTGAACCCTTAAATCACATCTAAAGTTAGCCAGAGGTCTTAGGTGTGGCTGTTATCCTTGGGATAGAGTGTGTGCTGTGTGCGTGTTTCCTGAGAGTGGGTGTGTGTGAGACAGTGAGTGTATACATGAGAGATTCAAGGATACAGAGGAGTATTCAGTTACCCTGGAAGCGTACCTTCCTCTTACAGGGAATGAGGCAGCCTTTGAATTCCCTCTCTCTCCTCATGCCGTCTTGTTTTCTCAAAACTCAAGTTGTCTCAGTTTCACCCTGCCTGCGCACAAACAGTTGTCAACCTCAGACCTTGCGTCAGTAAGCATTGTTGTGCCATACATATTCCATTTGTATGTATTTGTGTCAACAGAACCCTTGTTTTTGTCATGATTTTATATTTGTGTTGTCACCCCTTCTATCACAACTGCGTTGATGCAACCATGTCTTCCATATAGTTAGGACTTACAGTACGTACTTGGCGTATGTCAAGGCATGATACAGAAAATAATTTCATAATGATTACCTATTCCAAAGCCAATACTTATTATGATGCAACACTTCAGCTTTGAATTTATTGATTTTCATGTTACTTACTTACAGTATGTAGTCCTCTCCCACTTACGTCTAGCATTACCCACGCATCGCTGATAAGCAGAAATGATACTATAGATCTTACAACAGATGCATCACCCCTTTGACTTTTACCACTGCAGTTAATCTCATAACTATAATTTGGAGTGGAAAAAAACAATGTATATACAGTTGTATCCTACTAGTTCTTATTTGAGTCTAATATGATAATCTACCTGGACAGACTGATTCATGGTTAGTTTGACTACTTTAAAGCCAGGTTATAAGGTTGCTCAAGTAATTTCCCATGGAGGTGGACATGTAAACCTGACATCTATCTATTTCATGCAGGCTGTTTTATAGTCGTACCTGCGAAAATGTAAATTTACAACTTTATCGTATCATGTGAGTCGAGGCTACCATGGCAGAATGTATGTCTCCCTAATGTAGAGTTGATTTACACTTTTAACTTCAAATTAGGCGTTCCTTAAACAAGGCCCTGTTCTTAAGTGACCCATTACACTCCACACTTCCATATGGAAAAGACAATACCAGCAGTATTTCAATGAAAGCCCCCATAATAGGCATTACTCACTTTATTTATTCTCTCCCAAATTATAAAGTTAATGAAATGTTTTCTTCCTTCACTACAGAAATCCCTGTATTTCACTTTCTTGTGAGACTTTCCTTACAGTAGGATCTCATCCTCTCACAAGGCCACAGCCATACAAATATCCATATTCCAGTATGTTTAAATTCTCATAGTCTGGCTGTCTTGCTGGTAAATAGTGATGCAATGCTTTATTTGGCATACCTCATGTTATGTTATGGCTAGCATAGCTCCAATTATTATCTGTGATTACTCAGGCCTGCAGTGAGGTCCTATCTGTATTTCATGCTCCCACCAAATCAGGGGCTGAACTTGTTTTGTGAAAAGGACAAAGTCACATGAGTGTTTTGATAGTTGTTTGGCAGTTAACAGTTTATATGAGGATGTTGATTTTCCCAGAGAAAAATGTTCAGTTAAGTTTTTTTCCTGCTTCTGTCCTGATTGGACAGAAGCTGGGAAAGGACTCCTGAGATTTCCCAGGAAAAAAAATTAGGCTGGCTCACACCAATAGACAAATTGTAGAAATTAAAAGATAACTTGATTTAAAAAACAAGAAAAGAAAAAAAAGCTTCCTTTTGACCTTTGCCTGTTAGGCAGGATCAGCATATGAACTTACATAACCACTCCATAGTCTTCTCCCTTTCTAAGCACAAGACATGTGTATCATGTTTTTTGTTTTAACTGTTCTTTCAATTTTTAAATAGAAAAACACTTGCAAGGGTCTTTGACTTAAGATATTATCCCTGTGTAGCTGCAGATTGACCTAGTTGCTCAGAAGATTTAAGAACGTACGTATTTTGCTGTTGAAGGCAAAAGCTACTGTTGAGCAAGAATGCTGTGAGTCTTAGGCCGACTCAGAGGCCTCACCGGCCACAACCTGTTTGTGAAACTTGAAGAAACACAGTCTTAACTTGAGTAAATAAAGAGCAATATTGGCATGTGATATGTTTCCGTATTTTAGAGCATACTTTGCGTTGAATGCACACTTTACTCCCCACCCCTTTCACTCCTTAAATTTCCTCTTGTATTCACATACATTCTGTGTATTTCTACATACACTGAAAAAAAAGAAAAGACAATCACTTTCAAATGTGTCCGTCCCCTCTCTAGGTGCTTCATCCCAAACATCTATGCAGCTCTGTGTACAGCGGTGCTGGTGCCTCTCATCTGTCTGGTTGCAGTCATGGTGGTGTTCATCCACGCCTACCAGGTCACTCAGCAGTGGAAGGCCTACGACGACATTTACAGAGGACGAACCAACAGCACAGGTACCCAATACAGCATGTGTGTTCACAAACATAAATGAACCCAGTTATGCATAAGGATAGATATGAGTTAATACATCTCTATGCACATAAAAACATAAGAACAAGTGTTAAGTCACACAATCTCTCGATCTGCACCACAAAAACATGTAACCTGCTGCCAGGATGCCCTCTGGAACTAGAATGCATCCACCCCTATTTTTGGCTAAAACTTTCAGCCCCTATTTTGCTCAGCTTACAGGCTCTGTCTGTCTGCTGTGTGTGTACCCAAGGGATTAATGATACAGCAACAAAACAATACCTGCTTCCCTGAATGAAATAATGCTGACAGACACACTTTTGTTCAGCCATTGCACTTAAATGGACATGTATTTTAATGCACTTTATATGCACTCAATGCAGTGCAGAAAGATGTGTGGATACAAGCCCAAACTTGTACTTTAAGTAATTCTTGTTAGCAAAGGAATACCCGTCATAGAGTTGTGGTCTGTATGAATCAGTAGTATGTTTTTAGTGCAATCGGTCACTTCGACCACACATGAAGATCCTAGCCAAACCACTTTAATGCCTCAGTGTCATGGCCATAATCAGTGGCCATCAGTGAGAATCAGCTGGCTTTAGCTTGTTTTACTCAGTCAAGGCCCTCCAATGACAAAGCAAAGCCTGAATTAGTGCCAGTCCTTTGGCTGGCAAGCGGTTTGCCCTACACACTGTGTGTGGCCTCTGAAGGAGTGTGGGAAACCAAAACAGTGCTTTGCTGAGCTGCAGGTAGGGGTGCATTAATAATGAGAGCAACACGTTCTCATTTAAAAACCAGGCTGAGGCTAAAGGTCAGCCTGTAGCCTGTAGTACTGTCCTGTACTATGATGGACAGTGCAGACAACAGAGATCAAAAGTAGACAGGATAGGTTTTGGGTGAGTTTAGGGATAAGGAGACTTGGAATATAGTATTGTACTGTGTGTTGAATGAGAAAAACAGAGGAAGCAGTCAACTTGGCAAACAAGGCAGCTTCTAAAACTCCTTATTTACACTGAGAGAGAAAGAGAGAACGAGAGAGCAAATGCCGGGAAAGGTAGGCTCAGCTAATTCTATTCAAAGCAGCAGTCTAAAGTGCCGACAGGGTGTGTGTGGCATAAGCACAGAGGACAGAACAACCGTTGAGGTGTGAATACGTGTGTTCAATTTTGTGTAGAACAGCTGCAATATTGGACAGCAACATTCTTTATCAAAGTCCATGCATGGTTCAGTGCTGGTTGCACCTTTAGTCTTATTTGGATGCACAATGACACAATACCACCTTACACAAACATGCACATACATACCTGTATATGAGCATGCAACAACATTAACAGTGTGCACTGCATTTAATCGCTGTTTTCTTTTTTTGTTGTTATAGTAGTGTTATGGCAGAGCTCAACTCTGTTCAGCCCTTTGCAGTATCTAATATCATTGTAGGCGTTGTCTCAACGTGTCCAGAGTCCAAAGCAGATCAAAACAAATCTGTTCTCTACCATTTAAAAGGTTTCACAGGTTTAAAAGCCACAGGCACTGTTACAACAGCCGTGATCAGTTTCAGTCCGGCAATGTGTGGTAGTCAGACAATAGACCAATCACAAAAAATCTTATGATATGCTTCACCTTGACTTTCCCATCCAGCTGAAAATAACATAAATAAACTCAAATGAACTTATAAAAGTACTATTCAAAGCACATCAGTAAGGCCTTATCACTGTCATCATTGAACACATAAGGTGTGTTTGTGCAAGACATGATGTTCTTTTGATACAGAAATGAGCAGACTTTCAATTATCAACAGACCATAGTTGAATGAATAACTATTATTGTTCTATTTTTAACTGTAGTTAAACGCACCGCTGCATATACATTCATACATCAGTATTAATAATTTAATAATCTATTATACTGCATAATTATTTCAATAATTGTGATACTTTAAAGACATTTTGTTGCTAATACATCTTTTACTTAAGTAAGATTTTGAATGCAGGGATTTTACTTGTAATGGAGTATTCTTAATTTGTTGTATCGTTACTTAAGTAAAGGATCAGAGCACTTCTTCCACCACTGTTTGACTTATTTTCCTTCGGAAATTGATGAATTTACATGGGAATTCTTTGTACATCTTTTTCTGCTATAATGAAAGCACACAAAAAATACATATCTTTGCAACCTTAGTACTAGTATTGTCATTACTCTTACCAGAATATTCTCTGCAATTAAGCAACATAAAAACAAAGCTTTTACTGTGCCTAAATGTTCACACTTAGTTGACACACATAATACTTGTGTGTGGGGTGTGTGTGTGTGCTCAACATACAATTATTACAGCTTGTTGTTATTACAGCTGCTGACCTCTCTGTGACAGTGATATCAGCACTGTATCAAGTTTCTACCCGGGCTGTTTTTGTTGAACTGACGTTCTCCTCTCAGTTTGTCTTCTCACACCAGGAACCAGTTCTGGTCAAATGTAAACTGGGGCCTGTGCTCCTGTGGAGAGAAGTAGCTCCTTCATGTCCAGAGAAATGACAAATGGTTTTGAGCATAAATTGCACTGTTGGAGGTTTACTTCTTAGCTCCGCCAGGCAGAAAGATGCCCATGACATCATTTAGCATCACCCTGAGACTTTCTCATGTGTTTATGCAAAGACATATTCATGCATTCATGCATGTTCACACACATCACATACAAGTATATGCACACATGCATTAACAGAAAATGTGTGCCTGCTCTGCTTCTTTCTGCTTCTTCTTAGTGGTATCAAGACACGTAGTACGTCAGCATTTGGCTCTAGGAACCAGTTCTTACTGTGGGAGCTCTGCCCTGTCCACAGACTAAAATGTGCTTACATGGTTGGAAAACTGAAACCAAGGAGGGTGCAGATAGACAGATCTGCAAAATAGAAGAAAGAGAGAGATATATAAAAAAGTGTATGTTGCACTGACTAAAAACAGTAGAAAGTTTGAGAAGACTAAGAAAAAGGCTGAAAAGCAACGGTTGAACGAGTTTATGAAGCAGATTAATCATCTCTGAACAAACATACACCAAAATCACACTGAATGTCCAGAGTGAGTGTGAAACACAAAGAGACTAGGTGTTAAATAATAATGCTGAAGCATCGGAAAACAATGACCAGAGTATTGGCAAAATGAATAAAGACTTACAGGAAATAAGCCTCAAGGGGAAAGGGAGAGGCATGAAAAGCAACAGTATGAGAAGAAGGAAACCAGGAAAGTACAAGAGAGTTCAGCCAGAGGAAAGCTGCAGTGAGATAAGGAGCAGAACTTGGAGCAGAGTGGAACTGACAGAATGGTGGAAGTGGCACCTTAGTGAGGGCTTTTTGTGTAAACTTGGGGCCAGTGCTCTGTGTTTCCATCCTACTTGTGAAGTGAACTGTACAGTATGTCCTACATAACACTAGCCAACAAACTACAGAGTGACTCAGCAGTATAATTTTGAAGTGGTACATTTTCTTTTTTTATGTGTGTCTGGGATACAGATGATGTAGAAGATGATGCCTTGACCCTGTTTCCAATCCTGTTTCATCAGCTTAGTACGTATCAGAGCCAGGTCAGCAGTGTTTTTACTTGTCATCCCTCATTTGCGCCACACATTACAGCCATGTTGGGTGTGGTGTTCATGATGTGGGTGTGTTTTGAATATTCTGCTGACTGTGTATAACTAGTGTATTATACCCAAGCGGCAACCTCCGTCTATGAGAAAATGACCTCAGTAAACATTGTAAACATGAGTTTCTGGTCTCAATCGCTCAAACATGATCACCATATAGTAATTAAGGTCCCATTTAGAGTAAAATAGAGAATAAAGCAGAGTATTCTTTAGAGTTTGCGTAGCTACCTTCTGATTGACAGGTCGCATGGCATTGTCAGGTCAATGTGTTGTCGTTTAGAAATGTCCTATTCAGCATTCGGTATACTTAGCTCCTCCTTAGCTCCATGTCACTTCTGGTTGCAAAAAACAAGATGGCAATGGACAGAATGCCAAACTCCAGGCTTCCAAACAATAGTCCGCAAACCAATGGGTGAGGTCGCGAGATTATGTCCACTTGTTTTACAGTCAATGATTACATTTGTGACATTCATCTGGCAAACAAATCTCTTCCCCTAATTTGTAAAACAACTCTGATGCTAACACAAAACCTGAACAAGCAGGTTATAAAGTTAATTCATCAAGTGGAGCCTCTTTTTTAATTGTATGTAAAACGCTCATCTTTATAAGGACCACATTAATTTAAAAATAACACAGTTTTTAGTCTTAGTCATGTCCTTGATTATGTTCTCCTGAATGAAACACGATATATAGTAATGAGCTCTATTATTTACCAGGCCTCTTTCTCTGTTGGGATGACTCACTCTTGACAGTTGATTCAGTCTGCTCCTGAATGGCAGTGCTCATTTTGTTTGTCCTCTAATTAGCCATTCCAACAATAGGTGAGGGAATGATTTTTCAAGATAAGAGGTACATCACGACCTGATGTAGAGGAGGTGCAAGGATACATAAGTGACCCTAGTTCAGTCTCCACTTCAGTATGAGACTGAGCGTGTTCTCTTGGACTCTCACACTATCAATCATGAATAGCGCAATGGGCAATGGCTAAAAGGATTATAAATCCATCTGTCCTTACCTTTATAGATCAAATCTGAGGTGCAGTACTCAGCTCTACTTGTGTAGCGTAACATACTGTAAAACTATATCGCCACTGATGGAAAGTGGGTTACTAGTTGCTACAGAAGAGCTCAGTTTAGAGGCATGTGCAGAGAGACCTCTCGCTGGTCTCCTCTTATCTTTGCAGTCCAAATACAGCAAATGTGATTCAGCGTTTTTCTGCATGCTGTGTGCAGAGTGGTGGATGTTCACTGTAAACAACATACATGAGAAAGAGTGAGCATTTTAGCATGGGGTCAACTGTTTGTATGCTTTTGTGGCAAGTGTGTGTGAGTGTTTTAGGGCAGTATTTACTCAAGTATGTGCTTATTACTGAGGTCAAACTCAGACTTTTAAAGTATGGAGAGGAGCACACCTATCTCCAGAATAGTGGTTGATTATGATGTCACTTTTTCAGTCGGACTACATGAGTCACAATCGTAGCCTCACTCCCCAAATTACTGAGAGAGGTTAAGAATATTACTAGGCTACTAGTATTCATTTTAATGTCATTCTCAAACATAAAAACTAATTATGAAAAAATAAAAAAAATAAAAATTGTCCACCAGGCTGTTTGTTTCGAAGCCTGTTGTGGCTTTAACTAAATAACACGGCAGCCATGATGTTCCTAACTTGAGAACTTGTTCCACCTCTAGAAGATTAATACCAGCCACAAATACATACCGTTTATTTTAGTCAGTTGATTAGAGTGATTTCTATTTCTCATTTCTATGTCCATGTCCATGTTCATCTTAAGATATACAGTGTATATAAATGTAGCTTTACATGCTATATATGTCAGTTGTCTGTGTCATTTTCACAAGCAAAGTGATTGTGCACACTGGCTCGTAGATCATTAACAGCATTATTGGCAAATGCTCTGAAGATGAAGCACTGAGTGGGTAAAATGGAAGTGCGGCTCTGAGTGCTGGCTTGTTGGCATACATGAGTGCTTGTGTGCACGCGAGCCCTGAGGAGGATGTTTTTGCTCTCCAGCAATGTATAGCAAGCACTAGTTTGGGCTTTAATCAGGGTCCACATTACTCTACATGTGGACCACGTGTGATCATTAAGACTTCTGGAGCAGAAAAGGCTGTGTTCAGCAATGCTGAATTGGGGCAGTCAGGAGTGGTTTGTTAAAGAGCTCCTAAGGCTCGCTCCTGGCTCTAACACACCAATCCTGTCTTTTTACTGCAGAAGCACTGCAACAAATGAGGATTACTCTATACTGTATATCACCCAGAAACTACCTACCAACCTTTAAACTGTATAAAGTAGTAAATGCATGTGTGTGTGTGTGTATAATCTTACAAAGAATACCGTAGCTATTATTAGCTTTTACTCATCTAGAGTACTATAAATAAGATAAAGTTTGCAGATGACACAACGGTCATGGGCCTCATCAGGGACGGTGATGAGTCTGCATATACGGGAGGTTGAACAGCTGGTCCTCTGGTGTGGTCAGAACAACCTGGAGCTAAACAAGCTCAAAACTGTGGAGATGACAGTGGACTTCAGGAGGAGCCACCCAACACTGCCCCCCCCCCCCCCCCCCCCCCCACCATACTCAACAGCACTGTGTCTGCTGTGGAGACCTTCAGGTTTTTGGGATCCACAATCTCCCAGGACCTAAAGTGGGCCTCCAACATCAACACCATCACAAAAAAGGCCCAGTGGAGGTTGAACATCCTGTGCCAGCTCAGGAAGTTCAACCTGTCTCACGAACTGCTGATTCAGTTCTACTCCGCTGTCATCCAGTTTGTTGTCTGCACTTTCATCACTGCCTGGTTTGGATCGGCCACCAACCAGGACAGGAACACACTACAATGGACTGCCAGGTCTGCAGAGAAAATCATTGGTGCCAGCTTGCCCTCCATCCAGGACTTGTACACCTCCAGAGTCAGTAAACGGGTCGGAAACATCACTGCAGACCCATCACACCCTGGACTCCACCAGTTCCAACTCCTCCCCTCTGGTAGGCGCTATAGAGCACTGTAAGCCAAAACAACCAGACACCAGAACAGCTTCTTTCCACTGGCCGTCACTCTGATGAACACTTAATCAGTCGTACAGTGTCAGAAACAAATCTGTGTGCAAAATACATTCTAAATGTTATGTATATATATATATATATATATATATATATATATATATATATATATATATATGGAATATGCATATTCCGCCTACTTCATGTAAAGTATCCTGTGACCATCTTTTCATATTTATTTAAGCATTCTTTCACTCTGCATCCCCATTTCATTGTCATTGTTTTTGTTTTTTATGTTCATATATATACTTTTGTATATATTCTTTTATATATATATATATATATATATATATATATATATGTGTGTGTACATAGTAGTTAAAAGTTTATGCTTACATTTGTTCTATTTTTTTTGTCCTTGTTTTTTGTTTAATTGTCATTTTCTGTGTATGTACATTGAGAGCAACGGAAAAACCGGAGTCAAATTCCTTGTATGTATACACATACATGGCCAATAAAGCTGATTCTGATTCTGATAAAATCATATCAACCAGATTTAACAGTCATAAAATGGATGACATTCAGTTATGTATTTTATTTAACCTCCGCTGTTGTTATTTTTTGCTCCAGAGGTGCCGCTGGTCCTCTACCTGTTCCTGCTCATCTCCCTGGTCTGGTTGTGGGCAGGACTCCATATGGGCTACAGGTACCTGTGGATGCTCATCCTCTACGTCATCTTTAACTGCTTGCTGGTGAGCTCACTGACTTGTTTGTCTTTTTGTTTGTTGATGTGCTTTCGTACTTATCTAACATGTCCTTGTTTATTTGTTCATTTACACAGTTATTTTACTCCTACACTGAATCTACAGCAGCATCTCCCCACTTGCTTTCCTGTCCTCTCGGCTATACACTGTACCAAAAAAATGAATGTACTGATTTGCTGTTAATTTCCGTCTTCTTAAACACTCTCCCTATTACCTATTACTTCCAAGAAAATGTTGCTGTTTTGAAACTATGCACACTGAGCCAGGAGAAAACGCAGGGATATATCGGGGCGCAATAATAATATAGGTAGTTTGTCAATCTGTTTGCATTTCATGGATTGTAATATCAGAGAGCTTCCTGGAAGTTACCACAAATAAAATATGGATGATTTAGGCTAGTACGTGTAAGTGCGTGCGTGCGTGTGTGCATGTGTGCGTGCTTGCATGTGTGTATGTGTGTGTGGATTGTTGACTTAGAGAGCGAGAGAGTGATGAAGGCTACTTCATCCCACTTTGAAGCCCTGCTTTGAAGTGTTGGCCGAGGCAGAGGAAGAAGAGCCTTAGGAGTGGAGAGAGAGGAAGGGTTATCACTGTCACATCTCTCTGAAGCCTCTCATTGCCATCTCTCTCTGTGTCTCCACTTTCCATTTGTGCTTTTGTCTTTTTGTTGTCTCTCTGCTTGCCTCTCTCTTAATACGCTGCTCCCTGTCTTCATCCCGACTCTGTGCTCCATGTATCAGAGGAGATAAAGAAAGCATAGAGAAAACTCTATCACCAAATACCGCCCAGATTGTATACTGCAATCTACTTCAAACAGTTATACAACAGAGAGTTATCAATAATTATAGGTTGGACTCAGCTAATACCTCTGGTTTCAGTATTTGATAGCAATCTCTTTTCGAGAATAGATTTATCCATGGCCAAATTTGTAATGCAATTTATAGACTCACTGTTTGGATCACAGTGTGCATTATGACTATTAGGATTATATTTACCCTATTTTGTATTGTAACAATTTTTTCAAAATTAGTTCCATTTCAGTGTCGCTCATATGATCAATAATCATTAGTATGACATGTTGTTAGTGTTCTTACTATTCTTGCTGCACATGGCTGATCTGGTGTTGAGTGACAAAATTTCACTAAACTGTCGCTGAAAAAAAGCCTGAAAGAGCTGACGAACCATCTGAACACTTTTATAGTCATACGGTGTCACTTGATGGTTTAATGCTGGTTTGCTAGCATGGCTCCAACATTGTGACCATCACTGGTGTAAATCCAATATAATGTTTGTCTTAAAAGTGCAGGAATGTAGTTCTGTTGGAATGTCTTAAACAACTAAATAATGTCTTCTTTGCAAAGATTCCCAGGAAGCTCTCCCGACCCCACACTCTTTGGTACAATATGCTCTTTTCTTTCATGTCTAGTCTGTAAATGTTGTGGTCTCTTCTGTCATCTTCTGAGAGACACCATCTGCTTGTAAAGTGTGCCATCACAGGTCTGTGGTAACCGGTGGTGATATGTGGCATCCACATGCTAAAGACAACAGCGTTGCACCAAAGTAAACTTCTCCTGTTGGTAAAGTGACTAATGAAGAGAAGTGATGTCAATGCCAACAGTCGATGTCGCATTTAGCACTTGTTTATGAGCTCCAATAGAGTTTGCCTCACTCTGTGACATCATGTGGTCAGTTTCTTCCACTGACCAATAGTGTGATGGTGCTCTAGTCAGTGGTCATCGGTTATATGAGCAAGTTTGTGAGTTCTGTGACACACGTTTTTTCCTAAGGGATTCAGTGAACATTCATTTCTTACATTCCTAAATTTGATTTTTTTTAGATTGATGTCTGTTTTTTTTCTAGACACAAGCTTCATTTATCTTTCAACTGAGGTAAAAATCCTGCCTTAATCCTGTAGGAACACTTCAGATGAAAGTCCTTTGTTCCCTTGTAGTGACCTTAATGTGTTCTTGTTTTGATTTTAGGCCCTCGAGGCCTCCCAGTTTTCTGCCTCTAATCCTCAGATGTCTGCCTTCACACAAATAACACACAAGCATGCATGCACTTACACAAGATCACATATAAAACACCCCTTCCTTCCTGCTGCCTCTACGGCAATCAGCTACATTTCTACTGAGAGAGGAGCAATTCAACATAAAAGGACTTCATGCCAGCCTAATAGATTGCCTCTTATTACACACAGTTTGTCCTTGGTTTCAGGTGGGACGAATTCTGTGGACAAGTTGACCATCGCAGCCAACTTTTCAAACTCACTAAAAGAATAACAAGCCTTTAAAAAAAAAGAAGGAACTATGGCAATTGATTTTCAATCCTAGCTCTTACATCGCAACCTCAAAGCTCAGACTAAAACGGGAGCCTCTGGGATTTGGTCTGGGTCTGCTGTAGGAATGAGGAAGGATTCATCAAAGTGGAACAGACAGGTGAAGAGCCCCAAAGCCAAAATGTGTCCAAGGACATTGATTAGCAGTAAACAAACTTGTCTGACCCAGTTTTCACAAAACACTGCTTTGCCAAGATACTCTGTGTCGATGGAGATGCAGTTGCCATGAACCAAGCATGGTTGCAATTAGATTTTTGTGTGCGTGCACATTTTATGGAAAAAGCTTAATTTATTTACCTGAGAAGGGGAAAAGAGTTGCAGCAAGAGGGCTGACATTTTGTGTTATAGTGGGACTTCTATTAGGAATGAATACAAGTTTGATGAAAGCAAATGGGATCCTGATAACGAGACTAAAAATGTACTTCTCATCAATACACCTTGAACAGCAATTAGATTATGAGACTAATTACAGATCAAAGATATTAAAATAGTTCATTTCTGTGGCAATGTTTTCTGGTGCCATTGCAGGAAGTTCTGATTAAAGGAGTATTTAAACAATGTTTTTTTTTTAAAAAGTTGCGCAAGAACACTTCAAATATATTAACAAACTTACCCTTACTAGATCTCTTCAAATTAGATTTCATGTTTAAAATCTTTGTACTGGCATATTGTACAGGTAGGTGCTGCATAACAACCTAATTCTGGCAAGTTATTATTCCACTGGCTGCTTATTTTAACACAATATTTGATCCATTCTAATCAGATCTGTAACGCTATCATTTTATATTTTGTTCATTGCCTTGAGGTCGGAAGTCATTTACACTGTAGGTCTCTGCAAAGTATAGTGGAACGGCTGTTGTTTCATTCATGCTGTTAATTTTCCATTAGGAGAATTTTCCATGTTTACCTTGTTGTTGTTATTGATGTGGTACATTACCCAAGCTGATTACTGAACACCGTTAAACAGCTGCAGATGTAACAACTGTGCACAGCTGTGTTTGTGATGCAGAGTACAGATTAGGCTTTGCATATTGAGCGCTGTGTTCGTAGAAAGTAACCTTTAGTCTGCAGCGGGTTATTTGTTTGAACCGATCTGTGCAACTGATCACATTTGCAGTAAAATTAGGAACATTAGACTGTTCAAAGGATAGACCACAGTTTTTTTTTCTTTGACTTATTCCTTCCATTCCTCGTTTTCCATTATTCCACCCTGTTACTCTGGACCACATCTGGACCACATCTGGACCACATCTGTGCCACATCCGGCTAAATTTGATGACAATGATCTTATCCCCGCAGCACCACCCCTCATTATCTCCTCCTGCGGCATCCCCTCTGCTGGTGAACCTTACCTCGTTGAGTCGCCACAGTCACAGAGACATCCACAACAGTGAAGCAGCACCATGCTCCATTAAGATTCAATTCCACCCACGCTTACTCATGCAACCTTTGTACTCGCCTATAAATAGGACACAGGATGTGTGTTATTATGGAGAAGGAGACACAGACCCACTCATGTCCACACACATGAAGCCTGCAGAGAATTAGGATGTAGGGGAAATAGATCTGTTGCTTCTATAAGTTCAGAACATTTTTTCCACAAAATACTTTAAGGGAATATTGCATCAATTATGCAGTTTAAAACAAGAAGGACACTGTTTCCAACAACAAAATCATCACTCTCACACGAGTCAGATCAGAGGACTTTGTTGGCTTTTATTTCCTTTCAATTACCTGTACTTTTTCTGAGGACAATTACCGCTTTGTGTCCCTTTCATCTATCACAGACGACACACTTCTCTAGCTATTCTTTCCATCTTTCCCTGTTGTGTATATACACTTCATCCAACTTTATTCTCATGCTTGACCCAAAATGGCTCTGCTCATGGTCCCTCTTTGATTTCTCTTGATCCAAGCTTTGCTTCCCCCTTTACCCACCACCTTTCTTTTCCTTCCTGCTCTCGTTATGTTCTGTACTTTTCATCTCTAAAGACGTGGCCTCTCCAGTGATCAGAGAAGACTTACATAACAGGCCTATGGTAGTAAAGCCTGTTCCTTTGTTAAATACAGGTCATTAGCTGCAACATACACACCCGTACATGAAAACACACCTGGCTGCTTTTGTTCACTGTTTTATGTTTTCACACAAAGGAGGTTCATTTCTTTCTTAAACTTGATAGACAGTAAAACAACTCTGCACAACACTAAACCCAGCTCTTAATCCTGAAATGTCCCATATCTTAATAGACATACATTTCTCATTTTGAAGCTCATTCACACTTGTCCTCAAAGGTACATTAATGCACGGAGATGTATACATTTTTTGTGGGTGTATGACTATCACAGAAAGTTTATGACTCAGACAGTTAACTGACTTTTTAAGAAACACCTGGCAAATGCACAGCTAAAGACCTCTGAGGTGTTTTTATGTGTTTTATCTATTTCCAGCCCTTTTTTTCCGCCTTACAAGCTGGATGTTCCTTTTTTTTACAGTGCGCCCATAAACACAGAGTTTCCAGATATGGTTCCTGTTGTCTTCCTCGTAATGTTGATCGTAACCATCAGCGCTGTTTGTAATCCTTTTTCTGTGTCAATATGTTGTCACTTTAAACCAACAGTATTTTCAAATGTGTAAAGGTCTATATGTGAGGCTGGGTTGTGTGTTTGTGTGCACCTGTATGCACACACATTCACACATTTGTGCCCTGCCCTCTTGTGCGTTCCATCTCTGTCTGCCGTTATCGCCCAGTGATGGGTGTTGTGAAATACAGGAAGAGCCTGTGGTATTTGACACGCTGGTGTTTTAGGGTAATTCACAGCCTGGTGCTGTTGACCAAGAGGATTCGGTAATGATGGAGAAGTGGAGGAAGCAGACATACCAGGGTGCCAATGATGTCATGATCCATGATGGAGTAATTCTCCATTAATCGTGCTGGAGGAGAGGCTGCTGCTAATGATTGCTTAGTAATAATGCATCCTAATGAAGTAGGACTTGACAAAACACAATTTATTTTGATGTTTTCCAATTTTAACATACAGTATGTACATTCATATCTTAAGCATTTAGTTATTGGATCCCTGACATTACAAACAACCATGAAATCTGCCAGCATCAGAGACTTTGTCCAAATGAAGAGATGATCCCAACAATGTTACAGATTCCTTGTCTGAAACAGGCTTTAGATTGATCTTATATGATACAGAGGAGCTCTGACAGAGGAACAGAGACATGAAAAAGGTTCCTAATGCTGATTATTTTCTTCTTTCTCCACAGGGCTTGTATGTGTTTGCTGTGTACTTCGTCATGCACAACCAGCTGTGTTGGCCGTCTAAAGCCAGTTACACAGTGGAGATGAGCGGCCATGACAGTCCTGACTCTACCTACCAGGGAGGGGGACCCACCACTGTGGGGGGCGACATCAGCAAATCAACTCAGAATCTCATCAGCGCCATGGAGGAGGTATAACACACACACACAAACAAACACACACACACACACACACACACACACACACACACAGATCTAAATAGGCCACCAGAGATAAACACACACTTGACACACTAGATTATATGGATTTAGAGCATTTATCAACACAATGTTCTATACCCTAATGCTTAGCAGTTTTATTTTAGTTACAGTGCACTTCATTTTCTACTACTAACTATATCCTAGATATGGAAATGTGTTTTTCTGACCTTCTGCTTGTTGATTTGCCCAACATTTACACTGTTTGTGTAAACATTTTGGCTACAAATGTCTGGTATTCAGAAACTATTCCAAAATACACTTCCTGGTTCAACTTAAACCTGCCATACCGACCACAGTTGTGAGCACATGCTGTTTTTCTACGCAATGAGGGGTTAAAACTTACATTCTGGGTGCACTCACTTTTGGTTTCACCACTAAATAATTTAGGTTGACCTCCAACCATTTAGATAATCTGGTTAAACTGAGAGTATGTTCATCTGTGCACTCAATGTTTATAGCCCCATTGGAGAGATGGTGCTGCATAATTGAGTTAAAAACATCTCATATCTTATAGAAATGATAGCAAAACTATGGAATCTAGGCCCAGCTCATGAAAATATATGAAACTTCCTTTAACTTCCCTCACTGTTTTCCACCTGTCAGTTTTCTTCTCTCCCCTCTTTTTCCCATGCCCTCATTCCCATGGCTCTATTTGCCCATTCCTGGTCCTCCTTCACACATTTCTCACATCAGCTGAGCGTGACTCCACAGAGAATACATACTCACTCTTTTGGCCTGTCTGCTTCAGACTGATTCACATTATGTGTGTGTAAATGGTCAACCTTAATAATCCCACATCAACTGCAATCATTCTGTCAGATCTGCACATCGCATGCAAGCGCGAAAAAAAATACTGTATACACACACATGCAGTGTTTTAGTGGTGAGTCTGTGTGCGAAGCAACTTTGTCCCTGGAGAATACCCTATAAGGTCTGAGCTGGTAAGAGGGAGAGAAAGAAGAAGAAGGAGAAGAAAGGGAGCAGGTTTAACTTCATTACTCCTGGGAACTCCCCCTTCTCTCTCGCTCTGTCTCGATCCCTCTCGACACATAGGAATCCAGTAATCTTGTTTTATTCATGAGAGCACACTCCTGCCTCTGAGATTTGGCTACAGCCCAGTGAGAAAAATAAGGCCGCAGATAGAGACCGCGATAAGAGTGTTCGATGAGTGACAATTTGTGGAGTGGATTGGTTAAAAGGAAATTGAAACGAGATAAGAATAGGGATAGGAGCATACGGTTTTAGGGTTGAATAGCTTATTGAGTCATCCGCTCACTGCCTCCATTTAAAGTGGATATGACTGATCTGAGGTGCCTGGTGGCACCTAATTCACCTCACTGGGACGCTGTGTACCGGTTACAGCCCAGCAAGCTTCAAAAGCTTGTACAACACACGCATTAATCCATGTACACGGAGCGATGAGGATATATAAGAAATGAACAGAGTGGAAAACGTGGTTTAGTGGGTTGTTGTGGAAAAGACAGCGATGCACACATAATGTGATATTCTTTTGTTGTAAGAAAAATCCCTATCGTCAGTTTCCTCTTTTTATTTCACTCTCTGCCATCTTTTTTCTGTCCCATCACTTCCATCTGTTGCTCTATGGATGCATGAATATAGTCTTTATCCCCCACAAAAAATACTACTTTTGGACTCTAAATAAAATGCTTTCATCTGCTCACTGTGCTGGCAGCATAATTTAGGCTAATTCAGTATGAAACCCTAAACCCAATGACCTTGCTCTCACCCCATGAACCCACTGTGACCCTGTCCGTTGGCCTTAACCCTTCGGGGTGCTGGGGCAACATGCACTCTGCCTGACCCTAACTCATCACAGACATGGTTACATGGCTGACAGACGTAGCCATTCTCTGAATTAAGTATGTGTGTGTGTGTGTGTGTGTGTGTGTGTGTGTGTGTGTGTGTGTGTGTGTGTGTGTATGCGTATGTGTGTGTGTGTGTGTGTGTGTGTGTGTGTGTGTGTGTGTGTGTATTGATGATGTAAATGGTCGACCTGATTTTGCCCTGCGTTCATGTGAAGTTAATGGAGCGTTGAACTAATCTTTATCAACAACTCTTGAATACAGTATTGTTTGTACTGTGATATGTAGCTTAAAAACTACAAGTACATACATTTACTCTACATAAAATGTTTAATTTACTGGTTGCAAATCTCTTGTCAAATTATTTTGAAAAGTGCTATATAAATGATTTACTATTCATATTACTTTGCGGCCATCAAGGAAAATGGTCCCATCTCATAAATAGTTTAAAACAAATATGAGGAACTTTTTTTATCACAATCATGTATTTTTAAGTTTTATTAAGTAGGGTTTAAAAGAAATGTATTATGCCAAACATTGCACAGTGTGTGATTAAACATAAAAACATAACAATACAAACACATTTATACGTGTATCTGTGTGTTTCAGGTGTCAGCAGACTGGGAACGAGCGTCCCTGCAGCCCAGCAGTCAGCCCAGCAGTGTGTTTAAACCCAGTCCTGTGATGGGAACGTACACCACCGAGGGAGGCTTCATCAACAGCAATCTAGTCATCGCAGATGAGGAGTCGCAGGAGTTTGACGACCTTATATTTGCCTTAAAAACTGGTGAGGACCCCACAAAAACACAAATGTTTGACAAATCGTTATTCTTCCTCAAACAGGCTCTTTCTTGTTAACTATTTTTTCAGCATCTTTATCATAACACTATTATGACCATCTATTATTTCTCCTAAACATTGCAAAGACGCATACAAACTCTGATATTATATCTCATTTATATTGCACATTGGTTTTAGTTTATTAATTAGTTTCTCCTACATTCCATCAATAGGTCCTGTTGAGGTTTATTGGGGACTGGCCAAGCTAGGCAACAGCACGAACAAAGATCTTTCCAGCAGATTACACAGCAGTAAAAACACATGGCTGGAATTCAATATGATATTGAATTTTCTCTTTGGTATCAATAGTGCTATCACAAAATTGTTAAAGAGTTTACAGGTTCCTAGTTCATTTTTGTTCACTTTTCTAACAACTTCTCCTTCAGTGTTTTTTTTATAAATAAGACCATTTAACAAGAATAATTTGTTACGTAATGAGTCAATCAACGTTGCTTTAGTTAAACTCTGACTGAATGCTTAAAAACATCCTGTGAACACTTCTGTCCAGTACTTTTCCAGGAAATGTAAAAATAAAGGCACTGTGTACTGTGCAAAATGGTCACCACAATCCAATACAGTGTGTTTGCCACAATACTATTTTAAACATTTAAGGAAAAACACAACACCCTTTTTAAAGTTTTTAATCAGGCGTGCCACATGTGGCTTTAGGCAAATACAAAGATATATTATAAGTTTATAAAAGTTAGACTGAATTATAACAGAGAGAAAGAGATGATGAAACTTTTGCCTTTGGTGGTTTAATGCCATTATGTGTGTCTGAGTATTTCATTATTCCACAGTGTGCATACATACAGTATCTATAATATCTACTGTAGTAAGTTCAGCCCTACTTAGTCATTCATCTGCTTACCCTAAATCTCTCTGCTGCCATGGAAACCATTCTTCCTCTGTTGCCATTAATGTTTAATGAGCTGAGGGCCCAAAACAAACTGCTCACTGATATATCAGCAACAGACACACTCAGAACGTCCTCCCCCCACTCTTTGAAATCACAGAGTAATTGCTTCACAGTGTCTGAATGAGAATCAGGCCCAGCTGGACAACAGCCAGCAACAGCCTCCGTCCACCGGGACACTCTTCTGCTGTTAATGTGAGACATTACCAGAAAGAGACAGACTCCACACCGGAAAAATAAACGCTTTAAAATGAGTACAAGAAAGATGGGATGCAGTGGCGCTTACGTGAATTTATTTCGAGAATCTGCTGTAGCCTCAAAGTTAGAATTTACATCTTATTTATTTAGCTGTTTGGCCCTGTCCCAACAATAGTCCAAGCATCTCAAAATGTGAGCCTTATTTGCCAACGTATAAATATTATGCCTTTAACAGTTCAAAAGTATCAACTTTTTTTATATTTTTTGACAGTGATGCCGGTGAAGATGTAATTTGCTGACATGAAATTGGTTTTAGTGTCACATCGCAAAATGAAGAAACTGTGAACCATTTGAGGCATGCAGAAGTTCTATTATAATGTGATGAATGATCTTGCATGCATGTATATTTCTGTGTGATTTTGGTGAAATAGACTGTAGTCATAGCTGTTTGCTAGCAGTGTCCCATACATTCAATTTATACCATCAAACTTTGGCTATAAAGTATATTTTACTTGATTTTTTAGGTAGCTAGCGTTTGCAGGATAGCTAAATAACTGTATACTGTAAAAAATCAATATATCAATAATGGAAATTGTGGTGTGGTGCTCATCCTTGGGTTTGAATGCTATTTATTGGCTTACATGTCATTGTCAGTCCCTGATACTCCCCACTAGTGAGGGCTCCTGCTGATCGACAGCTAACCATTTAAAAGAGTCAGACAGGTCAGCTTTGAGCATATCCCAGTCAGCGTTACTCTCACATGGAAAAAGTCAGAGTCTGGTCCTACGTACGGTGGCCGCTCTTGGAGAGATAATAGATATGTAGTGAAGATAGACTGAACAACCTGAAAAGACTATAAAGCTAATGGGACTGAGTCAGGTCACATTAAATGTCTGAATAATTCTCTTGGGATTCTGGAGTCGAGAAATTACTTTTGAGAAAATATATTAATCGATCATCATTAACATTATTGAGCAATGCAAGTCTTGTGATGGCTTTGAGCCCATTAAAGCTACAATTTGATTTGACTTAGCAGAGACGTTTCACCTGTTTGGGACACAGAAGGCTTTAAATCTTGAAACCGACATCAAACTTCTTTGCTGGATCTTTGCTGGAGCTTAACAGAGTCTGTTCAGGTACCTACGTGCAGCATAGGCCTATATGCAGCAGCACTTGATACCTGCTAGCATGCATCCCAGAAAAACAAAACTTGTAAGAGGTGTGTGTGTGTGTGTGTGTGTGTGTGTGTGTGTGTGTGTGTGTGTGTGTGTGTGTGTGTGTTGCTCCTCGTCGAGTAAACTAACAGTTTTTGCAGCAAGAGATTTGTCTCTTCTACCAGGGGTGACCGTGGCTAAGTGGAGAGCAGGGCCGCCTTTCAATCAGAGGGTCAGTGGTTCAATCCCCAGCTCCTGCTCTCATGTCAATGTGTCCTTGAGCAAGACACTTAACCCCAAAATTGCTCCCGTAGCTGCATCTACAGTGTGTAGATAGATCCTGAATTGTAAGTCACTTTGGATAAAAGCATCTGCTAAATGACTGTAATGTAATGTACCAACCACTCCCTGCCGGTGTGGTGCTCAACCTTAAATAGGCTCCAGCAAACAAGCCCCTCATCAGCAAACTCAGCAGTATTAAGTTATTGTTTAAATTATTCAGTGTAGCAAAGAGGCAGGTTTGCAAGATTTTGTTAAGTGAAATTGGATGGCTCTTCGCAGGTCATATATGATCTTTTCTGTGTGGAAAATACAATGTTAACTTAAAAGTTTCATAAAAACAATCGTCTGATAATCTTGAGATAATATTCTGTCTTTTGCAGTTAAAATTTTTCAACTTGTTGTTCTACCAGTCACAAGGACATTTTTTCATTTCCCAATTTCCCTGCTGATCTCTGACCTTCTCTTTTCCAGTACGTGTCACACTGAGGGTATAGCATAGTTTAAACTCAATCAGTCAGTCAGCAGTACATAATTATACAATAGGGCATCACCTGACGGGGGTCAGTCAGTAAGCAACGCTGTAATGAGGGTCTTCACACTTCATTTGGTAATGAACCATTAACACACACACACACAGAAGCACACTCATACTTTCAGCACACGTACTCTACACAGTACGACTGAGAGCTGATCATTAACACGTTGGTTTTACTGTGAAAGGGCAGCTTTTTCTTATCACTCAGTGTAAGAAGGAGCCGTGAGTTCACGAAGCAGCATAGGTCTGGATGCCCCTCTGGTTCTGTCATAGGAGTCATACGTCACCTCATTCTGTAAGTGAGTGTTCAACCAAGGAAAAGGAAGCTGACAGCACCTAGCTTTGGTTTGCTTTGCTTTATTGACAACACAGGAAATGTGTCTGCTGTATGACGTTTATACCTGTATACCCTTTGTCTCCTGATGAGTTATTAGGAGACAAAGGGTATACAGTGCGTTTTACTGCCTCTTTCTACTCTCATATCAGAGTCTGTCAGTCGGCTGATACCATACTGTACGCTGTTTGATAACACAGTGACTATGACATAGAGCACATGACAAATGTGACAAATAATCAGCACTGCAAACGATTAGTTGTGTTGATTTGTTACACTGAATTGATGCAACTCTGTATTAGGTGGTCCACTACTGTTGAGTATTAAGTTATATGTAATATATGAAGAACTCAAAGACAAAATACATGCACATGTACTGCAGAAATTCTTGCACATAATGAATAACTACACCAAAACAAATCATGTGTTTAGATGGAAGTGCAATCTGACCTTTTCTGTCTGTTTTAGGCACCGGCCTTAATGTGAGCGATAATGAGTCCATCCCTGGAAGCCACGACGGAGGGAGCATATCCAACTCCCAAATAGTTGAGCTGAGACGAATCCCCATCGCCGACACACACCTCTAACCTGTTTACCTCACACGGGTCCCGAGTCCTCTATTCTTCAGAAATAAATTACAACACAGTATTTTTATATTATAAAATGGTTTTGCACTAAAACACTGTTTTTCACATTTTCATATAGATGTTTGAATCTGTATGGAATTTTTACTGTACTGTTTTTTATATATATATATCTATTTATAGATATATTGATATATATATATATATATATATATATATATATATATATATATATAGATAGATAGATAGATAGATATATGAACCTATACATAAATGTTTTACTAAATTCATTTTTTAAGTCCTTGATGGAATTGTTTTCTGTATGTATATTTGGATTTTTTTTTTTTCTGTAGAATCCTAGCAAATGAGATATAGCCAGATGTGTACTCAGCAGAACCACTGCTGCTGAGGATGGACATTGTGTAACATTGTTAATAAACAATTTACCATATATTTTATATTTGGCTGTGCTGATTCCATTCTTACAACTCATAAGCTCTCAGAAAAGTCGGTTTACCACCGGAGGATGCCTCTGACAGTTATGTAAGTGAGTCACTGAGGAGTAGGGGTCACACCCTCATGGAGGATGGTTTGTGTCAATGATCACTGGCTCTACAGTGGCGAGGTCTTGCTGCTCTGCAACGGATCTGAAAGTAAGACAAATTAAAGCAATGCCGATCACAGCGTGGAGAATATTCAAAATACTGCAAAAGTTGATTCGTATAAGCTCTTCAGCAATATTTGAATCCGTTACACTGAACAGCATACATTTTTTATAGCAAAGGCTCGTCTTTGATCTGCGCCGTGAAGAATCGGCGGGTGTAAATGTACAAGCAAATATTCCCCTTTTAACTTTTACGGAGCTTTGAACCTCATAGAATCCAAAGGTTATGACCCTTGAACCGACTTTCAACCTCTGTCTGCCATCAACAGTTACAGTTTGCACATGAGCCTGTTACTTTTACTGCTCCAGTAAGACCAAGACTTTGAAATTTGCTACAGAAAATAACGTTAAAAAAAAGAAACACACTCATTTGTTGCCACTGATGCAATGGCTTGATCGTCACAGCTCCCAGGTTCATTGTGGACGGTTGAGGTCGAGATCCCAACAGATAATGAGAAAGCTGCAGCAGCAGGAGATGAATGTGCTTCTTGAAGATATTTTGACACTAAGGAACCAGCTAGAAAATGTTGTGTCTTGACATACCTCCTTGCCACTGGCTAATGACTTAATTCTCCCTCCTGCAGGCAAATGAGGGCGAGACTGTAGACGGAATAATAAAAGAAGGGAAGAAAAAAAAATAGTTTTCTTCTTTTACACTTGAAGTAGTGTAGTTTCATTTAGGAGGTGATTCAGAGTCATAGTTTCCTAGCTCCCTGTTTTGTTTTTCAGTCCACCTCACCTCTGTGGAAATTTCTTACCCCTGAGGCAACCTTTATCCAGAAAGGGTGGAGACGTTTCTGAAACACCACTATCCTTAAACAAATCATATCACTTCCCCGAACACAACAATGTTTGGTGTGCGTGTCTCCTCTGTTTCCTGCATGATTACATCACTTTTCGGGCCCATCCTCTAACCGTCAGTAGGAGTTTTTCCTCAGGGATTTAAAGGGAAAACAAAGCTGTAATGAGCAAAGGAGAGCAAGGCACTATTGCACTATTAAACGCGATAACACGTTTGGGTTTGTTTTCTCCAGCAGCAAATGAGCTTGCAATAGTGCATTAAGAACTTTTGATTGTGATCTAGTATTTTCAAGGGACCTGTTTGATTTTTATCCTCCTAAGAAAAGCTGTTAAGACACAGGAATTAATTTCCATGCATTATTGCAGCCTGCCATCATGATGTATCCATTAGAGGAAACTGCATTGACTGTAGACCGTATTCTGTCATCGAAGATAATGAGACATGGTGAAACCAACATCAGTCATTTCTGAGGCAACAATAGTATAAGAAAAATGGATCCGCTACAAAAGAAACACCAAGGCTTCTAGACCTTTGGTCCAGCCTGCTGATAATTAACTGCTGCACAAAAACTGATTACTACTAGTGAACTCCGTGCACATGGCATAAATTACAACATATTTTAGTTATGTAGTTAACCACAGTGTACGCCACAATCTTATCTCATACTGGGGGTCAAGTGGTTGGCGTGGTACCAGGCTTAGATTAGAGAAATTGATCTGTCAAGTCTTCAGAAAAGCTCATCACAAAGTGTGAAGAAAAGAATGACGAATGCTAATAAAGAGATATAATTGTTTACAGATGAACAGGTGGTTGTGTACGGGGGAAGATGTTACCACCTACCAGCACCTCTTAAGCTCGCCAATTAACACGTCACATATCGTTTATTAAACGTCAGCGTAAAACAACAATTTCTTGTTTTTTTATGATGAGATAAACATGCTTGTCATCCTTCTATTCCCAAAGTCAAGAATGAAACCATCTCAAGGATTTTATATGAGAACACACCACAGTAGAATTGGTTCTTGTGAGTGCAGGATGTCTCAAAGAGACATTTTCAGATTTGCGATGCACTGATTTGATGGCTGATATAAAAGTAATGAAAATTTTCTGCACTTCACAGAGTCACAGATGAGCTGTTCACAGCTTCAGTAAAAAGGTTCACATTATCTAAATCATCTCTCTTAGCTTTAAGGGGGAAAGCAATTAAACAGCCACAGCAAACAGCTTGATGTCCCAACCCACCAGCCTCGGTCCCAGAGACACCAGACTGCTGGGAAACATGTTTATGTTGAAGTCCTTGGTCTCTTCTCATCTGTGTGCACCTTGCCTATCAGTCTGTGCCTTGGGGGAACAACAGTGATAAGACAGCAGACAACCAGGCAACGGCTGATTCTGACACGTTTGTCTGTGTGAATACTCAGATGACGACTCTGCACTTCTAGCTCTCAGTGAATCAGAATGACTATAAATCCAAGGTTGTCTGACAAAATAAAGGAAACAGCAAAAGCCTGTTGATGAAAGGAGCACGGATTATGAATCACTCATATCCTATTTTATCAACTAACAGTGGTATCTCTCTTTTTATACATTGCTCTGCCTTGTTTGTTCAGAATGTTTTGGGGGGGAGACTTTCGCAGTCTTTTTCAGAACAGACGCAGGAGATGATGTTACACCATCAAACATAAAAAATGTCATTGTGTTTATTTATATATTTTCAATAAAATTCAACATTCATTTAATATGACAACAGCAATCTCTATGGGTTATGTCATCCTTTAACCCTCATAAGCCCTGTAGCCCTAAAAACACTTACGATAACGTGCCCAAAATGAATCAGGAATAGCTTCTTAACTAAAAGACTCATATCCATATTTATTGGCTCCTTGATAGTAAAGAAGCTGAGGAATATGAATCCATAGGCAAAACTATTTATATTACCATAGAGTAAATGGAGAAGCGTTAAAGGAAAAAATATTATTTTTATCTTCACCCAGTATATTAGCTAAATTTCAAAGGCAATACCACCATTATATCCATGGATAATGAGGCAACTGAATGTATTCTACTACTTTTTGCTACAACTATAACTGTAAATTTGTTTTGTTTTCTAAATACTCCAAAATACACCATTTGTGATGCGTTTTATAAAAATATACTCAGGCGGTCTCCATGTTTTGGCCATTTTTACTGTTTACATGTTGACTGACTGAAATCTGGGTGTTTTACTTAAATTATTTATTTCCATATAACTATGTTACAAATAATATAAATCTCCCAAAAACATTAAAATACTAATAAACACAATGAATACTGATTAATATACGCTTGAAGCCCTCCATGCTACAGATACATGGAGATTTCCAGGGCCCACAGAGCTCTTTAACATTTCACATATCCCACCAGTGCAAGTCAGTCAAACTTGACGAAGATGGCTGTTGCTTCCTGTTGGCCCAGGCTTTACTTCAGAACTGTAAGTAAATAAAATATGTCGTTTTGTTGAAAATAACACGTGCCTTGATGAAATAGTTTGCCAAATATGTCAGTGTGAGTGTAAATGTGTAGTCTGACTGCTTCGTTTCTATCTTTTGTTCTTTTTTATGTCTGCCTGTGATATGTGTTGTATAAATAAACGTTATTATTATCAATCACACAAGATATGTTTTTAGATTAAACCATCGTTGTTCAACATGACACTAATAGCCAACAATTGAAGGTTAAATATTACAATTACACAGAAAAATAGGATTTTCTACAAAACGTGGTGTTTGTTGTCAAATCTAAGAGCCAATCAGCTCTCTGATCTGGCGACAGCCAGGCGTTTCCCATCATGCCCATGCTCGTGAGGTTATCGTTGACCACGTGTGCATGACGTCAGAGGAAGTCGGGATCAATTCTGTGCAGAACTGGCTCATCTCGAATGAGCCTATTGTAAACTGACTTGGTCTTATATTTTAGGCCAATTTGTAAGACTTTATTGATAAAATACGTCGTAATAAGACATAGTTTGGTCAAGACACCGTTGGTTTATGGATTCTTAAGACTGAAGACCCTATGTTTTCAAAACAGTATAGTAGTAGGGCCATAGTATATTTGAATAGCAAGCCGCTCTCGCCCACACACTTGTTTTTGCTTTCGACATAATTACAGATATCTGCAACGTCATTTCACCCAGTTGTAATTGTAGATTTCTGTAATGAGAATCCCCACGCAAAGGAATGTCAGAAGTAGTTTTAATCTACTTGTGAAAATGTAATAACAGTATCTTATATTAAAGCATTGACTGGGCAAAATGATGTTGCAGTTATCAGTCATGAACATCCAGTCCAGCTAATAAATGTTATAAACGGCTTGCCTTTTCATTTTTTAGACTCTGAATAAGTACATAGTTTAGGTGAATAAACTAGTAAGCTTGTAGATGGAATGCGCAACACCTCGTTTCAGACTACAAAAGAGAGACCCAGTTTCACACATAAAGCCTGGCGGGAACAGACTTCATCACTTAAATCAATACAGCCAGACAATGAGTCAGAAGTTTCCGTGGTGCTAAGGGATGGGTAAAAGAAGAAGGCAGAGGAGTAGCAAACAAGCAAAATGCTACCTGTTGCTTTGGTTAACATCCATTTCTTTCTGCTTTCACATTCTTTAAATGTTCTGTGCTGCATATAATCCAGTCTTCTTGAAGAAGGCTACTGCAGTGCATGTACATCTTGTGCTCTCAAAGTGCAGCAGATTGTATCTAATCACTGTAAACTTACCTCATTAGAAGTATCTCAGCAGTGTAGGCTTAATTTGATCAACCAATCAACCAGCTGTGACGTCTGTTGGATAATCTTTCACTTGTTTGCAGGTAATTTGAAGGGTATGGAAGCTGATTTTAGGGGCTTATCTCACTATAGAGATTACTATAAGACATTCAAGATACTTTCTAATTGAGAAGTAGTAATGCTTCAGATGCAGACAGATGGACGGTACATAACACACTGTCATGCATCCATACTTTGCTAAAGTAAGGCATGCATGACAGGCCTGACTAGACCTTGTCTAACAGTACTTTTCTTTCCATACAAGTACAAATTATTTACGCTGTTAGTACGCGTTTGGGAATCTGTGTATTACGCACATGTGCTCCCGTTACATTCCCCATGCTGCTGTCAGCCTTCCCTGAAACACGCCACAGACAACAAAATGGTAGGACGCCAAGTCAGCAGAAGTTTAATCCATAAAGTTGCATAATGTGAAAAGAGAGTGACTCACACAAGCTTAAAAGTAAAATGAGGAGTGTGCTTTTATACATATTTGCATATGTTTAAACTATCTTCCCATCTTTCCTCATGTCTGTGAGAAGAAACAGACAATAAGCACATTGAGGACATGATGCAAATGTGTGCGTGTGTGTGTGTGTGTGTGTGTGTGTGTGTGTGTGTGTGTGTGTGTGTGTGTGTGTGTGTGTGTGTGTGTGGGGCAATGATGACCTTTCTATAATGAGACCTGAGCTTGCTTCTCTTAAGACACTTCAACAAGCCAAAGTGACTTAGACCATCTTGTCATCAACGGTCAATTACATCACACTACGCCACTGTAGCTGACATCACCAACAAATCCTGGAGGGTATCTGGTGGCTTCAACAGTGCCAGCATTGTCACACTGCTTGAACATTTGAGTGTATGTTTATTCGTAGGAGATTGGATGAAAACTTTAGCCTTCTACAGCCCAATATGATAGTATTAAAGTATTCGTGAAGTGTCAGTCTCTCTGTAAATATCATATATAGAAATGAGTGACAGAACATAGTGGGGCGGCACAGACCTACAGCGCTGTTAGAAAATAGAACACGTGAGTTGGGAGGCAAATGTAAAGGCATTGCATAATATATACCAGATACACCAAACTGATATCAAAGAACTAGCAGCAAAGAAGGCTGACTGTTGCAGCGCTTCAAGTCGCCATAAAGTTGCACTTGAACACATTAGTATGTGTGTTCTGTTCCTGCGTGAGATTAAATAACTCTCTGTACCAGTAGGTGGCGGTAGTCTGTATTCGTAATGAAAAATAGGAAACCTGAAGAACTAGCATATACAAGCAGTTGTAAGGATACATACATGAAACACAGCAGCATTTGCCATGTCATTGTGTAAATAATTGTGTATTGGAATGATCATATCAGATAACAATGAAACATTTTGTGTGCCCTCTGGACTTTAGTAGTTTGCTTGCTTTCCTCACTTGCGTTTCTCTTCTTGTGCATGATTCACTTTAGCTGAACAGCCAATCAGAGTAATTTCTCTCACCGACAGGCTCCGCCTCTTATTCAACATGCTCAGTCAGCCCAAAAGGTACCTTCTAGTGCCAGCGGTGTGCCCCGCAAAAAGTTGGACCGTAGATGCTCACCGACAACTCAACATTGGTCAAAGTTCGGGGCGGTTTAAAGTCACAATTTCTTTCTGTTTCAAGAATAGTTTGGCAAGTTCTCTAAAAAGAACAACTCAGCAGCTGTTTTGTTGAGCACTCGCCATACACAAAGAGATCCGAACTGCTTTGCAGTGAAAGTTGTAAACCAACAACATCATCGAATTCTCATGTTTGCAAAAGCACATTCTAGCTACTTGAAATGAATGGCTCTGTATTAACTTAATTACAATAGATGAGATGCACATGAGCTGCTGAATGTCAGTTGTATTTTCGGGGAGCCTGACATTGGCTCAGTTTTTATTTGAAGCTGCTGACATGCAGGTCAGATAACGTGACCTTTTGACTCTTTCCGTCCACTGAATCCAAAGGTCAGGCACATTAAAGGAGAGCCTTGTGGAGGTGTAGCCAGGAGTACCAGAGCAAACAGATCAGTGCAGCATATTCACTCAAATGTGCAGGTTTATTGATGGAAGTTGACAGCAGGGTGTAGCAGTGCAGCCTGTGGAGCAGTGAGACCTCTGCTTGCAGGAGGCCGCGGACCTCTTGCTCTATCGTTGTTGTTTGAGCAACGAAGTCACGCCAAGAAAAATCAGCTGGATCCGGCTTACAATGAAAAAGTACTTAATAATTCACAAAAACTGAATTACACTGTCGACAGCAAGGAATCGCGAAACCGAGTTCAAACACCCCCCCCCAACCGGCCGACAAACGCCAGTTTACAGTAAAAGAAGATCGCCAAGAACTAAATAGTTTCACTCCGAACAATGCTTTTATACCCGAAAGTCAGTGGTTTACTTTCAAAATCTAGTATCAGCTTCAGTGACTGGCTAAAATTCAATTGTCTCCTCCTGGCCTCAGACAATGCTCTCTATTGGTCTAAGCGATGCTCCTGATAATGTCCGTTGGTCCACCTCCTCGTAAAAGCTCTGTCCATCCGACCCCCCGCTTGACCATCGTCCTGTCTCCCGCGGCGCCAATTCCACTCCGACTCATCTCATCTCCATATATGGTCATGAAAAACTGTGAAACTCTCGCCTTTCCTCTCCTTGCCCTCTCTACTCTAAACAGTCAATTACTATACTTCTAGTCTAATACATTGGATTGATTAAGATTGTGTGGTTTAACACTTTTGTAAGTAATATATGCTACACTTATACTATCCTTTACAAGTGAATATACTGTAAACCTATTATACATTCCCTAAGTGAATATTATGTGACATGTAATATTTTATACTTTCTTTAGGTGTGCTTTTAATCATACTAATATACTTCTAAACTTAAATTCCTCACAAGCCCTCAATGGTAAATTCAATTGTAGTAAAGAAAAAAAAAGGTAAACACTCTAAGACAGACTTTGGTCATCTTCTAGCTGTTTCTTTGAAGCCTTTTGTTTCTCTGCCACATTACAGTAGACAGTGTGTTGTAACTGCAGACTGTAGCTGCTCTACGAAATGTGATTCTGCAGAGTGAAAGGCAACGCTGTCTGTTGTGGCCTTGCCAGCATGGCTGACCGAGGGTTGCAAATGCTGGGTTGTTTGTGACCAAGGGGAGTAGATATATCATGTCTGCAAATGACGCCCTGTCCTGTTCTCACTATGTTGTCTGGTTGGCAGGAAAACTAGATCGTACTCTCTGTGGCATGGGTTTGCTTGTGCTTATCGGATGTACTTTAGTATCTGTCTATGTGTTTGTTTGTTTTTTATGTGTGTCTACTAATAATGTATGAGGGCATGCATGTGTTTTTGCGCGTGAATGTGAAAGTAACAATGTGGCTCACTATATCGCCCTCAGTGCATGCCTGTGCGTGAGTGTTGATACGGCATATATGCTTTTGTGTGCCTGAAAGTTGACACTGGAGCTAAAGCCTGCTGGCTGCCATATGTATGTGTATATCTATATATATGTATATATTTAACCCAGCAGCTTGAAATAGCCGTCACGTTTGGACAGATGAGTTGTTTTCCTGGAAGCACAGGCCTCAGTTAGAGCCACTAACCATCAGAGTCAGATCTGAAACTCGTTGATAGCTACCTTTTTAATCCCATTCGTATGAAAAAACATCTAAACTGTGTGTACTGTCATTGCGTTTTGTTGTCGTAAGCAATGCTATTTTCCAGTGCAGGTCAAGTCCATGGACTGGTCTCTGCTGTGCTGTCACCACCACCGTACCTTGTGCCTGAGTTGGGCGCCACGTTTGTGTGTGTCTGTACAATTTGCGCACACTATCATGTATATGCAGTGATGCAGATTACGAGCTGAGCCTTGATAAAGTATTTCAGAGTTGCCAGCTTTCTGTGGCAAGGAGTAAAGTCGGTTACAAACTCTCTCTGATCCCCTCCCTCTCTCTCTCTCTCGCTCTCTCTCTCTCTCTCTCTCTCTCTCTCTCTCTCTCTCTCTCTCTCTTTCTCTCCCTTTCTCGCATTGCTCAGTCGAGCAGGCTGAGACCAGTTTTTGCTTATCACCCACCAGGCGCTTTTGCTGTGACAGCTCAATACATGTGAGGGACATGATGCCCTCCTGTCACACTCTCATGGCTATTTATTGTGACCACCACGTTCACTGCCATGACTGCCTCATCAGTATCATCTTTATAATCAGCAACGTGACCAGCAACAGCCCCATTCTAATCATTGTAGTACATTTTTAGTCATTTTTATTTATATGACTGAACCTTAAGCGATTCTTTTAAAAGAGCACATTGTTACTAGTCACTGTTATCAACTTTCTAATCACATAGCTCATTGTCTTGTTTGCTTCAATTCAAAGTAAATCAGGGTGCCTCGCCTTGCCACTAAAATGAGTAAATGTCATTTGCCTGGAGAGAAAGCGCACTTTCTGACCTCAGTAGTGTGGAAGCACTCTATAAATACCACAATCTAACCACAATAAGTGGAAATGCGGGCTATCTTGTTTGCTGTTATCACTTACAGCACTTCTATTAGCATCTCATGGCTTGCATAACAGATAACAGACCGCTGGAATAGGACAACAACAACGCAAAAGAGCAAGGAAGTAGGGAAACAGTTGCTGGACTGAAGCGACACGGAGAGAAACCAAGGGTGACCTCAGTGGAGAGACGTGTGACCTTTCTAAACCAAAGGAAGTGACACATCAGAGAGAGCAAGTCTTCATGTCATCCTGGTTCCTCTGTGCGTGTTCAGCCAGACACAGCTAGTTTGATCCAGCGGTTCTTCTGCACCAACAGCAGCAGCAACATGAGGCAGAGTTAACCGGCCCGATCAGGCTCTGACTGCATGCAAGAACAATATCAGTTATTGTTGTGTGTCTGTGATGAAATGTCAACTACAAGGCAGACAGAGCAGGACCTGAGGGTTGGTGGTGGGGAACCAGACTGGCCCACCCAACAATGGAGTTACTGTGATAAGGGGGGGAAAGACGTCAGACATGAATTGCCACCATCCTCATGACTTTCCCTCAGCCACATGCTCTCAGTCCAAGCTCTGCATCAAAGACGTGTTTAAAGACAAGTTTAAAAATTAGGGTAAAAAGCAGGTAAGCCTAATTTAACCTTAAAATGTGTACTCCAGTAGATGTTGCACCGTTGATAGTACCTTGAACATCTTTACCAGGAAGCGTCTATTCAGAGTTAATGTGATCTTTTTATATGCTGCATGCTTCGTAGGTCATATTGTTTGCAGTCGCCCACCTGTTGGTACATATCGGCAGGGGTTGAGAACACTAGTAGGAACAACATGCAGAGTGTGGTCTTAGCAGCATTACACTTACACTGTCTGGAATTTCAGGTATTTTAACCGACTATAATAATGAACCTGAAATGTGTTTTTTGGGGGGTAAATCACACTTCCATTAATTGCATAACAACATACAATGACAAATTAAGACATTCCCTTTTTCATCATGATTTAATTCTGTTATGGTTATCAAAGGTTTAAGTTGTTCGGCGAGAACCATTCATCCTCCAACCTGAATTTGAACCGACCTTGTAAATATATACTCAGCAACAAAATAACTGAAAAAGATATTGGAATTAAGATGACAAAATGCAACAATGTTCAATTAGGTTTACTTCATGAGAAGCATGAAGTTTGCAGGAACGAAGGCTATTCAAGACTTCAGCTGGCTCTGTTGCGCTGTATCGGCCCCAAGATCACTTTATACCTCTCACCACTTAAAAATGAGTCTTGTGTTGAACCACATTTGTAGTAATTCACTAAACATGTTCATAGCTACTTTTGTAGTGGATTACCAAGATGTAAAAATCATCTTACTGTAACAGGTTGTTTAAAAAGTTGGACAACAGAATATTACATGCTAAGATAATCATAAACAATCCATATAACATTTTGTCGTTGCTCAGTTTGAGGTGAAAAGGAGTTGTGCGCAGGAAACAGTCGAGCACATGGTGAACAGAGAGTGAACTGGTCAGAAGACGAATGCACTAATATGTGTCACACATTCCTCTCTGTCTGCTCAGCTCACAGTCATAATGAACGCAGCCCTTTGCAGCACTCTCTGCTGCAGCTCCACTTATTTGGAGGGAAAACAGACCGTCTGCCAAAAACTGACTCAGATGAAATGAGAAAGGCCTTTAAGTTTCTCTTTTTCATTGTGTATCTGCTCCAAACGATTAAAATGAGTCACAGAACTGGAGCAAGCCGGACCGGCCAGGCCTTGTCCTTAAGTGACTCTCGTGTGTTAGTCACTTATTGAAAACAGCTGTGGACTGACAGGCAAAACCAGCTTGTTTAGAGAGGGAGGATCATGCAATACGTCGGGTGTGTGCATGCTTTTGTGAGTGAGTGACTGAGCACCACTGTGTCTGTCCAAGGCTAACCTTGCATTTTGCTGCAGCAAACTGCATTATATTTAGGGTGCTCAGTCATGAAAACTCACAGGCTTAAAAGAAGACTTCTTGCAATGCGCCTGTCACTGATGTACAGTAGCTTGTGGAGAAAATAGATGAGAGCCGGTTGGGACAGGGGGACAGTTGGGACAGTGTCTTTTTAGCAAGTTAGAAAACAAATATGCCTATGCTATACACCCTCTTCACTTTAAACCTCAAAGTGGAGACCTTCTGACTAGTTCTCACATTTTATTCACAGTTTTGAAATCTACATGAAAGTGAGTCTCTGGCTCTTCTGTTATTGTCTTCCGTCATACTGTTTTTAGTTATACATACATATTGTTGGAAAGCTTATTTTCTGGCCTTTCAGTTGATGCTAGTGTTAGCTGCATAGATTTTTGTATAGCACATAAGTCCAAAGTGTGTCTCAGCTGACAATACCCGCATTGCACATTTACATTGTACATTGGATACATTTAACAAAATGTTGCCTTTCACAGTTGGTTTGGGCTCTAGAAAACTTGATAAATTGTTAGCAGGCACCTGTGTCTGTTCGTGGAAATAAATCGTGTCATTACCACTCAAGTAGACTGTGAGTTATTGAAGATTATTTTGTGTCAATACAAAAGTTCTCAACTGACCCTGCTCAATTCTGTTAATACATCTCAAAGGCAATACAGAAGAAGCATAGTGTTTTTGTGCAACAGCAACTATTGGAAAATATAGTGTAATAATTTGTTGGCAATTTATGTGTTGTGTAACGCTGCTCTGTTGTCACAGAGCCAACACAAATCCCATCAACATTTCAGCAGCTCCCACTTTTGCTATGGTTAATATCCTTTGTGGCTTTCATCAAATTGCCATTTGGACGCAACTAAGAGTCTTGCGAGGCGCCAATTTGGCCACGCAGCTCAACTTTGTTAATAATCCGTGTGCGTGCGTGTGCGTGCGTGTGCGTGTGCGTGCGTGCGCGTGCACGTGCGTGTGCGTGCATATGTGTGCGTGTGTTTGTGTGTATGTAACCCTTAGACTCGACTGTGTGGTTCTGTGTAACTGTCTATGCGTCCTTACATCTTGTTCAGCCACCTGGTCATTCCTGTCCATTCTGCTGGATTCAGCTTTCCAGACACCAGCTGGGGTGATCGACCATGTTGTTTACTTGTCAGTCTGACCGAACGAGCAACAGACTCGGGGAAATGCCCACCGGTCCAGTCCGGACCAGACCAGACGGATGGTTGGAAGCTTTGGGAACATGAGCTGAAGTCCAGGGATATCTGGCACATGCACATTTAGGAGCGGGAAATTCAAGGGGTGTCAGCAGTGAGCCATGCTACACCTGAGATGTTGATCAAATGTTGGATTGGTTGAGTGTTTTTTGATATTGTGCTCCATTAATAGCTGAAGTCTTTAAAACAGGATTACATTGCAACACATAGCATCTTGGGTCTTGCAAAAGATGTCTTCTTGGAGATCATAAAAACACTCAACAAACTCTAGCTTGAGATGCTAATATATAACTGAAACATCAGAAAGAACAAAACAAAGGAATGGCATCTGGAAAGGCGGCTATCCCACACAGATATTTTTGTGATCCGATTTGAAATCTTTTATCTATAGTGAAATGACAAAGGGAAACAACTTAATGCTTTATCATCACTGATCTCAGGCTCACTACAATCACACTGCTGCTGCTGCTGCTGGGTCATTTTTAATGTCAGCTCATATATAGACTAATCAACAACAAGTGACCCAGTCCTATTTTGAGCAAGGCCAAAGACAGGTTTTTTATTAGTTATACTTACCATAAAGAGGGATTATGTCTTGACAGTGCAACAGCAGATCTAAAGGCTACACACAAGTATAAACCCAAAATAGCAAGGGAGCAGAGTGCCTCATGGCCGTCAAGATATTGAGAAGTATGGGCATCAACAGTGTGTTTTTAAGTATGTTTTATGATGCAAACTGACAATCAGAAGAAAACACAGCGTTTACTGCAGGTTTTAATTCAGCTCCATAGTTGATATAGTTGAAGCTTTTCCACAATTAATCCACTAACAAAACCCCTCTCAGACTTGAAAACGTGTACTTTCCCCTCTGAAGTTGTATTGTACAACTCGCCCCATATCACTGTGTGGATAAGGCCCCCATGCTATTTTGGGAGTCAGTGTGCTATCACTTGAAGGTTGTTAAACAGAGGGATCTGGGTTAGAGGAGAAAAATCCTGTGCTATTTGGAAACTACTGTGTGCATAACCCCAGTGATGGCATAGAAACCGTATGGGCTGCGCACAAAGAGCAAATCTTTGACCCACAAAATAGGCGACTGAAGAAGCTTGGGAATGTGACACGACAAAAAAGCATGGCCTTTTTTTTAGAAACGTCTGCATCACACACCAATGAGGAGACTGCAATATTTCTTAAAGAAAATAGAAATGTATGAGGGACAGAGCAAGAAAAGGGGCATGGGGACAGGGAGTTATATATGAACTTTTTTTTTTAGGAAAAGCTACTTTTGAAACAGAGGGACATCTTTGTGGTATACTCAATGCTGTGTAGGCTAGATTGTAGAGGACTACGTATAATTTTCCTGGAGAGAATGTGTATCCAGTCGAGTGGAAAAAAGCAGGAGTTTTAGATTAGAGGCGCAGAGTAGTGGCAGAGGTGGTAAAGTGCGGAGATAGAGGTGGAGGGATGGGCGGACAGGGGTGAAAGGATTTAGAGAGATAGGGTGAAGGATGGGGAAGAGGTGACAGATTGGATGTTTGGAGGCAGAGGGGGTGAAATAACAGTGAGAAGTGACTTGAAGGCTTGTACACGCTGCCAACCAGACAGCCCGCCCTCTGCAGGCCTCGCTGCACCTGTTGTTTTTCAGGAGCGAGATGCACCAAGGGGGGGTGAATGTCTGGGGTGGGGGTCTGAGTGTGAAGTAGGGGTGTCTTTTGTTCCCTGTGACTCAGGAGAATCTGAGCAGGCATAGAGAGGGAGAGTTAAAGCTAAGCAGGGACATTGCGAGAGAGCTGAAGGGGGAGGTGGGAGCTATGCTGTGAGTCAGCCATTGCTAAAAAAGGAAACTGAGCGACTTCCACGGGGGACCAGCAGGGTAAAATAAGACAAGTGGTGAAACAGCACTCCTCAGCCCAGCCCCCCTTGAAACAGAAGATAAGGTGACCAAGGACTTTGGCGAGGGAGTTGCATAGAAAGCAAATGAGATTTCACCTTGTATAATCTTGCTTGACCTGGTGGCTTGCAAGTAGAAATCATATTTTATATTCCATAAATATAGCACTTGATAACAATCATGATAAGGGACTTTAAAGAAACAGAATCACCTGGAATCTCAATTTCCAAGAAGTGCTAACATAATTTTGTTGACCACTATGCATCTGTTTTACAGATAGAATGTTCTTTGATGAATAAGTGAGTTTGATACTATATTAAGACAGCAATTTATGTAGACATATAATCAATTCACCACATAACAAGGTATCAACTGCTTTGCGGTTTATATGGTGGCATTTCATAATCTTTATTTAGGGCTATAACAAAATTTCACCCACTCTATGTTCTGGAGCCGAATCCTCTATGACATAACAGAGAGAGAGAGAGAGAGAGAGAGAGAGAGAGAGAGAGAGAGAGAGAGAGAGAGAGAGAGAGAGAGAGAGAGAGTCAATGGTGAAAGAATCTCACATTCCTCCCCTCGAGCTCTCATAATAGAGCATAGCACCCTCCATTGCTCACCATGGTGAGGAAATGCAGTAATATAAGTTGCACAGCTTCACTTTATGTTGTGTGGTACATTCTGAGGACCTTAGGTCCAAACGTTACGCAGAGCCATCCACCTTTCTCGCATGATTATGATAAGAAATGCTAGCTCATGTAGTGTTGCAATAGCCATCAAACAGCTGTTTCTAACACAACTGGTGAAGAATTAAGTCTTAAGATGGGTGAAAGAAAATGATGTGGATGCACAAAATACAGCAGATGACAAATGCTGGAAAGAACAGAGAGAGAGAGCAAGAGGGGCATGTGTCCAAATGAAATGTGCCAAAGCTGAACTCAACTTTTTCCTTGTGGCCTGGCTCTGACAAGATTTGAAAGTATTGGAATCAAGCCTTAAAAAGCGTTCTGTTTACCTCTGCTGGCTGGTACGGTATAAGCAATGGCTCACAACCTACGTAACAGTATAGCTGTAGGCTTTCTAATCCCTCTGCAGCCTGAATAACAGAAATTAAATTGACGTCATTCTCCACTGTGCACTGAGCTTGTTTTTTCATGCCTCTGTGAGCTCATTTACACGGCCAGATGTAATGCATTTAGACATTAAGATGGCCCAGTTTTGTACATGCAGTATTTCTCTTTGGACAATTAAAATTACATCTAACATCATCTTCAGTCCTCTGAACCTGACCCCTTCCTTAACTACGTCTATTTTTGCCATTGCAAAAAAGAGGTGCAAACTATATAGGACTCTTCCCAACCGTGGTGGCGGCAAGGTCTTGAACTTGTGGTGCTGCGTAAGAGCTGCAAACATGCCAGTGGAGTGCAGCGTTTGTGTGTGAAGGATGGTTGGAGGTGGAATGCTGACCATGCTGGGACTTTGGTATGGCAGGGATGGGAGTCCTGGCTTGGGAACATAGCACAGTGTCGCTCTGGCTATCAAGTTCCCTGTCCATGCTAAATATGGAGGGCCACAACAGCCCATGCAGCTCCACTGAGGATATTTAAAAGGATTTTCAATTAGCACCGTCGTCATAAATCACTCTCCGTCCACTTATCAAGGCTGTAGTGCTATTGCAACTGTTAGCCACTGCAAATTGTCCCTCTTTCTTTAAAGAACAAGAATAGTATTTTTGCTCGAAAACACAACATTAGTGAGGTGAGGACTCTGGAGACTTGAGACTGAGATTAGCAGAGGAATCTGACATCTGTCTCTCATGGAGGGACTAACTAAAGCTTTGTTTATACTTCCACCAATGGTGCACAAGCTTTGAGCGGGCACAAGGCGTTTAAACTCAGTTCGCTGTTCATTGTAGTATTCTCCAAAACGCCAGAGGGCTTACAAACAATGTATTGTGAAGACAGCGAGTGTAACCGGCAAAACGCCATAAACCGAGGAGGAATTAAATACATAATAAAGAAACAAAGGTTGAATCTCCTGTAAACAATTTGAATCGACCGCAAATTATAAACTTAGACTTTTAAGCATCTAAAAACGAATTGGCCTACTTCGTTCCTCAGACATGTTAATAATGCTTTCATTAGTGAACTATTTGTGACAGCCATGTCTGAAAAGCTCAGAGCGTGTGCGCAGCGAACGCCTACAAAAATTCAGAGGTGCAACACCCAAGCAACGCGACCACTTGCGGAGCCTTTGCTCTCAACGCGCAACCAGTGATGGCGTGATTTTCCCCTTGCACTGATTCCACTCAAGCAGTCTGAAGACTGACAACTGACAGATACTGTTTATGTGCAGCAGCTGCTGTTGACATGCATGTATTGTATCAATATTAATTTAAAATGTTTTTGCAGTGAAATTACATTTTGACACTTGTCAGAGAGAGAGGATCCAGGGACTAAAGGTCCCCGGTTCTTCTTAATGTTCTCTAAAGTAAAATTACAGCAGGGTAAACAAACAAAGTGAAAGGTCTTGCGTTGTGTCATGGTAAGGTATTCTCTTGTTTCAGCTGTCCATTGTGGTGCATTAAGTGAAGGTAAACAACTTGTTCCTGGCAAGATCAGAAAACAGTTTAGCTTTCAGTGACGAAAAAGCAGCAGCCTCTGTTCACTGCCTCCTCGTACAGAAGTGCTTCAAACTGGAATGAACCAGCTGCTGAAAAAGATCATGAAGAAAAGCCCTTGAAAAAAAACAAAACGATTGCTCTCCCCCCTCCGCCTCTCCGCTCAGTAGCTCTATCGGTAGCTCTATCTCTGTTCCTTTCTTTGTGCCTATAGAGAAAAACAGAGCGAGTCTGTACTCGGGACAGATGGCAAGCTGGCTGCAGTGCTGTTACTGAGTGTGCGTGGTGTGTGTGTGTGTGTGTGTGTGTGTATGAGTTTATATTAGAAACGCCTAATAAAATGGTTCCGTGACTGGTGTTCTTTGATGTACTTACCTACAGGCTGTATTAACTACATGCCTACAAATGCAGCTCTTTTAAAAGTGATTCTGTATCGTTCCTCATTCTGTGATGTCCGTGTTCACTCTCTGAATGTTGTTTATTGCTCCTTTAATAAGTGAGCAATGTTGCTGATGAGTTTGCGTGGGTAATATGATGGACTTGAAGACAAGCTATGGCCTTCGAGGCTCAGCCAGTCGATGCCGAGGATGCTGGTGGGGGTGCCGGGAAGGAGGACCATAGAAAGGCTTTGATGAGACAATGAGGATAGCTTATTGAGTGTTATGGCAGGGAAGTTACAGTTTGGCAGTTTGGAGAAGAGAAGAATTGTACTGTATGGTTACATGGAACTAACCTTTAAAGACTTATTGGATAGATAACAATTGGTTCAGTAGAAAGCACAGAAAGAAAGGTGAATAAATTGATATATTGAGAAATATAATGTGTGTGTATAATGGGAAGTAGTGGCCTTCCCTGTTGAACTTTTCTTGTAGATTGATTTGGTAAATATGTAAGGAACAATTAATGTTTGAAAGTGAAACATTGAAGCAGTGAAATTTACAGAGAAGTATGTGTGTTAATTATAAATCAACAGAAGCTCAGTTTTGTCAATTATTCAAGTTATCAGCTGCAAAGGTCAGGCTGTGTGACCTGGATGTGTGTTCAAAGCAACTAAATCACTACTTTACACTATTTTAGGAAATATTTTATGGGACTTACAATATCTGATATTGTTTTTGATTTGATCTTATCTGGCTTAATAAAACAGCAGTGATAGATTACAACTTTTTACATACTTGTATTAAGTCATATCCCTCTGGATCTGTTCCTGCATTACATTTTCAGACCTGTAGTACTATTGGTTGTTCCATTGTTTCGAGGAATGTGTGGGCTTGCATCGATGCTGCGCTCCATGCCTCCGGGCAGACATGTGTGTGTGAGTATTTCTATTATGTCACTGTGATGAGATGGCACTGGCAAGCAGGCGTACGGGGGCCTCAGTCCAACCCCCCAATCATCTATGCTGAACGTGCCTGGTCACAGCAAGCTGCTGAGAACCTCTGGATCACAGGGGCTTCTGGGTAGTGGGATTAGCTGGTGAGAGGAAACAGCTGAGGCCTGTGTAGCGTCAGCACTTGCTAATCAACACACACACACACACACACACACACACACACACACACACACACACACATATATGCACGCTGCACCAATCTATGCCCTCCCTCAATAATCCCCACCTTCTTTTTCAGCAGGGGTCAGACACCCACAAAGGCCTGGGCCCACAAAAGCCAAAGGGAGCCGGGGGGACTGAGGGGAGGACAGGAGGGGACAAAGGCGCACTAAAGTGCTTGGTCAAAGCTGACAGGGCTGCTGAGTCATCACTGATGCTGGCTCAAATTGATAATTTGCAAAGATCCCCGATAAAGTTGATGAGCTGTCACTTTGTATTTAACATGTCAGTTTTGGGTAAATGTTTAGAAGCTTTATTCCTTTGTTTATGATACAGTTACTGCAGGATCATGTGTCACAGAGGACATTTATCAACAAACAAAAAAAGCCAGGTTCAATGACATTCATGCTTTTTCAGAGATCATCTCGTTCCAGCTTGGCCTACGAGGCATCAGTGCAGCACAATGTATTCATTCACATCCGGCATGATCGAATTTGCTGAGCTCATTTGTGCATACAAGTCAGTCTTTTCCAACTTAATCAATTCGTTAAAATGGCGTAGACGTAGTACACAAGTCGATACACTACGAGTAAAATTGATTTACTCACGAAACAGACTGCTATGAATAGCTCATGTCCCAGAATGACACCTGTTTAAAGATGGACCATGTTAAATATTTACTTCAGCTTGAAACAAATCAAGCAACAACAATTTCAAAAACCCTCCAGGATTGGTAATATGTGTCAAAATGTTCAGTGCAACTTCTACAGTGACAGTAAAATAATAACTTGCAAGCACAGATAATACTTTACAAAGGCAAAACAAATACGACTCAATAGAAGTGTTATTATTATTATGATGCTTGAACACTGAATTTGAGATTAGAAACGATTATAGAAAATTGTGAGTATATTTAAGTCTCATGCTGATACCTCCTCCATCATTACTCTGCAACAGACCAGCGTGTCCTTTCTTGTGCATGCATCTTTCAGCAGTGATCAATAAATCATGTGTTTTGTTATATGTGGACTGGTGACTGTGGCTCACTTGGCCTGTAGCCATCAACTTCTATCAGGTTTCATTGAGAGTTTCCTAGAGAGGGGTGCTGTGTGACTCATCCATATTTCTCTTCAAAGAGTGTGACAGATAAATTATAATTCAACTTTATTCTAATTATTATTTTGACACACTAGGTCATAATAAGCATCTGATTTATGTGTTAGTTTAATATGATGTCAACAGTTAACGCATTAAAAGATATGCGCTGCAATTTGAAAAAAAGCTCTTTTCATACACAAGACACATTTGAGGGACGTGGCCTTTATTATTTTTCTCCACCACTAAAATGAGCCTGTAAATAGGTAAGAACACTGAGGTAATTATTTGGCACTTATTTGTCTGAATCACTCAGACCGTAGGTGGTACTCAAGCACAGAGTGAAGTGCAGCTTTTCTTACAGGCTTTGTCCCTCCTTACCTGACCTGAGGGATCCCCACAGTAAACCCCTGGAAACTTAAGCCAATAAAGACCAGTGTGGACATGTACAAACAGAGTGAATGTTGTCCTCTGTGCCACGTTTTTCTCAGATTTGGAGTTGATAACAAATATTTGTATTCAGGGGGGGATGAAAAACTGACACATACCCTACAAACAAGCTTAAAATATAACTAAATTGTATTTTTCAACGAAGTGGCAATGATTTGCTTGTGATGAAGTAAGATTTATTCAGTAACAGTATTTTGCTTTACTATCATGTAAGGCCAGGTGCACTTCTTAAACCACCTCCAGGGGCAGTGTGGTACTAATTTTCACAGGATAATCTGGGTCTGGCAGAGTGGCAACCTGTTTGCTTCTAATCTGAAACTGTCATGACCCAAATAAAATAGATTTGGGGTAAAGCAGTGGGTAGTGATTAATCATTCGCAGCTTCATTTGAATGCTGCTTTTCAGTTGAAATGATGTGTTGTTGTAATTCTGTCAAAGACGGGTGCTCAGACAAAACAAAGAGGAAACTTTATCTTCACTAATTTATCAATATGTTTAAGTGTGTACTGTATAGGGTGCAATTCTGTAATTGTGTTAAATTCTTTGCAGAAATTAACATCGCAGGTCATTTTCATTTTGAACAAAACGTTTATTCAAATCAAAAGGAAGAACTAGACATAAGGTTAAACCATTCAGAACATAGTATATTCATAGAATATCTATACATTGTGACGATTAACAGACAAAAAAAAGTTAAAAACAAACATACAAATGGAGAATGAAGAAAATTCAGTGAGTGATATTGCACTTTGTTTCTAAAATGTTTCAGATCCCATTTCCCAGGTTCTTTATCTGTGAACATTTCAGTTCCTGCCTTTTATTAGGTCAGGAGTTTAGCTTAGTTTTGACACTGGACTACTCTGCGGTCCAAGCAAATGGACTATGGAATTGACCAACCTGAAACAAATATGTAAGCTTATTCATTATCGTGTAGCTTGATTCAATTTCCCTAAGATAAAACCCAAACAAAGAACTGCAAACAAATATATCGGGATAGTGGAAGAAGCCGCATATCTGCTATCCCATGTTACCTAAATGTTTGTCAGACAGGGGGGGAGGGTGCTGATCAACAGCTGCCCCCTCCCCAGGCCTGAGGGGGATCAGACTGCTCAGGGAGGTTGCTTGTTAAGCTAGGAAGCAAACTATATATTAATGCCCAGAAGTACATGAAAAAAAAGAAAAATAGTCAACCCTCATCAGCTTCAGAAAAATAGCACAATTGAGACGCCGGTCCAGGATGTCATTTTCTTAAAAACTTGCTTCTAAAAAAGGACTTTTTTTCCTCTTCCCTTTTTGTCCTTTTGAATAACATGGAAAGGTCTAAAACATACAGCTGTGTACAAACATAATAAAAAGGAGAACAGAGTTAACATAGACACTGAAAAATGAAGACTCATGATCAGGTCTTTTCTGTATCAAGGCCACTAAGATAAGATCACTTTAATAATCTGCAGTTTGTCGATTTCTGTCAGAAGCAGTATATTTAGTCGCCAGCTGGATCCCGATAAGAGCGTGCACACACACAAACACAACACATACAAACTTGTGTCAGCTACGCTTAAAAATGTAAACTTTTTTTTAAAAGTCACTAATCTTAAAAAAAAAAAAAAGGTGAAATAATGCATCAACGTCCTACACAACACTGCTTAGCTTGAAAATCCTCTAGAACAACATGGTTAGTACCAAATGTTTTTTTCTCCAGACCTTCTCCATTGAACGCTTTTTTAAAAGTATTTTCTTATCAAAAAAGTGCTGCTTTTCTTTTATTGTCTTGACGATGTCAAACCTCTGTTACAGCTGGTCTTTTGTGTTGAATGAGTTAGAAAACCAATGTATTACTCATGTCAACCTACCACTACTTGTTCTGAGCAGTCTAAACAGAGGTTTAGCAACGTCTCCAGCTCTTCATTTGTGCTGGGTTTGCTCCTTTAATGCAGGAGCACTCCTCTTTTTCCATCTTTTTTTATAGCTAGCGTTCTGGCGTCACTGGTCTGGTAAAATCTAACTGTTGGTTGGATGAACTGGGCAAGTGCAGCAGGACAAAAAGGGAATGTGATTAATCTCAGAAAGCTGCCTCGTTTCTCTGCAGGTCTATTCTCTTGTTTTGGTAGTTAAAAAAAAAAAAAGTCATTCTTTTTTAACAGTGCAATTTAAAACAAAAACATTTTTTCTCTTTTTTTCCCCAACCGTTTGGCAAGTGAGACGACCACCTGAGACAGTGCTTTTTGGGCAGTTATGCAAGTCTGGCTTGCCCTGAGATTGGGAGTAGAGGGGCTGCAGGTAATTAGGGTGAGGCGAGTCCCTCCACAATGTACCACCCTCTCTGTTTCACGCACACACACTAACACACAGGCGCAGACTTTTCTCCGTAGCTACAATTTGAGTGGCAAATGCAGGTCTGCAACCCTCCTAGTCCGAATCCAGAGCAACCTCAACACAAGAAATGCTAAAAGCTATTCTATGATTGGAGCTAAATACAAAAACAGAATAACAGAACTAAACTGAAAGAGAAGGAAAGCCACACTTGGATCAAAGCTGAGGAGACAACATCTTAAAGAGCTTTAAGATGGAGATAGTGTGCTGCAAAAGTCCAGTCTAGTTGTTTAAAGTCACTGAAGAAATATGATAAGGAGAAAAAGAAAAATCTTAAACAAATTCAGTGCAGTGTTCTTGTCCTTGTCAATCTTTTTTCCCCCAAAATCAAATCCTGTTCTCAGCGTTGCTCAAAGTTATGCAGATGAAAGTATGGAAAGTTAAGCTTGTAGTCTCATATTCGTAGTCTGGCGCATCCTATTTTTTTTTTCTTTTCAATTCTCATTAAACAGAGCAACACAAATCAAGTAAAGAATAAAGTGTGCAAAACAAAAATCCGAAATGAGGCAGGAGGACCTAGTCTTTGCTCTGTTGTTGACTGCCGAATGCTCTCATTCATACAGACTGTGGTGGTTAGAACATTATTTTTCTCTTTTTGTCGAGTTTTCTTTTGGTGATTCTACTGAAGCCGGGACATGATCAGTCCTCCTTTGTGTGAGGAGCCATGTCCGTATGTGCCACGAGTACAGAAGAATCAAGAGTTAAAGAGAAGCTTGGCAGGCCGAGCCTTGCTGATTCTTCATTGTCATTGTCAATACTATCACCAGGGCTCTCGCTACCAGTGGGGTTATTCATACAGACTGAATATGTGTTCATCTGTATGCCTCCCACCCTCAGCAGGCTGACACAGGAAGGAAGCAATGCCCCAAACTAGTGGCTCCTGTTTCTCTCGCTGAGGGAAGGCAGGAACAGATTTGTCCAACCCAACGCAAGTGTAGGTATTTGTCCAAGTCTTTGTTGGTTGGTTGGATACTTTGTATTTCTCTTGATGTCAACAGCATTGTGTGAACCTTGTTGTTGGAGAAAAATAAACAAAGCTGAGCCTTGCAAGCAGGTTTCTTTAGAGATCCCCAAGTCGGTCGGGGGACTTTCAGGAAAACCCTTCAGCGTGATGGACAGGCGTCAAGCCTGTGCTCCTCTGTACGTCTTGCATGATCTGGATTAGGATCGATCTGGAGAGGAGACAAGAAAAAGAGGGTTTATTTATTGAAGCGGCTTTAATTTGGTCTGTAATAGAAATATAAATGAACAACTAATTTGCCCTATGTTATTTAGTACTTACCTCAGAGTACAGAGGAGGAGGCTGGAAGCGGAACTCATGAATGTAAGCGAAGAGAGGTCCGTCCAGCTCCTCGCGGCCTGCTGGGACATCCAGACTGCTCTGCCTCTGCGCTTCTGTTGCAATCTCTGCATAGCTTGGAGGAGCTGCAGAGGAACAGCGAGCCACATATTAGCATTGTCAATAAGTATACTCAGAATTCAGTTATACATCTGAAATCATGGGCGTGAGATCCAGCCTACCTTCAGGCCTCTCAGGCAGTCCCATGCCCAGCCAGCTCATGCTGCACTGGCTGCTGACACTGGAGGTACGGGAGCCGAAGGGGTGGAGAGGGATTGTCCCGATGACCAGGGGCAGGTTCAGGGACAGGTTTATTGCCCCGGGTATGTCCACGTAAACCTGAGCGATCACCACAGCAGGTTAGAATATGCAAAGCATTCTGAGGTGTAATAAAAGTGCTGCAATGAGCTGAGCATTCAACATGAAATGAAACAACCTTTTAAACCTCTATAAGATTTTTAAAAAAACATGTTAGTCTGGGCTAAATGGGTTGTGCAGGTGTTCAACAATATGTGGGTCAATGACGGTTGCTTATGCAGGTTGAGCCTGCGTCTGGTGGCTGTCTGTTCCCGAGGTAAAGAGGTTATAAGCACCCTCAAGGCAGGTGTTACGAAAGATATCCTGGGCTAATGCTCTTAGCAGCATGTGGAGATAACACCTGGTGCCATCCAAGGCCCAGATTTGGCAATGGTGGCTGAGTCAGCCAGGTCCTTTACCAGGAGAGAGAGTTGTTGGCTTACTGGGAGTTATTGATTCTGTACCGACAATGGTGCTGAGTAATGGTGACAATAAGGTCAAGAGGAGACTGTAATGAGGGCAGAAACACCTTTTTGTCTATGCAAATGATCTCTGGATAGAGGTACGGTGGCAAACAGATTATGCTGAATGGGGTGTGAGAGCAGCCCGAATACAGTAACACTGTACTTACCATAAGGGAGTACTCCACTCTGATAATGCTGCAGTCCAGGATGGAGGGTGAGACAGGTGGGATCTTCAGCATCTTGCCGCTCCAGGTCTCTGTTTTGCCCGAGGACAGAGACTCTCCCCGCAGGTTGGCCACCAGCTGCTTGACCTCCTTCATCTTCCCTTTGGCGTAGAAGGTCTGGGTCTGGTAGATGGCTGCCTTTGGCACCACCATGCGGGACGAGCAGTTCTCAATCTCGGCAAAGATCTGGATCGACTCTCCTACAGAGTCAGAGAGGGTAGTGGGGAGGTTAATTGACGTTTCTCTACATTTCTATCACTGGTAGTCACCTTTGTATCTCGTGTGTCATTACTAATAAATGCAATGATCTACAGTGTAATACTTCCATCAACTCATCTACATGACTAACAGTGTTATCAGTTGCGTTATGAATCATTTACTTATTCTCACCTGGGGTGTATCCCTTTCTTTCTATTTTGGCACTTAGGGAAATAGGACCTGAGGTGCAGAACCAACAGCAAAGCGTCTTGTCTTTCGTGCCGGCCTGTGGTGACTGAAGAAAAAAAGAACAAACAGATGCATTAGAAAAACTCTGGAGGTTTCTCTTAAATATTGCCCACCTAAATTGAAAAACAAGGTGAATAATAATGCACATACTCTGTTCTGTTCTGAGTCTCATCATACTCCCATGCCCTTAGTACAAAGCCTCCCCCAATTGAAATATTATGACATATTAAAAAGTTAGGGGCTTCTTCAAAAGAACTTACCAGCAATAATGGAGTGTTGATGTCAATGTGCTCAAAGACTGTGAATTCCTTCTTGGTCTTCATGGGCAGGAGCCATGGCCTGTGGAGTTCTGCCTTTACCCAATAGCGCACACTGCCATGCTTCCCTTCGAAAGAGGTAGCCAGAGGTCTACAGGAAAGAAGACAGGAAGAAAAAAGGAATAGAAAGGGGTTATTTAACTGTCAAAATATCATATAGGCTACAGCTGAATAATAAGGATATTGCTTTTTAATGTCTAACTCAAATTAAGTATTAAGACACTTACGTCTGTGGAAGCTCGAGGCTGAATGCATACTCATGTCTTCCTGAATGGATAGTGGTGAGTCCTTCCTCAGAGTTGTCATCGTCTGAAAGACAAGGAGGACAATATTCCAAACACATGTATACCATACCTGGGTAAAATGCTCTACGAAGGCATCTGAAAGTCATACCAAAAACACAGGGTGGGGGAGACAAAAGAGAATAAGCGGATTTTACTATCATATCTGTCCGTAAAAAAAAAAGTATGTATTGAGAGATGAGCAGCAGACTAATATTAAGAGCACACCAAAGAAGTTGATTGCTTAAGGTACGAGAAACTGAGCGTGCAAGATGGTGCTTTTGTTTGAACAACGACCTACATCCCAGAGATCCCATTGTGGCATGATGGAGATACATAAGCTATTGTGGGGGGGAACTGGGCTCTATGGGGCAACAATGAAATCCTAATCGGTAGATAAATCTATCTCGCCAACAAGGACCAAGTTGTTTTCCATCATTCATCTCTAAAAAAACAAAAACAAGAGAACATCTTTTTTTTCCTAAAGGAAGGAGAAGACCTTTTCGCATCGTCCGAATGCTCATAAAATGTTGTAAATTATTATTATTTTTCATCTAAAAACAACAAGAGTGTTTTCTGAAGAGCTGGGTCGAGAGGCCGGGTATGCTTCTGCCAGCTCAGCACTCCCCCCCCCCCCATAGCAGCAGCAGTAGTGTGGTAAACAAGTACGGAGCTGTCAGTCAAACGGCAGACTCCAGCAGGAGGAGACCGGCCTAAACCGGTGCGAGCAGCTTCCCACAGCCGCTCTGCTCTCATTACGCATTCACTGTGCGACACCGCAGATTCACTAACGAGACTGTTCACCGACTGCAGCGGCTTTCGACCGGTTTATCCACCTCCGCGTCACAGGAAATGTTTTATAAAAGAGCTCGTGGCGAAATGAAGTAACATTATTGGTGAAGGACGTTGCGTATCATTTTTATCTGCAACAATACATCTCCTCAATTTAAACCTCAGCTCTTGTGATAATGCACTATTTGCTGTAGGCTGACGTTACAATTTGCCTTAACATGCAAAATGCCTCGACAGTCTGGCGTCATGACAGCTAGTCAGTTCACCTGCTACACTTCAGACGGCTGCTGCAGAGTTCACCAGAAACTAGATGTCAATTAAATGGTGAGCAAAGATGCTGCAGATGGACAAAAACACCAAGCTGAACCCAAACCATTAAAAAAGGCACACATATACTGATACAGGCGCTCACAATGGGTGATTTCTACTCGCAAAAACATCCACCATTCTGCGGATGAAGTTACGCAAGTATGTCCGAAGCACAAAAGCTGCTGACAATAACAGCAACGCATCGTCATATTCCAGCAAAACACATATATGTGTGCAGGGGAAACGTATTTTCAATCAAAGAAGAACGAAAAATCAGCTCTGCAGCTCTACCGCAGTTTTTTAAAATATATTTAGAATCAAACTACAGGTACTGCTATCGATTTATTCTATTCTGCAGGTGTTTTCTTAATTAAAAAGTTGCAGAGTCTTCTGTCACTCTCTGCAAGAAGGTGATGTCATTGGCCACACATGAGCACCTCAGCCAATAAACTCACGGGTGTGGGAGGGTCGTGCGCTTTGCCCCGCCCTCCCCTGGTCCAGTTTTCCGAACAGGATTGAACCGCTTTGAACAATGGGTGGAAACTTAAGAAAAGCTACAAAGAAACGCCAAATATGATGCGTTTCTGCGCTGAAAATATCTCACAAAGATGCAAGTGCATCGCTGCAAATCATTACTCTACAGATGTGTCTCAAAAATGCTTTTACACTTGAAATACAGTGACAAATACAGATGCCCGAGCTGCTGTCATTCATTGACACCTTGACACAAACAAGTAACGATGGAGCTCTATGGAGAGGATGTCACGTATGTCCATTGTACCAACACCATCACTTAAAAGACTCCACACTGGGAAAGATAACCAATTCAAACAGTGTATATTATAACGTTATTACCACTGTTTCTGACGTTCAGGGCTGCAGCATCCTCCAGATAGCCTCATCCTCAACCAGCACAAAGAGCATCTTATATAGTCAGTTCCTCTAAAACTTCAGAATTAAAAAAAAAAACACTCTCTTACCTCTCTCGTGCCCAATCAAAATATCTTTGTGATTTAGATATTCCACTTCTTCTGTGTAGTTTTGCGTGTAGGCAGTGTTGGATCCAGCATTTCTCGATTCAGTCCAACGAACTTTCGCAAATCCTTTTGCGTGGATTTTGAGAGATTTCACGCGGATTTCTCCGGTGACTTCAATGATCACCCTCCCTGAGACGCAGTCCCCGCTGGAGAAGACGGGAACATTGCTGTCATTGAGACAGTCGTAGCTCACTGTGAAGCTCTTTACCTTTCCTAGCACCATGGTGGAAAGAGATACAGAGACCTTGAAATAAAAAAAAGTCTATGAAAAAATAATTTCATAAGAAAAAAAAAGGGATGCAGTCTTTAGACACTGATCAGTATCTCTGCCCTGCAAAAAGCAGGAGGCACGATCAGTGGCTTCTGTGAGAACAGTTCATTGAGATGTGTGATGGCTGAATAACAGCAAAGGATGCTGTTATCGTCCGCCTCTCTGCTAGTCGGTCTCCAGTCAAAGACAAGGAAACCCCCGTAGCTCAGCTCACTTTAAGCGACGGGTTGTGTGAAAAACAACCTTGAGCGCATGCGCAGGGCTCCGCTGCCCCCTCCTTCCGCCTTCTGGAACAAGGCAGAGAAGTGTGGCTCTGAGCCATATGACAAGTTTGGTCAAACAGCTGAAAGACTGCACTAAAGAAATGTTCACCACAATAGTGTGGCAGGTGAGACTTCACGAGTCATTTGTTGTATTGCAAATAAACGTTTACAGCTACCTGGAAAGTCTCCTTTCTAGTGATTCCCAGATTTTTCATTCAGATATTGATTTAAGGAGTATGTTCAACTGACTGCACTAGAAACAAAAAACGACTCTCCATAATATATGATGATATGATAACCATTCAAACACGGTGCATCACCTCTGAATATTTATAGGCATACAGCTACCAGCCATATGTCTAGGCATCTACACATTCATCTGTGATATAATCCACACATATGGCCTCATCTCACATATATCCAGGCCCACTACAGCCTCTACATCCATGTAATCAACATCAAACAACTGCTGAAATTTGCAGGACTCCTGCACCATAGACCATGTAGAATTGCTGGATACTGTGTATTCCTGCGATTTAAGGACGAGCAGACTTCTAGAAAAGCTTCCTATTTATTCATCTATATCTTGTTTTTGTGTTAAGATTAAAATGCTCCATGCACATATGAGGGGGGTTGGGATTTCTCATTGTGTTGAACTCACAGTTTACAGGAAAAACAACTGTGAGGCTCAAAACGCCATCTGGTGGACCAGCAAGGCTTCTGAAATGAGCTGCAGCATCACCTGTTGAACAGCACGGTAACTCACCGCGCAGTACTTTCAACCAACACATTAGGACTGAAAAAAACCGACCACTTCAATTCCAATTTATTTTGATTATTTACGAGGCGCCACATCAATTTAGCAATAAAATTCGCCCATAATGAGCATTGATTTACAGGTGGGTGTATAATAGCTGTAGCTGTGGAGGTCCATGTTTGCAAGATCCTCATAAAGCATCAACGCATGATTAACATTGGATGGCGATTGATTAAAACCCTTAATGAAAACAATTAAAAAACAAATCATATTCCATTCTACCTCCTATAATTCAAAAAGTGCATCACGCGCAGTCATATGATATCTGATTTCATAATTTATTAGCAAGTATTATAGCAAGATATTTAGTATTTTACAGACATCTTTGTGATAAACAATGCGCCACAGTGGCTGTAGTTGAAGTTGTGGTCATGACATAATAGACAACTCAACAAAATTAAGCAGCGTAGATGTATTATTAAAAGATTAGTGCTGCCCCCTAGAGTTCCCAGTTTATCATTACATGTAAATCCTCTTCATTTCAATTTAAACTAGAAAACTCTTATTTTGAAAACGTAACCTGGATGTTTACGCAAGTCCATTATGACTCGAGAGTTACCATCACTTACAGTCGAAGACAAACACTGTAGGGAAGTCTCACCCGGTCCAGAGAAATCTCTTCTTTTACGACAGCTAATCACCGAATCGGAAAGGGGGTGAAGCTCTGACATGGAAATAGAAATGTTTGCTTTGATATTCCTTTTTCAACTTTATGGTCAAAGTTTGTGCCAAAATGGAACCAGACCCAACATCGTGATGGTGATGAGTGATGCATTTGTGAGTCTGAATAAAGTTACAATGCTTTACAGTTACTGCCTCAGTAATAGTATCTTTTGTTTATTTTAGTCTTGAGCACTATGCAATGACAGACCTACAGCTCGAGAAGATTAAACACCATACAGAGATGTTTATTTTTTAAAATCTAGTCCTTGTTTGACTTTGTACCTCTGTGGCTTTGGATCTAAGTGTTAGTTTTCCTCTTTCTGCAGGATGGGCGATTGACTTTTGATCCTGGCAGCAAAGTTGTGCAGCTTCCATATGTAAGCTACCTCAGGGAGCTTGGTACCACATTCCTCAATGCTTACACCAACTCGCCCATCTGCTGCCCCTCAAGAGCAGGTAAAAGAAAGGCACTGGGGAGAAGGTATTGTGGTAATTAGTAAAGGTGGAATAATAAATGTATTTCAGCTGTTTAATATTTGTTTCGCAGCAATGTGGAGCGGTCAGTTTGTTCACCTTACTCAGTCGTGGAACAACTACAAGTGCCTTGATGCTAATGCAACAACATGGATGGATGTGCTGGAGGCAAATGGATATCTTACCAAGTCGATGGGCAAGCTGGACTACACCTCAGGGAGTCACTCTGTTAGGTAGGCAGCCACTGTCACTGTATCTGAGATAAGAAAACAGCTTCACCAACCTAGTCTCATCCCTATTCACCTAGGATTAATAATAACGCATACACTCAAAAGAAGTGTTGGTGACTAACTGTATGAGTAATAAACAATAGCATACTGTGTATGTGGGCAGCTATTCGTCACAACAGTGTGAATCATCTTTTTGGGTTCTTGTCCTATCCTGTTTCTTTCCACTTCCCATTTTTTTGTTGTAAATCAATTGTTTGTGCAACTTCTGCAGTAATCGAGTCGAGGCCTGGACACGAGATGTTCAGTTCCTCCTGCGCCAAGAGGGCCGGCCTGTTACAAAACTGGTTGGCAACATGTCAACAGTAAGGATCATGAGAAAAGACTGGGAAAACACAGACAAGGCTACACAGTGGATCCACCAGAGAGCTGCATCCTCACATCAGCCCTTCGCACTTTACCTTGGCCTCAATCTACCTCACCCCTATGTAACAGAATCCCTGGGGCCCACCGCAGGAGGATCCACCTTCCTCACCTCACCATACTGGCTGAAGAAGGCATGCTGCTTCTTTTCTCGCTTCTTGAATGTTTTCTATTGCAGAATCACATTGTATGTTTTTATATAAATCACTATAAAGTCTTATGTTCCTATTTTACACTCACAGGTGTCTACTGAGCTCATCATTGTTCCTAAATGGCTGCCTATTGCTGCCATGCACCCTGTCGACTACTACTCCACCTCCACCAAAAACTGCAGTGGTGTTTTCACTGAGGAGGAAGTCAAAAGCATAAGGGCCTTCTATTATGCCATGTGTGCTGAAGCAGATGCCATGCTGGGTTAGTTGACAGAAGTAATTCATCAGGGGACGGACCCTCCCAGCAGGAGGTAGTAGGTTTGACAGCTAACTTAAAGCTTAACCCATGTCTTTCAAATTTGACAAAGATGGCTCAAATTCAAACCAAACTTTGTTGCTGTGATAGCTAATGAAGCAGCACTAAACCAGCAAGGAGCCGTTTGTATCTCAGTTTCACAGATCCAAATATATACTGTAGGAAAAAAAGTAGTGTGAGAGAGAGACTTTCTGTGATCGTGTTGGCAGCACAACCAACATACCGCTCCAGCTATTAAAACAGGGGCGTAGCGTAACTGGCAACAGCAGTTAGCTAGATTTTAAGCATATCAGTAATACTAATATATCAAATGTACAGTGCTAATTGCACTGAATTTCTTTAGCTGTATTGCTGTTGATTCTGTGCAGCGTGTTGGAACATTTGGCTACTTTACTTGAATTATTCTCAGTGAAACTTCCCTGAATAAATAAAGGCTAAAAAAGTAGTAACTAACTTTTAAAGGCACAATGGGATGGTAAGTATATTTATACTGTATGGATATAAACATTTTCTCTCTAGAGTGCATCTCTACCGCCACTTAATGTTTGAATGAAGTCTTTTGAGCAGCGGTGCAATGGTTACTCTGTCTTCACCAGGCCAAGTGATTTCAGCTCTGAGAGAGACCGGTCTGCATGACAACACTGTTGTGATCTTCACGGCTGACCACGGAGAACTTGCCATGGAGCACCGGCAGTTCTACAAGATGTCAATGTTTGAAGGCAGCTCCCATGTTCCCCTGCTGGTCACGGGGCCTGGGCTGATGTCCGGCCTGCAGGTCAACGAGCTTGTGTCCTTGGTTGATCTCTATCCCACTGTGCTGGGTAAGGAAGTAGACAGAAACATGGGATTAAAATGTCTATTAAAGACTTGAAATGATTAAAATGGCTGTTGAAAGGTGTTATAGTCGTCAAAATGTGGAGGGACGACAGGGACGACTGTCTGTAAAAGCAACATAATAAAAGCATTAGTAGATTTAGATTTTAGTATTTTAACTTGATGTAACACACTTGTGTTTTTTGCAGACATTGCTGGTATTCCAGCAGTAGGTATTCTCAGTGGCCACACGCTCCTTCCTCTGCTATCCAAGGCAAGTGCATTTTCCAAGAAGCAACATCCAGACTGGGTTTTGAGTGAATATCATGGTTGTAACGTCAATGCCTCTACATACATGCTGAGAAGTGGCCGGTGGAAATATATTGCCTATGCAGATGGACTGAGTGTCCCCCCACAGCTTTTTGGTGAGTTCCTAACTTCAGAAAGTAAACTTCAATCACTCAATCCTCCTATGTTTTCAAGAACAAAAACAAATCTTAAAACACTGGCACCCTTTGATTTTTCTGTACTCTCTGTGTTTGCAGACATGACGAGGGACAAGGAAGAACTTCATAATGTAGCCCTCAAATTCCTAGATGTGCAGGCACATCTGGACAAACTATTGCGTAGTATTGTAGACTATCCAAAAGTCTCTACTACTGTGCATCTCTACAATAAAAAAGCATTTGGTGCCTGGCAACATAGTTTGGGGAGAAACTACAGCCAAGTCATTGCTAACCTCAGGTGGCATGTGGATTGGCAAAAAGATGCATTAGCCAATGAGAAAGCTATTGACAACTGGATCTCTGACTCTTTGTGATATTGTTTTTTATTGTTGTAATGACGGTTATCTTTAAGGTGTCTTTTTTAATGAGCTGGACTGAACCTTTGATTAAACATGGGTTATCTCACATCTATGACAATGTGAGAGACTTTGATGGATGGCTCTATCGCTCTTAATGATATTTATACTCAAACAATTTCATTGATGCATAATCTCAGAGTATGATTTACAATGTACTAGGTTCACACTTTGACTTAATCTGGATTTTAATTTTAATTTTTATATTTCACATATCTGATCATTTCGCACAAACTTTCAGAGGGACTTAAATGTAACATGACATGACTATATTCAAATATTTCCATTGGTAAATTATTTTCTTTCCCCAAATAAATTCATATTTAGTTAACGTTTTTGTCGTTTTGTTGTTTTTGCTTATATCTGCACTCTCTCAGTGGACAGAACTGCAGGTCATTTTATTTTGAAAATACAAGGGCGGATGTAGTCACTTTTCTTTCACTTCCGTGTCACCCAACAGGAGCAGAGCCACTTCACGACGTAAACAGTGGGTGTTCCCCCAACATTTGCAATACTTGCGTGTGTAAATGCCGAACTAACTTATTAAAGAACGTTGACCTGTTATGTATCAATGAAAGTTTGAAACCAGGTCTCATTCTGAGGCTGTTACTTAGTTTAGAGGCTCTGACAAGCTCACAGCTAGTGCTACATATACTTAGCTATCCAACACTGCTAACAGTTAAAGCCCAGCTGGCTAATTTAACAGTTTACTATCAAGTCAGCTGGTCCTAGCGTAAATTATCTCATCAAACAGACGCCTTGTTCATCCACCCATAACGTTATGCCTTAAACGTGTTATCTGGGGGTTGGTGATGCCATTTTACATGTGTCTTTGTTCCACCCAGAAAATTGCCAGATGTCTAATAAAGAAGTGAAAGCAGCACTGAAAAGTGCCAGAGAGGCCATAAAAAACAAAGAGTTCAAAGACGCTCTGAAACACTGCAAGGTAAAGCATCTCTGATACACACACTTACCAAGGACTATGGTCACTGGTTTTTTGTATAGCTGACTTTGCTCTTTTTCCTTGTGTTTTTAGGCTGTTTTGAAACTTGAGAAGAACAATTATAATGCATGGGTATTCATCGGCTTGGCAGCCAGCGAACTGGAGCAACCAGATCAGGCACAGACCGCCTATAAAAAGGCCGTGGAGCTGGAGCCCGAGATGCTGCTGGCATGGCAGGTGAGGTGGGAAGATGTAGTGGTTGATGCTTGCAGGTACTTCCGGGCTGTTATGTCACTGCTGTGTTGTTATGGTGTAGCATATTATACTACATCTCTCCTTGGCCACAGTAATTATGAACTGCGTTTTTTTTTTAGGGTTTGGCAAATCTTTATGAGAAGACAGATCAGTGGGATTTTAAAATTGAGCTACCCAACATTTACCAGAAGCTCGTTGAGCTGTATGCAAGGTGACGTATGGAAAAACCTCTTCAAGATGTTTCTTAAAACTACACAGGAAGTTGTGATGTATTTACTTTCTCCCAAGTTAACTCAGAACATGCTGTCGTTGTGACTGGTTTAACATTTAATTTGCAATGTTATATATTCTCATTATGTTCTCCATTAACAGCTGTGACAAAAATAAATGTTACGAGATGATCGGTAAGCTGTCGGATATCTATCAATCTGACAAAGAATATTTAAAGGTATGTAATTTAAAAGCACATTTGTTCAATGGAAGAAAATACACTACTTTTTACACATTTGAAATTAATTTGTATTGTTTGCACATAGTTGGCAAAGGTTTGGCTGCAGCTCATTCAGGTGAAGGAAGAAGAGGCTGTGGACAAGAAAGAGTTACTGCAGCTGTGGCAACAGATGACCCAACTCCTCTCAGACTGCCCCAATGAGGAAGAGCGGGACAATGAAACTCAACAGCATGTAAGATGTCTGCAAATGTGGACTTAAACTCAGCAACATGTGTGTTTCTTTGCTACACATTAAGAGTCCCTCACCTTCGGTCTACTAGTTAGATCATATGTTTCTGAATGCTGCTCGCAGTGCAGATATTTCTACCCCATTTGTCTTTTGGTAACTGTTCTGTTTGTGTTCATCAGTTAATCACAGCATTCGAGAAGGCCATGGTTCTCATGGACCCTGTACCAGGAGAGCAACACAAGAAGGTCTCAGCTGATTATGTCAAATGTCTCTCTAAAGTAAGCGCACCTTATCTGATGTCTATCTCACCACCACAGAAATTCAAGGATAATTAGAATGTGCCTCCTCATACTTACACATACTTACATCCCTGTACATTGATGTCCTTAATCCAATGCTCATTATGAATCCTCTTTTACTATAGCTGCCCAAAGAAGAACCCAAAATGATAGAGGCATGTGAGTCCATGCTGTCCCTCTACCCTAACCAAAGTTATCCTCTTGAAGTCCTTTGTTCTCACTACCTCAAAACAGGTAACAGACTGTTGTCTTGCTCAATGCTATGATTTACAAATATTCATATTACCTTATACTGTTGTCCTATTCAAGCATTGAGGGGAATCTTAGGCTTTTGGACTCAGTATCACTCTCAGTATTCAATATATATTTTGTTTGAAGGTGTTCAGAATGAGGACGCAGTCAGCTGTTTCTCCCGCCTCCTTGATCTGGCTCCTGACAGTGGACTAGGTCACTTGGGTCTGGGCACCAAAGCACTGCAGGAAGGGAGGTTTAAAGATGCCATTAAGGACCTTACACAAGGTTAGTCTGTGCATCAACACAGAACAGATTCTGTTCTCACCTGGACATTTCATACTGAGACATGCACTTTGTTACATATCTGTATTTTAGTGCTAGCTATACACAATATGTCTCTTCTCTTTTATTAGGTCTGAAGAGAATGGGCTCCAGTACAGGATGGTGCAGTCTGGCTGAAGCTCAGTTTAAAATGCAGAGATACTCAGACTGTGCTATGTCATGCTCCCAAGGTATGTTTAGTCTGCTGTATCACTACGTTATCCAGATGTAATGCTAGTGGTAATTAATATGTCCTAACAGACTTCCTCCACAGTTTGTTTACCAAAAAAGAAATAGCATTTGTGATGTTTTCCACCATTTTCAAAGGGCAGCTATGTTTAGACCCTGAAGCAGAAGGTGAACTTCACTGTGTGTCTGGTTTCTATTAGGTCTGACCGTGTGTGTTTCCGGAGACAAGGAGCTGAGGGTTAAACTGCTGAAGATGAAGCTTGAGGCTTTAGTCAGGAGTGGGGGAGACACGGCTGCAGACCAGGCTTTGGAGACATTCTCACAGGTAATTCAAAAGAAAAATATTGAAAATATGGAGTAAAGCGAAATTATGTTTTGTGATACTGTATAGATTTAGATTTCTCAATAAATCTCAATATATTGCCTTGCTTACAGTATTGCTATATGTTGCATTGAATTGTAATCCCTGTATCATGATAAGCATAGTATTGCTGGATTCTTGCCAATACACAGCCCTACAGGTAATGTCATTGACTAATACTCTGTTCATTCAGCATGTTGTATGTACTGTAATTTAGATTTTTCCTTTTTGGGTATGAAGCAATTCAGCAGTTAACATTTTTTTCTGGGTTCAGTATGAACATATTTTACAGTTGTAACCTTGGATATACATGCGTTGCACTACATGATATCAAAGTAAATGTCTCTGTGTTTATTGTTTTTCTTTTTTTAGATCCCAGGTGCTGAAAAAGACCCAGTTCTAGTCGCCCTTAAAGGACGAGCATACCTTAACAAGGGAGACGTTGATGAAGCACTTAAGGTTGAAAACCTTTCACCTACTGAACTCTGTCTGTGAAGATGTCCGATCTATTATAACACTTGGTGATAACAGCTTGAGATACAATGTTGTCCTCTCTTTTACTATAAGGAGCAAAAGAAAAGGATCTCTTGTATTAGACACAAGATATATTGATACGTGTTAAACTAATGTGTCTTCTGTAGGTGTCATCAGAGCTGGTGGTCTCTAACCCTAATCTGGCCCAGGGGTTTGTACTGAGAGGACTGGCGCAGTTGGCTCAGGGCCAGCAGCAGCTGGCAGAGGAGAGGTATAAACTGATTTATTTTTGTGTGTGTGTGATATTTTAATCTGTGGCCATGCATTCTCTTAAAGGGCCAGTTTGTAGCATTATGGGGGATCTATAGACAGAAATGGAATATAATATTCATATCTATGTTTTCACAAGTGTATAAAGACCTGAAACTAAAATCGCTGTGTTTAGCTTAGAATGAGCCCTTCATATCTACATAGAGCGTGGATCCTCTTCACGGAGTCAGCTGTGTTGCACCGCCATGTTTCTACAGTAGCCCAGGACAGACAAACCAAACACTGGCTTTAGGGAGAGACTTTTTAGCATTTTTCTGTTCCCTGAAGGTCATCATAATGGGTGAGCAGAGGGGTGTTTAGTTGGTTGCAATCTGCAACCACACTGCTAGATAGATGCCACCAAATCCTGCACACCTTTAAACAATCAATTTGTGTGGTGCAAGAAAGTGAATTCTCCGTGGTGAACTTTTCTCGATTGCTCCTCTGTTGTTTAGTTTCCTAAAGGCGGCTAGCCAGAGCCCAGACTGTGGAGAGTATTATTTCTTGCTGGGACGACTCTACTGGGCCATGGGAGAAGAGACCCGAAAAGATAAAAGCAAAGTCCATACGCATTTGCTTAAGGTTAGTACAATTATTGATATTTTATAATTTTATATTCATTAAAAAAAATGAATGTAATCTCTAAAATATTGATGGTTCGTTCTATGAAAGATTAGTGTTAAAGGACTTAACTTACACACTTGTGAAATGTCACAGTATGGTTATTATTGCCAGAAGTCAAGTGTGGTGCTGAATGGCGTCTTAGTTTGAAAGTTTCATTTGTCCATTTCAGGCTGCAAAGTTAGACCCACACCTTGGTTGTGTATTCCGCTACCTTGGGCATTACTACCGCCAGGTGGCAAATGATCACGGCCGCTCACGAGGATGCTATAAGAAGGCCTTTAAGATGGACAACGATGATGCTGAGTCTGGAGCGGCCTCCGTGGATCTCAGTATGGAGCAGGATGACATGGTGAGTGGATTAGTTGGCGATCAGACACAAACGCCAACGCTGCAGTGTTCAAATTGTCAAGATGTGGTATTGGCACTTTGTTGGGGTGTTTCTTTACAGGTGCATCTCTTTAGTCTTGACCCTCCCCATGCTCCTCTTTTCCCTATTCCCTATTTTATTCTCCAATCCTTTTCCCCCAAATCCCATAGGACACTGCTTTAGCAATACTTCAGTCAGTGATTGAGAAAGCCACTCCGGGCTCAGCTAAATGGGCTTGGATGAGGCGGGGGCTGTACTACCTAAAGATCGGAGAGAATCAACAAGCTGTAGCTGAGTAAGAGTTTCAAATCTCAAACAATGGTTATTTTACTAAGTCTTTATCATTTGTATTATTAGAATACGAGCATGACAATTTCATTTATGTTTAAAGTCTGCAGGCAGCTCTGAGAGCAGATCCAGAGGACTGGGTGTGTTGGGAGTGTTTAGGTGAGGCCTACTTAAACTGCCGGAGTTTCACAGCCGCCCTGAAGGCCTTTGGTAAGGCCCATCAGCTTCAACCCGCCTCCATCTACAGTGTCTACCAGGCTGCTGCTATCAAACAGACCCTGGGCAAGTTCAAAGAGGCTGTTGCAGAGTTCTTGCAGATCACAGAGAAGCAGGACTATGTGCCTGCCCTTAAAGGTAGGTGTTTCCATTAATGTATCCGAGACCTTACCTTTGTTTTAGTCAAATAGTCGTATGTCTGAATATTGCCATTTAATCAGATTGTTATGATCTGTTCAGGTCTTGGGGAGTGCCAGCTGTCTCTGGCAAAAAGTTTAATGGAAGACTGCAGAGATGGGGGAGCCATTGACCTCATTCAGCAAGCCATACAGAACCTCTTCAGGTAATGACTAGACAATAGTTTAATCTGTAAATCATAAAGATAAATAAGGCTTTGTCCTTAATTCATTACAATTCAGTGTCACACAGACTCTTTGTCTGATTTTTATTGATTTATCATTTCACATTTCTTTGCTCTTCAGAGCTGTGGAGATGCGTCCAGACCTGTCCTGTTTGTGGAAGCTGCTGGGAGACGCTTGCACCGCGGTCTGCACCGTGTCCACAAACGGTGCTCAAGTTTTAGTGCCAGCCCCACTGGCTGGTTTAGACCCCAACACCCAGAGTCACGCACTGACCCAGGCCCAGACACTCAAAGTTGGTGAGAGGTAAGACCACAAACAGGCATAGATGTTTTCCAAGCTGCATATACCATTGCTACTCTGTCAAATCAGCCATTTATAATGACTTAATGGTCCAGGGTTGTCCCCTGTTGGCCAAGCTTAGAATCTGAAACACTGAACATTAAGTGCATGTTTTTGTCTGCAGGTGTTATGGCCGTGCTTTGAAGTTGATGTCTGAGGTTCCCAGCCTTTGGAATGACCTAGGACTCAACTATTACCATCAGTCCAGCCTATCCTGCTCAACAGAGGATGACAAGAATGCTCCATCGCTGCTTCTGGAGAAGGCCCAGCAGGTATTTCACACAAACCTGCAGTTGTGCATTGTTTCCTCCCAGATGTATTTTTAAGAGTTTTTTTGTATCTCTTTTCAGTGTTTAAAAAAAGCTATCATGATGGACAGTGGGACCCATAGCTACTGGAATGCCCTGGGAGTGATTTCCATGAGCAAAGGTAATAATATATTAGTTAATGAATAATATGCCACCTCAGTCATGTTAATAAGAGCGGTCTATCCCATTGGGTGTATAGATTGATTGGCTGGTCAATGTGTACTTGACCCATCAATATATCATTGGTCAAAAATAAGTGCAGTATTGACTGATTCCTCTAACTAGATTAATTTATTCTGTGTGGGATTGTTGCTCTCGTTGCTTTGCCCTCGGAAATTAGTGCAAAGTTTTATGAGTTTTTGAGCACCCCAGAGAAAAATCTGCTTCCATTTTCATGGTGAATGAGGAATTGCCACGCCAACTGCTTTCAACAAAACTCACAATATTCAGGTTCACATATCATCAATGTCTTAAGGCTGTTTTACTTATTTTAAATCTAAGTAGGCGGAGCTTCATGGTCCAATTGGCTTTGTTGTAGAGCAGATGGAGCTGGACATGTGTGTTGAATTTAAAGTCAACCGGACATATGGGTTTAGGGGCGTGGCCTATCAAACAGCTAGGGGGCGCTAGCGGGTTATTTTGTCATATCCGAGCATGGGACCCATAAAATATCTAATCTTTCACCAGTCCTGATAAGCCTGCCAAATTTGGTGAGTTTTTGAGTATGATAAAGCCCTCAAAAATGGGATTCCATGCGTGAAATAATAATTCTAGCGAAGCCAATAGGACCTTTGCGGCCCGACTGTTGGTCGGTGCTCGGGCCCTAACTATATATGTAAATGTACTTCTTTCTGTTCAGGTCTTGAGAACTTCGCTCTGGCTCAACATTGCTTCATCAAGTCCATACAAGTTGAACCAAATGTATGTAATGCACATTTGTTCAGGGGATGAATAGTATTTTCGGAAACTATTCTAACGTTCTTATGGGACTTTTTAATATTTTGTTACAGAATGTTGTTGCTTGGACCAACCTTGGTACCCTGTATTTGAAGAACGACAATATCAAGGTTTGTGTGTGTGTGAGATACATTTTTTTAATATATGTTTACACAGTTGACTGACGTTTTCTTTGTTAAAGTGCGGTCTTATTTTCTTAGCTTGCACACAAGGCCTTCAAGATTGCCCAGTCGCTGGAGCCGCTCTATGTCAACTGCTGGATTGGACAGGTACAAATACTAACAAGGAAAAGGATAATTATGTTTTTTTGTTTGGCCATGTTAAGGAATATGAAAGACGTGTAAGCTGGGTGTGAGTTCTCATGATGTTTTTGATAATTTTTTATATTTCTTGTATTTCTTTAGTTATATACACATTTCATTGAGCAATGCAAGGATTTCAAAGTCAGTGGTACATTAGAAATACTATGTTCTTGGCTAATATCAACTGTAGTTTGATTGTTGGTCAGTACAAATTTGAAATACATGTACAAATGTTTGATTAGACTAAAATAATAATAAAACACTTGATGAATTTCTGTCTAAATTATAGTTTTGTCCCTTTTGTCCTCTCACCAGGCGCTGATAGCAGAGAGAGTGGGAAGCTATGACACCATGGATCTTTTCAGGCACACCACTGAACTCAGCACACATGTGCGTGACCTCCCAAAACCACTGGGGTTGCTTTTGTAATTCTCACTCATTAGCTGACATATAACAGTTTAATCTTTTTTTCAACTGCGTCTTTGTGACTCTGCTATATGTTCAGCTATAAGCCTTTTGCTACTACAAGCAAATGATAAGGAGTGATACCTTATTTAAACAATGTGTATTCTGCCTTTCTCTGCTTTTTTTCCTGCTCTCTCTCCATCTCTGTACCTCTCCTCTTTCCCTGGCAGATGGAGGGAGTGAAAGGTTATGCCTACTGGGTGTGTTCCACCCTGCTGGATAAGAGCAACAGAGACTCTGAACTTTACCGCTACAACATAGTCCAGATGAATGCCATCTCTGCTGCTCAGGTGGCACTCAGCAAGTACACAGGTACTGCATCTATTTGTGTGTTGATGTGCCTTGGAAGCATTTGGGTCATGTGCAATTAGAGCCTGATGTTGTGTGACATGAAGTTTGTTTTGCCTCCCTCCCAGAGAGGATCCAGTCTGACCCTGATGCCTTCATTATGCTCGGTTTCCTGAATGAGCATCTGCAGCTGAAGAGGCAGGCCTTAGCGGCTTACAAAAGGTGCCTGAATCACACCGACTGACTCCAAAAGCTCACATTTGAGGCAGTGTACCAAGAAAAGAACGAGAGACAAAATATTTGTATTTAAATCACCTTTCTTACTCTTAACTCTCTTTCCTCAGAGCCGTTGAACTGCTTAAGTTCATGTCCTCGACCGAAGAGCTGGCCTTTGCTCTGGGCAGCTATGGACGTGCTTTGTGGTAACGACCAGCTTTCTTATTACCATGTACTTAAACCATTTTTGATAATACTTACAGAATACCTCTAAATCCATTCTTTGTATGTCCCACTGTGTCTTTTGCAGCACCTCGGGTCAGTCAGAGGAGGCGGTGCGTGTTTATAATTCCACTCCACTGCAGGAGCTCAGTGATCTGGCTGGGCTGGCTCTTGCCTACTGCAGGGCAGGACTCATCCCAGAGAGCATCAACAGTGAGCACTGACATCAGAGATTGTGCACGTGTTCATTAAGAGTGAATGTGACTAAATCGTTTTATGTATATTGTAGCCTATGAACGTGCTTCGACTGTGGCTTCCACTGAGAAGGAGAAGGCTTACATCTTGACAGCTCTGGCTCTGCTTCAGCACCGGCAGGGTAACCTAGACTCAGCCAAGACTCTGCTGTTTAAATGGTGAGTCCACATAGTTGTATGGACCGTACCGGTGGTTCTGTAATAATAGTACTTGTACAATGCTTGCTTCAAAGCTAAAAGTATATATCTCTATGCTTTCTGTCTCAACAGCTCGATGTTAAAGGAGCCAATCTCAGAGTCTCTGCTGTGTTTGTGTGCCCTGGGGTTAGTCCACAGTGATGCGACACTAGCTGCTGCTGCCCTGACTGAGTTGCTAAAGCAAGGTTCAGCCTCTGTGAGTGTTATAGAGCAGCGATGTCTCCTCACCTGCGCCTTGCTCGCCCTGCAGGGCAACTACAGCGCGGTGCAAAGAGAGGCTTCCAGAGCTGTACACAGGTAAAATAAACCGCTTGTTTAAATTGTTTAGCGTACGCTGCTTAAGTGCTGTGCCCTACAATACCCCCATTTCACTTTTAGAAAATACCAATTATACATTGGTGTGATCAAACTGCACTTTTGACACTGAAGGCCAGATTTACGGAGCCTTTTGCACCTTGTTCTACATACATTTCGTGGAGGATTGTGCACGAAGTGTGTTTGATTGCATGTATCATTACATTTACTATCATTAGTTTTGGGTCAGTTCTGGATTGAAATGTCAGGGATATTAAAGTAAGTATGTGGTTGAAGAATGAACTGACTTACAGTGTATTCGATTGAAATGTGCAGGTATCTTCTCTGTTGCATTTGTGCATTTGTGTAGTTCCCTAGACAGTGAAGCAACATATCATACACATATTAATTATTATTTTTATGGGAAAAGCCTATACATGAGGTACAAATTGTACAAAGGTTCCATATGTGTTATTTACAGCAATCCTGGAAACCCATCTCTCTGGGCCCTGCTGTCCAGGCTGGTACCACAATACTACCCCAAGAAGGCTAATGTAAGGCTGCATACACACACAAACGTTACACACATCCCAAGCACAAACACAGGAAATCTGTTTTACTCACACACATTTAACTGAGCAGCCTCATCAACGTTTGCTGCAGTGCTGCTGGACAGTTAGAGAGGAAGGGATCATGGTTTTGTCTGCTGTGTATTGCAGGGCGGCGCGATGGCTGGTCATGTTGCCGGTCTCTCCGGTATGACCCAAGGAAAGGTGAGGGACGGGCTGTATATTTATGCTTACAATGGCTTTGTGTATGTTTTTTCTGTTTGTTTGCCTCAACTTTATATAGTCTGTCGTTTACTATATAGTGTTGAATCTATGTTACACTGTAGTTAAGTCAGCTGCCCTCTCTTAGACTATTAGTCGTTAATCACTCTTTTTGGTCTGAGTCTACTTCTTTAGTCGATTAGTTGTTTTTTATGATTTTTCCATGCTGAACAAGAAATGTACAAACACATCTTTGGTAAACACAAGATGGTGCTTTTGTGTGCTTATTTGTGGTTTTATAGATCTGTCCATTAATTTAACTCATCAATTATTCAACAAAATCCAGAGTGTTAGTCGACTAAGAATGTCTTTGCTCAAGGATAGCCCTAATCCAAACTACTCGCTACAATTTAGTCCACAACACTGTCAATGTCAAGGTATATTTGCCACGCTGTTTGTATATGAATCTGATCTGTTGTAACATTTGTGTCCTGCAGAGGGCATTGTTGTACAGTGGAGTGAACCAGCTGGCTAGTGGGAGACATTCTGGAGAGGACAGTCACAGGAATGCACTGAAGACTATGCAGAGAGCTGTGATGCTCTGTCCTGGTATAAACACACACACACACACACACACACGAAGGCCTTAAACTACCTCACAAACAACCACATACTTATCATTGGAAATTGAATAAAATAGATGTCTGGAAGAAGTGAGACAAAAGTCAGTATTAGGTAAATTATCTAATTTAAATGAAATCTAGTGAAATACTGTGTATGGTAAACCACTGTGTCTTTTAGACAAAGGTGTTGCTATAGACAGTAAATTCACGTTTTACAGCTTTGTGGCACAGAAAATCTTGTTCTTGTTTATCCCTATTCTCTAAATGTAAAGCTACCTTTCACCTACAAAAGTGATACTGTGAAACGTCCGAGGGATCTGAGTCTCCACTCTTCTCTTTACTTTCAGATGATCCAGCAACATGGGCAGGATTAATGGCTGCCTGTCACACAGAAAATACTTCCTGTTATCTTTCAGGTTCTGCTCCTAGCAGACGAGGACTGGAGCAAACACTCATGTCAGTGGTTTCTGAGAAAGGTGTGTGCATTGGCGTGTTTGTGTATGTGTGTGTTTTATGGTCTTTACAATTTTGTGTGTGTTTGAGTGTATAACAGACACTTTTCTGTATCCCAGTGCATAACGTGGAGGAGATAGAGCGCCCCCTAGCCCAGGCTCTAGAAGGCTGGGTACTAAAACAGGCGGTGACTGCTCTCATGTTGGGTGGCCAGCTGGAGCAGGCTGAAGCCCTCTGCTCACAGGTGGGATACAAACACACGTTCACACACAACCTCAATATCATTATCTGATTTGCTTTAGACAGAAATGAACACAGGGGAAATCATACAAGTTACATGTGGGGCCTCCTCTTTCCATTGCTGGGTTCCTCATGCTCTGCCTGCTTTGTTCCAGGTGCTCAATGTTTCTCCAGAGCACCCGGCAGTGATGCTGTCACTGAGACAGGTGCAGTGTCAGCGCCTCCTACTGGCCGGTGGTGGTACTGTGCTCCCAGACTCTGTGCTGGAGCAACTCCACAACACGGTGTTGATGAACCCCACCAACCCTGGGGCGTGGCATGTAAGTGGACACTCGCATCCTTTCAATACCATACCAATATTTGATCGCAGTAACTTAATGAAACGCTTTTAGTCTGTTGTTTAATGGCACAACATTTTAAGCAGCGCCATACCACATTTTGGTCGCACAGACAATTAACTCTGTTACATAGCGAGACTTGAAAATAATGATAGTTTCAGTCTTGGGTAGTCATTAGTTTAAGTGTTGAAATGTTGTTTTTTTTTCAAACAGCCATGTTGTCTTGCTTCCACTGGCCGAATGAAGACCATTTCTGTGCCTTATTTGAGACCTCATAGTGCTGCACTCATCATCAAATGGCAGCTACCAGCATGGGGGAAGCAGCAACTGCGCCAGGCTCACTCTGTAAAAGTGTGAACATATTGGCGGATAGCCTTGGATAATGACCAGAAATGTTGCAGCATAAATGTGGAGTTAAAATGTGTAGCAATATCACAATGTCATAGACCAGTTACATACGTCCTTTCTGAATCAACACGCAGTCGACCGTTTTATGAACTGATTGCAAATATATTGTCAAAGAAAATCTATCTTCAAATCTTTATCTCACATTGCCTGAAACAATCTCTTCTCCGCCCCTCTTCTTTCCTTCACCTCTCCTATTTCCTCTGCCCCCACATCCTGCTCTAAATCTCACACTCTCACCTCCACTCCCACTCATTCTTGATTTCCAATCGCTGTCCTATTCTCCTCCTCCCCAGTGGCTGGCTGAGGTGTTTCGTAGCCAGGGTTTGCTGGTTCAGGCCGTCATGGCTTACAGGCAGAGTCTGCAGCTAGCCTCACAGCTCGGCCTGCACAGCAGCCAGGTGGCCAGCCTGCTCCGGCTAGCACTGCTAGCTCTAGGAAACTGTATGGTGAGTTCCTGCGTAGGCCGTGACATGAATCTAGATCCAAAATATAAGGTGATAAAGTACAGCTATCACAGCACAACTATCTGAGACATCGACATCCCCTGTCAGTGGGCAGAAAGTAGGTTGGTGAGATGAAAGATGGGTGAATATCCAGCAGAATTATTGGATCAGCAGTCAGAGCCAAGCAGAAATACTAGCAAGCCAAGAAGCTTCCTTTGTGATTTATCTGAGGGGTTTTTATTCCACTTCTCAAAGGACACCAACTCCCAATACAATTCTTTTTTTATTTGACATTTTGCTAACTTGATGAAAATCATCTAATTATGATTACAGCCACTGCTCCTCTGGAAGCCGTTACTTACGCAGTAGGCAGGACATATTGTTAGCAACAATATGGTTAAACACATTACAAGTTTAGTAGCTGAATAATGCTACTCTTTGCTAGTTTTAGTCTTAACTTTGTGTGATCTGACCCCTCAGGCGGGTGTCCCAGGAAATGAGTGGAGGGACATGATAGTAGAAGCCACCACTGAAGTCTTGAAGCTGGGTTCATCTCCTATGGCCCTCCTCTTCCAGGCCCTGCTCCAATACGGGACCAAGATGGCTGCCAGGTCAGTGATTGTCACTGTGTTCTTTTTTCAACTGCAGCAGCTAGTAGCCACACGAGTGTTGCAGGTGTGTGGGTAGGTATGAAAATGATTTAATTCCATCGGCTTGTAAGTGAAATATATAATCTAAAGTGATTAAATGATTCATAACATACCTGAAACGTCAGATTTATGCCCCCCATCTGTCTTTTCAAGATGTTGGTACTTTTGAAACTGCAGAGCAATTTACAAAGCAACACATTGCAGCCTGAACACAATAGCCTTCTGTCAGTAGCTCACAGGCCTGCCAGGAGGCTTAATCAGAATGTTATATTCATCAGAGAGCTGAGGAGAACCATTGTGCCAATCATCAACTGGATCATTTCTTTGAGAGATGCTGCACAACTCCCCTGTGACAAGCATAATTGCAATATTAAAGGCCCTTTCATGCCTGAGACATGTTTCATTTGATCATATATAAAACAGAGAGAATGGTTATAGATTCAGACAGAAGTACATTGGTGCCAGCTCATTTCGGCTAGACAACAAACCAGATCAGCATCCATCCCATTCCATTTGTTTTTGAGAAAAGTGTTGTTTACATCAACACAGGCCGCACAATTAGCAACACTCACACACATGTTTCTTCCCATTTAATTCACACGGTCCTCTTCTAAATGTTTGGCGTGTATGAGACATCCAGAGAATGACATTGAAGTGATTTTGGTTAACGAGTAACACGGCTCATGTTATACCTTTTTGCCCATTTCTGCCTGTGCCTTCTGCAGGGAGACGAGGCGTTTGTTGGAGAGGCTGGCTTACTCTCCAGACGTCCCCGTGACAATGGTGCATGTGTCCAGCTGGTACCTCCTCAGACACCTGCATGCCAAAAATGACCAGGACCTAATGAATGTGAGCACACAGCTGCCTCACAGCTCCACTGGCACTCAATCTAATCATATTTTGTCGAAAAATGTATTAATTTGAAGTGCCTATTACCCAACATGACTTCTATGGAAAAAGACTGAAACTAGTCGGCCTTGCATTTTTTTTACTAACTGTGATAGTGATCATATTTTCTTATCTTTTTTTGCAGGTCCTTTTGCAGCATGCCAAAATGAATGGTGATAAAAGACTGCTGGAGTTTCATTCACTGCTTGCCTCTTCTTCATCCTGAGTCTACAGATTCATCACTATGAAATCATGGAGCGGGGATTATAACGGGATTATACATACGATGCCTATAAAAAGTATTCACCCCCCTTGGATGTTTTCCCCTTTTGTTGCTTTTATACATGAAATCATGGTCAATATAATTTGGCTTTTTTGACAAGAATTTGCAAAAAAAGCTTCTTTCATGTCAAAGTGAAAACAGATTTTTACAAACTAATGTCAATTAATTAAAAATATATAGTGTAAAATACTCACCCCCTTTAACGTGACTGACCTAATTCAACAGAGGTCCAGCTAGTTGATGCCAGCAGTGTCACAAGTAGTGAAATGGAGATCACCTGAGTGCAGCTGATGTGTGTCAAGTGATTGTAGTATAAAAACACCTGTGTCTGGGAGGTCCAGTCTCTGGTTCATCAGTATTCCTGCTACAATTGCAACATGAAGACAAAAGAACACTCCAAGCAACTCAGAGAAAAGATCATTGAAAAGTATAAGTCAGGAGATGGCTACAAAAACATTTCCAACTCACTGGACATCCCCCAGAGTTCAGTTAAATCCATCATTAAGAAATGGAAGGAGTACGGCACTTGTTTAAATCTGCCTAGAGCTGGCCGTCCTCACAAACCGAGTGACCGGGCAAGAAGAAGACTGGTGAGGGAGGCCACCAAGACACCCACGACCACTGTGAAGGAGTTAAAAGCTTCAGTGGCTCAGATGGGAGAGACTGTACATACAACAACTGTTGCCTGGGTTCTTCACCAGTCGAAGCTGAGTGGTAGAGTGGGCTATTTTTTTCAACAGTGTCTTTCTCTTTGCCAAAGGCATGTGGGAGACTCCAAGGTCATTTGGAAGAAGGTTCTTTGGTCTGATGAGACAAAAAAATTAGCTTTTTGGCCATCAGACTAGACACTATGTTTGGTGAACACCAAACACTGCACATCACCACAAACACACCATCTCCACCGTGAAGCATGGTGGTGGCAGCATCGTGCTCTGGGGATGCTTCTCAGCAGCAGGCCCTGGAAGGCTTGTAAAGGTAAAAGGGAACATGAATGCAGAAAAAATATCGCCAAATCCTGGAGAATAATCTGACTCGGTCTGCAAGAGAACTACGACTTGGGAGAAGATTAATTTTCCAGCAAGACAACGACCCCAAGCATACAGCAAAGGCTACACAGAAATGATTCAAAGACAACAAGGTGAATGTTCTGGAGTGGCCAAGTCAAAGCCCAGATCTCAATCCAATCGAGAATTTGTGGCTGGACTTGAAAAGAACTGTTCACGCCCGATCCCCGAGCAACCTGACAGAGCTTGAGCTGTTTTGCAGGAAGAATGGAGATAAATTGCAGTGTCCAGATGTGCCAGATTGAGACATATCCACACAGACTCAGTGCTGTGACTGCAACCAAAGGTGCATCTACTAAATACTGACCTGAAGGGGTTGAATATTTATGCAATCATTTACTTTACCTTATATATTTTTAATTAATTTACATTATTTTGTAAAAACCTGTTTTCACTTTGATATTAAAGAGGTTTTTTTTGCAAATTCTTGTCACAAAAGCCAAATTATATTGGCCATGATTTCATGTATAATAGCAACAAAAGGGTGAAACATCCAAGGGGGGTGAATACTTTTTATAGGCATTGTAAACTGAAATAATCACTTTTCTGGGTCTCTTCACCACATAAGAAATCATATCAAACTGGACATTATGGATCTCATATCATATTTATTGGGGATGCATCATTATTTGGTTTTACATCATACAGATTTAAATCAATTAAATCAATTCAGCAAATCAAAATCATTGTGTTTTCACATATGTCTAATGAAATTCTCACAAAGTAACTAAGTAACTATGTCCACATTGAGGCTGAAATAAAGGATTGATCTTGATCAAAACTATTTTTTTCATTTTGATTGCATCCTAACGCACGTTGGTCCAACAATATAACAAGAATGGAGTATAAAGTAGATCATTATAGTATGAAAAGTACTAGAAGATGTACAGCAGTAACTATTGTAAACAATTACAGTTAATTATTGATAGTTCGTTTGTGAAAAAGGAAAAGAAAGTAACGGAAGGACAAGTAGAAAATGTACACCCTGAGATGTGAATTTTTACTCTTTGGTCATCTTGAGCTTTCATTTTCAATCCCTTCCTCCTCCACCTCGTTAGAAGGCCATACAGGTGTGGATCTGTTTCTCCACACCACTGTTTTTCAGGCCCTTACTTGCTAGCTGGACACACATGCTTGGTCATGAGAGTGCAGATGTTTTGCCCACAGCCCCAGCACGATTGCTTGATGTGTGGAGAACCCTGCTGTGTCCTCCTCTTACACAGTGAGCACACATCCACAGCACCACTAAGATGTGATGTTGCACTGCCAGGGTTTCTTAGACTATTAGCTACAAGCTGCTTAAGCTCGGTCAGGATGGCGTCTGGTGCCTTTGCGATGCCCCTGACCGTCACTCTTTTGGGGTCAAACACACAATCCTCCTCTAGACCACTGGGCACGGCTGCCATGCCACACATGGGGGGCACCCAAGCAGTGTCGTAGCCCTGCGTGCTCCAGGTGTACTGCATAGGATGGCTGTCCTTGTCAATACGCTTGACGCGGCCAACACGCACACGTAACTCAAGGACCACACGGTCTGAAGCGTTACTTTTCAATGGGTAACGTTCCGCTTTTTTCTTATCACGACTGACATACACGCCCTTTCCCAACATGCCACCCGATGACTGCTGAAAGCCATTTGCAATGATGGTCCGTGCACTGGCCTCGCTGGTCCCGTGGTACATAGTGTAGACACCGCTGTCTTTGGGCTCCTGAGACGCACCCAGCTCCACACGAGGAGAGTCGTCATCGTAGGTCACCTCCCAGCCAAAGAAGGGCAGTGACGTCATGTTTTGACAAGGGACGACGTTCAAGAGCAGCAGCCCTGTGAGAAATTCATACAAAAATGACATAATCCTCTAACAGATCTGACAGTATTTTGGTGCAGAATTAGAAATTACAGCTAAGTTATCAACATTCCTGACCCTATCTAAATACTATAGGATGCCATTTTTAACCCTTTAAGTTAACCTTAAGAGTTAACCCTTTAACTCTTAAAGTTAAAAGTTAACCCTTTAAGCTACGTAGGCTATTGCTAATTTTAATAAAAACGTTACCTGAACGAATATCTGTTACATTTACAGGAAAGCCACCAAATTCTTATTAAGCCAATTTACGTTTTTACGTTAGAATGTGGTGAGACAACTTATGTCAACATTTTTATGCGAGTAAAACGACGGACGTTGACTGACTTCTACGTTAACATTTAAGTTAAAAGTATCGTACTGCTCATGATCAACGTTAGCGTGTCAAATCTAATGAGTTATAATGTCGTTGAAGCTTTAACTTACCGTCAGCGAGGAGTCGTTTTCTCTGTATGACTTCGCCAAATTTCACTTTCTGTTCAGTAGATGGCTCGAAATGATTTATGTATTTCTTGCTTCCACCTGTATATGCTGTAGCGTTAAGATATACCTAGAAATGGTGTGACGTGTACTTATGGCCGGTTAGCTCAGTTGGTTAGAGCGTGGTGCTAATAACGCCAAGGTCGCGGGTTCGATCCCCGTACTGGCCACTTTGATTTTTTTGACCCTTTGACATTGTATTGAGTATCACTCGAGTATACAAGCTCTTTTGCATTGATATACAACTGAATTTATGCTTTTGTACTGTATTACATTTCAGATGCATGATTTTCAAGGAGGCTGGATTATCAATTGGGCAATAGCAACTGCTCCCAGGTTCACTGTGTATTTTGGTTTTGGTGATATGATCAGTTGTAACTTTGTCTGGAAATATGTACAACAAAGACTTTATACCAGCTGACATGTTAAGAACCTTGAGGCTGCAAGTGGGAAGCTGTTCTCCTTTTTCCTTCTTGTATAACATATAGAGTAGTGGAGTCAGAACGAGGCCTTTACATTGTGTAACTCCTATTGCTTTGCCCATGGAAATTAAATTACACACGTTTGTGTCATGTAAAGTGTAAAACCTGGCATGTCTGTCTCCCTGTAGCACATGAATAAGAAGCTAAACACAGGCACTTGTTACTATCTGGCTGTTAAGCTTTCACCACAGCTTTGATTTAAATTATCTTATCTTATCTATATTGCATGTCCTTTTGTAACTTGCTTAAATGCACGTTTCAGTTCGTTCAACTGTTTAATAGTCCTGCACATGCAGCTTTTTATAACAGCAAAAATTATGTAATTGTGAAACTAGGACAAAGACATACTGGGTCTGATAGTTTAGCAATGACATTTATTGGCTTTAGTTCTGTCACTTCAGTCACACATTTCAAAATTTTAATCACAGATGTTCACTGTCAGACAGTGGAAAAAGTCATTTTACATTGCACGTGATCATAATGCATGCTGATCAGAGTATAAAAAGCTAGTGTAGTAAAAATAACAGCTATGGTTCACTGTATACCAATAATTATTTGTAGATAATTTACAAAGAACCCCAAAACATGTCCAGCAGCATTAAACATGTTGCACCTATTACAGTTATTGTTTCATGTAAGGAAACCAAAAGTATGATAACATCCTAAATTTAGAATAGTTTTTCTAATCTATATCATCTTCCCTCCCCCCGGTCAGGGTTTGGCTGGACACACATGCTTGGACATGAGAATGCAGATGTTTTGCCCACACTCCCAGCACTGTTGCTTGATGTGTGGAGAGCCCTGCTGGGTCTTCCTCTTACACAGCGAACACGCATCTGCAGCACCAGCGCCACCTTGTCCCGGTTTTCCCGACGTCTTTGAAATAAGCTGTTGAAGTTCCTTCTTTATGGTGGCGTTCGGTGCCTTTGCGATGTGTACCACCGTCACTCTTTTGGGGTCAAACACACAATCCTCCTCTAGGCCACTGCGCACAGCTGTGAGGCCACACCTGGGGGGCACCCAGGCAGTGTCATAGCCATTAGTGTGCCAGGTGTACTGCATGGGATGGTTGTCCTTGTCGATACGTTTCACACGGCCAACGCGCACATGCAACACAAACACCACACGGTCAGTAATGCTACTGTTCAATGGATAATTAGATGCCTTTTTTATGTCACGACTGACATACACACCCGTTCCCAGCATGCCAACCGATGACTGTTTAAAACCATTGGCGAGGATGAGCCTTGCGCTGGCAACACTGGTCCCGTGGTACATGGTGTAGACGCCCCGGTTTCGTGGTTTCTGGGATGCCTTCAGCTCCAAACCAGAAGCACCATCGTCGACCACCTCCCAGCCAGAGAACTGCACCGACATCCTGAGTTAGAGATGTGGGTGATAGGGGATCCTGTCCAAGTCCCGTGAAGTTCTACAGTTCGGGGAGAAATGAATACAGCAACGTGTCATCATGGTATCATTATTATTATACTTAACAGAGACAAGTAGAAACATTTGGCTAGCTTAGACCTTTCTGTGGTGCACTGCATATATTTCTCAGGTTGTCTTAATGCCAATGTTTTACTTTAAGCACCTCTAATAGCCTTGTTGTTGAGAGGTGCTTTAACAATGAACTGGCCTGTCTTTGTGTCTTTTGTTGCTTTCACACTGAGTGACATTTTTGCTCACTGAATCATCTGTTTGGTTTCTTTGTCAGAAGTCTGTTAATCTTGTACAAGATGCATTGTTGTCTCAATAAATGATGCTAACTTGAATCGTGATAGCCTTGCTAGTTTCTCTTATTCGGTTACTGTTCTTTCTTTCATAAGATAGATAGATAGATACTTTATTCATGGGGACATTTGTTCGCTACAGCAGCAAAAAGATCCTTTCAACTATATTTCAACGTTATGGCGATCATGGCCTCCATGTTATAACTTATATACAATAAGTTATATATATCCGAAAAGTACATATCAATCAAATAAAATACAGGATGATTATACACCTTCAACTGTGTCAGCCTAAACTCTATGACTCTATCTTCTACTTTGTCATGACCACCCTGGCTATTTCATTGACTTTTTTTCTATAAAACTAGCAAAATACAAAGCTTTTCAACGTTAAAACATTGAGACCTCACCGTCAGTTAGCAGGCGTTCCCTCTGTTTGCTCAGTAAGTTTTACTTTCTGTTCGTTAGGTTTCATTTACCCTTCTGATTACGTCATATTTCTCTTCTTTCGTGGCCGGTTAGCTCAGCTGGTTAGAGCGTGGTGCTAATAACGCCAAGGTCGCGGGTTCGATCCCCGTACTGGCCATTGTTATCTTTGCACCGCTACGCTTTTATGGAATCTTTTCACTAAATACCTGAATTGCTAAACAGTTCGTTTGAAGATTGATAATGGCAATTGCTTGTAGTGGAATTAATGTCTTAAAAATAATTTTATTTATGTTTTTGTCATTGATTTTAATCAGATATATTACTGTAAAGTGTATGATGCTTATATGATATATATATATATATATATATATATATATATATATATATATATATATATATATATATGTGTGTATACTTTATTGATGTATGTATTTAGTTATGCATGTATTTATTAAATATTCGGTGTATTTATAGCCTAAATGTATTTATGCATGTCATTTATTGTATTCAAGATCTACTGTTATTGCACTTATTGCACTCATTGTCACTCCCCTGCACATCCCTTCTAGGTTTCTTATTTAAATACACTCGACACTTTTACATTACACTTACATCTCACTTGTTTATAGTCCTATTATCTGTTCGTTTGTGCACTTTATTTTATATTTTTCTTGACTTTATATTTTACTTTATTTTATATTTTACTTTACATTTTATATTTTACTGTACATTTTATTGTTTAATGTTATGCACCACCCGCCATGTCAAATTCCTTGTATGTGCAGCATACCGTGGCAAATAAACGGTTCTGATTGTCATTTGAACCTGCATTAACAGATTTTGACCACTTGAGGGCATTAGGAAACAGTCGTGAACACTTTCCGTCACCTTTTAAATCGATATGGCGAATTTGTTGGCAAACGTTTACACGTGGAGTGGCGGAACATTACCATTTGTTTGGAGTCGTGTTTCAGTCCACCTGGCAAAAGTAAGTCCAATACTTACTCTCTGTTAGCTTTGTTTTTAGTTTCTACTTACTCCTGAGGGGAACATCTGACTCTTAAGCTGCTAACGTTGGATCCTGCACTATGTTCACCTGTTGGGTAACTGTGTCTGTCTTGGTAGTGTGAGGTGCGGTCACAAACAACGCTGCCAAAACAGTAGTTACGGTCCGTAAAAACACACAGCTTAGTATCGTTGGAAAGCTCCATAAAACTAGGGGTAAGTGCAATGTGACCCAAGCTGATTCACTTAGACATAGAAGCCGAAATAGCTCAGTTGGGAGAGCGTTAGACTGAAGATCTAAAGGTCCCTGGTTCGATCCCGGGTTTCGGCAGGACTTTTCCCGTCTAGCGATGTTCTGTGGCGCAAAATAATTGAACAATCCTGCTAGGATAAACATTTAACACCTAGTGCTTTGTTATTGATATCCCAATGATATTTCATCGTACATCATGTGAGCAGGTTTAGACTCTAATAGTAACCTATTGTCTTGAAACATGATGTAACGGACAATTCTATTCCCACCCTTTTTACACAAATTACGTGTGTGTGTGTATGTGTAAGGAATAAATAATGAATAATAAGAGAACATTTAATATATACTATTACAATTTATTTTGTTAAAAATAAAAAAGTGTTAATATTGTCACAATCTTTACACAATAGTGTTCTCATCTCAAGTGACAAATCTGGAAAGATCAGTGAGATAAAGTGAAATTGTAGACAACAAATCTTACCTTTTTCAAATTGCACAAAATGAAATGTCATTAACAGATCTGCGTGTAATTAAGTTCCCGAATATTTCACAAAAGGTATTGTACTTCAAATCACAAGGTAATTTCTCTGATTTTCAGAGTGATTGAGTTAAATATAGCCACGGTCTTAATAACTGTGGGCTCATAGAATATGATGAAGCCAGTGATGAAACAGACACAGTGGCGTGCTTTTTGGTTTGAAAAGAGTTTGATTCAAGCTATTGCTTCAGTGTAGGTGTGACAGTAACAAGGAGCTCCTCTGCAGTTAGTTATGTCACAAGTCATGGAGCCAGCTTGCTGCAGACATGCCTGATATCCTTCTGAAGCTTCTCCGTGTCAAGGCGGGATTTGATGTCACCTATCTGTCTCAGGGACTCAATTGCATCATGCACAGACAGGAACCCTGTTCCAAAGAGAAGCAGGGTGTACAGAGGATCCATTTTAATAAAGTCCTACTGATCTCTTTCTGATCTCTGGTTTAAATGATTTAATCATCAGTTATCATGACCTTATAGTAGTAGTAGTAGTTAAGAACATACTGCCTAAAATGGAAATATTTTTCAATATTGCGTGCACTGTAAGAAGTAATTGCCAGTGTCTGCCGTGATGTGGACAGATAAACTTTCTTGTACAATGATGGGATATTAAATCTCTCCCCTTTCTTTTTCTGACTTCCTGCCTGTCTTGCCACGAATATTTATGCCACTCATCAAATATGTATCGCTCTTCTCCCCTCTAATACCATCTCCTTCCATCTTTTCATCCTACACTTAAAATAGAGTGATGGATGGCTCTCTCACACTGAGAGAGGTGGATGAGCGATGATTCATAGAGCAGTTTACTCCTTCTTTTATTTACTGGAGGAAGCCACTTCCCCATCTTCTATTTGTCTACACTTTAATAAGCGCGGGAGTCTGAAAGATGTTTACAGAAAGTGGGGAAGGTTTGAAATCTTTTGCCAGAGCTCCCAGGAGATGAGCTTCCAATTGGCAGTGAGGATGGATGTCAACAGCAGCTTGATGCAGAGCGAGGCTGCTGCACCGGGCTGCCTGGGTGTATTCCTATGGCTTGTCTATACTGTATGACTTATTAGCTTTGTGGTAGCATGAAGCAGCGGTGGCTCACATCTGTCTAATTTAAAAGTCCTGCTGTATTTTCATTTAGGACTAGGAGCTAATGTTAGTTATTGTGTTAGCTGGTAGTTTTCAAAAAGAGAGAGGCTTGACTGAAAGTAATTTTTTGACATGATGTAATTCTATATGCTTGATAATTGAAATCTATATAGTTCAGACCGTTATGTTGCTTATAAACAGTTATATATTAGTGGAGTCGTCGGGTCACTTTAATTTATGACTAATTATGGACGGTCTCTATTTTTCTGACTCTTTTGTGAAGCTTTTCTGCATGTGCAGTATGTGTGTGTTTACTCTCTGATGACAGCAAGTTATAGACAGTGATCACCCACCTTTGTGGTATTCCTGTTTGAGCAGCTGCAGCTCATGGCGAAGGCTGCTCTCCACTGAGGTCTCTCTTTTACCGAGTTTGGTTTCAGAGCGTTTCAGCTGATCTGCCTGACGGCGGTCTGACTGATCCCGCTGGGCCTCAAACTGCTCCACACGGGCCTCCAGAGCACTTAGCCGGACAGTTGATCGAGACTCTGCCTCTAACTGAATACAGAACACACAACTAAGATTTCAAATGTACAGCAATGCTGTATATGTGACCAGTCCTGAACATTGTATTTGATCCTGATGTTAAGGTGCTGTTTGTGACATTTAATTCTATCTTTATTTAATCAGGCGGTGTCATTGAGATTAAAATCTCTTTTCCAAGAGAGAACTGAGAATAAGAAACATTCACAAGAACACAATCAGCAAAACAGAGAACACAACTATCCAATAAACAGGAATTAAAACCGTTACAAGAATCATAAAAAAAACATCAGATAATAAAGCTTTACGCTCTCTCAGCTGAGAGACTCTGAAGGTAGTTTACATCTAATTTAAATATGCAAAGTACTTGAAACCACATGAAGGATATCTAAGGTTAAGTATTTACTGGATTGTGTACTTTAGATACTAAATTTAAATGAGAGAAGAGATGTGAGGTAACGTCAACTGTACAGCTGTAAGTAAGTGATAGAGAGAGAGAGAGAGAGAGAGAGAGAGAGAGAGAGAGAGAGAGAGAGAGAGAGATAAGTCTAAAATTTGTCCTTAGTGATAAAGCACAATGCACAATGATACTCAGGGTTTAACAGCTGAAGGGTTGATTGGGCAGCATGACAGTACAGAATATCCCCATAGTCAAGGACAGACATGAAGGTTGACTGTAAAATAGTTTTATGCTTTGAAGAAGGCAGACATCCTTTAATTCTATGCAAGAAGCCTAGTTTTAATTTTTTTAATTTTTGAGTCAAATGTTGAATATGAATCTAGAATAACAGTCTGCTGTCAAGACAAATTCCTAAATATTTGTAAAACTCAGCAAGAGCAATGTGAGTGACATTTACAATTTAATGTCAGAAAGGTTGGTGTCACTGGTGGAGGTGGAGAATACCATGCACTTGGTCTTTTCTGCATTTAAAACTAGCCTGTGGAAACTAAGGAGTGATAATTGTAAAGCATCAAAGTCAGTCTGAAGATGAGTCAGTGAGCCTGGGGCATATACAATTGTATCATGAGCCCAAAAAATGGACATTCAAGTATTGATCAGGAAAATGTTATTGTTGGAATGCTGCTGAATGAAGCATTTCTATTTTTAATAAGTTACTTTTTCAGTTACTTAATATAATATATGCACCATTTCTTTTAAAATCGAATCTGAAATCCTGGTTCTCTCTGAGGTGGTCTGCTATTAACCTGAGGTCAAATGATTTTGTAACTATTTCCTCTAAAATCTAATCTAAAATTAAATAAATTGTTAATTTAATAAATTACTTTTTAAGTTACTTAATTTAATAAGTGACTTTTTAAGTTACTTAATTTTTTTCAGTTACTCTTTCAGTTACTTAATTGAATAAGTTATTTCAACGAGAAGGGTTTTCAGCAATGCAGTTTAATGCTTTCAGGCTTCAACATTTTTAAGTCTCTCATTTCTGTATTTTCAGCAATTTTTTTGCGATTCATTTCAGTTTTCAGCATTCCAACACATTTTCAGCAGGAAATGCATTTTCTAGTTTATGTATAATGTAAAACAGCAATGGACAAAGCGAAGGGGAGAAACATGTGGCAACCCATTTATGATGGGAAGCTGGTTTGACTGTGTAATATCAGCAACAACAGTCTGAGCGGAACCGATTAAGTGTGGCTTCACCCAAACCTATAGACTGTAGTTTGTGGAGTAAGATTTTATGATCAACGGCATCAAATGCTTTTGAGAGGTCAATGCTTTTTACTAAGGAAGGAAGCTTAGATATTTGACTGTAGTTGTTGAAATCGGAGACATCCCCACTTTTGTGTAAAAGTACTACTAAGGAGCTTTACTAGGAAGCTGAAGTCATGCCTGTTAAAAAGGTTTGGTTAAAAATGTGACCTAAATGTGGACAGATTAAGTGGGCACTTAGTTGAGAACGATGTGGGTCAATATGATCTGCATCAGTGTTTTTGCATGCTTTTAACCTAAGCAGAGCTTTGTAAATATCTGCACTGCTTCACTAAAAGATTATTTGCAGTCAGAAGAAGTTGCCACATTTGAGCTGTACAAATTCATAACCATATAACTGTTGATTACTGTAACTGTAAGTGTGTAATTATACTGCAGGTGGTTATTTTTTTTATTTATGTAGAGGAATGAAAAGGCAAAGGAGGCAAATATCCAGAATACAGACATACCATATCTGAATATGGCCTGCCTATTTCTTGAATGGTGTTATTGTGAACATAATTGCATAAACTGTTGGTCAAACTGATGATAACTAATGGATGCTACGGTACCATTTTGTCCTGTAATTGTGTGCGCTGCTGCTGGCTGCTTTCCGTATGAGTCTGGGCTAAGCTGTTGAGCTGTTGTTCTGTCCGCCTCCTCAGCGAATCTGTCTGCTCCTTGGTTTCCTTCAGTTCACCTGACATCCTGCAAAGCCATCAGGAGTAGAACGAAGAGAAATGCAGTAGGCTTCACTTTGAATATGCAGTCACAGAGGAAAACTGTTGCAAATTGCATTTTTCTTTTAAAACTAGACACCGAAAATGCCATTAGTAGATTAGATTAGTTTATACATGTTTTAAAAATGTATACAGACTGGCAAATAGCTGCAAGCCTTTGCGATGCTTGCTGTAAATTTAGACCCATTGTATACAGCTCTTTCTTGGCGCTCTGGAATAAGAATTTATCTGTTTCCATTACCAATATTTTGGCACCCACTTGTATGGTGGTTGATGCCAGCTGCAGCAGAACACGGTTACTTTGTGGTTGAGTGCTGTTGCTATTTGCACCTTGAAACACACAAACTCACATTCTTGTGGTGGAAAGATGCTGCATGAAGACTTAAGAAACACTTGATGTTGACCTGTGGCCTTTTTGTAGCTCTGAACACTGCGTTTGTTTGGGGGAGCACAGCAAATCTCTCTCTCCCTGTAATATTGGACTAGGTTGCCATTTATATAACTGTATGTACTCTGTATGTACTTTTTTATTTATATAACTGTACTATAAATGTAGCTCACATTACTCACATAAGTCCATTGGGACGACAATGTTAAAATGTCTCAGATGAAAGCTGCAACCTTAGACATGCTGAGTGAAATATTATGTGGGCTGTATTGTAACATGAGACACTATACGCAGTGTCTCATCAACATTTTCTTTCGTCAAGCTCAATTCAATTGACTTACTTTCGCCCCAATTCAAGGGATTTGTCCGAAATGAGAAAATCAATGAGGCAAATGCCAGGACTTTCTATGTGTGTGTCTGTGTTTGCCTGCAATACAAATGTGACTCCTCCTGCTTCAAATTCATTTATCTATTCAGATATGCAGCAGCAGAGACACCTCATTTATAACTCTGCGCTGGCAGGCTAATCTGGCTAATGTGGACAGTTATTCGGCCAGGCATCGTCTAGACAACAGGACAGCTGATTTGGCCGTGTTAGACGAGCTTTCAGAATCTGCTCTTCTCCATGGAGGTTAATCATTTCCCTGTTGTGAAATGGTCGGTGTGCCTCGACTTTATTGTGGTCGTTGTGTTCTTGAGCTTATCTGAAACTTCAAGCATGTGTGATTTGTTTGTCGGTGGCACTAACTGTGAGTAACTGTGGGCGACGAGATTGCAGATCTACGGTAGTAATAAAAAGAGGATAGTCATCATTCATGTTTCTGTTTCCACCATTTAAAACTATGTGACTCATTTTGCATATTGCTGCCAATTGAGTTAATTTGTCAGATGGATTAGTAAATCAACTTAACTAACAGCTTTTCTCTGCCTCTGGCATCAAAAGTTCAAGTCATGACTCTGAAATGCCCAGCTGTAGAGAGTTAGGACTGACTGGGGATATTATTTGATAAGTTAATTAGTAGCTCATAGATTATTATATTAGAGCCTGGGCAGAATGAAAAAGGGAACATAAATCATCGCTTGCAGAGCACTGCTAAAAGGCAAATTAGCCAAGAAAATGTCCTTTCCCAATCACAAGCAGCAAATTGAAAAACAGTATAGTCTTCTTCTCTCTATTAAAGTCTGGAGAAGACATAGAAATAAATAAAACATAGCGAACTCATGTTTATGAAGACATGTTAAATTAAAAGTTATGTCAACATACGTGTCTAACAAAGAGTGTTTTTACATGAACACTAAGCCTATTATAGTGGAAAAAAATATCTTAATGTTAATGTTTAAATTATAATAAAACTTTGCCGCATTTGCATGTTTAGCAGCAGCCCAAAAACATAGGTCTGATAATCAGGTGAATCCTGAATGCCTGCACAAATCACAAGCACTACAAGATAGGATGTGTTGCTGTGCAGTGTCAGTTGTCAGCCCTTGAGAGGAAATTAAATAAGAAATCAAACTAATACATGACAGAGCATTTTAACAAGTAACCCAGGTGTTTCTGGATTGTACTTCCTATGGAACTAATGGCATTACCTGGCTTCTAGTAGTTTAACTTGTGTCTGCAGATCAGCCGTAGAGATCTTTTGTCCCTGGGAACTCTCTGCCAATGAGGCCTCCAGCCTCCACAGGTCGTGATAAACCTGGATAAAAGAAAACACACATACACAAACACATGCTGTTACGTGGCGTTGGAGCATCTTGTGGCGCTGGCTCAATGATCTGATCTTTACCTTCTGCGGTTTCTGCTGAGTCGAGCGGATTGAGCGGTGACCCACTTTCTCTGCTTTTTCAATTATCTTTATGGCACATGCTTGACCACTGCTCCACAGCTAATGTGCTGCCATCACAATGATTTACCCCCATGAGCCACCAACAGAACTGAGTGCAGGCTGACTCAATGTGAGACGAGTGTGTGGTTGTGGGCAGTTGTGTTCGGCTTTGGATTTAGTAAAGTGATGGAGAGTATTATAAAATGTGACATATGTGTCCTGAGCCAGTGTTTTTGTAGTTTTTATTCTATTTATCTTGTATAGAAAATTTGACCCCAAAGGGCAGTGAAAGCTGTTTATGAAGAGACCTTGACATCCCCGTTTGAATTAATTTCACATCACATTTCTCATTTCAGAGCCTGTGGTTGAGCCCCTGACTTTACTTGATAAGATAAGGCCAGTCTCACTAAGCTGCAGTAAGCTCCAACTCACCTGCCAAACAGCCAACCATCCTCTTTAGGGTAAACAGCAAATACACCCCCTGTGTATATTGTCAGATGTAATACCTCTTTTATACCTAAATTAATTCACAAGTGAGAACATAATTCCTTAATTTGAGACTGGAGTATTCAAATGAACCCCAGGCTCAACACTATCTGTGTGTGTGTGTGTGTGTGTGTGTGTGTGTGTGTGTGTGTGTGTGTGTGTGTGTGTGTGTGTGTAGGCAGCGGAGGGGTAAGGATTAGGTTAGGGTTGTAGATTTTGCTACTTACTGTAATACGGCATAATTTAAGAAATATGAGAAGAAGATTTAAGCGTTAAGCAATGCAGGTGTGTCTTTGAGTCTGTACTTAGGTAAAGCCGTGCTTTGAGCTCAATGCTAATGCCAGAATACTCAAAATGATAATGCTAACATGCTGATGTTTGAACAGGTATAATGTTTTAACATGTTCCTCATCTTAGTTTAGTGTGTTAGCATGCTAACATTTTCTAATTAGCAATAAACCCAAGTACAGCTCAGGTTTTACAGATATTTGGACATAATCCAAAATATTGGGCAAATTGAATGAATGAATGATTAAAAGTTAAGTGATCAATGAAGTCAGACCAACATTTTGATAGCAAACCATCCTGCAGTTGTTGAGACATTTCACTCAAAACCACAAATGTCTACCTGATAGAAAAGTCTGGAGATCATTAAAGTCATTAGGAATCATCCTCTGGGAACCATGAACGTCTGTACCAAATTGTATGGTAATCCATCTTGTAGATGTCGAGACATGTCACTAAAGAATTGTCAACCTGCTGGTGGCGCTATAGGAAAAGTCAAGATGACCAACATCATTAGGTTCATATTAGGTTAATTTTCTGAGGACCATAAATGTCTGAAAACAAATGTCATAGAAATTCATTGGATATTATGCAGCTTTTATGGTTGCAAATATGCAATGCACCATTTAAGCTTTAAGGATATTTGAATGTTTCCTCCTGCGCAATTCTGCCAATTTGTGATGTCTTGAATGTTACACAGATGAAGAATAATTTTGTTAAGTCCAAGTATGTATCAAAGAAATTACTTTGAAAGACTTTTTTTGCCACTGGTGTTTAGATCCTTTGTATATGTGTGGTTTAAAGTGCTGCCTTACATGAACAAGTGCACCGTCGCTCACCTTGACTTGCAGCTCTTTGAGCCGTACGTCCGTGGCTGTCCTGAGCTCTACCACCTCCTGCTGCAGTCTAATCAACCTCCGCTCCGCAGAGCTCATGTCAGTGCTCAGCTTGGCAATGCTGGCATCACACCTATAACGTAATAGGTGGGGAAGCAGAGAGGGACCACTGAATGAGGATAGAGGTATGGGAGGGAGCTGAGGAAAGGTGTGAAATAGGGTAGATGAGCAAAAGACTGGAGACAACAGGGAGAAGGCGCTATATGAAGCACACACAGTTCAGATGGTAGTTCAACGGGCAGATGGGGAAAAAAATCTGACAGATGCCCTTATCAGTACTTTCCAAAGTGAGCTAATGGCAGCCAGAGGAAGGCTCTGCTGAATCCTAAGCAGTCATCTTTTATCCTTTGAATGCTTACTTAACACCATTGAATGTATCAGTGGATAAGTTTGCATTTATTGATGAATTACCCATGAAAACACGGGCAAAACATGACAACCAATCAAATAAGCAAAGTAGTTTGGTAAATTTATCACCAAACACAATCAGCATTTTGTGGAAAAATACTTTAAAGCCTCTCATGCAACATCTTACATCAACATGTGCTCTGTTCAGTTTGTGTGATAAGAATGAACTGTGCTGACCCTTATTATCAGTTTTGTAATCTAGTTCCCTTCCTTTCTGTTCTAAATGTAAGATGCCATCACCAAGCCAGCAAAAACTCTCCCTCCTCTTCTCTATCAGGGTTACTGTGTTTATGTCAATATAATATGTGTAAAACGCAAGCTCAACAATCAAAGCTAACAACTTATTATGGAGATGTCCAGTGTGCAATGAGGGTTATTTCCCTGTTGACCACTACAGCCCTTCCGTAAAGGGTTTCACAGAACAATATAATTGATCAAAAACCACTGGCCCTCAACTTGCTTGATTATTTATGACTAACACACAAGAGGTCATTAGGCTGAGTAGATGAGATTTTTCTACAGCTTTTATTGGACCATAAATCAACTGTTTGTTGAGTAATAGGCAATATCCCCTCTCACCACGGATCTCTTAAACCCCACGGAGGAGGCAGGCCAGCTGTGAAGTAAGATGTTCACAAAATAACATTAATCTGCTGTCTGATGAGAAAATACATTATTGCCAGGGATGTTTAAAAAATAATTCAGCCTAGCCATGCAACAAAAACACCAATCCTAATGCAATCTAATGTTGACAACCTCTCTTCAGCAATCCAATCAAATAAGCTTGATCTGCACAGACACCAAACAATGAACAGGTGCTAATTAGCAGCAGAGTGAGTTCAAGCCTATACTATATTTTCCTTCACTCTGGTGAGAAGGAAATACTGAATGTGTGCATATGTGTGTGTGTGTGTGTGTGTGTGTGTGTGTGTGTGTGTGTGTGTGTGTGTGTGTGTGTGCGTGCGTGCGTGCGTGCGTGCGTGCGTGCGTGCGTGCGTGCGTGCGTGTGTAGGAGTGTCAGAGGCGATGCCACGACGGATTGGAAGTTGTGAGACTGTGAAGAGCTGCCAGACAGGATGCAGGCTATACGATTTCACTTCATTAGAGGAAGGGAAAAATAAGTAGGATTAAAAAAAAAGGTAATCCGTCAAATCACTTGTGCACCAGACCTGAGTCTAATTAATTGTACAAAAATTTTAATGCGCTAGCACTTGGCAGTCATTAAATTGCTTTATTTGTTAACACAGACAGTATCTGACCTCGGCCTGGTGTGCATACCTGGCTACTCTGCCTCTCAGGTCTCCAATGCCAGCCACGTTCTTCTGGTCCAGGCTTTGAACAGCCATTGTGGTTCCAAAGGTGACGGAGTCCCGCTGGGCGAGCTGTCTCTCCAGGGCCTGCTCAGAACAAAGACAGCCTATTTGTCTATTTCATGTTTATGTCAATCAGCAGTAAAATACAGATGAAACTAAATATACAATCAAAGCATTTATTATATTTATAATATAGTTTGTTTGGAACCTGGCAGAAAACTAAAGATGACAATAGAAAATGTGTCAATTCCTTTTCTGTCCCTCAATTTAATGCAGATAAACACTTGTAAAACTATCATTATGTCCTTAATAGGTAATTCAAAACTGCCAGAAATGTTCATCACCATCATCATCATCATTTGATTTACCAGCATATTCATGTCACGCCTTAGCTTATTACTGCGTCATGTGCAGAATTAATTAGCATTCAGGCATTTATGTAATATTTCAGATAATAACAGTCTCTAATCATGTTAATGGTTCACACTAATGAAGTAATGTATTTTATTTCATGTTTCTATAAGGCGGTTATCATACTGTGGCTTGATGTTCTGCTCAGTCAAAGATGACTCCCAGCACTCATCTGTTAGTGTGTAACTTGACAGTATTTATTCAACCATATGTGTACATCATTAGTTTTCTGCTTATACAGACAAAATGTCCACGAGCTGATGTTGACGAGGAGTCAGGCAGGCTTTGCTCAGGTGCTGCACCATTCTATCAGGCGTAATCAAATCAGCTGTGAGTTTGCGGGCATGAGTGTGTGTGTGTGTGTGTGTGTGTGTGTGTGTGTGTGTGTGTGTGTGTGTGTGTCCGTGTGTGCGTGTGTCCGGGTGTGTGCTGCACATCAAAAGAGATGAGAGGAGAGGAAAGCAGATGAAAGAAGGAGTAAGAACAGAGGACAGGTAGAGAGAAAAGAGAGTCCACACAGATAGACAATGACTTGATCCACATAATGAGAAGATATTTCAAAAGAGGCTACAGAACTCATGGCAACAATACAATTAAATGCATTAGTACATTTCCATAGAACAACACTAACCTCTACCATCTACCCACTTATACCTGTATGTCCATGCTAAGCTGCTTGACAATGCGTGTGATGGTCAGTATGTGATTCTCCAGCAGCTGGCGGGACAGTGCCTGGACCTGGACGGAGCCCTGGGCGGACTGCAGACCTGCTGCCACCTCCTGTTTGATCCTCAAGGCCTGCTCCAGCAGCACAGCCAGTGTCCTCTCCTGACTGCTCAGACCACCCTCCAAGATGTCAGGCCTTAAACAGGGAGTAAAAAGAAACAGATAAACAAGCTATGAGATCTTCAAGTTTATAAGCGCTTTCTTATTGATTTTGGTAAATGAGGGATATGTGTTGCAAATCATGAAAAGTTGGCATTTTCTATCACTGGAGGCAATGTATTCAGGAATAGAAGATAATTTGAAGCATTCATCCACCCAGAAGAATAATGAAGACGGAATTAGATATTGTGCATTGGTTTTCTACCCTCAGGTCATCCTCATTCCATATCTCTCACTGACTTCATGTCCCTGTGCGTTCTGTGTCACCCTGACTGATGCTACTGTGGATTAAGGATTCATTCGATCAATGTGATTCAGAGCAGTGTCACAAAGGTCGCTCGTGGGTCCCAACTGTATTTTAATCCCATCATTGGGGGAAAATACAACTTATCTACGTCTTGGACACAGATTGATTTTAGAATTGAATTAGTGACCCAGATGAACTAAGCAAGGTGAAAAGGTATTGTAATAGTTGTAATGGTTAAAATAGATTTAAAGATTTAGTTTAGTTTGTTTGATATTAATCTCTATAACTCAGAGGCCATCAGGGGTCATCAGACCAATAGCATTAGAATAAATACATTCAAATGATAACGAAAATGAAATAGAAATTAAATTGAAAAAACAAATGAAATACGTTCACAAAATACTTCCACAAATACATACACAATAGAGTAATTCAATCACAAGAGTTACCTGGTGGGGTTCTGATAGGGCTGTGACTTTAACCTGTGTGACATTCTTCTTGTCTAAAAAGAAGAAAAAAAACATATTACATATTGTGGTGAGATATAGTTTTTACTCAAATGCATTTCTAATCTGCTTTGTCAGCCTTCCTGCTGCCTTAATTATATAATTTTAGTTTTATTGTTAATTGTTAAAATCAACATATTTTTATACCACGTTATAGTATTATCCGGCCACAATGAGAAGCATAAAAGGCAATATAATATGTTCCCTTCTTAATATATTAAGCACTTACTTTCATGTTTTAATGTTTAGAATACTCACAGGCCTGAGCTTTTCTTCTGTCGGCTCTTGACTTCATGTGTTTGTGTTGTCACTTAGTAACTGTGGTCTCCTTGACTGGGGTCTGCCTGCCTGCCAGTGTGAATTTGTCAACACAGTAATGTGAGAATAATGCTTAGTATACTTGGTGAAGCAGCTTAACTCGGCAAACTAGAATATTGAGTGTGAACATTACTTAAACTCTAAGACATAAAATTACAAGTCAAATCTCAAGGGCTCTCAAAACATTTGTTTGTCAAAGGCAACTAGACAGTCCTGATGCCTTTCAGTTAGTTCCTCTAGATGTACATGGATGGTTGCTTACTTTATAATACAGAAATCTGTTTTGTAAAAAATGTTTTGTAATGTTATGATGACATAAATTAGTTCTTCACTTCACTTGTATCACTTTTCTTAGATTTATTTATATATTTATTTAAAGTCTTTTTTTTTACATGGCACCCCCTTTTACTAGAGTTAGCTTAATCATAAATGGTATAAAGTTTTCATCATGTGGTGTGAATGTGGTTTATTACAGATAACAAACATAAATTACAGCATATTAGCATTTGATTTGAATTCTAACGTTAATCCGCATTCAGATCAAAGTTGGCCTGTCCATTGGCCAGCACTAAGAGGTCGTACCAGGCAAATGTGGCTGAAGCAGGCTGAGGCTGGAAAATAGAATACGTGATTATTTGAACTAGGCACATGCCGTAAGGGAATATTGATCAAATGAGCTCTGTATCCTTTCCCTCTGCCGTTTCATTTCACACAATATAACTATAGCTATCCATTGAAGACGGAGCTTTTCTCTGACTAAATGTGTTATGAGAGGCATGACACAGAGAAAATTGCCTTATTATGTTTCATTTAACCAGAACCTGACCTACAAATGCGTGATGTTCTAGTAGTGCCACTGAATTACATGCAGTTTCAGTCAGTGGATGGGATTGTGAGTTTTGAATTGTCTGTGGTTGTGTGTGTGCACATTCACATGCACTGTTAATTAGCTTCCTATCAACAGAATCAGGATAATTTAGAGAAAGGCCTGCTCACTGCAGACTCATCAGTTATCCAGAAAAGCTGATGGTAGCTGAAAGGAATTGTTTGGCTCACAGGCTCATATTACCATCTACTTCACTGAGAGAGGGGTTTGGGGCACTGTGTTGCTGCCAGTGCCCCCCTGGTTGTAATTAAAGTGTTTTATGTGAATGGATGTGATATCAACCAAAGTGGTCCTTACAACAAAACTTGTCACTGGATTGTCATCTCATGTTTGATGTCCTAATTACTCATATGTGTCCATGTTTTAGAAAAAAAGGAGCTAAATGAAGTATTCTTCTATAGAGGTCAGTGTTGCCATAAATCATCACACAACATTAAAGGCTTATTATCATTTTCTCATTATTAGAGGGTCAAGGCCAAGAGCTCAAAACCGAAGGCTTTGTCAGGGCCAATCACACCTTCAAAATCACTCCTATAAGTGATACCAAGGTTATATCACCACAAGTGTCCCACATGAATGAATGTCCATGCAAGCAGCTTACACAGTCTTTGGACTCTCAGTCCCTCTCTGTGTAGTGGGATGAAGTTCATCCAGTTCTAACATTCCCCTAAGAAGTACATTTTCATCAGCCCTGTTTGCAGATAAAAGGTCATTCTGTGACCTCTTCTTTTGGTGTACATGTGTGCCACAGGGAGTTAGATGAGATGGTATTTCACTCCTGTAATTATTGTCTGTGTGTTTGTTTACAGGATAGTGGGCACAGTGTTAACCAGGGGGACGGAACAGGCCAGCAATGAAGCTAGGGCCAGAGGGGAAGACGTAGTGAGTTATTATTTGCACAGCAGCAGCAGCACAGCATCAAAAAGAGAGAAGGTTGTTCAGCGCTGCCTCCTCGCTGCTGCAGTGTGGGTAATAACAGTTAGTGAAGCCTGACCTATTTGAGAGAAGATATCCAGATATATAGTGGTGCAAGAACATCCACACTAATCAAAAGAGAGAACAGAGGTTGCAGACTCACTGCCAACTCTAGATTTACGAAGGTCACTGCTTTAAAAAAAGTGAATCTAGAGGCTGAAAAATCACCAGGCACAATCAGATGGAGGGTGACAGAGGATCCACAGCTGAATTATAAACATCTCCACGAGGCATTTTTTGGGGGGTGTTATGCAATCCCCAGCATACAGATTATCCAGTCAAGTGACATGGTTGGCCAGAGGGAGGCGCGGTGCAGCCTTCGTCCCTCATTTGAATAAAACAATTAATGGGGAAGTTGACTAAACCCCTTTGTAAAGCACATTGGACAGAGCAGAGGCACAAGGACCGCCAACAGCCAAGCTGAGCATTTACCAAGCATGTGTAGGTAGTCCTGCAGAAGTCGCCGCATGTGTTCTAACTTCACCCCTGAGCTCACGCAGACCTTCAATAGATGATAATGCTTGCCGTCTGACAGGCGTGCTGCACAGTGTGACATACAATCCACAGTACCGCCTGCATAGGCATTCTACAAGGTTCGTTGGAGACTAACACCCCCTTTCTCATCTCAACGTGCGTCTCCTTCTTGACGCTATAAACTGATCATCAGTGAAAGTGCTCCTGAGCTGAAGCAGCCTAACTGTGACATCCTTCCACGATTCAGTGTGTGCTCAGGCTGGCTGGCTGCTGCACAGGCACCATGGAGCCTAAATCACCTAAGGATGAGGGCACCGCCAAAGGACAAGAGTCTCTGTCCTACCAGCGGAGGATGTGGAAGAATTTCCAGGGGAAAACCAAGCCTTGGCTGAGTCCCAAATTGGGATCGGAGCGTCGTGGTGCCGGGGGCGCGGAGGGCAGCAAAAAGGAATCGGGGTTATGGATGTTTAAGAGGAAGAAGAAACAGTTGGACCGGGTGTTTTCGTCGTCTCAGCCGAATCTGTGCTGCTCTCCGCCGGCGCCTTTTGAAGGAGATAAGAAGTCCCATGGGAGCGACGCGGTCCCCGGCACCAGCAGCGATGGACAGCCTCTACATCCCCTGGGCGCAGCTTCTGGAGCCACGGGGAGCAAACCTGAGTTGACGGCACACGGAAGCCCAAAACTCCCCGTGTCCCAGCTGATCATGTACCAGCAGAAGAGCTCCTCTCTCGGCTCGGCGTGCTTCGAGAAACTGGTGATGGACCCGGCCGCCCTGGTGGGAGAGGTTGAGCAGCTGCGTAAAAACGCAAGTGATTCTGTGAGTAAAGAACCATGCAGTAAAAACACGCATCTGGGAGATTATCTGTTTCTGTCAAGCGTCTCTTGCAAAAAATCATAAGGAGGCGGGCTACATTGTCCTGCAAATTACAAGTTTTCATGATGGTGGTGCTGCGACGTGCTCACGGCCCGTATCATGTGATGCACTCATCAATTTGCTGGTCCAATGCTTTCCTTACTCTGTCCTGTAGCTTGCAGGACTGTATGGGACATATACAACCAATACCAAATAGTGCGTGCCTATGTGATCATCACCACAACAAGCTTACTGCACACTCTGTTTTGGTTTGTTATCATGTCACCATCACACTCACCCCATGTTATTATCCAGGCTGTGCAAATTATAGACTCCTTGATAGGATTTCTCATAGGCTATGTGGTCTGATGCCAGCATCCTTTTGCCTGCTCACATGCTTTTCTTCCGGTAGGCTATGGGGTCTGTCTCCTAGCTTCACAGTCCATCTATCAGTGTCTTTGTGTACATAGAGGTTGCAACCGGCCCATGCTGGCTCAACGGTTCGTCTTATGTTTCCCTTTCATGAAAAGTGGCCAGTTTGCAGGCACGCCACCAGCAGAGTTGAAGATTGATGGCAGATATATTTCCACACAACTCAACATGCTGAGTCATGGTACCCTAGGATGAATATCCTATCAAAGGGAAATGTTAGCTTGAGTGGGGTATGCTTCATTCACAAAAATGACAGCCATAAAGGTCTGAGAGACAACTTTTAAAATCATTTGGAAAATGCCGTCTGATGAGAGTAATACAAGTAAAGGTCATGTCTGGTCCCATGCCTTTTCCTCTTGATAGTAGTAGTCCAATTCAATGGTACCATGTCAGTTCAGACGGGCTGTTCTGATGTTTAACAGAAAAGATACAGATACAGTATGTGTCCATAAGTGCATTCTGTTTCAGTGGCAGCTGTTATTGCAAAGCTTTTCATCTCACCACTCTTGAAGTGTTCCAGACCTTCTTTTCTGAGCATCATCCAGATCGCTGTCTCCAATTGATTTAGCTTATGAGTAGCATACACTTCTCCCCACTGAAGTTAGGGCCAAAGATGTCTTCTCCATTAAACTCTAGGGCAGTGCAGTGCACTCAGCTGAAGAGGTAAAGAAAGCATCTATTAATGACTTCATTGAAACTGATCCTACAGCTTCATCACAGCACTTACCATGCAGTTACATAATACGCAGGGATCTCACTTTGCCAAATAAAGTCTGACATTCAGTGTGAGCCATTAGTTAGGTCCTGTTGTTGCCATGTTTATCCGAAGATCTGTTCGTCATTTGTTAGGGTTTCCACTTAAGAGGAGAGTAAGGCTAAACACTACTGACAGCGACAGCATCATCTTCTCGGGTTTTAGCACAGAAAATAAACGTGATGAAGACAGATCAGACAGGGTTGAATGTAATGAGGGGGGATGAGGGGATGAGGTGAGGTCAACTGAGATAAGATGAGAGATGATGTGATGTGTGATAAAATAAGATGAAGATGAGAGAGGGGATTACAACGGATGAGATTAGACATGCTTTTTCTAATACCTGGGGGGAAATCAAGCATTACAAAGAAGTCAGTGAAATAAACACTCAACATCACAACACAAAGACAGGCAATCCAGCTAAAAAGGTCTACAGTAGATGTGTGTGCATTTTTGGGCATGCAAATTTATTGCATTTGTTTTGCACATGCAGTATTGACTATGCATTTATGTGCTGCCTAAACACTTTCCTAACCCAACAAGGATTGTAAATCAAAGTCAGAAACTTTTAAAGTCATCCACAAATCCAGTATTAGGTGAGTTTATACAACTTCTCATTACTAAAATGAGAGCATAAAGCTCAAAGCCACAATTTCATAAATTAGATAAGAATATAAGGAATATAAAGAGCAAATACCATTTTGCAGTTTGATTTGTAAAGTAAGTGGTGGAAGGGAATGATGCCAAGTTCTGTAAGTTATTTCATTATTGATGCTCATTTAACTTTTCCTTGCAATGCAGGGATGCGTGTGCATTTCTTTATACATTTTGAAGCAATACACAAATAGGCCTACATATTGTGTCCTGATATCTGTTTTTCCACTTGGAGAAGAGTTAGTATGCGTAATATATTTATCATGTCCTTCCTCATTCTGTCTCTCTAATTGTAAATTTCATATTTTATAGGAATTATCCCTTTTTATTCTCTTCTTCCATTTTAGGCTAAATGACAAACAATCAATGAAAACATAAACATTCTAAAATGAAATGTGTCTGAAACTGCTCACACATTTTGTCCAGTCCATCATTTTCGTGACAGGAAGTAAGGTAACGTTAGCGTCAGACAAACTAACGTATGCACCTGGACTAAGTAGCTTAATTAGCCAACAGCTACGTCTCGTGACCCCTCGTCTAAACCACCTGTGTGGAGGCCAGGTAGCAACGTCACCGCGCCTGAAGAAAGTCGCACCTGGACGCATGAGGAGAACCAGCGGTGTTCAGAGGTGAAGGAAACGTAGCTAAATGTTAGCGGCTGTCTGTTAGCAGAACGTTACCATTGCGTGACGTCAGCTGCCTCTACCGTTACACCTACAAATGGCCATACTTTGGGTGTATCTTCTTCTTCCCACACTTTATGGACAAGTTCATCACCAAACACAGAGGAGCCATGCTGCTTCACTCAGGAAAGGCCCAGTTAGGTCAGCTGCCCTTAGAAAGAAGCTCTACAGAAGGTCCAACACAGACATTACTCAATGGTGAGTGAAGCTTTGGCATCTTTTTATACCACTAGCACTTGCTTTGTTTGTGCTTGTACAATAATTTATACACTGTCCTGCTTTCCTATGTTTACAAACTTGAAGTCTCTGTCCATGGTATTTGAAGTGTCACCTTTCCTTATTATCAGGAACAATCAGATTACTTGTGTTTGTCTCCATGTTTAATCACAGGAGAGAAACCTTATCGATGACATTTCTGAGCGCTTGTACTTTCCCTATGCATATGCAATTAGTTTGGACAACATGTAGTGTATTTTCACATCTCTTTCAAAGAAAGATACATATTTTGGCTAAATAAAACAAGTTAGTTGAGAAAAAAAATCTCAGTATTTAATGCTGTCAATCAATGCCTCCCTCCCTCGTTTCCGTTGCTCAGCTCATATGGAGTACTTTAAAATATTTAATGCTTGCAAACCAGGGAAGTAGGTTTTTGTGTCACAGAGACTCACAGCCTTATGCTAAATATATCTTATGTAAAATATGCCGAGTGGGTATTTCATTCATGTTTATCGGACAGGGTAATATAGATTATACACCTGCTTTTGGAAGAACATGGCCTGGACAAGTGCTTCGTTCATCCCTTTTTTTAAACCACTGTGTTAGTATATTGCTTAAGTGTTTAAATACTGCAGTGTTTGAATACATATTTGGTCAGTAATCTGGCTTATATAGTTAGTCACTGTAGAACCATGATTTGTCTGTTTTCAATGCCTTTATTTAAATACAATTGTTAACAGGGTTTGGGATCTCGGTACATGTTGCATACCATGCTGAGAATTTGGGCTGATTTTAGTTATTGTCCTCTTTTGATAATGCGGTGACTGTGAAATGAGCCATGTTTGGATGTCCTGTATAGGAACACGTGTCTCGCTTGTGGCTGTTATTGGTCGGTGAGAACGGCATCTTGGCCACTTGTGAAACAGAATGTGGCCTCGTTCTGGAAATCTCCTGATGGCAGCTTAAATTAGGATTCATTACAGCCCAGGGGATGGTTGTAACACTGACAAGCTCTCATGCACTGACAAGCACTTGATTGAAGCTGACCTCGAAGCTGCTATGAAGAAGAAAAAAAAAACAACATCTTCACATCGGTGAAAGTATGACCGACACCATTTGGGTTGTTAATGGGTTTTTGCTCTCACTTTGTGATTAAGTGTCTCGTGGTGCCTCAGGTCTGCCTCCCACACATCGGAGTTTGCCTGTGATACAGTATTCGAGTGGTTTCACCTCTGGACAAGTGCAAAATATTATCAGCTAATTTAGATTCAATTTTAAGTTTCAGGAGATGTCATAGTGGCTCAGTTGTTGTTGTTTCCTAAGAGCCTGGAAGCTGAGGTGTTTGCCTAATCCCTTTGCTTCAGATACACTTTGTATTATTTATCTGTTGGCCGCGCTTTAAACTAGTGACCTGGCAGTACATTGTTTTCTGGATTTCTGCTTATTACCCTGGAAAAAGATTGGCCTTTGAATAACGTAGCCTTTTTTTCCAATTGTGAGTCATTAAAAACATTTGTGTGCCTCTGGACATTTCAGTGCCTTATCGCATTCTTTCCATATTTTTTTCTTTTTTAAAGATGTTTTTTCAAACAACTGGAGAAACTGCTTGATTCAAATGCGCTGCCTCAATGCTTTGTTTTAGCCATGGAATCATGGAGCCATACAGTAAACACATCCATGGATGTTAACCAAGAAACCATGAAAGTGGAAAGTGGAGGAAAGAGAAAATCCAAGCATGAGGCAGAGACGAGTGGTGAAAAACAAAAAACAGACTTTAAAACTTTGGGAGCATTTAAATTCAAAAGCTGGTTTGTTGCTTCAGTAGCCACCACTTGAGGCTTATGATGTTATTATCTTATTAACATACAAAAAGTATAAATCTCCAGGTGAACTTTCCTGTAGAGCATGCTTATTATTATTATTTATCTTATATGATATGCCTAATTTTTGTCTTCCAAAGGCTTGTTTTGTCTGAAGAAAATTTTAAACGCCACAGGTTATCAGTTTATAATGATAAGATACAGAAAAGCTGCAAATCCACACACTGATTATTAGTCAACTTATTTTCAAATGTCAGTTTAGCCTTTCAGCACTAAATTCAACTGCCAGATCCACTTTAACTTGTTTAAAAGCAACCTTTTTTTTACTGTGTTTTGATTAAGCTCGTCTCTGCTGTCAATCATTCTGCATACCTTGTCTGAATTATTTCTGCAGCAAGGTTCACAACCATGTGTTTTTGCGAGTCATTGCCCTCAATGATCCATCAGTCCTTAGTATGTCCTCGGAGGATAACCGTACCTACATTGTCTCCGTCTCCCTGATCCATCACATCTTCCATCCCCTGAACCCAGTCTTAGCCCCTCTGATAATTCCCTTAAAAGAGCTTTTGGAGGACGAATCCAAAATATGTCCCTGCCTGTCAGAGGAACAGCCTGTGTACTGCAGGATGGGAACTGTGCACTGTGACATTGTGTTACCCTCCAGCGTTGTTCTCTACAGTCTCATTACAGTCTCATACACACATTCTCAAGCACATACACATAAGATGTTCACAGGCAGACACAACCATACAATCACTAGTCTGAGCCCCTGACTGTTATTGTAAACAAGACTAGGCACGACAGTGTAGACTGATAAATGACTCGTATAGTCGTGTGTGCGCGTGTGTGTGTGTGTGTGTGTGTGTGTGTGTGCGCTTGTGCGCGCGCGTGTGTGTGTGTGTGTGTGTGTGTGTGTGTGTGTGTGTGTGTGTGTGTGCGCGCGCGTGTGTGTTATATACTCTAACGTTTAGAGTAACGAGAGAGCAGGTCGTGCTCGATCAACCTTCTAATCAATAGATGGAGCCAGGGAATTGGCTTTCAAACTCTTAAGTCTGCCCTCCTACATAGATTAATCATCACTGAGTCGAGTCAGACCAAAGCGTAGGAGAGGAGATGTGTGTGTATATGTGTAGAGAGGGTGGTCAAATTACAGATGACGTCCAACGATGGCTCGCCAAGAGATGTATAGTTTGTATTATTTGTGTAAAAGGATAAGTTGCCTGAATGTCATTTTCTTGTATCGGAGCCCAAGCAAAGCCTCTGCGTCAGCTACTTATTGCATCTTTCTCAAACCTTCACCCCTGTCCCTCTTGAAATGTAATAACCTAGCAACTGAGTTCTGACAGTTCTTGTAATTGGGTCCATTGCACACGATGAAAGCAAGGACGGACCCAGGCAGACGGAGACAGACGGACAGCAGTGATACGGCACAGGTGGGCTGTGGCCATTCTTTCCATACAAAACGCATGGTGACCAAAGGCTGTGGGATGTGTTTCCTACTCCTCATGCTAATCAAATAGATCATTTGCAACTCAATGTAGAGCCCACTTCCTCAGTGGTGAGTGGATATTGAATATTTGCAAATGAGTTTCTGTGTAGCATGGATGAATCCGTCCCAAAAGCGTGATTCATAAGTGTTGCTGCAGCCCATTAGGATCAATATGGGAGCATGGCTGTGTGCATTGGACGCACTGCATACTAGGAAGAATTCATGTCTGCTTCCTATTATCCCACTGAATGATTGTTGTGTATCATGTGTGCGATGTATGCTGCACAATAAAAATCCATTTTGTTGGATTATGAATGTGACCCATTGTACCTAAAACCCACTCAAGACTTTTAAATGATGCCTCATTTAGTCAAAACCGAAACGGGAATTAAAATTCCTGTAGAAAACATGTATAGTAGATTTGGAGTGAATAGATTGGCACTACTGTCACCGATACCCGATCCAGCCATTTGAGTCATTATCGGCCCAATATCTGATATTGGTGTTAATGCATCGCTAACTGAAGCTGAAGTTGCAACATGTATACCATGCTTAATGAGGCCACACAAAAATAACATAGGACAAGGGCAGCGTATTGTACTTGTATGACTATTACTGATGAGTTCATTAATCCTTGAGCGCTTTATTATTTCATGATAGAATTATTGGGCTCCTATTAGCTATTTTGACAAAAGTTAAGTGGATGTTAGCCGTTTGAACTCGAGGGAAACTCTTTGTGTGTCAGTGGGGTTCTTGGGCAGTAATTGTAATCAGTTGAAAAGCCAAGGTATTGATCCAGAGAGAGAGAGAGAGAGAGAGAGAGAGAGAGAGAGAGAGAGAGAGAGAGAGAGAGACTAAACAAGGGTTGCTACAATAAAGCAGAGCATTCAGTGAATTTGGTAGTTACATAAGAAAGTGGACCTGAGCAGCTAGAAGACTGATTTAGAGTAGAACTTTCATGGCTGCCAATTTTTTACTGCAGTGCTACTTGCTTTGAAAAACTGCCAACTAAAAATGTTCCAATACAAATGGGCACCTTAAGATGTGGCTGTTCTGATTTTAGATTTCCTTCAACGTGAATGTGAGAAGCACCAAACTCAACATTAGTATGTTTGCCTTCTGAATAGCTTTGCCTTTTTGTGCGATTGTGTAAATCTGTCTGTCTCTGGGTGTCTGTCTCGTGTTCTTGAGTCGATTGACTGTGAGACATCCATAATTTCACCACTTAACAGGGTTTATGTTGAAGTTTGTTTGATTCCACAGTGAGGTTCAGTTTGCTCAAGGCAAACATAAATGTCTCTCTAACTCTACAGCTATAGCTGAGGGACCTGGTCCACTGATTTCATTCATTATGCTTCAGTAAAAATAATATACTTTAGTGATTCTCAACATTTTCATGTTAAACACTTAACTGATGTCTAGAGCAATCTATAATGTGTAACAGATGCTCTTATTAGAACACCACTAGAATAAAAGTGAGGTTACATTTTTATTTTGGATAAGAGCACAGGAAAGTACGATATGATCATAAGGCTGCTCCACCCAATGTTTGTCTTTTACTCAGTCATGACATTTAAAGTTTACCTTTTAGAGTTTAACTTGGGAATAATAATACATTTATTTGTATGTGAAGGGAAGAATCTTGAACTGGATTCTTTGCTGTATGGGGAGCCAGTGGAGGTTTTGAAGGACTGGGGTGATGTGGTCTCTGGTGCAGGAGTGGGAGAGCAGACGGGCCGCTGAGTTCTGGATGTATTGTAGTTTGTTGATGATTTTGGTTGATGAGCCGTACAGGATGCTGTTGCAGTAGTCCAGTCGAGAGGTGATGAAGGTGTGGATGAGTGTTTCAGCGGCTGAGGAGGAGAGGGAGGGGTGGAGCAATGTTTAGATGAAATAAGGCGTTTTTGTGATGTGATTGACGTGCCGTTCGAAGGAGAGGGTTTGATTAAAAATGATACCAAGGAATAAACGCAGTTGCTTTTTAAAAAATGCAAATGCCCTTGTATGGATTAATTGTTTGTTGTGTGCTCTCCATGTCTGCATTACTTATTTGAGTTAATTCAGTGCATTGGATAAACTACAACTAACAGTATTAATCCAGGACTTTAGATTCATTCAGTCCCTGAAAGCCACATCAAAGAAAATCAACATCACTCCAGTATGAAATTGACCGGATGAATTCAGTGTGTATCATACTTAAGAGAGAGAGGCCATGGTCTATAATCAATGTGAACTGCTCTGTACTATAGGGCGGCTGATCCTGCTGCAGAATTCGGCTGGTGTTTGGAAGATACTTAGTGCCACCTACTGGTGCTGATGTTGATCTCTGGAGAGAAGAGAGAGGAAACTGGCAGGTCATGATTAGAGTGGACTTTGGCTGGCTGGATGTGATGCTGAGCCTTCCATCAATATCAAACCAAGGCCACTTTCTGCACACTCTGCACTCTCTGTTTCTGAGATTAAAGGGCGCTTGTCCAATAACTTTAAAACATTTTTTATTGTGATTGGAAGACATCATTCATGCATAAATCATATTCTCTCTTCACAGGTGACATTTAGTTATTCTGATAAAGGTGAAATCATCATTGTGTTTTTTTTCCCTCCATGAAATGTGGTTTTAAACTAATCTTAGTATTCTGAACCAGCTCACAGTCAACCAGGCTTTAAGGTCAGGAGTTACAGAAGTCACACCTTCTGTGGATGTGTGGAATGGTAAACATGGTCTTTGTGAGACATTTATGTTTCAGTGGTATTTTGCTCTGTTTATGTTGAAAAAGATAACCTAGGCGAGTTTCTCATATATCATTTCTTCAGTGCGCAATTTCATTAATAGACAGGTGGGACGTTCCTTATATTTCATGTACATTAAAATATAACAATTTGTAATTTTATGAGTTTTCTTGCGGAGATGGATGTTTTGAAAAAGTGGATATTGCAGGTTTATTTTGTTTTGAATCAAAGTCCCCGATGCATATGTTCTCAGGCGCTTTGCAAACAAGCAGGTCAGACAGACAGACAGACAGACAGACAGACAGACAGACAGACAGAAGGATTTGTGTATGGTTGCTAAAGTAAGCATGTTCTTATTCACAACATTCCTTCTCGGTGTGGTGCTAATCTCATTTCTTGGACTGTATCCTGAATACTACAGAAGCCAGGCAGCTTCACTGCTGCATTTCTTCTCCACTATAAAGAGCCTGTGTAATTAGCTTGCCAATTGCTGCAGGTTTCTTTTTTTTGTCTTCAGAGCGCCCACTAGAAAATCATTCCTCTTAAGAAGTCATATAACTGAGCACTTGTTTTTATCATTTGATTAAAGGCACTTCAGATTAAATGATGTTGTTTCCACTAGGCATTCATTTTTCACACAGTATTGTTGAATGAAGTGATATTTCCATTTTAAAGGAGTCTGATCTGTTTTTAGATCAAATCTGAAAGTCTGAAACCTTTGTCAGGACTCTTTGCTTTCTTTAGGACTAAGATGATGCAACTCTGTGACTCTAACCTCACTGATTTAATGACGTTTTAATGAAGCTGGGATGCTTTCAGATGGATGTGTGTTAAGATTGTATTGCCCTGAGAGATAAAAACAAATGTAGGCGTCTGGAAACATTTTTAGCAACAGAACTGTTCTCCCTTTAAACTATTGATTCTATTTCTCAAATTAAGGGTTCTTTCTGAAGAACTTAAGACCTCAGTGTACCAAGTGTTGGTAAGCATGGTATGGGTAATAATGTGGTGTTGGTGTAGTGTTATGTCATGTGATTTTAAATCATAATAGAACCGAATTTTGATATATTTGGCGGATGCCCCCTTGTGCATGTGTTCAATGTCTGCCTGCTTATTCCTTTATTGTCACACTGTATTTTTAACACATTTTTCAAAATATTTGAACTTAAAATACTGGATTGTTAAGTCCCCACTACTGTTTTTTGTTTTGTTTTTCACCTTTTTCCTGTGTAGCAAATGGTGATTCAAGAATAATTTATTATCATTGTGCAACACAGGGTTGCACAATGATAATAAATTATTCTTGAATCACCATTTTTTTTAATTTAAAATGTAGAGCCTACTAAGATTTTCCAGTCACCATATCAAACTAAATGCATATATGACTTGTATTTTTATTAGGTTATTTCAACGGTTGCTCTTCTATCACTATGTGATGGGTTGATAGGGTGTGTAAATCAGGCTTGTCCCACCAGAGGCCTACCAGACACTTTGAGTAGCACTGGAGTCTCCAACTCAAACAGGTGGCAGCTATTATTAAGTCATGATTATGACCAAAGGCCATAGTGGTCTCTATAAACGGACTTGAACGTCACAGCGTTATTTTCCATTTCACTTTATTTCACTTTATTTCACTTCATACTTTACCACGAGTCACTTTCATTGTACCTCTATTTGTATGCTTGCTTCTGATTTGTCACTTTGTCACTCCTTCTGTCTCCATCTCTCAATATCTCTTTATTCTCCATATCAAGGACAAATGGCAGAGATGTTGAGGAATGTTGCTGACTTGTAATTCTATCCTAAGAAGTGTGAGGGGGGCCCTATTCCTGTTCAGCCTGGCAGGCTCTCTGAGGGATGCATGTTCATCCACAAATGTGTTAAGTCTTTGGTCTGACCTCTGAAGCCGTGAGCTTAGGAAAGGATTGCTGTGCACATTCGCTGTTGACACACCAGCTGACGTATTACTTATGGGCACGCATCATGCCCATTAACTTTCTGTCCCACAGTCCTCTGAATGTGTTATGTTGCTGTGCGAGACATCAGCCTGTCCGCACTCTGTACTATCCATGAACTCCACAGAATCAGGGGTGAGTTTCATAGCACCTCGCTCAGACTGTTTTTTGTTGAATATCATTATTTCTACAACAATATTTTTTTTCTTGTGTATTGTTTATTTTGCACTGTAACTTCCTAACTCCTGTGAGAAATTATTCAGTTTGTATTCATTTTTTTTCTTCGATCAAAGTTTGACATTTAGCCGAGTTATAGACATTTATTTCGCCAATTACACAGTTGAGAGCCTTCCTAGTGAGAATGAGATTTCTGAGGATATGATATGTTTATTACTACTTGGCTTAATGACATGACGGCAGTGACTCACCACAGACACGGAACACTCCCACACAGCTCAGTGCTCATTTCATGTTCTTGTGTGTAAAGCCATGCACCCTCACATCTCAGAAATACACACATCAGCATGGAGGGATGTCAGCCTTCAAGTGGAGCTCTTTGTTTGTGTGTTTATGTAACAGATGGTATTGTCTATGTAGCAGTATACTATGTTACGCGCTAGCCACTGCAAAAGGAAAACGGAATATGTTGAGTGTGTGCATGCTCACACATATCATTTAATTCTTATCAAGAGAAAAAATCTCGTTGGAGGTTAAGATAATCCAGATGAATAGTCATATGAAAATGTGCATCCACGTAGACTGATAACCAGTATATGTCAATACCTGAATCAGAGCATGCAGCGGCAAGACCGTCGTACCCATTAGACATTTCTGTGACTGGAGTGTGTGATCACTTACCTTTTGATAGTGACAGTGGGACCGAAGTGTCATCGTCTGGAAAATGGCAATGTTGCTCTTTATTAGCCATCATTTCATTCCTGTCTTTCACCTGCTTTAATCATGAAATATCTCCTGCTGCTCACACTCATTTATTCTCTTTGCTCACCAGTGCATTGCCTGAGCGCAGTTTCGCTTCAAGTAGAAAAAAAGTGTTCTGCATCTACAGCAATCCAGTGACTTGCATCAATGGACCATTCCTATCACCCCATACTCTGGTCATGAAACCCATAGCCTGTACAGTGGACAGAGGGGTTGAACATGAATAACCACATTCGCTCTATCCATTTTTCCTTTTGGCAGAGATCATCTGTTTCATCTTATTTATGTATACGTATATACCAATATCTGGTCTAAGACTGGTCGTAGAACTACTCAGATACAACACCCGATATCACTACGGTGACCTGAGGTTAACCTCGTGACAGTTGAGCCGAATAGGCCGTCCAGCTGCAACGATAACCTGATGCACAAACGGGTTAAATGGTTCATTTACCACCTTCCATGGTAGCCTGCCATCAGTGTGTAAATGGGTGAATGACATGTAGTTTTAAAGCGCTTTGATTGGTCTAGAAAGGCACAAAGTCCATTGACCACTTTGAATATTAAAATGTCAGCTACAGCATCATGTTGTATTGTTTCAGTCAGAAAGTGAGGAGCATCTAAAGAAAATAAAACATGTTTTCAAGGTAATTGTTTAAACTGTAATGTTGGCAAGTACTCAAATGCAAGTACTTGCACTTTGTTTGAAAAGTGTTATTGGTGCATCTCTAAGACGTCTTCAAACTTTAGGAACCTGGGGCACGGACAGTTTTCAATGAAGGCTTTTGTAGAACCAGACTTTTTTTCTAAATCTACTGGGGTACTAAAGGGTTCAATGAGCTGTCATTGGTTAGAATATAACCATGTGGCAGTATGCGTATGCTCGTGGGTGTTGTAATGAAAGAGGATGAATCACTGGGTGAAATGTGCAAGGTTTGCTACTACGTTTGCTCAGCTTTATTCTAGGTCTGGAGTGTAGGTTGTGATGATTCATTGTGTGGGGGGAGAATCCCGGGTTGTAAAAGGAAAAGCCTGTCCTAAAATATAGTGTCTATTGTGATGCATATTGCATTTCTGGGCCTATATTTGTTTATCTGTTTTTGTTTAACGTGCACATTTATTTTTGTCTATTACAATACATGTGATGTCACGCTAAGCTATTTCCAGTGGAGCATCACAGCGGTAAATGATAATAAAAGGTCTGAGGAGGGCTTCATTCTTAGCTCACCGTTTCTCACCATTGTTCAACATTCACATGGGGAGAAATGCTCAGAGAGAAGTCAACAATACTAGATACTTCTGAAACTCTTTCCACATGAAATATCTTCCGAGTCATTTATACATATTGTCTTCTCAGCTGTAGAAACTGTCACTATTACAATTGCTCTTCTAGGGCTCGTGATACGAGACTTTGATATAAGATATCTTAAAATTGTAATGTGGCATAAGTGTTGTCTTTTCCTGGTTTTAAAAGCTGCATTACAGTAAAATTAAGTAATTTTCTGAATTTACCAGACTGTTATAGCTTTTATATTATTTGCCCTTACCCACTTAGTCATTATATCCACATTACTGATGATTATTTATCAAAAGTGTCATTATTTAAGTATTTTGTAAAAGTGCTAGTTAAAAACTGTGCAATAAAGTCGCAGTATCGATATTGAGATATTTGGAAGATTAGGGTTGGAGATGCATGAAAGGCAGTTGTGTCTCTATCCTCAGATTTTCTGTTGAATATTGCAGCGTAGGGTGCATTAGAAAAGTATGGTGTGTATAATTTAGTGTATGGATGAGCTCATGTACCAAGCTCACAATGTAAACATGACTGAAATTATTCAAAGGGAACCGAGTTTGATTCAGAGTTCAGCAAGAACAAAGAATTCAGTGAGACATTAAATAAATAATTTGCCTTAAACGTCTATGAACTACCTCATTTCAATTTTAGATTACTCTCGGAAATCATGCGACAATACAATGTGACTCAATCATTATGCTTAATCATATTGTGACGTGAGCAATGTTAGTTTTCAAGAATCTTTCAAGCCACATTCACAGCCACAAGACAGCTGCTTTGCTTTCATTTAAAAGTTTGAAATAGCTTTTGTTTTATTGAGGTCAGGACCTCTGTTGCCTGTGTTGATACAGTATCAACTTCAGGTATGCTGTTACTACATATTTGTAGTAACAGCAGGTCAAAGACGACCGAACGCTGTAAAGGATTTTAGGCAGCAGAGAAAAGAGTGTTTGTTTATGCATATGAAGAGTCAGAGTTTTCCTCCCCATCTCCTCTTCTGTGGGTGACCAATTACTTCAGTTTGTCTTCACATTGGTCCTAATCGACACAGCCTCGACTAGGGTGGCAGTAGTACAAGAAGAAAGTGATGTAGCAAGCAAATTCAAAGAGAAAGAGAGGGTGACAGACGCAGACATGGAAAAGACAAAAGCCAACAGCAGTGCAATGAATCCATCTATAGATCCATATAGCAGGGATTCTCCCAGAAGTGTCTGGCCTGGTTCCAAATGTGTGTGCGCCTCCTCTGTTGGCTACTCTGCATTTAACTAGACTATGACTAGGGATAGGTATCGTTAGGATTTTATCCATACTGGTACTCTTATCGATACTGCAGCCCTATGACACTCGTCCACCCTCTCCTTTGTCATCTTCCCTGTAGCTGCTAGCGTGAAGGGACCGGCAGTGGTAGAGGGGGGGGGGGGGGGCTGGGTCATGGCTGCAGCCTCAGCCCGACAATCTATAAAAAGTCCCAAGGTCCTTTTTAAAATACAGTCGCAGCTAAACAATTAGCTAAGAGATTAGCTTTGATTTATTTGCCTGTTCTTATGATCAAACTCCGTATGGCATTGCTAACGTTACCTGCAGTGGACAAGGATGGACGGCTGCTCGACAAACAGTGGAGAACTGTGCATTTCTGCACATTCATGTTCTGCGTGTTCACCAAATGTTTTGATAAATTGCTGGTATTGCCTCCCTTACTTGTGAGGGTTTTATTGCATTTGAGACGAGAGTTTTCAGCATCTACTGGAGTAAACTGTAGCCACACTTTGGATCTTTTTGATCTCTCTGGCATGATGTGTGTCTCACGCTGCACTGAGCCGGAGTCAGTGAGTGTGAAAGAGTACAGCAGAACTCGGACAGGCACAGAGACAGACGGAGGAGGTTTGAGATGCTGCTTTTGTTCCACGGAGATCTCCGTAACTTCTAAAGTACAGACAGCAGAACCGTTGACTCCGGACCTTATTGATACTCCGGGTTTTTACTACTCTATAATCGGTTCCCTAACTATGCTCTTTGTAATCTCTTCGTCCTTTTTCTGCCCTGACTCCTGACTCCTTTTCATTTCATCACTGCTCCTGTGGTTATTTCTCCTTTCAATTTTGTTTTGTTTGAATCATTGTCGACTGTCCTTGTTCTACTACCTTCATTTATATTTTAATTTATGTTTGGCTACTGTGTTTTTACAACATGATTCTCTGTATTAGCACTGATGGTGCTTGTCTCTAATAGATGGCAGTGGTCATCTTTCACGTCAGCGTGCAGGCCTTTCTGTTGTGCTTATTTTATCACAGCTGTCACAAGATAATTATTATCACGAAGAAAAGGACACATCTTGGATCTCACAAATAGACTTTAAAACCCAGTCAACTGTGTTAAATAACAATGATCCTGTCGCATACACACGCACACTCCATGGCTTCATTGGTTACCTAACATACTTTGGGGTGAACAGATCTTAAACTTGAGATAAAGAGCTTATTGGCATGATGGATCCTCAGTATTGGCAGAGCATGAGTTGAGATTATGGAATCAGTATCCAGAGAGAGAAGTTGGACTGGGCATCCCTATTGGAAAATAAGAACTTAATCTTTAAAATGCTGGCAATCGCATCATTTTGCAAATACACTCCTATTTCAGTAATCAATATTCAACAAGGCATTTACAGTCATCTAGCCTAATATATAATATGGTGCACAGATAAAAGAGATGCGTCATACCCGATACCCATACAGAGGGCTCAATTTCTTTCTCTGTCTGACACGCACGCACGCATGCATGCACGCACGCACACACGCACGCACACACGCACGCACACACTCTCTCTCTAAGCCAAATAAGGTGAAGCTAGCTTTTAGATGCTCCTGTGGCTCTGAGTCAGCAAATTGAGACCTTATATGCACCAAAAAAGAGATGAGATAAAAGAGAGGGAATATGATTTAGGTTAAAATAAAGGGGAAAAATACAGAAAGAAAAGGAAGAGAGAGAACATTTTTTTACAAGTGATGGGAACAATAATCAGAAAAGGGGCAGAAGTTGAGTGTGTGCCACTTGTACCAAGCGACTTCTGGTGAGCTCATCGGTTTCCTGCTGGGATAGCGATTGGCCAGTCCCTGTATTTGTATGCAGACTCCCTGTGGTTGCATTACATTTGTTTCAATGATTATTGATTTGTATTCTAGAGTAAATGTCACAAGCTTGATGCGAGGTACGGGGTTGTGGCCATCATAGTACTTCCAGCACTGATAAAGCCTGTAGCTCTTCACATTTCCTCCACTGATAGTAGTAGCACAATGATGGTAGGATGATAGGGAATGCTGGCAGAGGCTTTGAAGAGCTCGTCTCAGTCATGTCATGCAGTGTCTACGGCTGAAACATCAAGTTTGCATTTGATTATTATGATCATTATGATGTTATGCTATGCGTGTTTATGTGTGCGTATGTTTCTGCACTGTGAGTAATGAGCAGACAGATGGTGCGCGCTCCGGGATTCAGGAGATTCAGGCACGGGTGGAAGCGTCCCATGTTTGTTTATCGTGTGTGTGTGTGTGTGTGTGTGTGTGTGTGTGTGTGTGTGTGTGTGTGTGTGTGTGTGTGTGTGTGTGTGTGTGCGCGCGCGCGCACACACAAGTATGACTGTGTGTAGGAAACATTCTATTAGGCCGTATAGACTGCACAATTGTATGTGTGAAAACAGTTGTTTGTTACCTCAAGGGCAGTGCTGGGAGGTTTTAGTGTTAACACAAGCATAAGGCTGAACAGACTATGGCCTCAACTACAAGTGCATTCACACATGCAGACTGTACTGTACATGCAGTCATTCTTCACTGAGCCCCAGTAGCCATGCTTTGTCATTAATAAACCTGTCGGAATTGCTTCAGCTTAAGGAAATGTGCTTCTGCACTGAGGCTTCCGAAAGGATTTTTTTTATTTTTTAAAAGAGAGATCTAGGTTTGATCAGTTACTCTGTCCCGCCCTAGGCTGTGAGGACGAGGTGTGTTGTGTTAGAATGAGCTCAGCAACTGTAGACCTGCTGACAGGTCTTATGACTTGTGCAACATTAATGCTGAACAACCCTCATACAACAGCACACATGAAAGAGACAGCTATTGTGTCCTGGGATCTGACTCTATTGTCACACACACACACACACACACACACACACACACACACACACACAGAGACACAGGCATCACTCCCTCTCTTTACTGTGCTTCCACCAGAGTTTTCTTGTGACTCTTCAGAGCGGTCTGTGCCAGGAAGCAGAGTGGCACCTCCCTGCTGTCGTGCCCCGTCTGTCTTGGCAATCACCCCGTTTGGCTTCCTAAATACAGAGAGATCAGAGAGATGTTACAGAAAAAAGCAAGAAATGTATATGCTCCCTGTTGTGTAATCTCCCCAGCATTTCCATTCTTTTCTTTGTGCTGTCAGGTGTTATTTTTTATATTTCCATCCTGCTTTTTCAGTATAATTTTAGTGTCTGCTGCTTTCCAGTACTGTGACACCCTGTGCTGCTGTCAAACTGTTTTCCTGTCAGATTTTTTCCTCTCCTATCTCCATCATCCTCTTCTTTCTCTTACTGGTTTCAGTCATCTACACTGCTCATTTTCTGTCTATTTTATAGCAGCTCTTTTATGATTCACCTTACCAAAAAAAGATCTATTGTTCTGACTTGTGTAGTGAACCTAGTTTCTTCCAGGATAAGACTTGTTGTTCCTCTGGACTGATGGCTCACGGTGAGGAGCACCCTCCTGTGATCTGAATAGCCAGCAGGCAGAAAGGACTGACAGAGAGGAAGAGACTGGCCTTTACATTATTAACAGCTTACTCATGTTCTCATGAGAATACATTATACTTAACAGCAAAGCCACCTGGGATGTTTTCAACATGAAGCATACACACAGAGATTTTGCATATTTATCCTGTATGATATCCTCCGTGTGTATGTCTGTAATTCCTTGTTTATTGACTGTTTACTGTATTGCTGTGTGCTACAGTGAATACATACATATCCTCATTACTGCAAATGTTTTTAAGGCCATTTTCTTTTCTCACAAACACTGTAAAATTAATTGTTTCGTAAACATTGATTTGCCACTAAAGTGTAAAAAAACCTGAACTACTTTCGCATGATGTCCTAAAGCAGAAGTATCCACTCAGCAAGTCCACAGCGTTGATGCTAGTTGGTTTCAGAGGTTCAACAGTAAGGTTTTACTTGTTCTTGGTGTTGAAAGGCACACCACCAGAGCTATAAATAAATAGCTTTTACAGTATTTCCAACTTTTTACATACAGCTGCAGGAAGGGAGAGCAATTCTTTTTCAAGAATGACGAGAAGGATAGGTGTAGCTGAAGTGTCTACTGTGGGAGGCAAATAGAGGAAAATGGTGTGATGATTTGTGGGCGCAGGTTTTTTTAGGGCTCCAAGTTTTATGACTATTCATTCCACACCCGTGTTTTCGATTGTATCCGGTGATTAAGCTTCTAGTCAGGTTGAGGTTGAGTGGTGCTATGCTGTGAAATAGAAGATGTCACCAAACTCTGCGTACTAATGAACTGATTGCATCATATTGTTCAGACCGTAATTACGAGCAACCGAGTTGCAATAAAACTTACGTCAGGCTCATAGCTGTCAGAATGTCCCGATATCTGTCTACAACTAGTCATTAATATGTCAAAAAACAGAAATACAGAAAGTGTTGACAAACCTGAAGCAAAATAACTGCATCGCCAGCCGTTACAGTATATTTCATTAATACTCAGTAACGACAATTGATCGATTCACCTGATTTAAATTATACTTGTGTGTGTGTGTGTGTGTGTGTGTGTGTGTGTGTGTGTGTGTGTGTGTGTATATGTATGTATATATATATATATATATATATATATATATATATATATAGCTAGCTATACCGAATGTAATTTTTTTAACATTCAAAGCTTCTAATGAGGTTTTTTGAATGAAGCTTTGAATGTCTGTGCTCCTATTTTACTAGATCATCAGACTAAAAACTAAAATAAATTGACTTTTTGTTATTGTGGTTATATAAATGTATTTTATGGTGCTGTTAGGCTGCTGCTACACTTGCCCCGTTAATGCAGGTTTTTTGATCGCAGTGAAAATGTTACGTCGTTAGATAAAACCGTTATTTTATTGCCGCCTCTCTTTCTGTCACTGTCGCTTTGGTTTATTGTTCAGTTAAACTGATATGTAATCAGATATCCAGCTGAGAGGATTAGCAGAGATAAAACCATCTCTCTCACCGGCCAAACATCAGCGGACATTTGAGACAGGAGTTTGTAACAAGTGGTTAACTTTTTGTGATATTACTCCATCCCGGAGGATTAGTCAGTAGACGGTGAGAATCTCCGCACAGTTGTTTGTGTGAATGACGGCAAAAGAGAGGGAGGAATGGAGAGAGAAAATCTGTAGAGTTGTGATGCTGAGTGACTGCCTATGAGGTATGCAAGAACCTCACAGCTGGTTGCCCTTCTCTCTCTCTCTCTCTCTCTCTCTCTCTCTCTCTCTCTCTCTCTCTCTCTCTCTCTCTCTCTCTCTCTCTCTCTCTCTCTCTCTCTCTCTCTCATATATATGGGAGAGTAAGCCAGCAGAAGCAGCAGTAGTACAGTGGAGTGTGTTCAGTGTCTGGATGTTAGCGCTGCCTTTCTCAGCTGCGGGACGAAGCCTTACTGTAGGTAATCACTCACTCACTCTCACACACACACACACACACTCTTTGACTGTCTACCTGCCGTATTTCCTTTTAAGCTACTCTTTTCTGGGGGCTGACATTTATTGCTTCTTACATTTCTGTGCGGCGGTACAAGAGCGTTCTTTTCTTTAAAGAGTATTTCAGTCCAGAGCAGGATTTGAGACAGTTGAGGTGAATGATGAAGAGATGAAAATGTGCCGCTCATCAGCAAAATGTTTCCATCCCTTCAGCACGTTCACACATTTGCATGCAGAACGTATTTTCATACAGTATTTCCATAAACCTTAGCACATGCTTTTTGTACATGGCAATGGCCATTTAACACGCTGTGCAGGTGTCATGTTGTTTTGGTTTGTGAGTGTGGTGGCCGGAGGATGGCAGGGTGGAGGTGCAGTGGGTGTGTCGTATCCAGTTTCCAATAGTGTGGAACTTGAGCTGACTACTAGTATGACATGGGACTATCAGACTCCAGGAAGAGAGGGAACAAAAGAGTAAGAAGTGAGAGGAAGAACGTAAGATAGTGGCAAGGTAGCAGAGAAGACCAAGGAATAGAGAGGATGAGAGGAAAGAGAAAGTGGAGATAGAGGGGGGTAGCCTGAGGAGGGGGAAGAGGAATGCTCTGATGAGAAGACGTGAGTGACTCTCTCTTCACTGGCACTGCTCTCTTTAGACAAATGCTGGATCAATTGCAGGGTTGTTTAAGGCACCCTTGGATTGTTTAAGTACAGTTTTTCATCAATCAATCAAGATCGGTTTATGGCAAAATATTTGAAAAAACCCAGTCATATTCACATCACTCTAAAATTTCTGTCATCTGAAAAGAATAAAATGTTTTCACTTTATGCCAAGAAAGACTGCAGGAAAAAGTGGAAACGAATGTCTGAATTCCTGAAAAGTATTTATTGTTACTGCTTGTGTACCCACTACAGTACATGCATAATGCACACTGTGAGGTTCTCCTGGGAGGGACTAATGTGTTTTTAGAAGTAAGTGTACCATTCGCAACATAGTGTGAGTGTTGTGGTTCTGACACGGGGCTGAATCATTCATTTTATCACGTGGATTATATGTACTACAGTAGTATTACAAAATATTGTGCATACTTTATCTTCAGTACATAGAGTCCACACAAAAACGAATTGAGAGCTGCAAGAATGAGTCCTGAAACCCGTAAAGGAGTTAGAATTTTTGCACTTCCAGTTCTCTCGACTCAAAGTCGATGGGTTATTTTAAACATGTTTTTGTTAGATGCTTGAAATAAGCCTTTAACATTTTGTTCTACGATATAAAACATGTCAGTAAATACCCCTCTTGTGAACTTTGAAGCTCTTACGTGTCTTAAAAAAGGCGGTTGCTGACATGTGGCTGAATTAGTCATCATGCTGACTAGTCTGCCTTTACATCCTTGTTGTGTACTGTATACTCCCAGTCATCCCATCTTATTTTCTGCAATAATCCAATGGACAAATACCAACGTTTTTTTGTAGAGGAAACCAGTGGAATGCTATCTTCCAGGGTAGGCCTACAAAAATACGTCATCCCTGCAGCACTGTCAAACAGAAAGATGAAGATAATTTTGGGAAGAAACTCATTACATACATTGCTGGGAGAGATGCACTGATTCATCGGCCATTTGTCTAATCTTTAGGTTAGTCTCATATAGCTTTTATTGTTACTGGTCAAATTTAAACACATATCACATGCTGGTTTTACGGCATGCACACAGTGGCACAGACAGTGATGTCACAGATGGTAACGTCACAGCTATACACGCATGTTGTCAATGTGGAAGTTCTTCAGTGTGATCGAGACATTTTCATTAAATCTCAGTTGCATTTTTTTTGTCCAGTAACCTGGAGCACTTTTGTTTTGAGATTTGTTTGTTGGAGAGAAGCTCCTGTAACATGGCACACTTCTGATTTAATGTGCCAAGCACATTGCAATCTGTGCAGCAACAGGCGACTTTATCAGAATAGATTCAAGTTTTTGTATCAGCATCATCCCCACAGTGTGTAGGATTTATGGGAGTCTTTCATTCATTGATTAACAAAGAAAAACTTAAGCTGGTATACAAATTAGCTTTCTTGCCTTAGGTTTCTTGCCAACTAGTTTAGGCTGCTATATTACAACATTCATCAGCCACTTATGCTACTCTGGCTTCCAAATTGAGTTTCCGAACTTTAAAAGAATTTCCAGAACTTTGACCGACTGCAGAGGAGGAGTCCTACTCTGATCTGATAGATTAGCTACAGCTGCACACTACACAATTTAAACTCAAAATGTGTAGGGAGATAGACTCTGTAACCGTAACTTTATATCTGAAATGATTCTACAGGCACTATATTTCTTACACAACATTATCACATGTGTATTATTAACATATTATTTCATTTTTTAACAGTTACCATCAACACTAGTCCATCGCATCACTCCTATTGCCCACTTCAGCTAGCTGGTTGCTGGTTATATTGTATTATTAAAACACATTTATGACGGTGAATTGCCAGTAAATTGAGCTTTGTAAAAGAAGCTCTCGTTGTTCACTTCCTCATTTCTTAGTGTTGAATAAAGTGGCACAATCAGTATTATCATGGGGGGTGAAGAATAGTTGCAATCACCTCTCTATGTATAACTATGTAGGGAGTTGTTATGCAAGTTGCTCAGGAGCTTTCTGAAACATAGGATATTCATACACTCATACACTTTACATACAGTGGCAAAACTCCCATGCATTTCTCAGATGAAGCTTTCTCATTCCAAGAAACAGATTAACAATGTCAGCCAGGCCTGTGTCTGTTTAATCGGATAACTTCTCTGTTTTTCTCTGCCTTTTATAATTTCTGTTGTTTTATCACTTGGCACATTGCTTCACATCCATCACCTGCACATTGCAGTGATACTATTTACTCGTACGATTCCTCTAATCTTAGTCTTTTTTTAACAAAGATACTGTTGTGAAACATACATGCTACTGTCATTCTGCCAGTTGGTGTGTTTCCCAGTGTGGAGGTGGTACCACAGTCTTTGATCCTCACGATGTGTAAGGATGCCACTACTTGGCCCAGAGACGGACCGCTTTCTGTAGGAAAATCCAGATTTATTGGATTGGATATTGAATTTGCATATCGTGGACATTTATTGTATGGTACCTTGTGTGCTTAGGTTCATCAATTCACAAAGAACTATTTTCTGTAAATCTTTGGTAGATTAAAAAAAGACCACCGCAGTGATGCCAGCCCATCTGGTCAGCGTTTCTTCTCCTAACCTTTTCAGAGCAGGCTGCTTTAAGCACTACTCATTCTCCTGAATACTGCAGTTCCCACTGGTTCTGTTGTGTGTTAGATAAGCCTGATATTCTTTTCCAAGAATTGTTCTTCCGTAACATGTAAAGCTTTCCCATTATTTGAGATTATTTGTAGGAGCTGATGCAGATAAATCAAAAAATTGCATGATCAAAAATAATTACTGGATTTATGCAATGCACGGCGTAGTAACAGAAAAGATGATGTTCAGACCAGATCTATACTCCAGCAGCTCAGCTCAAGACAGCAGGTGCTGCTGATGAGAGGCCATGCTTTATCACGCACAGTCAGTTTAATGTTCATGGCACATGGCAGCCTACAGGCCAACACAGGCAAAAAAAAGGGGACAAATCTCTCTCAAAAAAGTAAGAAATGAGAATAAGTATGTCTCATTCGAATGTACAGAAGAAGGTGTAGTGTACCACAAGACAAAAAAGGGTAATACCACTTCTGGCTCTGCAAGCTTTTTTCAATAATAGTTTATTGGTTCACGGGGGAAATGCAAACACATTGGAGTGCATTTGAAATGAAATAATAGGCTTTTATTATTTTCACTCTTCTTAGAGTTCACCACACCGTCTTACAGGAGCGTGAAGTCAGAGAGGGTTACTTCTAGTAACAAGCAGCAGTAGTGGTACGAGTGAGGAATAACAGGAAAGAAAACGCTCTTATATGCGAGGCATGCTGGTACTTGTTTCTTTAAACATCATGAAATGCACAGCATGTATCAGAGTCCAGGACAGCACTACCTTTTTAAAACAGTTCATTATACTTTACATTTTTCAATTTATTTATCTCTCCTCACTATGCAAGAAGTGGCACAAAACCATTATTAATCACATACAGCAAACCAGGCACGTTGGGTTGAATCCTAGTGGCATCCACATAAACTAAACAAGTCAGATTCAAGCAACATAAATGGACACCCTGCTTCTTTTGTATGAACTAGAAAATGAAGATTTTTTTTATTATTTAACCAAACCCAAAAGATCCTCTGATATTCTTGTAATTTAGTCAATACATATGTCATGGAGCAATGGCACAGGTTCATTTTCATAAAACTGAGCTGCATTGGATTGGAGTTGTCCAGTTAAATATATTAGGACTACTCGGTGTGTGAGCATGATTTACTCACTTTACTTCATCACGTTACTAGTTTTAGTATTCACATATTGAGTATGCAAATAGCATGAGTGTAGATTGTAGGCAAATTTTCCACAAATCAAACCTGTGCTGAGTGGTTTGATTTATGAAGCTGATTTCCGGCGCTCTTTTATGCATTATTGAAGAGCTCCAAAACTAAACTACTAATGAGAGATGGCATTCGACGTTTCAAATTAGAAAATCATTTTGAAGGGAATCCAAAAAGTAATGCTTTCATCTTTTGATTACTGGAAGCCCAAATATATATATATATATATATATATATATATATATATATATATATATATATATATATATATATATATATATATATATATATATATATATATATATATATTTTTGTGTGTGTGTGTTTGTGTGGTGGGAGATGGTGATGCTTCAAAAAGAGCACATCAGCATTATTTTTGGGGTTAGTTCTGCTCTGTTGTGAAGTTGCTGAGTCAGCAAATGGAGGCCTGGATTCTCTTGTCTGTTGAGAGCGGTGCTCCGTGTGTGAGGCGTGTCAGCGTGCTCTCAGAATGGCATCGCCTCACCTGTCACTCTGTTGACAGGTTGGGTTGTCAGCAGGGCGACAGGCTTTTCTGTGTGTGACGTCAGCAACACTTGAGGCTCCCTGCTCAGTTTGTCACTGCACCGAATTCTCAGCAGCGACAAACGCACACAAACCTGCTCGTGTGTGTGTCTCTGTGTGTGAGAGAGAGAGAGAGAGAGAGAGAGAGAGAGAGAGAGAGAGAGAGAGAGAGAGAGAGAGAGAGAGAGAGAGAGAGAGAGAGAGAGAGAGAGAGAGAGATATATTTCCTTTTTGATTTGGTCTTTTGGTCTCATTGGGTTTGTTTGTGTCTTCGTAGCAAAAGGGTTTCTTGTCCGTTTGTTGGTCTGTCTAAATCTATCTGATGTAATTTTCACTCCCGTACAGACTCTTTCCTCTGTTCATTTTTCATGCTGTCATAACCTCTCCGGTTAGTTCTCCACAATCATTGTTTCAACTGTCATCAATACACACATCGTATTTCTCTTTCAAACTGGCTTTACCTTTACTGGCTCATTCCTCACCCCGCCAGTCTTCACCTCCTTCTCCACAGTCCTTTTTTCTCAGTGAAGGATCTTTCCTCTTCATTATTTATGGAGATTGGCTTTGTGTAGCTGCCAGATGCAGCAGAGGGTTGTTTCTCTCGTATTACCCTGCACTGTATTGAAGGCAAATTCATGTGTCATATGTTTTGAGAGTATCACAACTCTGTAGTGTTGCCTTTTTAGCAGAATGGTTGCAAAGGGAAATAAAATACAGTCGCATCGGAATGTGTTAACACATTTAGCATAATCATTTATGGAGATGTGTTTTTCTATGTTGTCTTTCTATTTGTGGGTTTTCCCTGGAAGGTACGACGAAACATTGCTACAGTAATACCGTGAGGTGTTAAAGTGCTAGCTAAGACTGGTCGAGATAGTCAGGCGTGCCATGGGAAAATGTCCGATTTCACTAAATCGGTCCCAAAAAATATTATTTATTTGCTGCAAATAATTTGCCATAGTTGAGCGTCTGAGCCTGCAATATAGTGGCTGGCTAAGTAATTAAATACTCTTCCATGCCGGTGAGTGGCAGCAGCGCAATAAGGACCGTGCTAATTTAAGACGGTAGAATTAAATGATGTGTGGGAGAGGTTGCGGTGAACAATGAACAGCGATGGCGAAATATTTGAAAAGTAGAAATGCAGACTCTGAACTGGTCCCTGGACAACATTCTAAAACAGATGAAAAGCCTTGTATGAGTGGTGGTGAAAAGAAAGAGAAAAAAAACCCGGTGAGCTCGAGGCAATACAGCGAAAGTTATCTCTGGATCCGACTGCACCGACTCCGTTATGCTTGGTGTCAGATGAGCTTTTCAAGCATGGCTGCTATAAAAACTAAAAACAGAGAGAGACGGAGACTGAGGAAGAGCTCCGTGTGTGCCTTTCTTCAGTTTGTGTCAGGATACAAACAGGCCCAGGTTTCTCACTGAGTGAGGATCAGCAAATTGAGAGACTTGTCATGACATTGTCAGCATTGTCAGAGGTATTATGCTACAATGTGTCATTTTGTAACTTTTTTGGTTGTTGGTGTGCAGCGGGATCTTTTTAATGTAAAAAATGTACTCATCAGAAAAGGTTGAAAAACACTGCCTTAACATACAGTATATACCACCATATAAACAGCTTTACTTCCTCTAAAATATTATTCAGAAATAGTATTCAGATGTTATTTTTTATATAGGCAGAAATAACTCTTTTTACAGTCAAAAGACTTTTCTATGACACTTAATGAGCTGTTCAATTGGTTTTACAGAGAATTTTCCACAAGAAAACAACAATCCACAAACCATCCAACTATCCATGTAATTTATAAATATGCGTACAGCAACTAAACCAACACTTTGTTTGTTTTGCACTTAAATACTCAGCCTTGAGCATTCATCATGAAGATGATAGTCACTGTCATGCTCTCACTGTCCTAGTCTTTCCCTCGGCATCCTAAAAAATGTTCTTATCTGAATTAACCTCATTTTCAAGTTTAATCTCAATGCATTGACTGGACTACAGAGTCACGAATCACTTCACTGGCCAGATGAGACGAGAGTCAGGCTAGACATGTTTATTGGACATGAACCAGGCTTTGAACTACAGCCACCATGTCCCCCAGTTCACCATAGCATTGCTGCAATGTAAAGAGAAGATGTTACATAATGGTACACACACATACACACGCACACACAACATTGCATTTACTGTCAGCGCACTGGAGCCTTAGGTTCACTTTCATCATTTTAATGAATTCAGACAAGTTGTCAAGTGACACACAGAGATTGTGTCAGTCTTTTTTGATGTTGTTTTCCTCTCTCCTTGTTTAAGCTCACTTGAATGCAATTCCTGCAAATGTAACAGAAAATAATAACAGTCAGGGATTATATATTATCACTCTTGGGGACTACATTGTACACAATCCAATCCTTTCTTTTCATGTTTATACTCAATTTAGTGTTGAGTTATGCATTTGTAAACATACAAAGTTACCACTATTGTGTTATAAAGCATTAAAAAGCTGCATTAGTCCACCTGCATTAGGCTCAACATTGTCCTGGTTGGAAAACTCTGCGGATGTCGTGATGTGCTTTGACAGGAGTGTATGCAGCACTCCTGCTGCTCTGAACTGGATGTCAAAGGAGGCAGATAGGAAACACAAGTCAGCTCAGAGACTTCTGTCTTCCACCCCAAATCCTTCTGCACGTGACTACTGTGAGTGTCACTTCAGAATACCTTTTGATGAAAGCAGATAGGCGAGGAAGTCTATGGAAATTGATGGTGATTGATGTGTGGATTTAGGCTTCACCAATGTACATCTTCGTTAAAGATTACAAAAATGCATTTTCACTTTTCACTCACTTGTAAACTGGCTACTTGTTTAGGATGGGTGAGATGCAGAGGTACAATTTGTTCTACGCATGTATTTTTACATTAATTTTCAATACCTTATGTAAACAAATATGTCAAGGGAGTTCAGGACAGGACCCAATAGCAACCAGGAGACAGGATTCAGGTACAGAACAGACTTCATTTTACGCTGTACAGAAGGCAGGATCGACGGTGTGGTTTCCCGTGCGCCGACACCGGAATGCAGGCAGGATTACCTGTGTGGATCCCTTGATCCGACACAGAATGACAGGCAGGAATGACGGTGGTAGATGGTATGGGTGGAAGACGGTACGGACTGACAATCCAGGACTACAGGACCAGGGTTGATATACTGCCAGGAGGATCATTAATGGGATTAGGATCATGTGTGTCAGCCTGCAGGAGGTAATCGCTGGAGTGTCCACAGCTGTGGACTAATCAGGGGTGTGGCCATGGGAGGTGTCTGGAGGCAGATTAAAATCACAGAGCACATGGCACACAATAACAAACAGGGGAATGACAGAACACATGAGGAGAGATAAGTGGAAACAGAGGTTAGCACACACGGGTCAGACAGGGATCCTGACAGAATAAACACCTTTTTTTACTCAACCAAACAAGAGAAACTTCTTAAATGTTATCTGAATACAAGCAGCTCTACTAAAATGGAGCATAAATCTGAGCAAGCATTCACTGCCAGATGTTGTTACTTGACAGTTTTTGATATTCTGTGCTGTAGACACATTTTAGTTTGTGCCAAAAAGGTTTGAGGTTCACTTTCTTTAGTGAACGCCTGCCTGTTTTAACTGTGGAAATCTATCCTACTGCCATAATGAGAATTATGAAATGCAGTACTGTTGCATGCAGTATGCATTTGATTGGGACATGATTTGATTTTTATTCTGCTTGCTAAGAGTACAAAACTGTTGCAGTAAGATGAGACAGATGAGCTGTGATGCTTTCTCACTTTCTCTTTATATCTATGTATATAAAGCTGAGAATCATACTTATTTTTATTATGATGTATGTATTTGTTGACCATGTTCAGGGGGAGTGGTCTTTCATGTTGAGACTGATACACTTTTACTGTGGTTGAACTTTTTCTTTCGATAGCAGCCATTTTTTTTCCCCAGCTCAAAGTGACAAAAAATTGTTCTGTGTTCCAAAGGCCATGCTACCATACTATTCAGTAAAAATATTTAGTGTGTCCCAATACATAGTATGTTAAATGCAGTATGGCAAAAATACCAGGATGTCGTCCTGCATCCGGTTGCATTTTGCAGAATGCAAGACGGCATGCTTTTCTGGTTATTCTGACCCAGAACTATGTGCATATTTAGCTATATCAGTGGTTTGTGCAAAAAGTTATTTGCCAACTTTAAATTAATATAATATTTAGTCTGATATATATATGGCAGTGGAAAGGTGGTTTTGTAAGAGAAGGAGAGGAAAGACTATTCTGATGAAAAATGAGAATAAAGGTGATTCACTGATGGAGTGACTACTTTATTGAGTTGCTGACAAACATCTGTGACTAAGGCTGTCCAAATGGAAATACGGCTCAGTCAGCAATGTGTGGGTTTTAAGTGAAACACGAGTTTACTGTATGACAGTACTCTAGTACTATTAGTATTTTAGAGTAGAGGTACATTTCATCAGTTTCAATAATATGTAATGTGATGATCAAATTCTCTAGCACATGATACTTGCAACTTTTTAAAATGTATTTAATATTTTACCTAAGTGAGATAGATAGATAGATAGATAGATAGATAGATAGATAGATAGATAGATAGATAGATAGATAGATAGATATTGTGTAATACAAAGTCACAGTAACCAAAAAACACAAGAAATCCAATCAGAGTGAAATGGATACTTTTGATTCGTTTCTATTTTGTCTGGTTCCATTTCACAGAGCAAATTAAAGCAGACCAAATTTAAAAAAATGATTTGCAGATCCCTTCCCCTCCAGTTTATCATGACTGACTTTAAAAATAAAAATAAAAAGTCACTATTTTTGTGGACTTTAATGAGTACATTCTGTATGTTATCTTCAGCCAAGATGTCAAACAAACAGAAGTCAAAGTCGGTCCTCTGCCACTCATGTTAACTTGACCTTTACCTGTGTCCATCTCAACAAATGCCTGTGCAGGCAGCCTGCCTTTTGGTTCGCTTGGAAAAGGTCCAAGACCGCCTGCGAGAGGAGGTTTCGGATGTTGGTCCGCACCAGAGTACGATTATTGGGTTCACAGATGCCTAAACACAGCACACCAGGGGTTGAACGGCACCAGAGTTTGATTAAAACGGACAAAATGATGGCTTGTGAAAGCGCCCTAAAAGGGTCTGTATGACTTTAATAATATACAATGACATCACACTATCACATCACTTCATTCAAAACGTTTTCTGGAGGAGCCTTGAGGGAGAAATATACTGTAGTGTGCTATAACATACAGCTAGAAACAACCTTAACCTGAATCTCTTCTTCCTCACCATTCTCCTCCTACATATGTCCTATAATTAGATCGCCTACATGAAAGCTACATTTCTAGCAATTCAATAGGCCTCACTGACAGACCTCAACAGCCTTCTTATCCCTGTGTGTCTATGCACTGCATCTGTGAGATTGGTAAAGAACCTAAATTGATAAGAAGTGAAAGCTAATTGGCCCGTGTTATTGTAAGATCAGTGCGAAGCAGATGAGTTACGCACGGCCATTTTGGACTGAATATGACCGCAGTATTATCAAAGGACACCAGTCAAATGTCCGCCTAAAAAGTGTTCAACTCATTTTTCTTTTTAAATTTTACGGTCATATAGGTAATCTCTCTACGAAACGGCATGTGTTGAACAATGAAAAATATTATATGCGTCCTATTATAACTATTAATTTAACTTTTTGCCCCACTTTCCAGAGCAGCTTAAAATGAGCAATAAGCATATCTTTGAATGTGCTATGGACCAGGGGTTCTTAACCTTTTTGACCTCGGGGTCCAACTTTTCAAGTAAAAAGTGGCCCGGGGCCCATTCAAATACTAACACTGTATTGGGTTAACTAATTGATCTCACTGTTAGTAAATAGCCAACAGCTAATACTATTTTGAATTCCTAATATGTTGTGCAACTAACATTAGTGAATTTTACAGCTTACCGATTTTAAATTACGGCTGGTAAAGTGTTTGTATTTACCTCTTCATACGTCCTCGGCCAGACTCGTTGGCGTTTTCAGTGAAAAATGGCGGCAGTTCTACCATAGTGCCATCTAGCAGCAGTTGTCACAAAAAGCACCAGAATCTTGTCTCTTTTCTTCTATATTCTTTGGTATATGTCTGGTGTTCATTACTAATTGTGTTCTTTTAATAAGTGTAATGACATTCAATTCAGTTTGTGTTTCCCTGTGAATGTTTGCATGTAGGTGTTGCATGTGTGCATGGTGCTATGCTTGCATGCCTTTATCTTTGAAACCTTTAACTCTGTTTGATCGATAACAGCATACTGTGTGCAGGAGAAGCTCGGGAAGAGGCTCTGTGGCTGAAAAATAATCCATAAATATAATTAATGGATCGCTGTATTAGCCTGTGAAATGTCAAAACGCACACCTTTTCTACACACATTACACTACTTTTGTGTACAGGGGATCATTTTTATCTCCGTCTGTGAAATTTATTTTTGTGGGGGTTTTTTGTGGTTGCGTAGCAACACTCATCCAGTATCTAATGTCTTTGCCTCTAACAGACCTAGCTCCCTTTCCTCAAGGAAACAAACACAGATATTAGATAAGAGAGCCAGACTTCAGGAGTATGCCAGATTTTCTCACTTCCCTTGATAGACATCTGCTCTATGAACTACATTTCAATGTCCTTGTTTTTATTATTTATTAATAATTATCTACTTGTGGACTTTCCTGTTTAGCAGGCTCGGTTGTGTTTGGAACGAAAAGGAGCGCGTTTGAGTTATCAGCATTTAAGAAAACTAAATTATTGACGTCAATATAATTATTAATGTCAGTCAAATGATGAATGATTATTAATAACGGGGCACCACCCTGCAAAAAGGGACCAATAACCAAACTATAAACTAAGTCTCATATTACTGTTCTCTCACATGTCAATAGTCAAAGTACTATTACACATTCAGAGTGAAGGTTTAAGTCCGAGCAACAGACCACATATCCAGCTATTATCACAACACATGCACAAAGCAATCACAGACAGCTGCTCTTTAAAATAAAACAGAGTTTATTAAGTTCCAATAATAATGATCTAATCAACTCATATCTAAACTAACAACAAAACTATACATTCATGAGCACGCTATCTAAACTCAACAAACTATGGTAAGGTGTGTGTGTGTGTGTGTGTGTGTGTGATTGTTCTCTCAGCCAGAGGACCACAGCTGACGACTCTTTGATTGCACAGCCGCGGTTCTGAACTCTGACCTGATGAGAAACAACCTCCGGCCGGCCTAGCGGCGAATTATCTTGACACGATTTCAGTCGTATGAAATACACAGTAACTTCCACACAATAATATCGAGCATCTGCGAGTATTGAGCATGCACCACATTATAAAAATGAGAGTACTTTAAGCAACACACAACAAGATAATGACACACAATATCTAAATTTACCCAGACTCTATTCGCCTTATTGTGAGTCGCAATCGTGGAGATTGATGCGATTCTTCCGAGTTGCCGGTGGAACTCAGTCAGCGCGGCTCCATGCGGCGCTGTGATAAAACTCTGTTCGTCCTGCGAATATAAAACTGTTTAAAAACCTATCACAAGTCAGGGGCCAGAGTCATTAAAAAGAGCACATAGATTTTATTTTTAAACATATGACCCTGAGAGACCTGCCAATGTGGCTGAGCAGCATGATGTCGTGGTTAGCCAGATCATGATCATCTATCACAGTATTGTATCGTTAAATGAGACACCAGGCCGTTCACCGCCGCTGTAGGCTTATTGGCTGATGATGTGTGATGAACTGCAGGTTAATGCACTTGCTTGTGTTTTGGCTCGGTCCTAAGGTCTCACTCAGTGTGGCACGTACAGAGAACATGTTGGAACAAATACGGAAGGAAAGGAGACCTCAACTCACCCTGAACACAATGTGCTTTACCAAACTGCCTCTTTGTGTTTCTGTGCATGTTTGAATGATTATTTTTGCGTTGTGTGGAATCACTTAAAATGTTGAATCGATTAAATTACCCAGCTCCCATTAGGAGATCAATTTCAGTTATAATAAAGAGCCACGTTTACTTAGAGAGCCCCGTAATGTGGTTTGATTAATGTACAGCAGCGCAGCAGTTTTTTTCTGCTAGGGCGGGGAAATCAGGTCTCAGATCAGTACTAAACTGATCAGGTTAGGCCTTTGAAGAGCTGGTCTTGGTTTTCAGCGAGTAGAATGAAACGGACTGTGTATGAGTTTATTAATTTGTTCACATTCGTTACACTAAAAAATGAAGCCCAGGAGTAAGTTATATTTCAACTGGCTAAAATGAATTAGTAATGTCTTATGCAAATGATCATTCATTGATTTATTTATACAAAGAAATCAATCCATTAGGGCAGGGGTGGGCAATTATTTTGAGAAACAGGGACTGTTGTGGAGGGCCGGACCAACAGACTGAGCTCAACCCTGCTCTATATTATTCCACCTCTTTATAAAAAGCAGTACATTGTATGGTTTTGATAAGCTGTTAGTGGAAAGAGTAAATGCTATGATCAGTGGTGGAATATAACTAGTATATTTGCTTAAGTACTGTACTTATGTACAAATTCAAGGTACTTTCCTTGAGTATTTCCATTTTATTCAACTTTGTACTTCCACTCCACTACATCACAGAGGGAAATATTGTACTTTTTACTCCACTACATTTGTCTGGCAGCTTTAATGACTTTAAACATTATACTTTTTTAAATCTTTCCTAACTACCCAAACTAAGTATATATAAGTTAAAATGAGCTCCACCTGAAACATCTGCAGCAGGAATAATGATCCAAAAAATATACATATGTAATATCCATATATAATAGTAAAACACTGGCAGGGTTGACTGACATGTTTCTGCAAAATTTGTACTTTTATCACTATTGTTTGTAGTCCAATCACCTAATTTTCTGTTTTTCAGTTCAGTGCGAGAAATCTAGTCTGTGTTGGGCTTGAACAAGTGCACTGGAGTCAGGTTGAATGTGTGAAAGACAGCTGACAGGTGATCGTCAGCGAGAGACGATCTGGATTTGTTAAACTTCATCACGGAGAATGTTTGTTCACATATGTAGGTCGATCCAAAGAGAACCAACATCTTCTGAGCATGTTGCTTTTGCAGCTTAGCTAGCAAAGACTCAGAGGTCCGCTGCTGCTCGCACACGTTCACAATTTATTTTCTAAAAAGACACTTTGTAGCCTCTTGTGCTGCCTGACGTGATGTGCATGGGTTGATCTGGTCCAACCTTACGGACAGTACTTGATATGACACTTAAAAGCAAACTAACAATCACTTGCAATTTAAAGACATCGAGTTATTCCTCTGAAGTTGTTCGACCCACAGAAAGATAACGGTAAATGAAAAGACCTAAAGATGACAGGATTCTCGGACTTAAAAGTGGATGGTCAAAGCAGGTAGAGACAAAAAATAGGTTTTATGTTTGGTAGCAGGAAGTGGCACCTCAACAGAAAGAGAACCGTCACACAGCCTTGTTAATGAGCAAAGCGAGGGACAGGTTATTGTTATGCAAGGAGCTGCAGAGCCTGGAAATGACCTGCCATCTCTTTGAGAAATGAGTGTCTGGCTCCACACAGAGCCCAGGGCTAAATACAGGCTTCCTCCTCCATAAAGACACCACTGTCATGACATATAATCCAGGAGAAGAAATATGACTCTGGTTAATAACCCAAAAAGAAAGTTTACTCAGCAGCTGTTACTTATCTGTTTGCCCTTTTTCAATTTTAAATGTGAACTTTCAGAAAAATCTCCCAGTGGACCAGTTCTCTTCTTTCAAGCAGCAGTCGAGCTTTAACTGCAGGGCTCTGCTCGAAGAAAAGCTTAAACAATGATCAGCGCAGTCATAAGCCTTCTTTCCCAATGCAAAACCCCACTAACATCTGGCTTTTTCTCTTCAGTGTGTCACAGCCCGGCTCATAGACTGAAACAAGAACAGGGAGATAACGAGCTAGCGGCCAAAAAGAAACAATTTATTTGTCTCGCCAAACACAGGTAACACAATGTTCCCAGCAGATTACGCCACGACAGCACCAACGGTCATTAGCCCGTCAACAATGATCTTCCTTCCAACCCCTCGCTGCCAACTGAACAGGGTATTTGTAAGGCCCCCAGCCACACCGGCACAGGTGCTGCTCATCCGGCTGACGACCCTCCAATCACCACCTGCAACACAGGAAACACAACGCGGGCACCCAGTGCATGATAGGAGGAGGGTCGTCACAAGTGTGAAAAGTTACAATTGGCATTCATTACTCTGCAGTAGTCACAGGTATTTATGGGCTCCAGCCCCTTTTCCAGCACACCAGTAATTGTACCTGTTGATTGTGGTTAAAAAAAACCTCATCAAAACCGTCTTCTTATTAATCATATTTGTCTTTCCATTTGAATTGAAAGTGACTGATGTACAGACATAAACAAATATGTTTTCACTGTTTACTAACCCTAGTAAAAAACAGACTGTGGTCTATTGGCAATGGGAAAGGAATCTATTGCCTATTTTTAGCTTATTCCCCCCCCATGTTTAAAACTGCATATACACGCTTATTTCCAGTAACTATGTTTATTGTTGTGATAATAAATTACATTCAGAAGTTTCTTTTCAATGTTATCCCATTTTATCACTACCCCAGTTTTCTTTGTGGGGTTAGCTTTAAACCTTTCACTACTGGCTACTTTCACCCAGAGCTTGAGGATCATTTTTGTCAGGGAGTGCAGAGTTCTGGGTCATGTGGTGGTTGTGAGTACATCCTCGGTGAAGAGCCACTAGTGCCGGCCGACACTTGGTGCTGAAAAAAGATGGAACATTTTAAAGCTGCCAGATGACCAACTTAGTCTTCTGACAATTGCCACACTTTTCCTTTTTGTGAGTTTTGACATACAGATATCAATTCAATTGAACCCAAAATACATCCAAAGGTCATGGATTCACTTTCAGTTTGCTGCACAAATGTGTCAGTGAAAAGATGTCAGTGCTGTAAAATTCATCAGCTAAACACCGAAAGTTTTCTCTTACGACCAGATGAATGTTTTTACTACTAAAACTGTTGCTCTGCTCAAGCTGTGGCATTGTGTGTGGGGTCTATGTGAGTTGTAATGTACAGCTCGACTTTAATTAAAGTTGAATGGAACGGAGTCAATAGAAGCGAGGCGGTTTGACTAAGTAGTTTTTATGGCTTCATAACGTGTCCCGGAGACTGGTGTAGTATATCCAGATAATCTACTCCTGAATCTTTTACAGCCCTTCCTCTCGGACTGTTGGCAGCAGATTGTTTCTGGCTGGAGTCTGCTGGTGTGGAATATCTTATTGAATATTTACTCTCATCCTTTTAAGTGTGATGCATCATCTGTCTTAGTTATTGATGAAGGACCAGCTTTCCGCTCTCTGATTCATCGTGTGTATGAATATGTATGCATGTGAATCACGTATGTATGTGAACGGCCCCCTGGTGATGATGGAAGGATGCAATGTCTCCATCAATATTTTCAATGCGTTCCTGAGCTCCCGTTTCAAAGTAGTATTCAGTTAATGGAAAAGGACATTTATATTGATTGATGTTTTAATGGGTTCAGTTGGGATTCAGTCAGAAGTGTTTTCTGTGAAATGCCGAAGGCTTGTGTCCAAATACAAAGAGCACTTTCCAGCGTAGTTCTCCAGGGATTGTTTAATGTAAATCTTAAGTGCTCTGATGGTTGACTCTCACTGGGTTGGTGCCATGCAACTGTAATGGAACTCCTTTCTTTCCTGTATTTACATCGTGCTGCTGAATGGTATTTAATCGCAGAGACTGTGCTATATTTTTCTATTAGATGAGGCTGATTTTATCTTTAGTATGCACATCTTAAATGAGAATAAATAATAATCTTTGTGCTCAGAAAGCTTGAATACAATCTCGTAACCTTGCTTTTTGGGTATATGTCATCTGTGTGTCACAGCCGAATACTTAAATTGCAAATACACTGTGTGTGTCTGTGCTTCTCTGTCCTGTGCTTCATCTCAGTCTGTTGATCTGTAAGGTCACGCAGAATGTTTAGTGCCCTCTGGGACGGGAGAGGGACCAAAAATTAGGTTGTGGTAGCAATTGTTTAGTTCTCTGTCAGCTTCGAGGAATCACATGGGGAAACACAGAGCAGGTGGAGTGGGATGGACCTTGGGCTGCCCTTTCTTTCCTGTGTGTGTGTGTGTGTGTGTGTGTGTGGCTCCCTCATTGAGGCCTCAGTCTATAGAGGAAAGGGCTGAGGTCTACTGTCTGGATTCAGGGGACACAGTGGATACGAATCCTCTGGGCAGAGTGTGTCCCAAAGGATGGACCAGGGTGATGGTCATTATGTTTCTGTCAATACTAGCTTTAACTTGTTTATACTCTAGTGGCTCTAAAAGATGTAGCCTACCAATATTGTACTTTGCTGCTGTTTGTTGTATAGGCCAACTGGTGACGCCCTTCTTACCCGTGAGTTTGGATATGCAATGTAAAGTAACCGTAGTCTTTAACGGCTGGCTTCATTCTTTCTTTACATGGTTTCAACAGTTGTTACTGGGCAGCCTGTTTGTTTGTTTTTAGCAAAGATTTCATTGATCCTTCCATTCGTACTGTCGCTCACTCAAAGAGCTTGCACTATCTGCAAATCTATTTCAAATCTTGTGCTCCCTATAACGTTATAACGCACATCTGTGGGTATATGAGCTTGTGTGTCTGTAAGTAGTACTACACACAATAAATACATGAAGATGTCATACATGTGCAACAGAGGAGAAGAAACATGAGCACTGGCGTTTTTCTGTAGGCACAGTGTGTCCAGGGATTACCCTCTTTTTCCTAATCGCTGTGGGTTATGATGTGACCCGACTCGACATTGTGTCACCGTTTTTTTGTTGCGTTCGTAGACAAATGGTCAGATTTCAGCAACTGTTGTCCAATCCTATTGGTTGTATCCACTCACAGCTCAATTACAGTGACTTAAATTCACTGTTGACCTTAGGTTTAACCTATCGGAACACACAGCTTTAACTCTGTCCGTCCCTGAATGTTCACATTGAATTTCTCCACATATTTGTTGAGCTGAACAGATTACACTTTTTTGTGTGGATATTTAAAATTTTTTCCTTTCCCCCCAAAAGAAACACTTACACCCCCCCCCCCCCTCCCTCCCTCTGGTGTTTTGCTTGTTTGAGCAAGTGCTGTGAAGCTGAAATTGTTTTGCTTTGACTTTTCCATGGAGATTTGGAAGCTCCAGGCTCCACATTCATCACCTAACTGCTGTGGTTTGAAAGGCTGCTGTGTGTCGTCTGTGCTACTCTCCACACATATACATTTTAATGTCCATAATCATAGGTTTGATGAATTATTAACGTGGAAACGGCGGTAATAATACCATTTGGCAGGTGTCAATGGGCTTCCAGTGCTGAAATACTGTTGCCTCAACTACAAACAGTAGTAGTAGTAATGGTAGTAGTAGTAGTATTTTAAGGCCATTTTCTATATTGATGCAACGGTTTCCTACAATCTTTGCTACAAATGTGGGCTTGTTTCAGGTAGTTTGTCTCAAATGATAGTTAAGAATAACATTCATTATGAATGATCATATTAGGAGTTCCTGAGGGGAGCCCAAGATAACTGTTATAATACGTTGGGACTACAAGTATAGACTCACTATTAGTAACCGGTAGCCTCAGTGTAGGGCTGTCCCTAAAGAGTGGAAGAACAGAACACCATCATGCTGCACATAGAAATGCAGACTGGGTTGAGTTATCTCTCCTTCACTGTTATTACAGGGATTTCCATTGACAATAGTCCACGGTCAGCTTATGTTTAACGGCAGTCAGACATTATTCTGGAGGGTTGTTGATAACAATTGCATGAAATGCTAGGACGGCATTATGAGTAAGAGTGCATTTTAATGAGTTATTGGGTCTAATGCGTCTTCTTTCTCCTTTTTTTTTCATTTGCATTCTGACCCTGATAGCTTTTTAGTGAGAGGTGCTCTCATGCTACAGTAGCCTTGGTAGTCTGCTAGTAGCCTCTCAGCGGCCCACTAGCATTTTTCTGATCGTATATAGTTATTCTTAGCCTCATCTCAGAGTACCATAGCTATAGACATGACAGGACTGCCCACACACGGGTTGAGAGAGAGAGAGAATTGAGGGGCAAAGAATGAAAATAAGATGAGATGGAGAAAGAAAGTAAGCTGTAGTGAATCTCAGCGCATAGCCTGGTTATTCATGTGGCTTGCTAATGGGCCCTCGAGCTCCAAGGGAAACCACGATAAGAGCCATTGGGGGCTTCCTGTCAAAGTGGAGTGCAGCACTGACCTCAGGGCTGCAATGTGACATGCAAAGCCACAGAGATGAGCCTGACACTCAGAAGCTTCCCAAGAAGGCGGCATGCTAGCTATGAGTACACGTTTTATGTGATGTATTGACTTTCCAAAGCTTGAGGATTTCTTTCTTTCGACCCTTTCAGTCTCTTTGATATTTTTAATCTACTCTGTGGTTTAGTTTGTGTTCATATTTTCTACACGGATGTCTCCCTGACGTATGTACTGTAAGTCTCCTCTCCTTTCCTCAAACAGAAGTTTCTTTTTCTTATTTAAAGTCAAAATGCAGGAGTAAGTTTGACAGCACTGGTAAACCTGTATGACTAGTATAACGTCTTCTCTCTACAGGGCATCAACATAGTGGGACCCAGTAATGCAGAGCCCCCACCTCAGCCTCCCAGTCCAGCCATGTACCAGCTGGATATCATCCTGAAGAAAGGGAACAACCTGGCCATCCGAGATCGAACCGGTAGGAGCTCTGTTTATTCTTCCTGTTAGCTCAACAGCTTTGAGTTTTATGTGGGGAGACGGCGTGGACAGCTTTATTTAGCCGACCAAATTAAAGCAATTGCTTTGTCGCTGTCACAGGCGGTCCGGCACACAGGATGCTATCAACCTCAAAGAACTGAACTGTCTTATGCTATTGTATCCTATATTTGTCTTCTATCTTTAGGTGTCCACTCCTATCTTTATATAGGCCTCTTTTTGTCAATGTAATATTTCTTTTGGTACTACCCCTCCTTCTTTTCACCTCTCTTCTTTTGTTCTCACATTTCACTCCGCTTCTTCTCTCTGTCTCTCTCCCCATGTAGGGTTTTATTAGATCACACGTCTCGTCCTCACGGCTCACACTCACATTTTCAGTGCGTGAAGTGAGATGAAATCACGAGGAATGATGCGGCACATTTCCTGTGCATCTAGGCATGAAAAGAATTCAGCTGTGGCTTAAGCTACAACATTATCACACTCGGAGGCAATACTATGATCTCCTGGTTACTTTTGTATTGTATGACTAAATCATAGTGCGGGTCTTAACTTCTCTATCCCAGTGTTACTGGCAGTGTGATCAAGGCTTTTAGTGCAAGTAAAGACGATAGAGAATTGTACATTTTTCTATGCAGCCCATACTCTCTCACATGTTTCTGCATTTTGTGATAAATATTTGATTTAGTAGCTTTAAAGAACCAAAGTTAGAGACTCAAAAGAAGCATGAGTGGCACTTTGTGATGTTTGATGTTAGTCAGTGGAGCAGCAGCAGGCATGTTTCCGTAGTGCAATCTTGAGTCGTTCAATAAAATGCACATTTCTATTTCTCCCATTGTGGTAAGTAGTTTATCTACTCTTTGCACGGGTATGAAAGATATTAACTCAACCCCTCTGCTAAACAGGGTTTTCCCTCTTCTCTGGAGTGATTTTAGGTGCAGGACAGAAAGCTCTCATACTGTTAATAAACACTCAGTTATGTCTTGCATAGTGGAAAGGCCAGCCAGCAAAAACGGGCAACGCCAGAGATTCTCTTATAAACTCTCCCAGACAGCGGTTTGGATAGTGACGGATTTAGGGCTTTCATTAGTGGTTGTAGAAGTCACCATGACGATGGATCCAAATAAGCTGCCATGCTCCCTGCTGTACATTTTGCCCGACTACCTGTCTCCCCGGAATAATGAGCATTGATGCTCAGAGCTCACCTGTCCGGTCCCGAGTCCGTCAAGACGGCTCATTATAATGAGAGAGAAAGTGTAAAATATCAAGAAATATAGTGGATTGAATTTGATATGAGCAATAATGTTGTAATAACAAAAGTGTTGTAACGCATGTTGTTTTGTCACACAGTGTTCAGAAAAGACCTTTTCTGAAATGAATACAACAGTTTAAGTCTTTACATGTTGTACTATCAGGATATTCACGTGTTGCTGCTGTCGTACAGCAGGCGAAGAATAAATCTCAGAAGGATTGGTGGGATTTTCCATTAACCAACCGGTCGAGGCTCCCTTGTCAGTTGTTAAATAAAAGTAGCTTTCTGCGGGAAGCCGTTGTGGTTTCTATTGTTTCACCAAAATCCCTACATGAATTATAAATGACAGACGGTTTCCAGTTTTGTCTGCAAAGTATTTTAAGGAACTTTCTTTTCAGAAATGCTTATGCAATATGGAATTTTCAAATATTCTTATCCAGTGAACCTGGAAGTGAAACTAAATATAACTGTACTGAAGCCAAGTAAGACCTCAACATGCAGACTGACATGTTCATCACGTCATTAGAGTCACCTTAACTAGTGTGGCGTCAAGCCAGGTGGCTGATGTCTGATTTTCAGTTGTGCGGTATCACTGTGAAATATATTGCGTGCTGGGATTGCAGGTAGTCTGACACAGCAGCCCTGGTCCATGCATCATAGTGATGTATGAACCCAGGGGCAAGGTTGACTAGTCAGAAACAAAAGAGGGAGGGGGCCTCAGTGACGAGGCGCATCTGGTTCCACATAAGAGCTTTGCCTTCTTCCGATGATGTCCCTTTGTCTTAAAAGGAACATTTTTGTGCCTGCGCCAGTGAACAAGGGCAACTAGAAATGGACAGCTCTCACAGCCAATCGAAGGACCTGTTGCTATTACATAATTTCCTCAGTTTGAGGAGATACAAGTATGGAAATCCTGTAAGTGAATACAAATAATGTGCCTTTGAAGACTGAGAGAGAATCAGCAATGGCAGCAAAAAATTTGAAAACAATTGTCCAACCGCTTTTTAGCCCTTTATGGTCACTGTCTATTACCATAAAGCCTGAAGGTTTGTGCATGAAGTTTTTATGTACATGTAGTAGCTCACCTTATGATGATCTTATACTGTATTTCACCCTACTGTAGCTTTTACTGAGTGAGAACACTGATTGACACTTATTTCCGTAGTATTTAAACACGTTTTCTTTGAGTTCAAGGTGAAAGTCTTCTTGTGATTTGTTTACGTTATAGGTTGCACAGTATATGTTTATCTATATTCAGGACAGCCATTTACCATCTATTGTAGGCACCTTTTAATTCTCTGTTCTTCTTGTGGTGCTTGGAGGCTGGTTTTCCTCTCGCTGAGCCATCACAGTACACAGACTTCTGAGGGAGGATTTCCCTCATTCTCAGAAGATTGCTTAATGGGAGTAAGGAGGAGATATCCCTCACTTGTCTGGTGTTCAACACACAAGAGCTTTTTTGATACAACCACATAACTTGCTGGTTGTCATTAGTCTATCTATAGGCTGCACAAACCATTTCACCATTTGTTGCCAGGAGAACCAGCCAACACATGAAATGGTTTTAATATTATGACAAAATAAGAAAAATAAGCATTGTATATGGATGAATGAAGTAGATTAATGTATTTCACAGTTGTTTTAACAACTGGAACAACTTGTTCAGCATAAGCATTTACCCTGATGATGTGGTTTTCAAGTCTAATCCTGCCTTTGTTTGTATACACCTGCCTGTGATGATAATGTATTGAATTTAAACTGCAGGAAGAGGGACATCAAAAGGAGTGAATAAGAAGGTGCAGTAATGATAGCCACATGATGTCTTTTCTGGTTTATTGCTCCAGCCCAGCAAATTTTAACTGTCAAATAATCTTGCTTTGAATTTCTCTTTTACTTATCCTATGTTGTAAAGACCCCGTTGTGTCCCCATGGCCCTGACTTTGACCTAGCTGTCATATCTGAGCAGCCAATGGGACGTTTTGCAGCTTTAAAGGTGACCTCAGATAAAAGCAGACTGCCCTCTCTGTCTTTATTTCTACTTCCCTCTAGCTGAGGTACAAGAAGGTGAATCTTTTCCATCCCCTAAGGCATGATCACCTCACTTCCCATCTTACAAAACCTTGTGTGTGTGTGTGTGTGTGTGTGTGTGTGTGTGTGTGTGTGTGTGTGTGTGTGTGTGTGTGTGTGTGTGTGGCTCCCTCATTGAGGCCTCAGTCTATAGAGGAAAGGGCTGAGGTCTACTGTCTGGATTCAGGGGACCACTATTTTTCAGACCAAGTACAGGTACTTGCATACACTATTACAGTTCTAATGATGACTTTTAAAACATGTTTTATTCATCAGATGTTCCTTACTTTCTGAATGTAACAAAGTTAATATACAACATGATGTTATTGCTGACATTTTAGTATTCAACATTAATGTTAGCCCACCTTAAGTGTGCCTGAGCTGTTAACTATAAGGTTAACCCCTTCACTTTAGTCATCAGCTAGCTGATAAGCAAGACACAGGAACTTGTAGCATTTAATTACCGACAAAATAAACTGTACACACATTGCACTGCTGCTTTCACAGCTGTACTGTTACTGTGACTTCTCACTCACCATCACACACATGCTCTCTGTCTGTACACACATAGTACTTTGTCTTGCATTACACTGTTGGAAGTATGCCCGGCAAATACTCAGCTAAAACCTTGCAGCTAAACTAATTGATGCAGTGAGACTTATTGGGAAAGTGGCTGCATGTGTCCATGACGATGTATGCAACACTGTGGCTGCTACTGTAACTGTCCCGGACAGGTGAACTGGGATATGCCTGTTTTTTGCATACAATGTAAATGATGGATTTAACCTGTTTGTGCATTGGGCTATTGTTGCAGCGTGGCAGTTTATTAAATAAGCCCGAGGGTCCCCCATTTGGACGCAGAGTACATAAAAACTTAGAGAGTTTTGTGTTAAAAGTAACTGGCAGAGAACCCACGAAGAACGAATATAATGATGCTATAGTTCTGCAGAAACCTCAGCGTCCTGGGAACAACATGAACTCGGTCACTTCTACATGAGACAAACACATCTCCCATCAGCCAAGCAAACAAATAACAAAATATCATAAATCATACTCGATATGACTGGAAAAGACCGGAGAAAACAGCTGCTACACTCCGTTAGCAACGTGCTACCTACGAACATGCAGCATGAAAAAGCACGTCCGCTTGACGGAGATTACGGACATATCTTCCATTTCTCTCTCCGGTAAACCATCGCAGAGATATTCAGCTTCGAACACAAAAAGTCACACAGCTTTCATCGAATATTGTACTCACTTTTGGTCGAATCTCAGCGAAAAAATGAAATATCTCCGTACTTCCACTGCTTGGTATGTCCAGCTGCATGTGCTCCGTGTGAATCCGTTCGATTCGTGTCTCTCCGACACTCCTCGGCTTCTTGGGAGGGTTGGAAGCTCAGCAAATTAGATTTCAGATCTGCCATCAGATGGGACGTTTATCATTCCCATTGGCTAATAGTGCTGTCAATCATCTAGCTTTCAATTCCAGGCAATTCTATTGGCTCCTACGGTTCGAAGGAGGTCTCAATGGTGAACATCGGAGAAAGGGGGGCTGAGATACAGCCCTGAACAGAGAGAGTGGGCTGAATCTGAAGCAGTATGTGACCATAAACTAAACAACTAAAAAGGGCTTAGAAAGAGCTTAAAACACTCAAAAAAGGTCCAATCTTCTGTCTTTTGATTCATTGAACATCAGGAGTGATACATAGAAGTGATATAGAGTGTTTTTGAATTTAAAAATACTTTTTTATTCAAATATTGGAATATTTAATCAGTTTTTTAATTTTATATGCTCTATATTTTATAAATGTTTCACTGTATCTATGTATAACTGTGTATAGAGAGCCTTTATCAGTTGTTATAAGAGCTGGGAATATTTTAAATCTTGGATTTCCATAATTTCCAAAAACCAATATCCTGAAATTGCTGTTTTTCCAGGGCGAGTTTTTGAATTTTCCAAGTTGTACTGTGTTCCATCCTTATCTTATGTTAACCTGTAACATGTATACTGATATTTCCATGACTTTTCACATCTCAAAAATATATAAAAAAAATATATATATATTTTTTAAATTTAATTATACACTCAATTAGGCATTTCTTATCTTTATTCGAGCTGAGGCCTGCAAATAGGCCTCGTTTTTAAAAAGTTAACGTCAAGTAGTGGTATGCGAGTCCGAATAAGAGTACATGAGCACAATGTACCAATGTTGAAGGTACAGTGCTTGTACCCTACTAGCTGGAGCGACAAAGCATATGTACTATTTCAGGTCCATTCCTGTACCTTGATTTCTTATTGTGTAGACACTGGAAAGCTCGCAACTGTTGTGGGTGTATCCTATCATTAATTCTTGACCACAAGCTGCTGTCTACCATCCTCCGTTCAGATACATTTACCGTAGACACAGTATTCCAATCCCTGATGTGAAGGAAGCTCCTCACAATATATTTCTACAGACTTAATATTTAATAACATTTTGTGAATGGTTAAATTAAGTCTAAATGTAATTTCTGTATAACTACTGGTTGCACTAGCTATAATGGATTATGTGCAGCACTGTCCTGATTCCTAGTCCTTACCCATTGTTACTAGAGTGTGCTGGCACTTGTGTTTGTTAGACACTACACGTGTGCTGTGTGCGCGCATCTTTAAAGGACTAATATTAGTGTGGAGACCGATGAGTCTACAGCGAGCCTAATTATCTTGTCTGCCGCACAACAGTTCCTTAAGAAAGCAGTGAGAGAGCCGGAGCTTGACGCCACAGTTGGCATGTCGTCTCTTGTTTTATTTCAAGTCCCCTTCATTGCTTTCTCACCTCCTGATGCTATCCCCCCACATGCTGTCCAGTGTTCTGCTATATTTTTGTTTCTGCTCACTCAGCTCCGCTTGTATTATGCAAACGAACTTGCTGTTACGGTATCTCAAGCGTTGCATTTTAATTGCAGCAAGATCACGTCGCACATTAATGAAGGTTCATTTTGGGTTAATGTCAGCGGAGGACAGTGATGTAAACTCCAAAGCAGCGTAAAGCAGTGAGAGGCAGAGGCATCCACGTGTGTGGCTGTGTGCAATTTTAATGAGACAGGCTCTCAGTCCGTCTGCCAGCATCTCATGATGGAGTTTCTTGTCTTTGCAGCCTTTTACAGCCAATACATCCTCTTGAGCAGATTGCATTCTGGGTAATGGGAAACCCCAGAGCTGCAACCATCAGTCAGTCCTGACACTACGCATAGGCCAGCAGCTCCCACACTACGCACACACAGTGCCCACAATGTGAGCATGAGGCTGCTCCAGGGCTGCAGCTCAAGCATGACTCTGGGTTTTATGGGCGGCTCGACTACATTTTTCTCCTCTCCTGTTCTCACATCTCATGACAAGCATCAGTGAGCCTCTTTCGCGGTGGTGTCCTTAATAGCAGCCCTTTTGAGAGGCAATGTGCTGTAGGTCCTCCTTTATCAGTGAAGCAGTGAGCACCAAGAGGAAGGAAACTTTCAGAATGACCACTTGATTATAAGGTTAATAGGGAGGGGTTAATATGCTGCCACAATTATTACTTAAGGTGGAATTCAGTTTCCTCTTTTAAGTGATAATCAGAGTAATGTTTTTTTTCCTTCATCCTCAAAGCCGTGAGTTTATTTTTTTTTCATAAAGTATGATACTTATTTTTAGGACCTATCACACTGTCCTCAGTAGAAATGTAATTACCTGCTCATATATTATCAGTTAATAATTCAGGACCGTTTGTCTGCCCTGTACTGACACAGAAAGCTATTGATCATGAATGTGTAATGAGTAGCTACAGATTAATGATTAAAATGGGGAAGCTGAATAATGACTTGCTCCACACATCAGTTGAAGCCATTATAACGCAAAAGAGCTTTTTATTTTAGAAATGTTCAGCTAATCACAAGCCTGTGTAATCATTATCGTCTTTCCCCCTGCAGTCACTAACAAGCACCTTTCATAAGCTTATTAAAAGGCTTTGACCAGGATAGCTGTAAGTGGTGTAGAGTTTGAACATGACCTTATCTTCATATGTCATTTTAACTGCAGCTGTCTGCCCCCACACACTGTTTCAGACAAACAGGAGTCTCCTTTTGTTTCTCCAGAATTCTTTTATACAACGTCGAGACCTCACATCTGACATTACTGTCGAGTTGTCTTATCGCCCTGCTGCCTCTCAAAACAACAAACTAGCCGGGTGTTTGGCCTTGCATGTGTGTATTTCTTTGTGTGACTGAAAGTGCTAATGACCCAGTGCATCGATCCTTTGGACTTGTGTGCTTATGTATATGAGGAAGATAGTGATTTTGTAGTGAAAAGTGAGAGAGGAAGTGGTGGTGATTTTGTCAATGGAACGACCACCCCTCTGTGTGAGAGTGCATATGTTTTTCATAAGTCAATCCTCAGTTATTGCTCAGGGGTTTGTCTGGAGCATTTGGAGGCACACTTGCAAGCCTTTAGGTTGCTGCTTACTACCAGAACAGCACTGGCATTAAAATGAAAGCATTGGACTTTGATGAACTTTTCTGTAAGCTCAGCCTGCCCCTGTAATGACAAAATCCTATTATATTACACTATACTACACACTATGCTGCAGTACTACATTTGCCTGGTGCCTGTCATTTAAAAATGTCAAGTGGTATCTGATCATGTTACCTAATCTGTCTATTAGATTTTCTCTGCATACCAAAAACAACAAGCTGAGGCAGCCGTATAATTGTGCCACTAGTCGCTCGATCATTTTTGCCATATCAATGTTGAAAATCTTGTTTTTATTTTACCATGAGGCAATTTGTGCTTCCTGAAGAGTGAGCAGGCTGTTGGATGATAGATAAGAATATTTCAATGCCAAAACGTTCACTAAGTTTCTATGGCAGAAAATAATTCAATTAAGCTAGTGGGATGAGACTATAATGTAATTCACTTTTGACTGCTGGAGGGGATTGAAAGAGAAACAGTATGACGAGACGGGGAGAGAAAGAAAGTTATTAAAGAGGAAAGTAGAGAGCAGCAAAATAAGTTTGCAACAAATAGCAACAAAGCGCAAGCGATATATCTACCACAAAGTGTTTTTGAAGATCAAACCAAATTTGGCAAATAAATGCCCCTATTGGTTTGTATCAAGAAATCTACTGCAGACCAAAGCAAAACATTGTTAGAAAATAACTAAGCACAAAGAGTAGGGATGGCTTTACTCCCTTGAGTGTGAGGTGTGTGTGGATACACACTGCCTTCCATTGGTAAATGCTGGTATGTTATGAATGGGACAGAAGTGTCTGCACTCGCTTCTGTAATAAATGCTTCCAATGTGGGAATGCACAGATTTTTTGTCAGAATCAGCCAAGAATATTGCAATCTGTGCATCTCTACTGTTAGCTACTCTTTCGCTTGAATCAATGTCTTGGATTTTCAAGGTATGTTATCATGGGTGTCTGTCATGATGTTGTCATTGCTGTTACTTATTACCTTTTTGTTTGTCAAGTCATCGTGCAAAATCGAAACGCATTACAAGTTCAGGTGCCCGGTCCATAAAGCAAGCTAAGAAAAGAGGGGCTTAAAAGTCCAAAACCTGACTTGAATGAACCTAATAAATTAGGCGGGGCTAAAGTTGTTCCATAACGGTCGGTTCAAGTTCACGCTGTCATACTGATTCAGTTCAGGTCAGGTTTAAGTCGTCAACATACACGTGTGTGTGTGTGTGTGTGTGTGTGTGTGTGTGTGCGTGCGCACTCCTCCTGAGCAGCGGTCCACTCCAGATGATGTGGAACACTGTGATGGGCTTATTGAAATCCAATCAAATGAGTTTGTGCATTTGGGTGAAGTCGGATGACAGTAATCATAGATCTAGACATCTTAGAGAAGTAATGTCCTTTGGAATGTCCGGGGGGGATCTGAACAGGTTAAAATGTAATAAAATATGTTACAACTGTCACAAACTGGGCCAAACGACCATGACAAGAAAGGGAGATGCACACAACCAAGCAAATCAACTAATTATTTTTTTAATTAAGGCAACATAAGAGACAAACATAAACCAAAAGTAGCATGTGAAGTCAGTCATTTCAGCAGTGTAGGTGAGTGTGTGCGTGGAAAGTGTGTATGGAATGTTGTATAGTGTAGAAACGAACCATAATCTCAACCAAAAACCAAATGGGTGTCTCAGGAAGGAGAGAGGGACCGCTTTAATCACTTTAATCCAACAACTGGAGAGAGAAGTAGAATGCCATAATCAAGTAAGAAAGTGAGAGACTGGATTTATATGCGTGAAAGCAATATTTCTCTACTGATCTGTGCTATAAATGTAATTTCTGTATGATTCCAATAATTTCAAGCATTTTTATAATCAACATCGCTGAATTAGCGCATGTCCTGTTCAAACAGAGGAGACACGTGAGGTGAGGCAGCGACGAGCTGTGCCTCACCTCAGACTGTGAATCCCTCACAAACTGGTGAGCGCGTGCCTTTTGCTTTCTCATTGTTTGTCACCGCTGTAATATTTGTAGACACTTTTATTATATGTCCTTTCTTTACATAGAATAGGTAATGTATTTCACGTATGTGTAGAACATATTTAGTGTTGCTGATCTGACAGAAACCGCAGTGAAAAAGCACAGAGGGGCAAACAGTACCTGAAAAAATGTCTCAAAAAACAGGGAAATATGACCAAATCAACAGCAATTCAACGTCGGACAGGTAAAGTAACCTTTTATGTGTTTGTTGTTCTCTTTATACATCCGGGGTTGTTACACAGATTATCGCGGGACCTCACAATTTTCGCGGGTCGCGCCCATGAGCGCTCCGCTTCTGAAACGCTCCCGGTGGAATCAAATATGTACCTTACCTATGTGTGTGTAAATAATGCTGATATGAAAAACAACCAGTAGTCAATGTGCAAGCTGCCAATTGAATGGTGATTTAAGCTTCTCCATTGGGTTCATATATTTGTAAATCTGACTCGAGTCAGTGCCTCACCAGCCACGAACCTCACCGCACGTCACTTAAGTATGGGGTCAGATCAGTCTCAATAATTGCACAGAAAGACTCACAAATGCGCACAGAACAATTCACAAATATATTCGATTTACAAATGCGCACAGAAGGATTTACAAATAAATTTGACTCACAAATGCATGCAGAACAATTCACAAATACATTCCAATGCACACATAAATAAATTACGATTTATATAATGTAAAAAAAAATCACAAATATATTTATGCATTTGTATGTATTTGTGTGTGGATGTTTCTAGTTGTTTGTGGATTTGTATGCATTTGTTTGTGGATCGCTCCACATTTGTGTGTGGGTTTTTTGAGACTCCCCTGATGTGGCTGGATTCGCAAATGCGTTTATTTCAACATGGACCTATCTGTAGCCAATCGGATGTCAGCCTCATTTTCAACCAATCACATAAGCGCAGCTCCCCTCTCCCCTCCCCACGAGGCTGCCAGCGTTACAGTTGCGCAATTTGCGGAGGCGACAGGTCAGAAGTCAGCAAACAATGGCGTCTGGTAGTGGCGGCGCCCCCGCTTCAAGTGTAAGTGAAACAAGTTTAAAGTTTCATGGCGTGCATGATTAATTACGTTCGAGTTGTGAATTATTGCTATGTGTAATATGTTGCATCATGGATGTATTTTGCGGCATTTTAATACAAGCATTAGCTAACTGCTTTGCAATATAATGCATACAGACAACCTAGGATCATAAGCTAACTTAGTCACTATACAATCATTTTTAGTAACTTCAAACAACATAGCCTCACCGGTAATTCGCTTGGAAATAGCTTGCTAGTTTAAACATATTAATTAATACATGAATTTAATATTAAACCATAATAAGTGAAAAAGACAACTAGATTGTGTTACTGAGTTCAAAGATTGATTGTCTTGAACATCCACCCCGTGAACTAAGCCTTTGATTCGAACGTTAGCTGATTTTAGCCAGTAGAGATGGCTAAGATCAAGTTATCATTAACGCTGGAGTGAATAAATTAGTCTTTTAAAAGATTTTGAGTTCTGTCATTTTGGGAGCAGTTAACACACATTTCTGATTGGGTAAATAAATAAATAAAACATGACAAAAATGGATCAGAAAAATGTGTGTTAACTGCTTGTCATTTTACTTTGATGAACGCTTTTACATCACTCTGCGAGCGAAATTCACTCTCGCTCGTGAAACTTTAACCTTCTCGCTCGCGAGTAGTTTTTCTTTTTGACAGTAAGTGGGCGGACCCAGTCTCCATTGTATCGCTACATCTAATTGGTTACAATCCTCGTCTTTGGATAGACAGGATGTCACTCTGACACAGACGCTAGGTCTGTTAGAGGTGGTTTTCAATCCACTAAACACTACTCCACTATATCTCAGAATGTTCTACATGTGTCTGACAGGTTTTGTAAACTTTTCAGACTGTAGAGGCTGATGAAATACAAATTATGTTAATAGCGTTTTGAAATACAATAATTAAAAATGTGTTTCTCTTGTAAATGGAGTCAAGTTGCTCAGTTTGGTTAAAATTCAATCATCATTCTATTACAGACAATGTGTGTTTGATTGTCAAACATTTTGTGACAAACAGCTCAAAGAAACTCTTTGGTCTTAATTGATGAATACATGATGTGATCATATTTAATCATACTGGTGTGTTTACAGAAGTTAACAGATATAATGTAGTTGTATATAATATGAACAACAATTTGGATCTGCTCAAGGATCTGTAGCCAAGGTTAGGGACCACTGTTTGTATATTAACTGTTTGCCCAACTTAAATCACTGACAAGTAATTAGTGGATGAAAAAGTATTCAGATCCTTCATTGCAGTAAATGTACTAATACTGATGAAACAATCCATTGTGAGTAAATACCTGCATTCAAAACCTTAGTCAAGTATGTTATTATCAGCAAAATGTACTTTAAGTGCAGAAAGTAAAAGTACCCGTGCAGTAAGATGTACATTATTTGCCCATGACCTGTAGTGCAATCTGAAAATCTCTAAGTATTTGGATTATCATTTTGTGTTTCTTAAATACAAATTGAAATGTTTGTTTGCTTGAATGCTGACAAATAGTGCATTGGTTTTAATCCTTGTAATGAATGACCATCAAAGTGTGGAGTTAGTGGTGGCTGTTGTTTACATGTGGATCACAGATTGTACTCTGATGTCTGGCGGGGTAGACTGGCTCATTGGCAGGATTTGAATGGCCGCTGTCCAATAAGTGTTCAGTAGAGATATACGTGTGGTGGATTATGTCAGGAGGACAGAGAGCAGCCAGCAAAAGCAAGTCACTCAGGGGCTTTTAGATCTGCCTGTGCGCCACACCCAAGCCAAAATGACCTGCTGAGTGCGCCACTGGGTCCTCTCACAAACACATTTATGTTCTCCTCCCAGCTGCTGTTATAGTGATAGCAGTTGGTTTAATAGCATCATAAAAGATTCATAGATTAACACCTTGATATGAACTCACTATCTCTTTGTGTATTATGGTTTCTTGTCACTCACTCATTCACACAGAAAGGAGGATCAAGAAGTTAACCATGTCCTTTTATGTCAAAATTCTTGGAAATCCTGTTACAGATACATGTTTAGTTGCAAGTCTACTAAAAGATAAGATGTATTTTATTGGAGTTCACTCGATTGAAGTCATAGCAGGTCAAAACACCTCTAACCAGCCATGCCAGGAAACAGTTTCAGATGTTGTCCTTGTCGAGACGAGTTCAGTGATGTGGATTGTTGAACAAAGTCTGTTGAATCTTTGAAAGCTGAGTGCTGAATTCCAGCACGGTCTATTCAGAAACTCTTAATTTCTGTAACATTGCAAACATTAAACTGCTGCTGGTTACTATTAAATTTATATTTAATTATACGAACAAACCTACTTACAAGGTTTTCAAATCTCCATGTAACCCCACACCTCACCAGTAATGCCTCTCAACTATAGAAAGATAGGAAATCACATTGTGCTCTTCATCACTGCTCTTCAGCACCTAGAGCACCTACCAACCTAAGCCAGTTCATCAGTGTTTGACACATGGACTCCTCATGGCCAGTCTCCCCGTACCCAGCACTTCCATTTCACAGCCTTCTGCCTGCAAGCTGGACAGACAGCCACCACTCTCTTTAACCCCACACGGTTTAAGGCATTCTTCTCAACCATTATTAATTCTTCGAAAGCTAACTGATCTTATGACACCTATTGCTTATAGATTGTTATTGACATACCTAAAAAAAAAAAAGAAAAGAAATATATATGTCATACAGTATGACCTATATGGAGGTTGATTTCCAAGAAAGCACCACTGCATTCACTCCGCTGTGCTCTACCCACGCTCCCTCATATTGAGGCACCACCTACCCACAGAACCAACCTTTTTCTCAGCCTGAGTGTGTTTATGGCTCCCTAAAGCTGGCACTGTGGCACACTGAGCCAGTGATGTGTGTCTGGGGAATATCGACCCAGTGTGACACAGAAAGAGAGGTGGATAGACAGAGAAATAGGGTTGCTGTAGTTTTAGAGATAAGTGGCTTTGCTTCCATGATGCGGTTTGGGAACATTTTGCATTAGATAGTTCATGAAGTATCACGTCATGAACACAATACAGCAATTGGTTAGAATATAATAACAGATTACCTCTTATTTATTTCATGCTTGTGTAATTCCGCATTGTTTTTTGCATCCACTGACAGTTATGCTACACATTAATGCCCTCTATTTCTAGCTGTATCTCTTTCACCTTTTTATTTTTTATTTTTTTTTCTTACCCGTGTCCTCTCACTGCAGCACTCCTGCAGTGATATGTCATGGGTAACGCTGTGTAAATAGGTCCGGATGTGTGTAGTGTGTTTCTAGTGTCGCTGCTGGTGTGCATGATGGTGCTTGAATGTGACGAAGTGGACATCTTGTCCCAGCAGGCCGTTGTTAGTGCACATTTCCATCACTTGCTGGCAGCTGTGAATCATTTAGCATTGTTTACTTATGTTTAAAGGTTCTCTATACAATATTGAGATTATTAATAAAGTGTCAAACAACTATTGGTAAGATATTGCGCTGTTAGCTGTAAGAGTGTTGAGAGCCGCATGGGGGCACTCTGAATTTCGAATTTTGCAACCTTATTGTTATTAATAACACTCTTTTGTCAGATTCAAATGACTTGTGATTGTTAAATGTATTGTCCATTAAAATAATATCCACAGTATATTATATCATTTTCTAGAATATAATAATTTACTCTTGATCATCACATCCATATGCTTTTGCTTAATTCTCTTGTAATGACAAAATATGATGCAGCTTTTTTCTTTCTTCTTTATTCAAGTGCGTGGATATCAATTTGAGGGCATGTGATTGATTTCACCTTTTGGATTTTGTAATGCTTTACCTCAAAAACCTGTCCTCGCCCTCCTGTTTGCCTTTAGATTAGCCCCGTCTCTGCTCAAACTGTTTGCTTGCACTCGGATATATTGTTGCTCGTATGGATCTTACTGCACTTCAGCTCCTTTGCTCACACTCAGGCTGCCTCTGTGTGCCTCAGGAAACATCTTGCTCTCAGATTTTTTGTGCAATAACCCTGTGAAAATGTCCCAACCAATAGAATGCCAGGTGTAATGTTGAATGAGGTGCATTAGCTTTACTTCTTAGGGCGTCCCTGACGACTGGGTTCTCTATAACCAGGTTCATCCACTTCCGCTTACCAAGGCTTTATGATGCGTACTTCCCTTGCTTTCTGCACGGTTAGTGGAACAGGTAGCTGCATGTGCCCATGAGAGTTGGTTTATGCCGGTTGTTGCCAGTCAGTGCAGAACGAGCCGTTTTATGTGGTTTATAACAGCAAAGTCAACAGGAATACCACTGACACTCAATGAGAAAGACCATGCTTTTGAATAAAGAAATAAAGAAAAGCTCTATAAAATAACCCATACAAAACAAAACAGCAGCCAGGTCCTCCAAACAGGAGGCAGGGAGGAGAGGAGACCCAGCCAAAGAAGAGGGGCAGCCTTTATAGCTGGGAACAAACCAGGCTCAGGTGTTGCCCATCAGTGGCCGATTAACATCCTGAAAGACAAACTGAGGAGAAAACAGGACACAGACCCCTGGTGGAAGGGAGGGGTCGTCACACCAATGATAGAACCTGACTCCACCTTGATCTGATGAAACGTGTGCACAGCCGTTTATCATCTCGTGTCCTCGCTGTCAGCCTCGTCTATGACACAGCCTTGTTGTGGCTGACTACAGACAACAGGGCTTGATTATCATAAAAGGTAAACAATATAAATCAGGGTAATGATTTTTGACATACGGTATGTATTGTATCATGTACTGTACAGTGCTTTGTATATGTTCACTTGTATTGCTGTTTTATCCAAGAGATCCTGGCAGAAATGATGAACCACAGACACAGAGAGAACATTGCATATTAATAGGACTCCCTTATCTCCAATGTGATTTGCTTGGCAATCGCTTTGGTAACAGTGGAACCCTCTGTTTCTGAATGCATGTTTATGTATTTGTATGTTTATAAGCATATATGTGTGTATTATTCTTCGTTTATTTAGATATGAAATGCCTGTGATTAGTCCTGATCATGTCCCGTTTGGCCACTTCATCTACATCTGGACGTGAACAGACTGCCAAACCAGTAAACTTGGTTATCTCCTGCACAAACTCTAAATACAAACACTGCATTGTGAATACTCCCCCAGTCTCTCCAAGTCTGTGTTGTTGCTTTGATTTTCATACAGATGCAGTAAACATTTCAACTTGTGTGTCTGATTGATCCTGTCCTTCTCTTTAATTTAGTTTTTCCGTGTGTTCCCTGTCTTAGTTTTTCTTTGTGTGTCAAACAAATAGAATTTGAAATGTATGGACCTTGGGTAGTAGGATGTTAGAATAAAGCAGAAAGGGGATGGACAGGAGGATCGATGTCCATTTATCAGTGTTATTATATGTATATTTAGAAGTATATATCTTCTTTTTTCCCCTTGGTCAGCATGAGGTGTATACATAGGATAATACATTATACCTTTAATAGCCTGTTTGTTTTGTATGTCTTGCAGAGTACACACGCTAAATGAATATTTATTAATACAGTTTTTCAGTATTCCTTGGTCCCTCAAAAATGATCGGGCACCTATACAGGTAGAGCTAAATGAGTCAGTAGCACCACCTAGTGATCATGTAGAGGCACTGCAGGAGATGTCTACATCCAAGCACCAGCTTTAATCACTGGTAATCATGATACACAATAGAGCATGAGTCACATGATATGCCTGATTTTCTCCTTAGGCCTTGAGAGCAGTGTGTACAACCATCTCTGTCTAAAGATAATTTGAGGGATCAAAAGATGTATTTTCTTGTGAAAGTACAAGAGAAGTTACTCGAATACCTTCATGGTATGAAATATATATGCATAAAATATGCAAACATATGTTTTGTATACTTAATAAATTCTCATCAGGCATGGCTAGTTAGAATTTGACCAATGAATGGCTGAAGAAGGGTACCTGCTTACCTTTTCAATTTGCCCCTTTTCCTCACAGATAGTTAGGCAGCATATGCCATCATTTTGCTAGCACTATTCTTAATCCTGTGCTTTAACAGTATTTCTCTGTATTTGCTGTCTTTTCCTGTAGGGACCAGCGACCCATATGTGAAGTTTAAGATTTCAGGGAAGGAGGTGTTCAGGAGTAAGACCATTCATAAGAACCTCAACCCGCTGTGGGATGAGAGAGTAAGCCTTCTGGTGGAGAACCTGAAGGACCCGCTCTACGTCAAGGTACAGATGCTTTAAATGTGTTCCTGCTTTAATATAAATATTACTTCACTATGCAAGCTTCTTTTCTTTGCCAGGAAGGGTTATTCATTGTGACCGATAACATTTGTCATGTGGTCTATAGGGTCCTCTTTTGACAGTACTGTATACTACACTATATAATACTATACAACTGTGTATTGTCTCTTTGTAGGTTTTTGACTATGACTTTGGACTTCAGGATGATTTCATGGGCTCAGCATACCTCCATTTGGAGTCACTGGAACATCAGAGGTCTCTTTGTCCTTTGTCTTCTCTTTTTTTATTACTTCTTTAGCTTCCATTCATTTCCCTAGTAGTGGGTATTTTCAGTGAGGCTTATGTGTTGAGAGACAATGAATGCAGTTTAAATGATGGTGAAGTTAATAGTTAGGGAGTCCGACTCGTAACACCTCTTCAAGCATCTGTCCTCGCTGCTCAGTGTGGTCATTGTATAGTCTGTTGTCTCCCTCTAGTGTCAGTTTTTGGTAACTCATCTCAAACTTCATGAAGTATAACAGGGCTATATTAAATTTAGATTTTACATAGAATTATATGAAGGAGTTTTTACTTTTTTTTACCAATTTAACAACATCATTTATATTCTGATGGACTTACTATGAGGAACTTTTAACTGGTTATGAAATGGTCTTAATTTAACACCGATGCTTCTGTATGGTCAACATAATTACATAAAGACCACCAGCGAGAAGATTGGCTATTTTTATACATTAATTGTTAATGCTATTGCGGGAAATTCAGACGACATTGTGCAGGTTCACCAGAAACTTCATCAGCTCAGACTCCAGCTGGACCTCCGGCAGCGACCAGCCCACTGCGGACAGATCCAGATCGGCGTCTTCCTCGAGCCAGCTTTGCTTCGCTGCTCCACTGGGGCTGGGTGTTGTTGCTGGGTCTGTTGGTGGGAAGGGAGTACGGTGGCTGAGAAGGGTTGAACAAATGCAAAGCCACAACACAAATGGAAAAGCCATGCTTTTGAATTTGTGTTGTGGCTTTTGAATTTGTGTTGTGGCTTTTGAATTTGTGTTGTGGCTTTTGAATTTGTGTTGTGGCTTTTGAATTTGTATTGTGGTTTTCACATTTGCAAAATTAGTTCGACCCTTTTCAGCAACCAGAAGGGTGGCATGGGAGACTCAACTAGGATTGATCAGGGCAGACTGGGCAGACCCCGCTACAGTAAAATGGGAAGTTTTCGAAAAGGAAAAACAATACTGCATTTGTCCACAGAAACCGCCACAATCAACACAAAATTCAAGTTTCTCGTAGTAATTTCAATGTCTAACTTACCTCTTAGTGTAGTTATTGTATTATCTGTAAACTTCATGTGTGCCATCAATCACTTTGGAGTAGGTGTCACAATATTATTTTTTTTGCACACTCACGCAGGTGTTTTCAATTACTCTGTCTGATTACACCTCCTGTCAAGTGTAAGTTGGGTCAGCCATGCTGGTAATAGACATTTTTCACAGCAGACATTTTAGACTTGCAAAAGCAGGAAAAGTTTTGTGAACAACATTAACAATGGCTCCAATTTATTCAAGCATTCCAGCACTGCAAGCCATAACTGTGTGACCGTGAGCCAGCATGCACAATACCAGGCCATGAAATCAAAGCATCTTAATATAATTTAGCAATCTTTTATTTTACGGTTTACACCAGTGCTTTTTATACTGTGACATGTCGAACTGTAATGACTTAAATGATGACTTAAGTGAAAACACCTGTGTGGATGTAGCATGGGTGTGAGGAGAGGTCTCAATGGGTCAGCTTAATGCATTTTCATCAAAATCTAAATTGTGATGTTTTTGCCATACTGTTTTTTCCCAAAATAATTTTTGCTAATATTGTTGTGAAATAGTGTGCTCTTTTTAATAATAGTCACCTGACATGCCTTTATTAATTACCTTCCTGATGCATGATTCAAGATTGTTCGGAACGCTTGTGGTCGTTGTATCTCACTGAAAACAGCAAGAAGGGCAGCTTCTGTAAAACAATCTGTTCAGTTACACTTGAAATGTGTATCCACTTTAAGTTGGATGGTTGGGCTGTGCATGTAATGCATGCATTAATTTATGTCCACATAAGTGAAATCCATGCTCTTAAGCATGCATATGTGGTTTACTGTGCTTCCCTGTAGGACACTGGATGTGACACTGGACCTGAAGGACCCACAGTATCCTGAACATAACCTGGGTAGCCTGGAACTGGCGGTAACTCTGTCACCAAAGGAGGGAGACTTGAGGGATGCTGTAAGAAAAATATTTGAACTTTAAATCGGATCACTCATTCAGCTCTCTCTCTCTTCCTGCACACACTACATTTCCTCCTCAGTCAGGGAAATAATACCTTCCTCTCTTACTTGCCCCGCTGTATGTAATCTCTGATGCATCACACCAAGATAAGGAATACTATGCCTGATATACTGTAGCCAAAAGGAACTCCTGATGACCTATGTTAAAAACAACAACAAAGAAGAAGTCAATTTAAGTTTTATCATATTAATTTCTCCATACATCAGAGACAGTGATCAGAAGGCACGCTGTGTTGAACTGGAATGTGTTGGCTTCATTCAGCATCACTTACTGGAAACTCTTCAACTCAGCAAATGCATAAGCATAAACACAAGTGTAATTAATATGTTCTGTGGAAAAGTTCTATGTTCAAAGAGCACTGGATTCTCTTTCCTAATTATGTCAGCTCGTGCCTCTATGGACGTGCTCAATGTTTCAGAGTTGCATTTACTTCTGTTCAATTATTTGTTTGGTTAATTGGACCCCTGCATGCTCGATCCGGAACAAGGCAGAGTCATGGGGGAAATATTTTATTCCTTTTGATCTGATGTCTTAATTCTGCTGCTTATTTAGTACTGTAGTTCAGAGAGTCCACATTTGACAGAACAAATAAATTCTATTTAGGTTAAGCATCATTTTGGATTTCTCCAACTGTGAAGAAAATGAGTACAAGGTTACACTAGTACATCCTGGATGACTCTCTCTGTTGCCATCTACTGGTATGAAAGAGTAAGGGAAGAGGCAGAGCTTTAATCTTCTTTAAATTCTTTATTGAACAACTAATAATATAGTGATTTTAAGTAATCATGGAGCATCAACAGTGTTTCTGCATATGACCTGTCTTATGTGTTCTGAAGTTGGTTTGACATGAGGGAATTGTTTCTTTGTGCCCATGTAAATAGTCTACTCGTGTAATGATTCTTTTTGTATTTGAACCTTTTGCATTGATGATTACATTCAACCCAAATAAGCAGAAATAAGCAACATGCATCTCAAAAATAATTTGCAGTATTTGCGGCAAGACCTTCAAAAAATAGTCTGTAATCCTCACCCAGTACAAAACGGTATTTACTCTTTTAAGTACAACAATCCTGTCTTTTTTTGGGTCTAGTATTTAATTGCATTTGTGAAAGTATCAAGTATAAAAATGATGGTTATACACAAACTGCAGCTACTTTTTACCTACATGTATACGTTTCATATGTGCGTGTGTGTTGGTGTGTGCATGCCTGCATATGTAAATACTTCATAACACCATATGGCAAGAGCGCTTCTTGTACACTCCTTGCTTACTCAACTTGGATGAATGACAGCTGCCCTTGTCTTTTTATATAACCCCCCCCCCCCCCCCGCACCAGGCCGTGGCTAACATCTTCACATTACCCATGCCCTTTAACCTCTGAGGGGGAGGCAATGGGGGGCGCTCTGTAACGGCTTTATCTCATTTACAGACCATGCTTTTGAGAAGGAACTGGAAACGATCTAGTAAGGTAAACTAAAACAGCATGTAACTTCCCCACCCACACAACTTCTGACTGTACTGTGACCCCACTACCGACTGCATTGCACCTCACCTATCCTGCACTCTTCACTTGTGTCCTGGTACATGGATGGAGTCTCCCTGGCCCTCATCCTTCCGCCCTTCTTTTCCTCCTTCCACTGTGGAATTAGCCGTTTTTCACTTCTTTAGTTCTCATTGTCACTAGCTTATTTTCCACAAGCTGCAATATACCACCTGCTATTTACATCACCTGAGGGGATGCAAACAATTGTTTTGGAACGCATGTGCGATTTAGCCTAAAGGTGAATTGTATTTACATGTGTGAAGGCAAGACATAAGTCCTATAAATAAACACCAAGGGTGGAATTAATGCACTACAATTACTGCCATTGTTTAAACAAAACAACTTTTTTCACTCTTTACATATTTAGTATTAGAACAGTTATAATCTTTGTCCTTTTAAGCTGTTATTGTGCAGTGATATATCCATGCTTTTCCACCTTTGATCTGCACAGTATATTGCAGCTGCTTTGTGAGAAAATGAAGCACTTTGTTTGTCTTGGGTTTTAAAGGAGTCCTGTACAGCAAATCAACTGACACATGAAAGTCTGTTGATGCCTGTGTGGACTGATTATAGGACACTCTTAGACCCCTTTGAATCAAGTGCAAATCTTTGATGTTCACACTGTTTTAAGTTCTCATCTTGCCATAAGAGACTGCTATTGTTTTGGTTTTATTCTTTGAGATTCTCATTGGCTGTAAGGTTGTAAAAGAAAGCATGCTGGTCAAAGTTCTGCTTTTTTTTTTTATTGGCTCAATGCATGAAGCACTCACTTATTTTTTGGTCAAATACAGTAGTATTAGTATTACGGGCGATTTTGTGAACACAACTTCATGTGTTCCATTTATTAATGTTCTTTATGTTTTCCTGTTTTGTTAAAAAATTGAAGAAACGGGCTGAATCTGGAAACTCAGTTTTACTTTTAGTCAATCTCCTAAATTGCTAGAGCCACTGAATGTTTTCGTCCTTACAGTTCACAAAAGTGTGATATCCCACCAAGAGACAGATACACATTTCAGTTGTGTTGGTCAGAGCGGGACAGACGTCCTGCTGTATCGTGCTTCCCCAAACCCTTTGAAGCTTCCAAACTTCCAAACTGGGCCACCCCGCCTGTGACTCGGGAATTAGCTCAAACACTAACTAGCTACTGTGTTTCCCCTCCAAAAAGGCGCTGCTCCTGAGTGCCTCCCTGCCTCCGTGCTTTTCTGCATACAAGTACACAGTTATTTTTACACAACCACTTCTTTTTAATGAAGCATCTATGAGTATTTAACCCACAGCAGAAGATGCTAACTATTCAAGAAGTAGTTTGAGATAATGATTATGAGTCGGATGCATATTAAATCCGGGTCTCTCTAACTTTACCACAAGGCAAAAATGCTTATTTTGGTACTTGAGTTGTTTTTATTCTTCCAAAGGGCTGAAATAAGTTGTATGTGGCTGTGTTAGTTCTTAAACTGAATCTTAGTATCTCTTATAAGACTTTCAACCTCCGAACATCTCGGTGCATGATCTCTCTCCTGCTGTGCTCTGGCAGAGAGATGTGGACTCCCAATCCAAATAGCCCGTGGTTTTCTTTAACAAGAAATACGTAGAAACAAAACAAGGAAACAATCAGGATGGTGCTCGAGTAGGACATAACAACGACCTCTCTTCATTAGCATACAGCGTGTTAGCAGCAAGTGAACAGGAGAAATGAAAGATGTGGGAGTTGCAGTATGGGAGGTTGGCTGTATTGCAGGGAGCCATTCGCATTGTTTAATGTCTGGAGAATGGAAATTAAGAGGCTCCATCTCCAGATCAAAGGCCTGCGCTTGCGAGGCAGGGTTTGTTCAGAGTTTAATGAAATTCGCCCGCAAAACAAAAGCTATGCTAATAAATTCTCCCTAACGAGGAAGGAGGAGAGGGAAAGGCAGAAAGAGAGAGAGAGAGAGAGAGAAATGGGTGTATTTGTTTGACAAATAAATACCCTGCTCTTTGTTTTAGTGAAGGATACTGACATGATTCAAAGAGAGGTTAAATAGGCCTTTAAGTGCTGAGAAAACTGTTGGAAAAAACAGACTTAAACTATGGAGAATCATCAATCTGAATTTGCAGGGCTGTCAACTTACAGTACAGCCAGATGGAATAAGAAATTCACAGAGTTACTGGAACAGCATCTCAGTGGTCTGCCCGTTTTGGATAGGATGGTATACAAATCACTCGCCTGTTTATTTTTATTATATTAGTTCTATTATTGCACAGAAAATGCCAGACTCATGCAATGACATATACAATCTTGTGCAGACTGTAAGCTATTTTGTCTACAGTAGATTCTTAGTAATCATTCAGAGGATGCAGTGTTTGTTTCTCAGCATTCCAAAAGAAATGTTTGGGATTTCAGACTTTTTTGACTTGATTAAATAGAATAGTGGGATACTATGTTTTGTAATTCATGGTGATGTTCTGGCATGTCATGTTGGTTCACACATCATAGATAAATTGGGTTTATAATGATCTTATTTTGTGTAAAAGTCTTGTGTGTTTTGCCTGCTTCTCTTTGTTGTCTCAATGTGTTTGGGATCGCTTATTTTCCTGTTGACCAAGTGTGCACAAGCCATAGTTCTAGCTTGGGTCTAATGTTTTCATTTGTTTCTTTATTTTGTGGACGTGCTTGTTTATGTATGAATGCACACATGTTTGTGTAAATGTTTTCTTTTTCTTTACTGTGTGTGTGTGTGTGTGTGTGTGTGTGTGTGTGTGTGTGTGTGTGCGTGCGTGCGTGCGTGCGTGTGTGTGTGCGTGTGCATGCGCGCGCGTGCGTGCAGTATCAGAGTATGCGTCTGTCAGATGTGCACAGAAAAGCCCAGCTGTGGCGAGGTATAGTCAGCATCAGTCTGATAGAAGGTCTCAGCCTCCAACCCATGGATGCCAACGGCCTCAGCGACCCATACGTCAAATTCAAGATGGGACATCAGAAGTACAAGAGCAAGGTAAATACTCTCCTGTTTGAGTACTCCATGCAATTCCGAACAAAGCTCTTTATGGGTTTTTTTTCATTTCAGTATTCAGCACACATTCAAGCTATTGAAAAATTCCTTTTCACTTTAAAGTTTGTATTAAAGACTAATTAAGTTTTGTTGCTAACCTTCAATATATGTACAAGCACATATGGTCAAACCATGTATTTCCCTCTTTCGTTTACTCAGACAATTCCCAAAACGCTGAACCCCCAGTGGAGAGAGCAGTTTGACTTCCACCTGTACGATGAACAGGGAGGCTACGTGGACATTACGGTCTGGGACAAAGACGCTGGCAAGAAGGATGACTTCATGGGAAGGTACAGTGGTCCTCATCAGTCTTTGTGGACATGTAGCTATCGGCCTTTTGTCGGGTTGTATAGCTAGAGACGTAGCTTACCCAAATCATGCATATATTTGACATTTAGGACTTATTCAGACAGTCTTACAGAGGTTACACAATGACAGTATTTCCATCATTCTGATGTCTGTAGCTTTATATGGATTTACTAATTTGTTACTTCACGTTTGTTGTAGCATGGAGGCATTTGAGGAAGCCTTTGCTCTGAACTCTGCACCCAAGGCCCGTAGTTAGTTTTGCAGGCCTTGGTATTAACTGGAGATATATTAAGGCCATGCCAGAAAATCAATTCAGTCAAGAGAAGATGCTCATGAGTGCCGACTTAAAGGTATTAATTGTGTCGGCTTTTGCTAAGTTGTCTGCAGTTGCTTATATCTGACAACCATGACGCTTGTTATACTGTAACTAAGCTATTGCCATTCTCCAGCAAAACATGTGACGTATGAGGTCACCTTATTGAGAGGATAACTAGTAGACACTTTATTTCCAAAATGGAAATGGGAGACCTCGTTGTGTGTGACTTCTTTTGTTAACTTTACAGACGTTCTGTGATGATTATTACTTTGCAGACATTTTTCTGCAAACTTCAGCCCCACAAAATGGCAACAATAGCACTTCTTTAAGATTAGTCCTTATTGTCCTCTGTAAAAGAGGAAGCTAAGCAAAGCTACAATCAGTATGTGTTTCAGCGCAGTCAGCTTCCCCACAAAATCGAATTCCGTTCCTATTTGTTTGTGCATGTGTGTGCACTTTAGGTGTACCATCAACCTGTCGCATCTTACTAAAGAACACACACACAAGCTGGACCTGCCACTGGAGGAAGGTGAAGGTGTGCTGGTGCTGTTGGTTACACTCACTGCTTCTGCCGCCGTTTCAATATCAGACCTGTCAGTCAACATGCTGGACGACCCGCACGAGAGACACCAGATCATGCAGAGATATGTGAGTTTGTTTTATTGTAAGCGTGGCTTTGTGTTGTGTATTGAGTTTAGGAAAAGATTATGTTGTGTGAATACTTTTGAGAGGAAAGTAAGCGGTGTATGAGACATAAATAATTTTATCAAAATATTGAAAATACTAGAAGGTAGATACAACTACACAATAACCAGTATGCCAAAGTTTCCATAGTTGTTCATACTTAAAGTTATGTCCGCATACTTAATATTCTCCTTATCACAAAGCTAGAACAAATTTCACGCAGTAACCATTGTGTTATGAGTAATCATATTAGTGATAGTGTGGCTTCTTCCATTAATTGGTGGCTATGTTACGTGTGTCACACTTGTCTCATCTCACTCACACATTTATTATCAGAATATTGTAAAGTCACAATTGTTTCACATTTTATGAAGAATCTAACTCATTCATCAAGAAGAGTCTTTTATTTATTTATTTTTTTACAAGCTATTGAAAATATAATCCTACAAACTGCGTTTTGAAGTTAGAAGAAGTGGAGAGCAGAGGAGTTGGTGAAGATTCAAAATGGAAGGAAGAAACACGGGGGTTGTTAGGTTTGCACAAACTGTTTGGAAATGATGGAGACTCACACTGCTGGTTTGTTTCTGTTGCTATGATGCAAGGCGTGAGTATTGTGCGGTATTTGCATCAGCATTCTTTAGTGAGTTGTGCATTTATGATTAATGCATGTTGGATCATTTATTTGTGTGTAAAATGTCTGGGCTTGTTAGCCAGTTGTCATTGAGTTTCCAGTAGTGGAGAGAGAGAGAGAGAGAGAGAGAGAGAGAGAGAGGGAGAGAGAGAGAGAGAGAGAGAGAGAGAGAGAGAGAGAGAGAGAGAGAGAGAGAGAGAGAGAGAGCTCTAAGGCCCCATCTGCCCCAGAGGCCCTCCACTCAACACAATAGTTTCAGCCTATGTCTTTGTCTTAGCCTAGTTAACCCCTCGCTCCCTGTCATCTTCACTCCTTGCTACAAAGAGACACTCACACACATGCTTTCTCACACACACTTTCAATAGGTTTCATTCATTGACAACCTTGACATGAGGCATTTCTCTACACATCGACAGAATCAGCTCTTATCACGCAATGCCGCGGCCATATCTGCTTTTAGTCATGACGTTTAAAAGATATTTGTTAACTTTATGCTTTTAATTTAATTTAAATACTTTAACTTAATAACAAAAAACATACAAGATTGGTTAAATCATTATTACAATTTCCCCATGAGTACCACGTGTACAGAGCGTGGGATTATAGTATGTGCTCAGCTAACGTCACGTCCCAGCTGGTGTGTGTTTGCGTCTTACGGTGTGGGCATAGGCACCAGCGGCGAGGCTCCAAAGGCCAAACACGGGGGCAGCGACCTACACAACCGTGGCGGTGCCTCTTTGGATAGCCACAGGAGGTTGACCACTCTGCTCCGCGCTGCAGCAACCACCCAAGATCAGAGGGGGGAGCTCTAGGACTGGGACATGCACATGCTGTGCCTCTCCTCACAGCCACAAAATGAGGGCCGTGTGTGTGTGTGTGTGTGTGTGTGTGTGTGTGTGTGTGTGTGTGTGTGTGTGTGTGTGAAAATGTGTGTAATAGGGGGCGAGAGGTAAAGGATGAGGGTTGCACCGGGAAGGGAAGGCGTGTAAAATGAAAAGAAAAAGCTATTTCACCTCTCTCACAACTCGTACAGACCCCGTTTTTTCTGCTCGGCTGAAGGCGAGACATTTTCCTTCCTTCGCCTGCCTCTTTTCCTGCCTCCTTCTCTCTCCAGCACTCTCCATCTCTGTCCCGCTCTCCCAGCAGCCTCCACTCTTTGTCTGTTGCCACTGTGGCCCTCCTGTCAGATGAAGGGATGGAGAGATAGGATGGAGGAAGGTGGGGGGTTGCCGATGGAGTGGCACAGTGAGGTCGGTTTAAAGACTTGAATGGTCTCTACCTATTAACATATTCCTTTTCCCCAGACTGGCCGTCTTTCAGTTAGAGAATTTAATAAAGATGTACCTTATCAAAGAGCACCGATAACACCAAGTACCACCACTAATACATAACGGTGCTGCTCAAAGCCCACTAATCTGCCCAGTGTGTGTATGTGTGTGCATGTGGAGGTAGGTGCATGTTATTATGCTTGGGCACATTTTTACTGACCGGTATTATCTGCTTGCAATCAGCTGTGCAGCGCGCACAAAGCATCCACTACTGCTAATCACAAACAGGTACACACATTCAGATACATGCAAAAACAATACCTTCCTGCCTCAGCTATCTAATTCATAAGATGGGGGGTTTTCGGAGCAACACAAGAACCAAGCTGTCATCATCATCATAGCTTTAAAGAGCAGATAGCTTCACAAATAAGAATGAGGACAATTGAGATCTTCTTTTCATGCCCGCCTTTAGAACTTTTACTTTAAGGCAGTGTGTAGCATTGGATTGCAAAATGTGTTTCAGGTTAAACAATAACAAAGACATACACCTAAATGCATGCAAACTCAATTTAATAACCTGAATCTCGAAAAAGACATTACATATTTTGAATCCGACAAATGTCTTTTTCACAGACTCACACACATGCGCACACATATAAGCACACACACACACACGCCACACCTCACACATGTGGTCACAATGAGGTCACTGTGTTGTATTTAGCAGGTGTTTTTTCCTCATCCCAATCTGTGGCCATTGAAGACAGCAGATAATAGACACCTGAGTGCTGGGATCTGATGCTAGCGCCGAACTCATTAATGTCTCTCTCATTCTAGCTGTTCTGCATAGTGACTGCTTTGTGTGTGTGTTTATCTGCCGGGTTTGTGAGTGCCTCTGTTCACTTGAATGTACCGCATGTATGCATGTGAATGAGCACACATGATTTTTTCTACTGCAAACTACTTTGAATGCAGCTGAGGCAGAGCTATATGCAACACGGTGCAATACACTTAGTGTCAACTGCCTTGGATGTACTATTTCTCACCGTAACCTTTCTTTCATCCCTAATTACTGTTTCCTAGAAGTAGAGAGGGACAGAGGGAGAGAGGGAAAAGGAGAGAAAGAGATTTATGCATTATGATGGCAAAGGAGCACACACACTAATGGCTTTTAATGGGCCCGAGGTGGCCGCAAGATGGGTGGATGAGAGAAGGAGGACATGGCGACCTCCGCTGAAGTGGAGGCACTTCACCACCCACGCACATGTATGCACACTCACACACCTGCAGCTCCTCTCCAACCCACTCCACTGCACCGCTCTAAGGTGACGAGAAAGGACACAACCTGGACAGGACGTGAGACAAGGGGCTGCAGTTTAGTGTGGGACGGGCAGAGAGCAAACTTTGAGAGAGAATCTTGACAGACTGACGCCGAGTTGATGAACAGGAGTGGGAATAGGGCGTAAGCATTTTGGTTTGCGTTTGAGCAGTTCACGTGCATTTGATTTAATGTCCTCTGAACTGCTCGGCTGCCGGGCAGACGCTTTGTGTCTGTCTGTGTGTGAAATGTTATATGGAGCCCTGATGAAAGGTGACAAGATGCAAAGATGACAGTCAGTCATAAGCCTATGCTGCGGCTGATTCATCTGTGTTTGTGTGGCTGTTGAGTGTGACAGCGACGGGAAGAAGATGTCACACTGACAAGATGTCAATCACGGGCAGGGCGGGGGTTTGTTTTATGAAAGCCAACTCTGTCCTTCCATTTTTCTCTTTTCTCCTCTGTTCATCCCTTCTTTTCAGCACCTCCTTATCCCCGTCAGTCTGCCTGCCTGCTGATGGAGGTGTGGGGGAGACGTAAATGAGGGGGTGGGGGTCGGTCATGGTCTCCCTTCATCCTGTCTGTCTGTCCTTCTACTCCATCTTTTGCTGTTTATCTTTCTGATGAGGATTTGAATCCTTGTGGAGGATGGGTGTATTCTCTCCACCAGTCATGGATTGAGGTTGAACCCTAAATGTCCCCTCAGGGAGCCTGTATGCTGGGAGGAATGGATGGAGTGTGGATGATGGGTTGTGGGGGGGGTGAAAAAATTGCTCTGCATCCATACATTAAAGAAGAGTAATTCTGTCTCATTTTCTTTGATCAATCTCCGTGCCATTTGTGCCATATCAATACAGTATTGTTTGAAATTATGATTTTATTTTTGGTACAGTACCAAAATGTTACCTTTTTAATACCCTATAATAACAGAAGCTTATCAAATGTTAAATGTCTAAGCACAAGCAGCTGTACTATAACTTTTCTTAAACAACACAGTCGAAGTTGGCAAAATTGAGATATAAATGAAGAACTATAAAACAACTAAACAAACTTACAAATCTTAACAATAACATTGGTGGAATTAGAACGTAAATCTATAAATATCTGACTGAACACTAAGTGAACAGGATTATGAATCCGACCAGACTTTGATGCCAGGTATAGTTTTTTGATACAGGCCAAAAAAGTAATGACATTGGATTCCTAGCTAACTCCTGTTGAACACGTGAACCAGTCCGCCATTATTTTGCCCTCGTGTCTTCCTCTGTTGGCTCCATCATGCCCTTTCTCTGACTCTTTTTCTCCCTCTGACTCGCTTCCTCGCTGCTCCCCAATAATCAAAACAAGCAGCTGTATCTTCAGAGAAATCGTGCCTTAAAATCGAGAGTTGTCTCCTCACTGCCTCTCTCTCTCTCTCTGTTTCTCTCCCTCTGTATGTCTCTCTTTCCCTCTCTTTCACATACTCTCTTTCCCCCTCTTTCTTTCACACACTCTCCCCTCTCATCTCCTTTAGAGAGCTTTTGGACAATGATATCGCTGGAAACAGGCAGAGTCTGACAGAGTTGGTAATAATGAATTAAGTCTGTAGCCTGGCCCTGACTCTGAAATTTAAATTATAATTACTCCTGTGGGGATGGAAGGGGTTATTGCCAGAGAGAGAGAAATAAATTGAAGTGAAGTGCATTTCCACTTTGCTTTTAAGACACGCCGACATGCTACTCAATATGGCCTCAGTATAGGTTTTCTATGTATGTGTTTATACCTGAGCATTTGGGTTTGAACAAAAGCATGAGTTTATGATTGTGCGTGTGTCTTTCAGTGTGTGTGCCTCATGGCCCAGCTGCTGATTTCCACATGTATACCTTTATTCCACAGATTTACAGACTAGTTTTTACACAGTCATCATTCTTTCTCCTGGTAATCAAATCCTTGTATTTCTCTTCTCATTTCAGTCCGTCACAGGGCCACATAGCATACCTTGACTGTGTATGTAAATGTGTCTTTATGGTGTGTGTGAGCATGCAAGAAGGAGAGCAATACCAGGGGGGCGATTGTGTGGGTGTATGTGAGTTAGCTTGTACGCTTGACTTTTTGTTTTACACTTGGTTTGTTTATCTATTGGTAGTGTTTCCCCCTCTTTTGTTTGGATGTTGTGTAGACTGGACTGTGTGTCAGGAGGTCAGTGTGTGTTGGCCTCATAACTACTGTATGATATCACTGTCAGTCACGCTTCACTGGATGAGTCTACTCACCATAATATATCTATTATAATATCATCAGCCTTATACTCTCTCCTGCGTCTCTCAGTAAAGCAGACAAACACTCAAGCAAACATGTAGGCAGTATACAGTGATAGATCGATATCAAGAAAACCACATCACATGCAATTCATGCATATATTTTTCTTTTGTTATATAGTGAACATTTTTGACTTTTGTAAGAATTGTCTTATTTCATTTTGAATAAGTTCCACTTTTGTCTTCTTCTGCTACTACTTATGCTGCTTTCTCTCACACACAGACAGGCATGCACACACACACACACACACACACACACACACACACACACACACACACACACACACACACACACACACACACACACACACGCTCTCACTCACTCTAAGCACCTCTTTTTCATAAACACAAAGTTATGAGGAAGCAACTCATGAAGTGACTACTAAAAAAGTCAATCAGCCAGCATTTCCTTTTTAAATTGTCCAAAATAGACAGTGTGCACCAGGGAGTAAATCAGCTTAGGGTTCAAATAATACAAATCAAAATGTATAAAATTGTATTAAAACCTTTGCATTTTGTTCATATTAGGCATGGAGAGGAGAGGATGTCCAAATCCCATACAAACTTTATGCCAAAACGGTTTCAGACTGACACTCCTCTCCTCAATACCAATCAATGGTCAATATACAAAACACTTTGTGCAACTCTACATTTCACTAAAACACAATCTAACAATCTAGTCTTTGAGTGGAACAGTTAATGGAAAAGTACAAAACCTCAGACTCTAAATGCAACAGTAAGTTATAGTTTATAAGATAGTTCTTCATGCATTCTCACCTTGAGTTAGCCTTCTCACTGTATAATAGGAATGGATATAACCCTGAAATTTCTTCTTCTACTTAGCATGTTACAGTGTTGAACTTGCCTGTTGTCGACAACGACCCCCATTTGTTCTACTTTTATCTGTGTACTGTATTTATTCGCTGTAACCTTTTGCAACATATTTCTGCATGGCTCATCTTCTTTATCAAAATGAGTGAAGTTCCATTTTATCTGAGAAGTACAAAGTTAAGAAGCATTTCAAACAGGCAAGAACAGCTATTCAGTGAAATTAAATCTCGCCATTTGTCCTGTGTTACACTCGACTATAAATGTCAGCTCTACATTTTCAAATAAGAGGACTGTTAAAGGACATATTCTACCCTTTCCTCTCTTGATGAAATGTCAGGCTATTGACCCACCTTTCTCTTCTATGCTAATTTGGCGTCCTCTTTGACCTTTCACCCTTGTTCCTGTGATGTTTCAGAGTCTGTGGAGGTCATTCCACAACCTGAAAGATGTCGGTGTGGTGCAGGTGAAGGTCATCAGAGCTGAAGGACTGATGGCAGCAGATGTCACAGGTAAGACGATGACCGCAAGTCCAAACAACAGTTCTATATGACGTACATTGTTAAAATTGAGTCTCTTAAATTTGTACTCTTGTATTCATGACCATATGTTCATATACACATAACATAATCTAATAAATAGTCTGTTGTTTTGCCATTTCTGTTGATACTTTACAATCAGAGTGAACATTATAGACCATCTGATGATTATAGTAATACTATCAATAACAGAGTATTTTGGCTTTAAATTACTCTTGGTTGAGTTTTGCATTTAGACATTAAACAATATCTGTGGCACATTTTCCTGCACCAGCAATCTGCCATAAATCTAGCCAAAGATACAGTCAGAGAGTAATTTTGGTTTAAGGAATGATCCTCTGCAAGAATCCTCAGAGAGAGTTAAAGTCTACTTTGGGCTGGACACTAAATTTGTCTCTGCATTTTTTTTTAGAAAAGATGCAGGCTGCTCATTTGAATAATAGAGAAAAAGTACATATTTGAACCAACAAATCTCTCTCCCTCCTCCTGCTCTTTCTCTGCTTGCTCTCTCTGAATTCTCCATTCTCCATTAATTCTTACTTTTAATTAGGTCTACAGTGGACAGGCCTAGTTTTTCACTCTGTATTATCTAGTAGAGAGAGAAGTGTGTGTGTGTGTGTGTGTGTGTGTGTGTGTGTGTGTGTGTGTGTGTGTGTGTGTGTGAGAGAGAGTTTTCTTTTTTTCCATTTGAAACCGCCACAGTCCCATTAGCCAATAGAGAGCGGAGCTAGTTGATTTGGGTTATTGCGTGGAGCGACCGGAGCAGCCGGAGTGCAGGGCTAATGGCTCTCCGGCTCTTGTATTTCACTCGGAGCAGAAATTTGCTCCGTGACCTCGTTGTGGAGCTCATCATTCAGTCTGAGCATCATGGATCCCTCCAAAAAACAAAACAAAACAAAAAAACGGAGTAAAACTGTGGAAATATAATGTCTAGTGGCTGTTTGTTTGCCTTTCACTTTGTCTCTGCCTGTTTGACGTGGTCGTAGAGAACATGTTTGGGTTCCTTGCAGTGCCTCTACAGCCTGTGGTCATTTGAAATTATTGCTACAGGCTTATTCCACAGTTAAAGTGCAACATGTCTTGTGGTGCAAACCAGGTATAATATTTTACATAGAAACTACCAAGACTGAATCCATCAATGAGGAAACAAAAGTGAAAAAAATTCAATTTGAAACCCACAGCAAAAATGTTTGCCATATGTGTTTTCACATTAGAAACTTGGATTTCATATGCTAAAAAACTGAATAGAAGTGAAGATGTTTTTACATGGGATTCTTTATTTATTCACACAAAACAAGGTCTTTGGTTTCACATCACAAGTTTTTGTTATAGCCAAAGAAATCTCAAATGGATACAGTCCAATTTGTAACCTTATTTGAGTTTATACATTCTTGGAAGCGAGGAAAAAAAGAAAATATTTTGCTTTTGTTACCCAGAAAATGATTTCTTTCAGCCAGTCTAACCCTAGACTACAGTCGGCAAAGGGGTTGTTTCTAGATGGCTTATTCCTGTTTTGAGTCTGACGCTCTGTGTGTGTGTGTGTGTGTGTGTGTGTGTGTGTGTGTGTGTGTGTGTGTGTGTGTGTGTGTGTGTGTGTGTGTGTGTGTGTGTGTGTCACTGGCAGAAACAATAGCTCTGTAAGAGCCACATAAGAGCCCTCACCACATGAACACCCTATTTTAACAACCCAAACCAAGAGAGGGTCAGGAGCAAGGTGAGAGAGAAACAGACGGACAGACAAACAGACAGACAGTTAGAGAGGAGGTCAGTGAAAGAGAAATAGTTCACCATCTCTCTCCCATTCACGCTGCCTGTCTCCCCTCTTGTCTTTTTCCCTCCTCCTCCTCCTCCTCTCTGTCTCTCCTCTCTGGCCATCTCGCTCTCTAATTGAAGTGTTTTTGTGGAGTAGCTCCTCTCCAGACCGAGTAGGATAACTGAAAATAGTCTCTAAAACCAACAATCCCTTTTGTCTGCCAGCTCTTGTCCCTCTGAGTGGATGCTACACCGTTAGAACATTTCAATAGCAAAACACACATGGACACATGCACTCGCACACATGCACTTCCAGCAGCAACACCTAAGCACGTGTAGACTTCTTGGACATTATTTTCCACTCAATATCACGTCTGTATAAAAGTAGATTTTGTCCTGTATCAAGTAATGCTGTAGGTACTTTATTTTAACCTAGTACATGTGATGAAAAATAACCAAGAAATGCAATTGATTTACATTTTAAAGTCTGAATCATAATTAATTGTGATTATACAGGAACATGAGAGCGTGCGCTCCCTCTCCAACCTCAAACTCCTCACTAACTCTTAAGCTTCCTGCGAGGCAATTACAGTGCGCTCCCTCGTCTCCGCACTGTGTTCATCCTCCACACTTATCTTAGGGCACACTGAAATTAGTTTGAGCTGCAAACCCTCTGCCAGCGCCACAGAGACGGGACCCAGAGGGGGGAGGGGCTTTGCTCGGACATTACCTGGATGATCTCTGAGTGGCGCTCAAACCTGAGCGTGTAATTGGTTAAGACAGCCGCCTCTGGTGCTGGCGGCCAATAAGGTGAGAGTTCATCACCAATGACAACTGGCTCTCTGCGGCAACACAGTCTGCCATGTCATTAAAAACAGAATATTAGAGAGAAAATGGGGGAGGGTCAGGGTTCCACAGAAATAATTTACGGCTCTTAATTTGGATGATTGCATTTCAATTTAATCAGACATGATTTGTGGGGACAACACTATAACCGTTTATGCTATGGAAGCTCTGGGAAGATTAAGAAGGATTTCAAATATTCACTACTGTAAAAAGTACTGCCAAAATATATAATTTTTATTTGTTTACAATTTTTAGACATTATTGTATTTATTATTGGTCTCGGGAAGTATTTGAATTTGATTACAATACATTATGTACTATGCAAGCAATTGATATGGCTAACAAAGTATGCACAAATAGACTCTTGAGTCCATTGTCTTTTGTCTATTTTAATGTATCTTGTTTTCTATCACAGGAGTCATAGCTGTCAATATTCACTTCAAACACTCTACATCAATAGAGCCCCACAAACCAATGTGAAAGGCAACACCTACGGCTCAGCATTGATCACGGTGACATTTACTTTGCACACCCACTAAATGTCCTGCCCTTGTCACACCATTTGAAGAAAATCACACCAATCAATGACACTCACAGACACACATACACGCACAAGCACATACAGAAATTTGGCGGAGGGGCTTTGAACTCAATCCCAACTTTATTGAGTTTTGTTATGCAATATTGCTGCTTTACTAATATTTCAATATTCTCACTATTTTCAATGGGAATGCGTCTGGGACACATTTTTTTTTTAAATCCTGACCCAGTCTTTTCAAATTATAAGCTCCAACAAACAGCGCAATGGCTCCCAACAGTTTTAATAGAAAATAATGATCAAAGCCAGAATTAAGAGTTTTGTTGTTTTTAGTTCATTTTGAGGCAATCGAAGGGAGGTGGGCTGGCAGGCATGGGGAGCTGTCTCACTCCTTTCTGTGTACAAAGAAATTGAAATGTGAGACATTAGTAAACAAATAGAGAATATATAGGACATTACTGGTTTTGATTATTATAGTACAGTACGCTATTCTCAGGAGGAGGAAATAACTGTGATTATTTTTATTTTCCCTCTCGGTCTGTCTCACTCTCTCTCTCTACACAGTTACATAACTGTAGTAAATTCTGAATTGAAAGTTTTGTTGGAATAAATTAGCATGAATGAATATGATTTATATTGAACCATATATCATCTCGGTGATTTTTAACATCTGAGGGTCTTTAAAGTTCTCTGGCAGTATATTAAAGTTGTATCTTTTGGGATTGACAGGCCATTCAAATTATTTCATATGTGAAATATTTTTTCTGGAGGATAAATCTACATTTGGATGTATGTTGCTTTGTTTCTCCTATAATTACTGTGAAATGTCACGTAGTGTTGTATTGATTGCTACCAGTGTCTACAAACCTTTGCCGCAGTAATAAACAGGTCAAATTTCAATTTTAATATCCCAAATTACTTTCAATATTTGTATTAATATAAATTGCTGTCAGTATGAATTTTATTCCTGTTGCTTTTACAATTTTTTTTGTGCCACTTCGTTGCTGCTTCCATCCCATTGCTCGCTTGGAATCGCCAATCACGGACCAGCTATGTTTCCCACACCCCTGCTCGGCTGTCTTTATCTTCTACTTTGAACTTCTCTGGCCTTCAGAGCCACATCGCCGTCTGTGTTCTCCACACCATCTATTCTCAAAGTCCTCTCTCCCTTTTCACTCTCCCACCCCCTCCTTGTGACCGCCCAGGGCATAGTTGTCCTGGAGCTTATCTTCTAGTTGTGCATGTTCCCAGGGTGTTGATAGAAACAGCTCGCAGCTGTTCCACTGATATACTGTTTTATAATATATATGGCATAAGTACCGTTCTGATAAGTCCAAGGTATTGGAGCTGTAATGTGATGTAAAGGGAGGATGCTATATACTATCTGTCTTAATAATATGAGGGATTGGAAAGCTGTTGGAATGACTTCAGATTCTCGATTTCCTTGAAACCTCAAGCCATCAAAAGTTTAGTGTCTACTGTATTTATGTCTCTCCTTTAACTAAGAAGGTCATTCTTGTATGCTTGTCTTTTTTTTTTTTGCTCGGCAGGTAAGAGTGACCCATTCTGTGTGGTGGAGCTGAGTAACGATCGGCTGCAGACGCACACCGTCTACAAAAACCTCAACCCAGAATGGAACAAGGTCTTCACTTTGTAAGTGGCTTTTACAACACCCATGTCACACACAGTTAGTACTCATTGCACTAATGGAAATAAAATATTTTTTTAACTGTCATGTACCTTTTGAATTCAAGACTAATAAAGTCAAGGCAAAAGTCTCATTTGTGACATATTATACATTTATAGCATTCAACAGTTTTTCTGTGTGTCCGTTTCTTTCATATTTTTTTTTTAGCAATTCTGGTCCAATCTGATCATTTAAAAGACGTGTATTGATCACAATTCATAGTGCTGAAAGCCTTCTCCATTAATCAACTTTTAACTTAAAAAGTATTCTTGAAGTGCACATGTTTCTCATAGCCTCCTTTCTAAACATAACATCAGCTATCTTCTTGCTAGCCTAGTTTTTAAAAGATGACATGTCTGAGCTTCACACTTAACTTCTGCTTAGCTCAGGCAGTAATGTAGTGCAATATCACATATAGCATGCTAATGGTGATTTTTAAACATTTATGTAAATGTATTAGATGGTATTCAAATATAAGGAATTTGCTATGCCACCTATATAATGTTTCAGATTATAAATTGTTTTCTGTGAGTCTTTTTAGAGAAGCTCTTGCAAGATGTGATAGCTATCGGACTGTTTCAGTTTATAACCTATATTTCAGTACGTATGTCGTCGGTGTTGTCTTTGTGTGTGGTCCAGTAACGTGAAGGACATCCACTCGGTACTTGAGGTCACTGTTTACGATGAGGACCGAGACAGAAGTGCAGACTTCCTGGGGAAAGTGGCTATTCCTTTACTAAATGTGAGTCAAAGGCAGATTTTTTTCTGTGCGTTTTCTTTTTCTTTTCCTTTGGGGATAATACAGATAACATAGAGTGAAAACACACGGAAAGAATGAAAACACACAGTGGAAGATATAAAAAGCAGAGGTTATTTTTGCAACTCCACAGATGAGACTGTTATTTCACAAAGAGAAAGAGATGACAGGAAGGAGAAAAAATGGAAGAGAGGCTAAGAAAAAAAGAACAGATTGATAGGTTGAGAAGAAAGAGAGTGACGGGATGAGAGATTATATGAAAATGACATTGATCGAGAGACGATGCGATTTATAGAAGAAAAAAAAAGACAGAAGAGTGTCTCTTATATTTGAAAAAAATATAGATAGCCTGTGAAAGCACTGTGTGTCTAATATATCCATGCTCCGCTGTACAGTATGATTCCCCAGGATAGTTAATTTCTGTTTGACAGAGCCGAGCTGCGGTGGGTAATGAACAGGTACTTGTCAGAGTTGCCACAGTTGTTTTGGGTTCCCTGTCAGCGCCAGCAGCTGGGGTTCAAAGGTGGCTTGGGGAGCCGATTCAGCCGGGTATTGCCAGACAGACGCCTGTCATGTCCCTCTCCCACAGATCCAAAATGGAGAACGCAAAGCCTACGCCTTGAAAAGCAAGGAGCTGACAGGGCCAACAAAAGGGGTCATCTTTCTCGAAATAGACGTGATTTTTAATGCTGTAAGTCTTTCTTTAGCTTTTTTGATTCTCCTCCCTGATTTTTTTTTCTTCATTTTGCCCCCCACCCACCCCCCCATTATCCTCTCTCTCCATCCCTCTCGTTTTCTCCTGCATCCCCCCCACGCTGCTGTTGTCTTTATTCTGTTTGTGTGTGTGTGTGTGTGTGTGTGTGTGTGTGTGTGTGCGTGTGTCCCCCGCCTCGCTTCCATCTCATCCCTTGTCCCTCGTCCTCGTTTTGGCTTTAATTATCGAAGACTCCCTCTCAACAGCCTTTGTTCGCCCATTCGCTGTGTGTGTCCTATAGCGGCCATCTTACAGCTTTCTCTCTTGCTCTCTCTAGCCTCTGACATGGGGCACGCTCTATGCATGTGCTACCAGTATCACTACACAATATGTTAGAAAAACCTTAAATAATGAAAAATATAGGTCCTTGCTAATCCATTGTAATCATCAGTGTTTTAATTTCCATATTATTTCAAATGAGTGTCATTTAACTCTCACCGTTTGCTGTTTATGAGCCTGTGTGTGTCCACTCCATCCTCCAGGTGAAGGCTGGTCTCAGGACGTTGATTCCCATTGAGCAGAAGTATATTGAGGAGGAACCCAGAGTGTCCAAACAGGTACATCGGTAGCCAACACTTATCTTCTACCACTCCGCCTCATTTTTATCTGTGTCCACCACTGTACTCCCTATTCTGCTTAACTGTCTGAAGCAATACCAACAAGCCTGGAGAGTGGCATCTTGTAAACCGCAACAACTGTGTGGGCAAGATACAACAGGATGATCGAAGGAAAAACAGCATTTTGTTTCTTTTTTTTTCTTCACTCCTTTCTGCCTTCTCTCATCCCCCCCCCCCCCCCCTTGCATCCACTCTGAGTGGTGAATAGAAATGTCAAGCTGTCAGCTCTGGGGTGCATAAGTAGATTGGCCATCCTTATAGTTGGCCCTCTTTGCCACTGCTGCTTTGCACTTCATTGTCACGCTGCTCAGTGTGTCGGCACCACAAAGGCCTGAATAGTAGGGGCTGGCCCACATCAGACATGTCATATGAGTGACCGTTTGGGCTCAGTAGTCAATACTGCGCCATGCACAGCCGAGCACAGCCCGGCACAGCACAACACACGCAGCAGCTCCCACACCACGCTTTTGTCAGCCTTCCATCTATTCCCTTCTTTCCTCACTGTTTCTGCCTTCTCTGTTGCTCTCTGTCTCGGCCCACTCCATGCTTTTTCTCCCAAGTGCAGAATCTCCATTTCACCTCTGATTCACAGAGATGACCCATGTCAGCGTCTCGCAATGATGATGTCACTGGCTGCTTTAGAGGGATTGCCCCGTGAGGGCTCTTTTGTGTGGTAGCAGCTCCCCTGCTGTTGCTTGCTGCTTAGCGCACAGACACACACACACACACACACACACACACACACACACACACACACACACACACACACGCAGAGAGTAAAGAAAAAGAAAACACATAAGCTGCCTGCCAAACAAAACCATTTAATTGTAATTATGACATTTAAAATAATAAATGACGTCTCCACTTTTCTAAGTGTTTTAAGGAATAACTCAAGGCAGTCTTTGAAATAATTCATGAAAAATGAAATATTCTTATCAAGGCAATAATGAGCCCAGAAGAGTACAGCTTGTACATCAAGTGCATGCGCTAAGGAACGTGGAAATGGATGATTCACAGTCTTGCAGTCCTTAGGGTCTGTGTGTCCCCAGCAGGACACCATACAGTCATCCTCAGTTTGGCAACAAAAAGATTCACATAATTATACAAAGAGAAGGAGGAATCCTCCTCTCATCTTGCATCAAAGCAGCCAAGCCACCCCTAACCACATGCAAATCCACCCGGAAACACACATTCATACAGACAATAGACTTTTTGTAGTGCTACAAACACATACAGTATACACACATTTAAACACACACACACAATTTACCAGAGAGTAAAATAATGGCCTAGATTTTTTTGAACCATGATCTGCAGAGACGGTTTGTCCTTTGGGAGCACTTTCTCCTGGTGGTGACCTGATTGGGTGGTAGGCATCCTGCGCTGCTGTTATGCTATTCCCTGAATGGTTGGCAACCCATGGGGAGGACAGCAGTTAGCCAGTTCTCTCTCATATCTGGCCAAGACGCACGGAGAACCCTCGGAGGAGAATCCTGAGATTCAGTTGGAAATTTGTATTATTGTACTTAACTTTATCACTGGGAGAGGAGACTTAAAGAAACATTGTGACTCAGCTTGTCGCACTATAGCTATATAGCTATATATATCTCTCTCCAAAGAAGTAAAGCACACTAATGTCCTCATGGTGTCCTCAGAGCTTTAATGTAATATTAAAGCCAAAGTGAGGTCAAAGCTGCATATCTGTGACAGCAGAATGAGACACAATGGGGTATGTACCTACCATATTAAGACTCATTCTCATTTTAAGGGGCTAATTGTATGATGTAACATTTTGGGCTTACTAAATAGTGAAGAATTCACACCATAACTAAACATGAAAGAGGGGAAATTGGCCTGTTTAAAAGTATGTCATCACAAATGTCTAGATCAGAGACGGGCTGTAACAGCTGTACTTATGTTTGCAATCATAATTTTGCTCCTGTTTACTTTGTCTTTTGATAAAAGTGCAGCATATGTGATAAAGTCACACAACCTTTATGTTTTAGGGTCAATTTTATAAAAGTACAGCATTTTATTAATATTATTTGTAATGAATGTCCATATGTTGACATTCTGCATCTACCACTTTTACAAAGCAGTGATGTACAATATTTATCACACAATGCTGTTTTCCTAGCTACAGCATGTTTCTGACCTTGAGCGTTTATATGTTTTAAACGTTTGCTATTTTGTTTTTGTCTCCTTTTTAGCTGCTGTTGCAAAACTTCAACAGAGTTAGACGCTGCATCATGTTCCTGATCAACACAGGCTGCTACATCAACAGCTGCTTCGAATGGGACTCTCCACAGAGGAGCATCTGTGCTTTTGTAGTATGTAGAGATGCACTTACATACATGTGCAGTACCATAAATGGCATCACATACACATTTGCACTGAAACTAAAAACAGGACCACATTTTTTATATCTTTTTTTGAAACATTACTCTATAGCTGCAAATATTATTTTGCTGTTTTATAATTAATTTGGTGTACTGAGTATGCACACAGTCTCAGAAATGTACTTTAATATAGTTGGGCATACTATTTAGTGAAAGTGATTATCTCACACGTTTTTAAATTAAATTAATCCAACTCATATTAATGGATCAGTACCATTGTAAATGGAGTACTGATGGTATATATTTACCGATTACACTTTTGACATCTGCACACACGCAGCAGCAGAGGAACATGTTCACAGAGGCTGTAGGACCATTTCTGCTAACAAAGTACGGATCCTTCACTGGTAATTTCACACTCTAACACGAGGGGTTGTTGATGTCTCAAGCACATTTAAGTACATTCCCACACTGTATCCTCCACTACAGACTGTTACTCACTCTCTCAAATATCTTGATATATCGTCTCGATTAAATCCCTTTTCTAGTTTTGTGTTAATTTAAAAGCACACATGGTGTGTGTGTGTGTGTATATATATATATATGGCAAGTGTCTGTTGTGACACTCATTTGCTGGTAATGAGGGATGAGTTGATGTTGTAGATTAAACACTATTTTAAATGAGACCCTCAGACATTGAAATACTTAGAAAATGCAGCTATAATCTATTGACGTGTGACAAGCTGTTTTTGCAGACAGTGGAAATGGCAGCTTCTTTCTTTCTTCGCCCGTCAGCCTCCTCTTCATCCTCTCTCTCTCTCCCTCTCCTCCTCCTGTCATCTGTGTCTGGTATTAAAAGGTGAAGTGTAATTGGACAGCAGAGCTATCAGTAAAAGACATTCTCCTGCAGGACGGTGAGTGGCTGTATGGAGTTCCCTACCCTAAAGATGACAGAGCAGGCATTTAATCCTGTCTGGTTTAGTGTCCTGACTTAAGTAGCTGCAGGACAGGTGGACCCGCCCCGCCCCAGCCCTTTACCATGAGGGCACTAAGTGTCGCCACAGCAGACGTTAGACATTAGCAGCTTTTGGCAGTCTGACACCAGTTTCATCTCTGCAGAGACTGTAAGTGTGTGTGTGTGTGTGTGTGTGTGTGTGTGTGTGTGTGTATATAGCAGGTCACAGTGTCATCACAAGACATGGGTCAGAAGAGACATAGTATTGATCAGTTAACATTTTCCCTCTGTGTGTGTGCAAGCGTGCTCATGTCTGAGCCTGGCGTGTGCGTTAGAATTTTCTCTCATGTAAGGCTGAACTGGACGTAAACCCCCCTTATCTTTTCAAAATAAATGAAAATGTCAGACAAAAAAAATGTCAAGGAATTCACAGAAAACAAGGTCACCTCAGAATTGCCAATCTACATGCTGAATGGAAGTGGATGCAGCCTTGGGTAGTGCAGCCTCCGTGTCAACACACACATGCCTTGTACAGCCCTTTTTGAAAACACTGTATAGCACATCCATTTCTGAGTAACTGTGCCAACTATTCATATTCTCATTGTACTCTGTTCAATTCAGAGTATTCAGATGACGATAAAGAATGTATCTGGGCCAAGGACGTAGCATTTTATAGTTTATAGAAAGTCTGAAATTTAGGTGTCATTGTGCCCCCCCTCTCGCTCTTTTGGGAGTCTGTTATCATAGGAGTGTGCACTTAGCTAAAAGCATCAGAGTATTTAGGGCCTCTCTCTCTCTACACAGGTACTCCCTCCCTCCCCATCCATTTCTTCATCCCTCTCTCATTTCTGCCTCACTTTGAGAGGCCTCTTAATCACTTCGCTCATCTCTTTAAGTGGGTTTTTATGGGGGGCCATCTGGCCAAGGTGGTGTGTTCATGAAGGTGTACGGCTGTGTGTGATTATGGGCATGTGTGTCTGTTCACATGTGCACTTGTGTTTCTGTCTGGCTGTCTTTCGAGACAGATGTTACACTTAACTTTCCAACACGGCTGTACCTACGGAGGTGAAGTTGTGGGCAATTCAACCCCTAAACTTACAAATGTGGGCACTTCTTAACTGTTAAGTAAGCCTGGGGGGGTCTAAGTGTGTTCATATATTTTTGGTATTTTGTGAATGCAATAGTACATCAAAAAGCAGTAGTCATACTGTCACTTCACAACGTTCCCGACCTAAAAACGCTCAACATTTTCTTCATGCTCTCTTACTGTCTTCTGCCCAATTCTGAAATGCCAGCCGCATGTACACATTGGCCATTAGTGCCAGCTGTGATGAGTGTGTATGTTGTGTGTGTTTTGTGTGCATGTGAGGGAAAGAGAGATATCGCATAGTCTCACATGCAGCCTTTCTCTCTCTCACACCCACACTGCTGTCACCCACCCATCCCGACAGTGAATCAGCCACCGTGGCAGCTTTGCCTGAGGCGTTGGCACAATGGACGGGACTGGAGTTACCTCCTGTCCTGCATGATGGGTGGTGTCTGTGTGTGTGTGTTAGTGTGTGTCTGTGTGTGTGTGGGTCGGTCTTGGTGTCTCCGTCTCCTTGTCTCGGGGTTAAGCGTCTGCTTCCTCTCTCCACACCTGCAAGCTGAGTGCCTCTCCCTTCTGTCTGTCCATCCATCCCTGTTCCTCTTTATCTCTCCCTCCCCTTCTCTCCCTTTCCCTTCTCTCCCAGAGAGTTGAGGCCATTGTGGAGCTGAGCGGTGTTGGGTTCTGTTCTCCTGCTGCTGCCAGCTCTCCCCACGGCCCCTGCAAGACAAGGCTGTTATTGCCCCAGGGACCGCAGGCCTCAGCAGCTCTTCCTCCAAACAAATTTGCTGTAACTTTATCTGCAATTGGGCTCTGAATTGGGAGCAAATAGAGGCAGCTTTGTGAAGCTCGGGGAAGGGCGAGGGCAGCGAGCTGGGGGTTGTTGGGGAGGCAGGGGAAATGATACTGGGCTCTTTTATGTCAGGCAAAGTAGGACTCTTATCAGGAAGAGAGCCCAGACAAGGGAGCTACTTCTAGAGGAAACTGGAGCACCTATCACCTGCTTTGCATTTAGATAAAAATTCACCCTGCTGAAATAAAAAAGGGAAAAAAAAAAAGCAAAGACAGGTACAGAAGCAACTATTGGAGTGTGTGTGTGTGTGTGTGTGTGTGTGTGTGTGTGTGTGTGTGTGTGTGTGTGTGTGTGTGTGTATGTGTGTATGTGTGTATGTGTTTGCACATGCCTGGCTGGCAGTTTGATACACATACACCCACACACAGTGCAGAGACGCCATAGCAGTCAGTGGTACACACCACTCCAGGTCTCTTTAAATTGCTCCTTTGACTCCTCTTCAAAGAACCTGTCTAACTTTTAAAAGTTTTAAAGTTGGGAGTTCGTCTTTGCCCACAGCAAGGGACAGCTTTGAAAGATATACTTTTACATTTTACTGCTCTCCTGATTTTCAAAATGAATGATAGTTGAAATATAGTGGCATGACTAACAGAGAATACCAAGTCAGAGTTTAATCACCAGAGATAAAGACTCAACAGAAAATGCGTGAGGCCTTTTGTTGCGACGTCAGGGAGTCTGTATTCTTTCTTCTCATAGGTACCCGTGTGCAGTTTCATTACTGGGGCCATAAAATGGTGGATGCTTTGTTTTAATTTTTTCATGTTATTACAAAATGATTGGCTTTGACACATTAGGCTTAGTCATTCAGGCTGCTTTTTTATCGGATGAACAGCATTAATTGTGCTGCAGATCTATGTTCTGCAGGGGTACAGCAGGGGGCAGTCTAGCACCACTCAACGATGGGTCGGTCCTTCACAAACAGGACACAGACTCCCTCCCTCTCTCGTTCCTTCGAACTTAACAGGACTTCTAGTTGCTATCTGGCAACACTTAGTGCCAGCATGGAAATTGATGTAAGAGAGATAAAGGGGAACTCTGAAATCCAAACTTCAGTTTCACTCCACTGAGACAGAGCAGGGGGAAAGTTAGCTTGGTGTGTGGTTAATGTAAGCCAAAGTACTGAATATTACCCTCCCACAGTGCCGCGGCTCAGAGCCGTAAGGACGCGGGCTGTGTTTTGAAACAAATAATGCAAGATACAACTCTCAACCCGCTGCAATGAGTGCTTGAATAAATCATTTAGACTTCTCTATTTTGTTAACATTTTTAATATATCTTCATGTGTTCAGGGGATTTCTTAATATTAAGAGAAAGCAGCAAAGATAATAACCATGCTAAAATTCAACTACAGAGACTTGTCGGAATAAATTAGTGTGCTGCTTCTGCGTATTGGTATTTTAGCCAAAATATTACACATTTTCTGCCATTGTTTTACTTTGTTTAACTTTCTGATTGTCTATTTTAATTATACACCTCATTTGAAATTCAGCTTGTGCTTGGATGTGAAGTTTGCCCAGTTCAAATGCAGCCTTAAAATATATTTGAAATGGTTTGCAGATTTGTCAATGGAAAATATTGTTTTACTATGTTTTATGACAGTTAAATAGTTATGTTCTTAGAGATTCCAGTGCATTTCACCAAAGACTTGTTAAAGCACTAGTAATTTAAAAAGAAATGATAGATTTTTATGACAAAATAGATTTGCTTTTTAAAGGGTAAATTGCTGCAAGTGGTTTTGGTGTCAAAATCAAATGTCTGTTATAGAAAAAAACTAAACTGACTCTTAAATGGATATTTATCCCTACTGTTCTTTAGTAGTTACGATAATTACAGCTAATATTTAATACAATGGTAGTATGAGAAGGAAAAATATGAAAAAATATTTTGTTTTATGTAACAAATATAATTTGCACTTATTTACGTGCTCTCACAAATACATTAGAGTTTGCAAAATTTGAATAATATAGAAGTACATATACAGAGAAAGATAACACACTGTTTATATAAACATTTTTACATTACCATACAAGTAAGGATTCAGCAGTGTAAAGCAAGAGTAGGGCACGGTGCATGTTCAGATACCGTGATCCATCACCGACCACTACATAATGCGTCTCTGACCACACAGAGTCATCTACAAATTGTTCCAATAGACTACGTCTGGAGCTTCATTTAGCATTTCCCCCCCTCTTTTTATCTTTCGATGCACCACGTTTTTATCGTTGTGTCCCCCCCCCCCGCTTCTCTCTGGTCGCTGACATCCACAGCAGGCTCCTTCCCACTCCCTCTTCCCCAGGCGAAGAGCTTGCTATCTGGTGTAGCAAGCAATGGGGGGGTGGCTGTGATCGCCTAGTCCTGGTGGAAAGGTCCAGGCACTGCAGGGCCCCTATTACCCAGCCGGGGGGCACGGAGACAGGGCAGGGCTGGCCACTGCTGAGCCTGGGTGTCCGGTTCCTCTAGCTGCCAGTCAAAACTTCGCCCTCAGCTACTATAACCAAATGGAGGAGGAATGAAGGGGGACGGCAGGTTAAACAACCTCAGGCAACTGGAGAAGAAAGCAATATTATTTTAAAACATAAAAGAGGGTATTATGGTTTCATATAAACATCAGGACAGAGAGGAGTAATTCATTTGTTGTGTGATAACGATACAATGAGCGATTAAAGAGCCAGGCACTAAATATATTTAGCTCACAATATATGTCTACTGTACAGTATATTTATAGCAGGAGCACGGTGTGTATCTGCGTGAAGATGTTTGGAAGTGTGCAGGTATTTATAGCTTCTACCAGAATAGGTTTAAGACAAGTGAGCTCCTTTGTTTGTTTGACTGTAGACATGTTTGCTCCTCTTTTGCACATTGTTTAGTTACAGATTATTCCAGTGTTTAACAGCATTACAGATTTGTAAATTATACTAATTTGTGGGAAGATGGATAATTTTAGAATGGGTAAAAAAAAATATGTGAGCATGTGTTTGTCTGTATGCAAGTTTCTGTTGTTGAGCTTACACAGTCCTAACAGCTTTTTCTTCTATATGAAGGGAAATGGTTGTTTTGCTTATTAGTATACAAATATGAATTATTGAATAGTTTCTTGCCAATTCTCCTACACAGTTGTATCAGAGAGACTCTTTTGTATGAGAGAAAGTGAAGTTGAGCCCGAGAGAGACGTAGAAAGATTTCAATCCTTTTGGGAGATTTGGTTGTTGCACCAAGGCCGTTCAGGTTTATTTGAAAAATACATTTAGCTGTGAGCATTATGCAAATGTTCTGGACATTTCGAATGTTTAATTTATGTCTGTTTTTGCTTTGTATACACTGTTGGTTCATTTTACATTAAGTCATAGTTCTATTCAAAAGTTTGAATATGAGCCTTTCAAACTTTATGTGGAAAAGTTGAGAAAATGTTTAATTGTGCGATTGTGAAGAGTTGTTTTCATTGCTATTCAGATGCGTGCGTGTGTGAGAAAGGAAATGGAAACACAGACTGCACAGTGTGAGTGTGTGTGTGTGTGTGTGTGTGTGTGTGTGTATGTGTGTGTGTGTGTGTGTGTGTGTGTGTGTCTGCAGCTTAGAGTCCGACTAGCTCTACTACAGTAACTGCATACACACTCTTGAGGGGCTGTTGAACCTCATATTCACATTAACCTTGGACTGTAAACACAATGAAGAGAGCTTGTTTTTCATTCTCCCCTCACTCTCTCTCTCCGTCCATTTACACACACACGCACACACACACACACACACACACACACACACACACACACACGCATGCACAGAAATAAAACAATTTGATTGTTAACAAGTTTTCTTTTGCTTGTTGAGCAAAACAGGATATATCATAATTGGTACACAGACCAATAAATCAGCTGTATACAGTAGTAGTTTCAATTTCACCTCTCTTAAAAGTGTCCCATCAAAACTGACTGTTAAACATGGATGTATTTTCATACAGAGAGTAATTTAAATCTTCTTTGCTCATATTTAAAGTAATGGATTTCTGGTACTTGAATGTGATAAAGATGTTTTGCTCGAAAAGTATTAGGCATGGTTTGCATTTCTCAGCATTTGTTATAATTCCTGCTGAAGTCTTATCAATCACGAAAAATCTCTATATACTTATAAATTAAATTACTAGAAAAGAAATGTTTTTTTATTCCATTTTTCTCTCTGATAGATTTTATTCCCACAAAACAACCTATTTCTTCCAGCTTAACTTTTTGAAACTGACACAACTCAACACTCAACATTTCTCACAATTAACACAATGCCGTCATAAAATATCAAGCTTCCATCATTAGCAATTTCACTTTCCCACATATATCTTGTCCCAAGTAGCGCAATAATCTGTTGTCAGAGGTTAAGGAGCTCTGCCAAAACCAAACTGCAAGGTTTTAGGAAAGGTTAATTTTCAGATGGTACTTTTCTTGTTTGGTGATGAGAGGGGAGGTATAGAGGTTATGGATTTGGCAGATGGGTGCAGAGAAGGTTAGAGATGGGGCATAGGAGTCTTTTGGGGTAGAGGAGAGGGTATTGGGGCTTGGAGTGACAGGGTTAGGGACTGGGGGTGTGGGGTGTGTGAGGTCAGATACTGCAGTTTGGGATTGAGTATGGAAGGGTCAGCTTTGACGTGCTGCGGCTGAAAACGGTACATGACCTCGGCTTCTGGGATGATTGGCATGGAGGAAAGAGGCTCTGACGGCTCGTACTCATCCTCCTCGTCATCCTCCTCCTCAGCTGGAGGCCCAGAATGCTTTGAGGGTCAGGGCGTTGAACCTAGGCTTACCGACACCAGGCCTGTACCTTTTGTTAAAGCCCAGTGTTATTTTTACGCTTTGTTCCATGGTGGTTATGATTCTGCATATGAATGCGTTTGAATGCGTCGTTTCCAATCGCACATATGGTCGGCGTACGTTCTCAGGAGTTTGCCTCATGGGGGTCAATATGGGGTCTTGAATGTATACATCCTTAGGCCACACTGTTCTCACTTTTTTGTTCTCACTTTTCTTTTGCTGATGGTTTTGTCTTTTTCTCTCTCTCCAGCTTTTTGTCATCGTTGTTTGGAACTTTGAACTCTACATGATTCCTCTGGCTTTGCTTCTGCCTTTGGTCTGGAACTACATCCTCATTGTGTCGGGGAAGGATACTAGGCAAGATGTGGTGAGTAACCCAACGGCTTCTTGGAATCCCTCCGCCTTTCTTTCATTTCACTGTAAAAGCCGCTTTTCACACACAATGCCTGGTTAAAACTTGGACACCATTGTTTTTATAGAGCCATTACGCTCTTTTTATTTACTACGTTAATCCCATTTCCCTGCATTTCATTCCTTTGATACTAGACCTAATACATGCAATTCTTGTCGGTGCTGTTAAAGATGTGACAGGTGATTATGATCAGTATACAGGTGAGTGAGAAGGCATCAAGATGAGCATAATATACATTTAAAATGTATCTTTTGATTGCACAAACTTTGGGCAAAATTAGAATTTAATGTAATAAAATCTATGGTGAATTTTTTAAGATAAAAAAAGCTCCATCTGCCCCTTGAGCAGTTGCATTCTCAGTACAATCTCGCATTTCTCACTTTGCCTTCTTTGAGGAAAAGGGAGAAATAATAGGCTGTCACCTTGAGCTACGTTACGCCACTTACCAGGTAGTATATTTATTTAATTCATTTATTTTTTATCTCTTATACCAATTAAATGATGTCAAAGCAATGTCATGGAGAAACAGACATGTTTTAATCATGGCCAGGCACATTTGGAGAGTAGAGAGTGAAAACGAGAGAGAGAGCTGGACTATGGAGTGAGCGTGAACAATGAAGTGATTAATTTTAATAAGTTCCTTTTTCCAAGACTCAGTTGGAAATACCCAGTTAACAGACCTCAGATTTTCGTGCAGTATCTTGCCTTCTATATGTGTATATTTATCTCTTCATAAGGATTCTTTGGGTTAGATTGGATTTGGAAGAGATATTCAGTCATTATGATGAAGTAAATCTCATTGCTTTGTGTCATTGTAATATTACACATAAAGATGGAATTAGATGTGAACTGCACATAACTTACAACCCAGATTTATTCGCTAAGTCTCTAGAGTTAAGCTTCTCTATTTATAAGCCTCTATTTCCATATTTGTTAATTTGAAATTTTAAGTTGACAATAAAATCAGCAAAAGACAACCTTATGAGACCGATACAAGCCGTCTGTTACTTGACAATAACCTGGTCATTATACCGTAGTTTGTGGTACAGACTGGAATTTAGAGTATTTGAACTGGATATAGTCAGTTAAGTCAAGAATTTAAGGATTGCTATTGCAAGTAGGTTTTTAGACAAAATATATAATTTTCCAAATTTGTGAATGACACAGACATGAATTTCAGAGGATATTTTTCTTCACCTGTAGATGGCGACATTGCTTGACAAAAAAAAATCACACGTCTTAAGACAAAACCCAGCATGATGATTTGTCCCCCCACCTGCTGCTTGTATTTATCCAAACCTAATGATATTCTTTTCCCATGCACTTCCTAATTAAAATGAGGCAACAAAGGTTACATATTTTCTAGTAATGTGCCACTCACTTCACATAGGAGTATGTACATGTTACTCCCACTTCATGCAGAATTGCTTTTTTCTCCTCCCTTGAAAGGGACTATTGTGTCTCAAGTACCTCCGGAATTGGTTGGAACATTAAGACATGTTGATAGTGTTGATACTCATATGGCAAGTGCCTTTTAAAACGGCAATGCCGTTCTGCTCAGCTCTACGAAGTTGCCCTGTACTCAGAGACGAGAGAAAATATGGACGGTGATTACTGTGCTGACATAGGATCTTTTAGTTTCACTGTTTTTAATGTCTAATACTGTCTTAGTAGCATCACACCACTGTCATTTTGATTGACATGTACTTATATACACTTCCAAGCTGAAGGGCATTTTTTTTCCTCTGCATGTTGCTTTAACATCATCGTCTTCATAGTGTGGTTTGAGGATGTTTGGTTGAATTCAAAGGAATTATCTGCTTGGGACGTTGGGCTGAATAGAACACCAAGGCCAGGCATATGTTTTAGCATATTTAAGAGCACTCCTGCAAAGTTTCATATCTGACCTTCCTTCAGTTAAATGTCTCCAATTTCTTATATGAGAACAATCCGTAATTGCTGTAAGTGAGTGTGTTGTGTACTTCTTACAGTTGCACAGCCTTGATATGTGAGGAGTGGAGTGTCAGAGCTGCTATTGGCTAGTGGAGAGTATGTAGAGAAGTTGGTTCGGGCTGGTGGTGAGATAGTCGGGGGGGAAATACACAGTGCAAGAGAACGGGATAGCAGTGTATGTAGTATAAGTGAATGCACAGCTGTGTGCACGATGCATCAATACTGAATATTTTGTGTCATTATGGTGGTGTTCTGCTGCCTGATGTAGGATGACATGTTCACTTTTATTCCAAGGTTATGATTCAGGCATTTTATTTCCATGTGTGTGGGGAAAATACAGTGTGTGCACACAGAGATAAAAGTTCTCTGTGTGTCTGTTTGAAAAACATGTGAATGTATGGCAATCTACTGTGTGTATGCAAGTATGCATGCATATGCATGAGTGTGTACAGATAATCTTTGGAGTAATATAGCCGATGAAAGTGTTATTAATTGTCAAAGATTAGCACCATTGATGCTCCTTTTCTTGCCGCTGTGACAGTTGTGCTGAACAGTACAGAGCAGCACGGGTGACACAAAGAATATTCTCTGACTGTCATCGTCTTGGCGTTGCAATCTCACTGCCTCAGGATTGGTGAATGCGATGAATCCTTGGCCGATATTATCTTTCTGCCTCTCTCAGTTGTGATATTACTATCTTAAGTCAAATTTGAACACATATAAAGTAACCTGTGATTGGTGTAAGCATTCATTATTTTAAGGCATTTGTTTGCAAATGCTGTACACACACACACACACACACACACACACACACACACACATTCACACATTCAGATGCAAGTATCCCCCGAGTCCTGTCCCTGTTTGTTTTCAGAGTTTCCCAATCTGCGTCAGTGCAGGGGGGGAAGTGGGTACAGAGAGTGCATAAAGTATCTGCGTTCTTCGCTTCCTCTCCCGGTCCCCTGGATTTCTCTTCCGAGTCTTTATCAAGCTGAAGTCATGGACGACTCACTGTTTCCCTCTCGCTCTTGGCAGAGAACAGAGAAGAATAGAAAAGAAAACAAGGGAAAAAGGCTTTCTAATTACTTTAAACAACAGACCAAATTAAAGCATTGTGCTGAGCCGAGCAAGGGTCAGCATCCGGAGCGCTGCGGTTTTCCAGCAGTCTGGGGTGAGGGTAATGCCAAAGGAATCTCTGCTGAACTCACTCTGAAGGGTGAGAGAGAGAAGGATAGGGTGGGGGGAAAAAGTGCAGCAAAAAACAGTATACACTTGAGTACAGACTTCCTAATGAACTGAGGGGCCTTGCTTCATCTGATGGGTTCAATGTGAGGACCCTTCTCTGATTTTACACCGCAACCACAGTCCATAGCCCCGTCTACAGCAGATACACAAACACAGTGTTCTCTACGCGCTGTAATTCACCACTCAGGGTCACTGAATGTTGTGTGGTTACATGCTGCTTTGCAAACAGATCTTGGATCAGCGCTCCTTACCCTCGCCCCAACCTTGACCAGTACCTGCTAAGCAGTCGGAGCATCCTCAGAACAGCGATTAAAGGAGGCAATGCACCGGCAAGGTCGCTGACCTCCTCTCTCATCATGTAGCACTCTGACCTGTGAACAGTGACTCTTCAATGCTGTTAGCTGACCTGTGTCTCATGCTGTAACATGCTCACTGAAGCAAACAAACAAAGAAGAGAACCTTTTATGCTTTTGAATATTTGTGGAGTATGATACTGCTTAGGCATCCAAATCTAATAATGTACCATGCTGGACGGTCCTTCCCATCTTTCTGCATTTGTACTGAGTCCCCTATTGTTGGGAGGTGGAGGAGCACTTTAATGACATGACCCCCCTCCATCTCTATCTTGTTTTGAAACCTGGAACATTTTGCGGCTTAGATCCATCCCAAGCCCGTTGCAAAGGACGCTGCCAGTAGGCTGGGCTCGGTCAACCAGAGGACAGGCAGCTCTGCAGGAAAGGAAAAAAACTGCAAGGTGTGTGTGTGGATGAATGTGTCATTTTCCTGCTTGCATGAGTGTGTATGATGCACACTGAAATTAAGGAGCAGAGACACATCCCAATAGAAATCATTCCTCGGTGTTCTGTTGGCCCAGAAAGGTCCTCACCAGATGTTATGAAGGTGTTCATTTAAGTGCAGGCTGTAGTAGAGGGCACATACGGAACATGGTGATGTCTCTCTCTACCACGGGATGATGGGCAATTAGGCCTTGTCACACTGGAGGACCATCATCTTTATCCCATGCTTCAGACCATTACATGGATTCACCAACCCATTACAGAAGAGAAGACCTTAATGGCCCGAAGATACTTCACACTTGCAGACATGGCTGCATGTGCGAGATCGAGCGGACACCCACTCTACATCCTGATAGCATTTTCAGAAAAACAAGTAGATTAATCTCTCCAATAGAACTTTATTTAGAGTCAAATAATTGACTAGGTTTTCTACAAATATTATTTTGTATTTGTTCGAATCCAAGTAGTTCTACTTGATGTAGTTTTATATTTACTTTCCTGACTGAAGCACTCAGTGTGTCTGCAGTATATTGTTCATTAAAAAAAGAAAAATGAATCTGGTTTATTTCCAAGACAGTAATAATGTCTGATTTTATTGTAACATTGTATCATTTCTAGAACAAGACTTCATTGCCATTTTTATCTATTCTATTTTCTCCCTGATTTTGCATCTACAAAAAAAAAACTTTTCTGCATCTTAAAAACATTCTGTGCCTTGACATCTGCCCTCATTAAGAGCCACACACAACACAGGTAGAGAGGAGTAGATATTAGGAAAGCTGGAAGGAAAAGCGGAAACACTGCCTATTATACCTCGACTCCTCCAAAAAGTAACACCTCCACTTTTTCCCTATAAAACCACAACTCTGGAAAGAAGAGGAGATGGAGTGGGAGCAGGAGACAGAAAAAGACAGAGAGGCATTCAGAGAGACGGAGGCAGAGGAAAACAGCGGTGGATGGCAGGCACTCCTCAGTGCGGAGTCAGACATGGCAGTTGGTGACAGGTGACAAAATCAAAAGGTCATGTCACTTTTAACTGGGAGCGCCTGTGCCCCACTGATTTCCCCCGTGCCGCCCCGGCATCACCGCACTCGTCTCTGCTCCTCTTGCTGCCTCTCTGTCTCTGCTAAACTGGCAGATAGGATGGCAGGCTGGCAGGCAGAAAGACAGGCGACGGGCATAGTTTGAAGCGGGACGGGAGCATCGGGAGCATCAGGAATGCCACTGCAGAATCCTCCCAGCCTCCCTTTTCATCATGTTGTCTCTCTTTCTCTTCCTTTCCCTCCATTTGTCGAGCTCCCTTCATCACACTGAACCTTTGTAACTGTCTGTGCTCTTTGCTAACAACGTCAGCAGCTCAGGGTGTCTGCCTCAGTGCTTGTTGTTGTTTTTGTTTATACAGTACACCCGCTGTAGCTGTTTGGAAGTTTTTCAGTTTAAACCTTGAGCTTAAGCCTACAGATGTGAGTATGTTTGTGTGGAATAGATTGCACATCAAGTGTGTACCAGCTCTAGCCCTCTTTTCCACAAGTGAGTATAAGAAATAATAAGACAAGACGGCATCATCCGTCTGAGAAGGACAAACATCTTATCACTGTATTTACTCACTATCTCAACAACGCTTGTGGATCATGTAAAATTGTGCTTTCCTCTTGATAGCTGCTGAATCCCTGACTAAACACACTTGAGGATTTGTCAGCAAATAAGCAATGAGACGCATGCATTGTGTTAGCCATGCTTACATTACTATCCCGAAACTCAATCTTCTCCAACGCTCACAGATTTGGTGTTGCTTTCATGAATATGGAGCCAGCCTTCTCACGCCCACACCCAGCCTCCAGCTCCGGTAGCACCCCGGCCTCACCCCTCTCTGGCCCCCTGCTGGGTGAGCTCTGGCTGGGGCAGTGCAGATGGAAGGGCCCCCCTCTGAGGGCCACGGCTCTGACAGCTTGTGAAGGGCCCGCGTGGGTCAGCCAGACCCAGCCAGCAGCCCTTATCAGACGCACAGCCCTCCCCCAGTCTGCAGAAACTGTGGTGTAGGCAATACACACACACAGACACACTCATGGACAGTGCATACCAAGTAGGGCCTTGAGATCCCCCAGCCAGCCAGTCGGCCAAACCTCAGCAGCTGGAGAGGTTAAAACCCCCTCACGTATCAAAGAGGAAGAACAGCAGGAGGGTGGAAGGAGGAAGGGATAGAGGAATGGGAGAAAAAAGGAGGGGAAAATATATCTTCATGTTCGCTGAGATGTCTGCCTCAGCGTCAATTCCCACTGCGGCTGTCATTGGGAAGGTTAGGAGGGGAGATAGTGGAACTCAGCCCAGCCAGGGAGAGAGAGGGTCGAGTTTAGAGGCATTTCAGGGGTGAAAATGATGTGGCTACTACTTCAGGTAGTAGATTTTTACTTTCCCTCTGTGGGGTGGGAGTGTCTGTGTGCGTACACTTGTTTCATTGATCCAGACAGGGTCTGTCTCTTTAACTTCCATGAAAGTAGCATCCATCTAGGCGAAGTAGAGATTTTTTTGTTCCCGACATGTCAAGTTAAGTTTAAACCCTCTGTATCTTACAGTGTAGTTATACAACTATGGATAAGTATATCTAGTTAATTAGCTAGTTTGAATTTTTGTATTATTTGGACTTGCTTCCAATAGCTTGGAATAATTTTTCCATTCTAAACACGATTCATCCTTTCCTGTATTCTCAGTTTCAAACTTGTTTTGGCTCTATTCATGTTGTATTACCTGGATAAGACACAACCACACTTCTAATCCTTCAACATCAAAGTCAGAGTTAACTTTGCTCGAGTTAGGGGAGTAAAGAGTTTACATGAATAGAGATTGGCCATTTTTAAATTGAAGCCACTGTGGTCCAGATAATGCACAGCTACAAATGCTGCCCTGATTTGAGGGTAGGGTCTTAGAATCACCTTTACTATTACATTCACGTAACACTACAGAACCATGGGACTGTCCTCTAAACAGAAGGCTGTGTAGCAAAACATCTGATTCAAATACACTCTGGGCTTTTTCGTCTACCTTAGATCCCCCTTTTTTACCAGACATTATTCAAATTCAGTCCAGAAAGATTTAGCTAGCACCATACACTTCATCTGGAACAGAGCAACAGTAAGGCTGCATGCAAATTAGTTTAACTTGACGATGCAAAACAGTAACAGTTCCAGCTTTGAAGCTGTCAAATCACCAAATGGAGTAAAACAATAGCCATACAAGGATACTCTGAAGAATACATCAGAACAAGAGGATACTACACCACCTCTGATGTTGTTTGGACTGGTATGTCATTCAAAATGAATTCACTGACAATCAAAACCTCTACATACAGAGTAAATGGCATTCTTTTCAGAGCAAAAACATATAATGCACGATTCTTTTTCCAGTTAATTGTAATGGACAGCAGTTCATTCTTTACAGACAGTATGTTTGCCTTGATTGGAAGTACAGTTGAGGAAAATCGGAGTGATGTAGCAGAGCTTAGTATCTGCACCAAAGCAATTTCTACTTCATTTTTTTGCAAATCAGCTTTTTAGGTATAAGCCACGAAGGCCAAACCGATGTATTCATACTTTCACAGTCATTTGAACTCTCAATGTCATTGTACTCCGTTATATTCTTTGTGTGTATTTTATATTATCACCATCTTTGTATGTATTTATGGGGCACAGTGTAATCTGTAAGAGTAGCCTGCGTCATCCCTGTATCATTTGAATAGGTCTGAATATGTTAATCCGCACCTCAGTAGATATTGAATTGACTGGAGCAGCTCTGCAGGCAATGTGAGCTCTACACGATCCTGTCGACAGCAAGGCTTTGATGCTGCCGTGCTGTAATGATAGTAATTCAAACAACATGATAATGGGGGGATAAGCAGACAAATGATATCATACACCAAACAGGTCTTAGAAAGAGCGAAAGAACGAGACAAATAGAGGGAGAGGGAGAGAAAGAAAGATGTTTGGAATTCATCGGCTGCACTGAGGTAATTTATATCCTCCCTTACTGAGACAGTAGCTTCAGTGCACACATTTAGCCGTGGCAATCTTCAGGGCAGATGACATGTTCCATGTCGTTTTATTTATTAATTTTACACTGTGTCTCATTGCAGGAAACATGACTTCTCTCTGTAACCAGAGGCTATAGAGGAGAGAGAGAGCGGAGAGCAGAGGGAGACAAACGACTCTATCATTCTCTCTGTCTCTCTAGGTCATGCTTCTCCAGCTAGCTCATGCTCATTCCCTTTGTTTAAAGTTTGGAGCGTGTGCCAGGCGTGCCCTGGTAAAGCCTCTGTGTGGAGGAATCCATTATGTTTGTATTTTGGCACGGGTGAAAGGATTTGGGAGGAACCATGATGACTTTATAAACAGTTATAGTTCATTTGTTTAGAGTTGCCAGAAGGCTTTCATTTTACAGCATCACGTCTTTTGACTCGGCTGAGTGAAGGAAGTCCCTCTCTGGTTTTTGTATACTGTAGCTGGGAACGTATTCCGTATCAATACAGAGATGTTGAGCTGTCAACAGTCAAGCTTATTTGTCCAGACACTGATGGAGTCTCAGGGAACTGTGAATGACCGGTTGCTGTACAGTTGGACAGTTAAAATGCGGGGTGCCATGCATACATTGACGCACAACACATTGCACTCCAGACTCTGAGCCTATTGATAGAACACACACACACACACACACAAACGCACACACTCACTATTGACTCTACCCTCTCAACTCTGCTGTTCTGAACTCCTCTTTGTTTGTGTGGGAAGCTGCATTTACATAAGAGGCTTATGTCAGCCGCCACATAGTTTCCCCCCTTATTCCAGTGAAAAACAAAAAGGACAAAAGCTATTGTCTTGTTAAGTAATGATTTTTGGATTTCTCCAAACCAGTTTGTGCTGTTCTGGAGGTAGTTAGGGGGTTGTGGTGATGTCGAGGCTGGGCAACGTTCTTTTGGGGGGGTTGGGGTCGGTAACGCAGCACAACAATGAGATGAATTCTGAGGTTGACGGCTGTAGGGTTTATAATATGAGTGTTTGTTTATTTAAATTCGGAGCAACAATGTGACCTTGTGGCTTTGATATGTGATTGACAGAAAGAGGGTAGATGAGAGATACAGCAGTGATCTTTTTGCCTCGTTGGCATCAGTCTATACACGTGAAGTTGTGCATGCTCACAAAGACACAATTCAAGTACTGTAACATTAAACAATAATGAGTCATAGTATCACTAAACACAATGGCCCAAGCTGCTCTTGTTGGTTCAGGGCGGTCCATATATGCCAAGACATTTGTTCACTGGCTTGCTTTTCACATACAGATAGAAGCATTAACTGTAATGTAAAGTGCTGCATTTTCAGTAAAGCCAATTTCCTACTACATTTCAATGTCTCTTAATGTTTATGTAACAATTACATTATCGAATCGTAAAAGGTACCACTTGCATATACCATTGTTATGTTGTATAGTCAATGTATCTCTATGTGCTGTGTTGTACAGTGTGTATCATGGTATTTGGGGGCTTCAGAGCTACACCAGCTCCAGTTTCATCGGTTGTGGACCACTGAAGCACGTAGTTGCTGTTCTTTGTGACTTGCTCTGTGTGCTGCAGGCTTTCTTCTTTCTTCTCTCACGGAGCATCGTTCTGTGAGAGGATGTGAAACAATAGATAGATGAATGTTTAGTGATAGGACGGCTGGCGGTAGAGGTGAGAGACGAGTGCAAAGGTTAAAGAGGTCGGATGAGACCAAGCCGAAGCAGAAACAGAAGAAGAGTTCTTGGTCTCGTCCCGCTGAATGGAACAAGATCTGAATGCTTTTGTGCAATGCAATTTGAGGGGATGAATAGACTTTAATCCTCAGCCCGTTGAAATTCAAAGCCAGAGCCTTTGCTTGCATTTACAGAAGTGTCAACACATTTGAACAACAGAATGTTTCTAAAATTAAATTCTAAACATTTCTGAAGCTTGTGACATAATAGCACACACCAATCCAGTAGTTGTGCTGTCTGCATGCTTCTATACTCATTAACAACCTCTTGCCAGACATAAGCATAACCAATCAGCTTTAGTGTGCCTCTTTGGCTGTTCTAATGATGTTAACCCTGTGCTATCTGATGTTTATTTGTTCTGTTGCATAAACGTTCATATTTCTCTTTCTTGTTTTTCTCTTTCCTCTGTTGCAACTGTCAGCAAGCAGTGGAGGACCTGCTGGAGGATGAGGATGAGGATTTTGACAAAGATGACAAGGTAATTATGTCTTGTCTAGGATACACACACACACACACACACACACACACACACGCACACACACACGCGCACATGCATATACTCACACTGCCTCAGGAGAGGTTGACACTGCTCCATACACCGGAAACACAATCGGAAGAAAGAAATGACTCCATCTTTCCCTCCATCTCCTCCCCTGTTCAGGTATTTTCACTGCCTGAGGCACAAACACATGTACAAAGATTGTACAACCTTTTAACCTTTTTAAAAGTTATATACACAAATATATACACAAGACATTTCTCACCTTTCCTCTTTGTGGTTTGCTTTGGTCTGTTACTGCAGTTTTGCACACTATCCTTATTTTTTGCTTCACGTAACACTATGTTGAATTTAAGTTACGCTTGTGCTTCAGCCCTGCTTCCGGAGAACATGCACCCACATAAAGTGCTTAGTTAGCTATTTAGGTCCACTCACAGCTCCTTTATGTCCCAGTAAAACAGCATCTGGGCTTGTGCAGACACTATCAGGTAACAACAGGTGGCTGCTTTACTGCCTCCGCTCGTTTACACTGTAGGAACAGCTACTGAAACAAATGCCACTGGATAGGATAAGGTCCCTTGTCAATGTTCCACTTGGGAATGGTAATTGAAATAGTACAGCTCTTTATCCAACCACTGTGTTGTCTGGTTTGGTGCGGCACACAAATCAATGTACTGTTTGATACTCCAGTCTAACGAGAGTTGAGCTGTGTTAAACAAGGACAAAATTATAAGTCACTCTTTTAAGGAAATTACAAATCTTTTACCGTGAAAAGAGTGAAGTAGCTTTACTGAACAGTCTGGAATCTGAAATTACTTAAGTTGATACTTGATGCTTTAGATCCACACGTCTGCAATATAAAGGTTAGTAGGCTAAGATGTGGTAAATTGCATGGTCTGGTTTGGTGATCTTTGTGGAGGAAAGCTCTGGCTGTTTGCAATGGTAATTGTAAAGGCCTTTGACCAGGCTTTCAATATGTGAAAATGATTTTAGCCTGAGGACACTGTATGCGGAATGTACTTATGCATCTGCAACCTTGCTACAACTTCTACTGTTTTGAAGGGCCGTAAGTGCAAGCCTGCAACAAAAGGGTTAGAAAAACCCATTTATAGTGCAGATGGTCAAATAGTCAGTCAGCCAGGCAGCCAGTTGGGCGATGAGCACACAAAGATACGTGAGCATTACATCCTCTCCCACAGTGATGCAGAACCATAGTTTCATGGCTGTGAAGTTCCAAGGCTGAAATGTACAGGGGGGCACCGACTGAAGATATGCAACCTTGAACCTTCCTTTTTTTTTACCCCTTCTTTACATCTGTCCCCCATCATTGCATTTCCCACCTCCTCTCAGGGAAAAAAATACAGGCATTTGAAAAGCGACAGATTATATGAAATACATTTTTGGACTTTCATATTGAAATGAGGTGCAGCAGCCGCTTTTGCGGCCTCCGTCAGATTTGGTGCCAAACTGATTATTCCACATAAGAGGGCCTTGCTCTCTGTGCTCACACAGGGCTGGGATGCTGGATAGCACAGCCGCCACAAAGGCTACAATTTACCAACTCTGGCTTCATACATTTTGATCTATTGCTCCCCTCAACTGTTAGCATTTCATTTGAGCTGTAGGGAAGTTGAAAGGGGGGCATTTTTCTTTTTTCTTCGCCTACATGTCTTTGCCCTCCCACTCTCCTTCTACCCTTCCCTTAATCGTCCTCTTCCCTGCCTTTTTTATTTCATGCTCTCTCTCTCTTTCTCTCTCTCTCTCTCTCCCCCCTTGCTCTCTGTCCAACCTGTTTAAGTGCTGAACAAATGCACTTCCAAGGCTTAACAAATTAGTTTTTTACATTGGATATGAGGTCTTTTACAGTGGATATGAGGTACAGCTTCAGATTGTATAAGTGTGAAGGACGAGGCGAAGGAGGCCTCTTTTATGGCACAGGCATATAAGGGAGAGAGTGAAGTACAGAGAGAGAGAGAGAGAGAGAGAGAGAGAGAGAGAAAAAAAGATTAATAAATATGCCAAGGCCTCATTTTAATTGAACTTGAAGCATATGTTGCAAGTATGTACAATCCGTTCCAGATGTTTACTCCGGCCATGTGCACGGCTCTTCCCAGTGCACCACAAGGCAGCTATTAGCTGGGTAACCTTTGCTCCAGAGGCTAAATGGGGTATTACATGGCCAAAAAGTAGAGCACCTGTTTTTCATTGCATGGAGGACCCCTTGCAAGCTTGTTGCCTTGGATCACCGCATGTGTTTTGACTTAACAGATTGTTGGGCAGACGTGAAAAGTGTCTTTCTTGTGAGCAAGCACTGATATTAGTCACTTAATCTCAATGAAAGTCCAGCATCTAGACTAATTGATGGGGATGGCTCAGTTGTTAAAGCCAAGCAGGAAAGCACATGAAGGGTGAAAGAATGTTAGACACAAACTAATTTTTTTTCTTCCTCTCCCCCCCTCCTCCTCCTCCTCCTCCTCCACTGTTTGTGTGTGCGAGTGCTGACCTTCAACATGGAATGTTGCTTGATTCGTATTGCCTGCGCGCACACACATAAAATATGTTAGCAGTATACTGCCCCAGTTTATAACCTCTGTTTTCAACTAAACTCATTTTAAACATAGTGGCACGTTGCAAATGCACTTTTTCTCCTTCAAAGTACATTAGTGATCCAATACATGGATGGAAGACACAAAGCTATAGAAATTGTATACTTAAACATAACCTGTATTATATATACTCTGCCTGAAAGGATCATATTTTTTGACACATAAGCTACTTAGCCAACCATTAGGCTCTTGTCACCTTCCTAGTAGCACTTTTATTTAACTGGAAGATTAACAGTGGCTCCATTCAAAGTTCCAAAGTAAGCCATGCAACTGAGCAGAATGCACAATTCAAGGGCTCTGGAGCAGCTATTATCACTTCTTAGTTATACCTGTGCTTTTCTGCTATGAAGTCAAATATCTGCCATCTTTTAAGTGACATAGACGTGTATTCACATCAAAGTATCTCTGACTTTTTGTCACCTTAACCATCCCTACTCCTCAAAGACAAAGCAAATGCATGTTGTTTATCCTTTTAATTCTATTTTACTGATAAAAAAAGGAAAAGAAAAACACACCCCTAGTACCTTTTATGGACCTTTTTAGTATCTCCCAATGCAGCTTGAAGTTACATTGTGAGATAGAATCCCTATATTTACAAGCTACTGGCTGCAGGGGCTTCAGTGTGCAATGTAGCCTGTGATGTCTCCTCTCACCTGTGGGCTCACTGTCCAGAGCTGGCATGAGGCAATCACCTTAAGGCTTTGCATGGGTGTGAGCATTTGTGTGCATAAATGGGTTTGTTTCTGTTGTGAGCATCTCACTTAGTGTTTGTGTGCAGCGGCTCAGCTGGGGGGGTTGGGAGCTGGCTTACTCGAAAAAGAGAGAGAGAGAGAGAGAGAGAGAGAGAGAGAGAGAGAGAGAGAGAGAGAGAGACAGGCTGAAGGAGTGAGGAGATTACCTTCACACGGTTGACTGGTCACTGAAGCGCTCGTGCTCCGCTCAGCTAGGCTCCACTAGCCTCAGGAGGACCTGACACAGATAAGATACACACTGCAATCATGTCCTGCTCACGGGCTTACTGCTCGGTGCACTCCCTCTCTCTTTCTCTCTCCATGTCTATCTATATCTCTTACACCTACACACACACACACATATACCACATGCACCTTCAAAATCTACCCCCGTTTCTTGCTCATTTTCTCCTCCTCTCCCTCACGTGCAAAGTTGATTGTAAATATGGAGTTGACCATTCATTAGCTTCAACACATTGATCTGTAAAATCTGAATTATAATGAAAGAAAAGTAATTTCTTTAGTATTACTTATGGACCAATTTCCCAAGGCATTCTATACCACACCTATATCCAGCAATGCAATCTGTTTCCATTCAAGACTTGTGTCCAACATTAACCTATATGTTGTTTTTCATTGTTGACCTATTGAGACACCAGCTGATTATAGTTATGCCTTAAGGGATGGAAATACAGTTTTGAATTATATAGGACTGTTTGACTCATGCACAACTTGCATAACACACAGTGAATACACTTGATATGCTATTTCCCAGTTGGAATGCATGCCTGGTGTCATCAGCTTTATGAGTGCTATTTAGTTTATTATTGAGTCCACACTGTATTTGATATTGAGCATACATGATCCTCTGTTTCTTCATCTCTATTGCCACACAGCCATCTTCCTACACCACAATATCTCTTTATCCTTGTCATCTAGCATGCCAAGACCGCCATTTCGCCCATAACTCATATTCCCTGTAGGCATATTCACCGCACACACTATCGTACACATGTGTGTTTATCAATGGTTGCATAGTAGTATGTAACTCCTGACGAACGGCTTGTTTCGGCACACATATCCAGCTCCCATCCTGCAGGCCTCACATCCATTTCATAGAATATATCTCAACTCCTCTGTTTGTATTTATCTGTCTCTTTCTCTCCCCATCTCTGTCTCAGCTACTGTCTCTTCTTCTAAGTATCATTAAGCAAGTGCCGCTCCAATATAATGTTAAATAAGCCACACACTTTGTCCCAGTGTGAATATAGTTAAAAACAGTGCAAGTTTTCTGACTTATCTCCAGATAGCATAAGGAGCTCTGCGGCACCTTCCCAGGCCCCGGCACTCCTCAGTCCCAGTCACGGCACTGTGCAGATCGCTCAGATAGCGACATGGCATAATGTAATTGGACTAAAGAGAGCACTGGGAATTATATCAATTCTTTGAAAAAGAAAGTGTGACTGAAATGTTGTTCTGGGGAGGCTATTGAGCTTGTGATGCAGCGGGTTGTCCTCTGGTATCATGGGGGTTTTCAACTGCTGAGGAGAATGGGAACGAGGGGAAGAGAAAAAAGTTTGAATGTCTGCATTCTTTTCTTCTCGCCGCCTGTGAAGGATGAAAAGCGTCACGCCATAAAAGATGCTTTTGACTTTTCCGCTTCATTTTTCTTCCCATCTCATTTTTTTCCCTTTCTCGTTCAACAGAGACGCTGGTAGGAATTGCATTTTAATCATGTTTTGCTAATAGAGGGAGGAATGAAAACAAAAAAGAGGGTGAAAGAGGCATGGAGCGGTATTGTCTCTCTATGCAAAATGCACTGCATTGTTTGTTTGTTTTTCCTCTTTGTCGCACACAAACATCAGGTGGATCATCTCTCTCTATCTCTATTCCCCCCAGATACATATCTCTTGCTTTGTGTTTTGCTTTCTCTAGATTCTCCTTCAATCTCTGACTCTTTGCCATCCTCTTAACACTTACTTTAACTCTGGCCTTTGTTATTTAAATTAAATGGTGTTGTTTTGCACTGTGGGTCTTTTTCTGTACTTATGGACACTATACCTATAGGTTAAAAGAGTTTACAGGATACTCACCACTTACAGATTTGCTCCAATGGACTCAAGAAATTAAAAGCCATATAATTGAACCCAACAATCAAATCATTTTTTTTTAGGTCTGTACAAAGGTGAGTACTAGAAAAACAAAAATCAATTGTGACTCTCATCTGCATTGCAAGGCTAAATTTGTTTTCAGTGCAGTGTGTTATTCCTAACTTTAGGCTACAACCTTGTTATATTGGCCAAAACATCAACTTTAAGACCCAGTTGTAAAACATCCACATTTTTTTCTTTAACCCCTTTCACCCTCATTTCTTTGGGTTGTAAAGAGAAAATCTCATTGTAATCTATCCACAAGGACCCTAAACCAGGCCCCTGGGAGAACAGCCGTGATAAAAACCATATCCTCGAGGATATGTTGGCTTCCTGGCACTTTGAGTGGATACGAGCGATGGTGGTAAGTGGGCATGTGTGTGGGTCTGGCACTGACTCCCGATGGTGTGTGTTGCTGTCTTCTGGTTTCCTATTTAGCTCATCGTCTGTCCGACGGCCTCTGTCTGCCGTCCTGTCGGGGTTTTTGTACAGTACTTGTCACCTGTCCACGTCTCAATCAACACCCACCCACTGCACGTTTGGCCCGCAACCCAACCTCGAGGCCTCTGCCTGCTCTCTTAGGTGATGGAGAAGCTAATGGGGCTCCAGCATGGAAGGCTGCCCCCGTCTTTTTGTGTGACTTCCCTGTAGCACTGTAGACATATTACCCTGCAAGGTGTTGAGGTGCAAGGGTGTTTTGCTCTGGGGTACTAAAGGGTGATATTGGGAGTGACTCTAGTGAATTTTTACCTGTTTGGGGTATATTCTGTTCAGTGAGAGGGGCCATAAGGGAATACAATTCCCTCTTAGTATGTTTTTTTTAGATTCTCTTTTTATTTTGTTTTTGGAAGCACTAATTGTATTCATCTTACAAATAAGGATTGTTTTCACACCTTATGACCCCTAAGTCACTGACAATAATTACAGAGCATACATATTTTCTAATGATTTTCAGAACACTGGTGTGTATACGTGTGTGCATGTGTGTGTGCAGTTTTGGGGTGATGTGAATGCACTTGTGAGCTCTTTTCCTTAAAAGTTGCTACAGAAACAGCAAAACTATTTCATATTGCTGGAGCAAATCCCAATGCTCATTATGCCTAATGCAGCAATGTCTACTCCCCCAACTGTTATTGTTCTGAATCACATGCACACAAGCGGCTGAAGCAACTGAACTTTTTGACTGATGAACTATGCATCAAAGGATTACGGTGAGCACTCGTTGCACTGTAGGTGAGGAGTTCTTGTGTGCTCTCATCCACTCAAAGTTACTCTTTTCGCAACTCTCACCAAATAGGATGTTGAAGATGGCACACACTCAGCCCTCCCAGTCTCTCATTGGACAGAATGTGGAGCACAACACTTGACAGCATTGTCGTCTGAATTTGAAAGTCAGACATGTAAGAAGGCAGCCGCCACCTTTTCTTTTAACAAGAGTCATAAATCTGTAATGAGCACAGAGAGGATGCATATTTTATTTACTTTTTTGAAGACGTGATCTCTACACTTCATAGCGATGCACTCTCGCTCTGTCGTTTTTTTTTCTCCTTCCAAAACAAAGTTTAGAACCGTGGATGTTACAGCTGTTTCTTTTGCTTGTGTCTCTGAACATGAATATGTAATTAAAGGTACACAAAAGTTAGCAAGAGCTTTACAGACCTAGGTGATGAACCAGATCTGAAAGACTAAAACATGATTTACTTGATAAAAAAATGTAATATAATGTAGTTCAAAATCTTAATTAGTTAAATATAGAATAGTCCACCTTACAGAATCAAAAAAGCCTAAATGTGTCTTAACGATAAATGTAATTGCTAACCCAATTACCAAATGTCTGTAACTTATAAGATGTAAAATCCCATGTGTACCTTTTATCTTGGTGTATTGTAAAAACAAATGAATCCAGAGTTTAGATTGCACAGTAGCATATGTTTTAAGTCAACCCAGACAGAGAGACAAACCGATAGACAGACAGACAGATGGGGGGTGATGGGCTGGAGCAGCTAAACCAGGCCAACAGAGGACAAGAGTAATGTTGTCCCATTCATCACACACTGCCAGGCTGGATCCTGGGAAGGACAGGGGAAGGAGAGTGCCGGAGCAGGGGAGCAGAGGTGAGGCAAAGCGGGGGAGAATTGGGCAGGCTTGGGGTGCGGGTTGGGCGGGGGTCGGGTGGTGTTCAGCAGGAGGCGAGGAAGGGGAAGCGCAGAAGTTGTGGGATGGTAGTCAGTTATGTGTGTGCGTGCCTGACCTTGAGTCTGATAGAGTGGCTGGTGTGGTGGAGGTGATGAGAGGCCTCAAGGGGAGCTGGGTAAAGATGATCAGTGACAAACAACCTCCTGCCACCCGACTCATCAGAGTCACAAACACACACTCATAACACCAGAAACCTCTTTAGGATAGGAAGCAGAGGTCAATCTGAAAATAAGTCGCCACCGCCTCTTTCTTTTATTCCCTCTTTCCCTCTGTCCCCCTCTTTTACGTATGCGTATATTTATCCTCGCTATGGGACTAGGCTAGGTGAAGAGACTAATTAGTACTAGAGAGCATTGTGCCTGCCTGGTTCACCTTCGGCTGACAGTCTAAACTGGAGTTTGACTTTGGCTTTGTGGGAGCAACCCTCAGCACACACACGGATATTCTCAAAGAAAACTCTGTTCATCCTACACACAGACACGCACACTCTCCTTACATTTACATTGGACCTATGGGAGTGGGACGCCCCTTCAGATCATAACGTGGCCTCTGTGTGTGTGCGAGCCGCCTGATGAGGGCCAGGAGGACGTGCAGCACATCTCAACACCCTAGTTAAACAGATATTTATGTGCTTATGATAAAAAGAGAGGGAGGGAAATAGAGATGTATTCCCCACATTCGCCCATGGATTAGTTGTTGTATGAGATAAATTATTTATTAAAGCTGCTGCTTAAAAAAAAAAAAGGGGGAACATCTGCCTCTTTCATGTGGCGCTGGCGAGGTGCCAGGTTGCATGGTGGCATCTGAGGCCGGTCACAGGGCTTTTTGTCTCGTCTTGTTGTCATTTCCTGACAGAGGGGATCTGTTCTTCTAGGCCACTGGGTTGCCAAGTTTATTTTTTTTCCCCCTTTAGGGACTTTCTTAACTCCCAGGGGGTAAAATCTGTGACTCATCGCTCCCCAGTGGAGCTGGTAATACTTGGAATAGACACAGATGAAACATAGTAGTTTTAGTTTAATCTTTGGCTTACATAATGTGACTGGTTTAGGAGCTGAACTATTTCATTTAAGTGGTCAACATGAGAGACAGAAAGTACTCTATGACTGCATCTGACTGGCTGCCAAAAAGTTTACAATTGCAGTTGATTCCATTTTCATGAAAATATGCAAAACAAAGTTGTCTCATTGGGCTGATTAACAATCAGATTATCTTTGATCATGAATGAACTAATGGACTTTTTTAGGCTTTTTGCAATGTACTAACTATATACAGTATAGTCTTACTTGCTTTATTTTAGAGACAGGACATCTGCCCATTTCACTATGACTCAGAATATTTACTTCTGTATAGAGCCAAACAAAATACTACTAGACTGAACTGAATACAACCAGTGAATTCTAATGAGCAAATGAAAGCCTCCTACCAGTGAACAGTGTTGCACTTTCATCAATCGCTAAATTATTGTTATATTTATTTATTTGCTGCAAGTCGACAAGAGCAGCCAAATATCTTGTTTATGTGTATAGAATCATGATTTTCTTGTATCCTTATTTGATTTTTTTCAGAGAGATTGCAACACATCAAGTTTTAAGTACACAGTAGATGCTAATTGTATGCACTATTTATTATTCTGTCATTCCTAATTCTTGCACAGGCTTTGGAAATTGAATTTGTGTCGCCTCTAAAGCATTCCTCAACTTGCTCAACTTTTCAATGTTTTTTCTTTTTTCCTGGGGTGGAAATAGGAGGGATGCCGCCTCCCTCTGCAGTTACAAAATCAACAAGAATGCTTTCAGATGCCCTCTGGGAGCCACATATTAGCATCCTGTCACGTTTTATATGACATTTCAATTTTTACTGTGCTGCTGAGTGAGCGAGGCAAAAAGAAAAACAAAGAAAAACAGGTGCAATTTTAGCACAGCGGCAATGAGCAGCAGCCACTAGTGGTTCAGACTCATTTCGTGGTGTGATGGGATGTATGGTGCTGTATTATAACGGTTAGGTTTATCATTTTTATGTTGTAACCCAGCAGGGAGAACATTGTGATCGGAGGTTAAAACAGTCTCAAATGCCTCTCTCTATTTCCACCCAATAGATATAGGACAGATATTTGAGTCCATCGTAATGGGCTAAGTCCTCAGTGACCTCTCTCTTGTTTAGCTCTAGGCCTTGGGTCAGTGAAGAACAAACTGTCTTTGTAAAAGTTTACAACTGCTCTCTTTGCACTTTTGCATATAGATGTACTCTGGCATGATGCTATCTCCCTGAAAGAGAAATGGAGCAGTCGAGTACACAGAGGCAGTGAGCGTCTTTCCTTTGTTAAATATTTAATCAAGTGTTTCAAGGAGTTTACCACATTTGTTTACCACAATTTACCAGCAAGTGCAATGTGGTTAGCCTGACTGGGCTGTGTGTGTGTGTGTGTGTGTGTGTGTGTGTGTGTGTGTGTGTGTGTGTGTGTGTGTGTGTGTCCCAAGCTCTCTCTGGTGTCACCGAGGGTTGTTTCTCCTTAACGCATGCAAACAGCTCGCATCACTTTAACGAGCCTTCCCGCCTCTGTCTTTGCTGATAGGAGCACTCCCATGATGCAGCCTGCTCCACACACTTGTACACAGGGTGGCTTAATGCTGAACTGATGGGTGCTTGGCTGAGAATTCATGTCACACTCCACACATCCAAACAATGATGCAAACTTTGGACATAACCACAAAAGAAGAATTTATATGCCAACAAAGGACACCAACTCAATACATATTTCTGCTACCAGCCTGATTAGAGTTAATTGATGTCAAGATTTCTTCTGCACATAGAAACATTTCACTCAAGCAATAAACAAATTGTCTCAATGGAGATGGTAAACTCACATTACATTCAGAGTGGCCCTGGCCCTAAAATATATTATAAAACAAATGCTTTTCAGAAGTAGCGAGAGACCATCACACAGGTAAAGACAAAGATAATTAATATTAATGACGGAAGTGTCTAAAGGCCTGAATATTAATTTCTGTTAATATTATACAGGCACTCTAAAGTATGCATTCTGGAGACACAAATTACTGATGTTTTAAATAAGCAAATCAGTAGAGTACTGATGGTCATGGACATTCAGAAAATGAATTAAAGCAGTATGTATATTCTCTCATTTTAATGTGTCAACCCACACCTGGGGATGCTAAAATATATTCAGTTTTTTGATATTCCTGCATATATATTGTTTTTGTTTAATCTTACAGCTCTCTACTATATATGCAATCATTTTGCATGATTTGTATAAAGCATTATGGTTTTTGTTTAATGTAGTTTTGGCAGAAAGACCTTTAGGATTATTTTCAGAATCAGATACACTTTATTTCTTAAGTGCAGTTAATCACATTGCCCATAATTGTAAATGTACTGTACTATACTTCATATACAGACACACATATGAGTACCGATGAGTATACATATCTACATAGATTCAGTCCCGTCTTACAGGAGATGAACTTGTCAAGAATGAATGCTCTGTCAGCCGACTGCAATGACAGTTTGTAGTAGACAAACAGAACTGGCAGTCACTCTAACATATCAGTGAAACGCATTGCAGATTAACCTAAAGTTGCAGTCTATTAAAATGCATGATGATAAACTCATTAGGCAAGCTTATTACACTATCTGTCGGAATGATTCAAGTCATGCAGCGGCATCCTTCAGAACACTGTTGTCAGGGGTGCTGGGATTTGAAGCATACTTTGAGCATTAACATGACTTGCAACTGTAGCCAAGTCAAAGCGAGAGGCATTGCAGATTTAATTTTATTAGCCGTGCCTTCAGGTCTCCAAACAAACCTACTTAGTCTTCCTGACAGACACAGGAAGAGGCGGATGGGAATGCAGGCCCCGATTCTCCTGCACAGACCCTGCTCATCCTCCTGAGTGACACTAGAAACTAGTCAGAACTGGAAAACCATGTGAGCTGGTAGAAAGCATGACAAGACTGCCTTAGAGAGCTCACCCCCCTGATTCAAATATTTCACAGTTTTTTGTCAAACATCTAAGTCAACAAAAAAGCTTCTTTGACCTTGACTGATGTGTGAATGCAAAGTCTCTCTCATCTTTCTGTATCACTTCCCTTTCTATCAGCGATGACATTGCAGTCTAAAACAAACTTGCTCAGTAGAGAAAGAGACCTGTTTTTAGAAGTCAAGGGCCCTCATCCTATAATCTTTGTCAGGATATAATATCGTTTGTAGAGTCACACAGCAAGACCAGGTGTGCAGATCAACCTTATCTAATAGCTGTAGGGTGTGTGTGTGTGTGTGTGTGTGTGTGTGTGTGTGTGTGTGTGTGTGTGTGTGTGTGTGTGTGTGTGTGTGTGTGTGTGTGTGTGTGTGTGCGCGTGCGCGCGTGCGCGCGTGCGCGCGTGCGCGCGTGCGTGCGTGCGTGCGTGCGTGCGTGCGTGTGTGCGTATGTGCATATGTGCATATTAGGTTCCATTATAAGAACAGGTTGCCTGGCTCCATATGTGCGCAGTGTGCAGGGAAGCTGGGAAAACAAGGTTCTCCGTGGCCCTCTGTGTTATTGCTACCTCCCGCCTCCTTGAGCTGTGTTTGAAGACAGGAAATACGAGTCAGACCGCAGTCCGAGGTGCATGTGGCAATGGTTTATACTCCGATGACCTCTGACCTATCCTCTCCACCCCCGCCCGCTCTCTCACACCACTCCCCTGGCCCTCAAACACACTCCCGAAAATAAAACGACCTGACCGGGCCCAGCCTGGCTCGGCTCGGCCTAACCCAGCCCAGCACAATAGACCCTGCATTCTGAGATTTGTTTGAGCGAGCAATGAAAAACAGATGGACTCTGAAGAAAGGACTGAGAAGAGGAGGAGAGAGAGGAAGAAAGAAAGGGAGTCTTGTAAAATATTTGTGAAGAAAAATAACCCAGGGACGCTGTCTAATTATATCTATTTGTCTTGTGTGGTTTTGCTGGGGAGGCCATGTGGTCTCCCTGACTGCTCCATGGTTCATTTTTCACATTATCTGATCCTGGATGCAGAGTAAAAAGAAGGGGGTGGGTTTCGGGGCAGTGGAGAGTGTTTTGGGTCTCAATGGGATGGTTGTGGTGAGGTGGGGGGGCCCTGGCCTCAAGGAGCGAAATGTGGTAAAGGCCTCTGGGGTCCTGGAGGTTTCATGTCTTTGACTACTTTACTGTCTTCTTTGGGTATAATGATGAGGATTACTCTGAGTTTTACCTCTCTAATCTAACAATGGCCATCCGTCTTCATCATTGCACAGCCATTGCTGTTTCTCTCACATAGAGAAACATTTGGTGGCCATGCAGGGTTGGTTTCTCTTGAACTTTTCTATCTTTTTTTGTCGATTTAATTAATGTAAACTCTTCAAACAGCTGTGTAATATCCTTATTTTCCCAGCTTTATGAAATCCAAATTATTTCTTATTTGAACTATAAAGGATAATTTTTATTTGCATGTGTTCATTTATTTAACAAATACTCAATAAAGTGAGAAAATACCAGCAACCTCCACCCTCCCTCTAATAAAACCAAACTTATTCTCACTATATCAGCAATCTTTTTTTGAGAGTTGTCCACTTGCTGATGTGGTAACATACTGGACCTGGATGATCTGATAATATTAGTCTACCATAGCCATATTACAAACTGCCCACCCGTACTAGTACCGCTGGACGCTCTTGTAACTCTTCTGACAATAGATAGTCCTCCTCTTCTTGTTCTGTGCCCCCTTTTGTCTCCCAAGCATGCCCACCAATCACATCCGGCCTCAACCAGTCTGTGTGTTCATGTCCTCACTCAGCCAACGGCTCTCGATCACTCTCCGTCACCTCATTCTGTCCAGATCCATCCTGTCCCTTTGCTGTCGCTCAGTCAGCAGGCAGCTCGTTGACTGTTGCATGACTTCTTCAATTCTTCACTTTGTTTCAGTATGAGGGGATTGTAGATCTTAGATTGTCTGACTAGTTTGTGGTTTCTCCCCCCACTCCTCGCAGTATTCTCAAGTTCTCAACCATCAAAAGTTGAAAAGGAAGAGCTCTTCATGGTGGGTGACGGCGTTTAATAAGGATATTAATGATGTCATGGCTGGTGACATCATCACAGTGTGCCAGCCAGCAGAACAAAAGAGGGCTCTGCCCGGTCTTCCTAGCTGTCCTGGCAGCAGAAAGAGAGAGAGAGAGAGCCCAAAGATTGATGTATCCATTCGGCTTTCAGTTTAATTCTGCCTCTCTATTCACATATTCAAATTTTCCTGTGTGAGCATTTTTGATTTGTTCTGCCGACTTTGTATCTCTATTAAAGCACTCCGTCAGTTCATGCAGGATATCCGGTGATTTGGCTCCCCACCCCAAATCTTTGACGCTATTTAAAATGTATTGTTTTCACAAAGATGCCTGTGCCCAGCCTCTGTTGTCTCTCTCCTCTTTCTCTCTGCTCCCCTCTCTTCACTGTCTCTCTCCATCTCTTCCTCCCTCACCCTTGCTTTCTTTCTCCCTCGCCTACATCTCTATCTGTCCTCTTACAGGACTCGGAGAGAAAGGGCTTCATGAACAAGCTTTATGCCATTCAGGACGTGTGCATCAGTGTGCAGAATGCACTGGATGAAGTGGCCTCCTATGGCGAGAGGATAAAGAAGTGAGTCGTAAGCCCGCTCCTCGGCACCGGGCCCGCCCCGCTCAGCTCCGCACGTCCCAGTGTTTTTTCTGCAATGCCAGGTTGCCCCGCTTCCCCTTGCCAGCCTAACCGAGTATAACTCAGTTCTGCTCTCAGGAAACGCTGCCAGCGTGACACCCAGCCCCAAGAGACAAACACACAGGCTGTCTGTCTTTGTGTCTATCACATCTCACTTAACCCTGCATGACCTCTTAACTGAATCATGTACATACTAGATTAAACACATCACTCCACATGCACACACACACAAAACCATTCATTCACTGTACACTCCTACATACACAGGTGCTCCTATTTTTGAACAGATACATACAAAGCAAAGGGATTTTAGTTTTGATTAAAATCCGTAATAAAATAAGAGTCAGGCTACAGGTTACTCCTTTGGTTATATTTAAAAGCATTTCAAATCAAGCTGACACATTTGTGACCTGTGTTTTTGTATATTTGAGAGCATTTTACTGATAAGATAGTGACTTGTATTGAGGTATAGCCCATTTTGACCCTGCATTGCTGACCTGTAAGACTTCGGGGTGAAGTTATTTCCCTCTGCACAGTTCCACTAAATGTGATGAATTTGCTGTGCAGGGGCAACCAGATCATCTTGTTTGGGTTGAAAAGAAATAAAATGCCCTCCCTGACTCTCCTCTCTACTCTTTCTCGTCGTGTTCGGCTGGACTGAGTTTTGCCATGTCTCCTAATTTTTACAGTCTTTTTCCTCTCTTTTCAGCACATTCAACTGGACTGTGCCTTTCTTAAGCTGGCTGGCCATTGTGGCTTTCGGAGCAGCCACCATCATCATCTACTATATCCCTCTACGATACATTGTGCTAGCCTGGGGTGAGCTAATGTCAAAAAAATGTGTACTGTTTATTTCCATGTACTGGAAGTGTAAAGTTAAATGTAAATACTGTAGTGAAGTAAACCTGTGGCAGAGCAATGCAATGTCTATGTTTCATGCTGCTTTTAATGTTTTGTACTGAGGGGGGGAGAACAATTAGTAAATGTAATACATCATTTCAGAGTACAACCACAAAGGCTTTAATAACTTGTTCAACATGCAGTGTGTGCTGATGTCCACCTCTCTTTTTCATCTCTTCCCTGTTTGCCCCCACCATTTTTCTCTCTCTACAGGGGTGAATAAATTCACCAAGAAGCTGCGAGACCCTTACACTATTGATAACAACGAGCTGCTAGACTTTTTGTCCAGAGTGCCCTCAGATGTACAAGTGGTGGGTGAACTTTCCAATTTCATCTGTGTCTCATCTCTTATATCTTTTTGACAACACATCTGTCAGTCCCAGACATGGGCAAGGGTTAGGGCTCCTTTTATTATCTCCTCTATCTAACTCTGTCTCCTTTCTTTATTTTCCCTCCTCTCAGCCGTTGGCGCCTCACTGTTGTACTTTTCATGTAGGGTGAACTGACTATCCATTGTTTAAGCCATGCAGACATCTAATCTAATTGTTTCAAAGTCGTTTCTGTGTTTTCCTATTAATATCTTCCTAGTCTAATTCAATTTCCACATACATAGCTGGAGCTGTGTAATAAGATAACGAGGTTAAGTGAGTTTAGTGCCCAGCATATAACTAGGTTGATTGACTCCATACACATACACTCACACACAATTACAGTTAGCTGTTGTTTCCCAGCTATGCTAGTAATTGGAACAGAGTGTAAACCAACAGTTAACCAGCCCCATGCGGTTTTGCTTCTACATTAACCGTGAGATCAGATTAACTTTGTGGCTGAAGACTACAGATGCTTCGTTAGGGAAAATATAGGTGTGTAGGCGTGTGTGTAGTTTGTGTGTGTGTTAACAGTAACGTGCTGTGCTGCTCAGGACAAAATGCAGTTTAAACTGCAATTAAGCGGCAGCTTGTGAAAGTCGTTGTGTTATCCAGCACCGATGGTGTCCGCTGTGGCCGTTAAGCCCTGCTGTGCTGAGTTCAGTACACACGCACATGAACGCACACTTAAACGCACATGCAGGCTGAAGCTGACCCGGGGCCTCTGATATGACCAATCCCCTGCCACATCAGCGCTGACACACTTCCTCTTTGATCGCTTGTTGCCGCAACTTCTTTCATCTTTACAGGGTCATAATCCTTGCTCCCCTACACACCCCCGCTAACCCCCTGTGTTCTCCCCCTTTCGGCCCCCGTGCAGTTTTACAGCTTCATAGTTTACTGAGGCCTGCTGCAGCAGTAGGCAGAAGGCAGGTAGCCACAGGCTTAAATGAGCCTAAGCTGTCCCCTCTGGTGAAGTGCAGCCACCTTACACACCTGGAGACAGGGGGAGCGGAGCAGTGAAGGGGCCCAGGCCCGGCAGGTATGAGGCCTTTACAAGGCCCCTAATGAGGGCCTGCTGGCGAGGGAAGGTGGGGGCAGACATGCTGCTCTGGTCTGGTGCCCGTGCTGCTGGAGTTGTGCCTACTGTATAAGTTATACTATAAGTGCTACTGTAACAGTTATTGCTGCAGCTGTCGGAATGGTAATTGTTGCCAGGTTTCACTGACAGTTCGTAGGCTTACCGAGTAATGAGGGAAAGACCAAGAGAGAGGGTTAAGAATAGATTTCAGGGAGAAAGGATGAGGATGGAAATGGAGAAACGGGGGGAGGAATTAGGACAGAAAGTACAAGTAGAGTTGATTGAATATTGGAGATGACTCGTTTGATTGTTTAAAGCAGGATAGCCTTGTTTGTATCAATAACATAAGGTCAATGGAATTTAGATTCACTGCTCAGTCCGCTGATGAAGAACTGAAACCTGCACTGATCACTTTCTCACTGAATCTAAAGGTTAATTTTCTGCGACGACACCCCGCTCGGCGGTCGTTGGCTAAAAACAGACCAGAACGTTCTGCTCTGCGATGCGTCCCGCAGCTGCCTGCAGTGTTGGACTCACCTCATTGCCTGCTCCCGCCTCACTGGGTCAAAGCCGCCTGTGGGGATCAAGCCCTTTAGGCTCTTGGATGATGCAGAGAGTTGCTGGGGTCCAAATGGAGCGTCCCTTCCACGGGCATGTGTCCATAGCACCCACTGGCATTGGTGCTGGGGCCCACTATGCCTGATACTCTGGATGACTAATGAAGTGCTATTTCAGGGACCCGGTGTGACCTAACGCAGATACATAACCACACACACACACACACACACACACACACACACACACACACACACACACACACACACACACTCTCCCAGTAGTCGTGCATGTGAGGCGGGCTCGGGGTGTTTCAGTGCAGTGTTCCGCATCATTTAGAGGTGCTTCAGTGCAGCCAGAACTGATGAGGTCCTAATGACTTTATATATAAAGGGCATCCACACTGGGCCACAGTCCATCATAACGTAAGTCGCTGTACAGCACCACAGTAACTGTGGAGCAGCTTTAGGACTCTCATAGTTTTCTCATCTTTCATTTCTCTTTAATAGTGTACATAAAAGAAACTTTGCATTTAGCTGCAACAATACCAACTTCTCATTGGTTGAACAGTGAATGGAAGGTACTTTGCAAACCAAGCTCTTTAAATCAATGACACTGGGCCCCTAACAGCACTATCAAACACCCTTTAAATACTAAACTCTCGGTGGTGCATGGGAGCTGCAACAGGCAGAGTTGCCTTTTTACCACCTGAACAGTTTACTTAAATCATTATGTCCCTGTGAGCGGCAATGTTAAAGGCTGGCATGGTATGTAGTGCGTGTCTGCGTGAGAGAGTCACTGTCCCTCCCTGGGTAACAGTTTCTTGTAGCTGGTTTGGCTCTTTTACCAGCGTTAGCTATCGTTACGGTCATTATCAGGGAATCCTTCATGTCCTCTTAAACGAGGCAAAACTGAGCACCTTTATAGTGCAGAGTATTCCCTACCTGGCGTTTGGGAGGTGTCAGTGCACTAGTATGTTTTACGACACCATTAGCCACGTGAGCTAGGGAGTGCGTAAGTAAGGCCAAGGCAATTAGCATGCCAAGTGGCCCTTTATGGTGTAAGGGAGCTGGATCAAACCCCCAGTACAAAAATAAGCATGAATTCCAATTTAGCGCCTAATGAGCAGTGGGGAGTCAGGTTAATATTTTTAGAAAACATTTATGTTGGGGATGAAACCTCATTGGACATGAGGGTCAAAGGCAGGATAGTTAGAGGTTGAAACGTTGCCAGATGCCATCACTTACATCTAGCAGAGGTCTCTCTCTCTCCTCCGCTTTGTCCTTCCCCACTTTTGTGACAAATTTAAACATTTCACTGCAAGTGGCCTCTTCGTCACTATTCAGTATGTGTCGTGCCACAGCAGCTAATAGGCAAAACTTTCTTTACTTAGTATTTTTTTTTGTTTGCTCACTGATTCATGTCACCTCGACATGCCTTTTCTTTCCCAGCAATAGACGCAAGTGCTGAATCCTCCGATGTGCAGATGTGTGAACTATACACAAGTGTTTCCCTGGAAACATTTAATAACCCTTATGCTCCATTAGGCGTCACATGAGATGAAACCCGCTGAGTTTTGTGCTCTGTGGGAAGGACTGGAAAACAGAATAACATAGTATCATTAAAATGTTGCTCCCTTGCCTTTCTTGACTTGAGTTATTTACTCGCCTATTTGCCTATTTTTTTTTTTTTTTTTGCTCACTGTCACCCACCTTGGTTTTGCCTCGCCTGTCTGCCCACACTGGCATCATCAAAACACAGTCAAAGGTTCAATGTGAGAGTGAGAGAAGGAGAGAGGAGCAGGTCCCGGGATGCTTTGTGGGTAACACCGTTAAACGAAGCACGGTACACGGCGCCCCTTCAGCAGAGCACACTTCAAAGCCTGTTTTGCACTTGTACTGTCAACATTTGCAAGAGGAGAGGAGAGGAGAGGAGCGAGGGTGGAGCAGCCTTTGAGCAGCGCTGGGTCTTTACCCACTGCCTCTCCTGTCGATGTTCCCTTTAAGCTCCCCACTCGCGCTCCCAAATTGCTTATGTGCTCTCCGCATTACCACACTTTTTTACTTTCACCCAATTCCGGTTTCTTTTATTTTGCTAACGTCCCACTTTCTCCTCGCCTACTCTGCCTTTTCTTCTCTTCTTGCCTCTTTTTAACTAGCTCTTGTTGTCTGCATGGGTTTGTGTGCCTCTGTGTGCGTGTGTTATTAGGTGAGGTGAGCGGGGGAGCCAAGGGTATAGCGTCAGGCAGGCCTGTCACCTGTAAGGTGCAATTGAACCTGTGACGCATGAGCTCCATTTCTCTTGGCTGGCAGCTCTTCACAGAGAAAACTATTGTTTGATTGAGATATTGTTTTTTCCTGCACCCTTTGTTTTTGTCGATCCCCTTCGCTACTCTTCATGAGAAACAAAACCCTACTTTCTACTGACATGCAAACTTTTCTTTGTTTTTTCAGCACTCACAAATAGTTTTGTTTGGACAGGAATGTCAACGCGCAGAATTAAATCGCTGTGTTCCTTTTTGCTGCTGTAGGCGTTTGGCCGTGTAATGGGACCACTAACAGCCAGTGATCCCGCACAATACCTGTCCTACTTTTGGATCCATGGTAGATGGCTTAACGCTGGCAGCCAACGATAAGTGAGAATGAGTTGCATATAGGAACAGATTGTTTTGGGGAATTTGCTTGCAATTACTTAATATTAACAGACATGTCCTTGCAACTGCAATACATGCGGATGTGCTGTTACTCTTTCACTCATGAGTGAATTAAATCATTCAACCATTCACTCACTTTTCCATCAATTGTCACCACTGTCATTGAACAGTTAATGTGGGCACTGTGCCAGGACTGTCATGGTCCCCTGACCGAACTGCCACTGCACACACCTACACACACACACACACACACACACACACACACACACACACACACACACACACACACACACACACACACACACACACAGATGGGGCCATATAAACCCTCTCTGTCCCCTGGGTTTTTGCTCCGTTGTCTGCTTTAGTTGGCAGGGCTATAAAAGGATCCACACCCACATGAGAACAGTATCTGTCATCACCCGAGTGTCCAAAGTTCTCCCTCTGTCTCACCCAGTCTCTTCTTCATTGTTTTCTCTCCCGTTTCCTTTGTTGGTTTGTCCCGCTCTCTGCCCCTCGTCTTTCTTTCTATTTCTGACTCGTCTTTATCTCGCTTCCCATCATTACTTTCTTCCCTTGTGTTCTCCACCTGGCCTATTTCCTTGTTGTCCTCTAGACTTACCTCATAGTCTCTCTTCTTTTTCACTGTGTCTAACTAACCGGCTCTATTTGTACAGCTGTTTAGTAGGCTGTCCAGATCTGTATCAGCGAAGTCTGGCTGCCTAGTGAGGCATAGAGAGCAACACATGCTGGCCTAAACACTCTGGAAGCACCTTAACGAGACATTGGTGACCACCGCTGAGGAACTGAAAAACCCTGCTGTACCGTGTGTGTGTGTGTGTGTGTGTGTGTGTGTGTGTGTGTGTGTGTGTGTGTGTGTGTGTGTGTGTGTGTGTGTGATTTTAATAATATAGTGGCAGGGTGTTAGTGTCTGTGATGTGGGAGGCGTGCGTGTGTGTGTATGTATGTGTCTTCATTGGTAAGCACACATGCGCCTGTTTGCGTCTCAGATTTGTACAATGCAGGACGGGGATACTGGAAGGCGTCATTGAAGCGACAGTGGGAACCAGTAGAAGATGGATGATAAAGGCTTGTTCTCAGCCAGTGCTGAGAGACGCTGCTGTTCTCGTCCACAGCAGACAGACCCACCATGAGACAGAACAGAGAAACCATATTGACGTCAGTTTGTTGTCTGCCTGGAGAATCAGAGAGGGTGTCAGTCAGTCAGTCAGTCAGACAGGCAGAGTAGCCTACAGTACATCAGCCAAGGAAGGATCCCACAGATGATACTGGCTCTTTGGTGCTGTGACTGTTAAGTCTTGTTTTTTTTTTCTCTATTAGTATTCTGATTCAGTGGCTAGTGCTTGTCAGTGTCTTGAATCTGTCTAGGCTAGCAACTGTATTTGTGTGTGCATGCACACACATCTGAAAATGAGACTGCCAGAGTGACAGTCTCTGGTTGCTGAGGCTCAGCCACTGTGATGCTGTTACGTTTGAGTGTCCATCACTTAAGAGCAGCTTCTTTCTAAGCTCTGCTCACCATCCTTGCAAAGCGTCACATGAAGTGAGAGTCACTTCCCTTTGAGAGAAGTAGGTGACACTCCCTCAGTGAAAATGCAGTGATTGTGATGTGCCACTTAAATTTATTTTTAGTGACACAATAGTGATACAAAAAAGTAATTATATTCATATTAGGGCCACATTTGATGTACACATGCAGCAAATCCATGAGTTTTGGTCTTATACTTACATTAATGGTAAAGAAATAAGAGAACAACAACAAAACATGAGGCTTTAAAGGGAATAAAATCCTGCTTTATTCTCTAAAAAGTTTTTTGAGGAAAAAACTAGAAACACTGACAACAGCCGTGCTAAACCCCTGTTTCTGTCCGGTCCATTCTCGTGAACACGATATCTGAGAAACGCCTTGAGCAAATGTATTCAAATTTGGCCCAAATGTCCACTCGCACTCATGATTGAACTGATTTAGAATTTGGTGGTCAAAGTAACACAAAATGATGAAGTGATGACATTTTGGACAGACATGGATGTAAACTGCAGCATGACTGGTTGGCGGGCCGAGGCGTTAATTCTAGTTGTACCATGAATGGTGACGAAAAAAAGGTGCTTGTTTGTTTATCTGTCTGGCCAGTAGAGTCTACATTTTCTAATGAACATTTGGGTTTTTGTCAGAGAAGACAGGCTTTTTCTTCAACAGCACATGAACATGGAGTAAACACTTTTGTCCCTAATTGCACGTTTAGCCATATAAAGCCTCTGAGATATAGCGCAGTATACATCAAGCTACATGTGATCAGCAATGCTTTGATACTGTAGTAACTCAAACTCCCAGCTAAGCTTTGGTTTTGTAAGGGTTACAGTGTCTTTTCTGACTTCTATCTCCTTCCCATCGCTCTGCCCTTTCTCTCCTAACCATCTTGCAATACTGTGATGACTCTGTTGTCTCTCCAAGCTTTCCCATGAGTCCATTCCCTGTTCTCTGTTTGTTTGTGTGATCCCTCCCCTTAGGCCACTGTCCCACATCTGTGGAAGTATGTGTGTACATGTATATTTGTGTGCGTGCGGTGCAAGCATGAATGTATTTGGAGCTTTGAACAGTGTACATGTATTGTGTTTGTGTGTGAGTGTGGGCATCTGTGTGTGTATGTGTGTATGTGTGTATGTGTGTGTGTGTGTGTGTGTGTGTGTGTGTGTGTGTGTGTGTGTGTGTGTGTGTGTGTGTGTGTGTTTTGTAATCAGTGTGTAATCCCTTCCCTGAGGCCACTGTTCCACACAGCTGGACTCAGAGAGCCTCTGGAGGGTTTCTGTGCTATTCAAGCATCCTTTGCTCTTTCCACCTGACCGGGTGGTTGGTTGGTGTGTGTGTGTGTGTGTGTGTGTGTGTGTGTGTGTGTGTTTGTGTTTTAACAGGTGCAGTACCGAGAGCTGAAACTGGATCCCAATCCCAGTCCAAATAAAAGGAAGAAAAACAACCCCGGGTAGATGACTGTGTCCGCCCACCAACTCTTCTCTTCTTTACTTTCCTTCTTGTGGTCTATTACTGGACTCTGAGGAGCAGAGGAAGACGGCTCCGGACCAGCTCAGCTCAGCTATCCTTCCCTTTTTTTCTTCCCAATTTTCTTTTCTTCAAGCTTTTTTTCTGTCTTAAATTGCTCATGATGTACAGTACAGTTTCCTGAAGTGTAATTTTTGTAAAAGAAAAAAGGACAAGTACAAGAAACATTCTTATCACCATCAAGCTTTTGATTGATTTTAAAGGCGAGTGGGAAGGATGGATGGAATGACCTTTTCCTCAGCCGTGTGCGCCACCCTCCTTTCTCCTCTCCATCACTCTGACAGTTCGGAGGACTTTGTTCATCTGCTTGCCACAAGTGTCACACTATGAGGAAAACAAGTTTTAACATTTATACTCACAGTCCCAAAAATGACATTTTTCAGTGCAATCCATGTTTATCAAAATACAAGCCTTATACCAACATTCTGCATTATCACTCTACAGTAGACTTTTAAGTCTTTTTTAGAGCGTATTGTAGTTATCAAATGGTTTTGGTAATATGTTCATATTTTCTAATTGTTTTTGTACTGAAGTATCTTTTGTGTTATTCCTCTCTTGGATGTGGTAATGATGTTATGTTCACTGGCAGTAATTTGTATTGTTTCCACTTAACTCAGCCAGCCAAGTTGATTAGCAATTATGGTAGTAGCCCCCAGATATGTCCTTCTACACAAACACAAACCTGGACCAACAGGCGGAAGGCTTGTGGTCGTGTCTGTCCGTGCTTTGATACAATGACCAAAAATCAATCCACACTAGACAGTGAGACTGTTCTTCTTAAAATGGATTGTGATTACATAATCATAATTAAATAATACCCGGAGGGAAAAAAGACAGTTTGTATTTTTGCCGCAAACATTTATCACCACTAAATGTCCGGATAATTTATAGCAGTTTCTTTTAACCCCTTAAAAACACCCCGTCAGTCAATCAGTGCGACACCGTCTCTGTCTGTCGGATGACGCAGCAGACTGGGCCTTCTGCTGTCGTGGTGTTAATACAGATGTCACCCAGTCTATGCAGAGTGTCGCCAGGCATGCAGGCCTTTAGGCAGCCACAGTCCTAATCTTGTTTGAAAGGCTGGTCTCCTTTCCTCTCGTCTCCCTGTGTGTTTGCCTCGGCACCCACACAAGAAAGCATTCACAAACACACACACTGAATATGCTTTTTTCAGAGATCTCGCATACGCATACTGTACCTACTTGCTCGCAGATGAAAGCATAACATCCCATTTGAGCAGGCACATTCTCTCCCTCTCAGGCACACACACACACACACACACACACACACACACACACACACACACACAAACATGCTCTCTGTGCTGTTGTGCCCCAGGCTGGCCGCCCTCTCCATCTGCCCCACCTCCTGTGCCCACAGCACAACTTTGATCTGTCTTTCCAGAGACAGAGGCGTGTGTATGTGAACCGTATATGTAAGAGTGTTTGCGTATACACGTTTATGGAATCAAAGACGCGTTGCTTTTCTCTGCGTCGGTGTGTGTTACAATTGGATCTCCCCTCCAGCTGTAGACTGCGTAGATTCAGTCGTGTGTGTGTGTGTGTGTGTGTGTGTGTGTGTGTGTGTGTGTGTGTGTGTGTGTGAGAGAGAGAGAGAGAGCCTGTAAAGGCGCGTGTGTGGTGTGGTGCAGCAGAAGTGCCAGCTGTTATTTGGTGTGGAGTTTGCTGGTGTTGGCGGCCGTCAGCTAGATGAGCAGCAAGTCGCTGTGTGACAAGACAAGGCTCTGAGGGGACCTAGGCCTAAGATGTCAGGGATGTGTGTTTTATGCTATTTCAGATCCCCTTTCCCATCATGCTTCTCTTCGTTTGCTCTCTCGGCGGTTCTCTCATTCGTCAGTGAGCGGGGTTGCGACCCTGTCTGAAGGGACAGTCTCCTGGGCTTCTGGCTGAGCATCTGTTGAAAGATCACAGCCCAGGCTACATTTGAGGAGGTCTCCTCTCATCCTACTGATCCCTGCCTCCATCTTTCCCCCCTTTTACCATCTTTTTGTGTGTGTGTCCCCCCCCCTTGGTCATCTGTCTCTCCGTCTTTATGGCTCTAACCCCCTCCCCGCCACGAGAGCTCTCTTCTGCCATTTCGTCATCCTCTCTCCCTGACTGTCTCCTTGCCATCGCCTGTACCCTCTCTCTCCTTACCTCTTTCCCTCCCTCCCTCCCTCTTTACCCATCCATCTCCATGCTTAAATATCAACAGGCTTGGATCTGTCACTCCAGAGAGCCATTGATTTTGTTTTGTTGTTTGGAGGAATCCACTTGAAAGACAATAACAGACTGTCCCCTAAGAGCAGCGTTGCAGACTGATTATAGCCTCCTCAACAAACACACTCTGTGGCTCGTGAAGGATGGCTTTTTATGATGCCTGAAGGGACTGTTTGAATACCTGATATGTACTGTATGTGTCTAGTACTGTATGTCGTTATTTTACAGCAAATTGTGGTGACTATTGTGTGGTATTGCATTCAAATACCATTTTCTTTTGTGTCATTTATTATTGGATTTCGGCTTTGTTTGCAAGCAAACCAAAGTGTTTTTATTTTGTATGATGTAGAGAAAATAACTTATATAAAGGAATGTATCAGACTGTCAGCTGTAAAGGGGAAAAAAAGCACTTTTATTTGCACCAAGTTGAAATGAGACTATTTATTTTTTAAATAATACTGTACATTGCTATCTACTTAATTTGTGTTTGTATTTTATACAGTATGCCTGTTGATGGTCTGGTGATAATGTTGTAAAGTAGGTGTATGCCTGCCTCATTTTCTAAGATCTGTCGTTTTCTGCCTGCAACGTTGCCTGCCAGTGTGACATCATCTTCATGTGCCCAGTTCTTGTCCAATGACATTTCAGGATGGGTATAAGGAGCCGAGACATAAGTTGGTCAGGAGGGGTAAAAGAAAGATACGATGTATATTTCCGGTTCGAGAAGTCAAATGCATCTGATGTATGTTCCTTATTTTGAAAGATAAAATGAGAAAACAAACACGAGATTAAATATTTTTTAGCATCTTTGGAGTGTCTGGATTATTGCAAAAATTGTTTTCAGCTTCAACAATCTTGTTCCTGAGCCAACACGGGTAGAAGCAAAGGAAATATGGCCATTCATCTCAGTACCCCCCCCCCCCCCCCCCCCCCCCGTTATTGGTGTAACATTGTTGACCACTCTTAACATTTAATGCTGTCAGAATCTCTTAAAAACTTGGACCAGTAAAGTTACTTTAATTTATTTTATTATAAATAGTCAACGTGAAAAAACAATATTATATTAACAAAAGCTGTAGAAAATAACTTGCTTGAGGTAGTAACAGTCTAAATAGAAATGATTGTGTTGCCATAAAAACATGCAACTCAGACTATTCAACATAGATACATTTTTCCATTTGTGAAATACAAAAAGAAGGTAGTGAAATATATCCAAACCATGATGTAGCTATAAAGGTTCCTCTGTATAAATGAACAGACAACTAACATGCTTACCTATTTACCCAAATGGGAAGATGGGCGAAGGCCACATTATTTTTGGAGGCCGATGATTGTTGCCTGTGTAGACATTTTTAGGCCTTGGTGAATTGTATGATATAACAATTGAAAATAACTGACAAAGGTTAGACATTCAATTAATTTCAGTGTGTTCATTGATCCTGTGTCACAGATCAGCCACTAGTGCTTCCCCCCGAGACTTAAGATCCTCCAGTATCTCCATCAGGAACAGTGTATTCTCTCCTTTGCACTCTTTCACTGCGAGAGACACCTGCCCCAGGTAACTCCCTCTGCCCAGCTCCAGCAGTGTCTCTGCATCCTCCACCAGCCTCACCGCCCGCTGGTCTGTCCAGCCCAGAGTCACTGTTTGGTGGGAGTGCGTCTCCAGGGCCCTGAGCAGTGTGTAGCCCAAGCTGTGGGACTTGTCGCTGGGCTGTGCATGGCCGGGTAGGCCCCTCTCTTGCTGGTAGGAGAAAATGAGGTGGGCCAGCAGAGAGGATCCGGCCTCCAGGAGGGGCAGGTTCAAGACCTCAGTCGAGTTGTTTCTCCGGGCGGAATCTCCCACATGCGCGCTGTGGAGGAGCTCCTCCCTCTGACTTGTTGTCGAGACCAGATCCAGTGCGGTCCGCCCGTCTCCATCATTCTGCTGCAGGATAACTGAGCCTGGAGGGGCCAGAGGTATACAGGATCAGATCACACAACCCTTACTGACTTGGACTACAGTCATTTCTCTCACGACTCAAGGCTAGACAAGTTAATACCACAATGACATGTATTGCTCTTGAAAAGATCTTAGGCATGGGTCAAACAACCTGCAACCTGTATTTACAGGCAAATGTTTGCCTGTAAATACTTTTAACGGAGAGTATTTTTTAAGAACAAAACTCAGTTTGTCCTGATAGCACTAAACACTTCAACATTGTACAATGACTTAAAGTGCTTTAAGAGGATCTGTCAATGCCTCTATTGAAGTAAGACAACTCTGCACATGAGAGTGCAAGGACAAAAGCGCATATTGAATACAGTTGTATGAGTGCATGCATGCGACAGCGTTCACACACGCCATGACAAAACAGAAAATCTAAATGCAAATCCTCTTTGAACCCCTTCACTGAAGCTCATCTTTAAGTTGCCTCCCGGATTGAATGTAGAGATGGATGTGCTCTTGTTTTGAGTGGCATCACCTGAAAGTACTTGATAGGAAATACAGCACTGCTAATGGACTTTAAATGCAACTTAGAATGTAAATCCAGCTGTAGTTTTGGAAACTTTGAGCTTAATGAGTGTAATGTACAGCCGGTTGAGGCGTCAGCGATGGCATCATGACACACCGACATGCAGCCAAGCTACTGTAGGCTGCAGCATCATTATCAAATATGACAACACTTTGTCTTAACTGTGTGAGTGGCGGGTCACTTTGTGTTTGTGTTAAAAGCGCAGAAGGTTGGTGACCTGATGGTGGCTTCGCTTTCCTGTTGGCCTTTTTTATGTAATGCTGTAACGCTCAAGGCTTTCATCAGCAACACTAACACCGAGAGCTACTGGGGGTGACAAACTCACAACAGACTTCAACTGTGACATTAGAAAATGGCTAAATTTTTTTTATAGAGAACTACAAATGCAGTGTTTTTTAATATTGATTTAATGAAAGAGGCAGTTAAGGCAAATCAATATTAAAAGTCATACAATACAAATACCTATACATGTAACATGTACAAAGCCAGGAAAGTTATAACAGTGACATTTACCGCCCACTCTTCCGCTTTGTCTGTTCAGACTGAAAGCTATTTTCCAGTGTCAGACAGGCTCCTGCACACTTAGCCTACATGGAGCGGGTCGAGTCAAGTGTGAGCCCTTTGTTTGCTTTTAGATAGATCCATTTCTGTGGCATACTGCTCTTGATGGCACTTGACTGTTCAACCCCGGCAGTGCTGCTGCCACATACCAGTTTACGGCTCTGTGGAGGCCCGGCGTGTCACACAGAGGGCTGCTTGATGCCACTGCTGCCAGTTGTTTCTGTTTGACAGACATTGTGGGGCTGCAGCATTTTATTTTAAAGAAGAGACAATTGTGTGTGTGTGTGTGTGTGTGTGTGTGTGTGTGTGTGTGTTGCGACATAAACCACACTAATTTAACCTCCCAAATGTCATTTTGACAAAAAGACAGCCTTGTTTTAAATGACACTGTTAAAACAAAAAGTTCAAAATGGAACAATATGAATTCTGAAATTGCTCTCCATCTCTCTGTCTGCCACTGAACTAACACTGTGTGTAGCAGTTATGAGATAATCGGTGAGAGCTCACGTAGCTGTTAGCGGGGAAGGTCAGCGCTCATCTACCTTTTAGTGCTTCAAGCCTGAGTGGCAAAAACTCAATCTGCATAAATTGTGGCATTAATCTACATAAACTTTTACATAAGCGAGGAAATTTCAAATGCAGGGGTCAGGCATCGGGGGCAGCAGTCAAGGACGTAAGAGCACAGATTTGATCAAAGTGGCCACGAGAGAAAGACAGAGGGGAGGGAGACGGAGAGCGACGTGGTGTGTGTGAGAGAGTGAGTTTGTTCACAGCGGGTCATAATCACCAGGTTTCTATAACAAGCTGTCCTCGCTATTACGCTCCTGCAGTAGGAAAGGCTGTAATATGTGAAGCCAGCCATGGCGTGACACAGAGGCAAACTTCAGGTCCAGAATGTGGATTTAAAAAAACACTACCATAGCACCCCATGCAGACACACAGGTGCACGCAACATCATGTCTGCTGGAAAATGAATCCATCTTTGTCCTTTTTCGGATGAGCTCTAAAAAAGATGGGATGGCTTTTGAAGGCTGAGGCTGTTTTTCTTTACAATTTATCATGTTCTGTGCCTTCCTTTGAAAGGAGCAGCCTTGAACTTAGCTCTGCAAGGGGCCTTTAAGCCTGGGCTACGAACCCAAGCACCCTGTGCAGTCTCTACCGAATGTGGAGAAAAGGGGAAAACATGGTTTATTCTGCCACTCCTTAATATTTCTCCTCCTCCAATGTTGAAGCAGTTGTTTTCTTCAGCTGGCACAATACAGGAACATTTAAACTGAAATACTGGGCAAAATTCAACTGAAATACCCCAATATGTGCAAGGAATACATACTGTACATATCGAGTGTATGTGCATGAACTAAATTTATAAATGACTTTTCCCTCAGTCTCTCTTGAAATACTTAAATCCCATGCATCTGTTAAGCAAGATCAAACTCAATGTTCTTTTTTCATGAGAAAATAGCTTGTTGCAGCCAAAAATATATGCAAGTTTAACAGAAATAAAGCAGTCAATTTAAGCAGAAAGCTCCAGACAAAGCAACAAGTCAGAGCCCCAATTACAACTGTACTGCCAGTAGACAGTAGACATATTTTTGAGGTAGTTTCTTTTCTTAAAATGCACAGTGAGCCACAAACTCTGCTCTTGTGAATATTAGAAATGACTATTAAACTATCCACAACAAAAACTCCACCAGAAATAAAAACTCAGCAATGTGCTTAAGTGCTTTTATGTTCCATCCCACATACAACTGTCCCCCTGCCGTGTCTCAGCCACAGCTCTGTGCGCTCACACACAAGATGCACATCAGCACAAGAGAAAGAAATACAAGATCGAGAAGTGCAGTTTTCCAGCGTTCCCCTACGACATTGTGTCAAACCCGGCTGATAGACAGGCTCCAACCAGAAGGATGACACTGGTGTGGGGGCCCCTGCAGCGCGGCCCTGGGCTCGGCTTGCCTGAAAGCCTGTACGGCTGCATGTTTGATTGTAGATCTGTCTGCCTGAAAGCTAACTGTGCGTTTCGGTGTGTTTGTCACATTTGCATATTTCCCTGCTTGACTTTCTCTCTTTTATTTCCAGTGAGCATCCGCTTGTGTGCTTTTGCTTTTCCAGGATTTCTGCTTATATGGTTCACCCTCTGGACAAGAGAATCACTAGTTATCCATCCTGGGATAAAAAAAAACACGCTCTCATGCTCCACCACACAGCTCAACTGCACTTAATACAGACATCAACAATCATAGTCAATGCTAAATTACATATTTTCAAAACGGAATACAGACAAATAGCATTGCGTGCTGTTTAGAATGTAATACACGCACGCACGCGCACACACACGCACACACACACACACACACACACACACACACACACACACACACACACACACACACACACACACACACACACACACAGGTATGACACTAGAGGCTGTGGAATGGTTTTGGTGCAGGGACAGCGACTGAAGTGAATCCAGGTATTGGCGCTTGGTGTCAGATATGCTGCAGTAGAGATAAATACAGCACCTGGGGGATTACATGGGAGCACAGGGTAATTACAGCATCTGTGTGTGTGTGTGTGTGTGTGTGTGTGTGTGTGTGTGTGTGTGTGTACACGGATGTGAAAAAGCCCCGCTAAGACCTCAGCTCCGAAGCTACAGCAGAGGGAGGAAATTCACATGCCGAGCATAAGCGACTGCCTGATGCACCCGCCAGATGCAGTCTGACTGCTACACACACACACACACACACACACACACACACACACACACACACACACACACACACACACACACACACACACACACACGGAGCGCAAAGCCCTTTGGCCTTTAGAGGGCAGGCGAAGACAAGAAATATAAAAGCGAGAGTGGAGGAGGGGAAAATTGGCGCAAATAGAGGGTGGGAGGGGAGGGAAGGATAGAAAGATGCAGTGCGCCCTCCCCCATGTCTCTCTCTCTCTCTCTCTCTGGTCTGATGCTGTGGCTGAGGCAGACAAGCTGGGAAGCAAGCAGCTCCACAGCATGGTAAACATCCTCTCTCTCTCTCTCTCTCTCTCTCTCCTCGCTGCCTGAAAAAGAGAGGCAGGCTGAGTGTGTGAACTGCAGCCAGGGGCACGGCATCACATATCCACAGGGAGCTGCTAGCTAGCGACTAGAAACCACAGCAAAAACAACAAGGCCAACCAAGTGAAGCACCAAAGCAGCCAGCGGAGAGGCATCAGATGCAGGGAAAAAAGAAAAGAACAGCCAGACATGTGAATATGCTACAATCCCTCTCTGCTTTAGCAACAGTGTCTGAACGCTTAGTGATACATTTCTCCTCCTCTTCTACCTTGATATTCAGAGGATAAAAAGCAGGGATGGAAAAGCCTGTGGAGG